>NC_092659.1:7421426-8840176 GCF_032118995.1 Asterias amurensis | reverse complement strand
AACAATGGTTTGTGTTGATATAGCGTGATACAACAAATAACATGAATTTGTATTTTAACTTTGTATATTAGGGCCTTACACCATAGATGGATTTTGTACCATTTTACTAAGGTTCTTAGACTTTGTCAATACAAAACAGTGTGGTATAGACCAGTTGCTTTTTCTGACCCAAATATTCCAAGGAAATTTTATTAATACTTCTACACATAAAAACAATTTAATGTTCCACAAAGACTAATTTGTTTGTCTTTTTGGCTGAACTGTCTGGAAGTAGGTCTGGCCCTTGAAAGGATCAATACTGTAGTTGTTCTGCCTTGGAAAAATATTGAGCAGCCTGGTCGTGACTTCTGTTTTAAGTTAAATTCTTGCACTGTGCCACCAGTCCTGTGGGTATTTTGAGCCCTGTCATGCATTATCAACTTCCATGCTTGTTAAAAACAGTAGGCAGTCTAGCAAAGGAATGCAAAAAAAGAAGAAAAAAAATGTCCAAAAGAATTCACCCACTAATTATAAATTCAGTCACCAATTTGCCTGTGCACACAATTAGCCTTCTTCCCTCCCACCCTCAAGAGACCATTCATGGTATTGTATACAATCTTGTTGTAAGACAAGATGGGATGTAGTTTTATCTTACATGCAAAGTGTTTTTTTAACAGCCACCTTGTTTGAAATGTTGAACTGGTTTATTTTGTTTTTCAGTGATAGTGTATCCAGTCAAACTGGACATCACCTTAACTTGTGTAGTCTGCAGATTTTTTGTACACGAAGAAATCATACTGTAAAACTTCCTACTTCTTTCCCCAGACAAATTGTTTTCACTTGCTCTAAAATATCAGTTGAATTGGATGAAACATACCCTTGCCCTGCTAATGCAAAAGTTGGTAAACTTTAGGTTGTTTTGCTAGTGCATTGGTACCGTACGTAACTGAAAATGTTTCAACTCGGATCCCATACTTTTTGCATCAATTGTGTTTTATTTACATGTACACATAGCAGGCAGTAGCAGGGTATAGTCCCCTGGCATACAATGCCGAGGCCTGGTACTTCATGTACGCCCCCTGGCCATTGCCTCAGTAGCATGGAAAAGTCAAGTGGAAATTAAACAATTTCCTCACAGTGCCCTTTTACAGAGGAGAAAACGCCTCGGTGCCCTTGCCCTTTCAAAAACAAAGCATACACTGATACAGGCCTGAATAACATGTTATATTTTGTGCATTTAATAGGGTAGGCCTACAACCAGCTCATTTTATAACACAATATAATCGTCTGTTACATTTGGTAGCATTAGCAGGGTTTACTATGAATGCGTTATAAATATGCACAGGAATTAGGGTGCTTAGAAAAGACACCAATGGTCCCTGTTGGTCAATATGTAATTAATGTTTGTTAGGCCTATGTCTTCATATACCAAATGACGAATGTTGATTTAAAATGTTTTTGTGCCAATTATTATGCCTACATTAAAAACAAAATAGTTGAAAAACATCATATGTTATTTGTGGTATGGATCGTCATACACAAAATACAAATTAAAATTGCACCTAAGACACTCAATGTTTTTAGCAAGTGTTTATTAATCTTTCAAATTCAGTTTCTGATTCACTAATTTTCTCGTCGACAAGAAGTGTCTATCATTCCAAAGAGGAATTGATGTCAATTAGAAGGTCAATTAAATACCTTTTAAAGACACTGGACATTATTGGTTATTATCAAAGACTAGTCCTCACAGTTGGTGTATCTCATATGCTTAAAATAAAAATAAAAAACCTGTGAAAATTGTAGCTCAATTGGTCGTCGAAGTTGAGAGATAATAATGAAAGAAAAAACACCCTTGTCACACAAAAATGTGTGCTTTCAGATGCTTGATTTTGAGACCTCAAATTCTAAATCTGAGGTCTCGAAATCAAATTCGTTGAAAATTACTTCTTTCTAAAAAAATACGCCACTTCAGAGGGAGCCATTTCTCACAATGTTTTATACTATCAACTTCTCCCCATTACTCATAATCAAGAAAGGTTTTATGATAATAATTAATTTAAGTAATTACCAATAGTGTCCACTGCCTTTAATTGAATCCTAAGAAATTTCCCGTTTTAAAATGTGCAGAAGTGTACATTTGTGAGGTCATTGGATGTTTTAGGATTATACAAAAAACGATACAAGTTTACGATACAACCTGGGAAGCGGCAGCCAAGGGATCACCTCAAGGTACCACCCTAATTACATGCAAGTCCTCTTGCGTGTACCATCTTTTATTCCCTCTATGAAGGTTCAATTAATATTTGAGTTGTGACGTCATTGGATGTTTTAGGATGTAGACAAAATACGATACAAGTTAACGATACCTTGTTCGATCTGGGAAGCGCCAGCCAAGGGTTCCCCTTTTTCATTTTCTTTTTAAATATCAAACCACAAGGGAAACTGAGTGGGTAAAGTTTGAATATTTTAACTGGGAATAAAAAGCCGTTGTCCAAGGTGTTGGCCTTGGTGCCCCTCAAAAGTTTCTTATCGACTTAAAGATTTTCCAATGGAAGTGCCCTTTGCAAAATGAAAATGTCCTTGCCCTTTCAACATGTACAAAAATGAAATTCCATGCTAGGAATAAAAAAAATAATTACATGCAAATCAGGGACATGAACGCAAGTCCTTTTGCGGGTACCATCCTTTTGAATTCCCTCTATGAAAGTTCAATTAATAATTGTTAACGACCCAAACCTTGTCACAGTCACTGAACACGTAATGTATTCACCATTTGATGTGAGATGGGTGTACATGGTACGACTATAATTTTGATGTCCCAATTGCACTCTGTCGCTACTCAATAAAGCTGCAGGTTGAGCATTCAATATATGCAGTCCTAGACACATATGTTAGTATTTTTTGAGAGCAGTATGGCGCAAACACCATCATTTGTGCAACTTATGATTTTGTTTTCTTTCTCGTGTCATTTTTATCTTATACGTGACATTTTTTTAAATAGCAAGTGAAAACATGACAACAAGAAAATTACTAACCATCTGAAAGATTTTTTTGTTATTAATATATTATTAATACACTTTTTATTGTATTGAAAAATTTAATTTTTAATTCCAGTCATTTCTTTAGATCCGCCCACCCACAGTTTTGAGTTGAAAAAGGCAATCATTTTTAAACGTTTGTTCTGCTGAATAGCCCCTTGAAAGGTTAAATACTGATTGGTAATGACACAAAGTATATGTAATCAAATTATATTTTTCGTCCGAAAGCTTTACGAAAACATTGATGCCTGCCAGTACCAGCTGTTGTGAGAAACGACTGGCATGGTTTAATGTCATTTTCGAGGACATTGTTCCGCCTACACCAAATTTGTGTTTTTACTTACCGAATGAAAGTAGGCAATACATTGTACCAGGGCTGTGTGCTTCGTTTTTGAAAGGGCAAGGGCACCAAGGCATTTTCTCCTTGGTAAATAGCACTCTGTGAGGGAATTGTAAATTGCTACTATTCTAGAGCATTTCAAGGGCACCCAAGTCAAGGACAGTGAAGTATCAGGTCTGTTGTAGCACAGTGCAAAAACTGTAACCCTGAAAAAGGGTACACTTAGAAAAAGAATGAATAAAACAACTGTTGGGGAACTCGCTTGAACAAATGAGAAAAACCAAGATCGGGTTGGGAAAATTCGCGAGGAGATGCAAAAAAATAGAAACAGTGACTCAAAGTTGTAGGTTTCTCAAAAAATAATTTGCTTTATTGACTATCTAGTCCGGAAACTCTGGATCTAAACCTTCTTCCTTATGAACCTTAAATTAAACCAGTCAAACCTAAGCCAAGATATTTAAATGAGACTCAAAAACCCCAAAACTTAACCAGAGTAAAACTAAAACACAAATACACTTAAACCATAAACTGTGAGTTAAAAGTAAAAAAGTTACAAATTAAAACCAAAATGGCTTTAGGAAACGAGTCCAAAAAAGCAGAAAATACACGTACACTTGAAGATGGCTAAATTATAACATAGTGAAGAAAATCAAAACTTAAGAAGAGAGCTAGAACACATGTGCTCCCAGGCCGCTATTGCTTTATGGTTGTAATATTGCAGGAACATTATGGAATGTGTGTTGCTGGATTTTATAACGATCACATTGTTTCACCATGTGGTGTTTATTTATTTTACAACATGCTCAACTTGTCCATAAGACAACATAAACTGAACGCCATGCTGAGCGTCTGCTTCTGTGAAGACAAATTTATATTAACGGCAGTTCAAGCTTGGAAATTTCATCGTTGAATAGCAGCCAAGGCCATTTTCATTTTGCAAAAGGCGCATCCATTGGGAAAATGGGGAACTTTTGAGGCCTACGTGGCCTCTGTGTAATTCCAGGCCTTACACTTTGCTAACCAGGGCCCAATTTCATAGAGCTGCTAAGCACAAAAATTTGCTTAGCATGAAATTTCTTCCTTGATAAAAACAGGTTTACCAACCAAATTTCCATGTGATTTTCAGGATAAGCAAACAAAAGCTGAATACCAGTAACGAGCACTATGTAACAAATGGACATTTGGCTGGTAATAATCCTGTTTTTATCAGGGAAGAAATTTCATGCTTAGCAAATTTTTGTGCTGAGCAGCTCTATGAAATTGGACCCTGCTCCCTCATATTAATTGAAAGAACAAAACAATGCTTTTGATCGAACCAAAAAGTTAAATGGGAACTACAGTGAACATGTACATGTGATTTCCATGATGACATGGTAACTTCCAGGATTATTTGAGTTTGTATCAGACAGTTCGATTGTTTGACAAAAATTTAACATTAACGACACTTGACACTATTGGTAATTGTCAAAGACTAGTCATCGCAGTTGGTGTATCTTAACAATATGCATAAAATAACAAACCTGTGAAAATTTGAGCTCAATCGGTCGTTGAAGTTGCGAGATGAAAGGAAAAGCACCCTTGTCTTTAACTCTAACCTCAAATTCTAAATCTGAGGTCTCGAAATCAAATTCGTTGAAAATAACTTCTTTCTAAAAAACTACGTTACTTGCTTCAGAGGGAGCTGCTTCTCACAATTTTTATACTATCAACAGCTCCCCATTACTTGTTACCATGCTACAGTGCAATATAATTATTTTGAGTAATTACCAATAGTGTCCGCTGCCTTTTAAAGGGAACTATCATGTAGGTTATTTCCACCATGACAACTTCCAGGATTATTAGAGTTTCACAATGTATCAGACAGTTCGATTGTTTTGACAAAAAGTAATTGTGAACAAAATTATTGTAACATAATTCAACATTAAGTGAAGAAAAGATTTCAGAAACACAGGGGCTTTGGAAATGTTATCGTTTTTAAAGGAACACATTGTCTTGGATCGGTCGAGTTGGTCTTTGGAAAGCGTTTGTAACCGTTTGTTATAAAATGCATATGGCTGGAAAGATGTTGTAAAAGTAGAATACAATGATGCACACAAACATGCCTCGAAATTGCGTGGTTTTCCTTTTACCTCGTCGACTAACACGTCGGCCATTTATGGGGGTCAAAATTTTGACTCCCATAAATGGCCGACCGTGTTAGTTCGCACAATAGAAGAAAAACCACGCAATTTCGAGGCAAACTTGTGTGGATCATTGTATTCTACTTTTAAAACATCTTTCCAACCATATGCATTATATAAACAACGGTGACAAACGCTTTTGTTTTGACCAACTCGTCTGATCCAAGGCAACGTGTTCCTTTAAACAGAACCTCTTTAAAGCAGTGCACTTTATAACATATTGACATCATGTAACAAACTTGAACCTTCATTTTCCATGAAATCCCTCGCGCCATTCGATATTTATGCCGCCCACCATCCATCGCCTGAAGAAAGTTGACATTTCAAAGTCTGTGTTGACTGAAAGGCACTGGACACTATCGGTAATTACTCAAAATAATTGTTAGCATACAAAAACTGACTCGGTAACGAGCCATGGAGAGCTGTTGATAGTATAAAACCTTGTGAGAATTGGCCCCATCTGAAGTAGCGTACGTAGTTTTGAGAAAGAGTCAGTTTCTCACTTAAATAATAAAAGACTTTAGCTGAAGCCTTTCATAAATGCATCTTAAAGGAACACGTTGCCTTGGATCGGACGAGTTGGTCTATAAAAAAGCGTTTACAACCGTTTGTTATGAAATGCATATGGGTAGAAAGATAATTTAAAAGTAGAATACAATGATCCACACAAGTTTGCCTCGAAATTGCGTGGTTTTCCTTTTACTGTGCGAACAAACACGGTTGGCCATTTATGGGAGTCAAAAATTTGACTCCCATAAATGGCCGACCATGTTAGTCGATGAGGTAAAAGGAAAACCGTGCAATTTCGAGGCATGTTTGTGTGGATCATTGTATTCTACTTTTACAGCATCTTTCTACCCATATGCATATTATAACAAACGCTTTTCAAAGACCAACTCGACCGATCCAAGGCAACGTGTTCCTTTAAAGCACACAAAGTAATGCAACAAGAGTGTTCTTTCTTTCATTATTATCTTATAAATTTGAGGACCAATTGAGCCCAAATTTTCACAGGTTTGTTATTTCACCATGTTGGAATAGTACACCAAGTGAGAATACTGGTCTTTGACAATACAAATAGTGTCCAGTGTTATTAACAGCTTAGGTTGACATTGTAAGTATTGGAATGCTTGTTGATGGATCAACCCCCCCCCCACCTGTATCGATAAGAGTCTGTGCACGGTCTCTTTCTTTGAAATGTTTTCATGAGCACGGGTGTTAATCCCTTGGGAGATGCAGGGGATGCAGGCATGTTGTAGGTAATCTCCTTTAATCCTTTTGGATCAGGTATTGGCCCAGGGGTGATCACTTCTCCCCCCCCCCCCCCCCCCGATTTTCCCATCACAGTGAAAACAATATTTTATAGGCTTCAAATGACAAAGTGTGCTCTGTACAGGCAATACACAATAGCACGAGGGCTTGTGGAAAGTGCCCTTCGCAAAATGAAAATGACCCTCCAGCCCGCCCCAAGATAAAAGTCCAATCCTGAACAGTTGTTTTGATAGTTTGGAAAATCTATCAATGCTGGGCCAATTCTTTAAACCTACAAAGTAGCAGTGCTAAATATATATTTATTTTATGTACTCAGCGCCTTGAGTACCTTGTTTGGTAGACATGTGCGTTATATAAGACTTCAATATTATTATTGTTATTAATAACTTTCTTTTTTAAATCGCCCCTGATTGTGTGTCAGTTGACAATTTCACCAGCACTCTAAAAACTAAATGTTAAATAAAATAAAATGAAACAAAAATATATCAATAAATAAAATAATAATTTAAATGAACTAAAAAAAAAAAAAACACATAATATTGTTTTTTTTTCACTCGACCCTTTTCCAGTAATTTTGCATTTAATGCTGGTGCTTATGGTTATTTATTTTTAACATCTTGTTTACTCTACCTGTTCACATTACCTGTCCACAATATACTTGACTATATAAAGCTTACATCTTGTTTTTTAAATTCACAAAAAAAATGTTTCAATATATGTTTGGTTTGCGGTAACACCATGTGTGTGTCTACTTGCCAGGTAGAGTTTGTTCTTTAGAGAACTGTCGTCTTTATTTTATTACCGTCTTTATTCTACTATCGCGGAGTAGATTTATCGGATGTTCGGGAGACTTCTCAGTTCTAAAAAGAACTGTACTGCTTTTTAACTACTACCTGGGCGGAAGGTAGAGAAAATTGGCTGGGATTCATACTTTAGCTTTTAGGATCGTAATTAAGTGCACCATATTTTCAGACCAATTCAAGAACTATTAATAACAATATATATGTATACAAATAAATTAATTGATTAATAAAATGAAATAATGACATTGAATATTTGTGGTATTGATTTATACCACTTTACTTGAATAAAAAAATAACAGACTCAATCACTCAGCATAGTATGGCAAGATTATGATTCATTAAAGCTTTATTTCATTCAGTTAGCACAAAAGCGCCTCCATAAAGCAATTTATCACTTTCCTCAAAAGCGTTGTGTTTTGGTCGTTAAAACACCCAGTTAACTTCCTTGATTATAGACAAACGGATAAGGGTGATTAGCATCAATTTACACTGTCAGTGAACAGGATGTTCTATTTTTAAAGCATGTTCCTACATCAATTCTCCGTTAAATCTTTAAAAAGGAACAAATTTTACCCCGGGGGGATTTGTACAATAACACTCATAAAATTTGCATATTATGAGGCTTAAAAAGAAGACGCTATTTTAAAGCTTTATCCCTCTACATCACTTCATATCTGTCACTTCTTCCGTTGAATCTTTAAATACATGTAGAGCAAACTTGACCTCGGGGGATTGTGAAATTCTAGGAAAGCTCATAAATTACGCTAGTGTTTCTCTTTGTTATTCTTGCCTGTTAGTGTTATAACGTTAATAGACTGTTTGAAGTGTGCCAGTACATACATGGGTGGTTGACCTCAAATTATCTTATATAAAAATGAAAAAATCTGGGAAAAAATCTGAAAAAATATTAGTATACGGATGAGACGGTTGATTCATGTTGATGTGTTGGCGACAGGTGAAAATAGAAAAGAAAAAAAATTGTTGGTCCAAAGAGGTTCCCTAATACATCGGGTCAGTTGGAATTCTTATTTTAGAAATTAAAAGTAGCTATTGTATTTGGGACTATATTAAGGCCCTAGAAATTATTGAATTTGTCTAATACTTTTTTGATAATTTATAAACAATAACATTGTATGAAATTTAATTTATCCTTACCTTGTTTCAATGGCATTTAGGAGTGCACAAGACTTGACAAAATTACACAATAAAGCAATTTACATGTACAAGCAAATTGAAAACAAATTCATTTTGGCTTTGAATAAAGATAAGTGTATTCTACCTGATTACACAAGTGTTATTGTTTGATAAATTGAACCTTTTATAAAAAGGCAAAAAAAACAAAAACATGTTTAGTGTCTGGCTGGTTACTTTTCCAAGGCCGCCTCCTTTTGTTATTGTCGAAAATGATGCATTTCACTGATTCTCAGAAAAAAAAGCAAAAAACAAAAACAAATTTTGAAAAATAGCCCAGCTGAATGTCTTGCAAAAGAGTGTCAGGCGACCATTAAACAAAACAAAAAAGTAATAATAATAAGAAAAAGGCCCTCCTTTCTTTTTTAGGAAAGGCAGGGCGCTGAGTATGTTTAAAAAAATATTTGTTTGCCTACGGTAATGATAAATCATGTAAGAAGCAAGTTTCATTACAATTGAAATGAGATTTTGGATTTTGACGAGAAAGTGTTTGACAGCGCCTTGAGTGTCTTTGTTCTACAGGAGGATGTTATGAAGTATTTTTCGAGGTCAAGAAAGGTCATTTATATTTAGCTCACAGTGAGCCTGGGTTCACACTAAACAGGGCCTGGAAATATTATTTACAAAAAATGTGCACTGTAAGGATTTGTCTCCGAGTTGATGTGGCACCTGAGTGACATGGTCAAGCCGCGGCTTAATACAACGTCTGATCACGGCCTGGATCTATATCATTCGGCATGTTACATTATTTCCCCAGCGGGTGAAGAAAAAATACGGACACCGGGAAAACAAATACAGAGACGTTAATTTTAATTGGGACTAAATGTGTTGGTGCAATATGATATATGTATGCGTTAGCTGGATGTTAAGATTATTTTGTGCGACGGATGGCACTTTTTATTGTACAACGTGCATCACTGAATAATCTCCCAACCCATTCATCTGCCTTAAGGATTTCGCTGGGAATAATTTGTTATTCTGATGAAGATAGAGTGCTCCAACTACATGTACTATGAATTTATTATTAAATTTATCTGTCACACGTATGGAGTCTTCAACAGTATCAGGAAGAGAACACTCTCAAGTTAATGTTTCATTTTCCCCGAAAAAGGACGAGGCCAATTTCAAAACAGCTATTTACTCTACGGTATTGTTTTATTTGCATTCCATCCACTAGAACCAACATTGATGGGGGTTAGACCTCTGCAATCTTAAGTGTGCATCTTGAACCTGTTGAACTTGTCTTGAGAAGTAACGAGCCACCCCCCCCCCCCCCTTCCTCCTCCCCCAGGCAGAGATTGTCATCGTTCACGTAGACAACATAGTCTTGGTAGTAGTAGCTTTGTGACTGTAGATTTTGTTAAAGGTTTATTTTGTCATTGTCAGGCCTTGAATTACACGAAAGCCATGGGAGCCATTGCCTCTGTTGCCCCTGGTCTTGCCCTTGATGGTGCCCCTTCAAAAGCTTTTCCAATGGAAGTGCCCTTTGTAAAATGAGACTGGCCTTGCCCTCTCACAGATAACATTTTTAAATGTACCTGAAATTTTTCTCAGGATTTGAGGGATAAAAACTGCTATATTTTTCCATTCACCATGTGTTACTTCAAAGTGAAATGATTCTCAAAATGCTTTCTACTATCGGAACCTGAAATGATTCTTAAAATGCTTTCTACTATCGGAACCTGAAATGATTCTTAAAATGCTTTCTACTATCGGAACCTGAAATGATTCTCAAAATGCTTTCTACTATCGGAACCTGAAATGATTCTTAAAATGCTTTCTACTGTCGGAACCTGAAATGATTCTCAAAATGCTTTCTACTATCGGAACCTGCTGTACTTCTACCCAAGTCAGTTTTGAAGTAACCTCACAATTTATTGCCTCAAATCTTAAGAGTCAGTTTTCATTGCCATTGATTTTAAGAGTGATGACCAAACAAAAACCTTCCCTTTAATTAAATAGAGCAACACTTCCCTAAGTAGAGGTGAGGATCACGGAAAAAATAAATCCTTCAACAATTGTCAACACCATTCGAAGACTTCAACTCGTCAGTTTTAATGAATAGTTGTTTCATTTGATGTCATTTCATGTCCTCTCTACAAAACAATTCCGTATTGATCCTCCCCATGATTCATTCATCGTCGGATATCATTTTCTAATTTTGCTGTATTTTTATGTTTATAACCTCATACGCACGGCAAAACCAACTGTTCCGGGGCCAAACGAAGGGGTTGTGTGATTCGTGCCTGATTGGCAGCATGCCACATGCCAGTGTAGATTGGTTCACTTCAATGCATCTTCTAATGGGTGCAGCCTTTACACGCTTGCCTCAACCAAAAGAGCCATGGTGAGAATGAGAGAGAGAGAGAACGTGTGTGTGTGAATCACTGTTACCATGGTGATTTATACACGCAGCATTCCACACCGAAGAATAATATTCCAAGCTCAAACACAGAGACGTTGCATTTTGGAATTTTATTGTTTTCAGAGGGAGACGAAGAAAACAAAAATTACAGGGAGTGAAAAGATTGTATAATATTTGGCCGTCAGTTGAAAGCCGGGCGTTAGCTGTTTTTGTGCATGTGTGTCAATATTACGGGGATAAGCGGAACTTGTCAATTAGTGTGATTGAGAACTTCCTGCCTTTAGCTATACTTTAACTTCTTCTGAAGCTTCACCTGTGGAAATACTCTCCCTCTATCAGTCATATTAAAAAATAAATGCCGCCCCGTGTACACAATTTGATTGAGTTTAATAAAAAGCAATATCTTTTGTAGTGATAGAAAGCTGATTATATTTCCAAGAGATTTTTGTTTTAATATCAGAATGGGCCAAATTAAAAAAAAAGATCATCAAAGTTTGATAAAAAATTAAGTAGATTTTCAGGTGTAACATAAATGACTCCTTATATAGTGCATCTCCTTTTTTACTGATGTGATTTGTTAGACTGTATCCTAATTTGCAATAAATTTTCTTTCGATCCATAAAGGGAGACAGGGAGCAATTTCGTCCACCAATTTTATAATTATAGAAAGGTTTGCGGTAACACCATGTAATGACTATCTCTGATGAGTTGGGGTGGTTCTGAAAAGAACTGTTCGTTTCAACTCAACATTTCGATCAGTATGCTCTGATCGTCTTCTGTAGAAAGCTGTTTCAAATTTTTCCTACTTAATTTTAAAATTGCAAATTTTTTAGACTGAACATGTTTTGTGCACATTGAATCCTTATATTGAGAAGCAATTGATGGTTTTTTGAGTAGCAACTGATTCATTTTTGTGTACATTTTGCTCTGCTATACAAGGGGAGTTGTTCACTGGGAGGGTGATTACTCCAAAAATTAATTACCATAAATACTTTCTCCCAAAAATTAATTACCATAAGTACTTTCTCGGTGAAAAAGCACTACAGCTGTTGATAATATATATATAATACAATTTTTAGAAACAATTCCCTTCGTAGGAATGTGGTTTTTAAGCGAAAGGGATTCAAAAGCATTTCAATCTGAGAAAAATTTCTCAGAGTGTGTTTTCTGATCACAGACTTCTGTTTCTGCGTGGACATAAATAACGCTCCAATATTCTGCAATATTACAAAAATGCTATTACCTATTGAAATGAAAATAATGTTAACGTGTTAGTTTGATTATCTACGGTTATACAGAACTAAAACAATTGAACAGTTTCAAGAAACCTAAGGTATACTTTGCCTTTAAAAGGAAACGATCAAAACAATTTATGACAATTTATGGTCTCAGTATAAACTTGCTTATAAATGCAATATCTCAATAATACGAATAACCTCGTCAATTGGAAATGATCCATGTGAAATTGGAGAATCATAAAGACTGGGTTTTCTGTGGAGATTTCTCCCCCTAAAACCATCAGTCACGCAGAAAATAATGCTTCAAATTTTAATATCAAACAAATCTGGGAGCCTCTTAGGAAAAAGAAAAAAAAAGAAAGGGGGAAAAAAATCCTAGATAAATTTCAGCGGAGAGCGTGGGAGTTGTTGAGTACACTTGAAAAGCGGAGAGGGAAATTTGTCTTGAATTTTGACGCTGTACGGTGAAGGGATTGTGCTAGGGTTGAGTGCCGAGCTAGTGTTATGCGAGGGAGGGAAAAGGTTAAGTTATTTCACGAGTTTTAAATTTCATTGTAATCCTGAGATTGGTATTCATGCGGGAAGCTGCGGATAATATGGAGCCTTTAGAATCGTTACAGGAGCGACGAGAATGCCCTTTTTGAATGTGTCTTCTCGGAATTTTGTTGAACGAGAACAGAATTTCAAAACCTTTGGTCCGTCTGACTGAATTGGCCTTTTAAATTACATTTGGGAAAAATTGCTGATGGTACTCATATTTTAATTTGATTTCCATAAGCCCAAGGTATTCTTCTTATTTTAATATAATTTCCAAATATAAGTACTGCTCTTTTGGTTTCATTCAAAGAGACTGGACACTACTGGTAATTGTCAAAGACTAGTCTTTACAGTTGGTGTATCTCAACATATGCATAAAATAACAACCCTGTGAAAATTTGAGCTCAATCGGTCGTCGAAGTTGTGAGATATTAATGAAAGTAAAAAACACCCTTGTCGCACCATGGTCACACGAAGTTGTGTGCTTTCAGATGCTTGATTTTGAGACCTCAAATTGTAAATCTGAGGTGCGAAATTAAATTCGTGGAAAATTACTTCTTTCTCGAAAACTATGTTACTTCAGAGGGAACCATTTCTTACAATATTTTTTTACTATCAACGGCTCCGCACTATTCGTAATCAAGAAAGGTTTTATGCTAATAATTATTTTGAGTAATTACCAATAGTGTCCACTGCCTTTAATTTATTCTGGTTGTGAAGCCAAGCACTCTCAGAAAAGCAAACTAACATGTTATCAATGTACTAGCCAAGAACCCAAATGGAAAGAAGACAAGGAACAAATTTTCTGTTTTAGATGTGGTAGGAAACCCCCAGAGAACTGTTCCAGGGAAACCCCAATGTAGTCAGGTCCTTGCTCTATGGTACAGCGTAGGGACCAGCCTCGCTACCATGGGCAGCGCGCCGTATCGATACCTCTCATCACTAACCCCTGGTAGTGATTTACTGGGAAACAACGCTGATTGGCTCAGGAAATTGGTTATGCATTAGATGTCAAGTGCATGTGCGCGTAGTTTTAAGATATTTGCGTGTTGATCACGCCCGCGTTTTTTATGACACAAACCTGCTTAAAAAAAAAAAAAAAAAAAAAAATCTTTAAGACGAAAGAGATGCGTGCGCGCTTAGAAAAGTTTGAATAATGAATACGTACGCTCATTAATGGCTCATTTAAATGTGCTAGCATATATATAGCACATTTAAATTTGTCAATTCCAGGGGTTATGATCGAGCAAGGCATGCTGGGAAAAAATGGCGTGGTGAGATCGATCACCCCTGGGAACGAGGTTGTGTAGGGACTGAAAACCCAATCCAATTGTAGTGCCCATTGATGTAATTCGAGCGGGGTCCTAGAGATGAAAGGCCAGGAAAGATTACTGCTGCCAACCCGACCACCCAAATCACAGTAAGATTGGCAGCATGTAAATGAACTAATACTGGATTCCTTCACATTGATATAAGAATAATTTAGGGATTTTTTTTCTTCTGAATTCACTAGAATGCAAATGTCGTTCGTTATGACATTGAAAGCTAAGGTAAAATAATCTCTTAAAGGCAGTGGACACTATTGGTAATTACTCAAAATAATTATTGCCATAAAACCTTTCTTGGTGACAAGTTATGGGGAGAGGTTGATGGTATAAAACATTGTGAGAAACGGCTCCCTCTGAAGTGCCATAGTTTTCGAGAAAGAAGTAATTTTCCATGAATTAGATTTCGAGACCTCAGATTTAGAACTTGAGGTCGCGAAATCAACCATCTAAACGCACACAACTTCGTGTGACAAGGGTGTTTTTTCTTTCATTATTATCTCGCAACTTCGATGACTGATTGAGCTCAAATTTTCACAGGTTTGTTATTTTATGCATATGTTGAGATACACCAACTGTGAAGGCTAGTCTTTGACAATTACCAATATTGTCCACTGCCTTTAACTTTGAGATTATTTAATAGCCTCGAGAAAAGCTCTTCAAAAAGCCGTACTTGTTGTAGGTCAGTCTATATACTTGATACAATTTTGTTCCCTATTAATTCCTCAACAAAATTATGCCGTGCATAATTTACATGTACTAGTGCCAAGGGTACTTGATTTCCAAAGCTAGCTACTTGTAATCTTAATTGCATTTGTCATTTAATTACAAATTGCAAGACTGGTAATTTAGGAAATTAGAATAAATAAAAATAAAACCTGATCAGTTTTTTATTGGAAAGCACATGTTGAATACAAAGTTCAAAGCATTGCCAATCCTCCATGGATTTATTTTTGTCTCAAAGGCACTGTACACTATTGGTAATTACCCGAAATAATTATGAGCATTAAACCTACTTGGAAACAAGCAATGGAGAGCTGTTGATAGTATAAAACATTGTGAGATACGGCTCCCATGAAGTAACATAGATTTTGAGAAATAGGTAATTTCTCACTCAAATACTATAAAAGACTTCAGCCCTGGAGCCTTTTATTATAGGCATCTGAAAGCACACAAAGTGTGTAACAAGGGTGTTTATTCTTTCATTATTCTCTTGCAACTTTGATGACCAATTGAGTTCAAATTTTCACAGAGTTTTTATTTATGCATACATGTATGTATGTTGGGATACACCAAGCGAGAATACTGGTCTTTGACAAATACTAAAAATGTCCAGGGGTGGATTTAAAAGAGTTAAGACTAGTCTTATCTCGAGTTAGAAAGAGTTAATCGTCCTAGCTTTAGGACTAGCCATACGTTTCTTATATCTCGCAGGACTATGTTCAGACAGCGTACTAAGTTAGACCTGAACCAGTTTAACTTTTACGAGCAGCAGGGGGTGATCGTAAAAATAAAACCCCTTTGCGTTCAGACAGCACTGAGTTAAACCCGATCCAGTTTATCTTTGGTTTTAAGAGGTCAAAGAAAACGCGACCCTGTTACTCTAACATCCTGTTTATTGTCCTGTTCATTGGTCACCGTGTGTTTACATAATGATTACGGAGGTCAATGGGTCGCCTGTTGTGAGTTAAACCGGATGTGGTCTTTTTTATTCTGTCCACACACAGTGTTAAAAGATAAACCCGAAGCGGTCTAAAAATAAACCCCCTCCCTGGACGGTTTATCTTTTGTGGGTTGAATTCAATTCGGACTAACTTTAGATCCCTTCAGACACACTAAGTTGAACTCGATCGAGTTGAACCATGAGTTAAACCAACTTTAGTACCGTGTCTGAACGCACCCTATTATGTTAGGACTAGTCCTAACTCTCTGTGAAATCGACCCCAGTGCCTTTAAATGATAGAAGTCAAGGAGTTGTAAAACTACATTAATTAACGTTACTAACAACAATAAAAAAGAAGCCTTATCACAAAATCACTGACAGAACATAAGCCTGTCAACTATTGACAATGGTGGGGTGGTTTATCCTAAATTATGCATTCCGTTTAAGCCATTGGACACTTTCGGTAAACAGTATTGTCCAAGGACCACTCTTCGTGTATCACAACTTTATATATAAAATAACAAACCTGTGAAAATTTAGGCTCAATCGGTCATCGGAGTCGAGAGAAAATAACAGGAAAACCCACCCTTGTTTCTGCACGTTTCGCCGTGTCATGAAATGTGTTTAAAATAAATCTGTTATTCTCGATATCAAGAATTGATATTGTTTTCTCAAAAAGTAAAGCATTTCATGGAATAATATTTCAAGAGAAGTCTTTCACTATTACCTTCGGTAAACCCTGTAAGTTATTTGTAAATCTTTGAACTTATAATTTTTTTTTTCTGTTCCGAAAATGTCCAATGGCTTTAAGTACAAGGACGTGTGTCTCGAAAATAAAATTTCTGCTCTTTGTAGGTGAACATGTACGCACACGTATCAAACATTGTTCAGTGTGGTGTACGGTAAAAGGCGGACTAGTCATGCTGAAAGCTGTCAGAATTGACAGAATGCTTGAATACTGCGCGAGAGTTGATACCACAGACAGAGCAGGAGTTAATGTGGCATGAAACGCTCAGAATATCTGATCACTCGCGATGCCTGCATGAAAAGAAAAAAACGCACGTCGTGATTCAAAATGGAACTAGGGCTCTGCTTCTCGCAAAGACATTTTTTAACTTGTGCATGGACGTCATACATGTATGTGGGCGTCATATATGTATGACGCCATTTAATTTTTTTTTATTGAGCTGTTTGCGTTGTGATGGATGTTGGTTGCAAGGCTGTGTGGATCTAATTAGTCTAACTTGTTGAGCCAATCTATCATTTTTTGATAATAATTATAATAATATCAAAGTCTTATATAGCACACGTATCTACCAACAACGTACTCAATGTGCTTAGTATATACATTTTTACAGAATAATAGGTAATTGAAGTTATGAGTTCTGGGACCCAATTATGTAGCACCTTATAAGGGTTAACAAGGTGCTACGGCGCACTCAGCAGCCACAGCCAGGAACACTGGGGCGAACCCCTTCTCTTTTCGATAAGTGCACTGGGTTCTTTTACATGCGTTATACAACACACAGGACCATTTGCTTTACATCCCATCCGAACTACGAAGCAATGGATAAGTGTGTTGCTTAAGGACACAAGTGTCATGACTGGGGCTCTAACCCACACTCTGGTTAAATCAGAAACACCAGAGTTTGAATTCTGTGCAACTGCTCGGCTACAGATTAAGGTTTGGACATACAGTCAGTGTTCTCTTGTAACAGTGGTTTTGCTGGCCAAATAAGGGAATAAAAGAGTAGGCGATGAGTTCTTAAATGGCTGTTTAAAACTGGCAGGGGCGATGAGTTCTTAAATGGCTGTTTAAAACTGGCAGGGTCGTGGCCTTTATCGCACGGACACAACCCTGCAAGGTTTTGAACGGACGTTGAAGAACGAGTCACTACTCTTTTATTCCCATTCATATATGCCCTTTTGTTAAAAGACAAAATAGTTTCACAATTTTATACAATCTGTCACTTTTCTCGTGTTGCGATTTGGTGAAGTTTGCAAATTTTCAAAATATTTTGCGAAAATGTTTAGTGTGCGTCGGGTGGTGTGATTATGTGTGTGTACACACACAATACGCGGTGTTACTAATAGCTATGAGTTGCGTTCGCGTAAGTTCAGTTGGCGCACATGAGCTTGCGGTTATAAACAGCTCCAGCTGGTCATTATCAACCGTTTAAACACCCTCACGTGACGGGCTCTCCACCAAAAGGAATAACGAAACTATCTGGGGTATTTATGAATGTTAGTTTAAACACCCGAGGAACAGTCAGAATTCTCTGAGTGGTCTGGCTGGCTAGTTCAGTATTGAAAAGCATTCTTGTTTCATTTGAGAGAATGACTTGTGAAAAAGCCAACGAACTAATAAAATAATGAGCTAACTTGTCCTGCTGGTTAAAAGAAAAGTTAACGGCAAGCCCTGTTACGATTTCCCATTTTTACCTTATTACATTTTAGTGATGAAGAAATGCAGGCAAAAGTTTTGTGAAAAAGCCAACAAACTTTCCCATTTTTACCTTTAAAGTAAAATGATGAAGAACTGCAGGCAAATTGGGACTGGAATTAAAAAATAGTCTGGTTCCATGGCATGAAATCAGTCAGTGCATGCAATCATCATTACACCTGCTTACAAGGATACTGGGAACCTGATGGCCACAGATCGATAAAACGGCCCACGTGAAGAGTGCACATGTGGGTGGCCCCCTGACACATGTTCAGCTGGTAATCACACACAAGAGTGAAACACGTGACGGTTCCCAGCAAATTGGCTGGGAAGGAAAGAGAATATTCAATTTCAAAGTTAACTGCATTTTGAGGGTACGCTCTAAAGAAACGCAATACACAAGGCTAAATGTTGCTAAGTAGGAGTTTACTAAGTACTGCTGGAAAAGTGCAAACAGGGACATACATGTAAACAGGAGCTCCGTCATGTGTGTTTTGGCTGCAAGAATAACAACAGGCACCCCACATTGCCTACGAGAAAATGTTTTTCTGTTGTTTTTTTTCTTCAGTAAGTTGCCTCCCTACCCCCACAAGCACATTAACCCAATTAATTTTGAAAAGGCAGTGATAAGACAGGTGTTCCAACACAGTCTCGGATCGATCATAAAACACCCCTTGGTTGGGCAAGTCGGAGGAGTTGCTAGACATTTGTGACTTCTTGACAAAACTAGAGAACTGTGTCCCTCCCTGCTTTGTACAGCTGGCTGCGGGCAATTACTTACAGATCCTTCGGGATTGCAGTTAGCTAATGGACACTGCGGCCATTGACATGATTTTCAAACACTTGGGACAAATCTCAAATATTGAAGATGGCACCAAGTTCCTTTGGCCTGCCATGCGAGAGGATGAAATGGCAATGTTTAAAACCTCTCAAGTAGGCATTGTGGGTAAAAACTTACCTGTTGGCATGTTGGGATGGTTTCTTCTGTTACAGCACGTAGCAACATGCAATGAAATTCAGGGATGATTACAGTCCATGTTAAATGTACAGAGGAGTCACTTAATTCTGCCAACCGATTTTAGCCCCCGCTCTTTAAAATGATCGACAACAAAACATCCATGCCAGGGACTGGTTTTGTTTCCAGCTCAAAATAATTGAAACAAATTTATGTTTTTTTCTTTGAAATTACTAAACCAGTACTTTGTATTCAAAAGAAAGGTACAAGTAAGCTTGGGCGATATCGATTTATTTTATTCACGATATCGTTTGCAATATATCGCGATACTCGATATAATCGCGATTAATTAAATTTGACATCATCAGTCTTCAAACTCCCAGTGAAAGTTGTAGAAGAGACAGTCATAGCATAAGAGAGGTGTTCTAATGACCTATTCTTCTGGTTTTACTCCAAATC
Source organism: Asterias amurensis (assembly GCF_032118995.1). NCBI lineage: Eukaryota > Metazoa > Echinodermata > Asteroidea > Forcipulatida > Asteriidae > Asterias > Asterias amurensis. The sequence continues at coordinate 8,820,388 of NC_092659.1, read as the reverse complement.
TATGGGGTGCAAGATGTCTCGGCTAGGAAATACATCGCGATACTTAATCGATATCACGACACTTAATCAATATCGTGGTATCATCCAAGCTTAGGTACAAGATGCAGTTTTCTCCAAAAGTCATCTCTAAACAACCTTTGACCTTACCCCCCTACTGATCGTTCATTGATTGGGTTTAGAAGAATCCCAAGTCCTTTTCAATCTCCGCAGCTGGCAATAAGCCACCATCTCTAGCCGCGGAATTTCTCTCCCTCTCTCTTTAACAATGTGAATTAGCCAGTAAATCTCGAAAGGTCAATCAGTACCTCGGAGAAATACTGAGGGTGGAAAGCTGTTTTCTTGGGGCACCCCGTGCCTCTCTGTAATACTGACTGTCTCCTCTTTCCCCTTTCTAATTTTGTTTTCCCCCGTTCTTTTTTTTTTCCCTTGTCGGGAATTCAACCCACTCACCTTATTAAAGGCGACTTTAGTCAAGGATTTCTAGGGATGATATAAATGGTTTCTGGGATGAAGCTGTAAAAAGTGTGATAATTTTGCGTCGGCGTTTAAATTGATTTGACGACTAGTGAGTGGCGAGAATTTGAACGTGCCGTTTAGGAGAAGTGGGATTGGTGGATAGCGGAGATTTGAGCGGGAGATGGTGGAGATTAGAATTGGTGCTGGGGATTTTCCCTGTTGAAAGTCTTAATTCTTGGAATGTAAACTGGTTTAAAGGCACTGGACACGTTTTTTGTAATTGTCAAAGACCAGTTTTCTCACTTGGTAAATAACAACATTATGTATGCATAAAATAACAAACCTGTAAAAATTTGATCTCAATTGGTCTTCGAAGTTGCAAGAGAATAATGAAAGACATAAACGCCTTGTTGCACAAATCTTTGTGCTTTCAGATCGCTAATAAAATGCTTCAGGCCTGAAGTCTTTGAATATTAGACTGACAAATTATCTTTAAAACCCCCCAAAAAACTATGTTACTTCAGAGGGAGCCGTTTTAGTGTTGGGTGAAACTACTAGGAAAGGGGGACATGGACTCTCAAAACGACCATCGCACTGGCACTGAGAGTAATACAAAGATCTACATAATTGTATAGTAGTACATGTAGTTCTGTAGAATGGACTGGTGAAGTATTGGTGTTTTAGCACTACATACAAAGTGAGGACCTGAGAACAAAAGAAGTCCAGGTAATGTACATGTAGGGACTAGAAACACAATGTGTGGACATACATGTATGTCCACACAGGTTTGTTTTACAGTGTTGAAGAATATGATAAGAACAAAATAAGTCCAGATAATGTTCATGTAGGAACTAGAAACACAATGTGTGGACACAGGTCTGTTTTACAGTGTTGAAGAATATGATTTTTCTTAAGTGTGCAATGCAAATGAAAGTCCACAGAGTGACTGTGACTGCAGTTCAGAACTCTGTGTGTGTGTATTGGGGGGGGGGGAGAGGGGTGGATGGACTATTGCAAGAAATATTGCTAACATGCGAATCCATCTGGGAAGACTTAGTGTAGCCTTGACGCAGTACAATATTAGGGAGGGGAAAAAGGTGTGTAGGATGGTGAGGGAATGTTACAATACAGAAGTGGCATTAAACAAATTTTGCTGCCTGGAAATGTTCCTTTCACACTTTCAGTTGAAAAAAAAGGGGAAGCTCTTGGGAAGTGTGGGGGAATCCGTTCCCTCCCTAACAACCCATGAAATAGAGTTGGCAATAGCCTTGGGATAGCTTAGCCCACTTTGACCCATCATTATTTCGTCTGAAATATTATCGCATGCAACTCGTGGGTGCGAGGGGGGGGGGGGTGGCAGGGTTGGGGGGTGCGGGGGATGAATCTGAAGAGACATCGCCTGGGGGGGGGGGGGGTTTGAGAGTCATTTTGAGTTTTGATGTGTGGTGGGGGGGGGGGGGGAGGGGTGTTTGATGAGAGGCATCCCCCAGACCTGTACGCTTCGTTTTTGAAAGGGCAAAGGCACCAAGGCATTTTCTCCTTGGTAAAGGGCACCCTATAATGAGATTTTAAATTTCTACTGGAGCATTCTAAGGGCAGCAAGGCAATGACCAGGGGGCATGGAGGCAATCGCTTTTGATGCCTCCGTGAAGTATCAGGCCTGACCCCTCCCCCCCCCCCCATTCCTCTAATCAATCCCAGAGTCAGGTTGCCTCAGTGGTTTCTGTTCCTGCCTTTCACCTCTGTGGACCCCGGTTAGAATCCCATCGGAGCTCGTAGTGGATTTGTCTGGTAGTGAATTTCACTAATCGCCCAGGCCTAACTGCCATTATACAATTGTTGCACGCTGTGGCGGGGTCCATGGTGTTTAATACACCCGAGGGGGCAAATGGCACTCGAGGCGAAGCCGAGGGTGCCATTTGCCACTGAGGGTGTACAAAACCCATGGACCTTGGTAACATTGTTATTCCTGTTCTTGAAGTTTTGTCCTCATCTTCAAACATTATTACGTCAGAGTATGCATCGTTTAATAAGCAGACAAAGAGTTCAAATAAGAAACAATTCTTCACTGTTCCCTCAAACACACAGGTGTTTCGTACACAAGGCTTGAAATCGGCCAACGGTGGGAACAATCAAGGTGATGAACGCTGGTGTACATGTACATCACTTTTCATGTTACCCAACCATGCGTCTTTGTGTTATATCACGTGATTGGTTCTCGACCAATAAAACTTCACAATTTGTTACCGAGGTATAACAATGCCTGATGATATTTTGTAGCATCGAAGGAGATGCTTACTGTAATGGCGACCATTGCAATGCATACGTTTCAGCCTGAACTTTTCCATCTTGCGTCCACAATCTTTGTAGTTGAATTTAGTCACGACTAGTGTCAAGTAATTGAAGTGCATTTAGTCGGGTAGCGAGTTCCACTAGTCGCTCGGGCCTAATATCAAGTGTGACAGTTTTTCATTCTTGCTAGGTAGTAGGGAGCGATGTTGTATCATGTGCAAGTCCTACATGTACATATGCAATCTTGTGAGGATTACGGGCATGAGAGATCTTAGAACTGGAGACTGTTCACAGTGATTCATCACCAAAGGATTTTGTACTCCTTTCGCTTTCAATCTAGAAACGTTCTTTCCGTTTTGGTTTTGTTCTTTTCCCACGGTGTCCAAACCAATAAGTGTGTGATTTATTTTCACCGCAGCCCAAAAATGTGTTTAATCACCCTCAGCCCGAGCCTACAACTTCTATCAGGTGAGGAAATGATCACATCGGCTCGTTCAGCCGATAGTGCCGACATTTACTTTGTAAGAGTTCAAGTGTAACTGAGCGAAAGATATTGACACGAGCACACAAACAAAACGCTGATGAATTGCATTCCCCCATGGTAGCACGTCAACGATGATCGTCAATTATGTGTGAAATGTGTCAAGATTTTTAAACATCTTATAAAACTGAGAATGCCACCCACCGCTTCGTCTTAACAAATCCTCGGCCCGTTATCTGTCTGTGAATTGTCGCCTGCTTAAAGTTGATGTTGCTGCTATTTTATAGGCAGACTCGTCTTAGCATGGGGAGAGGTAATATGACACTTCTCATGACGGTGTCTCGATTGACATCGAAGGGAAGAAAAAAAGAGCGTTCTTTTAAATTGAATCTCGGGACTGTTGTCATCTATACCGGCAAGTAGCATTGATCGTAGCTGCTACTGTTGGATACTGGAGATGACCTTTTTGTGACAGTGGCACAGTTTTAAGCCAACGCTGTGATAGGGGTCGGTTTTTTGGCTTCGATACAAACTAGGACTGCGAGATAAAAATGGTGGATGGATTGGTGGAAAGTTTGTGGTTCATGGATTGTGGTTTGGGGGTTTGTTTTTTTGAAATTGCAGTGATATTGTAACCTGTAAGGTTTCCCTGGATTGGGGACTTAATGACCTGACTGAATGATAATGGTTCTTGGTGGGTTATGCTATGGAAATATTGACTGCTATGCCAAAACATGGCCATGACCGAAGCGAAGCTGAGGGCATAGCCATGGTTTTGACATCGGTCTTCGAAGTTGCGAGATAATAATGAAAGAAAAAACACCCTTACTTGTCACACGGAGATTTTTAGATCTCAAATTCTAAATCTGAGGTCTCAAAATCAAATTCGTGGAAAATTACTTCTTTTTCAAAAACTACGTTACTTCAGAGGGAGCCGTTTCTCACAATGTTTTATACTATCAACCTCTCCCCATTACTCGTAACCAAGTAAGGTTTTTGCTAATAATTGTTCTGAGTAATTACCAATAGTGTCCACTGCCTTTAATTCGAGACTCGTGACAACTTCTTAAAAAAAAAGAAAGAAGAGAGCATCCTACTTTGAAAGTTCCATAAAAAATGAAAAAATAATACTACGCAGGGCATGGTGAAGATTTTTGATACTCATCTGAAGAGGTTAAGAGCCCTCCACAACCCTGAGGAGATATACACACACCGGTTTCGCAAAGTTCATTTCTATTTTTACCATCTGTAAATAACTCTTAATGTCTTACTGACCTGACCGTACATGTACTGTTTTTATAACGCCTCCTACCTACACATGTTGCATCCACATGTTGCGTCCTCGCTCCCCACCCCCCCCCCCCCTCCCCCAAAAAAGAAAAAGTATATCATCACATCTGATGAACCTTCACTAAACAAAATGTCAGCGACCCGATAAAAATCAGCCCTCATCTACCGAGATGGAATGCAGAAGAAAATCTAAGATAAGACCGGACCAAAATTTGAAAGCGGAGAAAAAAAGAAAGGAAGACAAATCAACAAATGTTTTGACCTCAGGTCATTAAACCTTTCTTGTGATGTCTTCGGAGATATTCTCTCCTCTCCATCCAGGAAAGATTTTCCCTCCAAATCAATCAATGGTTTCAGATCTTAGTTGTCAGTTCACCTGCAGGGTATTTCCTGTTCCGAGATGCAGTCAATTCTTTCAAGTTATCTCAGGTTTTTTCCCCTTCTTACTCTATACTCCTCTCTCCCCCACCCTGTTCGATTTCCTTGCAAACAAGAGGGCCTTTGACTACAGCGAATATATCTCCAAGGGTTTAATCCTCGGAGGTGCTTAGTCGGAAACCAATTTATAGTGCTTGGACCCGAAGTACGCAGCCATAGGAGGGACGGGAAAATAAAAGGAGAAGATCATGATGACGATGGCTGTGGAAGGTAGCATTCTCGGAATGGATTTTCTTTTTAGCGTCAGAGTAATACAACCTTGTTACGTTTTAGAGCAACTGCGGACCTCGCAGAAGGTCTAAGGTGTAATGTTCAACCTTATTGATTACTGCATGGTTGATGGAAAAAGTACAGTGTGCACTTACAAGGAGTCTCTCGGCTGCTGCTCTTCAACCTTTTTTTAAAACCAAAAACATCCACTATATTGTATCTCTGGACTTTTTTTTCTCAGAATGTACGTTGTTTCTTTGAGTGGCCTTTTTTCTGATGAGTTCAGAATCTGTTCAAAACAGGCATGTTTTATTTCAGCTGATTGGAAGGTTCCTCTTTCGTTTACTTAAAACAAACTGCAGTTGTTTGTTTGTTTTTGGTTTGTTTGTTTAGATGGTCTTCTTGTCAAGGAAATTCAGCAAACTCCCTCAAGAGGATATAAACACCAAGCTGGCAGCAGCTAATAATCTCGTACAGACATTGGTTTAACGACCATGATTATGAATTGCACAAATCAAGAAACTGTGACGACAACACTCATTCTAGTCATTGTGAAATCAGCAGTTGTCTTGGGGGTTTCTAACCCACAAACTTGAAATTGCAAGTCCTACAGGCTAACTACTAGACCACGGTGACCTGCCAAGGCCTGTATGCTTCGTTTTTCAAAGAGCAAGGGCACCATGGCATTTCTCCTTGGTAAAGGCGAAAAAAGGGTATTAAGGGATGATATGCTATTTGCATTTAAAAAGGTGTTCAATGTTGAGATCCTGAAAATATTTTCACAACATGATTTTGTCTTTCTTGGTTTATTAGCTTCTATTGCATAAATACTTCCATATTTTATTCACAGAAATATCATTTAATCTTTTTGTAGTTGAATAAAAAAAGGTTTTTGTATCAATTTTAGGTAACTTCCCTTGAATTTTGCTAGGTTTAAGGAACTGTATCTCTGAAAGCACTTTCAATAAATTGTAAAATATGAATATGCAAACATCATTTTATCTCCAGAACGCAAAATGTCACAGCGCTCAAACCTACACCAAAATAGAGCTGATAATAACACCAATTCAGCTGTGTATGTAAACCCATTTTTTGCAGAGCCGGTCACATGAGGAAATTATAAATTTCAAGGGCACCAAGGCAATGACCAGGGGGCATGGAGGCAATCGTTGCCTCCATGAAGTATCTGAGGCCTGACTGCCATGTGCATCAACTGTAATATAATGGTGTTATTCAAATGGAAAACGCATAAAAAAAACCAAAAAAAAACAGGTTTTCCCCTTGGCATTCCTTGAAAGCAAGATGGTTTTGTGTTTTGTTCCTGCACTTCCGAGTGGATGCCTCGAAACTCAATTTTCCATTTTCCACATTTAACTTACAGCCGCACTCATTTTATGCCCACCAAAACGCCTTGGTCTCTGCCTACAGATAGCGTCACGGTTTGCACGCATGCAAGAATGAATTATTTAGACAATGGTTCCAGCAGGAAAAATCGATTCAACATGTTTGAATACTAAATGGTTTGGCTCCATCCGCGTCTGGCTAAATTGGATTGTCAACGTTTGTAAATGACAATAAAATTTCATATCTTCTTTCAATTTCATTCAGGAGTGAGCACTTTCAGACCTGGAAAATTTAAATTGATTCCTTGCTTATAATTGTGGCATTTCCAGTTTATGAGAAGAAGAAAAAATCATAATGTATGTGAGAACAGTTGCAGCATGTAAGGATATCTTAATAAAAAAATAAAAAAATCATAGTCGAAACATAAATTAGCTGTAAATCACACACAATTTTAGGTTGAAGAAATTGATAGCTTTTTACATAACCACATTACTTCAAAGTGAACTGTTAGTTCATGGGCGTGACACGCGACCTTGCACCTGTTCTTATAAGACAGTTTCTTCATTCCTATTGGTCGAGAACAACGGCTGAAACAGTTGTGTCACATCACGCGATACGCACAACGCGCACAGCATTCCCTTATAAGGAGTTGTTTACCCGAGGGCGGCGGAGGGCTTTACCATTTCATAGCTGTAGGGGTGTTGCGTTGAAAGAAATCATTTAACAATTATAATTTTTGCATCTACTTTACTTTTTGACCAAAAAGTGATGATGTTTTCTGACCGAAAAGGTACTTATGAATGGGAATCAAAGTGTGTTGAATCGGTTCTCAACTAGTGGTTTAAACCCGCCGAGGCTTAGTTCTTGATAATTTATCTGACGTCCTCTCAGTAAAATTATCAAGAACCAGGCCTCGACGGGTTTAAACCACTAGTTGAGAACCTCTTCACCATACATTGATTCCCTTAGTAATTTTGAAAGTGATTACAAAATGTATAGTACCTTCCTTTTAAATAATTCTCGAGTCACATAGAGCTGCCGCTGCCAGGGGGAGATTTTCACATGGTGTTGCCGCGGGCCTCTCTTGGTTGTGCATTTATTGCATTGTTCGTTATTCCCCCATTGTTCTGCTGCATATTACATGGTAAAATAGTATATTTTTAATAACTATCTCTGTTTTTTTTTAAAGGCTAGTAGCATAGTAATCGAAGGCCTCAGGCCACAGTTATTTGTTTAAGTTGTTTTCCCCTGGCATGTGTTGCTGGCTCTATTGTATGTTCCTTCGTCATTTAGAAAATTGTCTTGCTTTGTTTTGGATTATTGTCATGTGTGAATGCCAAATAAATAATAATAACAAACAATAATAATAACATATTACTCGAAAAGGATTTATATATCATAATTTGCTTATAGGATTCGTACTGCCTCTAGCTACTGGGCAATCTCTGAGGTCTAGTTGGTAAGACACTGCTCTAGATTGGCAAAGGTCGTGGGTCCGAATCCCATCTGAGTAATATGCTTGTGATTTGTTTTCACAAAGCTCGAGAAAATACTGAGTATACAGTGCTAACATATATCGCTGTAATGGGTAAAACAAAAATTAATATTCTTTATCCCGATGCAATATTCCATCTATTAAAGACACTGGACACTATTGGTAATTGTCAAAGACCAGTCTTCTCAACATATGCATACAATAACAAACCTGTGGAAATTTGAGCTCAATTGGCCGTTGAAGTTGCGAGATAATAATGAAAGAAAAAAACACCCTTGTCACACGAAGTTGTGTGCTTTCAGATGCTTGATTACGTGACCTCAAAATCTAGTTATGAGGTCTCAAAATCAAATTCGTGGAAAATTACTTCTTTCTCGAAAACTACATCACTTCAGATGGAGCCATTTCTCACAATGTTTTATGCTATCAACAGCTCCCCATTACTCGTTACCAAGTAAGGTTTTATGCTAATAATTATTTTGAGTAGTTACCAATAGTGTCATAATAACATTAAATATATATACAGGGTTTTCATTTAGAAAAAAATAATTCTTTCCAATTCATCTTCTCCAACTGTACCTAAAACATCCTTCAATCCAATTCATTCATCCACTGCCATTTGTTTGTCTCTCTCCCCCTCCAGACTCGATCTTATCAACTCATCGTTTCTTCCGCTCCGGAGATCCTTTTTTCCTTCTCCCCATTCCTGTAATTCTTTCCCCTCAAGCTGTTTCATTCATCGGTTATTCGTCTTGCTTTCTCATCAACCCACCCCCCTCCCCTTCGCATCCCTCTATCTATTTTCTGTATGTTGTTTACTGATTTCCTGCAACTTAAAGACACTGGACAACTTTGGTAATTGTCAAAGACTAATATTCTCACTTGGTGTATCTCAACATATTATGCACAAAATAACAAACCTGTGAAAATTTGAACTCAATTCTTCGTTGAATGTGCAAAAAATACTGAAAAAAAAAAAAACCTTGTCGCAGAAGTTGTGTGCTTTCAAATGCCTTGAATTTGAGACCTCAGCTGAGGTCTAGAATTCAATTCAAATATTTTAGTGAGAAATTACTTATATCTCAAAAACTTATACTTCAGAGGGAGCCGTTTCTCACAATGTTTTATACTATTAATAGCTCTCCATTGCTCGTTACCAAGTAAGTTTTTGTGCTAACATTTATTTTGAGTAATTACCAATAGTGTCCTGTGCCTTTAATGTTTTAGTTTCTTTTTTCGTGATGGCCACATTTCCTGTTTAAGCACAAAAGACAAATCAACATGAAATACTTGAGGTCTGTAGCATTATTGGGCTTATGCTGATTGTTGAGTCTTTTCCAGCTGTTTCTTATCATGTTTTTGTTCCGTATTGAATCCCATTTGGCAAAATGTGCCTAATTTTTTTAAAGTAGGATGTGCTTTTTACATGATCAGGGAATCCCTTGGGTTATGTTGAGTTCAAAAGATACATCCTTCAAGCTCAAAACAAGATGCCTTCTGTGTAATTTTACCCGAAAACACTGAAAAAATTCTACTGATTATGAAAACTGATCACTTCTGAGAAGACCCCCTGAGTTACTGATTATAAAAAAATTATATTGCAGAAAAGACCACCCGGGTCTTTGCAAAATATTATTTGGAAAGCAAAACCAAAAGTATAGAACATTTTTTTTATAGTATGCTAAGAGACAACTAGCACAGTGCATTTCCTATGGGCTTATTCTGGCCAGTTTGTGTAAAAAGTGCGTAGTTAAAGGGTCTGTATAGTCTGCCATGATGAATATGTCCATGCAGGAAGAATATTTGTAATTGGAATACACAATCTAAGAAACGTTTCATGCGGAAACGTTTCTCAAATTGGTATGTTTTTGAATCCCTTTTCTCTTAAACCGAATTCCTTTGAAGGGAATCGTTTCTCATATAATTAGTGTTTATTATCATAATGGCTGCAGTGCTTCTAAAACCAAGTAAAATTTTACCGTCATTAAGTTTTAGAGTAATTACCAAAGGTAGTGGTAGTCTTTAAAGGCAGTGGACACTATTGGTAATTACTCAAAATAGTTATTAGCATAAAACCTTACTTGGTAACGAGTAATGGGGAGAGGTGGAGAGTATAAAACATTGTGAGAAACGGCTCCCTCTTAAGTGAAGTAGTTTTCGAGAGAGAAGCAATTTTCCACGAATTTGATTTCGATACCTCAGATTTAGAATTTGAGGTCACGAAATCAAGCATCTGAAAACACACAACTTTGTGTGAGAAGGGTATTTTTCTTTCATAGTTATCTCGCACCTTTGACGACCAATTGAGCTTAAATGTTCACTTCTTTGTTATTTTATGCATACATTGAGATACACCAAGTGAGAAGACTGGTCTTTGACAATTACCAGTATTGTCCACTGACTTAAAAGACAAAACAGTATCAAATTGCAAAGTTGCTTCCGAAGTGATTTCTCTTGCGGGCTTTTCATTCTGATAAATGAATTGAACCGTCTGTTTGTGTTGGTTGGTAGATTTACAATGTCCACAGAGAATGAGGTCAAGTGACAAGATGACCATTTTCAGAGAGGTCAAGACTGAATGTCATAAGCCAGCATCGGTCACAGTAGTGATTACTAACAGCCTCTAATTACACGCTAAGCTATAATTTCTAGGTCAGAAGACGCTAAGCCATAATTTCTGGGTCGAAACCTTCCGCACTTGACCTGGTTTCGTCCGGGGATCAAAAGAAATTGTAATTCTTTGAAAGACCATTAAGTGTAAATGATGAGCCTGGTCAACTCAAACGACAGACATAATATATTAGGAGTATTTGTGTATGGATTAACCCTAGATATTTCAGCCAGGAGCCGCCTCGAATCAATCAAAATCCAACACTCTATGGTAAACACAACATCTGAGTAGTTGGACTTTGCAAAAAATAGTGAATGGCTTGATGTTTCAACCCTAGCAGAGTCTTATTGGACTTTGATAAGATAAGATTGCCTGGGCCCAGTTTCCTTGCTCTGCTTACCGTAAGCAAAGAATTTGCACTTACGGCAGCAGGGAATTCTGTGCTTGCACCAAGCTTGTTTTATGGGCTAGCAGGGAATCTTTGCTTGTGTCCATGGGTGCTCCACGTCATGAGGCATTCTTCGCTTACACAGCAAGCGCAGGAATTTTGAGCCTGCCCTGTAAGCAGAATATGGTGATTGTATACCCAGAATTCAGCGGCAAACATAGCCATGTCACGATCCGAGTTTGTAGTCACACAACTATTCAAATATAGTGTTGAATTTGTTGGAAACAAAGCAATCAATCATGGGAGATACTTTATGTCATGGACATTCTGCAGAAAATGTCAAATTTTGTCAAAACATCTGTTAACACGACTGGATGTTTTGCTCACATTCGGCAGGTCATGCCAACCAGTGGGGTTTTGTTAATCACCAGTGGATAGGTCTATTTCCATATTGGTGGCTATGGCTGTTGCTAAGGGTGTTGCTATGAGCTTCCTATGCTTCAACACAAGTCGACATGATGGATGATAGCCGTAGGCAAAGCCACTTCCTTAGAATCTTTAGCTTGCTTTTAATACACACATTCAATTCCTTAGATGTTGCACCTGATAAAGACCCTGTACTCCTAACATGTGCCCATGGTCTTTTTTGCCCCGGGAGGACTTGTTCCTTGAAACGTCCACAGGAGTCGCTTTTTTGACTTTGTAATGAAAGTGCCTCCTCGCCATAGCATAAATTCCTCACCCTTACTAGAGTGTAATTCAAAGCATGAGCTTGGTAACTAACGAAGCCGTTTGGATTCAAGTCACGCCGTCTCACCTCCGCGCTTCCTTCCAATGAAAGCCAATAGTTCCTGCTAACCAGCAGTCTGATGTCCCCCCCCCCTAAATCAAGGGAGCTCCTGTTCCCCCCCCCCCCTCTAATAGCTTCTGATGACCGGGTTATCTTAGACGCCCAACCACCGTGAAGGGACCATCGGAAACTCTATACCTGGATTCCGGGCGAACGCTTTGATTTTTTGTTTGTTGGGAGGCAGTCTTGAGTCAGTGCCGGTTCTCTAAACTAGCCCCGACCGTCATATTGACAATGTATATCCCCTCTGTCAAACCTTGGAGTCCGTACGGCATACGCAGGTGTATTGTTATTAGGGTTTGATAAGCGTTTTGCAAGGAGTGAACTATTGATTAGGGACGATATTTAAAGGCATACAAGACTGAGAGCAATTTTTGTGTTTTGTTAGACGGCGGTTCGGGAAAGGTGATAGCCTTTTAAAAGGTTTGACTTCAAATACATGTAGAATAGCCAAAGTACGTTGTACTGGCCTTCTGGATCCTTACAGATTGGTCCGTTGGTTTCGGAGGGGTAATATTTGGTGCGCAATACTCGTCATGGTGTTCCCCTCTCTGATTGTTTAGCCCCTAGCTCTCAGTTGGTTTCGGAGGGGAAATATTTGGTGCTCAATACTCGTCATGGTGTTCCCTCTCTGATTGTTTAGCCCCTAGCTCTCAGTTGGTTTCGGAGGGGTAATATTTGGTGCGCAATACTCGTCATGGTGTTCCCCTCTCTGATTGTTTAGCCCCTAGCTCTCAGTTGGTTTCGGAGGGGAAATATTTGGTGGGCGATACTCCTCATGGTGTTCCCTCTCTGATTGTTTAGCCCCTTTTTACACGAGAGCAATTTAGCAAGGGTCCCTTCCTAAATGGCTGTCAAATTTTACAAAATGTACCTCAGGTGTAAGGACAACAGTATGTTCTACTGTCCAAGTTCTCTTGTAAAATCTTCTCAAACATTGTTACGTTTTACAACCATGCTAAAATTAAGCAAAGGACCTTGGTTAATTGCTGTTGTGTGAAATAGCACTTTTTGTCTTCATTGTGATCTGAGAGTCTCAGCAATTCTTTAGAGGATTTTAAGGTGAGGGGGTTTCTTTTAAACGGCAGGCCTTGAAACAGCACACGGCACCCTTAGCAATTGCCTCGGTGCCCTGTGCTTTTGCTGTGGTGCCCTTTGCAAAGTTCCAAAACAAACTCACGTTTTCCTCGTAGAGTGCCCCCTACTAGAGAAAACAATTGCTGTGCCCCATCAAGATCGAGGCCTGAAAGGGTCTGTATACGTTTGGTTTTTGGAAGCATTCGGATGTTTCAATCCTGTATAAATGAAGATATAAATACAATGAAACTAAGCTGTGAAAGTTTCATTGCAAAAAGTGGTCATGTTTTGAGATATTGCCGAAAATTCAGAGTTGAATATGTCCATTCAGGATGTTAATTCCTTGAAGGAATATACAGCTACATTAGGAGGCACACACATTCTGAGAAGCATTACGCAGTAACGCCTCTCAAATTCAAATTTTGGGGCATACATTTTTTTTTTTACATGTTCACATTCAAGTTCACATTACTTTGAAGTGAAATTTTTCTCAAAATGCTTTACTGTTCACTGTCGAAAGCTGTTGTAGGCTTCTACATGTATTCGAAGATTTTTATGGCAATTAAATCTGAGAATGATTGCCAAATTTATACCTTCCCTTAATTGGACAATAGTAAGGGTTGTTCATTGGGCAATAAGCAGAGTTAAAGGGAAGGTACACGTTTGGTAATTGTCAAAGACCAGTGTTCTCACTTGGTGTATCCCATCATAATCATAAATAAAAAGCCTGTGAAAATTTGGGCTCACATGGTCATCGAATTTGCGAGAAAATGATGAAAGAAAAAACACCATTGTTGGACGAATTTGTGTGCTTTCAGATAGGAATAAAAGACTTCTACCTAGAAGTCTTTTATTAGTAGTTGAGTGAGAAATTACCCTTTTCTCAAAAACTAAGTTACTTCTGAGGGAGTCGTTTCCCACAATGTTTTATACTATCAACAGCTCCCCAATGCTCGTTACCAAGTAAGTTTGTAAGTTAATATTTGTTTGGAGTAATTACCAAACTTGTACCTTCCCTTTAATCCCTCTAGATGTAATTAAAACATTCCACTTAGGTCTTGCCTTGAAGACTAAAAATTACTACGCTAATGGTCTTCAATTAATAATTTATAATAGCTGTTTACAGGAAATACCACAGAACAGGTTTTCTCATAATTGACAATAATTGTTTAACTGACATTTCCAACGATACTGTAGAGGTTTTTGCAAGGCTACAGATACAGATACGGATGTTTACACTTTGTGTGTTCACATGGCGCGTAACCGTGGCTTTTGTGTTTTACATGCGCGTTGTGAACAAATTCGGGGACTCATACAATAGATAGGAAGCTCATTAAAAAAATGGATACCGCTTCGCTGACTTTAGAAGTAGTTTTGCCCTAGATTTTCCCCGGTAGTGCAATTGGTTTTGCTAGCAAAAAAAGTTGCTGGCAGTGTAAGCACTTTATGTAATCCACCTTATACATAAACAGACAAATTGATCTATCGGCCATCTTGGTCACGAGAGAATAGTGAAAAACATAATTATGTTCATAATTTCTAAGCAAAATATGGGGGAAATGCAGCAACAGGTGTATCTACTCCGCCTTGCTTGCTATAAACTTAATTTACATAAATCTTAATGTGGTCCGAACAAACATTATTATTGAAAAAATTATTGCATAATTATTGATTTACATTAGACATTTTATTTGCCCCCAAAACCCATTTCTGCACGCCTCGCACCTATAAAAGAAGAAGAAAAAAGAAAAGCAATTTCTTTATTAAAATATAAAACCAAATCTAGGGACACCGCCATTATAAAGGGCTAGATAGCTCGGTTGGTAGAGCGCCGGCACGTTAATCTGGAGCTCGTTGGTTCATATCCCACTCTAGTCAATTCTTTGTTCAACCCCAAAAGTCATTTCAAAATTTACCCGGTCAGTTTCCCTTGCGGTTTATATTGATAAAATATAAAAGAGAAGTAAACAAAAGGGTAAAATAGTGAAATAAGTATAAAGTAATCTGATGATTTTGATCAGTTTTTTTTTAGTCTGGCGCCACCACTGCTCACTTCCAAACGCAAGTTGATTAATCATGCCGTACCATGAAGATGTGCAATGTATTAAGCCTAGTTTGATGTAGAGATTTATCAGAGCATGAATTCCTCAACGAGGTCGTAACTTGATTCTGCAACCGAGTTGAATTTCGCGCAAGATTGCTCTGCGCAACAATGTCATATCTCGGCCAGACATTTTTGACAATCGCAAACTCAAATTCCACGTGAAGGCTACTGTATGAGCTTGTTTCACCAACATGTATTGGACAAATTGATATGATGGAACTCTGAACTGATTAAATTGTAGTTTTCCTCATCTTTTTGTTGTTATCAGGCATGGGAGACGTCCTCTTTTCAGCTGATTTCCTCTTTTTTGGTTTTGATTTTCCTCTTTTTTTCTTCACTTCCTGTGTACAAAAGTGTAGGAATGGTATATTTGCCTCTTTTTTTCTTGTCCAGTCTTCTCTTTTCCTTTTTTTGTCATGGATCTAGGTACTCACATGCCCGTGTTATTAAAAATGATAAAAGTTACATCTTTTGACATTTGATATCAGGATAGCAGAAAAAGATGACAAGATAGTTTGTGCATTTGGAATAAACGAGAGCTGCCCGTCTCCGAACTCCCCCCCGTCGTTTGACAACGTCCTGCTGGCGGGGTTTGTTTATTTCTACTCCAGGTTCCACAAGAGTTCATTTCCGAACCCTCTTTAGACCTTACTCACTCTCTGCTGTAGTCATTTACCGTTTAATAAATGAGCCGGGGTCGCAAAAGCAACCAATTTTGTGCGTGTTGAGTTGAGTTACTGACCGACCCTTCAATAAAGTATGCCATTTTTCATTGGCTTGGAATGTTAATCTGGGGGTGCTGGAGCGTTGGCGTTTGTGGAGGTTTTTTTTGTAGAAATAAATATGGCCCGCTGATATTTACTCAACAAATCGTAAATTTCAAGATGTGTTCGGTCAATTTGAGACTTGCAATAGTTCACTTCTCAGAGTCCTCTTTTGCATCGAATATTAATGTGAGAAATTAATTGGTTCTCTTGGCCAAAATTGTGCCGTAGAAATATTATGTATTTTTTTCCAGTACAAAAACTGACGATATTTTGATTGCCATTCTGTTTTTCCAAATTTGCAATGCTTAGTAGAAAATGCTGCTTGAAAATTGTTGTGCTAAGATGAATTGAGCAGGATACCTGAGTCACCAATTGTACTCATGTGACATGGAAACTTGACTGGTAACCTTACTCCGGTAAGCGTTTTTTTTATTTAACTTGTAGCTACATTTTGTGTTTAAACAGCTCTCTGAAATTGGGCCCTGATTCTGGTTGTTTTCATAAATTATTAATATTTATCATATGTTTACATTATACAACCCTTATTTATCTAGAGAACTGCAAACATGCTAGAGTACATACTCGATCGTTTGCTGTGCAAATATCCAACCAACGTGTCAACATTTTTCCATAAAAAAATATGTTTTCTGTGATAGACATGCAGGCACTCTGCTTGTTTATCGCCATGAACAATTTCTTTTGAAAAAGAACCATTTGTTTAATTAAAGGCAGTGGACACTATTGGTAATTACTCAAAATAATTATTAGCATAAAACCTCACTTGGTAGCGAGTAATGGGGAGAGGTTGGTAGTATAAAACATTGTGAGAAACGGCTCCCTCTGAAGTGGAGTAGTTTTCGAGAAAGAACAGGTTTGGTCTCAACCTTTCAAACAGTATACTTTGCTTGTCTTCTTCAGGAGACCCCTCCCCCTCCCCAAGCAAAAAAAAACACGTAAAAAACTGTTGTCTATTTTTTTTTTTCAGAGCCAATACTCCCCCAAAAGAGAATATGGTTGTACCCACAGTTTATAATTATTTATAGTTTATTCTTATTCATTTCATTTGTAATTGCATTACACACCAAAATTTGTGGTTGAATTTTCCGATCGGCAACGGCGGGCGAGATGTAAACACCTTGGTAGATTGTCGCTAATTGAATCGTGGGATATCTTCCCAGAACCTTAATGCTGAGTTTTCTTGTTACTTCCAGCAAAATGCCCTCACAACAGCGTCGGCCCCGCATGAAAGGGATTTAATTTGTTTTTATTAGATGAGGGATTGAGAAGCATGAATGCATGAACGCTTAGTGCGATGTAGAACCTAGACTTGCCTCAAGTCTTTGTTTTTTTCCCTTCTGCGCTGTCGTGTTGGGGGGGGGGGGTGGGGAGCTGGTGTATGGAGGCAAAACATGATGGTGTTGAAAAACTTGTTTTCAGTAACATTTGCAAGTGAACGCCGAACCAGGCAAAACTTACAATCCCAGCCATGTTTCGTTTGGGCCAGGTCGTTGCACGGTCTTCTGCGTTCCTGTCAATATTGAGCGGTGGGACGGGGGAGAGAACGTTTATTGTAGGGGGGAGGTGTTCAGGGAATGTTTATTGTAATGTTGGACATGGGAGGCCCAAGTATTTTGGCAGGGATTGTAGTCTTGGTGCAAGATGTTGTTGTTCACTGTCGATCAACTATCGTGATCGCGATCCTGATCTACTTCTCCTCACGCGCACATTACTATCGAACGATAGCGGGCGCTGTTGGAAAACATCCAGATCACCAAACCACACCACACTCAAAACACTCTTTCTGGCGGGATCGCAGCTTACAGTGAACGCCCTCTATTTGTGGAATTTTCGCGTTGTGTGTAGCGTTGAGTGTTTAGTCGACCTTTTTGCAAATGCTCAGTACGTGCGCTGTAGGTGTTGAATGAGGTGCATGCTGGTCCAGCTAGAGCAATCAAGTTTGATCCCTAGCTAGACCAGCATGCACCTCATTCAACAGTTAGCGTTTGCGCAATGGGTATTTGCGAAAAGGTCTATTGTATGTGACCTATGGGTTTTACCAACTCAACAAGAATGTCTTGCACCAAGACTATGCAAAACCGTCCAACTGCATCAAGTGTGTTTGGTTGCAAGACTCTATGTATCTTTGTTTAAGGTCATATTTCAGGCTGCTTATTGCATGTATCAATCAAATATTATGTTGATGAGGGCAGTCAAACATGGTGGAGGAAGGTTTCAATGTAAAAGAAGTCTGATGTACATTACTCTATGGTATGATAATGTGATGTGATAGTGACACGGGTTTTGAAAAGGTAATTGCTGGCTTATTTAATGATGTTCTAATTGGTGTTTAGACTATGGAGTTTTGCATCAGCACTGTAATGATGCATAAGTGTGTCCAGGGTTGAAGAAATTTAGCAGTGTGGTCCCAGGCCTGTATGCTTTGTTTTTGAAAGGGCAAGGGCACCCAGGCATTTTCTCCTTGGTAGAGGGCACCCTATTAGGAAAATGTAAATTTCTACAGAGCATTTCAAGCCCACCAAGGCAATGACCAGGGGCACGGAGTCAATCGCCGCCTTTGCCTCCGTGAAGTATCAGGCCTGCACTGATGTCTGCTTAAAGGAACACGTTGCCTTGGATCGGACGAGTTGGTCAAAACAAAAGCGTTTGTAACCGTTTTTTATAAAATGCATATGGTTGGAAAGATGTTTTAAAAGTAGAATACAATGATCCACACAAGTTTGCCTCGAAATTGCGTGGTTTTCCTTCTACTGTGCGAACTAACATGGTCGGCCATTTATGGGAGTCAAAATTTTGACCCCCATAAATGGCCGACGTGTTAGTCGACAAGGTAAAAGGAAAACCACGCAATTTCGAGGCATGTTTGTGTGGGTCATTGTATTCTACTTTTACAACATCTTTCTACCCATATGCATTTTATAAAAAACGGTTACAAACGCTTTTCAAAGACCAACTCGACCGATCCAAGGCAACGTGTTCCTTTAAGCAGCTCTATCAAATTGGGCTTAAAAGCAGAAAACCCAGACTCTTTGAAAACCATTAAATATTATCATTAATTAGTATGTAATTTATTTCTATATACATGCAAAAAGAAACACACCATAAAACTTTAATTTTGCAGAACGTATGCTCCTTCCATTTTGTGGTTGTACTGGAGTGATGTACATTCTCATTGTGGTGCGCATCTCGCTCCCAAGTCCCCAATGCTGGAACCCTCTGAGGACACTTTACTAATTGGCTTAAAAGCTGTCATGTGTTGCTAACTCACTGCGATAATTCATTGTTCATGATCCATGGATAATGTCTGTCAACATGTTCACTCTGTATCGTTGGGACAGTCATGTGTCCTTTTTCTGACGAGTGGGGAGTGTCTTTGCTACTTTGTGTAGTGGTGGCCACCTACTTGTCTGGAATGATAGGCGATTGCCTGAGGTCGATTTCACTAAGAGTTATGACTAGTCCTAGCTTAGAAATAGTCCTAGGAGATATTAAAAACATAAGGGTAGTCCTAAGTTAAGACGAGTAACTTGTCCTTACTTGAGATAAGACTAGTCTTAACTCTTTGTGAAATCCACCCCTGGTCATTGCCTTGGTGCCCTTGAAATGCTCCAGTAGAAATTTGCACATTTCTTACAGGGTGCCCTTTATCAAGGAGAAAATGCCTTGGTGCCCTAGAGCAACTAACCCTTACCCTCGCAAGTCCTCATTAGCTCCTCTTTGCCAAACGGAAGGATTCAGAAGGACTGAGGGCTGTACATTTAGGCCTAATTAACAATTGCTTATCACTGGGTTAGGCTTTCTAAGCCAAGCCTATCTTAGGCCAAACATGTTGGCGATAAGTGAAATAGGAGTTCTTTAAAAGTGTTTTTATTAAAGCAAGCTCCACACCAAACAAGACTAAACGCCAATATTGGTGAGGGGCTACACAAATACAATTGGTCCCAGTGGTTTGTCTGCATGTTGAAAAGGTTTCTGTTCCCCAATAGTAATAAAACAGTACAGTATTTAAGTCCTATAAACTGCCTGCAACACGTACGGTAATGTTTTACAACACTTGCACTTTCCACAACCCCCGTTTTAAATGGGGCATCATAAATATTTACATTTGCCATTAAAATTGACATCTGAGTACGGGTCGTTGGTAGAGTAAACTTACTGCAAAGCCCCCTAGCTATTAATAGAAAGAGGAGCAAACCAAGTATTGTCTTAGTTTGAATGACAAATGATGCAGAGTTCTCTCAGCACAAGAGATACCCAGGCTAGTACGCTTGACGTCGCAGATGTACTCACGATGGAATAAACATTCAATCAAGTGTGGATGTTTGCCGCCCAGGCACCAGGTTTTCTTGTTCTGACCAAACATTATGGACCTCTGCCTGCAAATATTATATGTTGGTAGTAGTGTCTGTTACTTATTCACATTTATTTATGCTATGGAATTAGGCGTGAAGCCATGTGCTAAATGGGTGATAGCGGCCTTTTGATGCAGTAATGCGTGTGGTGTCAACGTTTATACACAAGGGGGGAAAGTGAAATTAGGATACAGGACACCTGTGACACTACACCATGTGAAGATACTAATGTTTACATGGTTTCAGGGTGTTGTTTAAAGATGGTGAGTTTCTGTGCGTGACGAAAGTTCTGTTTTACTTTGTTTGTGTGTTTCTATCAAGTTTGCTTCCTATTCCTACTTCCTTCCCTTAAAGGCAGTGGACACTATTGGTAATTGTCAAAAACTAGCCTTCACAGTAAGCTTGGGCGACATCACGATATTATCGAATATCGCGATATTAATTTGGACACGATTTCGATATCGGATGGATTTGGTTTTAATTGAAATATCGATATATCGCGATATATCGCGATATATCGCGATAATCGCGATATATCGATATATCGATTAAATATCGCGGTGTATTTGCTAGCTGATACCCCATAGGTTTGGAGTAAAACCAGAAGAATAGGTCATTAGAACACCTTTCTTATACTAGGACTGTCTCTTCTACAACTTTCACTTGGAGTTTTAAGACTGATGATGTCAAATTTCATTAATCGCGATTATATCGAATATCGCGATATATTGTCGGCGATATATCGTGAATAAAATAAATCGATATCGCCCAAGCTTACTTCACAGTTGGTGTATCTCAACATGTGCATAGAATAACTAACCTACGAAAATTTGAGCTCAATCGGTCATCGAACTTGCGAGATAAAAATGAAAGAAAAAAAAACACCCTTGTCACACGAAGTTGTGTGCGCTTAGATGGTTGATTTCGAGACCTCAAGTTCTAAATCTGAGGTCTCAAAATCAAATTCATGGAAAATTACTTCTTTCTTGGAAACTATAGCACTTCAGAGGGAGCCGTTTCTCACAATGATTTATACCATCAGCCTCTCCACATTACTCGTCACCAAGAAAGGTTTTATGCGAATAATTATTTTGAGTAATTACCAATAGTGTCTGTCCACTGCCTTTAAAGTGGAGACTTTTACTAAGCTACGTTTTCATGTTTAATGATTTTGTCTTGCCAGTGGAGTAGGCTTAGTTTTAGGGAAGAAGGTTGAGCCCAGTTCTGAATTCAAGTGAAAGCAATTCACTTTTCTCTAAGCCAGCCTGGAATTACATGGAGGCCACAGACGCCATCGACTCTGTTGCCCCAGGTCATGGCTGGCCTCGGTGCCCCAGGTCATGGCTGGACTCTGTTGCCCCAGGTCATGGCTGGCCTCGGTGCCCCAGGTCATGGCTGGACTCTGTTGCCCCAGGCCATGGCTGGCCTCGGTGCC
Organism: Asterias amurensis; assembly: GCF_032118995.1. Classification (NCBI taxonomy): domain Eukaryota; kingdom Metazoa; phylum Echinodermata; class Asteroidea; order Forcipulatida; family Asteriidae; genus Asterias; species Asterias amurensis. Next base: position 8,798,780 of record NC_092659.1, on the reverse strand, counting down.
CCTTTAAAAGTTACCCATATACTTTAAAGGATTTTCGAATAAAAGTGCCCTTTGCAAAATGAGAATGCCCTCTCAAAGATGTAATTACATGCCTTCTAAGCCATATGACAACTTTCCAGCGTGTCCAATTAGTATAATTGTTTTGTAGTATTAGGCGTACTATACCTTCACTTTAAGTATTGGGGGGGGGGGCTGGGTGGATGATTGAAACTGTATTGAAAAAAATAATCCTGCTACACGGAGACAAATCTTCTTCCATCGACATCTTAGTAATCGGATGATCAAGATTTACTCACTCAAACACTCAAGTTCACTGCACTGCGAACTTTAAATCAGTAAGCCATATATAATCTTGTGTTTTAAACCTGCACTGGATACTATTGGTAATTACTTAAAATAGTTGTTAGCATAAAAAAGTACTAGTTATGATCAATGGAGAGATGTTGATATTATAAAACATAGTGAGAACCGGCTCCCTCTGAAGTAACATCGTTTCTCGAGAAAGAAGTTATTTCTCACTAAAATATTTGATTTTGAGACCTCGGAATTTGATTTTGAGGTCACGAAATCAAGAATCTGAAAGCACACAACTTCGTGAGACAAGGGTGTTTTTTCTTCCATTATTATCTCGCAACTCCGACGACCAATCGAGCTCAAATTTTCACAGGTTTGTTATTTTATGAATATGTTGAGATACACCAAGTGAGAAGACTGGTCTTTGACAATTACCAATAGTGTCCACTGCCTTTCATTCTTGTGTTTCAAAAAACACCTGATTTCTTTTTAGCATTCATGTCAGGCCAGGTCAAGATTGCAGTTGAACCCAGTTAACTGGGGTCAACTAGTTCAACTTGTCCATTTTCCATATTAACCAACTGGTTTGGACTAGGTTTAACTGCATTCAACTAGGTTTAAATTATAAACCAGTTGGTGTCTGTCCATTTTCCATATTAAACCAACTGGTTTTAACTGTGTTTAACTAGTTTATCAACTGGTTCTCAACTAGTTCCAGTTAAACACAGTTTAACTAGGTTCAACTAGAATTTTGACCTGGGAGGCCTGATACTTCACAGAGGCAATAAAGGAGATTTCCTCCATGCCACCTAGTCATTGCCTTGGTTCCCTTGAAATGCTACAGTAGAAATTTACAATTGCCGCATAGGGTACCAATTATTAAGGAGAAAATGCCTTGGTGCCTTGCCTTTTCAAAAGCGAAGCATACAGGCCTGCAATACTGCAAGAGCAAACATGTGTTTCGCTTAACTGCAAAATTGTATTGTTTAAAGCAATCGCAGAACATTGGTAAACAGTATTGTCCAAGGGCCCACACTTGGTGTATCACAACTTATATATAAAATAACAAACCTGTGAAAATTTAGGCTCATTCGGTCATCGGAGTCAGGAGAAAATAACGGGAAAACCCACCCTTGTTTCCGAACGTTTCGCCGTGTCATGACATGTGTTTTAAATAAATCTGTTATTCTTGATACCCAGTGACCAGGGGTACTAATGTCGGAAGCGCTTTGAGACACCCCTCGGGTGTGAAAGGTGCTTTATAAAAACGGTCTATTACTATTATCATTATTAAATGAAAATTGTTATTATGTTTTCTCAAAGAGTAACGCATTTCATGGAATAATATTTCAAGGGAAGTCTTTCACCATTACCCTCTTTAAACCCTGTAAGTTATTTGTAAATCTGTGACTTTTAAATTTTTGTTCTGTTCAGAAAGTGTCCAATGGCTTTAATGTAAGAAGACTGACTCCAGGCTGTTTCCTGCCTTCTCTTTTGTGCAAATTAGGGTCTGGACCCTGGGAAAAGGATGCTCGCTGATAAGGTTCGCTTAGCTAAATCTGTTTGAAACTATTCCCAGGCCTTGAATTTGGTTCTTGAAGGGGCATAGCATTATTCCTCTGGCAAGGGCACTTCTATGAGGAAAAGTAAAATTGGTATTGCAACTTTGTATAGGGCACCACAGCAAAAGCACAGGGCACCATAGACTTGTTGAAAAGTTGAAACTCTCGCGCAAACTGCTGGTTGCCGACTTCTACTCCTCATTAAATGGAACTAGTTGTGACAGCAATAGTAAAATACCGTAGGAATCGCAGGGAGAGTCGCAACGCAATTACTGCGACTAGTCAGCCTCGCTACCATGGGCAGCGCGCCGTATCGATACCTCTCGTCACTAACCCCTGGGAGGGATGTACTGGGAAACAACGCTGATTGGCTCAGGAACTTGGTTATGCATTAGATGTCAAGTGCGTGCGCGTGTAGTTTTAAGATATTTGCTTGTTGATCACGCCCGCGTTTTTTATGAAACAAACACGTTTTTTAAAAACAAAAACAAAAACATACTTTAAGACGAAAGACATGCGTGCGCGCGTAGAAAATATTGAATAATGAACATGTACGCTCATTAATGGCTCATTTAAATGTGCTAGCATATAGCACATTTAAATTTGCCAATTCCAGGGGTTATGATCGAGCAAGGCATGCTGGGAAAAAATGGCGCGGTGAGATCGTTTACCCCTGGGAACGAGGTTGGCGACTTGTCCACAAGTCTAAGGGCACCATGGTAATTGCTGTGGGTGCCTTGGAATATTTCGAGGCCTGTATTTCTGGTTAGCATCTTCATAAAGACTGAGGTCTGGAGACCCTGGATGCCAATGGTCAGCTTCCTGATACAAAGGAAAGACTTCGTCATGTCAATCAAGAATTTTTGTTGTACGTTTTGCCGAGGTTTATCTGTCGGGAAATTGTATGAACAAATTGCCTGAAAACACAGTGAAGACCTTGGATCAATTCAGCTGCTTGAATAGATTGCATCTATTAAGGGAGACTTCCTGCAACATTTCCCTTCAACCTCAATGAAGGTCTACAATTTAATTTGGCACAGAACAAGAAATGCCTTCTCAAGGCGTAACGCTTGTTTTTTTTGTGGTCTTTCTATTCAGTTATAGGTGGACTTGACTGTCAATTTGGTGTATTGACTTCTAAATAAATCATGCTTTACCCTAGAGGTCATTTTGTAATATTAAAATTGTGTAATGCTTGCATTCTTGTATGATTTCATTTGAAGTTTTTTAATCAAGAGATGCAGTTTGTATGTGTACTTCCTGTTGACAAGGAAAAATACATGAGTTGCTGGGGGTGGGGACGGTAGCCATTTTGTATAGTGTACATTAGATAAAATTTGTCTTGTCACTTTTGTCTTAATATGTGTACATTTGTGTCTATTGAAACATATTCTGTGGATCTATTGATATGTTTCAGGCCTTGAACTTGCTCTTGAAGGGGCACAGCAATTTACCTCTGATAAGGGGCACTTCTATGAGGAAAACTTGTATTGGAACTTTGAAAAGGGCACAACAGCAAAAGCACAGGGCACTACGGCACTTACTTTGTGTGCTATGTGTTATTTTGAGGCCTGGGGCCAATTTCATAGAGCTGCTTAAAGGAACACGTTGCCTTGGATCGGACGAGTTGGTCTATTAGAAGCGTTTGAAACCGTTTGTTATGAAATGCATATGGTTAGAAAGATGTTTTAAAAGTAGAATATAATGATCCGCACAAGTATCACTCAAGACTGCACGGTTTTCCTTTTACGTCGCGAACTATCATGGTCAGCCATTTATGGGAGTCAAAATTTTGACTCTCATAAATGGCTGACCGTGTTACTCGACAGGGTAAAAAGAAAACCACGCAATTTCGAGGCATATTTGTGTAGATCATTGTATTCTACTTTTACAATATCTTTCTAACCATATACATTTTACAACAAACGGTTACAGAACGCTTTTCAAAGACCAACTCGACCGATCCAAGGCACGAAAATAGCTCGCTTATTTTACACATGTTACTGGCCAAAATTTCCTGCAATATACATTGCTTGTGACTTGTATTTAGCTGTTGTTTACTTAGCTTAACAATTGAGTGGATGTCTTGGCCTGTAATCTGATTTTACGAAGCAATGATTTTTTTGCTTAAAGGAACACGTTGCCTTGGATCGGTGGATTTGGTCTTTGAAAAGCGTTTGTAACCGTTTTTTTATAAAATGCATATGGGTAGAAAGATGTTGTAGAAGTAGAATACAATGATCCACACAAACATGCCTCGAAATTGCGTGGTTTTCCTTTTACCTCGTCGACTAACACGTCGGCCATTTATGGGGGTCAAAATTTTGACTCCCATAAATGGCCGGCCATGTTAGTTCGCACAGTAGAAGGAAAACCATGCAATTTCGAGGCAAACTTGTGTGGATCATTGTATTCTACTTTTAAAACATCTTTCCAACCATATGCATTTTATAAAAAACGGTTACAAACGCTTTTGTTTTGACCAACTCGTTCGATCCAAGGCAACGTGTTCCTTTAAGCAAAATTTTGTGCTTAAGCAGCTCTATGAAATTGGGCCCTGATGGTTTTTACCATGCATGCCTTGAAACATAATTCATGTACCAGTAAAAATGTACTTACTTCATAATGAGTGTTGTCATAATGCAATGGTCATGCTCGCTGGTTTTATGATCCATAAAGTTATGAACACTATCAAATCGGATTAATAGTAAAAAACATTAGTAAGCCTTTATGATTTGGTTTGTGTTTATTGTCAAGTGGAGGATCATAATGAATGTAGGTTTTCCAAGAAAGCAATTATGCATCATCATGTAAAGGTGACTAGTATTGGAAATCATACAAGAAATTGAGATAACTACATGTAGTAGAGACCCACCGGTTTTAATCTATGTTGGAGTGCCATTCAGAGAAGTGTTTCCAATCCAAAATGCTGTCAAAATCAAGAGAAAAAGCATTAAAAAATACCTGGGTTTTTATCCTATCTCAGGCCTGTAATTTCATCTTTGAATAAGTGGAAAGGGCAAAGCTATTTTCATTTTGCAAAGGCCACTTCCATTTGTACCTGTAGGTAGACCATCTATAGCTAAATTTCTTGCTATTCAGGATTGGTGGACAAAGTCATTCAAGGCATATTCAAGAACGGTTTTAATTCCTATCTGCATCAAGAAGCATCTTGTTTTACCTCTATTTTCTACTTAATATGATCCTGTTTGCGGTGGATACCTGCCCTTAAAATTTTTCCATTGTTAGTATTATTCGAATGGAATTTGTTCAAAATGGCCTCTGAAATAAGTGGGGCATTTCAAACTTCATGTGAGAAAATGACCGATCAAACAGGTTGGTCAAAGGCAGATGTGAACACGTATGCCAAAAACGATTTGTTAGGGAGAGGATTTAGTTATTTAAGCTGTTTGGATGACATGGGATGAAGTTACAATAGCTGTCAGTCAAAGCCCTTCTATTGAGATTGTGCAGAAGAATGTATTCAGACCATCTGGGGGATAATTTAAAGGGGTATGTACCTTTTCCTAACACAAAACACAATGCCCACAGATTTTCATTAAACTTACACAGTTTGAAGACTACGATAGTAGAAAACTTCCCTTGAAATTTTACTTACTGAGGTGCTGTAGTTTTTGAGAAATTAGTAAAACAAATAGTTTTTGCATGTAAAAATGTATTAACCAGTTATGCTATGATTATGTGCTTAACTGGTAAATGGGATTTTACATGCTAAAATAATTTTCGTCTCACATGAGACGAAAATTGTATTGTGACTTGTTTCACTAATTTCTCAAAAACTACAGAACCTCAGTTAGTAATATTTGAAGGGAAGCTTTCCACTATCATTATCTTCAAACCCTGTAAGTTTAATGTAAATCTGTGGACATTTTGAAAAAGTACCCGCAACCTTTAATGTACCTGATCTAGAAAGTAATCAAACTATTAACACAGCTCGGGGAAAGTACTGAGTCTATCTGTCTAGCCTATTTCACTCCACTGTAGGAGGAAAGCCTCTCCACCAATTATCCATTTCACACCATCGTGAGCAGTCTGTTGCCAAGCAATGCCCCTACATGTATTTAGTTCATCTCTCCATCTTCTGTTTTGTCTCGCCTCTTCTTGTCCGGTTTCTTGGAGTCAAGTTGTTTGTTTTGCATACCCACCTGTTGCCATACATGTACCTCCTTGCTTGGTGGCCTGCCCATCTCCACTTTGATTTAATCATCTTAATAATATCCTGCACTCTTGATTTCTTTATTAGTTCCTCATTTGTCACCCTGTCTTTCTTAGTTACTCCCGTCATAACGTCTATTAAATTGTTGCAGTACCTGCTGCTAAAACAAAGGATTCGAACTGCCTCTAGCTACCGGGCAATCTCGTTGGTCTAGTTGGTATGACACTTCTCTAGAATAACAAAGGTCAATGGTTTGAATCCCACCCGAGTAATATGCCTGTGATTTTTTCCCCACAGAATTCAGGAAAATACCTTAAGTTTTCCAAATATGAACAGTAATGCAATTCTGTTAATCATGGCCATTTATTATTTTGCATTGTAAAAAAGATAAGCGTCTATAATAAAATAGTTACTTGGCTGGTACCCTGCATTTTTTGCCCGTTCAAGTCACTGCATTGAAATCCCAGCAACATCCAACAGCTTTGTATGCAAATAAACATGAGGTGTTCAGCTCTGGAAGGCAAGGTCACTGGAGGTCAAATACGTTAAAATAAACCGGATGTTGTTTGGCTACTTTTTATGCAAAGTTGCAAAAAGGTCTATAACAGTGTTTTCCTCTGTCGTTCCTGTTTGTGCAGAAAATTAAGTCAATTGGTTGTAGTCTCTTTTGTAAAGTAAGTTGTTAGGGGCCTATTGACCCCTTGCACGCGCATCACACGCGGCGACTGATGCCACGCTCACCATGTTGGTGGTCAATAGATTTACGTGTAAACGCAGCGTCGCCTAAAATGCATACTACTATAAATAACACACGTTGACATTGACCACCAAAATAGCGCATCCAAGATTATTCTGATGATGACGTGAGGTGAATTGGGTCAATACCTCTGGGAACAAATTTCCCGAAATATTGAAGTATGTAGGTTTGCTAAGCAACTTGTTAAGCAGAAACATTTGACCAGCCGGTTTGTACTTTGAAAGCTTTACGTTTAGTAATCACTATTAAAATGAATGGCAATAACAACATTTGGTTAGAAGCCTCTTTTACAGCAGCGTTTGATAAAGCACGCATCCTGGCTGTCGCATCAATAAGAATGATCCGCGCTTGTAGTAGCTGGGTGAGAGTTCATTATTCCATGTACAGCAACAGGGCTGCTTGGAACATGACGACTGTCCCCCTTTAATTCTAAACAAGCTACAAAGTTGAAAATATTCCTTGAAGTTATTTAATACAAATGTGCTTTTAATAATGATTTATTCATACATGCACATGAGCATCATTGTACACCTGTACCAGGTTTTAGCCAGGATTTGGTAACAAGTTATCCAAATTTGCTGGCAATTAAAAAAAAAACGGGTATCCAAATTGTTTACTAACAATACATTTACATGAACTTGTAAATGACCCAAAAAAAATCTGTACGCCCAATTTTTAAACATGGGTGTCAAAATTTACAAGAGGGTGTCCAAAAGACACCCATGCTACATGGTAACTCTTGCAAGTTTCATGATGATGTGTAGCTCTGTATCGAATTGTAGAAAAAAATACAACATAAATTTATGACATGGTCATATTTTGATTGTCCATCAACAATTTGTAAGCAACATTGACAGGGGGAAGAATACAACCTTGCAGTGGCATTAAAGCAGTCAATGGTTTGTTGTGGATGATACCTTAAAGGCAGTGGACACTATTGGTAATTACTCAAATAATTATTAGCATAAACCCTTCTTGGTGACGAGTAATGGGGAGAGGTTGATGGTATAACACATTGTGAGAATTGGCCATAGTTTTCGAGAAAGAATTTTCAACGAATTTGATTTCGAGACCTCAGATTTAGAACTTGAGGTCTCGAAATCAAGCATCTAAACGCACACAACTTCGTGTGACAGGGGTGTTGTTTTCTTTCATTATTATCTTGCAAGTTGGATGACCGATTGAGCTCAAATTTTCACAGGTTTGTTGTTTTATGTATATGTTGAGATACACCAACTGTGAAGGCTAGTCTTTGACAATTACCAATAGTGTCCAGTGCCTTTAAGGCCTATAACAGGAAGTGCTGAAGGAAGTCCTTAAGCCTCTGGGATAAGACAGATTCAAGGAAATTTATGACAATCCATGAATTAAAAAAACACCTTCACTCTGTGTTTATGTGTGGGGCTGACTGTGTATGAGTTCTGGAAAAGCGTTTTTTTGTGCAGGCAGCTGTCCATGTTTTGTTTTGAAATTGTTGTATTGGAATGATTTTGTTTTTGTAGCAAAGTGATCAAGTGTGTGTGAGCTACCAGAGGTGGGTGTGAAATCTGTCAATGGATTTTTTGAAAGTATTTTGTGAATGGCTTTCAGTTTGTGCGAGTTGGGCTGCCACCGGAAGTCTGTGCAAGTTGTAAATTTTGTACTGTGACCATACGTTCTATACTACAGTTCCTGAAATATTTGTTGACTTGTCATGCTTTCATGCAAATTCGCCCAGGCGTTGAATATTATGCACCTGGAAACCTCGTGTCAGCTTTGGTTGGCTTTACATTGCCGTTCAGAAACTGTATGTAACTCACACACTCTCTCTCTCGACCGGTCTCATTCTATTTGGACGATGAGGTTTCTCTTTGATATGCTTGCTAAAAATGACTAATGCAGGTGTCGTTCACACTGGTTTTTTGATGACCGGTTGGCTCTGGATTGACATTATAACCGCCTATGGTAATTCTGAGCGTAAACTTTGGGAATGCTTATGATCATGTGGACTACTGTGAGCTCGTTCGTCAAGTGTTTGTATGGGAAACAATTTTGAGAGTTCTGAATCCACATGTGCGCTCGCCTTTGAATGGAATACAAAAATGTCGTCCAGCGATGTGATTTATGCTCTGGATTGGGTTACGTTGAGAGAATAATGGGAAATACCTCGCAGTCTGGTACCCTTATTAAACAGCAGGAAACTCCTAGTATTCCGAAGGAGGTAAGCCTCATTTATTGGACAAGGTACCAGGGGATAATTTTGTAATGTGTAGTTAAGGGCTTGAACTTTTGTGTGGGAGGGGGATCCACAAGACTTCAGGGCTTGTGGTTCAAAGTAGTTATTGACCAGAATTGATATAAGAGAAATCTTCATAACCAAGTTTAACATGCATTTAAGTGAACTGTTTTTATTTGAACAAAGGCCGAGTGCTTTGATATGACCCCAGTGGTATGATAAAAGAACCCAGTATTATTCTCCAGCACCGGTGAGGATACTGTTCCCAAAATCTCTTTTAAATGTTGGGTTACCAAAAGGTGAAAAGTTCATACCTTTTAAATACTATACCTCTTAAAACTTGGATCAAATTTTCAGACCTTCCAGTCAGCAATGACTTCCGCCCTTTGTTAAAGTAGTGACAGATTTTACAACGATGATACCTTATTAATAAGCTACGTACCAATTAATCTTGTGAAACTGATTCAATTTGGTTTGCGTCAAGGAACTGAAACTAGAAGTGCATGAAAACAACTTTCCAGGAAGTCTGTACTAGTTTGGTTTCGGAGAGAGAGATTCTACAAAACAAGTTCGAGGGAAGGTACATGTTTGGTACTTGTCAAAGACCAGTGTTCTCACTTGATGTATCCTATCATAAGCATAAAATAACAATCCTGTGTAAATTTTGGTTCAATCGGTCATCAAAGTTGCGAGAAAATGATGAAAGAAAAAACACCCTTGTTGGAGGAATTTGTGTGCTTTCAGATAGGAATAAAAGACTTCTTGCTAGAAGTCTTTTATTATTTTAGTGGGAAATTACCTCTCTCTCAAAAACTACATTACTTCAGAGGGAGCCGTTTCTCACAATGTTTTATACTACCAACAGCTCTCCATTGCTCGTTACCAAGTCAGTTTTTAAGTTAATATTTGTTTTGAGTAACTACCAAACGTGTACCTTCCCTTTTAAGTTAGAGCTGGTACGTGCATATATACATGTATGTAGATAAACAGGGCCCAATTCATAGAGCTGCTTTTAAAAGCAGAAAATGTTGCTGAACATTTTTTCTGCTAAGCATAAATGAGCAGGACACCAGCCACAAATTGTATTTGTGACATTGCAGTTTGGCTAGTCCTTTTTCTGGTAGTGAATTGGGTACATTACTAGTACATGTACGTTAGTCCCCTGATCATTGGGCCAATAACATTCTTGCAATCTTTTTTAAAAGCTGTGGTGCTCTGAAGGCTTTTTACATGTAAAACACAATATCAACCTCTTCCCTCGCAGGTACCCATTTATACCCCTTGGTGAAGAGAAGCCACACTCTGATGACTTAACCACAAGAACTTGAATATGATGCTCTTAACCACTCGGCCATGACATCCTAGCATGAGATACGAAAGTGAACATTCCCCGACAAAAAGATAAAAAGAAGGGAAGCCTAATTTTCAAATCCCAATTGCACCTGGTTTATTGCATTGTAATTTAGATCTGTAGTCAATGTACCTTGTACAGGTTGGCTGTATATGCTAAGGAATTATTTAATCTCTGCACAGCGGCTGACGTAACCAAATTACTTCCAAATTAAAAACCAATTTTGATATTGAAGGATGAATGATGTGATTAATTGTCCTGTCATTCTGACTGGCTATACAGGAAGGCGGCAGTAACTGGTGTCAACCAGGCTGGCTCCAGGGGTGCTTCAAAGCAGGAAATGTTGCTTAACAATTTCTGCTTAACAAGAATAAGCATGATACCAGTCATAGATTGTGCATGTGACATGGACATGATAGTTTGGCTGGTAACCTAGCTATGCTTAGCTAGTTTCTGTGTGTAAGCTCAAAAGCAGAAAATGTTGCTTAACCATTTCTGGTTTTTAAACATGAATAAGCAGGATACCAGTCACAGATTGTGCATGTGACATGGTAGTTTGGCTGGTAATCTTATTCTGGTAAGCGTAAGCTACTTAATGTTCCTCATAAATAAAATAGGGCATGGTAACCAGGTTCTGCTGTGCACAATTTATGTGCTTAGTAAATCAAATTGATTTTGAGAAAATTCTCAGTGAACTTGGATTGAAAAAAAAATTGATTAGAGCAGAATTTGAACCAATGACCTCCGTCCGTATTAACATGCTTGCGCTCTATACCAAATCTAACTCTATGCTGGTAGTCCCTTTAACTGCCATGTAGCCAGGGATCACACCAAAGTTGATGAACAACCTGGAAGTGGCACCAAGGGTTCACCTTTAAGACAATGGACACTTTCCGTAATTGTCAAAGACCAGTCTTCTCACTTGGTGTATCTCAACACATACATAAAATAACAAACCTGTGAAAATTTGAGCTCAGTCGGTCATCGAAGTTGCGTGACAATAATGATAGAAAAAACACCTGTGTCACATGAAGTTGTGTGCTTTCATATGCTTGATTTCGTGACCTCAAATTCTAAATCAGAGGTCTCAAAATCATGGAAAATGACATCTTTCTCATAAACTACGTCACTTCAGAGGGAGCCGTTTCTCACAATGTTTTATACTATAAACCTCTCCCCATTACTCGTTACCAAGTAAAGTTTTATGTTGATAATTATTTTGAGTAATTACCAATAGTGTCCACTGCCTTTGAGGGATGTGACTTTTTTATTTAAAATAGCCACTGTATTCAAGTACTTGATATTTCAGGGATAAAAAAGTGAAACATATGGCAAAGCTCAATTGCTCTCTGCTAAGCCAAATAACCGACTTACATTAATATTAAATCAATATATGGGTTAAAATATGAATAATGTGTGATAAACTGATGCATAAATTTGAATTTTACAGACTATTATTAACTCAATTCATGCCATCTGGACCCTGGGGAGAGCTGCTGAAATTTAGCAGGATATCAGTCAGTCAAATCACAGATACTACAAATGACATGGTGTTTTGACAAGTAAACCTTTTTCTGGTACTGAGCTACATTTTCTGCTTTATTAAAGACACTGAACACTATTGGTAATTGTCAAGACCCCTCTTCTTACTTGGTGTATCTCAACATATGCATAAAGTAACAAATCTGTGAAAATTTGAGCTCAATTGATCGTCGAAGTTGCGAGATAATAATGGAAGAAAAAACACCCTTGTCACACGAAGTGCTTTCGATGCTTGATTTTGAGACCTCAAAATCTTAATCTGAGGTCTCGAAATCAAATCAGCGGGAGTTGTTTCTAACAATGTTTCATACTATCAAAAGCTCCCCATTACTCATTACCAAGTAAGGTTTTATGCTTATAATTATTTGGAGTAATTACTAATAGTGTCCACTGCCTTTAAAGAATTTCTATAAAACAATAAATTTAAGTTTGGCTATTTGGTAGTCCGAGCCGAGGTCCTGTGTTTTACTGTTCAGGGCATGTTTCTATGAGATGAAGCTTGCCTCCTAAAATGCTGGTCCTTAAAAAGAAGTTTGAAATCCTTTGGTCAGCAGTGGCTGTCAAACTTCTGTTTTAAAATATCAAGTAATAAACAACAAGGGAAACTGACTGGGATTTGAACCAATGACCTCCAGATTTACGTGCGACACTCTAACAACTGAGCTGTCTTAGCCCTATGTTGGTGGTCTCTCCTATTTTGTCAATATCTTTCTTTGTTAAGGGTGCCAGTCAGCATCCAAAACATAATAGCTCAATTGGTAGAGTGCTGGCACCTTAAATTGGAGGTTATCGGTTCAAATCCTGCTGTTGTAAATCTGTATTTGTTCGCCTTAAAATTCACCTTCTATTTCAGAAGGTGTTGCATTTCTCCTCTGGCTTTGATGATTAATTGAGGGTACACTTTCATGGTTTTTTTTATATTTGTTTGCATGTTCAGTCACGTACCAATGTTTTTCAAGTTCAATTAATCATTCTTAATCCCCCAAAACTAATGATCGAGAATATGAAGACTTCACTACATCGAACATGAATATTTTTTTACACTCATAAAAACTACTAAATTCTTACAGTTTGAACCTTTACAAAGATGGAATACAATTTTTGTAAATAATATTAATAAAGCATAGGGCCTTGAGTATCAGATGATGCATTTTGGAGACATACACAACGCGTACATACATGTAGTTACTATCATAGTGAAAATCTGTTTTTCACATTTTTTCCACAGCTTCACTTTCAGGAATCAACGAAAAGGTTATAATAATATTCCTGTAAATTTAATACAAAATATTTTTTATTTTTTATTTTTACCAAAGGTTCCCTTCTACATCAAGGTTTACTTCTTCTACAAGTTATTCTAAAATCATCTCAAGTACATTTTCATCCAGTGTCCTTGCTTCTCATCCAAAGAAACTCGCTGTCAACAACAATTTTTTTGTACAAAATTTCCAATCCATTATACAAATTTTCTCTATCTCATACAAGTCACTTGATTTGATGAATATGCTGGACTGAACGTAACCACGGCTGACTATTTCTGCATCCTTGCCCTTTGCCTTGAGAGACTCATATTAAAAAGGTTATATTATTAATAATAATTTCTCTATTGCATATTTTAGTATGGAATTTTTTTCCATCCAAATAAATTTGACAAAATTTCAGGCAAACTTGTGTGTGATTCTGAAACTAAAATTGTTTCTTGACTACATTTATTTAAGTTTCACATATTTTTATATTGGAGTTTTTTCCCCCATCAGAATTAATACAAATTTCGACAATATTTCAGGCAAATTTTGGTGTGATTCTGAACTGAATTTGTTTGTTGCTTAAAATCTGGTCAGATAATTTCCCAATTTCATAGAGCTGCTTAAGCACAAGAAGTAATGAGGCATACCAAAAATATGTGTACCAGAATGTTGTTACCAGCCAAACTACCATGTCACAAGTACAATTTTTGGTTGGTATCCTGCTTGTTTCTGCTAAGCAGAACATTGTTAGGCAAATATTTCTGCTTAAAGCCATTATACACTTTCGGTAAACAGTATTGTCCAAGTCCCACACTTCGTGTATCACAACTTATATATATAAAACAACAGACCTGTGAAAATTTAGGCTCAATCGGTCATCGGAGTCGGGAGAAAATAACGGGAAAACCCACCCTTGTTTCCGCGCGTTTCGCCGTGTCATGACATGTGTTTAAAATAAATCCGTAATTCTCGCTAACGAGAATTTATATTGTTTTACTGTTTTCTCAAAAAGTAAAGCATTTCATGGACTAATATTTCAAGAGAAGTCTTTCACCATTACCTTCTGTAAACCCTGTAAATTATTTGTAAATCTGTGAACTTTTATTTTTTTTCTGTACCGAAAGGGTCCAATGGCTTTAAGCAGCTCTACAAAACAAATCCGCTTTAGTAAATTTTACTTTAATCAACACCCACAAATTGACTAAAATAAACCTTGGACATGCTATTTTTATAGTAAACAGTTTTTATCCGAATAAAGTCCCTGGATGATTCCCATCGTCCTTGCTTCATTCCCAGAGAGACTGCTTTAAAACAAGGTCGTAACAAACTAGTAGCAGGTAATTACCCTACAACGAACTCCGCCGTGTCACTTTTGATTATTCTACATGCCATGTGTGAATAGCTATAAGGAGGTGACAGAAAAGGATGTCTGCATAGAACCATAACATTATCACCCAAGTGTTGCAAGCAGAGGTAGTGTGGGCAATGGTGAACAAATTGTTTGGCTGTTTTTTACTGGAAATAGGAAAAATAAATTGCAAACATTAAAAAAAAAATTTTTGGGTTGAGCAAAGAAATTGAGTAGAAGTGGGACTTGAACCAACGACGTTTGGATTAACTTGCCACAGGCGCTCTACCAACTGAGCTCAACGTATGGCGATCTCTGTATTTTGTCAATCTTTGTTTTACTTTCAGGGCCCTTTTTCATAGAGCTGCTAAGCACAAAAATTTGCTTAGTATGAAATTTCTTCCTTGATAAATTTCCATTTGTTGCATATTTCTTGTTACTGGTATTTAGCTGTTGTATGCTTATCCTGAAAATCACGTGGAAGTTTGGTTGGTAATCCTGTTTTTATCAAGGAAAAAAATTTCAAGCTAAGCAAATTTTTGTGCTTAGCAGCTCTATGAAATTGGGCCCAGGGCAGCACACGTAAACAGTACACACTGAGACATGCCTCAAGAAAACACACGGGACCCAAGACAATTGGCATGGTGCCCTGTGCTTTTGATGTGGTACTCTTGGCAAAGCTCCAATACAAATTAACATTCTCCTGATAGAAGTGCCCCTTCAAGAGCAAAGTTCTTGAAGGAGCTATTGGTAAAATTGTGATAAAAATGGCCCAAAAGATCTATTCATAAATACCTCAGACAGTTTTGCTATTCCTATTCGTGGAGAGCGCGTCACGTGGTGTGTGTAAACCTTTGTTAATGACCAGTAAAAAGTGTTGGAACAAGGGCGTGACACGCAAGCTTGCACCTGTGCTTATAAGACAGTTTCTTCATTCCTATTGTTCGAGAGCAACGGCCGGGACATTTGTGCCACATCACGCGATACGCGCGACGCGCACAGCAATCTCCTTGGAGTTGTTTACCCAGGGGCGGCGGAGGGCCTTACCATTTCATACATGTAGCTGGAGGGGTGTTGTGTTGAAAGAAATCATCGAACAATTATAATTTTTGCATTTATTTTACTTTTTGACAAAAAGTGTTGATGGTTTTTGACCGAAAAGGTATTTATGAATGCAATCAAAATGTGTTGAATCGGTTTTCAACTAGTGGTTTAAACTTGCCGAGGCCTGGTTCTTGATAATTTACCACTAGTTGAAAACCTCTTCACGACACATTGATACCCTTATTTAAAATACTATAGCCTACATGTGTACATGTTTATTGACTCAGGATTTGTACTAACAAAATTGCCCCACATTTTTCCAGGGGGCAAATATGCCTGTAAGTTATGTAAGTCTATAAAGGTCTGACTCAGTTTGAAAAATTTAAAACATGATTAAATATGATGAAATATTCTTGTGATAATGATTCCCACAGACCTAAATGTTTGTTTCTTCTTCACCTTCCCCAGATGTTTTAGTTAACATTCTATCCATGGTCCAATGTAAAAAAAAAAAAAACCCACACATTATCATGAAGTGTGAGTGAAGTGCATTACAGTTCATTGAGTCTGTAATGTGACCATGAACTTGGAAGCTTGTTTTGTGTTGTACAGATCCCATGGGGTAAAGGGAGGGGAAGGGGAGGGGAGTATCAATACTTAAGCCCCAAGAGGAAGGACGTTCTTGAAGGACACTTGTGGCTAATGGTGTCAGTGTTATTTCTCTATGACTCACATGCACTTTACTCATGACGGAAGCATCCTCTCAATAGTGTGCCGTGTCAAGGGACTTTTAAGCATGTTGAGGATTTTTATTTTTTATTCTTAAGAAGTGCAAGTTCACAGAAAGGTTGTGGTGCACTCAAAGGGTATGTTCGTTCGTTTCAATTGTTTTATTTGATATCGCTGAATGGCAGTTAAAGCTAAATTGGGCATGAGTGACAATCAAAATGCACTATTTCAAATAAAGAGTACACATAATTTGATGGTTGGTGGCATCACAGTCCTTCGTTGGCTGAGGACTCGGCCAATAACTGGCTGACGGACTTGATAACAAGAGTAAGAAAGCAATGCAGCATCTTCTATACTGTAAACAGTTACCCTGTAAAGATTAAGGCATTTTTTTTCTTATCTTGTAAAACATTCAAAAGTCTTGAAGGAAGTTTTTAAAAGTATCGTTAAATTGATGGGAAAACAAGTTTGATCAAGTATGTTTTAAATTTCTTCTGGAAGAGAAGAGTGATGTTGTGTATTTGTCTCCGGTAATCAGGAAGTGAATTCCAGAGTCTTGCTCTACTGTTTAAGAGCCCTCTCCCCGAAACTGGCCTAGCAAATAAAGGAGAACATAAAGATAGATCTCAGGCCTGCAGCCCAATTTCATGAAACCTTACGTAACTGCGTAAGTCCACTTGCGCAACGTTTATGGCACAAGTTGCTCCATAAACATTGCGCAAGTGGACTTACGCATCCACTTGCGCAACGCTTATGGCACAAAAGTTGCTCCATAAACGTTGCGCAAGTGGACTTACGCAGCTGCGTAAAGTTTCGTGAAATCAGCTGCAGGTCTTGTAGTACAGAGCATCAGCATTTTTTTTTATGAATTGAATTGAATTGAATGGTTTATTCGTCAAGTATATAAAAATACATGAAATTTACAACCCTATTGTACAGCAACATATAAAATATTAAAATGTAAAATTGCACAAGAATTACCACAATACTACATAAAACAATAACCTTAATATAAGTAAAAATCATTAAAGTTTATATAAACAAACAAACAAACAAACAAACAAACAAACAAACAAACAAACAAACAAACAAACAAACAAACAAACAAACAAACAAACAAACAAACAAACAAACAAACAAACAAACAAACAAACAAACAAACAAACAAACAAACAGTCAAACGCTAAAGCATGGTTGGGTAGTGGACCCCCTCCCCAAATTAAAAGAGGCCAAATTGCACAGGAGATGCCAGAAAATCAAATAAAACAATAATAAACAATAAGGCATTACAAAGGGCTGGATGCATTTTTTTTATTTATGTAGGGTGGAGCTGAACTACGTAGTGCCTTTAAACATTTTTTTCTTGACTTTAAAATATTGTATCAGACATAAATTTTAATTTTTTATTTTCATATGCTTATCACACTCTAATTTAAAAAGTAATGCAAAATACTGTTAACCATTCGGCTAGAATTACTTTAAAGCGATAAGATGTTTGTTGTAATACACGAATCGCTGCTCAATGATAACAAAGGTTGATGAGTCGTATCATGCAACAAACCGTGTCTCACGAGATGTCTTGAGGGAAATAAAGAAAAGACGCGAAGAAAAGCTGACCATTAGCAATGACTTGAGCATCAATGGCATAACCCCCTGGCTGCCGCTTCCCAGGTTGTATCGTAACTTGGGTGTGATCCCTGGCTACACGGCAGTTAACGGTTGTATGGCTTCTGACTGGCACCCCCGAACAAAGATATTGGCAAAATAGGGACACTGCCAATATAGAGCTAGAAAGCTCAGTTGGTAGAGCGCCGGCATGTTAATCCGGAGGTCGTTGGTTAAAATCCCACTCTAGTCAATTCTTTGTTCAACCCCAAAAATCATTTTAAAATAAAGATACAAACAACAAAATGTAATGTGGTTGTGTAAAAAGATTATATATTAGTTGTTGTTGTATAAATCTACATTTGTATACTATAGGAATTAAACAATCGACTGGTTCCAAAAACTAAGGGTAGGGGCCAGATATGTTGTATTTAATGGTCATACAATATTCAAAATTTAAATATGCCATTGGTGAGAGGTATTATTTTTGCAGTCATGCCCTCACCCTCAATTTCATAGACACTACCCCTGAACCAAATGGATCTGTCCGTTTCCATATTTCATAAAAACAGAAATATCTGAGAGGCATTTCAACGGGAAAAAAAAGAGCAACTGCTCGAGAAATTCTTCTTGAAATTGGAAAAAAATATGGCATAGAGATGTGTAGGCGAGGGTTCTGGAACGGTCATTTTATGTGCAGATGTGAAAACGAGAATTATAAAGTGTACGTTTCTTCAAGTTTGTTTTTCCTTCATGATTTTGCACAAAGGATGATTCATTAGGCAACAGGCGACTATGTTGAATTTCTACCAATAAATAGTTCAGATTATATCATCAAATAAGTCATAATTAATGGTTTTATTATGAAAACTCACACAGAAAATAATAATTATTTATTATAAGCAATGCTATGTTTACTCACATAATATGTAGACCGCATGCGTAACAGAAAAACTGTTTTTGTGGTTAATTTTTTAAATTTATATCAGTAAAAGAAATTCAATTTATTGAGTCACAGAATTTGTTCATATGGGATTTGTGATTGTAACGCGAACAATCTTTGAATTTTCAATGTACCATCATAATGTGGTCGGGTTGGCGTAGTGGTATCTTTCCTCGCCTTCCACCCTCTAGGACCTAGGTTCGAATCACGGCAGGGGAACTACATGTATAATAATAATAGTAATAATAATAATAATAATAATAATAATAATAATAATAATAATAATAATAATAATAACATGCATTTATATAGCGCTTAACACAAGGTTTCTAAGCGCTTAACAGGAAGTGTATGATAACAAAAGAAAGACAATTAAAAGTGGGATGAAATAGCAGAAACTGAACAGACTAGATGGATTTAAGTAAGTGTGTTTTTAGAGCAGTTTTAAATGAGTCCAGTGAAGATGAGGCACGGATATGAACGGGGAGATTGTTCCAAAGAGTGGGAGTGGCGATTGAGAAGGATCGGTTTCCATAGTGAGTGCGAGGGATAGGACCAGAGTTTAATTCCAGGTGGGCGGTAGAAGAGGATCGGGAGTTGTAGGTTGCTTTTTGGGAATAAGTAATTCTGAGATATATTTAGGGGCTAGACCATGTTTAACTTTGTAGGCAAGAGTGAGAACTTTAAATTGGATCCTTTGAGACACAGGGAGCCAGTGTAAGGAGCGCAGAACAGGAGTGATGTGATCTGATTTCTTTGTGCGAGAAACTAGACGGGCTGCTGAGTTCTGTATTCGTTGGAGGGGAGCAATGTGGATTGGGTTTTCAGTCCCTACCTGACTGCGTGGGTTTTACTCTGGAAAGATTCTCTAGAGTTTTCCTCCCACATCTAGTTCCCTTTCTGAGATTCCTTGGCTTCTCAACCAGAATAGATGAAATTGAATTAAATGAAGAAAAAAAAAATGTACAACTTCCCACCCTGTTTCCCCTAAGAACCCACCCACGTACGCCACATGAACACACTACTCCCTCGTGGGACACCGCAGCAGGAAACGCGCTGCCATGATCCTCCGTAGGGCTTTTTCATGCCAGCAGGATTCCGCAGGCATCATGCGGAAAAAATCGCGAGGCAAGCACGTGGCAACCACGCCATTAGTCACGATCGTTTATGCAGCTGCGGCATGAAAGCCAAGTACAATCAGGGCATGTGGACACCTCCTTTGTGCACCCGTCATTCGATGTCACATTTTTTCATCTTTTTGATCTCGTTTCCCATTCCAAGTTGAGGGGTAATTTTCATCACAACAGGGGATTTTTCTTTTCCCCAAGGGACACAGGGAAGGTGTTAAAGGCACTGGACTGTAGGTAATAACCCAAAATAATTGTTAGCATAAAAATGTATTTGTTCACGAGCAATGGGGAGCTGTTGATAGTATAAAACATTGTGAGAAACGGCTCCCTCTGAAGTATAACCTAGTTTTTGAGGAAGAAGTAATTTCTTACTAAAATATTTTAATTGAGTCCGAGGACCTCAGCTGAGGTCTCGATTTCAAGCATCTGAAATTGCACAACCTGTGCGACAAGGGTGTTTTTCTTCCATTGTTCTCTCGCAACTTCGACAACCAATTGAGTACAAATTTTCACAGGTTTGTTATTTTATGCATGTTGAAGATACACCAAGTGAGAAGACTGGTGTTTGACAATTACCAAAGGTGTCCAGTGCCTTTAAGTTGACAAATATAGCCATGTTGGTAAGGGGCAGCAGCGGCGATGTGGCACCAAGTGGAGATGAATCTACATGTAGTCTGAACTAGCGATGAACCCTAGAATCTGGATTCTCTATATCAATACAAATTAAAACGGGTCTGTGAATTATTAAAGATAGTGATTGATAATCCGTGCCTGATTGCCAAGACTGTTTTTTTTCCAACCCACATATATTCAGTGATGATCCATTTGTCAGGCATCACTTTAAACGGCCTGTGATTTGTCATGCTTTCTCCTGATTTCGGAACATTAACCCTATTTCTTTGACCAAACCTCTGGATCACAGTTCGCAGTGATGCAAAGATTGGGCTGTAAACCTCCCAAATGTAACAATCTGTATGTTGACATACATGGGTAGCAACCGTCTTTACAGTCTGAGGAATTCAAATGTAAGCGTTAACTTGTGACTAAGCAAGTCATTTGTTAAGACCTTATTCAAATCTAACTCGCAAATGGCTTATAATTTCCTTTGTATACACTCTAAAAATTCAAGAGTTGAATCCAACACTTAATGCATGAGTTTGGTGGGTGAGTGACTACACCTTGAAAGTGTTGAATCCGGCATATTATTTGTTAAATCCAGCATTTTAAAGTATTCGGTCAATAGTTTAAGTGTCAGTTTAACATTTATAATGCTAATCCAACAATTCAAAGGAATTTATTTTGCGAAATGTTGAAATAACACTTAATTTTTTTTGAATTAACCCTTTTTGCATTGGATCAAACAATTAAAATGCTAGATTTAACGGTCAAAACGCTGGATCCAACACTTTCAAAGTGTAGTCCTTCTCCGAACTCATGCAAGTGTTGGGTTCAACTCTTTAGTTTTTAGAGTGTAGTAGTAGCAGGCCTTAGGATGATTGCCTCTTATACATCAATCACCTCGTTAAAGCCATTATACACTTTCGGTAAACAGTATTGTCCAAGTCCCACACTTCGTGGATCACAACTTATATATAAAATAACAAACCTGTGAAAATTTAGGCTCAATCGGTCATCGGAGTCGGGAGAAAATAACGGGAAAACCCTCTCTTGTTTTCCGCACGTTTCGCCATGTCGTGACATGTGTTTAAAATAAATCCGTAATTCTCGCTATCGAGAATTGATATTGTTTTAATGTTTTCTCAAAAAGTAAAGCATTTCATTGAATAATATTTCAAGAGAAGTCTTTTACCATTACCTTCTGTAAACCCTGTAAGTTATTTGTAAATCTGTGAACTTTTTTTTCTTCATTTTTTTCTGTACCGAAAGTGTATAATGGCTTTAACTCCTTCAGCCACATCGCCAGGAGACGTTTTGTCTTGGGCCTGTTAATCATGCAAACATGACAATGTAACCAGACAAGGTCATCAGAAACCAATGCAATCATGTCCCAGATCTCAGAACATAGAAGATAAAAAAAACTGGGGCATTGATTTCAAAGTTGTGTCAGGGAAGGCTTCAAGGGTTTTACATTAAATCTTGAGAAAGATGCGTTGGAATCTGAAATGTAATGTCTTTGGCCCGACCCAGAAGCAGTGCATCCTTATTGTTATTTTATTTTACCGTGATGAAATCCAAGATGAGTTGAAGTAAGAGGTTGTTATAAGACTCAGCTAAGATTACCCTCAATTTGAACCATTTTATTTTCTAAATCGCCTACGTGCATTTTAGAAAAGAAACTTGACTCCATCCCCCCTTAAAGATGTTTTAAAGATGACTTGAACTTTTCATCATCATTTGTCTGTCCTCATCATAATTTGTCTGACTCTGCAATTACTTGTATCTTCCTTGGAGAGGACGACTGCAAGTTGACACGAAACATTTTACATCGAGTAGAGGAGTGGAGATTCTGGGAATCTATGACCCCGGTTACCCTTAAAAGCTCCCAGGAGACTTCCACAATTTTTTTTTTTACATGTAGGAGTACCCTGTAGCCTCAGAGATGAAGTTTCAAGTGTGATTTTTCATGAATTCGGAAATGTGGTTGTTCTGAAGCAATACAACAATGTTGAGTCTTCATTTTAAAGGGAAGGTATACATTTGGTAATTACTCTTAAAGGGTCTGTGTAACTTTTGTAGGACAAAAAACACAATGTCCACAGATTTACACTAAACTTACACAGTTTGAAGATAATGATAGTAGAAAGCTTCCCTGAAAATATGACGTGCTGAGGTGCTGTAGTTATTGGGAAATGAATAAAACAATGTCATGAAAATAATTTTCGTCTCATGAGACGAAAATTATTTTAATAATTTATAAAGGTATTTTCATGACATTGTTTTACTCATTTCTCAAAAACTACAGCACCTCAGTAAGTAATATTTGAAGGGAAGCTTTCCACTATTATTATCTTCAAACCCTGTAAGTTTAATGTAAATCTATGGACATTTAGAAAAGGTACCCAAATCCTTTAAATTTAAAGGCAATACAAACTTTTAGTTTGAATCCAATTGCAGATTTCGGTAGTATAAAAAAGCATTTTGGAAAATGTTTCACTTTGAAGGTCACTGTGGTTTTGTAAAAAGATGTCAGTTTTTTATCTCAAATTTGAGTCTGAGCAATGTTTCTGACAGTAACGTTTCTCAAATTCAGATTCTGAGGGACAGAAACTGACATCTTTTTCCATAATCACATAACTTCAAGTGTTTCTCAAAATGCTTTCTATTGAAAGCTGCTGTACTTCTATCTAACCAAGTAAGTTTGTTATTGCTGTTAATTTAAGTAACATTTAAAGGGAATATATTCTTTGGTAACCAAAACGGATATATTCTCTTTAAAGGCAGTGGACATGATTGGTAATTACTCAAAATATTTATTGGCATAAAACCTTTCTTGGTGGCGAGTAATGGGGAGAGGTGGATGGTATAAAACATTGTGAGAAACGGCTCCCTCTGAAGTGCCATAGTTTTTCGAGAAAGAAGTAAGTTTCCACGAATTTGATTTCGAGACCTCAGACTTCGAACTTGAAGTCTCGAAATCAACCATCTAAACGCACACAACTTTGTGTGACAAGGGTTATTTTTCTTTCATTATCATCTCGCAACTTCGATGACCGATTGAGCTCAAATTTTCACATGTTTGTTATTTTATGCATATGTTTAGATACACCAACTGTGAAGGCTAATCTTTGACAATTATCAATAGTGTCCACTGTCTTTAGTGTCCATAAACTTTTGGCTTCTTTTGAACTTTAAGTCTACTTTCCCCCTCATTCTCTTCGTCCCTAACGCCGCCGCCCCCCTTCCACGCCCCCCTTCCCCCTCCTCAATTGCTGTACCTGGTAAAGAGGCAATGATAAATACATCATAGCTTTTAGGTACAGTCTGACACACATACCCATGTATCATTAGAAGGATTCAGTCGGTCTGGAAGGAACACAATGAGCAAACACGTATGTACATCCTACAGTAAGTTTGTCCACACAATGGAAACGTCTGCTTTGGTCCATGTGGTCTGATGTCAATCATCGTGTACGATGAGCCCCAACCTGCCCTTGAGCACCACGGATAATCTCACTCACAAATTAATACATTGGTAGATTTGGTGTCTCCAATTGGGTCCATTTCCTTTCAAGATCGTTACAACGCCGACGGGCGTTGAGGGTGGTTTTTATGTAGATGTGCTGGACGGACCGGGCCGCTTCTTCTTAAAGGTTCTTCTCAATTTCAGTCGGGGGGGTTTTGTGTCGGTGTCGTTGAGAACGGATGTTTTCAAAAGCAATCACTTTGGAGGATTTAGGGGTAGCCATCTTTGCAACAGTTGTAGTTGCTCTCTGTATTGATATTACAACGTACGTACATGTACAATGTACATACATGTACAGTACATACATACAGTACAGCATAATTTTCATAGAGTTATATATAAGAACTAGAGCGCGCACTGGCCTATATACGCGCCCCAGTATGCGAGCAGGCGGCCATTTTCTAAGTTGACAAAACAGCTATCTCACAGCGTGTGTTTGTGCGGCCGTTTTGTAAGTTGGACAAACAGCATCGCGTGAGCGTTCAATAAAAAAAAACCTCAAACGTGTATTTCATATTCAACGCGCGTGCAGAATGACGCACTTGTCATCTTGCGGTCCCGTGGCGTTTGTGCACGAAGCATCACTCGTGCGCCCTCTTGTTCTTATATATAACTCTATGATAATTTTATATACCGCCATTCCATCAAGATCACAGCGGAATACACAATCTGAGAAACGTTTCATTCTCAGATTGGAAAGTTTGTGTGATCCCTCTCTCTTAATCTACCTTCATGTAAATGGAATTGTTTTTCAAAAGTAGCCGATGTTTTATAAACATAAATATGTTGGAATACACAAAGTGAGGATAGATGGGTTGCAATACACGTCATCGACTGCCATCTTTGATGTATTAACAAGGGAAAAGTACACACGTGTACATGCTGTGTCAGTCAATGGTAGTTCTTCACGTGTGCACAATTCATTAAATATGAATTGCAATCCACCTAAAAAATATACCCTGTCTACTTTGGTCATATTTTACCTTTAATTTTATGGAAAACTTGTTGTACAATTGTTTCATAATTAGTGTTCTGGCCGAAGAAGTAAAGTTGTTTGGACGGTTTGTGAGAGTAGAACTTGGCATAAGGCAGTTGCTCCTTCATCTAGTTCAGAGAGATTTGATGTCAGTGTAATTGCATTAACACAACTGGGAGACTCAAGTGACTTAAGACTAGAATACTCTCTTACGTAGATCAATATTATGCTATTGGCAGTGGCGGTTAAGGGTTTTAGCTGATCGCATGTCCAACTTTAAAGGGGTATAGTACGCTGAAAGAATCCAGTGGTTTTTTTGTTTGTTTGTTTGTTTGTTTGCAGAAATATTGATTACAAGTAAATAAATGAAGTTGTAAAAAACTACACAAGTACAAATGGGGGTTGCAACCAGAGGAGGTAAACCCTCCTGTATTGCTGAACTGGTTTAACAAAATGACAAATACATGTATATCATTCGGTAATGAAAGAAAAAACACCCTTGTCACACGAAGTTGTGTGCTTTCAGATGCTTGATTTCAAATACTACATTAAATCTGAGGTCTCGAAATCAAATTCGTGGAAAATTACTTTGAAAACTACATTACTTCAGAGGGAGCCGTTTCTCACAATGTTTTATACCATCAACCTCTTCCCATTACTCGTTACCAAGAAAGGATTTATGCTAATATATATTTCAAGTAATTACCAATAGTGTCCACTGCCTTTAAGAAGCTCTATGAAATTGGGCCCAGGTCACATTCACCCCAGGAGTAAAACTCATCTTTGGATTTAGTTGTGAAATATACACTTACGTTACTTGTACCAGAGATCTTTAAAGAAAATGAATGAGATTGTCATTAGGCTTATCTTTAGGATGAGCTCAGGAGACGAAAGGAGCTTGCAATGATAACTTCCACTGTTTGATCATGTTCTTGGGCTTATCTTTAGGATGAGCTCAGGAGACGAAAGGAGCTTGCAATGATAACTTCCACTGTTTGATCATGTTCTTGGGGCTCCCTTAGGGTTGGAAAGATTGGAGACAAGCTCACCCAAGTCTCGTCCGTAAATCCTTGTCACTTCTTAGGTAGGTCACAAAGAGGAAGAATGAGAAGGGGGCTGAGATTATAACAATTTGCCTGTAAGCGAGACGTGATCAAAGTTATAAAAGAATAGTTGTTTGTTTGTGCAGAACAACTTTGCGCAAGAAGGTACATTGAGCAAGGAGTTTGGAAGACTTCAAGGCACTGAACACTTTCGGTAGTGCCAAAGAACAGAAATTTACACAAAACTTACACCAAAACACGTCTACACTACTCTCTGTAAACTTTTAACATCCCCTTCTCACTAATGTGGAGGACTCCACGAAGATACTGCTGTGACCCAACCTCCTCTTGTTTGGACGAAGGAGGGAGTTGGAGTGTTTCTGAGAATTAAACCTCGAAAATCAATGTAACCACCCTATTCCACATACAACGGTTACATGATCCAACATTGCGGCAGTAAATACACGTCAGAGGGAGTCGTTTCTCACTATGTTTTACACTATCAAAAGCTCTCCAATGCTCGTTACCAAGTCAGTTTTTTAAGGTAATATTTGTTTTGAGTAACTACCAAACGTGTACTTTCCCTTTAACCACTGGCCAATGAAACAGTTATTGGTTACAGTCTCGCACCAACGCATCCTTAGCAACTTGTGCTGATAATTTGATTCTAAATTACTTAAGTGTTCCCATCTAGGGTGCAATGTCAGACAGCAGACAGTCGTGCTTGACAAATGTATCTGCTGAGCACATGTTAGGGGAACCAGTTTTAAGCAATGTAATCCCATGGTTAATTTGGCTGGTAATCTGTTACTACTAAGCTATATATTTTGTGCTTAGCACATTTTTGTGTTGCTAGCTTTTATGAAAATTGTGTTTGGCATCCTCTTCCCCTTAGGGGAGGTAGTATAATTTGATTTGACAGTCACTAAGTGTGAAAAACTAGGCCACGTACTTGTTGGACATCATTGTACATGTACTTTAATGCTTAAATGTATATTTCAAGTAGGAAAAGAAGAAGGCTTGTATCTTTTGTTTATTAAGGCACTGGACACTTTTGGTAATTGTCAAAGACCAAAGGTGGATTTCACAAAGAGTTAAAGGAACACGTTGCCTTGGATCGGTCGAGTTGGTCTATAAAAAGCGTTTGAAACCGTTTGTTATGGATAGTATATGGTTAGAAAGATGTTTTAAAAGTAGAATATAATGATCCGCACAAGTATCACTCAAAATTGCACGGTTTTCTTTTTACGTCGCGAGCTATCACCGTCGGCCTTTTATGGGAGTCAAAATTTTGACCCCCACAAATGGCCAACCGTGTTATTGGACGAAGTAAAAAGAAAACCACGCAATTTCGAGCAGATTTGTGTAGATCATTGTATTCTACTTTTACAATATCTTTCCAACCATATGCATTCTATAACAAACGGTCACAAAACGCTTTTCAAAGACCAACTCGACCGATCCAAGGCAACGTGTTGCTTTAAGACTAGTTTTATCTCGCGTTAGGACTTACCTACGTGTAGGACTAGCTTTACACTTTTAATATCTCTTACTAAAACTCTTTGTGAAATCAACCCAAGTATTCTCACTTGGTGCATCTCAACTATGCATAAAATCACAAATCTGTCAAAATTTTGACCCAACTGGTCATCAAAGTTGCAAGATCGCAAATCTGCTTTTTATCATTCACAAAAAACCCCAAACATTTTCTTCAACAGCGTGGCGTAACTAGGTGTGGACAAACTTTGTATGACCTTATAAAGTGTGTATCAGGTGCATGTATATACATGTGACCTTTAGAATGTGATAGAATTTGAGTCCTCTTGTATTTACCCAACCCACTCCCAGGGGAGCTGAATTTAGACAACACTCCATCAGACTATAACATGATCAAGTTCTATGTCGGGATATTTGTCAAGCCGGATGGTTTTCAGATGGGGGTTCTGAGTTTTTAATGATATTGGTTCACGGTGGTTTGGGGAGGAAATCCTACTTCAGGCCTGGAATTTCATCGTTGAACATGTTGAAAGGGCAAGGCCATTTTCTTTTTGCCAAGGGCACTTCCATTGGAAAATCTTACACTCAATGGGAATCTTTTGAAGGGGCACCAAGGCCAAGACTAGGGGCAACGGGGGTCATGGCCTTTGTGGCTTGCGTGTAATTCCATGCCTGCTACTTTGCACTGGGGATTAACTAATAAAAGGTCATTTATTGGTCACCGTTTATGGCGCAAATTGCGAATGGACTTACGCAGTTGCGTAAAGTTTTGTGAAATTGGCTGCAGGAGTGCTCCCCCCCCTAGAAAATAATTGTGCACCCTCCTTTTTTCTCGGGTACAATTATGGAAAAGTGCTCTTCCTTTCAGGGATTGTACATGTAGCTACATGTAGAGGGAAGTAGTTGTGGACAAGTTAAGCAAATGAATGGCAACATCTGTCACAATATCAAATAAGTCGGTTGGAATATTAATATTTGCACTCAGAGTAAAACTGAATACTATTAAACAAATCCAGGGAACCCCTATAAAGAATAAACAAAAAAATGCTAAAAAACAAAAGAACACTGCAGCAGGTGCTGCGATTGCTACACGGCGACGGCGATTGTTGTGTGGCCCGTAGGACGGCTAGCGCTGCGTAGGTCAACAGAACCAGAGGGGTCAGTATTGCCGGAAAGCTTTCAACGCTACAGTCAACAGTCCAAGTGTTTACTACTCAAACATGCATGCCTTCAATAAGCGCACTTTACACAAATTGCGCACACGTTTTTTTGAGCTGCCCATCAATGTTTTAGCATTACTCTCTCAGTCTACGCAAAGTGTTTTCACGAAAGAGAGTGGGCCTAATATTAAACAGATCCATGTTGAATAGGTAATCCGACATTTTTATGTTTATATAGTACTCTTGAAAGGTTAGTGTTTACTTTATGTTCGTGTTGTTGTTTTTTTTTGGAGGTTCCTTTGTAATCATTTACAGTCTTTTAATTCAACTGATGAACAAATAAAGTGATTCAAACTTGTACAAAAAGAAATTGGCAAAATATGGCATTGATATTTCATCATCATCATCATTTAGCCGTTGCAACCAAGATTCCATTCACAACGTCATGCCAGAGGTGTTTTATCCCTCATCACGTTTGCTTTGTGTGTTTATCTTGAATGTGATTTTCTGGGATTTTTTCCCACTTCCAGGATGTTCTCAAAATCTCCTTAAGTATAAAGCAGTCACTGAAGGGAAATTGGAAAAGTCCACATTGTATCAAAACCTGAATGTACATTGTAAAGTTGGACACCCTCTCAGCTGTAACGTTCAGAAAGTTCCGGGCCTGAATAATTGAGAACCCGGCTTGCAAACCTTTTCAGGAATTTCCTTATTTGTCAGATCTTATCCCTAGATTATCTCCTGGAGGACATTTTCATTTTATTGATAATAAATTTTGTTCAGGCACAAAATTATAACTTTATGGTTTATTTATTTAAAAATGTCATCGCAGCATACTGCCGAATTGCAACATAATTCACAATCATTAAAAACATAACAGTAGTTATTAAAAGCTTTGCAATATAGAAACCACAAAAGTACGTGTACAAATATTATATTAAACATTAACAAAACCTCACTTGAAAACAACAGTTGGATGTGAAAACAAAAATTGTTTTTGTGTTAAAAAAAATTAAAAAAAACTTTTGTTTTCGTCTTCATTATTTCTTTAAGGTTTTTCCTCCTTCATGATTTTCTTTTAATGTGACTAAAACACAAATAATATCCTTTTTACTTCAGACTACATACAATTGAGCCATCCCTTTTTAGAGCCACTCATGCTCCCACCTGAGTTGTGACTTAATGGACGTGTCTAGAATTGCTCCCTGCGCAAGCTTTTATCAACTACAATTGATGATGTTTTCATTCGATCCTTTTGCTTTGAATTTGTCATCTTTTTCTCCCACTATGAGGAGGTGATTCGCTGCTCAATTGAGTTCCAACCAACGCTTTTAGTCTGGAGTTGTTTTGTTGTAGTTTCCACCTCTTGCTCAGAATTTATCTGGGGTTTTGGGGCGCGTTTCCCGTTAAGTGATAAGAGCGAGAGAATTTGCACCAATCAACAGCACTCAAGGAGTCTGACATTAAGAATAAGTCACCATCAAGTTGGATTTGTTGTTGTGATTTTTGTACAATTTTTTTTCTTCTTCAACTTCTTTCAATCGCTAATGCAACTCACTCGCTAGGTTTTTAAAGGGAAAGTATAGACGATGAAAACATAAAATCTTATATTTTATGGAGATTGCACTGTGTAGTTCTTATAAACTTTTGATATGATGAAAAGGGGCAAATCACAAAACTTGTCCAGCTTACACTTTCATATCTCTTGGATTTATGTGGAAAGTATGACACAAAATGTAAATTTCCCCATATGACCAGTGCAATATCTTGCCTGCCAGACTAGCCAAAGAACGTACAAGGTTGCACTTATTGTAAACATAGGACACAATCCCATGGTCTATACCTTTGGTTGTTGGAACCAGTGGATTGTTTTAATCCTGTATAAAATAAAGACTAAAAGTAACCTATTAAAGCTTGGTTGTGTTTTGAGATATTGCTGAAAAATTAGAGCGAATATTTTGTCCAAGAAGGAAGAATAATCCATAATTGGAACATACAATCTGAGCGACGTTACTATCAGTAACGCTTCTCAGATTCAAATTTTGGGGGATAAAAAGTGATAAATTGTCGACTTCACAAATTTGCAACGAATGATTCACATTAGTTGAAATGTGTTCAACTTCTGCGACATACTCAAAGCGAAAACAGGGCTGTGTCGTTAAAATTTGTATCGCATTTGCATTCACATACGCAGGATGAGCCAGGCTTCACCGTGGAAATGCCCTGAAGCAGCTCTTTGAAATTAGGTCCCTGTTTTTGTAACATCTGTCCCCTGACAACTTGACCTGACGGTGTGAATTATAACGATTGATTAATCGACACGCGTCGGTCATTATACTCAGCTTTACCTTGATTAGCTAATTAAAAAGAGGTCACCTCACTGGATGAATCAATAGGATGAAAAGAAAATCAGCCGCTGACAACATTCTTTGTGTGGATCTTTGTGAATACGCGGAATATTTCCAGCAGTCGTCAACATTTCTGAAGAGAAAAAAAATTACACATTGAAATAAATGGAAATTGATATACTGCTATGATAATGGGCCTTATTTTTACATATTGCATGATGCAAAATAATGTTGACATGTTTGCATGGTAAGACTAAAAAATAAAAAAAAATAAAAAAAAAATGTCGACAGATGTATCTCTGTGGAACATCCCTCTCCCGGCGTCTCGTTAGATTTCTTAGGACCTATTGTTCCTGTTGTTTTTCAGTCTCCATAAGTTCAGGGCTCGAACTGCTTTCAGATGCATATAAAAGGCTTCAGCTGAAGCCTTTTATTATTTGAGTGAGAAATTACCTCTTTCTCAAAAACTAAGTTACTTCAGAGGGAGCCGTTTCTCATAATGTTTTGTACTTTCAACAGCTCTCTGTTGCTCATTACCAAGTAAGTTTTAATGCGAATGATAATTTTGAGTAATTACCAATAGTGTCTGGACAGTGCCTTTAAGTAGAGACCTTGTCCTTGTGTGTCTTAAGATGTCCCCGGATGCTGGGGTTATCCTCCTACTCCTCATGTTATCAATCGTCAATTCATTCCAGGAATATTTGTTTTTCTAATGCTGGTATTTATCTAAGGATGTAGTCCAATGACGGTAAAGTGCGAATGACCTTAGAAGGCAGAGGTGTTTGTGCAACAGCCCCCCCCCCCCCCCCCGACGCACTCACCCAAGCTTGTCAAGCCTGCAACCTTGGACATCCTGTTGTCCCTCTTTTGTTTAAAACTGTTTTGCAACAGTTCCCATTGGTTTTGTACTCGTTTTCTAACTGTAGACTTTTTCCGAAACGTGGACCCTATTATATGACCTCTTTTGTTATAGGTCACTGGTTTGACAGTGTATAATTCTACATGTACTCACCCGCACACATGTTCATCAATACCGTAAATCGAGGATCTCTATTTGTTCTCCCACAGTTTAGGCTTCAGTGATGTCTTCATTGGTTCTGAACACGAAAGAGGTGCTAATAAGACGTCCTTGTTTAAGTTAGTTGTCCTCGTTTTTCTTTATGGGTCACTCAACCCCCAACAATGTACATGTACACACCATAGTCATGGACTGTATGCTTCTTTTTTGAATGGGCAAGGGCACAAAGACATTTTCTCCTTGGTGAAGGGCACCCTAGGAGGAAATTGTAAATTTCTTTTGGAGCATTTCAAGGGCACCAAGGCACCGCCAGGGGGCATGGAGGCAATCGCTACTTTTTGTAGAACGAAAAACACAATGTCTACAGATTTACACTAAACTTACACAGTTTGAAGATAATGATAGTATAAAGCTTCCCTGAAAATATTAGTTGCTGAGGAGCTGTAGTTTTTGAGAAATGGGTAAAACAATGTCATGAATTTTTTTTTCATCTCACTGATCAGGAGACAAAAATTATTTTAGCTTTTAAAAACGTATTTAAGCTTTGTATTATCATTATCTTCACACTGTGTAAGTTTAATGTAAATCTGTGGACATTGTGTTTTGTGTTAGAAAAAGTACCCAAATCCTTTAACTTCTGTCCAGTAGAGATACATACAGACAACCCAACCTCATACCCTAAAGAAGGAACAAAATCGACCACCTACAAATTAATATTGACTGACCGATCATTCTTCAAGGGAGCACGTAAGAGAAGGAGGATAAAAACCCAGGGCAGCGTATTTGTGTGTGAGCTCAGGTCACTGATGTGATGGCTTATCTCTTTGCCATAAATATTTATGACCGACTTCGTACTTTCGCAGCTTGAGTCATTTAGTTCGATAATTGTTCACTCAAGGGGTGGTGTGTATTAATGCATTAGCTTTTACCCAATGTTTTAAACCCACACCCTGGACAATATTTGGTTAAGAAAACAAAGCAACAGTTCAGCTGCACATTTAGCAATAAGAAGTATTGCAAAGGTGGTAATTACACCTTGAGAAATCCATCTTTACTTTTGTTATTTTTGTCTTTATAGCGGAGTGGTGATATTATTAACATGAGTCAATTAGCAAGGCGACCGGTATTAATTAAGTATTCATTACGGAGCCTTCCACTCTATCATTTAGTCCCACCATGTACTTTTACACCTTCGATTCCGGAAGGGAACCGGGAAAAGATCAGATCGGCATTTACAGGAGAGTGTGTGCCTTTTAACCCGGTTAGGTTTTTTTCTTTTTCTTCTCCACCTTACCCGATAAACTGGCCCAGAGAAGAGCAATGAAGATTGACGAATGGCCTCCGGAGTCTGAGGGGCTAATGAAGTGAGAGGGAGCAATTTGTGACTTGCACGCCAAGGCGATGGAGTCGGTTAACATCTTAGGAATTCATGGGCAGATCTGGTGGGCAGGGAAGGGATCAGAGAGAAAAAAAAGAGAAGAAAAAACAGCAAGAAATAAAGCTAGCCATGCGCTGGTGGCTTCGGTAACGCTACCGGATTTCTTGTTTCTCTACCCTCAAGGGAAAGAGCGACACATAGGGGTAGTTTGAACTAGAATTTTATCTCCTCCGCCCCGGTTGTGGACTGTGATCCCCTGTTGGCGATATCCGTCTCTCCTATATGAACAAAAACTAAACTTGGTAATGGAGATGTCTCGAGATCCGAGTCGTTTTTAAAGATTGGGTCGTCCTGCCTTGTCAACTTCCTACACCTGTTTCGGTCACCAGACTTTCTATCTCAGCGGCTTGAAACACTTGTTTGTATGATTTCTCTTCTCTGTTTAAAACATGTAGCGGAGTAGAAATTGAATGCACTATTCTTTCGGCTTCCTGTATTTTTTTGATTGAGTTTCAAGTCGAGCGTTAGTCCAGATGAGTTTTCACTCTGCGAGGTAATCTGTGCTTTGCTATTGTGTTGCCATCAGGAGACGACTTAACACACAACGATGTCAAAAGTCTTTCACTTGAGAGAGATTTAAGGAATCTTCCAAAGCCACGTTGAACTGCCTCCGAGCGACGCTTGCAGTGGTATCAGCCATCGTAAAGACCCTGAGATTCCCTTAGGAAATTATTCTTCATCAAGGGGGCTGAAAACATACAAAGACAAGACAAAGTCTCAGCAAATGAGAAAGATGCATAAGGCGGTCTACATCTACATGACCCAAATAAAGAAGGAACTTGGAGCTTTTTTTTGACGCAACTAGAGGTGTTTGTTTTATAGGCTTGGAACAAATGGACAGAATGGACTAGTCAATGTTTTGGTAATGTGTTTACCGAATCTTACTACTCAAAGATGCTCGCTTGGGAGGCGCCAAATTGTACAGACACGGAACATAAAATGCACAGCAGTAATTCTATGGGATAACAGAAGCCTGTTTGATGTTTGCGTTT
This sequence comes from Asterias amurensis, assembly GCF_032118995.1. Classification (NCBI taxonomy): domain Eukaryota; kingdom Metazoa; phylum Echinodermata; class Asteroidea; order Forcipulatida; family Asteriidae; genus Asterias; species Asterias amurensis. The sequence continues at coordinate 8,764,220 of NC_092659.1, read as the reverse complement.
CTCCATAAGGAGTTGGTTTTAAGTGGTGCCGTGTGATTCTTGTGTAAACATTACTTAATCATCAAGATGCATACAATCTTGGATTTCTTTTTGTTATTAAGGCATTGATAGATGTGGAAGTCAAATCTCCTTGGAGATTTTGCAAACTCATTTTGGAGGGAATTCGTGATCATTGTGCAAACTTGGAGATGAGGACGTTTATAAACAGGACTAGAAACGTGTGAACCATCAAAGTGGTACCGCAACATCTTCTTATTAAAAGACTGCATTTCTCCGCGATTCCACTCCATCTTTGTCTCCACCTTGCCTTCGTTGCGAGTGTTTATTCTGTGCTCCATCCAAGTTCTTATTCCCGAGACACTGTTTTAGTCAGCGAGGTTTTTAAAAGTTTCTCTCTCTTGCGATCTTGAAGTGCCCATGGATGAGTGATGTAAAGAAATCATCTCCCGAACCGACCTCCTTCAGTTCTAACGCCTTCTGTGAATTTCTTTTTTTTCCTTCTTTGCGGTTATTGAATCAGCAGAGAAACAGTGCTCCATATTTGTTGAACTGCATTGTGCCCTGAAATCTTGACAAATGATTTTGACGAGGGGAATAAAAACGGCTGGATTCAGATTCTGTCAACTTTAATTTTAAAAAATTCTCTTACTAGTTTATGCTGATGACATTGTATGTTGATTCCGTGTGCAAAGAAAAACACATATACGTTTTAAGTAGTATTTTTTGGGTGACCAATCGAAATCAAAGTACCTTTGAGCCACTGAGCCATTTTAATTTTGAAATTCAAAAGAAGTTCATTCAACTTTGGGGAAAAAACACAAAATTGCCGGGGCCGAGAGAAAAGTGACAATGTGTCTTGGGACATCCACTTGGAGTTTCCTCCAGGTAAAAATTAAATGTTAAATGGAGGAAGTCAATGGACTGTCAAGGGATTGTTACATCCGGTGCTGTCAAGAGTTTTTTTCTTTTTTTCTCTTCCTTTTTTACCTCGCTGATGACAGCTCTTGGGAAAGACCTTAACAAATTACGAAGGCGCCAACGAGATTACAAAACGAAAAAAATTAATAAAAAAATGGCAACACTGCTTTTAAAAGGATAACATAAACAGTTGTTTTAAATATAGATTGTCACTCTGCATATATGCTCTGAAAAAAAGAAAAGAAAAATCTTGCAATCATCTGTTCCATACTGCTACTTTGCAACGACCTTGCAGTATAGTCAAACATTGTTTTCACTGGAGCCTGTTTGATGCAAATCTCTTGAGGAAGTTTTTCGCAGCAGCATTTTTGTTTTCAATTGTTTTCATTCTTTCGCAGACGGACGACAAATTGACCCACCTGCCAGTCTGATCTGTCTTTTTTTAACCTCCAAATTCATGTTTTATGATAATTTTTTTTGACAATTGACGAACCTTGATAAATCTGTGGCCTTGTGGAAGAGGAATAGTGAAAAGGGAAAATGCATAGTACGACAGATGACTGTAATGACTTCAAGCATTTGGAGCAACCGGTTTATTCGGTCGCGGAGGCCGTTCAGAGATTCGGAGTTACCGACTAGAGGAGTTTGTTGTCAATTGTTATTTCCCTCTCGCAAACACAAAACTCATGTAAAGGAATGACTTAATTTGAGAATGAGAAGCATGTTTTACGATTTGCTACCCCAGTGGAATGAGATTATTAGCTATGCCTTGCTTCGGAGGGATACTCTTCTGTCTGATGGAGGAGATACGACTGTGAGTTACTTTTGGGAAAAAAAAAATGGTATTTAAATACTAAACAGTCTTCTTCTCTTAATGTATTTAAATCTAAGTTAAAAACCCATTTGTGTACTTCACCCATTTAATTCATTCTTGATCTGTTTGTGTATTTGTTTTTTCATATTTTCTCTGCATTGTGTGTATTCCTTGTAATGCGCAGTAGAGTATATTTATGTAGTTATATTTATATAGACCATATTTTTATGGTCCAGTAATCCATCCTTTCATACTAAACATCCGTTGTCCTCTCCACTTTACTGCTATTGGTTCATAGGCACTAATTGTTTCTGAAACAGAAACTTTGATTGGGCTGTTATTTTCCCGATTCTTTCTGGATCCTTCCCTTAATCCCTTTCCCCTCTCTTTTTCTATAAATGGATATGTATTTGTTTGTACTTGTTTTATGCCTCTGAAGAAGGTCCGGTTTGGCTCGAAAGCTAAGGCCATCAACATGTACCCTATTCATTATATACATGTGTACGTAGGTCACTGCGCAATACAAATGTCCATATTATTATTATTATTAGTAAACTACTTACTTGTAAACTAGTAAACTTGCGAGTACAACAGAGTATAGTATCTCTTTTTAAGGTGTATTGGCTCCTAAAAAAAGGCTGGTATGGTCTCGACTTTTCGAACAGTATTCTCTGCTCGTCTTCACACCATGCAAAGCTTCAAACACCATTCATAAAAACCTAAGACAGTTTGTCCATTCTGATTGGTCGAGAGGGCATCACGAGGGGTTGTTTGAACGGATGATATAACACCAGTAAAAAGTGTTGAAACATGGGCGTGACACGCAAGCTTGAATCGTTCTTATAAGACAGTTTCTTCATTCCTATTGGTCGAGAGCAACGGCTGAAACAGTTGTGCCACATCACGGGATTCGCGCGACGTGCACAGCATTCCCTTATAAGGAGTTGTTTACCCGAGGGCAGCGGAGGGCTTTACCATTTCATAGCTGGAGGGGTGTTGTGTTGAAAGAAATCATTGAACAATTATAATTTTTGCATTTATTTTACTTTTTGCCCCAAAAGTGTTGATGTTTTTGACCGAAAAGGTATTTATTGATGGGAATCAAAGTGTGTTGAATCGGTTTTCAACTAGTGGTTTAAACCCGCCGCGGCCTGGTTCTTGATAATTTACCTCGACTTTATCTCGGTAAAATTATCAAGAACCAGGCCTCGTTGGGATTAAACCACTAGTTGAAACCTCTTCACCACACATTGATTCCCTTATTAAATGGTACTTCATTTATTGTTAGAATTTCTTGGTCTTAAATTTTTGTTTGGGGTTGAACAAAGAAAAATTTACTAGAGCGGGACTTGAACCTCAGTGACCTTCGGATTAAGGGCTGATCTAGCCCTTTGTTGGCAGTCTCCCTGTTTTGTCAATTTATCTTTGTTCAGTTTTTATTTACTTCAGCTACAAGTACATGTTAAAAAAATATTTTCTGGATACAAAATGTTACAACACCATACACCAATCTCTTTTGAACAAATGATTTTAATAGTGCTCAGTTCTTATGTAGCGCTTCATCACACTAGGGGGCAAATCAATGCACTCATTATTTGGTATACAAGATGAGAAGCGAGCGATGTTTTTAATTATGAGACCCGGGGTGGATTTCACAAAGGTAGTCCTAACTTAGGACTAGTCCTAGGCAATGTTAAGAGATAGGACTGGTCCTAAGTTAGGACCAGTAACTCATCCTAACTTAGGACTGGTCCTGTCTCTTAGCATTGCCAAGGACTTGTCCTAAGTTAGGACTACCTTTGTGAAATCCACCCCTGCTCATATAGTACCTTAGTATCTTGTAACGGTTTACAAGGTGGTTTGATGAAATGTGCTGCCAATATTATGAGGACGAACCCCTTCTCAATAAGTGTACTTGGTTCTGTTAGCTTGCCTTACACAACACATAGGGTGTCATGGCCGAGTGGTTTATGGCATCAAACTCAAGTTCTGGTGGTTAAGTCATTGGAGTGTAGGTTCGAATCCCGGTCGTGTAACTTGTGTCCTTGAGCAAGATACTTTACTATAATTGCTTCTCTTCACCCAGGGGTATAAATGGGTACCTGCGAGGGTAGAGGTTGATATTGAATTTGAAAAAGCCTTTGGAGCGCTACAAATGCTCGGGGTTGTATACATGTACTCCCCAGAGAGCCGAGGTAGATTAAAAGAATGTTATTGGCCCAATGACCAGTGCATTAATGTAAAGCGCATTGATACGGTTGTTTTAAAATGCGTTATATAAAAAAATACACTGTGAGTACAAACAAACCCTTTCACACCTTAACTTTGACTCAAATTGTTCTCATAAAAATGTTTCCTTTTTTCTGATTGTTTATTTTACAGGCATGCATAAAGGAAGGCTTTCTCATGAAACAGACCAGTTCATTTCAGGTAAGTTTTAAAACATTTGGCCTCTTGGTTTCCTCACCACATTTGAAAGAGATGACTCTAAAAGAGTATTTGGATTTGAGGCATTGCATGGTGAGGTATTGGTTTGCTGGAACCCCTTATGTGTGTCTACTTGCCAGGTAGAGTTTAAGAGATGTTAAATTTGCATCGGGGATAAAGAACAAAAATTTTGTTTTTTACCCATACACGGATGTGTGTTAGCACTGTATACTCAGTACTTTCCCAGGTCCTGTGAAAATTTTTCACAGGCATGTTACTCGGGTGGGATTCGAACCCACAACCCTTGCAATTCTAGAGCAGTGTCTTACCAACTAGACTACCGAGGTTGCCCGGTAGCTAGAGGCAGTTCGAATTCTATGTTTTGGCAGCGGGTACCGCAACGATATAAGAGATGTTAAATTTGCATTGGGGATAAAGAATATTAATTTTGTTTTTTACCCATACACCGATGTGTGTTAGCACTGTATACTCAGTACTTTCCCGAGTCCTGTGAAAAAAATATCACAGGCATGTTACTTGGGTGGGATTCGAACCCAGGTAGAGTTTGTTCTTCTAAAAAGAACTGTCCTGCTTTTTAATTACTACCCAGGCGGAATGTAGAAAATCAGCCGGGACTATCTACTTTAGCTTATAGTGGAACGTTCTCAATAGGTCTTAATGTTTGGACTAGCTTGCTCTAGTCATCATCAGGAGACTCTTCTGAAGAAAAAACAACTATGGTGGTGTATCCTCACTTTAAAGAACATCTCAAGATCTCAGTAGTACCCTCGACACAGTTCCACATCTTGCATTTACATTCCCACACCTTGATCCCGCATGTTCACTTCCAGATAATAAAAAAAATATAACCGTAACGTCATCTTCCAAATCAATTGAGGAGCAAGCTGTAAAAAAGATTACCGGTGGTGGTTTTTATGTAATGTGTCAGTTTGCGTCCTGCGATCATCCAGTGCAGCATTCCCTCCTCCCACCCTCCTTCTCTCGCCTCATTCCTACGTCTCTTCTTGCCTGGCCCAATTGCAATCCAATTTGTCCACAGACAGATGGCTTCATATCCAGGCCATCACAACCAATCACACATTGCAAATTGACTTCTTGTTAACGCTGTGTGTCTCCATGTGTCCCGTTCATTGTCGGAAGTGTCCACACGCAGAACCTGTGTAGCTAACGCAGAGCGAAGGACATCACACCATGTCACCTTTTTCTTCTTCTATAACCCAACCCCCCTCTCCCGCCCCATCATGCAGAAGACAAGATTCCACTGTGACAATCACTCGACGACTAATTCCAACAATGTCTGCTTGCCAAAGCATTTTTCTGTTCCGCCACGTTTTTTAATTAACTTTTAAAGGGATGCATAAATGTGTAAACGCCAAGAGCAGGTTGATTTTCTACGTGTTAGTTGTGTTGGCTGAGGGATGTATAACGATAAAATAACGATTAAGTATCAGAAAAGAACATAGCTCGGTGCTTTTGTGTAAGCCTGGGAGACTGGTGATGTTTACTACTCGACTAGCTGCGCCTCAAATAGTCGCAACTTCGACACTAATCGCGATTAATTTTGAATTCCCAAATGCATTGTGGCATTATGTTTGCTGCAGGCCCAATCCAGTAAAAATTCACGCCAAAAGGACTGAAGGATTGTGTCACTGATGTCTGATTGTGTTTTATAAGTAAATTATTTTGTTGTGAATGGTTGTGAGCGACACAAGTAGTCGCGACCATCTTGTGTAGTAATCGCGATTTTGTGTCCTGTAGTAGTCAAGGCGGCACGATTAATCAAGTAATTGAAAAACAATAGTCGTGACTCGACTTCGCACTCAATAGTTGCGACTACGACACTAGTCGCACTAGCCACCCAGGCCTACATGTACATGTAGGTGTAATTTTATTACCACAACAACCAGAAACAAATGAACGAAAACTGATGTTTCTTTCTGCGAAATGATTACTGAGGAGCCCATTTTTTTTATCAATAAACTTTTTGTATGGAATTATAAAATATGCAAAAGCAATTTTACGAAATTTACTTGAACTGTAATATAAGAACTCTGTATTCTGAGCCGACGATTATGCTTTATCAAAAATGTAAAATACAGTACTTAACAATTCTTAAACAGCTACTAGAAAAAGCTGTAACCAGAATTGGAATTTTGCTACTGTATGTAATAGTTTCTGCTTTGGACAGTTATTAATGAAATGTGGCCCAGACATTCGGGCATTAATATGTATGTTTTAAAACAATAACAAAAACCCATATTCATTGAGACTATTGAGTAGTAGGTACAACAGGGTCAGTATCTTCAAGACAAATAAAAATCCAGAACAATTACTCATTAGGAGAAAAAAAACCTAGACTTTCTCCTTGTAGAGCACAATTGCAGAAGACGCCAAGTTAATAAGATAACCGTTTGTTTGTGTAGTTTACAGTGTTTGAGTAGAGGAAGCATGTGTTTACTCGTATCTAAAGAGAGCATCGCCACTGCCTCCGGGATCCAGTGTTGCTATACCTCCACTAGCATGCACAATACCACGTTGACGGTAGACTTGTGGACAAGTCGTTAAATGTCTGTCGTAGTTAAGCTTGGGCGATATCGATTTATTTTATTCACGATATATCGCCGACAATATATCGCGATATTCGATATAATGGCGATTAATGAAATTTGACATCATCAGTCTTAAAACTCCAAGTGAAAGTTGTAGAAGAGACAGTCCTAGCATAAGAGAGGTGTTCTAATGACCTATTCTTCTGGTTTTACTCCAAACCTATGGGGTGCAAGATGTCTCAGCTAGCAAATACATCGCGATATTTAATCGATACATCGATATATCGATATTTCGATTAAAACCAAATCCATCCGATATCGAAATCGTGTCCAAATTAATATCGCGATATTCGATAATATCGTGATATTGCCCAAGCTTAGTCATAGTGATAGCGTTCCGATACTCTCTGCGATTCCAGCAACACTGGTGGTATTTAGGAAAAAAACTATAAATAAATAGTAAGCTTGCGAGTACAACCATGTGTAAATCTCTTTTGTGTGAGTGTTGGCTCTGAGAAGAGCTGGTGTGTGGTCTCGACGTTTCGTACAGTATACTTTGCTTGCCTTCAGGAGAACAAGTAGAATTTGAAACTTTGCATGGTGGAAATATGATATGGAAAGTTTGCGGTAACACTATGTAATGACTATTACTAATGAGCAGAGTATACTGTTCGAAACGTTGAGACCAAACCGGAGCCAACATTCGCTCAAAAGAGATTTACACAATGAATGTACCCACAAGCTTACTATTAATTTACAGTTTCTTCCTATTTCTCCAGACCATGCAAAGCTTCAAACAATACTTACTGGCGGTATTCTTGCAAGACTGCTGGCTCCTGCCAGACTAATGCTCTCATGACTACAGTCGTAGTCGGCAGCCAGCAGCTTCGCGTGAGAGCAGTGATCTCGCGAGACCAGTATTTGATCGGAGAAACCTTAATCATTCAATTCAATTTACATTTATTTCAACAAACTATATTTTTAATGCATACATTACGCCACCACCTCTACTCGACTATCTCCCCCGCAACAAACCATTAACGACTTGTCCACAAGTCTACGTTGACGACGCTGTTTATTTTCTATTGGCGCTAAGCTGTTTCTGATTATAGAATCCTCTATAATTGCCCCAGTAAGCCTTGACATGATTATCATGCTGTCAGACAATGACAGCTTAAGTTTGTTACACCTGTCTGCATCCCTTCACTCCTCAAACTAATTAAGCCATTGTCTGAAGGTTGAGAGCTCTAGACCAAAGACAAGAGAGACATTCGCAGATGCCTTCCCCGAGGTTTTCCCAGTTCGTCCGTCTCCCACCCCCCCCCAACTCCCCGCGCCCCCCCAACATTCTGCAGGCTGTGAGTTGCAAGTGCCGACTGGTTTCTAGCAACCAGTTTAATCCCTTCAGAAAAATAGTTGTAAAACGTACACTAAAGATTGCATGGCTGATTTTGTTTAACTTTTTATAATTATTATTATTTTTTTTATTATTATGCAAGTCGCCAGACACACAAGGCCGGATGGCCACTTCAAGGTGTGGGCTACAATTATTTTGTTCCAGAGGCCAATGCCAACTTCTCCTAGGGCTGAAACAGGGTTACCCCTTTTACAGTCCATACGGATGTAGGCTTGGGTATCATCAGTCTGAAGCCTGACCAGTAGAGCAGAAAGCACTACCTCCCCAATTTCACGTAGCAAGTGTCACAACCAGGATTCGAACCCACACTCAGACATGACACGCCACGAGCTTGTGAAGGCCACACAGTATTCACAAAGGGCAAAAGGAGAAAAGGACTATTTAGGGTGCTCTTTTGACCTCAAGTTGCTTACATGTATGAGAAAGACATCTCTAACCACACCCCACCTAGACTTGACTCATGTCCCAATATCGTGCCATCCCCAGGAAACTATTGTTTTGTGATGCTCTGCATTCCCAAACCTGTTTCGCATGCGGAACCTGTTCCCCATTCTCAGGACCACATTTTGGCGGCGAGTGTGCACTGTACTGTATGCTACGGGTTGTTTCATAGTAAGTTGGGGTGATATTCTTAGGGACCTCTCACACGAGAATGGGACTTGAATCAAGTCTAAACCCCACCCTGAACTCATAATGTATGTGTATTTGTCATTTAGTTACCAAATAAAAATAAGTGTTGTAATTTCCTGCATATAAGAGGCGTCTTATCATCTGACTTTCAAAGAAAATGACTGCGACTAATCTACCAATGGTACATACTTTTTTTCTGTTCATGAACGTAGAAAATTGTTAAAGTTTTCAAGGGTGGATATTTTTTGTTTATTGTTATTTTTGTTTCCATATTTGTGAGGTATAGAAACTATTTTACAATGCAAAAATGCTGGATGAAATCATTCCCTATTTTGTATATTTTTTTCTCTTGAGCAATCGTCAGCATGTTTTGTTGAGTCATAACTGAAAACCAACACACAGGAAAAAAAAAAACTTATATAAAGTATTTTTGTATATATACATATATCACAACCATAAAACGCCTCAAAATATTTACACAAGTGAACTTGAATGGCGGGGGGGGGGGGGGGGGGGGGGGGGGGGGAACAGAGAAAAAAAGAAACCATTTTGTGCAAATTATTCTCGTCATGAACACTACTAACGGCTCTAGTGAAGTGCCGCTGTTGGACTGGCCGGATCCTGACAAGAGCATAGACTTCACAAGCTCTTGTGGAAGTCTGCGTGTCACTCCAGAACGATGCTTTTCAACGACCAAGCATTGAGATCTGAATTGAATACAAGATGGGAGAAGTAATCATGAAGTTGTCCATCCGTGATCTCAATGTGATGTTTTGGTTTGAGAGTTAGTTTGCTTACGTAGCTAGGGAAGTTGTATTTGTCGTACTTGACTTTACTGAGTCAGAGTGTACAAGTTAGTGTACAGGACTCGGGAAAGTACTGAGTATTCAGTGCTTACACACATCGTTGTATGGTTAAGAAAATAAAAATTAATATTCTTTATCCCCGATGCAAATTTAACATCTGTTATATCGTTGCCGTACCCGCTGCCAAGACATAGGATTCGAACTGCCTCTAGCTACCAGGCAACCTCGGTAGTCTAGTTGGTAAGACACTGCTCTAGAATTGCAAGGGTCGTGGGTTCGAATCCCACCCGAGTAACATGCCTGTGATATTTTTTCACAGGACTCGGGAAAGTACTGAGTATACAGTGCATACACACATCGGTGTATGGGTAAAAAAAAAAAATAAATAATAATAATAATATTAGTGTTTCTTCAAGCATATGGCCTGTCATAAAGAAACTCCGACAAACATTTCCGAACTCTTTAGCTCATTAGCTTTTGAATGATTATAATTTATTATATAAACCTGCCCAATAATCCAGCATTCTCCCACCTAAAGGGCAGGGCCCAATTTCATAAAGCCTGCTGTAAGCACAACAATTTGCTTAACATGAAGTTTCTTCCTTGATAAAAACAAGATTAGCAACAAAATTCTAATTTGTTGCATAATGCTTGTTACTGGCATTCAGCTGTTGTTTTCCTGAAAATCATCTGGAAATCACTGTTTTCATTAAGGAAGAAATTTCATGCTAAGCAAATTTTTGTGCTTACAGGCTTTATGAAACTGGACCCAGGTATGTTTGGTGATCACTCTTAAAATTAGTGCCACTAAAAGTGTTTGGTTGGAAGTCTAAACACCGGCTTTTGCAAGTAATAAAGCGTTTTGAGAAGCATTTCACTTTCAAATTATGTTGTTATTGTAAAAAGATATGCGTTGCCCTTTCAAAAATGAAGCGTACATGCCTTGGTATATTATAAAATAGAAATGATTAAATACAGTGAACAACACTATTGGTAATTGTCAAAGACCAGTCTTCTCACTTGGTGTATCTCAACATATACATTAAATAACAAACCTGTGAAAGTTTGAGCTCAATCGGTCGTCCAAGTTTCATGTTAATATGGAAAGAAAAAAAAAGCAAAATTACTTCTTTCTCGAAAACCACGTCACTTCAGAGGGAGTAATTCTCACAATGTTTTATACCATCAACCCCTACCCATTACTCGTTACCAAGTGAGGTTTTATGCCAATGATTATTTTAAATAATTACCAATAGTGTCCACTGCCTTTAATTAACTTTTTTGGTGTTGGCGGCTATGCCTACATGTAGGAGACAAAGTCTTGGTGCCCTTGCCCTTCCAAAAACAAAGCACACAGGCCTTGGATTATAAAACAGAAATGATTAATAAACCTTCAGGTGTTTTTTAATTTTTGTCAGACCAAAAGGCTTTCCGTCATCATAAAACCTGTGCTCAGAAGAGGACTGCTTCCTATCATGTTTTACAATGAATCACCCTTCAGTTTGTGACACTCCAGTTTATCTGTAATCATGTCATCAAAACTTCACGCCTAAAGAGAGTTCCGAGATAAGAAACGCAATTTTCAAGAGCGTCATAAAAGCACAGATGGTCTCTCAAGTGCTCCAATAATAAAAATTCTGGTCAAAAGAAACAGCTGGAATCAGTGAGGATTTATTGCCTCAATTAGCGACAATTGATAAATGACTGTAAAACGTCTGTCATCTTCTAACAAAGAAATTACAATAGCAAACGATAAAAGTCTTTTCTAATGTTCTTCAAAAATATTGTCATTCCACACATTACTCATGCTGTTTAAATCTAATTATATCTTATTTCTGACCTGCTTCCTTGAACACACTGGACACATTGGTAATTGTCAAAGATCAGTCTTCTCACTTGGTGTATCTCAGCACATGCATAAAATAACAAACCTGTGAAAATTTGAGCTCAATTGGTCGTCAAAGTTGCAAGATAATAATGGAAGAAATAACATCCTTGTCACTCAAAGTTGTGTGCTTTCAGATGCTTGATTTCGGGACCTTAAATTCTAATTCTGAGGTCTCGAAATCAAATTCGTGGAAAATTACTTCTTTCTCTTCACTTCAGAGGGAGCCGTTTCGTACAGTGTTTTATACTATCAACCTCTCCCCATTACTCGAGAAAGAAGTAATTTTCATAAAATTTGATTTCGAGACCTTAGATTTAGAATTTGACGTCTCGAAATCAAGCATTGGAAAGCACACAACTTCATGTAACAAGGGTGTTTTTTCTTTCATCATTAGCTGCTAACTTCGATAACCGATTGAGTTCAAATTTTCATAGGTTTTTTATTTTATGCATATGTTGAGATACAGCAAGTGAGAAGACTGGTCTTTTACAATTATCAGTAGTGTCCAGCGTCTTTAAGCCTGTATAAGTGTAAACGTATACATTGTAGGTTTTTGAGGTGTCGCCAACAATCTGGAGCCAATATATCCGCACAGGAAGAATAATCCCCCCGCACAGGAAAAATAATCCCCAAAAAGGAATTCACAATCTGACAAATGGTACCTTCACTTAACGCTTATCAGATTAAAATTTTGAGGTATAAAAACTGATATCTTTTGGGAAAAAAAAACACAACCAAAAAACACATCGAAGTAAAAATCTTTCTCTAAATGCTTTATAAAAATCAAACACTGCTTCAGGCATCTAACAAAAAGTTGTTATTGCCATTGATTTCAAGAGCGATTACAAAACGTATAACTTCCCCTTTAAGGCAACATTTCACTTTTAAGCATACAGCAGCTGGGCTACGTGATTTTTCTGGTCTCCGTGTAGAACTGTCTCACATGAAAACACTGACATTTCCATCTCGTCGGGGGCCGCTTAAATCCCTCAAGAATCCCTCGGACAAAGATGCAATCCGTAGCCCAGAGTGTTCTTAACACCGAGAGTTGAAAAAAGAAGAAGAAGAAGATTAAAAGAAAACCAACAGTAGATGAAGATCAAAACAGACGATGGTGATGTTTAAGATGGCACGTAAGGAGCACAATAAACGTAGACCTTTATAGATACCGGGTTACCTACGGTCAATGGAATAATCACAGTCATGAGGCCTGTGATGCTTAGGTTTTGAAAGGGCAAGGGCACCAAGGCATTTTCTCCTTGGTAAAGGGCACCCTGTGAAGAAATTGTAAATTTGTACTGGAGCATTATAATGGCACCAAGGCAATGACCAGAGGGCAATGAGGCAGTTGCCTTCATTGCCTCCGTGAAGTATCAGGCCTGTAGTCGCAATGACGTCATCCAATAAAATATAGTTAAAATCTTTATTTTCCTCCGTTGTTTTCTCCCTCAAGATTTGTTTCAAATACAGTTTGAAAATAGCTTTTAAACTTTTTTCCCCAAAAGACTTGCAACGATTAATGAATTTTTTTTTAAACTTTGGAAAAAGTTGGATTTGAATGAAGAAATGTCAGGTTGTGATCTAAGGGTTAGAGGCAAGCCGTGCCACAGGCGGGGGGCTGCAACAGAGAAACTTCTATCCCCGTAAGCTTTCAACCTGGAAGGTGGAATGGCAAGCAAATCCGCACTTTGAGTGTGTGTCTGGCTGCATGTACACATAGCATAACAAATAGCAGCTGACACATTCACAATGATGTCCAATTTACCAGTTTGTTGGTCGTGCACTGCGTAGCCGTAGGGTTATCCCGAAGTCTACCAGCAAAGCCAGTCGACATATAACGCCTGACAGCGGGCCCAACAGACTCTATCTGGCCAATTTGCTTTTCCCTTATTCCCCCCCCCCCAAGATTTCCTTTCATAACTTAATCAAGCCAAAAGTACATCCCAACCTACCTAGGAATAGACGCCTACACAAACTGTATCCTGCAATTTCCGGTACTCTGTAAAAGAGAGTGTTCACATGAGAAAAGAGGTCTTCCGAACCCCCCACCCGCTCTTCCCTTCAGGCCCTTCGTTTTATAGTGCACAACCTACAGGTACAGATGCAGCTGTGTGTGCAGTCCTCTCGGCACGATGTGACAAACACAAATATTGCCTGCTGCAACTGTTTCCTATCTAAACCCCCTTTCACACAATAGAAATTTAGCAAGGGTCCCTTGCTAAATTGTATCATGGTTGTAAAATGTTTTACAAAATGTTTCTCGTGTGAAAGGACAAAATCAAATCTACACTGTCCAAGTTCTCTTGCAAAAATCTTGTCAAACAGTGCTACATTTTACAACCATGCTAAAATTAAGCAGGGGACCCCGGTTAAACTGCTGTCTTGTAAATAGCGCTTAACATTGCCTTGTAATTACTAACGCAGCCTTTCAACAAAGCAACAGGCCCAAAATGTTGATGTGAACACAGAACAAGTCCCCCAACCCCCTTCTCGCTCTCTTAGTTATCAATGTTGTTGGCCGTTATAGCTGTCCCTAGCAATGCCATCCATGGGGGGTAATCATGTTAGATCGTTGAATGACCGAACGGTGACCCCCACCGTGTTGGTGCTCGCTTGCCATCCATGCCGAGGCTTGTCCCTCTTGGGGGTTCAAGCATATCTTCTTGGAAAGAAAGGGGTCACTGACTGGACACACAGTGCGGGAAGATTTCCTTCTCCGCTCGTCCCGGATCATGTTACACATTTATATGATATACATTCATATCTTGATTTTATTATAATGCAAAACGGACGAAGCGCTCAAGGGGTTTGTGTGGGAGCCTCAACTCCATGCTCGCTTTGTGTGCGTCAGAATGTATTGAAATTATATTTGGACTGCAAAAACAAAACAAAAAACAAAACAAGGATGTCATATTTTTATACATGGATTTAATTTATTTTTTTCATTGCTAAGCGCCCAGGAGCATGTTTCATGAATGGACGCTATATAAATTGTCATTATTTTATTTTATTATTATTTATTTTATATAGACTAAAGATGATGTTGTGTAATAGACTTGAAGGCAGTGGACACTGATGGTAATTACTCAAGATAATTAAATGAAATGAAAGCCATCTGTAATGCAATAAGTTGATTAATGTTGAAATAGGTATATGTATGTTTGATCATTATTTTGAATTTGTCATTTAAATTTGTGTTTGTGATTAAAAGTGGTATATTCATTTTTATCCTACGGTTCCACATGAAGTATAAACTACCTACAAATAAAGCGCATCTTTTACCAAAATATATTTTAAATAAAAAAAATATTCGTAATTCCCATTTTGTAAGAGCGCCTATTGAGTGAACTTGCATAGCATTATCAGTGTATATTGATTAAATACATCCATGCATGACCACGACTGAATGCAAGTTTGGTCATATTTTGCGGGCGTGTGTGCTTCGAAGAATAAACTGACCTTGACTTGCCGTGAGTCTGTTTTTCGACTGTCAATCAAATTATGACATTAATTTAAAGGGAAGGTATACGTTTGGTAATCAGATGAGGTAATAAGATGAGGATGAATAGGAAAGAAAGGAAATTTTTCTGAGTGAAAACCCTGTAAAGTATGTGTATGTTGTTCAAGAATTGTTTATGGGAAGACATACGTTTGGTTATCACTCATAAAATTAATGGCAACCAAAAATTTGGGTTAGGAGCCTAAAAAGCAGCTTTCAATATAACATGTACTGTACATGTACATTGAATACAGCATTTTGAGAAACCTGTCACTTTGAAGTAAATGTTGCTAAATGTAATAAATGACAGACTATTGCATTATAAATTATTATTCATTAATACCTCAGACAGTTTCGCTATTCCTATTGGTGGAGAGCGCGTCACGTGGGTGTGTATACCTTTGTTTATGAACAGTAAAAAGTGTTCAAATATGGGCGTGACACGTGAGCTTGCACCTGTGCTTATATTATTATAAGACAGTTTCTTCATTCCTATTGGTCGAGAGCAACGGCCGAGACAGTTGTGCCACATCACGCGATACGCGCGACGCACACAGCATTCCCTTATAAGGAGTTGTTTACCCGAGGGCCTTGACTGGGCCTTACCATTTCATAGCTGGAAGGGTGTTGTGTTGAAAGAAATCATTGAAAAATTATAATTTTTGCATTTATTTTACTTTTTGACCATAAGTGTTGATGTTTCTTGACCGAAAAGGTACTTATGAATGGGAATCAAAGTGTGCTGAATCGGTTTTCAACTAGTGGGTTAAACCCGCCGAGGCCTGGTTCTTGATAATTTACCTCGACTTCGTCTCGGTAAAATTATCAAGAACCAGGCCTCGTTGGGATTAAACCACTAGTCGAAAACCTCTTCACCACACTCTGATTCCTTTATTAATAATAAGCTTTGAAGCTAACACATTTTTATGTTCTACAAATTCTGACCCTGTTTTGGATCTTCTTACATGTAATCAAATCCCAATTAATATTGATATTCAATGCCATTAAAACCTTGCATTGCCCAACGCACACAAGACACGTACCTGCACATCAATTATTTTTTTATTATGGTGTAGCAACCAGGATTATGTTGCAAATTGTATCTACATGTACAGATGTCTTAATTTTATTATTTAGATGATGTACATGGTAAATTGACATACATATAATAGTTATAATCTAATATGACATCTGATGAAGACAGCAAATTCTTGAGGGATTATGTAAATTTGACACTTTTGTGTATAGATATGCAGTTTGCGCTTTGTTGGTTTCTGTAGGACAAACCCTGCTTCAAATTTAGATTCAATACTGTCATGATTAAAAAAACATGTCATTTGAATTCTTTGTTTACAAGGATGCCAATGAACATACATGTACTGTCTACACTCATTCAGAATTGTGTATGGGTATAATGGATGTTAAATTTGCATCGGGGATAAAGAACATTAAGTTTGGTTTTTACCCATACACCGATGTGTGTTAGCACTGTATACTCAGTACTTTCCCCGAGTCCTGTGAAAAAATATCACAGGCATATTACTCGGTTGGGATTCGAACCCCATGACCCTTGCATTTCTAGAGCAGTGTCTTACCAACTAGACTACCGAGATTGCCTGGTGGTAGCTAGAGGCAGTTTGTACCAAACTTAATATTGTTAAAGGGTGTTCGTCGTCTGCTACGTAACTATGCAAAAGCTTGCCCCAAACCATGATACATAGCAGCTGTTTCTATAGTCTGAGGAATTAAAATTAAGCGGTAAGTTGTGACTAAAGCAAGTCTTGGTACCAGACATTATTCAAATCTTAAATCACAAAATGTGGCTCATTAGAACTGATAAAAACAATCATGGGTCTTACAGATTGAAACTAATTTTGGGGTTTTGTTGATTACCGATCTTGCCTTTAAAAGCATAAGACGCAAACACACCGACTTGACTGCAAATCCGTCTGCGGCCAATAATCCATAATCCTGTAACCATTTTTTTTTTCTTTCCGAGCAAAGTATTTTGTGGCAAGCTTTACTTCATAACTTAAGAGATATGGAAGATGTGTTCTGCACATGTCATTCGCTTTGAAAACAAGTTTTTGCATAGGTATTCCAGATGAACTGTACAAATAGACAAATCCAGGCCCCGATTTACGGGATCCAGCTGATGATGAAGGGTCTGTACATTGGCAGAGGAAAAAAAGAAACCCTGATATCAAAGTTTTCTTTTATACATTTTGAAAACTCACTGGAAGATACAACATGCAATTTAAGTGTTAGATTTGAATAATGTCTCATGTCTGGTACAATGACATACCCTGATCAAAAGTTACACTTCAATTGAATTCCTCAGACTATAGAGACGGTTGCTACATGTATGTCACATGACTATAGGAAAGCTCTTGCGTAGATACATAATAAGAGATGGTGACGCCCTTAACAAACTCTGAATGGATGTGTATGGCACAATGGTACCAGGGTTTGCTCATCTGAACAAGTAATTTTCCACGAATTTGATTTCTAGACCTGAGATTTAGAATTCGAGGTCCCGAAATCAAGCTTTTGAAAGCACACAACTTCGTGTGACAAGGGTGTTTTTTCTTTTATTATTATCTTGCAACCTCAAAGACCGATTGAGGTCAAATATTCACAGGTTTGTTATTTGATGTGTATGTTGAGATACACCAAGTGAGAAGACTGATCTTTGACAATTACCAATCCAGTGTCTTAAAGGCAGTGGACACTATTGGTAATTGTCAAAGACTAGCCTTAACAGTTGGTATATCTCAACATATGCATAAAATAACAAACCTGTGAAAATTTGAGCTCAATCGGTCATGGAACTTGCAAAATAATAATGAAAGAAAAAAACACCCTTGTCACATGAAGTTGTGTGCGTTTAGATGGTTGATTTCAAGACCTCAAGTTCTAAATCTGAGGTCTCGAAATCAAATTCGTGGAAAATTACTTCTTTCTCGAAAACTGTGGCACTTCAGAGGGAGCCGTTTCGCACAATGTTTTATACCATCAACCTCTCCCCATTACTCATCACCAAGAAAAGTTTTGTGCTAACAATTATTTTGAGTAATTACTGATAGTGTCCACTGCCTTTAAAGAAAACTCTGCAATGTGTAGCTGCCAACTCTTTCTGATACTGCAGAAAGTTCCCTGAAATAAACCAATTTAAAAATCTTCCTGATAATGGAAACCTTTTCGCTATTATGTTGATTGTAATTCTGAAACGTCTCCCTGTTTGTTGTACAAAATCTTCCTGATTGCAAGATGCAGATATTAGGAGCTATTGCAATGTACTCCCATTTTTGTGAAAACTCTAACTGAATTATGAGCAAACTTAAAAATATAATAGATGCAATTTAGCATCACTTCGTTGCAGTACCCGCTGCCAAAACATAGGATTCAAACTGCCTCTAGCTATCGGGCAATTTCGGTAGACTAGTTGGTAAGACACTGCTCTAGAATTGCAAGGGTCGTGGGTTCGAATCCCACCCGAGTAACATGCCTGTGATATTTTTTCACAGGACCCGGGGAAAGTACTGAGTTTACAGTGCTAACACACATCGGTGTATGGGTAAAAACCAAAATTAATAAACTTTAAAACGTTGTCTTGCAAGTTGAACTTTAAATTTCCCAGAGTAACAATGAGTTATGTTTCACAAATCGCTAAGAAAATCATTATTACTAATGTAATTGTCATGGTTTTGTTTGACGGTGTATTTCTTGACAAGTTTACTATAACCTGTAAAGTTTCTCAGATTCAAATTTGTTGGCATAAACACTGGATATGTTTTCACAAAACCACATTACTTCAAAGTATTTTTTTTTCTCAGAATGCTTTATACTACTGAAAGCTGCTGTACATGTAGGCATCTAACCAATAGTTTGTATTGCCATTAACTTTAACAATGATTACCAAACGATATGCCTCCCTTTAAAGTATGTTACAACCTCAAATTATTTATTTCTGTTATCAATTTATTGTAACTTGTATTATTTAGTATGTTGGCATGGAAATGCTATGAGGCATAAAGATTTCAATCTACAACCTATAGAGGACACTGTGTAGGTGTAACCGTGATCCTGTCTTTGACCAATGGAGGGCTCCCTGTAGGCTCTTCATTAATTTTCCTTTTTGCCGGAGAACATCAACCTCTTTTTCTATGGACAATAGAGGGCACTGTTGATCATTTTCATTCATGAACTTTTTGCAGCAGTCAAGCCAAGCATACACAAATGCTTTTAGGGGTAGTCAAATCATAGAGCAAGGAACTTCGTCAAACTAACCCCAATTGGATTTATTGACTCATAATTGCTATATGATGTAATTTATGAAATTGTTGAACATTTGTTGACTATGGTAGTCATGGTAGTATTTAAGACAACAATATTTCTGTGGATAAGTTGCTATTGGTATGAACTTTATAATCAGTGAGCTTTCAGCTTGTCCTTTGTTTTTGAAGCAGAAATGTAAATATTTTTTGGGGAATCAGAAGAGGCTACATGTAGGAACACTCTCCATTCCTCGTTGATAACTTCAAACACAACCTGCCCAGTGTGTCTTAGATCATAGATTGTCCCTAAACCCACATCGTTTTCTCAATATTTGTTCTAAAATATCTGTAATAAATACTATATGTCTTGTGTTTTAACTATATTGATACGGTCTTTTTGCCATTTTAATCACGGTCTTGTCTTGTCTGTTTAAATAATTTTATTGTGCAATTTTATGTAATTTAATGTTTTTATCCATCCTGTCATTGGCACTTGCGCCATTGGATGTGCTGAAATAAAATGAAATAAAGTCAAATAAATTTTTTTTTTCCCCTCTCATTTCACAGAGATGGAGGAGGCGGTACTTCAAGCTGAAAGGGAGGAATCTTTATTACGCCAAAGAAAGCACAGTAAGGAAGTTTTACTGCAAAAAAAATCCCCCACCCCTCTGCCAACCCTAAAAAAATAACCCCAGCTATGAATGCATCAACTGAAATATGTTCATAGCGCTGCTACATGTACTATCAAGAAGGGGAAAAGGCATACTAGTCTTCGGAGCCCAATTTCATGAAGACGTTAAAGCCATTGGACACTTTCGGTACAGAAAAAAAATTAAAAGTTCACAGATTTACAAATAACTTACAGGGTTTACAGAAGGTAATGGTGAAAGACTTCTCTTAAAATATTATTCCATGAAATGCTTTACTTTTTGAGAAAACATTAAAACAAAATCAACACTCGATAACGAGAATTACGGATTTATTTTAAACACATGTCATGACACGGCGAAACAAGCGGAAACAAGGGTGGGTTTTCCCATTATTTTCTCCCGACTCCTAATGACCGATTGAGCCTAAATTTTCACAGGTTTGTTATTTTATATAGAAGTTGTGATACACGAAGTGTGAGCCTTGGACAATACTGTTTACCGAAAGTGTACAATGGCTTTAAGCAGGAAATACCGCTTGACAAGTTTCTTGCAAAGAGCACCACAGCAACAACACAGGGGGAAATTGCTGTGGGTGCCAGGGCCAGGGAGGGGGTTATGTTGAGCCATGCCTTTTAATCGTTTCTATCACTCCTGAACAGAGATATTGACAAAATATATTGACAAAATAGCGACACCGCCTACATGGGGCTAGAAAGCTCAGTTGGTAGAGCACTGGTACATTAATCCGGAGGTCGTTGGTTTGAATCCCACTGTAGTCAATTCTTTAATCAACCACAAAAATCTATCGATTCCGATCGGAACTAATAAGCCCATCTGTAAAAGGAGCAGATGACAAATACACTTTCAAGGAATACAAATAGAACACTTTAACCCAGTCTTTACAGTCACAGTGGCAAAACCACAAACAAATACACAAACCACATACAGGAAGCCAGTTGCAAGACGTCTAGGTAAAATTACCAAAAATCTAAATGGTTAAACAGAATCTGTGACTTCCGTTTAACTGTTTCAAGCCTCGCTTGACATGCTTAAAGGGGCACAGCAATTTTCTCCTGGTAAGGGGCTTTTTTATTGGGAAAATGAAATTTGTGCTCAAACCTGGCAGAAGACACCACAGCAAGAGCACAGGGCACTGCGGCAATTGCTGTGAGTGCCTGGACTCGTCTTATCTCACGTTAGGATTAATCTTAAGGTCTGCATGCTACAGTGCAGGGTTGGGACTCGTCCTAAGTCCTAAGATTAGTCTTAAGTTAAGAAGAGTTTTGTGAAATCGACGGCAGGGCTAGGAGGTTTGCACCATTTCTATTGATTCCAATCAGACCTAATGAGCCTATCTGTAAAAAGAGCAGCTAAATGTCAATTACACTTTCAAGGAATAAGAATTGAACACTGTAACCTAGTCATGACAGTCACAAAACTAAAAACAAATAAATACAAACCACGTACAGGAAACCAGTTGCAAGTAGTACGTCAAGATAAAATTACCAAGCACCAAACCTCAGCGTGTTTAAACAACTAGTTTAAAAAACCTCTTTACCGCATTTGAATTCTTGAAGCATCCCCTTCTTAGCAACAGACGCAGCTGCCACTTTGGACATGGCCTAATCAGCTCTATAAAATTTGCCCCAGATGGTTCCTTCCCTCTGCTTTTACTGAGCATATTTTGGTCATTTCAACCATCTACAAATATAGGGTTGTAAAACACTATGACAAGTCCTTCAAAAAGGGATTTCAAAACACGCCTAATGTTTCGTTTTTTAAAGGGCAAGGTGTTTTCTCCTTTGTAAAGGACACTTTTATGAGGAAATTGTATACTTCTATAGACCTTATAATGTAATGAAGTCATCCAGCTGCCCTCTTTGAGGTAAAATTATGATGAAACAATAGAAATGCACAGATTTATATGCTCTTCACACAGGATTGGCCAGTGAACAACTAAGCCTAGGCAACTAGTGCGACTAGTGTCAAAGTCGCGATTATTGATTGCTTATAGGTCGAGTCGCTTCTACTATGTACTTCAACTACTCAAATTAATCGTGCCGTCACAAGTACTACAAAAATAGTTGCAACTAGCAGCGTTGTCGCGACTATTTAAGGCCCCACTAGTCAATTAGTTAATTTCACTAGTCGCCCAGGCTTATGAACAACTGCCTTTTGACCTCTAAGCGAGGGTGCCCCACTGAAATGACATGCACATAAAGTCTTTTAGGTACGTTTCAAGGGGTACCCAGGCAATAACCAGGGACTCTGTGAACATGGTGAAGTATTAGGCCTGGGATCGATTTCACAAAGAGTTAGGACTAGTCTTATCTCGAGTTAGGACCAGTTATTCGTCCTAACTTAGGACTATCCATGCAATTTGTATATCTCCTAGGACTAGTCTTAAGTTAGGACTGGTCCTAACTCTTTGTGAAATCGACCCCTGGAAACATGGGCGTCTCAGATAGGATTCGAACCAACGATCTTATGAAATGTAGAGCAAATGTGGCTCTTACGTATTTTTTTTCTTCCCTCAGTCTCACATCTTCGAGGAAGTTGACCTACGAGAGATCAGCGTGGCTGAGAGCAGCACCAAAAACGTCAATAATAGTTTCAGGGTAAGTCAAGGGAATCTTTATTCATGATTTATCGGCTCAGTGCTGACCACGACCCATTTTCCTTGCAGTTTGCATTGCTGCAACTGGTGTCCCACTAATTTATTTTGAGCGGCAAAGAAATTTGCTTGAAGCAGTATTTTCTGCTGATTCGCTTTATAAAATTTTGCCCAATGTCTTAAACCTGTAAAGCAGAAAATTCTGCTTAACAAATTTCTTTACTAAGCAAGAAATGTGTGGGGTACCAGTTGTAGCAATAGTTATGGTATTATATTTTGGCTGGAAACCCAAGAGTTTTCTGTGCTTAGCTATGCTACATTGGGCCATTATTATTATTTTTTTTTGATAAGCAATGAACTAGCCATTAAGACCACTCGGACATAACAGGAACTGGCATTTTGGTCAGTAGACCACTGTTAAGGGAGAACGCTGGTGCTTTTTTACACCATCTGACCTTAAAAAATTGAGAGAAACTGCATTTTTAGGCATCTGAAAGCACACAAATAATATGTGCAACAAGGGTGTTTTTTTTCTTTCATTATTCTCTTCAAAGACCAATTGAGTAAAATAAATTCACAGATTTGTTATTTTGGGATACACCTACATGTAGTGAGAATACTGGTCTTTGACAATGTACCAAAGGTGTCCAGCTCCTTGAGTACAGTTTTTCGCAACAAATATGGCAACCCCTCAAGAAACAATATAAATTGAAGCTTTTCCCTTCAATTGTGGTCAAGCAGAGATTGTTCATTTGTGTTTTCCTCAACTGTGAAACCAATGCAGGTATCAACATTTTTTTTCACAATTCTGGCAACCCCTCGGTCAAGAATACAAAGTGAATTTTTTTTTTAGTGAAACTTTTTAATTTGTTTTTTACTATACTTGTGATAATGAAACCAAGGGTGCCTTATAAGTTATGAGTGCGTTCGTTTAGCTTCCCTGGGTCTACTTCGCGGTACTACCCAGGGAAGCTAAACGAACGCACCCAAAATGAATCACTGTTGCTCGCAATTTATATTGCTCAAGAACACAAGTGCTATGATCGGTACTCAAACCCACGCTGTGGTTAAAATGATGGCTATCGTGCGCTACACATAACTTCAAAATTCCTTCTCGCTTCAGGTTGGTGTGCGTCAGACTGGAAAGGAAAAAGGCAGAACAAATATCGGGACGGAAAACAGAAACTCCGTCCTGGTCGCAATTTTTATTTTTATTTTCTCTGTACATCAAAATTGTCATTCTCAAACAATTTATTTTTGAAAGGATTCCCTTTTTTGAATTGATTAAGAAGAAACAAGAATTCCCCATTGAAAAGCATTCCGACAGTGGCAATTTTGATCTACACAAAACAAAAATTTCAGGAAGATCACATGCACGATTCCAAATCAAAAACAACATTGCGAGAAGATCACATGCACGATTCCAAATCAAAAACAAAATTGTGAGAAGATCACATGTCCTATTCCAAATCAAAAACAAAACTGCGAGAAGACCACATGCCCCATTCCAAATCATTCAGAATCTCTCCTCCTTTCATCCTGCTTCCCAGAATAGCTCGATGAACAAAATACAGCCCCAGCGTAAACATCGGTGTACTTTTCCCTCTCTCTCTAAGTCTGATACGCTGACCGTGTTTGACGTTTGCTTTCTTTATTCTCAGGTGATTACTCCATTCCGAACGCTGATCCTCTGCACTGATACGCGGAAGGATATGGAGGAGTGGATTAGTGCCTTCAAGTCTGTCGCTAATAGAGAGTTTTACGAGGTAAGGATGTTTTTTTTAAGAAGTACTTTCTCATTCATACTAGACTTGTGGACAAGTCGTTAAATGTTTGTCGCGGTGATAGCGCTCCGACTCTCCGAGACTGCAGGCCCCGTGATTGCTCTTGTGATTGCTCTCGTGATTGCTTTCGTGATTGCTCTCGTGATTGCTCCCTTGATTTGGGAGTAGCGGTCGGGCAATCAGCAGATTATGCGAGAGCAGTGATCTTTAGCGAGCACCGCCACAACTCGACTATCTCACCCCGTGGGCCCATTAACGACTTGTCCACAAGTCTACATTCAAACCTCTCCTGTGTCTTACTTTAAAGAGAAAGCATACCTTTGGTTCTTGAAACATTTGAGTATTTTATAGTTTTTTTGCAAAGGTTTTTAAAGGTTGTCAAGTTTTTGAGATGTCACTGAAAATCCTGAGCAATTATGTCCATTCAGGAAGAATTATCCCTTATAAGAAGACACAATCTGAGAAGTCTTACTGATAGTGGCACCTCTCAGATTCAAATTTTGGGCATAAAAAATGATTTCTTTATACATAAAAACATTAATTCGAGGTGAAATGTTACTAAAAATGCTTTATAATATAGAAAGCTTCTGTAGGCTTCTAACCAAAAGTTGTTATTGCAATTAATTCTAAGAGTGATTGCTAAAGGTTTCCGTATACTTCCCCTCTAAAGCCAGTTAGAAAAACAACTTCTTTCAGTGCCTCAAACAAATAAGTGGCTTATCTCCTACAGGGATAAAGAAGATCAATTTGATTTATCTGCCTGCGTCTGTAAATCCACGATCCTGATTGGTCAACAGCCTTGAAATATTATCAGACAAGATAGAATTCCTACTTTAGTCTGATTTCCACTTTTTGGGCCTCAGAAAAATAGTGAGACTGTTTGTAATAGCCTTAAAAACTCTGTAAAAGCTACCTTTTTGTCAAGGCTTTTGTGGATCGGAATTGGCTTTGTAGAGCTGCGATCCCAAGCGACGGGAAGTGAAGACCACGTACGCGAGTCAAGTGGCAAAGTCACTAGAGCCTTTTACAACTGGATCGTTTTTTTTTTAATATGAATTATTCATTGAGTATGAAACGTGCATTCATAATAGTATCGTGCTCAAGGATACAAAAGCAATAATCGGGATTTGAAAACAACACTCTGCTGATCAGAAACACCAGAGCATGATTCTGGCGATCTTTACCGCTCAGCCAGGACATGCCACAAGGTTAAAGAATATGATTTCATTCAAACCTACACCCACATGTGATAAAGCAATGAATTCTAAGTGCTTCCGAAGTCGTGCCAATTTTTGTCATAGCATCGGTGTAAACAGATATTTGAGTTATTTCCGACTGTTTTTCTAATTAAAGCTTTTGCTACCCCACGGTTGCCTTGCTTCTAATTGTCCCAAGAAAAGAGACAGTAATTTTATTTCAACATATGGAGAAGAAGAGTTTTCCAGTGTAGTATAATGCTGAGAGGACAATATCACTAACATCTGGTAAATCTTGAAGAAATCCTTCAAAGGTTGCTACAATGGTCGAACTTTGTATTCGACACAATGTCTGTCAATACAATTGTTTTGTACAAAAGGTCACAAGTGGTCTGTAGGCTTATTTGAAACACTATGTATCTCCACCCCCTTCCTCCCACGGCCCACACCCCCAAGTTTACATCAACTCAATTTGAAAGAATAAAAATAATCAGATCCTCCAACATTTCTCCAATCAAATCTCGAAAGTCTCATTTTACCCTCTCCTAAAAAATAAAAATAATAATCAACATTTTCCCATTTTCTCAGTTTCCAAATTGTCCCATTAGAATATCCATTAGAGACGATAATTAAGACCTAAGAGCTTGGTAGAACCTTCAGCCCCACGCTATGACGTACAACACTTTGCTACTAAAGCCATTACCCGTCTTGCTTTCCCTCGAGCCCCATATTCCCCTGTGCTCTCATTATACCTGCTTTTCCTTTGTACTTCAACGTTTCCGTTTTCCTTATTTCCATTTAACGTTCTTGAGTTCAAGGAAATTATATGACGTCTATCCCTTCAATTTTCAATCTTGGAAGGAGAGAAAAAATGTCTTGGTTTTTTTAGGTTTTTTTTAAGTAAAGGGTTTTGATATCTTTTGTAGATCAAGTTTTTGGCCATGACATGAATCCCTACTCGTGAATGAAAATGTATGTAATAGAGTCGCGTAAATACGTTGTACACACCACAATAATTTTCGTTTGAGATGTTTTTTTTTTGTTTTTTTTTTTTTGTGTGTGACAGTGTTTTACTGATTTCTAAAAAAATACAGCACACCATCAAGTAATATTTTAAGGGAAGATGATCTACCATCATTATCTTCAATTTGTGTTTAATGTAAATATGTGGACTTCATGTTTTATGCTGTACATAAAGTACCCAAACCCTTTAAACCAAATTTCATGAAGCTGCTAAGCACAGATATGTGTTAGCACAGAAAAATCTTGCTTATAGAGAGATACAGGTTACTGGCGAAATACATGCACCATTGTTAGTTTGTATTGATGTGGCCAGTGCCTTGCTAAATATTTTGCTTAGCAAAGAAATTTGAAAACAGCTCTGAAATTAGACCCTGTTGGATTTGTCAAATTTGTTTCTTAGTTTTCTTAACTTAAATGGAGAACTCGGTCAGACTAACTACAGGTACTGAGTATTGAGTAAATTCTAACAAATTAATTGGCTGCACTATATTGAAGCCATTATACACTTTCGGTACAGGAAAAAAAAAGAAAAAAAAAGTTCACAGATTTACAAATAATTTACAGAGTTTACAGAAGGAAATGGTGAAAGACTTCTCTTGAAATATTATTCCATGAAATGATTTACTTTTTGAGAAAACATTAAAACAATATCAATTCTAGATAGCGAGAATTACAAATTTATTTTGAAACATGTCATGACACGAAGAAGCGTGTGGAAACAAGAGTGGGTTTTCCTGTTATTTTCTCCCGACTCTGATGACCGATAAGCCTAAATTTTCACAGGTTTGTTATTTTACATAGATGTTGTGATACACGGAGTGTGGGCCTTGGACAATACTGTTTACCAAAAGTATCCAATGGCTTTATAAGCATCCATGGAAAGTGACGTCAAAAAACAAAAGTTAGGTGCACCATCTGCCCATATTGCAGACTACAAAATCGCAAAACGTTATTAAATTTTATTAGAAGCCAAACACTTCTACGCCCGACAAGGACAAACTGTTCACAACAACACCTTACATGATTTCTATCTCTTTGTGCTTTGGCCCAGATTTTTCTTTTTTAAAGAAGCCTAAAATCGTTTGTGACGCCACTGCAGCAAGGTTGTTCTTTACTCTGGGCAGTCCCAGTAGACTTGAGGCTTAGTCTCATACTCAAGGCTGATCTGATCTCTCATTCTTTTTGCTTGTGAATTTAACATGGTCTTAGTGACTTGTAGTCAGGCTTATCCCTGGGACTTCGGTGACTCGGCTTGCGACCAGGGGAAGAAAAAAAACCGGTTGAAAACGTGCAACTTGAGCTACCTTAGTTGGTGCCCATGTCAATTGTCATTTTATAAAACAAATGGAATAATTTCTGTCATTGTATTTTCTACTCAGTTTGTTTCAGCCATGCATGTCAGGGATTTATAGTTTTGTTCAAGTCTGTGACGGACCCAATTTCGTGGCTCTGCTTATCGCCGAATACTGCGCTTTCGATCACCATTCTCTGCTTGCCGAATTTCTAGGCTAGCTGTGTAGGCGTAGAATGCCTAGTAATGTGGAGAATGCACGTACACGGGCCAAAATTCCCTGCTAACCCGTGAAATACGCTTGCCGTAAGCGCAGAATCCGCATGATGTGACCTTAAGTATCCCTGTAGCGATTTGCGTTATGCAAGTGGTCCACGTACTCTGACAATGTCAGGGGACAAACTTGGAGAACAGTGCAGTGACTTTTCTTGTTGGAAGCTCATTCTATAAAGAGCTTTTATGAATTTGAGAAGGTGGACAGAAGTAGCTAGAAATGGCCAAAATTGTAGAAGTGTTCCGTGCGACCATTGGGAGGATCCTGTGTTATGATTATAGTAACTTTCTTTATCGGGACTTTGGGGGAATCTAACTCGGACAACAGGAACTCAAACTTGGACAACAGTGCGATGACTTTTCTTGCAGGAAGGCATAGTAATAACTCATTACACGTAAAGTGCTTTTATGAATTTGAGATGGTCTTGTAATCCGATAGTTTGCTTAATTGTGATTAAAGACACTGGACACTATTGGTAATTGTCAAAGGCCAGTCTTCTCACTTGGTGTATTTCAACATACATGTATGCATACTAAAAAAAAACTGAACATTTGAACTCAATTGGTCTTCGAAGTTGTGAGATATTAATGAACGAAAAAAAAAACCCACCCTTGTCGCACGATGGTAACACAAAGTTGTGTGCTTTCAGATGCTTGGTTTTGAGACCTTAAATTCTAAATCTTAAAAGGCTTGAAATCAAATTCGTGGAAAATTACTTCTTTCTCACTACGTCACTTCAGAGGGAGCTGTTTCTCACAATGTTTTATACTATCAACCTCTCCCCATTACTCGTAATCAAGAAAGGTTTTATGATAATAATTATTTTGAGTAACTACCAATAGTGTCCACTGCCTTTAAAGGGTGTATGTACTTTTTATAGGACAAAAAACACAATGTCCACAGATTTACACTAAACTTACACAGTTTGAAGATAATGATAGGAGAAAGCTTCCCTTCAAATATTACGTGCTGAGGTGCTGTAGTCTTTGGGAAATGAGTAAAACAATGTCATGAAAATAATTTTGGTCTCATGAGACCAAAATTATTTTAAGCATTTACAAACGTATTTTCATGACATATTGTTTTACTCATTTCTCAAAAACTACAGCACCTCAGTAAGTAATATTTGAAGGGAAGCTTTCCACTATCATTATCTTCTAACCCTGTAAGTTTAATGTAAATCTATGGACATTTTGAAAAAGTACCCAAATCCTTTAAAGGAACATTACAGAATTGGTTTTTGCTAACAAAACAGTTGCTGGCAGTGTAAGCACTTTATGTAATCCACCATATACATAAACTGACAAACCTGTAGAAGTTTGAGATCGATCGGCCATCTTTGTCACGAGAGAATAGTGAAAAACCGATTACAAATTTTGCATTGCATCGGGCAAAATAAAAATGAATAAAACGCTCACTGAGCGATAAACTCCAAACGCGAAGTTAGATTATTTATTTCTCATCAAATATGACATTTCAGATAGAAATATTTCAAGGGATGTTTTCCGACTATCATCATCAATAGACCGTGTAAGTTTTATGTAAATCTGTGGTCTTCATGATTTTTGTTTCATACCAATTCTGTAACATTCCTTTAAGCAAGAACGTCTTCTGCTTGTGAGATTGTGAGATTGCAGTCTTCTCTAGTGGGATCGGTTTACGCATGTCATTATAGTAATTGTTGTTACATGTGTTTCAATGCCCACTGGTTCATAGAGGTCAGCACACTGCTGTATAAAATTGTTAATTACAATTTCAAAATTACAAAAAAATCTACTCTGTGGTAGTAGCATATCAAGTGAGACAGTTCTCTAAAGAACAAAAACTACCAGGCAAGTAGATACACACATGGTATTCTACTGCAAACCAAATTTATTTAATTTAAATCCATAATGGTCAAAAGGGTATTGAAGAAAAATGCATAAATTTTAAACCCTAAATAAATATGAAACATGTTGCTCTATGAAACGAAAAAACGGATGTTTCCTTTTGGCAAACAGTTATTTTTAAAGCCATTATAAACTATGGAACAAAAACAAAATTAAAAGTTCACAGATTTACAAACAACTTACAGGGTTTACAGAAGGTAATAGTGAAAGACTTTTCTTGAAATATTATTCCATGAAATGCTTTACTTTTTGAGAAAACATTAAAACAATTATCAATTCTCGATATCGAGAATTGCAGATTTATTTTAAACACATGTCATGACACGCCGAAACGTGCGGAAACAAGGGTGGGTTTTCCTGTTATTTTCTACCGACTCCGATTGCTGATTGAGCCTAAATTTTCACAGGTTTGTTATTTTATATATAAATTGTGATACACGTAGTGTGGGCCTTTGGACAATACTGTTTACCGAAAGTGTCCAATGGCTTTAAGACCACTCTCCCATTATAAATGTACTTTTTCTTGTCTTTTTTTTTAAATGACTACATGTGTATTGTTAACAAACAAAATAGTTAGTGGCCTGACGTCATTTTTGGCCTTCGAGAAAGACCCTGCTGGGTAAAAATGTCTCACGAAAGTTTAGTCCCTCTTGTTGGTAAGCAGTTTGCAATCAGCTTCTTCTATTTTCTCAATTGTTAGTATTGTAAGATTTAATACAATTTGATGCAATTTTGTCTGTGGCATGAAATTTGAATTTCAGTAAAAAAACATGTTTATTCAAATGTGCAGGCTTGTGAAATCTCAGCTTTAAAGTGGATATCCGCTTTTTTATTGATCAGGCAGATTTGTATTACTGTTTTTTTTTTATCTCTCCATATTCCCCCCCCCCCTTATATAAGCTTGGAATGCCTTATATTAAGCTTGGCAACAATAATGTAAGATGAGCCTACATTGTGTAGCTACTGGATTAATGGGGTGCCCCAATTCGACCAGTGTAAATGCGTGACGCGCGCTCACTTAACGTTACACGATCATTCTTACATTATGTAGTGTTTCAGCTCTTTTTTTAAGGGTCCGCTCACAGGCCTGAATATACTCCATTTACCAGGAGCTTCAAAGTATGCAAAACCTTTTTTATGAAATATATCCTGACCCCACTAATGACCTTATCGTACTGAGCCGATGTGATGAGGTCCACAGGGCATTAATTGAAGAATGAAATAGAGATTGATATAACATCCAGAAAGCTGACACGTTAATAACGAAAGGTCAGTGAGAAACCTTCATACATGCTATTCAAATTAACTGAGTAAAACATCAGGTTTCTTCTTCGTTAATGGAGAGATGTTGATAGTACAAAACATTGTGAGAAACGGCTCCCTCTGAAGTATCTTAGTTTTTGAGGAAGAGGTAATCTATCACTCATTAAAAGACTTAAAGCACACTAGACCTACAGTTTTACGTCCCATCCGAAGGACGAAGCAATTGTTAAGTGTTTTGCTTAAGAAGACACAAGTGTCACAACCGGGACTTGAACCCACACTCTGCTGATCAGATACACAAGAGCTTGAGTTTGATGCTCTTAACCGCTTGGTCACGATACCCCTTTTTCAAAAAGCAAAATAATTCCCATTTTGTACTTCTCAATAAACACACCAAAGAACTGCCATTTCCCCACATGAAATTCATGTTTTTCCCCATGCAATTGGTGAGTTTCGAAGATTCAAATTTCCTTGGTGTTTGTTCGTCGCCTTGCTGTAAAGCGTCAATGGATTCAACATCCTTGATGAAAATACGGTCACAACATGTAGACACTGTATTCAGCTGGAAGTTTCACATATAATCTTGATTACATCTTTCTAGAAAGTTTGGTCTATAAATCAGCATTATGTTAACAAAAACCACTCTACGTCAATATCTTAAAGGAAGAAAAGTATTTAAGAAATTACTTCTTGGAAGTGCGGCTCTTAAAACAACAACTGGTTTACATGGACGCAACTCAGCATTTTGGTCAGTGCACTCCTCAAAACCAAATCAAAACAAAATAATCTGATCATCGGTGACAGATTGTTTCATTCACAGACAAATATTGACCAATAGTAAGTTTAGATCTCACTCATCACCCCCACCCCCCTCAGTGTAAATAAACTCATCTCATCCCCCCTGCTTAAAAAGTAGACTGTCCCTTATATACGATCTTCCCCCAAACGTCCTCGTACAATAAAAAAGTACACACATTTGAAGTGTCAAGCTCACATGCTGTAGACTGTCAAACACTAAAGAATCTCCGCTAACGGCCGTCTGATCATAGTGCGCTAAATTCTTAAGGTGGACTGATAAAGCCAAAGAGGACAGGAGGACAGGAAATTACTCGTAGGGTCAGTCATGGAGGGTAACAATGATGGGTTCTGCGCTTCGGACTCTGAGGAGAAAACGGTGAGTTGTTGTTGATGATGCTGGAGATAGAATCTGATGCCTTCCCGGCGTGAATCAAATACAGTGTGACATTAACTGACGACGGAGCAGTGTTGAGTGAAATTGGAACAAATTTGTCAAGTCAATCTTGTCGAATTAATTCGCCAAATTGAATACCAACCCAACCCTTGATCACGAAGCAGTTAATCTTTGGCATATCCATGTAAATTATTTCCACTTGGATTACCTAGTCGAAAATATTTAATATAGAGATAAGAATTTGAATTAAAATTTAGGTACTGTAGAATATCTAGTGTATTTTGGCTTTAATCAGCGAGAGGAAAATGCTTAAAAATGCCCAGTGCGATAAATAATCAGCCTAAAAAGTATATCAGATTGACAAGTAATTAAATAATAATAACAAATCTTATAAAGCGCTGGTATCTAGAAAAAAAAACTATTCACTGCGCTAAAAAGAATGACCAGGGGAAAAATTAATGGTAGGCTTGACTGAAGAGGGAAGTTTTGAGATTGGATTCGAATGAAGAAATGTCAGGTTGTGATTGAAGGGTGAGAGGCAAGCCGTTCCACAGGCGGGGGGCTGCAACCGAGAGACTTCTATCACCAAGTACAAGTGTTATTTTCATTTTAATAATGATAATAACTATTATTATTATTATTGCTTCTTATATAGCGCTCATATCCGTCACTCAGCGACACACAAGGCACTTCAGTATTCAGTATTTATTGAAAAATCAAATAATATTGCATGGCATTGAAATTGAAAAAAACATACTTGATTAAAGACAGCTCAAGGACTGATCAAATTTGAATTAAAATAAAATTGATAAAATCGATAAAATTTGCCACTAAAATTATAAAGAAAAACAAATGGAAAATAGTGTGTAAATAGTATTAAAAAAAATAAGGTATTCGAATGTTGCATCCAAAGTGAACAATAAACATAGTACACAGGTAAACATTAATCAATAGTACAAAAGCAAGTATGTAGAAAGACAACAACAACAAAACATATAAAAAAAAAAAACATTCATTAAACAAATTACGAAAACAATTGGTGCTCGTTAAATAATTAAATTCACTTCATATATAAAAAATGTCAATAGCTAACAAAAATCATCCCAACCATATTTGATTACACTTTTTACAAAATTGCAGGGAAAATCACAAATTGTTGGAGTCTTCACTCTCATAAATTAATTAATAACAATAATAAAACAGTATTTATATAGCGCAGTATGAATAAACAATTCCTCAAGGCGCTTAACAGCAAAATGAAAAGCAGTTGATAGCCCAAATATGCAAGTTTATTATATTGAAAAGAAAAGTCACAAGTTTGAGATATTTGTATCCAAGGGAAATGATTGTGAATTGCAAGATAAATATTCAGACACCAAAAAATATAAAATAGATAATGACAAGTACAAGTGCTATCAACAACATGCGTTTCATTTTGACAAATGAAATAAAATTGTACATCTCACGTTAATCGAATCATGTTTAAGAGTATTTGAAAAATGTTGGGTGTTAAGAGTTCACCTAACTCCGTTTACAGAGAAGAACAATTCGACCCAGATTGATGTCTTTAAGAATCAGCCATTCTCGTCCAGCAATCCTCACAGATTCCTTGATGTTTTTAAAGGCGCTGTACACTATTTGTAATAGTTACTCGAAATAATTGTTAGCATAAAACTTACTTGGTAACGAGCAATAGAGAGCCGCTATTATAAAACATTGTGAGAAGAAACTCCCTTTGAAGTTAAATACTTTTTGAGAAGGAGGTAATTTCTCACTCAAATGTTAAAAGACTTCAGGCCTGAAGCCCTTTTTAGGCATCTGAAAGCGAACAAATTTGTGCAGCAAGGTTTTTTTCTTTTCTTTCATCATACTCTTGCAACTTCGATGACCAATTGACTCCAAATTTTCCACAGGTTTTGTTTTTATGTTGGGATACACCCAAGTGAGATTACTGGCCTTTGACAATTACAAAAGGTGTCCAGTGTCTTTAAGATCAGCCATTCCCGCCTAGCACTCATTCCTCAATCACAGCTCCCTTGATGGTTTTGCGACCATGGTTCCTCATCAGTCACTGCCCCCAAGTCATTCCATCCCAGTGACTCAACGTCAAAGCACGAGGCCGATGCACAGACGATCCCTGGGGTGAACTTCCATGGTAACCCAGCTGTCATGGTTACCTACACCCACAGCTGTGTATTGGCGGACTTGTGACTTGGAGGAACCAGTTGTCGTTAGTAACATGGCTACTGAACGCGCACCTTGGGTCCAAATGCAACTATACCATGAGAGTAGAGTACCCCCCCCAAAAAGACACTGGACACCATTGGTAATTGTCAAAGACTAGTTTTCACAGTTGGTGTATCTCAACATATGTTTAACCTAACAAACCTGTGAAAATTTCAGCTCAATCGGTCTTCTTAGTTGCGAGATATTAATGAAAGAAAACAAAAAACACCCTTGTCTCACCATGGTCACACGAAGTTGTTTGCTTTCAGATGCTTGATTTCGAGACCTCAAATTCTAAATCTGAGGTATCGAAATCAAATTCATGGAAAATTACTTCTACAAAATTATCAAGAAAGGTTTTATGATAATTACTTTGAGTAATAACCAATAGTGTCCACTGCCTTTAACATACTTTTTTCCTCTTGTATAGTAGTATACCCCCTCCCCTAAAATCCTCTATAAAGAATTCCTGAGATTCTAGTTACACAATAAAAGATGCACTAGGGGAGTACTGCCCAATATTGAGCACCAAATGAATGCGACACAACCAAATTTGCAGTCTAGTCTGGCACTCTGTGTGCGCATATGCAGTGTTTTCAGGGGGGGCGAGTTTTGGGGGGAGAGTTGAGGGGGGGGGGGGGACACACACAGAAAATGGTTTAAAATTGCGAGAGGTCACAACTCTCTTAATACACAGCTCCACTACCACCATCCCAAACCCAGACTCAGAATGAGAGAAAGAAAAAAGATGGACAGTTTTGGGGTACATGAAGGGCTCCAAGGTTTTAATGCTCTCATTTTCCAAAAGATAGAGTCCTTACGAGATTCTAACCTGATGTTAAAACGGATTCAAATTTCAGAATCTTGAAACAGGTCTGATCCTGCTTTTTCCCCCGATTACACCAGCTGTTAAGGCGCAGTCAAACAGGCCCCGAGAACGAGAACGATAAAAATGCACGCCCTCGATTGGTTGAATAAGCGTGGGTGTATTCTGCGTGGAGCAATTCAACCATGCGAGTGCGTGCATTTTTATCGTTTTCGTTCTCGTTATCGGGGCCTGTGTGATCGGGCCTTTAACCCCCATTGATGGAGAGAGTCGGAATAGTTGTTTGGTCACATCTACACAATTCAATATCAATGAATCAGACAGCGCTTTTGGGCTTTACCACGGCAACTTTTTATGGACAGAGCTGGGGATAACATTCTGTCGCCAAAACCAAGAGATGATGGGTGGGAGAGAGTGAGAGAGGGAGTCACTGCCATAATTCTCATCCTTGGTCAATATAACCTTTGATCATACTACCGTCCTGCAGAACAAAACGTGGCAGTCATTAGACCCAATTAGTATTCTATGCTTGTTTACGCAAAACGTGGCTTAGGAAGGGGGTGGCAATTAAGTTTGAATTTTTACCATACAGTAAAGTCGCTGGTCATTTTTATGGTATTACGTACGCCTACACTTAACAACCTGAAAGGGGATTATAGTGCGGGTAAACATCGCTGGGTAAATATCACTTAAAGGCACTGGACATCTTTGGTAATTATCAAAGACCAGTATTCTCACTTGGTGTAACCCAACATATACATAAAATAGCAAACCTGTGAAAATTTGAACTCAATTGGTTGAAGTTGCGAGATAATAATGAAAAACATTCTTGTCGCACATTTAAAATATTTTAGTGAGAAATTACTTCTTTATCAAAAACTACGTCACTTCAGAGGGAGCCGTTTCTCACAATGTTTTATACCATCAACAGCTCTCCATTTCCCATTACCAAGTGAGTTTTTATACTAATAATTTTTTTTATAGTAATTACCAATAGTGTCCAGTGCCTTTAACAATCTGAAAGGGGATTATAGTGCAAGTAAACATCGCTGGGTAAGTCACTCAATGTTCTGGCAAAAGTTCATTGAGATCAAGAAATTCATCTTTAATGCATTTATTTTTGACTTCAGCCGCCCACTGGATGTTGATCTGAAGTCTTGTTAAGTCACTGCAATGTGGTTATCTCAACAAACCTCCACAGCAAAAACAAAATTTAAGATTAGTAATTATCCCCCCTCCCAAAATTCAATCTGTAAGCTCATTAATAACAGCATCCAAACCAAAAACAAAATAGTTGAATAATAATGGCAGCCATTCAGAAAATGTTGAAAATTTTGAAAATTACTTGTTCTACATTTGTACCTTAATCATTTTTCAAATGACAAATCTGCGATGGCCCTGAAGCCAAATATCTTTCTTGTGACACACTCTTACTGTATGCCAGATTCCATGTTTGTTAATCAAAGGTTTCATTTCCCCAAATATTTCTGGTATCTGTCCCACTATATATTATAATGTTATCATTTTCACAACGATTTTGTGAACCTACTTGCAAA
The DNA here is from genome assembly GCF_032118995.1 of Asterias amurensis. Taxonomy (NCBI): domain Eukaryota; kingdom Metazoa; phylum Echinodermata; class Asteroidea; order Forcipulatida; family Asteriidae; genus Asterias; species Asterias amurensis. The sequence goes on along the minus strand of NC_092659.1, from coordinate 8,727,190 downwards.
ACAGAAAATTTTTCAAGTGAAGAAAACTTGTATTGGAAATTTTCCTGTACACAGATTTGGCTTACATGTACAAATCACGACTTGGAGTTTGGTGAGAGCATTTGTACAAAACTATTTCCGTACAAAACTATTCCGTTGGGAAAAGTAAATTTACATTTATTAATAATGTTGAGCCTAAGGAAGTTGTTGGGTTATTTTTTTTAAGTTACTTTTTTTATAAAAAGCCACACAGGAAAATGTTGAGGATACAGAAAAAACATTTGGTTTGCTAATAGAAATTTATTAGCTTGAAAATCAGCACTTATATTTTGTTGTCTTGAACCAAACAACCGTGAGGGAAGAAAATAGATTCTATGCTCAGTCTCTGTGAAATAAATTTGTTTAAAATAGAACAACATATATTTATAGGATGCAAAGAGCAATCTTTCAAACAAATATAAAAGGAGAGATTTATTTCCAAAAAGTGCAGTATTAGAGCAACTATAAATACAAATATTAATAGTAAACTTGCGGGTACAACCATGGGTAAAACAAAAACACTTTTGAAGGAGTGGTGGCTTCAAAAGGAAGGAGTGGTTTGGTCTCGATGTTTCGAACAGTATACTCTGCTTGTCTTCAGGAGAAGTGCAGAATTGATGATAAATCGCCTAAACGAAATAATTGCTCAGAAGTTGTAGAGTGGCATCTTTTATCTTCTAATGAGAAGTCATTAGAGCAAACGTAAAAAGATTGGCCACCAAAGTAGGCAAAACAGAGGTAACCTCGGTTCATACTTCATGCGACTGTGATGCGATATTGACGTCACAAGTTCGCAGCAAACAAATGGGAAGAGTTCAACTGTGCTAAACACCTGCGAAAGATTGTTAGCAAAAACATAGCTGTGACGTCAAATTGGCTTTCGCAGGAAGTATGAGCAAGGCTTTACAAGACAAAAGCTATTAGCAACAACCAAACATTAGTATCGAAAAAAATATGAAATAAAATAAATTCTCTAAAACAAATTATTCAGTTTAAACAAGTTTTCCAATTTTGGAAAAGGGAAACAATTCCCGATGGCTTGAATCTAATCTTATTATCGCTTGAAGGACATTATTACTGGAGGAAAAAAACGAAACCTGTCATTACAAAATGTCACAACTCACATTGGAACACCCAGGCAATCTCTACTAATTAAGAAAAAAACAGAATTGAATTTTAACGAACGAAAAAGCTCAGTTAATTAAAGAATAATGATGAGTGCATTTAACAAGTAGGCAACCAATTAGCAGTGCATTGAGAAAAGAACAAAAAGCAATATAACAGAATGGAAATGACAGCCAGTGGAATTAACAGGAAGCTGCATTGTTTGCCTGACGATGTAACGTGTACCCCATTTGCTAATAAACGCTGATTAAATAACCAAGACGTGACGTCAGGCACCCTCGCGAGTGGGATACCTTAGCCCAGGAGGCGACTTGCATATCGATCCACATGCATATTACAAAATTGTCTCTCGAAGAAGTAGCAGGGAAAAAAATCTGTGTGGGAAATTTGCCGGGTTATTTGTGGCAGTCACGTCGGTGCTTGCAAGTTTGGAAGAGACGTGCTTTGTCGCGATCAAAGAAAGCTAGCGTCTGTCGTTTGATTAGATGCCGTTTCTAGCGGTTCGTGTCATTGTGTGTTAGCTCGAGTCCGCCTTTGAAGGCTTTCTATCTGGAAGATTATTCTGTGTGCTTTGGATACCTTAATGAGATACTGGCAGTACGATTAAACCTTTTGGTTTAGTACAAATGGAGGTAGGGTTGTTATGCTTTGGTTTTTGTTATACGTTTTGTTTTGGTTTTTCGACAGCAATTTTTTCATACCTGTATTTTGTATGTAAAATAAATGGCATAAAATTGTATGTTTTTTATTTATTTGAAAAACTGATTTATTCAAACCCTTGTTTTGAGGTAGGGTTTAAGAGTAATGCGTTATTTTTCATTGGTAAAGAAATATTTACGAAAATATTTGCGACTAAGCAATCTGGTGGTACCTCGATCCTCAAGGAAGTTTGGAGACCGTGCTTTTTCCGTCGCTGGTCCCCGTAACTGGAACTCACTCCAAAGAATATCCGGAACGCTTCTTCTGTAGAACAGTTTAAAGGACTCTTAAAAACACATCTGTTTATTCGTACCATCTAATGTGTTTTTGATTCTGTCACTTCATGTATTTTTGCTCATCATTCATTTTTCTTTTTTTGGTTTTTGGTTGCATTCTCCCTAGCGCTTTGTGTCCTTTGGAAAAGGCGCTCTATAAACACGGTTATTATTATTATTATTGTTATTATTATAATTTGGTTTATAACCCTTTTGTCCACTCCTTTTTTTAGAAAGGATATGTCTGGAAGATTATTCTGTGTGGTTTGGATATATTAATGAGATACTGCCAGTAGTACGATAGTGGACACTATTGGTAATTACTCAAAATAATTATTGGCATAAAACCTTTCTTGGTGACGAGTAATGTGGAGAGGTTGATGGTATAAAACATTGTGAGAAACGGCTCCCTCTGAAGTACCATAGTTTTCGAGAAAGAAGTAATTTTCCACGAATTTGATTTCGAGACCTCGGGTTTAGAACTTGAGGTCTCGAAATCAACCATCTAAATGCACACAACTTCGTGTGACAAGGGTTATTTTTCTTTCATTATTATCTCGCAACTTCGATGACCGATTGAGCTCAAATTTTCACAGGTTTGTTATTGTATGCATATGTTGAGATACACCAACTGTGAAGGCTAGTCTTTGACAATTACCAATAGTGTCCACTGCCTTTAAGTAAAAATTTGAGGTAGCGTTGCTTCTCTTTCGTTTTGAATTTTGTTTTGTTTTTGTTCTGCAATCTGTCCAGAGTGCGTTCTCAATTATGTATTTAAGATGATTGATCAGTGATTTACAATAGAGACTGTCTGTATGAGTTGGGTTAACGTACTTTGGAGAAGATGTTTGTGGTGGTTCATTGCAAGATTTGTGATTATGGCAGTGCAATAATCCTGCAAAGTACATATGGACGGGTTATTTTTTACTCCAATGCCTTAATCACTACTTGAGGAAACTCGTACTTTTGACAAATTTAGTCGTATCGCTCATATTGAGTTCTATTTATACTTTGATAAAGATGGAGTTATTGGACAAAGCAAGTTTCTAAAGTGCCCAATTATTCTGTGATGACGTCAATCAGAGAGAGAGATTGATTGCACAAATGTAGCCACTACTACTAAAAAAAACCCAGAGTCTCCTTTTAAGCGCACACATCTACCAATGAGGCACTCAGACCACTTGACAAACATTTTTCATGTGAGACCAATATCTTATAAGGGTTTACAAGGTGCTGAGGCGCACTCAGCAGCCATTGCCAGAATACCGGGGCAAGCTCGTCACAAACTGCTGGGATCTTGATGAAATGGCGGTATACAAAACATTTTTGTATGTTTGTTTGTAAGCTCCTTTTATAGCCTTCAGTGTAACTGGGATTTTTTTTACCTGTATTACAAAATGCATGGGCCCTCGCCTTTACGCCCCATCTGGAGGATGAAGCAGTTAGGAAACAAGTGTCAAGACCGGGACTCGAACCCACTCTCTGCTGACTAAAAAACACTTGAGCCCATTTTTATAGAGCTGCTTACAAGCACAACAAATAAGCTAATCACAACAATTAGGTAACCATGCACCAAAATAGCATTTCACATTTACCATTCGTGACTGGTATCCTGTTCATTTTTGCCTAGCAGGAAGTTGTCAAGCAATATTCTCTGCTGAAGCAGCTCTATCATCAAATTAGACCCTGAGCTTGCGAGGCCAATGCACTTGACCACTCGGCCACAACATGCTTAGGTAGCAATAGCACTTTTATTTTTTATGATCAGTTTTCACTTCCTGTTTGATAATGAAAGTGGCTAATTTCAGGTCTCCGCTTGAAGTCTTTTACAAAGGTGCAGAGAAGAAACTTCACTTAACTTTAACTTAAATGCATTTATAAAGCGCTTTAACACTGTTTCAAAGCGCTGTACAGCCAAGAAACACATTAAAAATGCAGGATAAAGAAACATGAACAAAAATAGCAATATGGTTTTAAAAAAACACAACAGTTAAAAAAGAAGCAAAAAAACTGGGGGGGGGGGGGGGGGGCTATAACAGCATATAGAATTTGAAATTACAGTTTAGCAAAAGGATCAAAGCATGATAAAAGTGTAGAGTATTTATAGACTGTGCAAGTCTCGCGCGCACCGGAGCGAGAAAACACGACAACTGAAGAACTTAATATTTTTATGAATCAAATCTTTGCATTAATTTTTTCTTAATGCCGAATCTGAACAACAAAAATACCCATTAGAGCTTGTTTAAATTAGTTTTAGCTTTTTAAACAAATATACAATTATCGGTTAAAGTCTATGTATAGACAAAAGTAAAACTCTGGGACAAGGATGTTTGTTTGATCTTAAATGTTTTGAAACCCCTTTTGTAAATCTACGCCCGAATGTGAAACTACTGAAAGCTGGTTAATACGCGGACGCACGATGGTCGCAAGGGCGTTAGATAAACGCGTGACGCATTTTAAAGAGGAGACCGACGCCTAAGCGACCAATGAAAAGGCTTTCCACCCCGCGCGGCCAAAACAAGCGTCTGCGTAAGTTTCGTGATCGGAGATGGGCACAAATTCTTAATTTTTTACAAGTAACCTGACCTGAGGTCAAGTTTAAATATCGGTTTTTCTTCGTTATTATGTTGACTTTATTTTTACTTTTATATATGTTGTTAATTAGTATTATATTTTTAACAACATATGTCATTTTTATGGTCATAAACTATATTTAACCAAAGTAATGGACGAAACAAAATCTCCCCAACGTAAACCTCCATAAGGTTGGGACCACAATGGTCCCGGAAGTTCAAATCTGCGCGAGACTTGCACAGTCTATTGTGAGGCAGTGGTGTGGGAAGAAAGTGGCTGGGCACCTTATGGTCTTTGCTTTATGGGATTGTTACATGTACACTAAGAAAATAAAAGAGTAGGTTGGGAGGTCAATAAACCAAGCAAACTTTGATTAAATAGCCTGAAACAGGCATGAGAGTTTGAGGCATTGCATGGTTGGGTATCACTATATACTTGGTTTGCGGTAACACCATGTGTGTATCTACTTGCCAGGTAGAGTTGTTCTTAGGGAACTGTCTTGCTTTATTCTACTGCCGCGGAGTAGATATTCGGAGGTTCGGGAGACTTCTCAGTTCTGAAAAGAACTGTCCTGCTTTATAACTATTACCAGGGCGGATGGTATAGAAATTAGACTGGACTACTACTTTAGCTTATAGGATCGTAATAACTGTACTGCCGCGGAGTCAGTTTGGAAATGGTCTGAACGTTTCGACTAGCTTGCTCTAGTCATTATCAGGAGGCATGAGAATCTTTTAGATTTTTTCACTTCAAAAAATGTGGTCTCCTAGTTCTGTGTGAATCTGAATTCAAAATCGGGAGGTAGGTCCAGGTGATGTAATTAGGTCAAACTTTTTTTCACCCATTAAACTAGGTGTTTATGGCAAAATAGAAAGGACATTGTTTGTCGGATGCGGAAAGCGAACGGGTGTACGTCCACACATTGCGTGCTTAGAGAAGTTCAAATGGTTTCTTGGTCAGATTTGGATCCCTTGCTAGCGGAAAAGTCTATTGGAGCATAGATACATCATGCACTCATGCATGTACTAAATCAAATTCTCCCACTTTTTTCAAAGGACAAAATATTGTGTCTTGAGTCTGGCAAAAGGTCTTGGGTTTGAATCCCACCCAAGTTCAATATGCCTGTGATAAATTTTTTCACAGAACTTGGGCTTCCCGAGAAAGTACTCGGTACACAGTGCTATATACGTCGGTGTAGAAGGGTAAAACCAAATAAAAATCAGTTACCCTTTAATTATACTATTATACTCGCCAACAAGGTTTCTTTATCTATCCCGGCTGTCAGTTTCTTCAATGCTGCGTGAGCTGCAGCTGTCTCTTCTTCAATGTTTCCTCTAACCTCTTACTGTATGGAAGATAAGATTGTATCTAAAGAGAACACTCTCCTCCTGAGATACTCCTGTCAGAGCCTGAGAGACCCCGTGTGTACTTGAGACGCATACTAAGATAACATGTCCCATCAATAATCCACATACAGGGAATGTGGTCTAAGCCGTTGATGCTAGACTGCTTCGACAAAAGGGGTCCGGCTATTTGGATGCTGAGATGCCCTTTGATTTGTTTTTGCTTACATAGCCAAAAGGGATCTCATTAAAAAGACTTAAGCCCGGTTCATACTTCCTGCGAATGCAAATGCGATATGAATTTTGACGTCACAAGATCGCACAGAATAATTTGCATCAGTTGACTGATGTGTTTTTGTGTACAAAAGCCAAAGGGGATCTCACTAAAAAAAGACTAAAGCCCGGTTCATACTTCCTGCGAATGCGAATGCGATACGAATAATTTGCGCAGTTGACTTGTACTGAACTCCTGGGAAACATTTGCTGCGAAAACAGCGTAGTGACGTCAAAATTTGTATCGCATTAGCATTCGCATTTGCAGGAAGTATGAACCGGGCTTCAGTCTAACTCTGTGAGAACAAAGAAGTCTTGGGTCGACAAACTGGGTCGACAAACCGGGTCGACAAACCTGCTTGTCATCTCTCTAAACTTCTCATTGTTCTCACAGTGTTGGAGTTTTTGGTTGGTTAGATACTTCCCCACCACGAAAGTGAAGTGAGAACTCTGACCTACTGTCTCTTTTTTCATAGCAGGCTCTACAATTGTGTCTAACACAGAGTGGATCAACCTCAGGACTAACTTTAAAATATCCAATATATTTGGATATTTTTAAGTCACGCTTCCAGGGGTGTGTTTTGGCTGTTTCAGTTGAATTTGCCAATGGTTAATCACTGGCCAACGACGGAAGCAGTTATTGGTTATAGCCGCCAAAGCGCACTCCGCAGGTTATAATCGTGCAAGGCATTCTGAGGGAAAATGGGGCGGCGAGACCGCACACCACTGGGAACAAGGTTGTCACTGTGATAACCAGATACCTTATAATGATAAGGACAGCAGGATACCATTTCTATTTGCTCTGTTAATGATTACACCAACATGGAGCAACAACCCCCCCCCCCCTCCGCTTCTTCCTTCGACTCCTCCACCCAACCTCTGGCAATTTACAGAGCAATTAATTTGATGTCTTTGCTCAGCACCAACTGGTTGTGAAGGACTGTGTGTATGTTACTTGAGATTATTAACCCAAGAAACTTTTCCAAGACAGTCTCATGCGGTGTTTGTAGTTCAATCAGCGAGTGCCATCATTTGCAGTCTTTGTCAGACATCTAGTAAACAAATATTGACTGCTTCGAGTGCTATGGTTAAAACTATGACCCCCGAGGTGATCCCCGGACTGTTTTATTTTCTTGAAGCGCAGCAGAGGGAAAACAGAAAGGTCCGGGGATCACCGAGGGAGTCAGAGTTTTAACCATAGCACGAATTAAAGCAGTCAATATTTGTTTTATTACACCACACCAGACTGGGTACTGCACGCCGTGTGATAGTCGTCGGACTATCACACGGCAAAACGACGCACTATCACACGGCAAACCATGCACTATCACACGGCCACCGTCTAGTAAAACTAAGACATATCATGTGACGCACTCTTAACCAATGAAAAGGCAGAATATTTGTAAGGAGTGTTATAATGTCCGAAACAATATCTTGCCAAGGCGCAAGTGACCGCTAAGTTTTGACTTCATCAGACAATAGCAGTTGCTATAGAAGAGCAAAAATGAGCAGGATACCAGTCACATATGTTACATGTGAAATGGTATTTTGGCTGGTAACCTTATTCTGTCAGCATAATATGTTGTGCTAAGCTACTTTTTGTTCTTAAGCAGCTCTGGGCTCTGGTCTTTAAAGGCTTCCTTCAAACTTTGTTTTGGACTTGATTTTCGAAGCCGTCATGAAAGATTTTGTGTGGGTAGTTGTTTACGTGTGTGCTGAAGAAGCCATGAAGCTACCTAGCTGGGGCCACTTAGGCAGCATTTCTGTAAAGATTCTCTTCATTTTGAAGTTACATTTTTGTCCGGGGAATCAATGTCAAGGGAGATCGCTGAAAATAATAATGGATTTCTGTCTCTCTCTTTTTTCGGTTACAGGAAGGTGAACATATGCGTGATATGCTCTCAGGAATGCATAATTGGTATGCTTGTTCTCACGCGAGACCGACGTACTGCAACGTCTGCAGAGAGGCTCTATCCGGTGTAACCTCCCACGGTCTTTCATGTGAAGGTAAACGATGAGACTTTTTGGATAGAGGTCCTCGACTCAACGACACAAACAATTCATGGCCTTCCGGCAGATTCCCAAACCAAAAGGGCCCAATTTCATAGAGCTGCTTAAGCACAAAAAGTAGCTAATATAAGCACATCCAAATTGTACAAGTAGCAGAATGAGGTTACCAGTCAAAATGCCATGTCACATGTACAACCTGTGACTGGTATCCTGTTTACTTTTGCTAAGCAGAAAATTGTTAAGCGCTATTTTATTGGTCCATGGTCTAGGGAGGTTTGTGGTAACACCAGGTTCATGAAACATTTCTGTATGAGAAGTGGTTCTGAAAAGAGTTGGGCCCTGAGTTTCATAGAGCTGCCTAACGGCCAAATTTGTGCTTACTGTGCATTTCATAGCACTAACCGTAAGCACACGAAAAGACATAATAATAATCATAATAATAATAACAAATTCTTATATAGCGCATTTCACAATAAACTGTATCAATGCGCTTTACATTAGTCCCCTGGTCATTGGGCCAATAAACATCCCTTTAATCTTTCTCAGCTCCCAATAGGGAGTATACAGCCCCGAGCTGCCGTGGCGCTCCAAAAGCTTTTCATTCACAATATCAACCTCTACCCTAGCAGGTACCCATTTATACCCCTGGGTGAAGAGAAGCAATTATAGTAAAGTATCTTGCTCAAGGACACAAGTGTCACGACCGGGATTCGAACCCACACTCCGGTAGCACCAGAACTTGAATTTGATGCTTTTAACCACTTGGCCGCGACACTCTAAGACATGCAGATTCTTACTATATGAAAATGAATGATGTAATATCTTAAATCCATGGTGAACGCACAAGCTAACCTGTGTTTCGTACCAAGTAAATTTTGGGGCCATTATTTTTGGAGTAACTACCAAAGGTATAACCCTCCCGTAAAAAAGCCAGTATTGCTCAAGACACTGTATTTCATCAAAAGAAACTACCATGGAAAAAACGTTTAAAATGTGAGTTAAACAGACATTTGTGCTTTTACAGAATATGAATTGTTTTTTCTTTCTTCTTTTGCCAGTATGCAAATTCAAAGCCCACAAACGATGTGCCGTTCGTGCTCAGAATAACTGCAAGTGGACGACGTTAGCTTCGGTTGGGAAAGACATCATCGAAGAAGAAGATGGAACGGTAAGAATCTTTCTACTTTAGTCTGATTTCCGATTTTTAGTGCTATAAGGTCATTAGTTGCAGATTTATATCGGTAATGATCAAAAGGATGCTAAATAAAAATTGAAAGCTCAGTTGGTAGAACGCCGGTCTGTTAATCCAGTGCTAAAACACATTGGTGTATATGGGTCAAACCAAAATTAATATTCTTTATCCCCGATGCAAATTTCCATCTATTAAATCCAGAGGCCATTGGTTTAAATTCCGCTCTTGTAAATTTGTCTTTGTTTAACCCCAAACCAAATTAAAAATAAATTTGCAAAAATGAATCAAAATCTGCAAACTATTGTTTTACTTTAAAAAAATATGTTTCTTTTGCCGAACAGTTTGTTTGGAGATCACTCTTGAATGATAAACTCCATTTACCAAGAGCTTCAAAAATTTTCAGAATAAGTTTGTCTAATAACCTTTCTAACTGTCTTAAGCAGCCAATAAAGGATGATCTCAAATATATAGATAATACATTTTTCTAACAGCTGCAGTCCATAGGATACATAAAAAATATAAAGCTCCAAGCAAAATTTCTGAAAAACGTAGGGTCAAACAAACCAGTGCGACAAAGGAATCGTGACGTCAGTGGTGGCTATTTGATGTGGAAATGCCAAAGCTGGAGAACTGTGTTCAAACTCAATTAGGGGAAAATCATCACTGGTGTCCAGGGTCATTATAATAGATAAGCCGTTTTTGACTCTCGGCTGAAAAAGCCAAGCGGCCGGGTGCATTTTTGACTTGATGTATTTATTACTAAATGCAAATTTTGAGAGTAAAATGGTTATTAATCCGTATCTGCGATGTCTATTTGGACATAAAACGTTAATTAATAGTTGACATATATCCTTTATTGGCTCTTTAATGACTTTAAAGTCCTGAGTAGACAAATGGTTATAAATAGCCTGAAAAGTCTCTTTTTTATGTTTGTCAGTCATTGTTCTCAGTAAAATGTTCCTACCTCTGAGGTATAGGATTTCTCCAGAGATCGTGATTTTCTCAAAATCTCCTCAGGCCTTCAAATTTGTTCTTTGAAAGAAGTAAAGCAGTCACCAAGGGGAAGAAAGAAATAGTCCACATTGTGTCCCAACCTGTAGTGTAGTATTTCTGTTGATGCACATAGTCTGTAAACCTCATGAGTTGTACCATCTGGGAGGTTCCAGGTCTAGAATAAAAGGGAACCCAGACCCCTCAAGCAATTTTGTCACATTCATCATATTCACAGTTGTGGCTAGAGACGGTTGAGTGCCGGCTGTAACATTTAAAGGCAGTGGACACTATTGGTAATTACTCAAAATAATTATTAACATAAAACCTTACTTGGTAACGAGTAATGGGGAGAGGTTTGTTGTATAAAACATTGTGAGAAACAGCTCCCTCTGAAGTGACACAGTTTTCAAGAAAGAAGTAATTTTCCACGAATTTGATTTCAAGACCCCAGATTTATAATTTAAGGTCTCAAAATCAAGTATCTGAAAGCACTAGCTTCGTGTGGCAAGAGTGTTTTTTCTTTCATTATTATCTTGCAACTTCGACGATCGATTGAGCTCAAATTTTCACAGGTTTGTTATTTTATGCATATATGTTGAGCTACACCAACAGTGAAGGCTGATCTTTGACAATTACCAATAGTGTCTAGTGTCTTTAACTTGCCTGCCCAGTGTGTTTGCCTCTTATTTATGCAATTTCTTTTATATCACAAGCATGATATTCTTCCTACTTTTGTCTGTTTTCTGGTTTGTTTTCTCTTGAGAAAAATCTGAAAAATTATTTTTAATAAGGCCTTAAAAGTCTTGTACACCCTACACTAAACACTAAACTTAAAGCCAGTGGACACTATTGGTAATTACTCAAAATAATTATTGGCATAAAACCTTACTTGGTAACAAGCAATGGGGAGAGGTTGATGGTATAAAAAATTGTGAGAAACAGCTCCCTCTGAAGTGACCTAGTTTTGGAGAAAGAAGTAATTTTCAGCGAATTTGATTTCAAGACCTCAAGTTTAGAACTTGAGGTCTCGAAATCAAGCATCTGAAAGCACACAACTTCGTGTGACAAGGGTGTTTTTTTCTTTCATAGTTATCTCGCAACTCCGACGACCGATTGAGCTCAAATTTTCACAGGTTTGTTATTTTATGCATATGTTGAGATACACCAACTGTGAAGGCTAGTCTTTGACAATTACCAATAGTGTACACTATCTTTAACACAAAACTTAATTATACAACCAATAGTAAATATTTATTATTTACTATTGGTTTTATCATTATCTGCTTTTATTATTGCTTTGTGTACTATATTATGTTAAATCTATATTAATTTTATTGTGTACCCCAGATGTGGGGCAACAGATCTACGGATCATAGTATGTAATTGCTTTTGTTGTCCCTTGGCCGTCTCGGGGTATATTGTCAATGTATTTTTTTTTTTGTACTGTTATGGCAAATAATATAATAATAATAATAATACTAATAACACTATGTGTACATGGTCAGCCCTGGTCCTCTAAATGTTCCTACTTGTTTCTCAAGGACCAAACATCATGGCGATCGTCATCAGTGATTTTTACAAACAAACAAGTTATTAGTGTACCATTTGCAGCTAATTAGCTTAGCAGAATAAATAAATACATGTATGATGACCTTACAATCTTTATCAACATATCAACACAATCTTGCAAGTCACTCACAAAGAAAAAATTTTCACTTACGTACACATTGACAGCTGACTTCAAGGAAATTAACTGCTGTGTTGGAGCCTTTGGCGTAGCATTTTCATCATGCTTACCAGTTGCAAAATCCGAGTTCCAGTGCTTAATACTAGTGTCATGGTATCATTGGATAAGATGGGACAGTAGAAAAAAAGGAACACAAAGGGGGCCAATGCTGTCCTAACATTGGAATCCTTTATATTTTGATGTCCTCACTTTTTTTTCATGCGCTAAAATTATGTTCCCATTTGACTTTTTTTGTTAAAAAAAAGTACCGCAACTTTTCTGTAGAAAGAGAGGGGACAGCATAACAAAGGAACACATCAGGAACAATGCTGTTTTCACATTGGAATCCTTTTTTTTTTTTTATATCCTCACTTTTTTTTTCATGCTCTACAGCCATGTTCCCATTAGATTTTTTGAGGTAAATGTATGGCAGACACTATAGGAGCACACTGTTTGGTTTTAGGTTTACACCGGAAAATTTACCCAAACCATAGTGTTGTAGCATTGTGTCCGCCATATCACAAAAAGGCTTATTGGACTTTTTGTTGAAATACCGCCACCTTTTTATAGAATGACAAAATTAAAAACCAATAGGGACACATGGTAAAATTACCTCCCTGTCAAATATTCTCATTCATGATGTAAAGCTAACATGCCGAAAGAGGTAAGTGAAGACTTCCGTGCACAGCCACTGTAACTTATCTATTGAAGACACTGGACACTATTGTAATTGTCAAAGACTAGTCTTCTCAGTTGCTGTGCATTATCAACAAATGCAGTTTGAGCTCAATTGGTCGTCGAAATTGCTAGATAATAATAAAAGAAAAAAAACGAAAAGGACAACAATTTGTTCTTTTGTCCAAATGCTCTTGCAAAATCTTGTCAAACATTGCTACATTTTACAACCATATTAAAATAAAGCAAGGAACCCCAGTTAAAATGCTGCCGTGTGAATAACACTTAAGTTTCTGGAATACACATACATGTAGTAAACTAGCTGGCATGTCTTTGACTCGCCGACTGCGTGATAACGCCATCATCGTCAAATACAATTCAAGTCAAGGATTGTTAGTTAGCGGTATTCTAAAAGACCTAATTAACGGAATTGCCAGACCATAAAGTAACAGCTGTTAAATTGTAGACCTAGTGATGTTTCGCACTTAGAGTGAACTATTTGAGAGTCGGGACTATGTGAAGATCTTAAGGAGTTCCTAGTTAAATCATTTGGGGGCTACTTCACATTTGGGACCTTTTGAGTTGTTTACTCTTTGAGTCGCATAAAAATAGAAATCCAAGAATGTCCATTTGGAGGGTGTGCACATCATTATTAAGATTGAAAACAAAGATGCTCACAGACTTGCACACACAATGTAACTTACAATGGGACCTAATGCCGTAGGTCCTTTGTGGTGTGTAATGTATGTAAAATAACCTAATGCACTGATTGTAAATAGAAGCTGTTTGCTCGGTGTTCCAGATTTGATAGGTTGCATATTGCGCCACAGCACCTTGTAAATAATGGTGCTATAAAGGAAAAGGTCTCATACTACATGTAGCTACACAAACCTTGCTGGAAAAATCCTGTGCGCTTTGATACCCCCCCCCCCCCCAAGGGGTGTGATACAGAGCATTCTATATGTATTATTAATGGGTATTTGAATTTTTTTCTTGAAATTTGAAATGCTGTAGAATAATAGAAATGAGTAAAACAATCATGTTTTTTTCTTGCGAGTCATAAACCGGATGTTTGGAAACTGTAGTTTTCAAAATATTTTCAAGAAGTCTCTTATTGGTTTGTATCAAGTGTAATACGTTGTAGTTTAGTTCCATTTGTTTGCTCACTTTAAAGCACTTTGATTTTGTTGAAAAGGCGCTTTATAAATGCTCTGTTTTTTATGTATGTATGTATGTGTCCCCATACCTTGGCTACTCCCATGAGATGGGAAGTTCAGAGAGAGATTTCTCCCAGCTTGATTAGGAGTGTCGTATTCTCCTTCCGAACGCTCTATGAATACACTGATGGATGTCGATGAATAGCGATCTCGACGATGGGTCAAATGATACTGGGAATACTTCCCTTTCTTGATCTTGAGTTTTTGAGGATTGGCACGAAGCATGAATTCATGAAATGGTGAGGGTGGATTCTTTGCATTTCCTGAGGTGACTGTGGGTACAGTGCACTGTGAATTGATGAGGAAACAGTTTGGCTGAGTATTGAAAAAATAATGGTTCGCCTCGGTGTTCCTGGTTTGATTGGCTGCATATTGTGGGGTGTCGTGGCCGAGCGGTTAAGAGCACCGAATTCAAGCTCTGCTGATTCTGTTCAGCAGTGTGTGGGTTCGAATCCCGGTCGTGACACTTGTGTCCCTGAGCAAGACACTTAACTATTATTGCTTCTCTCCACCCAGGGGTAAATGGGGACCTGTGAGGGCATAGATGGTTCTTGTGATTGATTTAGCTGAGTAGCACATTTATTGCACGAGGCTGTATACTCCCCAGGGAGCTGAGATGGTTTAAGGAGTGAATTAAGGCCCAGTGACCAGGGGTAATAATTTGAAGCGCTTTGAGACACCCATGCGGGAGTGAAAAAGCGCTATATAAACTCAAATATTATAAATATTATATTGTGCCACAGAACATGGGAGATTTAAAGATATCTGTCCCGCACGTCTTGTGTAAAAGAACCCAGTGCACTTATCGAACAGAAAAAGGGTTTGCCCTGGTGTTTCTCACTGGATTGGCAGCATATTGTGCCACAGCACCGTGTAAACCACGACATGGTGCTATAAAGGAGTAGATCTCACAATTCAAACGTAGTTCCACATACCTTGCAGGAAATACTGTATTTTAAAGCGCCTTGAGTGTCACTGAGTAATGGATATGCACACTTTATTAGAATCCACTATTATTATATTAAAGTATTAAACTATTACACAGTTGTATGTAAAGTTATGAGTCTCATGTACTTCAAGAACGTAGCTCTGCACACCTTGTAGTAAACAAAAATACTGAGCACTTTGATAAAGTGCCACATAACAACTCCAAGGTATTATTATTATTATTTCTTTTCATGATACTTGGTTTGAAGTTAGTTCTTGTAACTGTCATCTGGGAAAAATTTCCCCATGAAATGACATTGTCCTTTGAAACTAATCTGCGTGGGTTTTCCCTGTTGGGGTTTTTCTTCCACGTCTAAAACTTTAATCTCTTCATTTCCTTTCTCTACAAAAAGTTGGGATGCTTTGCCGACTGTATAATACAGATTCGGTTTCATAGATGGGTTTACAAACTTGTGATAAATTATTTACTACTTCATGAAGATAAGTTGGGAAATTACTTCCTAGAAAAATAAACAGGGTGGGTGGTTTTAATTTCTCAACAAAACTTTCTTGAAGACAATAAGAACAAGTGTTTAGTGAATTACTGATGAATAATTTATAAACTATTTTGTAAAGGTTATAAGGGAAATTTACACGTTGATTGACTTAAGTATTTTCAAATGCAAACAAGTAATTGAAGATTTATGTTAGTTCTAAAATGGATAAGAAAGTTCTCTGACTGTTTGTAGAAGTTGAAGCTGGGGGAGATAGGGTTTAGTTTTGGTTGTTTGCAAAAATTAATTTTTTAAGAAGGGTGGCGACGAGGTTTTAAATCAGGTAATAAAAGGGTGGCGACAAGTTCTTATAAAATACTGCGCCTTCCGCGTAAGTAAATTGGTGAAATGAGCTTTTGCGCTCCCAACACCCGAAACCACCCGGTCTTTATCAGCTGTTTTAACACCCCCACATGACATGCTGTGTGATAAAGGACTGAGCCAAGGACAAGACGGCAAGGTTTCATAAAATCATAAATGGCCTTTTTGTAAAAGAAAATGTTTTGTAAAAAAATCTGCAAAAAAAAGTTAATGGCCTGATGTTTCGACCCTAGCAGAGGCTTGTACAAAAATTTGTAACAATTTTCTGTGAGTTTTCAATTTCTGTTATATGCTGAACGATTGTTCGTGTACTAATATGTTTTACATTGAGAACGAGTATGCATTAATTGGGTGAAGCATATAACTTAGCGCCCCCCTTTTTTTTTTAAGGGGGGGGGATCAGTTCTACATTTAAGTGCACGTTAACACGCACAAAGAACATTTTTACATGGAGTGGTTAGCGTGTTTGGTTTGTGTCACACGACGATAACAAACCTAGATAGATAACAGATTCAAAGTTTTGAGTGTGTGTACTTTTTTCCCCAGCGCTGCGTAGTTCAGCGCTTGGTCTGTATTGTGGTGTGTGTAATTGCGAGCCTTCTCAGATCATCTCTGACTATGGGGTGTCGTGGTCGAGCGGTCTAGGGCGATGGACTCGAGCTCTGTGATTGAGCTTGGCCTAAAAAATTATGGCTACAAGAATATCATCGACCAAATAGAGTCGCCACCAGTCATCTAGTACCCACTAGACCGCTAACGAATGAAATACGCTTTACGTAAGCAATGAATTCCCTGATTCCGCAAGCGCCATTTATTTGGTTGTGGTAAGCAGAGCCACGAAATTGAGCCCTGGAGCCGATTTCATAAAGAGCTTAGATTGATTTTCACTGCAAAATCAGTCGCAGTTGCTTAAAGCAAAGCATGATGTCACAACACAAATCACTGTCGTAATACTGACAATTTGTCTTGTGATGAAATATTTTTGCTTTGTGAAATTGGCCCCTGGTCCTGCTGTCCAGTTTATAAAATAAAGTATGGGCAAACCCTGCAATAGACTTGACATAGTCAACAGGACACAAATAGCAGTCGTTGTCTTTTGTTGCGGTTGAAATAAAGCCGTTCCCAGACAATCTTATCCAGTAGCCACTTGACTAAGTTAACCTGAAGGCTGTCGAGGATTTCAAGCTCGAAGGAGCATCCTCCTTGGTAGTCCGGCCGTTATCATCGGTCACTGGTGATGATGACAGGCAGATGCTCTGGGCCACCATTCATCAAGTGAGGAGGAATCTCATATCAGAGATTTTAACGATCGGACACGAAGGTTCAAGGATGGTTGTCAATAGAAAACCTTCTTGAAACTGGCGATACGGATGGTTGCAGTTTTAGTAGGCTGGTCTGAGTAGACAGTTGAAAATCAAAGGCAATGTTATCTTGGCCCAATTTGCTTACTGCAAGCAAAAGAACCAGCGCTTGTGGAAGCGGGGAATTCTGTGCTAACCTCAAGTGTATTTCACGGGTTAGCGGGGAATTTTGGCTTGTGCGCGTGCGTACTCCACAGTACTGGGCAAATTCAGTGCTTGCACGTAAGCGGAGAATGGTAATTGAAGCGCGGAATTTGGTGGTAAGGAGAGCCATGAAAATGGGCTCTGTATTCGGACACCGACCCTTCAGCTGATAGTTGGGACCCCCCCCACCCCCCGCCCAGTTTTGCTGTTTTATATTTAACTCAGGGAGTCTGTGTATTTCTGAACAATAAGTTTCAGTTGATAGCACAATGGGCTTTGGGGAAAAGAAGCTGAACTATTCTTGTTGATTTTACTCTTGGCATTTCAGAACGTTAAATTTCAGTCGATTATAAGGCAGTACTATACTGCGTTGTTTTGTTTGGGTTTTTTAGAGTTGTTTTTAATGCAGTTCAGTTTATGCAGGGGTCCTTCCCCGCTATGCATCCACCCCCACTTTAAATCTACATAATACGGTGAAGGGGGTTGATATTATTTCTTGGTGGTTTAGAACAGCAACATTTCAGTTGCTTACAATACAAGGTACTGAACAAACTGTAATGTGTTGTTATAGAGTTTACAATGTATATAATATACATTTGGCTTTAGGTGAAAGAGCTTCTGCTGTGTTTTTTTTTCCGTTTTTTTTTCAAATATTATTATTTGTATTTCAGAGCTGCCAGTTTCAGCTGATAAAAAGGCAATAATGTTTATTTTTATTTTTTATTTTTTTTAATTGTTTTTATAAATGCATTTCAATGTTTGCATCGCCCACCCCCACTTAAAATCTACACAATATGCTTAAAGGAATGTTACAGAATGGTAAAAAACAAAAATCTTGAAGATCACAGATTTACATGAAACTTACACGGTTGATGATAGTAGAAAACATCCCTTGAAATATTACTGTCTGAAACATCTTAATTTGACGAGAAATCAAATTTCCCGTTTGGAGTTTATCGCTCAGTGAGTGTTTTACTCATTTTTGGTTTTGCATCGATGTCATGCAAAATGTGTAATTGGTTTTTCACTATTTTCTCGTGACCCAGATGGCCGATCGATCTCAAACTTCTACAGGTTTGTCAGTTTATGTATATGGTGGATTACATAAAGTGCTTACACTGCCAGCAACTGTTTTGTTTGCAAAACCATTTCTGTAATATAAGGGAAAAAAAGAAGCTGCTCTTTTTGTTGATATTAATCTCCTCATTTCAGAACTATCAATTTCTGTTGATGACAAGGCAATAAAGTTGTGGCAGCGGCTGTTGTCCATTTACAGTAATATCGCTTTTACCGTCAGCAGCTGCACCATTAGATACTCATAAATCTTACAAAGTCAGTTTAGACGAAACTGTTTTTTATTTTTTTTGTTTTTTCCTTTCTATTTTTCTATCTCTCCCTCATCTGTTTTTGTCAGCGAACAATATTTATCGACTGGAAAAATAATGAGGAAAACAATAAATGGCAGGGATTTTATATATGTGTGGTATGTACATGTACACTGAACATGCTATCGTTTTAATAATCTTTTTTGTGACATGGGCAAACTTAAAGGGAAGGTACATGTTTATGTTATATTATTATATATTATATCATTATATTCTACTTTCAAAAAATCTTTATAACCAATATCTATTTCATAAAAATAAACGGTTTCAACTGCTTTTCATGGACAAACTCGCCCGATCCGAGGTAACGTGTTCCTTTAACGTCATTTCCTCCGATTTGATATTAAATCTATCCCAGATCCATCCCACCAGTCTCCAGAGAGATTTTTTGTTCCTCCTTCAAATTATTTCTCTATGAAACGTAAAGACGCTCTGTGAAAACCCCCTTTTAACTTGACTGTTTTTCTTTTACCTCCGCTTGAATTCAGTGGAGAATTTCACTGCGCACTTTGTTTATTCAATTGTGGTCATAAGGTTTCGATTTTTTAAATTAGTATTGGTAAAGAGAGACTTAATTGCTGACAAACAATTTCCATTTTGAAAGGAGATTTAAAAGTGAAAGCCCTGTAGGCTTAAGAATGAAAGACCTGCCAAAGAAAGCTCTGGGAATTTATTGTGCTTAATGCTGTTTTCAAAGAAAAGGTTATTTTGAGACAAATTTGTTTTTGTGAATTTTTGAGTCCGTGGATAATACAATGAAATTGTTAATCCGATTGTTTTTTTATCATAGGGCAATATCGTGCAGCCATCTTCTCTTATCTTCGTCTCCAATATAAATTGATTGATGTATTCAATGAGCTCCCTGCCGCGTTTGAATAGCTTTGACGTGGGGGCTCACCGGGCCAGCCCCAAGTACCCTGCTTGTGGAGTGGGTCACTTGGGGCTGACCGAGGGGGCAAGACGTCACAGCGGAAATATTCTCATAATCTATCATTTCATTTATTCATTCCATGGTTCATTTAAAAGCCTATTCAAATCGCTGCCAGCAGGAGAACTACATGAACAGTAACACAATTAAAAGTCTGAAGTAAAACATTACAAAAATAGTTAAAATGGCATTAAATTGTGTACTCGCAAAAACAGAGATGTTTTCTTTATTTAAAAACGAGTACTTTTGGTTTTTCCATTTTTGCACAATCTAGTCATTGATTTTCCCCTTTTAGTTACCAGTCCAATCCTTGGCTTCAAGTTGAAGTGCGACCTTCTCGGATATCTGCACACAGCGCCGATATTTCATTACCCCAAATCTCAAGGTTCACTTCCGTCTCCGTCTCCCAAATCAAATTTAGTCGCACAGATCAAAAGATTTACTTCTCATAATCCAATGAAGGAACCGGATATGCCTGGCCTTCTCTCCTCCTCGACTCAAAACTCATGGTTCGTCGGGCAATTTATAGACGTCCTTGTTTGCTTAAAATAGAAAAGTGGCTTTCACCACTTCTTGTTTTTCTTATTGGGTTTACCGTTGAAGGAAACAAATATTCTTTCTATTTATGTTACAAAATGAAATAGAGGTAGACTCTTTAGGATTGCATTATGAAATATCAATGAATATTTAGTTTGTGGTAACACCATCTACTGGCTGGGTAGATAATGTTCTTTTGAGAACTTGTCTCGCTTTACATTCTACTACCACAATGTAATTATGAATTAGTTAGAATTTTGTTTAAATATAGATGTTTATTTGGTCCAGTATTTATATAAAAAAAACAATGCTATATTCATTTTGGTTTTTACCCATATACACAGTGTGTGTAAGCATTGTATATACTCGGTACTTTCCCGAGTTCGGTGAAAAAAAAATCACAGGCACATTACTCGGGTGGGATTCACATCAACGACCTTTGCAATTCTAGAGCAGTGTCATACCAACTGGACCACTGAGATTGCTTGGTAGCTAGAAGCAGCTTGAATCCTTTGTTTTAGCAGTGGGTACAGCAAACGATTAAATAGATGTTAAATTTGCATCGGGATAAAGAATATTCCAATGCTAGTTTCTCAAACAAACACCTTGACAGAAGGAAAACGTTGTACCGATACAAATTTATAATGCTTATTGTGTTATGAATTAATAATTTCATTTTATATTTGAGCGTCGTGGGTGGCTGAGTGTTGAAGTGCACCAGACTCAAGCTCCCGTGTTGTCTGTGCGTGGGTTTAGTCTAGGTCGTTCTTATGTCCTTGAGCAAGACACTTAAACATAATTGCTGGACCAAAATGTACATTTGCTACATGGTTGTGTTTAAATATTTCACAATATTTAGTTTCTATGTAGAAAACGTTGAAGTTTTTAGGGTGCTGATTATTTATGTTGTAACCATTGTGCCTGACATGATGTCATTTCTGAGACAGCTGTGTTTAAGTCTCCATTTCAATGTTAACATTTCTAGGGGTTTAAAATTTTTGAAGGATATGGTCAAGTCCAAGGAAGTGTTGTGTCCCCCTTAGCTCTCATCAAAATTACTCAAACAATTTGTGACCATAAAATCTTTTTCGATTAGGAGCGCTGCAGTTTTCCATAACATTTGAGAAATATATATTTGGTTTGCGGTAACACCATGTGTATATCTACTTGCCAGGTAGAGTTTGTTCTTAGAGAACTGTCTTGCTTAATTCTACTACCGCGTTGTAGATTGTTCGGGTGTTCGGGAGACTTCTCAGGTCTGTAAAGAACTGTTCTCAGCTTACTAACTACTACCTGGGCCGATGGTAAAGAAATAGGCTGGGACTTCTACTTTAGCTTATAGGAGCGTAATTATCTGTACTACCGCGGAGTCAGTTCTTGGGTTTGTCTCAACGTTTCGACTAGCTTGCTCTAGTCATCGTCAGGAGACTTTGAGAAATGATTCCCTTCAAAGGAATGTGGTTTTAGAGAAAGATTCCAAAGCATCCCAATCTGAGAAACGTTTCTGCATGAAACATTTCTTAGATTGTACATGTATATTCCATTTACGGAGTATTCTCTCCTTGTGGGGAAATAACTCCCTTAGATTGGCAGGCAATATATTGAAACCCAACCACCTTTTTAAATGAAATTTTCACAGGTTAGTTTTATTGTATATATGTCCACATTTAAATAGAAGTAAAACAGGCAGACGGATCTAAAAACCAAAGGTATACTTTGCCTGTAAAAACATAATCACTAAGTAGGATTTTGAAACTTCAATCATTCCAAGCAATAATGACAACTAAATTCCTGTGGGTATCCTCCTGGCAGATGCCCAACGTTGGAATCCAAATCACGGCAATCAATGACGATCTAAATTGCTTCGGATTGTCTCGTCGGATAACTGGACGGAATTGCCCATATGTGGAAATTCCTTGTGGTACAATATATTGACGTCAATTGTATTTCTAAGATCGTCTGATGGTTCTAGGAAACAGAATCTACGAGGAGGGGAATTTATTCACGATACGCAGTTCTGGACACTGATTCACTTGCTTTTTTTTTTTGCTTTTTTTTTTTTCTCTCAAAGCCTGCGGGCAGGGAGAGGATATATTTGGTGCGATAATTCTATTATTAAATAATGTGTGGATGAGAGCAGGATGTATCGAGCTCGTACGTCATGTGTGGTTGCTACCTTGGGCACCAGCTGCGGCGTTTTGTGGTTCATGTATGTATTGTCAGGGGGTGAGAGTGTCATTAGTTGAAGTGTGTGTGGAATGCCGTAGTCATTCAGTGGTTTGCGTATCAGTGAGGGTCGGCCAGGAAGGTGAATTCTTCTCAATGGATTTGATTTGTGGGAAATTGTTTAGGAGGGGGGATTTTACTATTGCATCAAGTGAAACTACTGTTGTTGTTTTTTCTTCAGAATTTCCTCTCGACCACTAGTTTGCAATATCCACATCCAACCAATCAAACTCTACTGTCACTTTATAAAATCAAATCAGGCGTGTGTTTTGTCATTTTTTTTTTCCTGATTTCAGGATTGGTTAAGGCCAATTATAAAAAAAAGCATCCTGGTTCTTGAAAAAAAAATTATGCAGGAGGGGGCTATTACTTATTATTTTCTTCAAGATGGCCCCTATTATTTTACAATTTTCAAACAACCATTGGTTTATCCACTGTTCAACATGTTCAAGGCACAATAAAGAAAGAAACATATTAGACAAGACAATGAAACTGTTTACAGTTATGTTATTAAATAGTTTTTGCTATAAGGCCACATAAAAAAAGAAATTGTTGATCGTCCCCGCCCGACCGTTCAAAACCCCCCAACCCCATTTCTTTTTTTTTTTCTTTCTTTTTTATCATAAAAAAAACAACCTTTTCAGCTGATATTTTTTTCAAAATGTACAGGTTTGAAAAGATGTTTAAAGAAGGTTTTTTATTCATGTTGGCAAAGCAAGAACAATTCTTAAAATATTTACTTGGGCTACACTGTGCTTAGTTGTTTAAAAAAGTTTACAGAAAATGTCATCTAGGAGTTAAATTTGTTTGACAAAACTATTGAAAACATCAAAAACACACAAACCCTCTGTCTTACAGTGATTGTGATGATTTCTTCATTCTTGATTTCATAATTGGCATGTCAACGAACCTAAAAAAACTCCCTCCCTCCCCCATCCGCCCAAAAAAAGGACAATCAACATTTTTTTATTTATGTGGCCTAATGTAGCTCACATTTTTACAAGAATAAATTTAAGAAATTACATTAATGTAAATGTGTAACTGAACTATCAGTTTTTAACCATGTAATCAGCACAGGTTAAGTTCTGACTTATATATTATATGTTATATTTTTGATGAATCAGATGATATTTTATTGTGTTTTAAATAATTGGTAAAAATAAAATCCATGCGGTCCCCAAAAATGAAGCAGGCGGGGGCGCTAAAGATATGGTTTTTTATTTTGCCTAATGATCACTCCATGCACCCTCAGGTTGTCTTGAAGACTTGGACCTTGTTACGACCAAACTTTCAGATACTGAATTTGAAATGAAAGTCTGTAAATCTTTAGAAAAAATCCAACATCTTGTAAATAAGCCATACTGATTTTTGTTGCTTGATTTCAGATCGCGACAACACTGTGTTCTTTAGGACCATGGACTCCCTGCTGAATTCCCTCGTGTGAAAAAGCCTAACGATGGTTGATTTTTGTTGCTTGATTTCAGATCGCGACCCCTCATCAGTGGTTGGAGGGAAACTTACCTGTAAGTGCCAAATGTGTCGTGTGTGATAAAACCTGTGGTAGTGTGCTGCGTCTGCAAGACTGGAGATGTCTCTGGTGTAAAGCCATGGTGAGTTTCTTCTTCAAATGTCCCCTCTCCTTACCCCTCCCTCTTCCTTTACCTAATGAATACACTGATCCATTAGGCTCCGCCCACGGCCCACGTGTGAGCAAGAACACATGAGCCTCTCCAATGCCATTCTGCACAACTCTGCCACGCGCACCAAGCATACGCGCATGCATGTCGAACTTTATAGTGTCAGAATTTTTTGGTTGTGCGATGGGTTGTGATTGGTCAATACGCAATGGGGTGGAGCTTAATGGATTGGTCTATTGAATGATCACGTTTGACAAGTGAATGCTAAACTGGTGTAAATGCTAAACTGGTGAAATTGAATTACTCATTTTAACTGTTGAATGCCGGGTGAAATGAAATGGGTTTTTGTTGAAATTGGCCGGTAAAACCTATATTATATGGGGCATTGTATATTATGACATACCAACTACAATTACCCATCATACCTTAAGCCCATATTATGCCCATATTATACCCATTTATCCCAGGACATCCCAGCTACAATTACTCATCATACCTTTAAAAAAGCCCATATTGTACCCATTAATTATCCCAAGACATTCCAGCTACAATCATACATTACGCCCATATTGTACCCATTTATCCCTAGACATTCCAGCTACAATTACTTGTCATACCTAACGCCCATATTATACCCATTTATACCAGGACATTCCAGCTACAATCATACCTTATGCCCATATTATACCCATTTACACCCAGGTACACTCATCATGCAGATCCCAGTTCCCAGCTAAGTGTCCCCTCGGTCAGTGTCGTCTATCCCTCCTACCTCCAATCTCATTGAACTCAATGAGTTCTGACGGCTACTGGCAGGCAACTCGGCAGGGCTGCTGTAGTCCCCTCCTGGTGTTCGTTAACTCCAAGAGCGGGGACAACCAGGGGGTGAAGTTCCTACGTCGCTTTAAGCAGCTCCTTAATCCCGCTCAGGTTTTCGATCTGATGAACAGTGGGCCTCACATAGGGTGAGATTTAATTTCACTTAATTTTATTAGCCAGCAAGCATTATTAAAAACATTGACAATTGCAAATCAAAGGATAGGCCTATATAAGAACAAACAATACAATACATGTAGTTTTGAGAAGAATGCAACAATATATAAACACCTAACAAATATTTACCATTGGTTTATTTTACAGTCTGCGACTTTTCCAAAACTTTGACACCTTTCGGATCTTAGTGTGTGGTGGAGATGGTAGTATAGGCTGGGTGCTCTCTGAAATCGACAAGTTAGACCTTCATAAGCAGGTAAATATTATATATTTTCCCCCTCTGCCAAAATGGCAGAATCAAATGTTTAATGGAAGTATAATGGAAAGGTTTTTATTTAAGCCCGGTTTATACTTAACAAGAAAGTTTATCCCTAATTGTTCTGGCTAGGAGTTGTCGCAAGTCCAACAAAATTCTCCCATGTTTGGTAAATTCAAATTCCCAGATGTACATGTATGTAAATTAGTTTGCTTGGGCTTTTGGTAAGAGTGGGGAATCTTGTACCCCATCATTGGTTGTCTTGACCACGAGATGCCCAAAATCCTAAAGCTAGTTCATATTGTGTACTGTACATCAACTCAAAACCTAAATGTTTGGACTGGATAACATTGGTATTCCTAGAACTGCGTTAGGTAAAGTTGATTTTGGCCTACTTTACAAAATCCATCAAATTTTTTAATCAAAAATAATGCTGTTTATTTTGGTGGCCTGGGTTAACATCTAAATAGATTAAAATACTGTATCTTAAAAAACGTTGACAACAATAGACCATATTGAATAACCGCTTTTTTGCTATGAAAGTCGCCATCTTGTAGGTCAAACCGTATGCGCATACAAACGCGTACATCTATGAAGCACGCAGCATTCCCAGTTTGATTTCTACGACACATGCACGCACACACCATGCACACGCGCACAGACGCCATCTTGTAGGACCGATATTTGAACGGTGACGTCATAATCAAGTCTGTAACTTGGCCTTTTTAATTTGTCCTAACCAGTGTCAGATAGGCGTGCTACCTCTCGGTACCGGCAACGATCTCGCTCGGGTCCTGGGCTGGGGGACGGCCTGTGATGATGACGCTCAGCTTCCAACAATCCTGGAGAAACTGGAACGAGCTAGTACTAAGATGCTGGATAGGTAAGAGGGAAGAACTGTAATATCCTTGAGGGGATTTAGAAAGGAAAATAAGATGCACTTCAATGATTTTCTAGGAAGAAATATCTGCGGAAGCTTTTTGAAGCAAGAATTACTCCAACAGATGCAGTGAAGACAAATCTTGGTTGAAGTTTTTTACTTAATCACATCTCAGGAAGTAACTATTTCTACTACTTTCGCTTTAGTGGATCAAGGGTACTTCTGGTTATTAACTTTACTGCTGCGTAGTGTGTTCTTAATTGGTATCAATGTTTCGACTAGCTTGCTGTAGTCGTCGTCAGAAGTCAAACGAATTCCACAAAATCTACTCCAGGGCAGTAGTATAAGCAAGACAAAGTCTCAAAAGAACATAATCTACCCAGCAGCAAGTAGGTAATTATACACATGGTGTTACCGCAAACCAAATATAAATTGTTGTATCTCTTTACAATATCACTGGAATGCTTTTTGATGTAGATGGAGTTTATATGCACCCAGGAGACACCACTAGTTCCAGGGCAGCAGGGGCCGTCGTGCTGAAGACAGATAGTCAAAAAGACTGATAGACAAAGTTTAAAATATCAATGCTGGGTTAAACGTTTTACTGAAATGCTTTTTGATGTAGATGGAGTATATGCACACAGGAGACACCTCTAGCCGGCGCTAGGGCAGCAGGGACCGTCGTGCTAAAGACAGATAGTCTAGACATCTCAGACTCCATGGAGAGCAAAGAGAAGGAGATGATCACAGCCTACGAGGACTCCGTGGCCGCTCATCTGACTAAGATACTACACTGTGATGAGAACTCTGATGTTATATCTTCAGCAAAGTAAGTTTAGGGGAGAGATGTAAGGAAAGAGTTTTTTATTTTCTTCTGGTGGAGAGATCTGCAGCTGATTTCACGAAACGCTAGGATTAATCCTATGTCGAGTAGGATGGGTAACTCGTCCTAACTTAGGATGGGTTCAATGCGTCATATGTCTATGGTTACAGAACTTAACTCGTCCTAAGTCCTAAGACAAATCCTTAGTTAGAAAGAGTTTAGTGAAATCAACGGCTGAAGACTTGCGATGTCTTATCTTATAAATGTTGGAATGAAACTGCCCCCCCCTTACCTTACTGAACTTATATCAGTCCTTAATCACACACCCCGTTCCAGCTCAGATACAACAAGCACTAAAGTCTGTTTTCCAATATTGTTTCACAGTGGAAAAATCAGACAAATTGTGCTTAAATGGTTTGAAAAGTTGTCTTAAGCTGTGTACATGTAGCCAAGCTTGTATACACCTGCAACCGTGGACCTCCTCTTATCCCACTTTTGTTTATACTCTAACTTTTTGGCTCCCATTGAATTTGTATGCAGTTTCCAACTGTGGACCTTTCCCGAACCGTGGACCCTATTGTCCTCTTTTGTCATAGATCCCAGGTTTGTGGCTTGGGATGTCTTATTTGGGGGGAATGAGAGCAGACAGGCTTTATTAGGAGACGACAATTTATGACATACAGGCTCGCTGTCATTTTCACTTTTGTGGTTCTATTTTAGAGTGTTATGTGAGACAGTGAAGGACTTTGTAGAGAAAGTCGGCCGTGCCTACGAGCAAAGCTGCCACTCAGGAGATGCACAGGTCATGAAAGAAAAGGTACGTCTTGAGAAATTAATTATTGTTTCCTGATTTTTAAACGTTTTCAAATACTTTATTTAATCACCTTTCCCGGCTATTTTTTATCATGATCGGATAGAAAAAATAATTCTTGAAAGATGCAGCAATTCAGAGGGTAGATGTATAAAACAATGATATGAGTTTGCTTAACTTTCAACCTGATAATGTTTGTGTCAATTTTTTGAAGACTAGCAGAAATATTTCAGTCTCCTGATTTCCGAAATATCTACTGTGTGGCTGTAGGATATATAGCAAAACAAGTTTGCAAAAGAACAGTCTTGCAGCAAGTAGATACACACATGGTGTTATATGTATCTCAAACAAAATATGCATTGATACATGTACCTCATCATGCAATGCCTCAAATCCCATATAGAAATATTGATTTTACACTTGGTGATCACTACAATTGAGTTTACTAGCACTGTCCTAAATAATGACAAGATCATGTGTTTTCATTGAGATCAGCATCTTGCATCATTGTTGTCTTCCTATCGCAGTGCGCCGTTCTCAACGAGAAACTCAAGCTCCTCCTACAGACCCTCGAGGATGAAGCTAGTGCCACGCCCATCCCACCCGGGACCGTCCCTCCCGTCGCGGTAACGGACATCCACGATGACATCACCAAGGACCCGCTGCACGACGGTGACACCCTAGCGCAGATGACGGGACCCTCCACGTCTACCAAGGTCTTCAAACCACGAGATGCCTTGATGTCGAGAGCCAACAGCCTCAAGAAGGCTGTGAGGCAGATTATTGAACAGACGGAGAAAGGTGAGATTCAAGCTTCACTGAAATCCCCAGTTGGTATTCTTCAAGGAATTTAAAGGAACACGTTGCCTTGGATAGGTCGAGTTGGTCTTTGAAAAGCGTTTGTAACGGTTTGCTATAAAATGCATAAAGTTAAATACAATGATCCACACAAATATGCCTCGAAATTGCGTGGTTTTCCTTTGCCTAACACGGTCGGCCATTTATGGATGGCAAATTTTTGACTTCCATAAATGGCTGACTGTGTTAGTTCGCAAAGCAAAAGAAAAACCACGCAATTTCGAAGCAAATTTGTGTGGATCATTGTATTCTACTTTTAAAACATCTTTCCAACCATGTGCATTTGATAACAAACGGTTACAAATGCTTTTTATACTGCCAACTTGTCGATTCAAGGCAACGTGTCCCTTGAAGGCACTGGACACCTTTGGTAATTGTCAAAGACCAGTATTCTCACTTGGTGTAGCCCAACATATGTATAAAATAACAAACTTGTGAAAAGTTTGGACTCGATTGGTCATTGAAGTTGCAAGAGAATAATGAAAGAAAAAATACCCTGTGGTATTTTTCCTCGTCTTCCACCTCTAGGACCTCGGGTCAAATCATGCCTGGGGCACCATGTGGATTTGGTTTTCAGTCCCTGTCTGACTGCGTGGGTTCTCCCTGGAATAAATATCTGGGGTTTTTCTCCCACATCTAAAACTGAACCTTCCTTCCTTGTCTTCTCTCCATTTTGGGTTGTGGGCTAGTACAGTGATTAAATTCACTTTTCTGAGAGTCCTTGGCTTCACCACCAGAATAACAAAAATGAAATAATTTGACTATTTAAACAAGTCAGTGCACAACTATCAAATTTCCACTGTTCTGTTTTTTTCAGCCGTTGATGAACAAAACGCCCAGACACAACACCACGAGGCAAAAGCAAAGGCCTTAGCCGATAAAGCCGCCGCATCGATTTCCAAATCCACAAGTGACCTTTCCTCCAGCCCGGCCGACCAATCGAATTTGAAACCCCAAATCACCATCGAGACCCCACCCTGCGAGTCGGACAAGGAGGAAGACGGAGGAGGGGAGGAGAAGGAGTCCAGCCTGGACGTGCCGGCGTCCGAGTCGGGTAAGGAGGCTCCAAAGAGTCCTAAGATGTCTTTCTCTGTGTTCACGTCCTCTACCAAGGCCAAGATTGAACGCAAGAAGGCAGGTAGGTCACTACCGACTTCTGCTCAACAAAGATGTCTTTGTTTTTCATCTTGTCCATCTTGTGTCTGTGTGCGTCTCTCTCACTCGCTATCCTCTTCTCGGCTCAATTTCATAAAACCTGTAAGCACCAAAAAAACTTGCTAAGCACAGAAAAATGTTGCTGAACAAATACGGGTTTCCAACCATAATTACATTAAGTTTGTATTGTTGTCACTCAATTTTTTGCTTAGCAAATATTGGAGTATTTTCTGCTTAACTGCTCTATGAAATTGGGCACAGAAACCAATTTCATGGCTCTGTAAGCAAAAAAATCAGCGCTTGCGGAAGCAGGGAATTCTGCGCTTGCGTCAAGCATATTTCACAGGTTAGCAGAGAATTTTTACTTGAGCGCGTGCTTACTCCAGGTCACTAGGCATTCTTCGCTAACACAGCTACATGTAGCACAGAATTGATTGTAAGCGCATTATTCGGCGGTAAGCTGAGACATGAAATTGGGCCCTTTCTAATTTTGTTTGTCTCTCTGAAGTTTTCTTACATTCCGTCTGTCAATCTTTACCCATCTTCCTTGTTGTATCGTCTCACCTTAAATGTTATTCATCGATGTATATTCGGTTTACTTCAAAGTTAAATATTGCGCAAAATGCTGTAGAATTCTATAACCAGTAGTTTTTATTCCCAATAATTTTAAGAGTGATTACCCAACGTATATCATCCCTTTAATAATATTCAGAGAGGGTAAGGCCATTTCCATTTTGCAAAGGGCACTTCAATTGAAAAATCTTAAAGTCAATTGGAAACTTTTGAAGGGCACCAAGGCCATGACCAGGGGCAACAGAGGTCATGGCCTCTGTTTCCCTCGAACCTCATCTGAATACCAATCCTTTCTCTTGTACCTCGTCCTCTGTGCAACCCCTGCACTGCCCTCCCCTTGCAGAAAGAGAACAGATGAAGTCACCTCAGACTCGAAGGGTTAGCCGGGGCAGTACGCTCTCACCGGGCCCTGTCGGTCTATCTCATCGTTTCGGTAGCATGGAGAATATGTCATTCCTTCCAGGCAAGTTGTGGAAAGAAAAAAGAAAAAAACTAAAGCCTGGTTCATACATCCTGCAAATGCAAATGCCATACAAATTTGTATGTCAAAATTTGTATCAAATTCCCATTTGCAGGTATTATGAACCAGGCTTTAACTATCATGGGTCGTGTCTGAATTGAGGGTTAAAATTTAAATTTATAAGGCGCTATTCCATCAAGATCATATCACACTTGAAAGCAATTAATATGGAAAAATGTGGGTCTGCAGATAGAGTAACAGATTCCCTAGTGGCAGTAGGGAGATTGTTCCAAATTATTGGCCCAGTTAATACACTGAAAGCTTTTTGACCTAGAACTTTGTTTACTTGGGGAACATTCAAGCGAGTGATGTCAAGTGTTGACCGAAGAAATGTTGAAGGAGTGTAACGTGTCAGTAAAGTGGAAATATATCAAGGAGTTGTTTTGTTCAAGCATTTAAGATCAAGAAGAGCACTTTTAAAATGGATTCAGTCTTTTAAATCTGTAGCCAATGAAGTTCCTGAGTGTCACAGTTGTTTGAAAAACAAACATGCTCTAGAATTGCAAGGGTCATGGGTTCGAATCCCACCCGAGTAAAATGCCTGTGATTTTTTTCACAGGACTCGGGAAAGTACTGAGTATACAGTGCTACATGTACGTACATCGGTGTATATGGGTAAAACCAAAAATTAATATTCTTTATCCCCGATGCAAATTTAACATCTATTAAAATTAAAACAAACATGATTGAGTAACTTAATTTATTTTTGTGTTCTAGGTTTAGACACACTTTTGGGACCACGTTTAGGAAGAGGAAATGCTTTACTCAGTAAAAGTAAGTAATCTTTGGGGAATCTGTTCGATACATTCAAAGAAGATACTTTCTTCTTGTGTATATATATATATAACAAAAGAAATGTTGTCCGAGCAATAACTTGGCATATCAGCTCCAAACTTGTGGTTTGGTCTTGGGATCTCGCCCCAGAAGCCTGTTGTTTTTGAAATTGTAAAGGTCATTACGGCTAAAATTAAAGAAATGTTGTCCTAGCAATAACTCAAGAGTGAGGTTAATCTCAGCGCGGTGTTTGTTAGCACACCATTCTTGTTTAGTATTGTTATAATGTGGAAGTTAAGTAGGATTTGAAACTTTGCATGGTGGAAATATGACATGGAAAGGTTTGCGGTAACACGTAATGACTATCTCTAATGAGTTGGGGTGGTTCTGAAAAGAACCGTTGGTTTCAACTCAACGTTTAGATCAGTAGACTCCAGAAGATGATCAGAGCATACTGATCGAAATGTTGAGTTGAAACCAACGGTTCTTTTCAGAACCACCCCAACTCATTAGAGATAGTCATTACATGGTGTTACCGCAAACCTTTCTTTAATGTGGAAGTTTATTAATTTTGGTTTTTACCCATACACCGATGTGTGTTAGCACTGTCTACTCAGTACTTTCCCGAGTCCTGTGAAAAAATATCACAGTCATGTTACACGGGTGGTATTCGAACCCACGACCCTTGCAATTCTAGAGCAGTGTCTTACCAACTAGACTACCGAGGTTGCCTGGTAGCTAGAGGCAGTTCGAATCCTATGTTTTGGCAGCGGGTACCGCAACGGTATAAGAGATGTTAAATTTAAAATGTGGAAGTTGTTATTTGTGATTTTCTTTTAAATGTTAAATGTGGAAGTTGTTATTTGTGATTTTCTTTTCAATGTTAGATATGGAATTTGTTATTTGTGATTTTCTTTTCAATGTTAGATATGGAATTTGTTATTTGTGATTTTCTTTGCTAGGTATAAGTGGCCTTTCAGGTGGGTTTATGGGTGCTGGTCTGATTAGTAAGGTGCTTTTAGCCAACGCTGATGCTCTGTGTGCCGCTGCTTCACCTCTTATGGACCAAGACATTGAATCAGTGTGAGTTGTAGACAACAATTTTTCCAGCCAACGCTCCTACATTATAAAGTATTGAGTGGATTTAGCGTAAATCTGGGTTGTGATTTTACCGTAACTAAGATTTTCTACCTTCCACCCGGGTATTAGTTAAAGTACAGGACAGTTCTTTTCAAAACTGAGAAGTCTCCCAAAAATCTACTCTCTGGTAGTAAATAGATATCAAGACAGTTCTCTAAAGAACAAACTCTACCTTGCAAGTAGATATACACATGGTGTTACTGCAAACCAAATGTATAAGATCAAATTACTTTTTTTTATCTTTTTTTTTATCATATATAAATCTTTAGACATACACAATAGTTACAAGTTGTACAGGGGCTGTCCAGGTTAAAACAAAAGTATAAAAACTGAAAACCACAGATTCCATAGTAGAGCTTTTAAAACCAAAGATAAACGAATTAAGCTAAGAGTTTACGAATGTGTTTTTGTTTTATTATTCAGGGAGGGTTACACAGAGACTTGTGTGATGAATAATTATTTTGGAATTGGTTTGGACGCCAAGATAGCGCTGGATTTCCACAATAAGAGAGAAGAACATCCGGAAAAATGCAGGTGAGTGATGTCCTTTTTTTTTTTGGGTGGGGGGGGGGACTAGGGCCCAAATTTATCGTGGTTGCTTACATTTCATTTAATATCATTAATTCTGGTTGTGAAGCCAAAGGACTCTCAGAAAAATTAGTCACTGTTCTAACCTAGGACACAATGGAGGGAAGACAAGGAATGGGAGTTTTAGATGTGGGAGGAAAACCCCAGATAATTATTTCAAGGAAAAACCCACGCAGTCAGGCAGGGACTGAAAACCCAATCCACATAGTGCCGCTGGTGTGATTCAAACCGTTTTTCTACAGTTGGAAGGTGAGGAAAAATACCACTTTGCTAACCTGATCACCAGTGGGATGATGATGACGAGAGCATGGTAGTTAGGAGTGGCATGGTCGGCTAGTGTCTAAAGCACTTGCCTCTCATCACTGTGACCCTGGTTCGAACAACCTCCCAGTTATCCATTAGAAATTGTAACTCATTGCAAATTTTTCAAGAAATCTCTTCAAACTTATCTGTATCAAATGTAATATGTTGAAGTATACATAGTCCCATTGGTTTGCTCACTTTATAGCGCTTTGATTTCATCGAAAAAGCGCTTTATAAATGCTCTGTTGTATGTATGTATGGGCAATTGTATTTTACTATACTTATTGTCGTTGTGAGATCAGTGGTTAGCTTGAGGGATTCACACCTACAACCTTGTACATGTAATTGCAAGTCTTGCAATCTAACCACTGGGCCACAGTTTTCTTGTCGCCTGACTCTAACTCTTTGTGTCCAACCAACAGTCGAACCAAGAACATCATGTGGTATGGCGTCTTGGGAGGCAAGGAGCTTCTCCAGAGAACCTACCGCAACCTGGAGCAGAAGGTGCAGCTGGAGTGTGATGGTCAGCGGATACCTCTACCCAGCCTCCAAGGCATCGTTGTCTTAAACATTCCAAGCTACATGGGCGGGGCTAACTTCTGGGGCACAACCAAGGAGGACGAGGTTGGTACTGAGATTTTGAAAAGAATTTGGCGGCCGAGCGGTGCTGACTCTGGTGCTGTATGCTGCTTAATGGGCTCTCGAGTACATGTAGTTTATATAAAATATTAATAATGTTGTGATCATATTTTGTTCCTTGTTTGTCATGTAGACGTTCACAGCGCCCTCGTTTGACGATCGTATCCTGGAGGTGGTCGCAGTGTTTGGTGGGATGCAAATGGCCGTATCTCGGATGATCACATTACAACATCATCGGATAGCTCAGGTGAGAATCTCACTCTTCTTTTCCTCCAGAGATTGTGCCCCCCCCCCATGTGGTGAACTGTGTACAAACTCAAGCGCCCTCTTTTAAATTCTCCTCCTTCATCCCATGTTAATTTCTCCAGACCTGCCAACTGTCCGGATTTTCTTCAGGATAGTCCCGGTTTCTGAGTTTTGAAGACCCCAAAAATCGGGGGTGGTCCCGATTTCCCACCTTTCCCGATTGTATTTTTAAAAAGTTGAAGAATTACTGGTGAACTACTGAGAATGAGTCTACATGTAGTTGTATCTAAGAGTAAAAAAAATTATCCCTTGTCGCAATAAATGAAGGGTACATGTACGTTGGTAAAGGCATATAGCGAGATTGTTTTAAAGTTTGTAAAATTTTTGACAAGTCTTGATTTGCGCTCTACCAACTGATCATAGCCCTTTGTTGGTCGTCTCCCTATTTTGTCAATATTATTTTTCCCACGTTAATCTGGAGGTTGTTGTCTAGTTAATTTTGTCTTTGTTCAACCCCCAAATCACAAATTTTCCTACTGTATTATTTTCAGAGGTTATATAGCAGTGAATTGTTTTATCTTGTAGTGCCACGTTGTGAAGATCACGATTCTTGGCGAGGAAGGAGTTCCTGTTCAGGTGGATGGAGAGGCGTGGGTTCAACCTCCAGGGTTCGTTAAGATCATCCACAAGAACAGAGCACAGATGCTAGTCAGAGATAAGGTACGAGGAAATAAATCTCTTTTACTGGTTCCACAAGGTCGTGGCAGCCACTTCAAGATGAGGGCTACACTTTACTGATTATGGGTACCGATCAAAATTCAATGGTCAATAGGGACACATTGCCACCTACTCTTGATGCTGAAACAGTGTTACTGCTGAAACAGGTTTACCCCCTTCACAGTCCATGGATGTAGGCATGGGTATCATCCACCAGGAATCTGGTTGGTAGAGCAGAATGCACTACCTTCCACTGGTTCCATTTCCTTCTTCTTTTTATTATAAGGGAGGGGAGGTGGGGGAAGTACCCAGACCTGGCCAGGAAACTTTGTAAGATTTGGCAGGTGAAAGTGAAAGAAGTCCCTGCGGTGGTTGGAGCGCCCGACACCATTCCCAAAGCACTGCATGGGGACACATCTAAATGAAACGGGGACAAATGTGAGGGTAGATCTGCTACAGATGGCGGAAACAGCAAGGGTCAAGAGTAAAACTCTTGAGATCTAAGGCTACGGGACTCGAGGAGTTACCGGCACAAGGAAATGTTATCCATCCTTTGATGGTGTGATAAAATGAAATAATAATACTACATGTAATGACACTATCACCTTAGAGAAAAAGAGAAAATTAAGTTGAACTAGAACAAATTGTGAGATGTTGGAAAGCAACCTATTGGTAGGAAGTTTCAAAGTGCAGAGTGCAAAGAAAAATTCTAGTAGAGTCTAATTCTTTCTGTAAATTTTTACTGATGAGGTAATATTTTTTATTCCGACCTAGGCGTTTGAGAACACCTTGAAGTCGTGGACGGATCGTAAGAAGATTTGGAAACAGCTGCAGCCACTGACCGATGAAGAGGTCATCCTGGTCAGACACTTCTGTGAGACAGTCAACAGTCTAGTTACTTGGTACGTAACGATAATACTTAAAGACAGTGGACACCATTGGTAATTGTCAAAGACCAGTGTTCTCACTTGGTGTATGTTAACATATACATAAAATAACAAACCTGTGAAAATTTGAGCTTGATTGGTCGTCAGAGTTGTGAGATAACTATGAAAGAAAAAACACCCTTGTCACACGAAGTTATGTGCCTTGAGATGCTTGATTTCGAGACCTCAAATTCTAACTTTGAGGTCTCGTGGAAAATTACTTCTTTTTGAAAACTACGCCACCTCAGAGGGAGCCGTTTCTCACAATGTTTTATACTATCCACCTCTCCCCTTTACTCGATACCAAGTGAGGTTTTATGCTGATAATTATTTTGAGTAATTACCAATAGTGTCCACTGCCTTTAAGCCGTGTTCCCATTGAACTTTTTATGGTAAGGGTACCCCCTGACTTTTCTGTAGAATGCCAAAATAAAATCCAATGGGGTCGCAAGGTAAACTGCCCTACCTGTATACTTACCGCGACCGTGTTGTAAAACTATCAGGCGGAAATAAGAGTTGAGTAACGGTAACTTAACAGGGCTGTAAAAGTACAATGGGAACAGCCCCGCACTGTAAACCTACAGTGACCATGCTCGCTGTAAAGAGCTGTGCAAACGTCGTGGAATATAAGTCGTCCATGTTGGAACGCTTGGTAGAATGACACCAAAGCCAGTCACAGTAACCTCCCAAATTTTTAAACTATACATTTTTTATTTTTGTTGTGTTCAGTATTCAGAGAGCTGCAGAGCAGAATCGTGCCATAGAGTCTGGCCTGATGCATTACGCTCAGTCGGTATCCACCACGATGGACAGGTTCTGGGGTAGTGAGAAGGTTGGAGAGGTGAGTTTCATGGTCTTTCGGGAAAATATGCACTGTACATTGAGCACAAGATTCAACATCGCTGTAACAAAACAAAGCATTAGAGAAAACTTCATTAAAGAATTTCCAAGTTCAGGCACAAGAACTCTGAAAGTATACATCCTTTTCAGTGAGCAAGTATGTTGCATTGAATTACTTGGGTCATTAAACTTAAATGATTTGCAGTTAATTTGCCATGGGCATTCAGAAGCACAGCTGGTTTGTGCATGATTCAATCAAGTTAACCTGTTTGGATTAGCAATTACATAGAGATAACAGGTGCGAGTTGTCAGACGAAAAGATGTAACTTTTAAGCCTCTTTCTTTAATGCAGCATTTCCGTAATGATTTTGAAAAGCCTTAAGGGGTGTCTTTGGTTATTTCATTGTTTATCCTTTTGTTTGTCCCTTCTCCCTGCAGGGTACCAGTCGCAAAGCCCTTATGGAGATGGTCAGTAGTGTCCGGAACCTCCACAGTGAGACCAGTTTGTTCCTAGCGGCCAAGGCATACACCACGCGCTTAGGAGACGACATTCTTAACAGGCTCAACAGTGCGGTCAGTGCCACGGACGTGGAACTGCGTAAAGTTATGCTGATAGATGGCGCTCTGGGCTTCCCTGAGGAAGATTTACATGTAAGTCAGAATTGTTTTAGGGGGGTGGTAGGGAATGCATCAGTGTATTAAGGAAAGGCCTTGTCTAAATTGACAGCTTTATCAGTGGCTATTACAACAACATGTTCCAAGTCCTTGATGTGGCCATGGCCTAATGATATACATGTAAAGTAAATTCTCACTATAAATAGCAGAAGGTTCTGCTCATAAAGAGTACATTTTGAAGTCCTGAATCTCATTTCTGCTCTGTGTTTCTTTGTTTTTCTTTTGTGTAACAACGAGCCTGTTTTTATTTGCTTTGGCTGATATAACAAGAGTTGACTACTTGCCCAAAGAACGATGAGCCTCCAAGTACTGCCTCAGTATGGCTCCCACGTCACTACACATGCACGCAAGCTTGGACCGCCGTGGACCTCCTATTTTCCCTCTCTTTGTTTATAACTTTTTTGCAACCTTTTTTCCAACCTTGGACCTTTCTCGAACCGTGGACCTTATTGTCCTCTTTTGTTATAGGTCCCCGGTTTGAATGTGTATACCTACTCACATGTCAGTGTGTGCATTCGATTATCGACCCAGGTTATCCCCCAGTGCATTAAAATAGCTTTGACAAGTCTCAGACAAGCTTTTTAAAGTCCGAATGGTAAATTTGTTTTGGGTTGTTGTAATTTTTTGTCAGCAGACAGACCCATACATCAAGCGGACTAAAGGGCGCTTTAAGTTACCGATGGTCTCAAGGTTCAAGAAACCCACGAAGAAAGACTTCCGGTCTTCATTCCCATCCGGAAGTCCTGGCTCCTCAGAAGGAACATGTAAGTAATAATAATAATCGATGTTTATATATTAATTTTGGTTTTTACCCATACACCGATGTGTGTTAGCACTGTATACTCAGTACTTCCCTGTTTATATGGCGCTTTATCACAGCCTAAAGGGTGTATCAAAGCACTTCTGACATTATTACCCCTAACAAATATATGTTATTGAAGCACTGAGTGCAAAGTTAGTTTTTCATTTTGAGTTCTCTTGTTGTTTTATCTTTCAGCATCAGGTGATTCTCCAAGGATGTGGACCCCCCAGCAGGTCGGGGTGTGGCTAGATAGTCTGTCGCTAGGGGAGTACCGGGATAACTTCATCCGTAATGACATCAGAGGATCCGAGTTGCTGACGCTGGAAAGAAGAGACCTGAAGGTAAG
The DNA here is from genome assembly GCF_032118995.1 of Asterias amurensis. Taxonomy (NCBI): domain Eukaryota; kingdom Metazoa; phylum Echinodermata; class Asteroidea; order Forcipulatida; family Asteriidae; genus Asterias; species Asterias amurensis. The sequence continues at coordinate 8,688,185 of NC_092659.1, read as the reverse complement.
CTGCAGAAGTTTTATAAAGTAGACGAAAACAAACTTTTGAAAACAAAATGCTTCATCTTGAAATGGTTTTTGATCACACAAACATAACTGGTGATTTCCTTGGAATGGACTGGGGTGGATTTCACAAAGAGTTAAGATTCCACTCTCATAAGTAGGCCTGGTTGACTAGTGAAATTTACTACTCTATCAGTCGCACCTCAAATAGTCCCGACTATGACACTAGTTGTGACTAATGTTTAATTCTCATGATACATTGTGGCATTGTTTGCTCAGGCGCAATAGAGTAAAACTCAAGCTGCAAGGATTTAAGGGTTAGTGTCGCTGATGTCTGATTGTGTTTTGTAAGTAAATTATGTTGTTGGTTCATCAAACAGGTAGTCGCGACTATTTTTGTTTTAGTAGTCGCGACTAATTTTGTAGCATTCGTGGCAGCTCATTTATTCAAGAAGTTGAAAAATGGTAGTCCTGACGCGACTAATCAATCAATAGTTGTGACTACAACACTAGTCGCCCAGGCCTATTTATAAGGACTAAAGAATGAGTGCATCACAAAACTGATAATGACCTTAGCGAGCCATTCTTAAAGAACAGGTTTTGTTTTCTTTTACCATCAGGACATCGGGGTCACAAAAGTGGGTCACATCAAGAGGATCCAGCAAGCCATCCGAGACTTGGAGAAGAAAGACAATGAGTTGCCAGGAACATCATACAGCTAGTGTCTGTAGTATCGGCTGACCTTTAACCTTTAACCCCCTATGCATAACAAGATGCCTTCTGGTGAACGAAGCTCCTTGATTGGTTGATTCCAGTGTGAACCCTCCACTGCAAAACAGCCTAACTTGAAAAAACAATTACATTTTGAGAAAAAGCAAGCACAGCGACAAGCTGTTTTGCACTCAAGTGTAAAAAGAAGTTGAAATAGGACTTATATTCAAATCCTTACATAGTATGCCTTTGAAAACTTGAAACTGGAAAAGCGCCCTCAATTTACCAAGAATTGATCTTAAAGGGAAGGTACACGTTTGGTAATTGCTCAAAACAAATATTAACTTAAAAACCGACTTGGTAACGAGCATTGGAGAGCTGTTGATAGTATAAAGCATTGTGAGAAACGGCTCCCTCTGAAGTACAACAAATAGCATAGATTTTGAGAAAGAGGTAATTTCACACTAAATAATAAAAGACTTCTAGTCTTACTTCTAGTCTTTTATTCCTATCTGAAAGCACACAAATTCGTCCAACAAGGGTTTTTTTTTCTTTCATCATTTTCTCGCAACTTCGATGACCAATTGTGCTCAAATTTTCTTAGGCTTGTTATTTTATGCTTACGTTGGGACACACCAAGTGAGAAGACTGGTCTTTAGTTTTAGTTTAGTTTTGTTAGACTTTACACAGGCATAAAAACACAACTATACAAATGGATACATAAAGAAATAACTAAAAATACCAAGCAAGTGAGTGGCGAGGAGGAACAGGTGACAATTACCAAACGTGTTCAGTGCCTTTAAAGCAGGATTTGAAACTTTGTATGGTGGAAGAATAACTAATAGACGTTTGCGGTAACACACCATGAGCGTTCTCCTGAAGACGATCAGAGCATACTGATCGAAATGTTGAGTTATTAAACAGGGGTCGAAATTGCCACTAGCCCGCTAGCCCGGGACTACCAGATTTACAGCCGGGCTACTGATTTTTCCAGTTTGATAGCCTGACGGGCTAGTAAAAAAATAATGCAAAAATCATCATCACAAACAATAAAGAACTATGCTATTGGTGTATTGTAAAGTTTGAGCCGTGACGCGAGACATAATGTGGCTTTTGGGCTACCAAAATCTAATAAGGGCTACTAAAAATTATTGGTTACTAGCCCTGCCGACTACCATGGAAATACACTTAATTTCGACCCCTGTTAAACCACCAGTTCTCTTTTAGAACCAACACTACTCAAGAGAGATATTAACATGGTGTTAGCACAAGCCTCTCTTAGTAGTTAAAGATTGATCTTATTTTTAAAAAGATTTTTTAGTTGAGCTGTTTTGTGATTTGAATGGCCAGAACATGACGGGAATTTCAACTATTTTTTATATTTAACAGGCAACGCTTGTTGTACCAATAATTTTTATTGACATTAAAGGCAGTGGACACTATTGGTAATTGTCAAAGACCAGTCTTCTCTCTTGGTGAATCTCAACATATGCATAAAATAACCAACCTGTGAAAACCTGAGCTCAATTGGTCGTTGAAGTTGCGAGATAATAATGAAAGGAAAAACACCCTTGTCACACGAAGTTGTGTGCTTTCTGATGCTTGATTTCGAGACCTCAAATTCTAAACTTGAGGTGTCGAAATCAAATTCGTGGAAAATTACTTCTTTCTCGAAAATTACGTCACTTCAGAGGGAGCTGTTTCTCACAATGTTTTATACCATCAACCTCTCCCCATTACTTGTCACCAAGACAGGTTTTGTGCCAATAACTATTTTAATTACCAATAGTGTCCACTGCCTTTAAGGATTTGATTGATTTCATAATAATAATAATTATAATTTTGTGTTTATTCTGTCCAATGAGAATGGAATGTCTCGAAAGTCAGAATGGTAGGACTGTCTGATTGGATGATTCAACTAAGAATTCAAACACAAAAATGTTCTTGTGTCGAAATGTCTCCCGTAGTTCGGCATAATGTCCCAGTCCAGCAGATCGTTTTGGCAGTCCACCAATTGCGCCGGGAGTCTTTCTTCTCGTATAGAATTTTGGTGATTGATGAGGTGCTCCCAAAGTCTATTGTTACGGCTCCGTTTACTGTTTCTTTAAACCAACAGAATGCTGCAATTATTTGTTTATTTTCTAAGGTGTTCCTTAAAAGTTGGAGGTTTTTAAAAAAAGACGTTGCAGAGAAAAAAAATGTTTTTAAGCAACTTATCCCAAAATGGAAATCTGCTAAAAGTCTAGTCTTGGTTCAAGCCGCTGTCATTAAACATCATTGTAGTACATGGAAGTGTCGTGGCCGAGCGGTTAAGAGCACCGAATTCAAACTCTGGTGTTTCTGACAGCAGAGTGTGGGTTTGAATCCCCAGCCAAGACGCTTGTGTCTGCCACCTTGTGCTGGAAAGTCTCCCATTCAGTGTGCTGAGGAGGAATCCCTCTATTAATGGAATTGTCATCACATGCATCATTGTAAAAACGTCTTGTACCAAGACTAGTTAATCTACTGTAAACTCAGGAAGAGCTCGTTTATCGTCATTGCTTGGTGATACTGAGCAATGGAATTAAATTATAATTGTGCATGGTACAATTGTCATAATTGATATGTATTGATAAGAGTTTTTACCGATGTATTAACTGGGGTGATTTGGTGTACACTCTGAAATGTTTTACTTTATACCAATCTATGCTCTACCCACCATTCAGGGGAAACCAAGAGTAAGTTCGAGTGGGCACATTTAGTTGACCTGTGGTTGACTACTGACCAGCAACAAACATGCGCAGTGACGCACTCACTCGAACGACTCATTTGGAAGTCTAGTCAACCTTCCGCCTTTTAGCTATAGTGTCACTGGTTCCCTTCTGTGCTTTACACATGTTAGAATGAAACATGCTGTTGGGACCAGTGAAGCAACCATGGGCTCGAGGCTGGTTCCAAATGGTCGACCACAGTAGTCAACCAATGGTCGACCAGCCTGGGTTCGAGTCAAAATGGTCAACCTTTAGTAAACCAAGGTGCACACTCGAACTTGCTCCAAGATTTCTGATTGGGGAAATAAACGAAAGTATGAACATTTGTTTACAAAATTCAATTACATATTTGCAATATTTGGAATGATGATGGACATCTTTTATGTTCGTTGTTGTTGACGTTAAGATCTTCTTTGTTTATACTAAATTAAATATGACACAAAATGTAAATATTTGAACTGAGTTCAAGCACTTAAATGTAGTCCTGAAGTTGGTTCTAAGAGTCAACAAATGAAATTGTTTGTGTAGGCAACTCAGTTAGAAACTTAGCCATTTAATGCATGGTTGATTAGATCAGTAATAATGGTTCGAATCCCACCTTGGCATTCGTTTCTCTTGTCAAAGTCATCCCCAAATTCTGGTTTTGCCTGAGTTTATTGGGTTCACAAATGCACAGCCAAACCAGCCATGCTTAGCATTAAGCCAGACACGCCAATCTTATCAGCATCTTTAAGGGTTTTGCCACAGTTTGATGGATTCAGTACTGCTTGGCCAAGCAAATCATGCTTAGCTTGGGGCGAGGAACACTAATCTTAATATCAGAGTCTTAAGGTTTTGCCTGGTGTGATGGACTCAGTACTGCACGCACAAACAAATCATAAGGTTTATCGCGAATAGCAAAATACCAAGAGAGGGCGCTGTTGAACACACACAAAGGTATAGGCGTTGCGTGCGCGAGTCGTAGAAACTGCATAGAAACCGCCCTATATTCCTTCCCACAATGCATTGCGTTTCTGAACCGCGATAAACTTTATGCTTAGCATAGGATCAGGCACACCAATCTTATCAGAGTCTAAAGGTTTTGCCTGATTTTGATGGGTTCAGTACTGCACAGCTAACCAACCTTGCTTAGCATGGGATCAGGCATACCAATCTTATCCGAGTCTAAATGCTTAGCGTGAGTTTGATGGGTTCAGTACTGTACAGCAGCCAAACAAACCATGCTGAGCATGGAGACAGGCAAACCAATTAGAGCGTTAGCGGTTTACTGAGTGTGATCGGGGCATTCTTACACAGCCAAACTAGGCACAGTAGTCCTGTCAGAGTCTAGGGTAAAAAATAAAAAAAATTCTTAAAGTGCTGTAGGATTTTTATTGATATGGGAAAGTTCCGAGCCAGAATGTCAAGGAGGTGTTATTTTATTGATTGTGTAACTATAGTGCCATCTGTTGAAAACCATGATGTTTCAATGTTCACATTTTGTATCGAGATGGAAATATGAACAACTTGAATCTTCAAAGTGGAGGTTTGTCCTTAAAACAAAATTTTAAAAATAAGTAAGACTTTTGTTTTGCCAGAAGAACTGGAATTTGTTTTTACCTTGATTAAGAAGGGAGCTAACCCAGCCTTTCATTTTGTACATAGCTTTCATTGAACTAAAAACAACTTTTAGCGTAAACTTTTCTCTCTTTGGATCTTACTCACCTGTAATATAATTCTACTTTTTTGATACTTAAGAAGCAGTTTCTGGTAAACGAAAACCAAGTCTTTTTGTTGTTTTCTATTTGCAGAAAAGTATATTAATATTCTGCATCGATTTATAATTTATTGTCGACGATTAGGGAGACCAAGAATATAATACTTGAATTTTTCTATTTGTACTTTGAGTTAATTCTAACTCTTGATGCGTTTTTTTTTAGCAAGTGACTATTGTTGTAAATATTGGTATGAGTATACTGAGACTTTTTGTAATCATTTGATAATTATGAAGTCATTTCTAGAGCATCTTTAGCCTACAACCTTTCATGATTTTTGCACAAAATTTGTACAGTAAATACTTGTTTAAAAGACGTTTGCACCAAAGAATTATACTAACTTGGTATTCTGTTTTTCTTGTTTAAGTTAGCCAAAAAGACAGGGGTTTCTAGTAAGATTGTGGAACATGTAAAGTAAATCCACAAATAGCTTAAACAGCAAACTAACGTATGTTATCTTCAGGCCCAATTTCATTAAGATCAGCAAATTCTTTTGCTGAGCGAGTTTACATTAGGGCGTCAGTCAAAACAATGTTAAAAAAGCATATTGGCTGGTAACCTGTTTCTGCTTAGCAGTTATGTTCTGTGCTAAGCAAATGTGTATATACTTACCAGATTTAGGTCCTGAAGTTAACTGGTCACCTTGTTGCTATAAAGTGCTAGGCAGGTTCATGTATTATTGTTAACAGTGACTGTTCTTTTTCTTCTACAAAGAGACATTCCTGTATTTGATTAACTTTCACAATTAAGATATCAGAGTTGCTTTTGCAGAAAATATTACTTATAAATACTATGCTAAGCAGAAATGAACAGGATACCAGGCACAAATTGGACATTTGACATGGTAGTTTGGCTGGTAACCTTATTCTGGTGTAGGCAACATTTCCTTGTGCTTAGGTACTCCTCGTGCTTAAGCAGCTCTATGAAATTGGGCACTACAAAGAAAATAGCCATCTTGAATTTATTTAATTTTTATTTATTTTATAATCTGCCATAAAGTCAGGGAGTCTCTCATTAAGTAAAAAAAAAACAATTGTTGTCACAGAAACATAAGTTGATGACTCTTAGTTGTTACAATGTTTTAACAAGAAATTCTACAGAGGATTTCTAATTGATGAATGGGACCATTTAAAAACTATACTCTTGCCCTTACTTGGACATCTTTTTTGTGCCCGAAACAGGACACAAATAATTATTTAGATATTTATTATAAGTTTATTATGGACCAGATTTTTAAATAAAGAAATCCGTATTTAAGAGAATTTCTTGCAGTTTAATTTATGTTCTGGGAAAAATATGTAAATATTATTATCATCAGGATAAGGAAAGTTAATTTTTTGTACCATGCATTTATACAACATTGTTTTATTACATTAAACCTTGTATTAATTTGATGACTCGATGCGGGGGTTGGTGGGGTTTGTTTTACACAAAATATTGTAACTTAAAAAGGATTTCCCTATTAGATTTACATACAACGTTTCCCTTCTCATTGTACGGCAATTGCCATTTATTGACAAAAATATCTCGTAGCCCATTATTTTAGTAAACTTTTGTATAACTTTATTTATTGAATTTGCCATTTTGTAGTGTTCATAGCTATCAGGGTATTTAAGTTTTGGGGGAAATTAATAGAAACTCACTAAGAGTCAATTAATTTATAAACAGAAAGAATTTGTCATTGAAGCTTGAACAGGGAATCCCACCTTAATTAATTTATTTACTTTTTATGATTTGATTTTTTTTTCTGGATTTTTATTTTTCCCTTTCTTTTTTGTGTGTGAAATACAAAAATCCATTTTGTCACAAGCTATTGTCAAATGCAACAATTGTCCAAAACCACAAGCCACATATGCATTGTCATGTATTTGCATTTGTTTTCCTTTCACGAATGTTTCGGCTAAGTTCTGTTAAGCACTGCAGCTAAAAAGCAAAAATGCAAATATAGAAATAGATCATTTACAATGTTATTTCCTAGACTGAGGTAATACAAAATTTGTTGAACAATAAATCAAAAGGGTTAGTCTTATGCTCAGCCGTTTGTCTTGAATAAATCAGGGTCTGTCTGCCTTAAGGTCTGGTATTCTTGTTTTCAGTCGTTTATACTGAATGATTCAGGGAAACATGTCTATATTATGCAGTAGGCCTTTGTATAAAGGTTAAACTTGTCATTCTTCAAAAACGGCAAATTTAACTCAATAATATTTAGTCTTTGCCGAATATTTAACATGAACGATTTTTTATTTGACAACTCAACTAAATAACTGGATTAATTTGTTAGAATTTTATATTTGTATTTTTTAATAACAGTATAAATGTTATCTTATTTCATGTGGACAATTTTGGTACTTTTTAATTTCTTTGAAAGCTTGCTTAAGAAATTCACTGATAATAAAACAGTTTTGTTTGTGTATTTTTCTAAACACACACACTGTGCACTTACTTCTTTATGCACCGATAAAAATGTTTTGGGGATTTTCAGAATTGTAATAAAGCGAACAATTAACAGGAAAAATATATGTGTGACTGTCTCTCATTTTTTGAAATGTCGTCTTGATAGTTTTTTTTTCTGTGAACTCCTGTTGCCGATTTCACGAAACGCTAGGATTAATCCAATCTCGAGATGGGTTCAAGGCGTCCTGATCGTCTATGTATACGCAAGTGAACTCGTCCTAAGTCCTAAGATTTATCCTTAGTTATGAAGAAAAATAATGTCTGTGAAAAGAACATGTTCCATCAACAAAAAATAAATAAATAACTTTTTTAGTGCGCCCCCTGTAGTTCAAATTTAGGTAAGTATGACGTATTGGCGCACGTGTTAAATCGAAGGACATGCGCACTAAGGTGAAATGTGGTCATTTAAAAAAAATGGCGCTTTTCATGTAGCACCTGTGTGGATGTTTGGACGACAGAAAACGTCCCCAAAACACCCATAATGACATGTTTGTGTGCACTTCGACAAGTTGAAAAATACCACAAGAATTGAGGCATATTTTGGTAAGTAATTTCTTGCTTTTGGAACATGTAAATGCAAGAAAACTGTGTGTTTTTATGTTGAGTGAGTGAGCTAAGTTGTTGAGTAAAAAAATTTCCGAATGCTTTCATCTTATTATATGCTAATAATATGCCAGCAGTGGGCAGGCTGACATCTTGACGTGATGCCTCGCGGGAGATGACCAAACCGACATATTATAAACTAACACAAAGCATGGTTGTATGCACAATACAAAGCTTCAGTAGTCAGGGGTTACAACTGGTCAGTAGGATTAAACTTGGCTTAATTTTTGATTGATCCGCAAGGTTTTTGACTGGTTCATAAAATTATTTAGATTAACTATTTGAATTGTTTAATTCCGATTGATACATGTCCTGTTTCGGATAACTTTTCGTATGGCGCTACCACTTTTTCACTAATTTTAACAAAAAAAGGGATATCTCATTGAGGTAATCTTGATACTATAAGTATATTTCATATCTAATGAAAAGGGTTGGCGCCATATGGAAACTTTTCTAAGGGCACTTCCATTGGAAAATCTTCATGTCAATGTGAAACTTTTGAAGGGGCACATGTAATTCCAGGCCTGTGAATGTGAAAGTGTGAAAATTTTCATAACATTAATTCCTTCCAAATTTATTGTTGCTTCTTGCTTCATTCAAGCTGCATGGTGCCTGAATTTTGCTGGCAGTTCCCAATCATCTTGGACGGACCTTGACATAAGCATTGATTTTGACCTTATATTTGAAGTATATTTATTTTGTTGTCTTTTCAATTAGAGTTGTGTGTTTGAGACCATCCATCCATCAAGGAGAGCTCAGAGCTCCAAGACACACCTTGATTGTCATCCTCATAAAGGTAAATACAAAAGAACATTGATGATCTGTATTAAAGGCGTTGGATACTATTGGTAATTGTCAAAGACCAGTCTTCTCACTTGGTGTATCTCAACATATGCACAAAAGAACAAACCTGTGAAAATTTGAACTCATTTGGTTGTCGAAGTTGCGAAACAATAATGACCCTTGTCAGATGCTTGATTTCGGGACCTCAAAATCTAATTCTGAGGTCTCAGAATCAAATTCAAATATTTTAGTGGAAAATTACTTCTTTCTAAAACTACATTACTTTAGAAGGAGCCGTTTCTCACAATGTTTTATACTAACAACGGCTCTCCATTGCTTGTTACCAAGTAAGTTTTTATGCTAACAATTATTTTGATTAATTACCAATAGTGTCCAGTGCCTTTACTGGCACTTTGTTACAAGTAGGCCTCTTCTGTGTAATGGGTAACTGCAAGCCCCTCCTATTATCGTTAATGATTCAAATTTTACTTAATTAACTTTGAATCGGTTTTGAAAGTTATTGATGGGGTAAGCTTGTGTAACAAGGCACTGTGAATGCACCATCCTTATCGTTTCACATTTTCTGGGTGTCACCGTCGGTACAAGATGTTGTTTTCCCCTCAATTAAAAAACAAAACATTTTATTTGATGCAGGTATTTGTTGCTGTCGTTTTGGCATTTCTAAAGATATCAACAACAAAACTGAGGGATGTTCCGCACCATGAATCATGATTCATCTTAAAATGGTAAGCTGAATTATATCTGCCAAAGCCCTATTCACACCTTCCAGTCAGAAAGCCCTTGTGGTTTATATTGATATGTGAAACATACAATAAAGGTGTTTCACCAGATCCAAACTTACTTTTGTCCTTTTAAATGTTTGTCTTTGTAGTGTTTGTCAGCCACCGTCATGTGAAGATGTCAGGAGATCACCAGTATCAAGCTCATAATGATCTGAATATGGTGTATAACTAAGAAGGTAATAATTATTTGAAGAAAAAAAAAAGAATTTTTGAGGGTAATTTGAAGGATTTGATGGCAAATGGATCTCCACATCTCCAAACAGAATTAATCCTCAGATTAAACTCATCTAGATAAAGGCTAATCACCTTGTAATGTCATGCATTTTAAGCTTCAATTAACTACATTGTTTTTGAATTTGCATATATAAGTTCTATTGATAATGACTGGGGACAAGGCCAGGGTACACACAAATCAAAGGCTGACCCCCCCCCCCCCCCCCCCCACGCACCCACACCCCCCAGCGCCAATGTGTTATAAATGTGAGGTCTGATTTATACACAATACAATGTCCGAAAATTGGGCTGATTTAATGTTATAATTATAATAACCAGTTTTTATATAGCGCTTTTCACACGAAAGGGCTTTTCACAGTGCTTCCAACATTGTTACCCTTGGTCACTGGCCTTAACTCATTCCTTAAACCATCTCAGCTCCCTGGGGAGTATACAGCCTGTGCAAAAAATATGTGCTACTAAGCTACATTAATTGCATGTTGGTGACCCTGCTTATTGACCAAACCTTACCAGGATGAATAGGCCAAATTTGAAACTGAAACATATTGCTTGCAATGGTATACTTAACTACAAGATTGCGCTAGAATCATACTCTGTTCAGTCAGATGATTAAAACAAGACTAACGCAAGAATGATTGCTTTATTTTACATTAGAACCAACTGCGAGGTGGCATAACAACTGCATCTCCTAAGGACCCATGTCATCCATGAAGCACTACCTAAGTCAACAGTGTCAGTTCGTTAGCAAGGCCTGAATGAACAAACCCAGGGAGATTCAAGCTCCACTGAATGGAGGGCTGACACCTGTTTTGCAGCCCTTCGTAAGCAAGGCCTGAATGAACAAACCCAGGGAGATTCAAGCTCCACTGAATGGAGGGCTGACACCTGTTTTGGAGCCCTGGAACTATCAACATGTGAAGCAATTGTTAAGATGATTTAATGAACACAAGTCATATTTCTACCTTAGGTTGCTTTGTAATGACTTGTAAATTTATCAAATTTTGCCCGAAAATGCAACAAAATGCAGCATAATACATTGCATTTTACTCAAACTTGCTCAAATTTTGCCCGAAAATAACAACAGGCTATGGCCATGCGTATTTATCCATTTTTGCTTAAATTTCTGCTCAAATTTGCCTGAAAATGCAAATTTGCGTGTTCATCAAATTGTGTTAAAATTTTACTTAAAAATGCAACAAGGCTATATATTATATAACCTTTCATATTTGTCCATTTTTGCTTAAATTTTGCCTGAAATTGCAAGAAGGCTATAACCTTGAGTATTTACCAAATTTTGCTCAAATTTTGCCTGAAAATGCAACAAGGCTATAGACTTGCGTATTTATCAAAAAAAAAATTAAAACTTTGCCTGAAATTCCATAAAGGCTATAATCTTGTGTATTTATCTAAGTTTGCTTAAATTTTGCCTGAAAATGCAACAAGGCTATAACCTTGCGTATTTATCAAATTTTTGGTTAAATTTTGCCTGAAATTGCAAAAGGCTATAACCTTGCGTATTAATCAAATTTTTGCTCAAACTTTGCCTGAAATTGCAACAAGGCTATAACCTTGCGTATTTATCAAATTTTTGCTCAAACTTTGCCTGAAATTGCAACAAGGCTATAACCTTGCGTATTTATCAAAAAAAAAATTTCGTTAAATTTTGCCTGAAATTGCAACAGGCTATAACCTTGCGTATTTACCAAATTTTTGCTTAAATTTTTCCTGAAAATGCAACAAGGCTATAACCTTGCGTATTTATCAAATTTTTGGTTAAATTTTGCCTGAAATTGCAACAAGGCTATAACCTTGCGCATTTATCAAATTTTTGGCTAAATTTTGCCTAAAACTGCAACAAGGCTATAACCTTGCGTATTTACCAAATTTTTGCTTAATTTTTGCCGTAAAATGCAACAAGGCTATAACCTTGCGTATTTATCAAAAAAAAATTTTCGTTAAATTTTGCCTGAAATTGCAACAGGCTATAACCTTGCGTATTTACCAAATTTTTGCTTAAATTTTTCCTGAAAATGCAACAAGGCTATAACCTTGCGTATTTATCAAATTTTTGGTTAAATTTTGCCTGAAATTGCAACAAGGCTATAACCTTGCGCATTTATCAAATTTTTGGCTAAATTTTGCCTAAAACTGCAACAAAGCTATAACCTTGCGTATTTGCCAAATTTTTGCTTAATTTTTGCCGTAAAATGCAACAAGGCTATAACCTTGCGTATTTATCAAATTTTTGCTCAAACTTTGCCTGAAATTGCAACAAGGCTATAACCTTGCGTATTTATCAAATTTTTGCTCAAACTTTGCCTGAAATTGCAACAAGGCTATAACCTTGCGTATTTATCAAAAAAAGATTTTCGTAAAATTTTGCCTGAAATTGCAACAGGCTATAACCTTGCGTATTTACCAAATTTTTGCTTAAATTTTTCCTGAAAATGCAACAAGGCTATAACCTTGCATATTTATCAAATTTTTGGTTAAATTTTGCCTGAAATTGCAACAAGGCTATATATAACCTTGCGCATTTATCAAATTTTTGGCTAAATTTTGCCTAAAACTGCAACAAGGCTATAACCTTGCGTATTTACCAAATTTTTGCTTAATTTTTGCCGTAAAATGCAACAAGGCTATAACCTTGCGTATTTATCAAATTTTTGCTCAAACTTTGCCTGAAATTGCAACAAGGCTATAACCTTGCGTATTTATCAAATTTTTGGTAAAATTTTGCCTGAAACTGCAACAAGGCTATAACCTTGCTATAACCAAGGCGTATTTATCAAACTGTGAGTGTTATTTTATTTGTACAAGAATAAAGGCTGATGCTATTTATGGGCAAGTCAACCATTAGTTGATTTGTCTAAACTTGGAACTGTTGTCTCATTATTTGACTCGTCTACTTGGCCGCCATGTTTTCCCACAATGCAATAAATTGGGTGTGTATTAATTTTATTGGAGTTTCCTTGTGCAAAACAACTTGCTAAAAGCAACTTATATACGCACCCAATTGTATTGTGGGTAAAAATGACAGCCTGAGGGTCCCACCAGGATAAGGTGGGCCCTCGATATTTAAATTGGGTGGGGGGGGGGGGGGGTAGGGTTAAGACAAATAAAACACAAGTTACAAGGAGAGTCCTGTTCAATTTTTTATTGAAAAAATTGGCCAAAAAAAAAGCAGAGTTGTGCAAACACCTGTGCCTGTCGGTGGACCCCCTCGGCCACCTGGAACTTATGATGACCTTAAGGCCCAAGTGCAATGGTTGATATGTTCTACGTTCAGTGAAGTTCAATTAGATATACGACTAGTGTCTACTTCAATGTTGTAATGTCTCACAAAATATAGATGAGCTAGACGCAATTTTGCGCTTTGTTTTCAGATGCAAGCATTGAGCAGAAGGTAGTTGTTGCTTGCTTAAATGAACTGATGCCCTCAAGGGCCTAAGATTTCACCGATTGTTGTCTCGCAACCAAGCCGCACTGGTGGTGCCAAGAGTTGTCGACGCTTGTTCCAATGGGATCCTAACTCAACAGATGCGGACGACTTGCTATCCAGATGATGATGTGCTGGTTGGAGAAACAAGTTCTGCAATGGCCACTAATTTCCCCCTTGCTTTCCATGGGGCTGCAATTTGGATGTTCAGATGTAGCCAACTAACAAAATGGCTACAAGTGAACTTGTTTTTGGCCAACTTTGATTAAAAACAAAGGTGACGATGTGTAAAACACATAGCTTGTACCAGAAGCTTTGAGAAAAATGCTTGATGTATGGGCGCAAACATCGCAAACTTGGTAAATGTTTTTTAGTAAGCTGAATAGTGACGTCTTCTCAACATGTTTGCCAATAAATGATAACAAAGATGACATTTGATTCATATAATGTCTACCATCCTAAAAGAGACCAACTTTGACTGTAACAACAAAACACTTAAACACAGCTAAGATTGATCAAGAACTGAAGTATTTGATTTACTTTCTAGACTACTACACAACACTGTAATGATGTATTGTATCTTCACTAAAATTCAACTAAAAATTTTGACCTTGAGTTATTTGCAACCTAAGATTTTCGGCATTTGTGTTCGGAGAAAGTAATTAGTAAGAGAAGTAAACACTAACTATTGATTGAAGAATCAACCAGAAATTTTTATAACAACAAGATGCATTTGCATAGAATAGGAAGAAAAAAATGAGCAATTTAGGATACAGCTGTTTCCTAAATTGACGTTTTAAAAGGGATACTTTAACTTTGATCGTTTTCACATTTTTGGCCTTGCAGAAAGAGAAAAAACCTTAACAATTTGTGACAATTAATTCCCCCTTCAAATTATTATCTAATAAAATGAGGGACTAAAGATCTTTGTAATTTAGGGCACAACTGTTTCCTAAATTAAAAACTTGGTAGGAATACTTTAGCTTTGCTTGCATTGAACATTTTTGGCCCGCAGCAAGAGAAAGAACAAAAACAATTTGTGCTTTGCAATTTAGGGCACAACTGTTTCCTGAATTGCAGTCTTATTAGGAATACCTTGACTTTGGTTACAATCAAACATTGTTGGCCTTGTAGTAGGTAAAAAAAAAACTTTCGCTTAGTTTTAGTTTTTCACTGAAATATTGTTAACCTTAACAGTATGACAAAACTTGTGTGTAACTTATTTCCCCTCAAGTTATTTTCTAAAATTAAAGTTTCTTAAATTAAAGTTTCTTTCGCTTGGTTTGTTCGACAACATTGCTGGCCTTGTACTAAGAAAAAACCGACAACCATGCTGTTTTGCATTTGTTCCTCCATCAAAGTATTATCTTATAAATGAGGGACTGAATTTCTTTGCAATTTAGGGCACAACTGTTTCCTAAATTGAAGGTTTTGAATGAATACTTTCACTTGGTTTGCACTGACTCGAAGTACGACAAAACTTGATTTCCCCAAACAAATGACTGATTGGTCTCATTTTTTGTCAAAGATTGACTCAAAATTGTGCTCATTGTGACAGAAACCAGCTGTTTCTTAAGTTCACGCCCCTATTTTGGGTAACACAGCAGTTCGCTCCTTTTTCTGTTAACAGCATCACTTATAAAAAGAACTAGCCCTATAGGTTGTGTGCAATAATAACCTGATGCAAGATGTCTGTGTGTTGTTAATTTTCCTACAAAACTTGAGACGAATTTATCCCTTTGAAACGACCTATGACCTTTCATGCATTGATTACAAATTTGGCTGACCAATTTATGACCTTTGACACAAAATGGATATTGAGTTGAACAAGCAAGCACCCCTAGCTAGTAAAGATTGAATGCTGAACATTTCTAATTTGCTCAAACTTGAACTTGAACAGTTTAGTTCTACCTATTCTGATTTAATGAACCATATCCTCAGATAAAATTTAAGATTATTGTCTAAGGAATTTGGGTGATATTCAATATTAAAATCCTAATGAAAGATGTAAGTGTGATGTCCCAAGCATTTAGATAAGTAGAAACATATATATAATCAACATGTTGTACGAACAATGCTTTACACATGTGTAGTTCTACCTAGTCTAATTAAAATAGTATATATTTCAGAACTTTTTTAAAGTTAATGCCTTGAGTGGGTTTAGTTCTACCTTGTGTGACTTCTAAATCCCCCAAAAATATATTTAGTTGTGAACCCCATGCTTTAAAAAATGTAAACTTTTATAATAAATTTTCAGTTTGGATTTTATTTTTGAAAATTTGTTTCTTTCTATCTATCTAGTCTGATTTTATAAACTGTGCTCTATAAAGTGTTTAAAGGGAAGTTACACGTTTGGTAATTACTCAAAACAAATATTAACTTAAGAACTGACTTAGTAACAAGCATTGGAGAGATGTTGATAGTATAAAACATTGTGGGAAACGACTCCCTCTGAAGTAACGTAGCTTTTGAGAGAGAGGTAATTTCTCACTAAAATATTAAAAGACTTCTAGCTAGAAGTCTTTTATTCTTATCTGAAAGCACACAATTTCGTCCAACAAGATGTTTTGTCTTTCATCGTTTTCTCGCAACTTCGATGACCATTTGAGCCCAAATTTTCAAAGGCTTGTTATTTTATGGGTATGATAGGATACACCAAGTGAGAAGACTGGTCTTTGATAATTACCAAACGTGTACCTTCCCTTTAAACCTACAGTAACCTGTAGGTCGATTTTAAAATAAACATCCTACATTAACATTTAGCTGTAAATGTCCCAAGCTTTTAGAGAACTATAAACTTTTATCATTAACCTTTGTTTATGAAAGCTAATTTAGTTCTACCCTAGTTTGATTTTAAACTTCTTATCATAGAAAAATATTTAGTTGGGAATGTCATAAGCTTTTTGAAAAGTATAAACTTTTCTTATTCACTTTTTGTTAGACATGCGTTGACGATGAATTTAATTCTATCTAGTATGGTAATAAAAACCATGGTCTCAGTTATTAATGTTGCACAGTTTCAGAGAACTTTCATGATAAACTATCTGTTTGGCATTGCTTTGAAAACTAAATGTTAATTCCTGCAGTAATTTGCCCTTGACCATGAACAGACCCTAAGAACCTTGACATAGACCAGACCTTTGACCTCTTCTAAAAACAATCGACTCAAAACAACTACAAATTATAGGAATCCAGTGTCATCTTTGGTATCAAAAGGCAATAAAATTTGTGTTCTTACTAGATATTTTGGATGTAAAGTGGCATGACCAAGCAGAACATGTTTCTCCAGCCCTCATATCACCAACTGGATAGAAGTCTTCATCATCCACTAAGTCCAGATTCCATTGGCTCAAGCAAAGACATCTCAAGGCACCTTTGATGATCTTGAAAGATCCCCAGTACAAACCTGTTTACTCAAAAACAAAAGAATGACGTGACCAACAAAAGGCTAAATAATAAGGGGCCCTCATCCCGACGTCTTGAGAGATCTTGCCGACCAGAACGTTTTAGGGACCAACCACTACCTTCCAGCTCAGGCCCTAGTAAAAACGCATGCTTCCAAAAATGCTCGCTCTAGCTCATCAAATTTTGTTAGGCATTACACCAGTGAAGGAGAACACAAGCTGTGCATCTAAAAGAATTTCACTGAATGGAGAACATACCTTCCATTGCACCCGGGCCCGCAGGACCACCACTTGTTCCAGGCAGCCGAGGAGGTCCACCAACAGGCACAGGTGTTTGCACAACTCTGCGAGTTTTTCAGAGGGTTTGGATGAGGCCCTAACATACATGAAATGAGCTGCTCCTACACAATGAGTCCATAATTTAGTTCTTGAAAATTTCATTAAAAAAACTCAAAAAAACTTGAGAAAACACAAAATTTTGTTTTCCCTTAAGATCTGAAAGGTTTTGCCAAAATCTCTCAGAACAAAAAAATTATGAATATTACATTTCTTTTAGATAGAAATTTCGATATATCTGCAAGATACTGAGATTTCCATGGTTTTGTTTTTATGTTTGGTGAATGAAACAAAGTTAATGGCAAGAAAAGTCAATATTTGTTGAAAATTTTACTTAGATTTCCATAGTTTTGTTTTAATATTTGGTCATGAAACAAAGTAATGGCTTCACTTGCAAGAAAAGTCAATACTTTTTAGAAGTTTCACTCTTATAAATGGTCTCACTTTTAGGTAGGAGCAACTTGTACACTTTACTTAAATAATACAAAGACATATGATTCAGATTTGATGGTTAGTCAAAATAAATAAGAAATAGTTTGTATTTTTCAAATCAAGATCCAAAAGTTCTGGAACATTTTGTTTTAAATGTCTTTGAACAGTTTCAATCAGAGTGCTCTCTGACTGGAAAAACTGTTTCCCAAGAAGACAATCAGAGTGCCCTGATTATCTACATGGGAAATTTTCATCCAAAAGTTCTGCAAAAATTTGCTTTTAAAGTCTTTGAACAGTTTTATTCAGAGAGTTCTCTGATTGGTTTAAAATGTATTTGAACAGTTTCAATCAAAGTGCTTTCTGACTGCTCTCTAACTGGTAAATTGTTTCCCAAGAAGACAATCAGAGTGCCCTGATTATCTGCAGGGAAAAGTTTTCTTTGATTTTCAAAAGTGTTGTTTTGTTAATTTGGCATGTATGAATCTGAATCAAATATCTTTGAGTGTGAAAGGATGGATCGTTATAAACTAAAGTAGAAAACTAACTAATTTAGCACACAGGGGGAAGTGTGGGTAAACCTTACCACAGATCAGAGTAGGTGAAAGTAGATAGCAATAGTGCCAGTTACTCACTACACAAAGTCAGTGTGACGGAAGTGTGAGCAACTCAGAGTACACAGGGGGAGGTTTCAGTTACTCACTACACAAAGGAAGTGTAAAGGAAGTGTTAGCAACTCAAATGACACAAGGGAGAGTGTCAGTTAATCATTACACACAGGAAGTGTGAGCAACTCGAGTAACACAAGGGAGAGTGTCAGTTAATCAACACACACGGGAAGTGTGAGAAACTCGAGTAACACAAGGGAGAGTGTCAGTTAATCAACACACACAGGGAGTGTGAGCAACTCGAGTAACACAAGGGAGAGTGTCAGTTAATCAACACACACAGGAAGTGTGAGCAACTTGAGTAACACAAGGGAGAGTGTCAGTTAATCAACACACATGGGAAGTGTGAGCAACTCGAGTAACACAAGGGAGAGTGTCAGTTAATCAACACACACGGGAAGTGTGAGAAACTCGAGTAACACAAGGGAGAGTGTCAGTTAATCAACACACACAGGGAGTGTGAGCAACTCGAGTAACACAAGGGAGAGTGTCAGTTAATCAACACACACAGGAAGTGTGAGCAACTTGAGTAACACAAGGGAGAGTGTCAGTTAATCAACACACATGGGAAGTGTGAGCAACTCGAGTAACACAAGGGAGAGTGTCAGTTAATCAACACACACAGGAAGTGTGAGCAACTTGAGTAACACAAGGGAGAGTGTCAGTTAATCAACACACATGGGAAGTGTGAGCAACTAGAGTAACTCAACACACACAAGAAGTGTGAGCAACTTGAGTAACACAAGGGAGAGTGTCAATTACTCAACACACACAGGAAGTGTGAGCAACTCAAGTAACACCAAGGGAGAGTGTCAATTACTCAACACATACAGGAAGTGTGAGCAACTCAAGTGACACAAGTGTCAGTTACTCATTACACAAAAGGCGTGTGAGCAACTTGAGTAACAAAAGTGAGTGTCAGTTACTCATTTCACAAAAGGTGTGTGAGCAACTCAGAGTTACACAAGGGGAGGCATCAGTTACTCACTACACCAAGGAAGTGTGGGAGCTCAGGGTTACACAAGGGAGAGTGTCAGTTACTCACTACACAAAGGGTGTGTGAGCAACTCAGAGTTACACAAGGGGAGGCATCAGTTACTCACTACACAAAGGAAGTGTGAGCTGCTCAAGTAACACAATTAGGGAGAGTTTCAGTTACTCAACACACACAGGAAGTGTGAGCAAATCGAGTAACACAAGTGAGAGTGTCAGTTCCTCACTACACAAAGGAAGTGTGAAGGAAGTGTGAGCACTCAGAGTAACAGAAGGTAGAGTGTCAGTTACTCACTACACAAAGGAAGTGTGAGCGCTCAGAGTAACACAAGGGAATGTGTCAGTTTTTTTCACACAAAGTGTGGCACACCTTGAAACGTTGACTAACTACAAAAATATTCAAATAATAAACTAACAGAAAATATAAAGTCAAATTTTGTTTGACTCCTAAGAATTAAGACACTTAAGTGTCTCCTAATTCAGGCATGCAACTCTGTATTTTGATAAAAGAATTTCCAGAAATCAAGGCACAGCGGGGCTTTGTGCTGTGCTTTTAAATTGTTCAATGGTTATGAAAACCAAAACCATAAAAAAAATCAGATGTTGCATGGCTGCTAATGCTGATGTATGAGATGGGCGAAAACCCCGCCTATCTAATACCCTCTGGGGAAAAAAGTCCCATCCGACTCCACTATATGGCAACCAAGTGTGTCAAACTCCACACATCAGCACACACCTAAGCTCAATGCACTAAATGAATGTGCTAGAATAGTGAGCGCAACATTCTGAATTAAGCCTCTGACAACGTTTCAGTTTGTGAGTTTGATGATAGACCACACAAGGGAAGTGCGAGCAACTCACCAAAATAAGGGTGTAAAGTGGTGCAATTTGGCAGAGTACAAAGGCAAGTGTGACCAAGTCACCACCCAATTAATTTAACCATATCCCTATAATATTCAAATAGTTACAAAGTATACATAAAGGTGGTGAATCTCTACCAGTCATGGACGCTAACTCCTTGTGAGATCCAACACTCTCTGTCTGGATTTTGATCTGTAGAAGACGAAAGAAAAGAACAAACAAAGATTGAACATCTTCGTTGATATCATCATTTAATAAGACAATCAAAATATATGTATGTGATCCATTGTCATGATTCATAAAAGCATATTGAAGGCACTATACTTTGAACGCATTGGCTTGTCATGTTGTCTGTAACAGACATCTGCCAACTGTAAGGGTGGTCATGGAGGTTATTAAGAAAGTGCCCACTTTATCGGAACTTGTGCATGTTGATGTTGAAATACTTTGTGATTTTTTTTTTTTGCAAAACAAAGTTTGTGGACAATCTTATTTTGCACATAACAGTAGGTAAAACAATTTGTATACTGATTTAAAACTATACAAACTTTCCAAACTTTCCAAATTGAAGTTGGCCAATTCCAGGATGCCATAATGACGTAATTCAAGGTGATCCCATTCACAAATTTTTATGGATCATGACTTTTTTGGAAATCTATAGGTCAAACTGATCCTATGGTAAAAAATTGTGCTTTGTTCACCGTGTCACGATCTTTTCCTTACTCCACCTCACTAAAGGGTGTTAACCCAAACAACTTGGGTTTTCCTAAGAAATATTAGGCTTTTGTCTCTACCATAAAACTATATCTATGACGTCACTTTTGATAAAAGTGTAGACTGATTTTTACGAATACAGTAAAAAATGTGACCAACCGTCATACATGAAATAACATAGACTATGTGTTTTATTATTGAGAAATCAAAGTTATTGAAACTGTTTTGTAAACAATGGGGGAAACAATTTAAGGCAGGCATGTGAGCGGGTCATGGAAAAAAACGAGGAAATTCTTTTTTCGTGTCCGGATTTTGGGCCAGCGCTACGGGTCTGTCCGTGTCCAGATTTTGGGCCAGCGCTACGAGTCTGAATAATAGGCTTTGTACTGCAGCGTAAACAAAACATTAACAGAAACATAGGCCACAATCGTACCTGGTAACAATTTGTTGTTCGTCCTCATTTTTAAGATATTTTTTGTGACAAGCGCGATGCGTCCTCGACTACCATCATTTAGTTTCAAACTTGTCAACGTGAAAGACAGTGTGCACCTAGTCTTGGCACAAGGTGTTGGCTTTTTAATGCAGTTTTTAGTAAAGCGCCCTCTCTTGGTGGAACGGGACAACGACTTGGGCAAAAGTATCCATCGTGCTTAACGAAAATTTAACAATGGCTTTTGTCAAAGACTATCGCGAAGATGACAGGTTCCCTTTCTCTGCTCTGTGCGAGTGTTGTGCAGTAAAATTACTTGCTGCTTGATGAAAAAAATGAAAAAACGCAGACCGGCCATTCACGACAGAGTCGGGGAAAATGCAGAGCCCGCAAGAAAAACACGAAATAGGAAAATTAAAAACACGGCGCGTTAACGCGGAAGTCTCACATGCCTGAAAGACTCTAAAGTGTAGATTTGTGAATACAATGAACTCACCTGTGACTTTTGACATTATATCCCGAAATCTACACTTTCTCGTCCATTCTCCTCAAAGGCACTGGACAATATTGGTTATTACTCAAAACAATTGTTAGCACAAAAACTTACTTGGTAACGAGCAACGGAGAGCTGTTGTGCATTATGAGCAACGGCTCCCTCTGAAGTAACATATTTTTTGAGAAAGAAAGAATTGCTAACTAAATTATTTGAATTGAATTTGAGACCTTAGCTGAGGTCTCGAAATCAAGCATCTGAAAGCACACCTTGTGCGACAAGGGTGTTTTTTCTTCAACTATTCTCTCGCAACTTCGGCGACAAATTGAGATCAAATTTTCACAGGTTATACGCATATGTTGAGATTCACCAAGTGGGAAGACTGGTCTATGACAATTACCAAAGGTATCCAGTGCCGTTAAAGAAACTGAACACTATTGGTAATTGTCAAAGACCAGTCTTCTCACTTGGTGTATCTCAACATAAGCATTAAATTCTAAATCTGAGGTCTTAAAATCAAGTTCGTGGAAAATTACTTCTTTCTCGAAAACTACGTTATTCAGAGAGAGCCGTTTCTCACAATATTTTATACTATCAACCTCTCCCCATTACTCGTTACCAAGTAAGGTTTTGTGATAATAATTATTTTGAGTAGTTACCAATAGTGTCCACTGCCTTAAACATGATGTTTACATACCTGTAATTGATTGCTCAATGCAAAATTACTTCCACTCTGAATAAAGATCTGGCACTCCCGAGTGTCTGGCTTCAGTTGATCTGAGTATATGAAAGAAGGTCAGAACAAATATTGAACATACCATCAATAAGACATGTACAAAGCGCAAGTTCATTTCAACCTGTAAACCATATAACCTGTGACATCACACATGTTTAAAGAAGATCACTCACAGAGGCTTGACATTCTGCAGGTATGATTTTTACATGGAAGAAAACGTTGTATGGATTTTTTTATCAACCTTTGATATGATGAAAGGAGCACATCGAAAACCCTTTTTAGTTTCTAATTTTTTGTAACTCTTGAATTTACTTGGAATTTCTCACACAACAATTTTCAGAGTGCGACTTGGGCTAAAATTTGATAAAATCACAAGGTTGAATCCTTGTCAAAAATGGGTTCAAGTTGACAAAATACACAAGGGGTAGGCCTTGCGGTTTTTTTCTAACAAAGGTTAATAGGCTAAATATAAGGGGAGTAACCTTCGCATTTTCGTCCAATTTGGGCTGAAAAATCATTTGAAATTCCTTGCATTTTCCTTATAAAATAGGCTTAAACTAGATAAAATCAAAAGAGTTATAGGCTAGAATTTGATAAAATCACAAGGGGTAAGCATTGCATTTTTGCCCAATATCCACCAGAATTTTATTAATTTGCACAGGCCTCGCTTTTTGTCAAGAATGGGCTGAAATTGATAAAATCATAAGCATCATGTTTGTCAAAAATGGGCTGATCATGAGGGGTAAAATTGGGGTATCACAAGGATTTAAGACTTGTATTTTTGTTGAAAATGTTATGAAATTGGATTAAATCACAAAAGGTGTAAGCCTTGCATTTTTGTCAAAAATCGCTGAAGCCTTGCATTTTTGTCAAAAAACGCTGAAGGCTTGCAATGTTGTCTACAATGGGCTGGAACTGGGTAAAACCTCAAGGGGTGAAGTGTAAGCCTTGCGTTTTTGACCAAAATGGGTTGAAATTTGAGGTATGGATTCTGACAATTTACTCTGGTGATGTGGCTATGGATTCTTTTAGAAAAGCAAACTTAATCAAAGTCCTAGCCAAGAACCCAATGGGGAGAAGACAATGAGGAATGAAGTTTCAGTTTTAGTTGTGGGTGGAACACCCCAGAAATTTTTTCCAGGGAAAACCCATGCAGTCACAGGTACATGTAGGAACTGAAAACCCAGTCCACGTAGTGCCCCTGGTGTGATTCGAACAGGGGGTCATAGAGTCGGAAAGCGATGTTGGAAATTAGATACCACTACGCCAACTCGACCACCAATTTTGTATTATCAATATCGATTTGTATCGTACCTGTAATTTTGAAGTCAAACGAGTTGTCATATCGGAGATTGCTGGACACTTGGCTTCAATAACGATAGCTGAAGACATGGCTTCTGCTCGTGTGTGACAGGACAGCCACTATGAATGATGATCTGAAAACCTCTGTTTGGATCACTTGGTCTGTAGATGAAAAACAGAATCTGAATTTTCGGTAAAGATTTCTAAAACTAGATCAACTATGGCACTGCTGAGGGATCCATTTACAGTTTCGTCAAAAATTGGCTCACATCTGATAATACCACAAGGGGTTACTAAGCCTTCCTCTTTTGTTGAATGTGGGCTTAAAATTTGATGAATTCACAAGGGGTAAGCCTTGCATTTTTGTCAAAAATATATCTGAAATTTGATTGCCCAAAATGGCTTGAAATTTGAAGTAAAGATTCACCTATTTGTGTAAATGGTGACAATGTAAGAATTGTGGTTCATTTCATTTGAATTATTCTGGTTGTGAAGCTAAGGATTATTTTAGAAGGACACCCCAGAAAATTATCCCAGTGAAAACCCACGCAGTCAGTGATCCCAGGAGTGCCCAAGGTCTGATTCTAAAATATTTGAATTGAATTTGAGACCTTAGCTGAGGTCTCGAAATCAAGCATCTGAAAGCACACCTTGTGCGACAAGGGTGTTTTTTCTTCAACTATTCTCTCGCAACTTCGGCGACAAATTGAGTTTAAATTTTCACAGGTTATATGCATATGTTGAGATTCACCAAGTGGGAAGACTGGTCTATGACAATTACCAAAGGTATCCAGTGCCGTTAAAGACACTGGACACTATTGTTCATTGTCAAAGACCAGTCTTCTCACTTGGTGTATCTCAACATAAGCATTAAATTCTAAATCTGCGGTCTTAAAATCAAGTTTGTGGAAAATGACTTCTATCTCGAAAACTACGTTATTCAGAGAGAGCCGTTTCTCGCAATGTTTTATACTATCAACAGCTCCCCATTACTCGTTACTCGTTTTGTGCTAATAATTATTTTGAGTAATTACCAACAGTGTCCACTGCCTTAAACACGATGTTTACATACCTGTAATTGATTGCTCAAGGCAAAAGTACTTCCACTCTGAATGAAGATCCGGCACTCCCGAGTGTCTGGCTTCAGTTGATCTGAGTATATAAAAGAAGGTCAGAACAAATATTGAACATACCATCAATAAGACATGTACGAAGCGCAAGTTCATTTCAACCTGTAAACCATATAACCTGTGACATCACACATGTTTAAAGAAGATCACTCACAGAGGCTGGACATTCTGCAGGTATGATTTTTACATGGAAGAAAACGTATGGATTTTTTTATCAACCTTTGATATGATGAAAGGAGCACATCGAAAACCCTTTTTAGTTTCTAATTTTTTGTAACTCTTGAACTTACTTTGAATTTCTCACGCAACAATTTTCAGAGTGCGACTTTGGCTAAAATTTGATAAAATCACAAGGTTGAATCCTTGTCAAAAATGGGTTCAAGTTAACAAAATTCACAAGGGGTAGGCCTTGCGTTTTTTTTCTAACAAAGGTTAATAGGCTAAATATAAGGGGAGTAACCTTCGCATTTTCGTCCATTTTGGGCTGAAAAATCATTTGAAATTCCTTGCATTTTCCTTATAAAATAGGCTTAAAGTCACCTGGAAGTGGTATTTTTTCAACATAAAGTTTTTGTCACTAATATATGTGTTTTGATAATAATAATAATAATAATATCGAAGTCTTATATAGCGCACGTATCCACCAAACAAGGTGCTCAAGGTGCTGAGTATATACAAACTTTCAGAAAGATAGGTTATTGCAGTGATGAATTCCGAGACCCAATTATTTAGCACCTTATAAGGGTTTACAAGGTGCTACGGCGCATTAAGCAGCCACAACCAGGAACACCGGGGCGAACCCCTTCTCTTTTCGATAAGTGCACTGGGTTCTTTTACATGCGTTACACAACACATGGGACCAACGGCTTTACGTCCCATCCGAAGGACGAAGCAATGGTTAAGTGTCTTGCTCAAGGACACAGTGTCACGTCTGGGGATTCGAACCCACACTCTGCTGATCAGAAACACCAGAGTTTGAATTCGGTGCTCTTAACCGCTCGGCCACGACACTTTCACTTAACTAAGGTTTTAAAAATCCAGGTCTTATGTTATTTACAAATTTAAGAGTAGACCCCGACCCGAGAGGGCGCTGTTCGTGACGTCAATCGTGACAACAGACTTTGCCTGTAATGCGTAGAGTAAACACAATTGCAAAGTACATGTACGGACCAAGTCGTGAGTTTGTAAGTTTCATAAAAAAAAAAATTGTTTTTTTCCGGCAATGCCGACCAGGTGTATTGCTGCTGAATGCAGAAAAACACTTTTTGAAATGTACCAACTCATGACTTGGACGTACATGTACTTTGCACGTGTGTTTACTATACGCATTGCAGGCAAAGTCTGCCTCGATTGACATCACAAAAGGGGTAGGCGGAGTCAGCCCCCCAAACAACTTTATATATTTTTTAAACATATAAATCGTGACAAACAATTACTAAAAAAAATGTTTTATTGTTCGTAAGCATATACCCTTATGTTTGAAAGAAAAAAAAATATATTTCCAGGTGACTTTAAACTAGATAAAATCAAAAGAGTTATGGGCTAGAATTTGATAAAATCACAAGGGGTAAGCCTTGCATTTTTGCCCAATATCCACCAGAATTTTATTAATTTGCACAGGCCTCGCTTTTTGTCAAGAATGGGCTGAAATTGATAAAATCATAAGCATCATGTTTGTCAAAAATGGGCTGATCATGAGGGGTAAAGGCCCGGTCCCACTGCAGCGATAACGATAACGACACAGAGAGAAAGCATTCCATTGGTTGAATGAGCTTGTGCGTATTCTGCATCGAGCAATTCAACCAATAGAATGTGTTCTCTTTGCGTCGTGATCGTTATCGTTTTCGTTATCGCTGCAGTGTAACTTGGCCTTTAGCCTTGCATTTTCTTGGAAAGTTTATGGATACAGAAAAACAAATATCCACTTTTGTCAAAAATGAGTTGAAGTTTGATTAAAATGATGCCCTGCATTTTTGTCAAAAAGGGTTTAAAATTGGGGTATCACAAGGATTTAAGACTTGTATTTTTGTTGAAAATGTTATGAAATTGGATTAAATCACAAAAGGTGTAAGCCTTGCATTTTTGTCAAAAATCGCTGAAGCCTTGCATTTTTGTCAAAAAACGCTGAAGGCTTGCAATGTTGTCTACAATGGGCTGGAACTGGGTAAAACCTCAAGGGGTGAAGTGTAAGCCTTGCGTTTTTGACCAAAATGGGTTGAAATTTGAGGTATGGATTCTGACAATTTACTCTGGTGATGTGGCTATGGATTCTTTTAGAAAAGCAAACTTAATCAAAGTCCTAGCCAAGAACCCAATTGGGAGAAGACAATGAGGAATGAAGTTTCAGTTTTAGTTGTGGGTGGAACACCCCAGAAATTTTTTCCAGGGAAAACCCATGCAGTCACAGGTACATGTAGGAACTGAAAACCCAGTCCACGTAGTGCCCCTGGTGTGATTCGAACAGGGTTGGAAATTAGATACCACTACGCCAACTCGACCACCAATTTTGTATTATCAATATCGATTTGTATCGTACCTGTAATTTTGAAGTCAAACGAGTTGTCATATCGGAGATTGCTGGACACTTGGCTTCAATAACGATAGCTGAAGACATGGCTTCTGCTCGTGTGTGACAGGACAGCCACTATGAATGATGATCTGAAAACCTCTGTTTGGATCACTTGGTCTGTAGATGAAAAACAGAATCTGAATTTTCGGTAAAGATTTCTAAAACTAGATCAACTATGGCACTGCTGAGGGATCCATTTACAGTTTCGTCAAAAATTGGCTCACATCTGATAATACCACAAGGGGTTACTAAGCCTTCCTCTTTTGTTGAATGTGGGCTTAAAATTTGATGAATTCACAAGGGGTAAGCCTTGCATTTTTGTCAAAAATATATCTGAAATTTGATTGCCCAAAATGGCTTGAAATTTGAAGTAAAGATTCACCTATTTGTGTAAATGGTGACAATGTAAGAATTGTGGTTCATTTCATTTGAATTATTCTGGTTGTGAAGCTAAGGATTATTTTAGAAGGACACCCCAGAAAATTATCCCAGTGAAAACCCACGCAGTCAGTGATCCCAGGAGTGCCCAAGGTCTGATTCAAACAGGGGCCCTAGAGGTGGCAATGATGTAGGAAATTATATTCCACTTTGCCAACTCCTACCGCCCATGTATTATCAATATCATTTTTTGTATCGTACCTGTAAACATGAAGTTGAATGAGTTGTCAAAACTCAGATTACTGCACACTAGGCTTCAACATTGCTTCTGCTCTGTGCGACATGGACAGCCATTATGACTGATGATCTGACAATCTCGACGGCACTATGACTGATGATCTGACAACCTCTGTTTGGATCACTTGGTCTGTAGATGGAAGAAAGAAAATGAGGTTCAAATTCATTTGTTTTCCCACAGTATCGAAAGAAAATAGACATTATCACTCAAAAGAGACCGGTAAAAAGAAAACATCTTTACAGTATGGATTTAAAAACTACATGAAATATGGCACTGCTGATGGATCCATTTGCTATTTTATTGAAAATTTGCCAAGATTTGATAAAACCACAAGGGGTAACTAAGCCTAGCATTTGTGTTGAAAATGGGCATAAAATTTGATGAATTCACTAAGTGTACCCCTTGCAATTTTGTAAAAAAAATAGTTGAAATTTGATAAAACCACAGGGGGTAAATCTTGTATTTCTGCACCAAATGGGGTATGGATTCACCTTTTTGTTAACGGTGACAATGTCAGAATTGTGATTCATTTCATTTTTATTGTTCTGGCTGTGAAGCTATGGATTCTTTTAGACAGTCAAACTTAACCACTGTACTAGCCTAGAACCCAATGGGGAGAAGACAATGAAGTTTCATGATTTTTTTTTAGGGAGAATAACCCCAGAAATTGATTCCAGGGAAAATCCACACAGTCACAGGTAGGAACTGATTACCCAGTCCACGTAGTGCCCCCCGGTGTGATTCGAACAAGGGGTCCCAGAGTCAGAAGGCAATGGGGGAAACTAGACACCACTACTGTTCAACCATTCGACCTTCAGTTTGTTTCATCAATATGTATCTTAGAATCGTACCTGTAAACATGAAGTTGAATGAGTTGTCAAAACACAGATTACTGGACACTAAGCTTCAACATTGCTTCTGCTCTGTGCGACATGGACAGCCATTATGACTGATGATCTGACAATCTCGACGGCACTATGACTGATGATCTGACAACCTCTATTTGGATCACTTGATCTGTAGATTGAAAAAGAAAATAAGGTTAAAATTCATGTATTTTCTCACAGTATCAGATGAAAATAGACATGGTCCCTCAAAAGAGATCAGTATAAAGAATACAACTTTTCAGTACAATTTTCAAAAACTAGGCACTGCTGAGGAATCCATTTGCATTTTTGTTGAAAACTTTGCTAAAATTTGATAAAACCACTCGTGATAACTAAGCCTTGCAGTTTTGCACAAAATGGGCTAAAACTTGAAAGTATCACAAGGGGTATTGAAAATATCACAAGGGGTAACCCTTGTTTTTTATTGAAAATTTGTTGCAAATGAAAAAAATCACAAGTGGACTTGATAAAACCGCAAAGGGTAAGCCTTGCAATTTTGTCTAAAATGGATTCTTCAAGAAAAGCATATTTAATCACTGTACTAGCCAAGAACCCAATGGGGAAAGGACAATTAGGAATGAAATTTCAGATTAAAGGCAGTGGACACTATTGGTAATTAGTCAAACTAATTATTAGCATAAATCCTTACTTGGTAACGAGTAATGGGGAGAGAGGTT
The DNA here is from genome assembly GCF_032118995.1 of Asterias amurensis. Taxonomy (NCBI): domain Eukaryota; kingdom Metazoa; phylum Echinodermata; class Asteroidea; order Forcipulatida; family Asteriidae; genus Asterias; species Asterias amurensis. The sequence continues at coordinate 8,658,355 of NC_092659.1, read as the reverse complement.
GATAGTATAAATGGTGTGAGAATTGGCTGACTCTGAAATGAAGTAGTTTTTGAGAAAGAAGTAATTTCTCCACGAATTTGATTTTGAGACCTCAGATTTAGAAATTGAGGTCACAAAATCAAGCATCCGAATGCACACAACTTAGTCAGACAAGGGTGATTTTTCATTCATTATTATCTCGCATCTTCGTCGACAAATTGAGTTCAAACTTTCACAGGTTTGTTATTTTATGCATAGGTTGAGATACACCAAGTGAGGAGACTGGTCTTTGACAATTACCAATAGTGTCCACTGTCTTTAAGATGTGGGAGGAACACCCCAGAAAATTATTCCAGGATAAACCCAGAAAAGAAAAGGGCTGAAGTTTGATAACATCACAAGGGTTTGAGCCTTGAATTTTTTCACGAGATGGGCTGAAATTTGAGCCTGGATGCACCTATTTGTGAACAGTGACAATTTCAGAATTGTGATTCAATTAATTTATATGAATCTATTCTGGTTGTTATGCTGTGAATTATTTTTTGTATCGTACCTGTAAACATGGAAGTTGAATGAGTTGTCATCATCGATTCATCATCACTTCTGCTCTGTGCGACATGGACAGTACTATGACTGATGATCTGACAACCTCTGTTTTGGATCTGTACATGTAGATAAGGGAATAACGTTCAAGGTTAATTTATTTTCTCTCAGTATCAAAAGAAAGAAAAAAAATCACTCAAAAGAGATCAGTATGAAGAATACAACTTGTCAATACAGATTTCAAAAACTAGATGAAATATGGCACTGCTGTGGGATCCATTTTAGAAGCAGAGCTTATGGCAATGTTTCCTAATGACAGTCATTTACATGGAGACAGAGAATGACAATTTTCTACCTGTATGAGTGAACCGTGGAGGTCCAATGAGAATTTTAACACATATTTGTATTTTTTCGGGGGGAGGGAACCAAATGTGATTTTTGCCTATGATGACACATTGAAAATCTCTGCTGTAAAAACCACGGTGCTATCTCAATAAAGAGCAGGATTTGGCTGAAATTCAAGGAATTATTTCTCTTTCACCCATGCTTTTATTAGGGAACTTGTAACAACTTGCCTCAGACCAGTTGGTGGCCTCCAGAAATGTCACCCTGAATGCTCTCCATCTAAGCCCCAGGCCTCTGGAATTTGTCAATAATTCTCTGAATGTCATTTCCCACTTCCCCCACTCCATGGTCTCGTGGGGTTATTTGCCAAATTATCATGCTCTATACTTTCAAATGTAAACATATAGGTCCATCAATCTATACTTTCAAATGTAAACATAGGTTCATCACAGTGTGCTGAACAGCACTGTTCTAGAGTTGCAAAGGTCATTGGCCAAATTTGAAACCCATCAAAGTAAATATGCAAGTGATTTTTTCACAAAAATCGGGAAAGTACTGAGTAAGTGTAAACCCCCTCAACTATATTCTTTATCCCCATTGTAAATTTAACATTTATTTTGTAATGATCACAACAAGCAACCAAACTGAGCAAACTTCCATTACACATGAGGGGTTGTTTAATTAGAACTTGTTTTCAGAAATTAGACTAGGCTTTTTTTAGAATAAGCCTGTGAGGGAGGAATGATCTTTTTAGTTTGAACATTAAAAACATCATTCATAATTTTTGTTTCTATTGTTAATTGTTTCGCACCTTCAAAATGTGAAGCTTCAGTTTTCAAAGCAGATTGCTGGAGACTCTCTGAGGCTTCATCATTGGTAGATTGAGACATCTCTGCTCAATGTGATGTACAGCCATCCATGAGTGATGATCGGACATCTCTGCAGTCTTCAGTACTTTATCTGTACAAGTTGAAAAAAACAAACATAGGAATGCGTACAATTTTAACATTTAGTGAGTAAACTATTCATTGATTTAAATACAGTGGACACTATTGGTAAATGTCAAAGACCAGTCTTCTCACTTGGTGTATCTCAACATATGCATGAAATAACAAACCTGTGAAAATTTGAGCTCAATTGGTCATAGAATTTGTGAGATTATAATGAAAGAAAAAACACCCTTGTCACACAAAGTTGTGTGCTTTCTGATGCTTGATTTCGAGACGTCAAGTTCTAAACTTGAGTTCTCAAAATCAAATTCGTAGAAAATTACTTCTCTCTCGAAAACTACGTCACTTCAGAGGGAGCTGTTTCTCACAATGTTTTATACTATCAACCTCTGCCCATTACTCGTAACCAAGAAAGGTTTTACGATGATAATTATTTTGAGTAATTACCAATGCAATAGTGTCCACTGCCTTTAATATCTCGTTTTCTTCATAAAAATAATGTTTGTATTTTTAGTATTTTTATTTGTGTCAGATGCTGAGGATCTTGACGCTTATGGTGAGGGGCTGCCAACTTCTCACCTGTAGTATTTTTTCCCTGTTAATTAATTTGGATCCATTAATTAAGTTAATTTCAGGGTCATTCCATGTCAAAGTCAAACCATTTTTCATTGGTCAGGCATGCAACTGCAACTTAACCAAAAAGAGGAAATTACAAAATTCCAATGATTTTATATAGTATTTTTCAATTTTGAATGGTACAACTAAAACTGAGATTAAAAAAAGAGGAAATCAGCTGATCCGAGGAAAAGTTGCATGCCTGATTGGTCGTCGATTTTGCCCTAATTGAATATTGAAAATCACAAATCACTAAGATTAAGAAGATGTTCGTCGTCGTTACAATACAAAACGGAGTAGGCCTAGGCCTGTCAAATTATCATCTCCTTAAGTAAATTAGATACTGGAAAAGTTTCCGTATGGCGCCACCACTTTTTCATTCGAAATAAAATAATATAGTATCTAATTTACCTGATTGATATATCCCTTTTTGTAAAAATGAGTGAAAAAGTGGTGGCGCCATTCGGAAAGTTATCCTTTAAATCAATGTTGTTAATATGTTTACAGTAAGTAAACAAAACGTACATGTATCGTGCATAAAAACCAACACTTTTGCCCACGGCCCTTCCGTCATGCTGCCGCCCCTCCCACTGGCCGGCCGGCGCGTGGTTTGAGTCGGTTTTTTTAATTTTATTTTTTAGGACAAATTATGAACACTCGACGACGAAGAACACAATTTGTTTTGCATTTTTCATGTTCAAAAAGCAGTAGTCACTTACCAAAATGATCTATAATTCTTGTGGAATTTGCCAACTTATCCAAGTGTATCAAAAACCTGTAATTTTTTGACATTTTCTCGTCGTAAGACTCGTAAAAACGTTCACACGTGTACTACACAACAAGCGCCATTTTCTTAGTGGTGACCACATTTCACCCAAACAGTGCGCATGTCCGTCGCCTACACCCTGCATCAAAGTCCCCAAATATTGAATTTAAAATTTAAAACAACTATTTTAAACAAGTTGTCTTGCCAAATATAGCAATTCTATTGAATTTATTTTGACTTTGCAGTGTTTAATATTACCCAATTTAGAGGCAAAGAGCTCTTTTCCCTTGAGCTATTATAGGCGGAGTGATATCCCCGACCTCTTTAAGTAAAGTTTGCACACACACCATGCTCTGGTGGTACCACATTGTTCAGAGGGGTGGCGCAATTTTTAAGAAGGGACCCAATACACACAGATATGTAGAAGTTAGAACATTTAATCAATTAACCGCATTGAAAAAAGGTCCATTCTTATTTTTTAACTACTGAGATGTCTTCTGGGTGACTGATTCAGCGCAGTGCGCCAAACTTTTGGCAGAGAGTTATCGATACGGCGCCCCGACCACGGTGCCAATCGAACTTGCTCTCGCAGTCGTCAGAAACAGCGCCCTCCAGTGGTTTGAGAAGTTCATTGACGCTAATGGCGGCGCCCATGAACCGTCTCGTGTTTGTTTCGATCTGTCGTCTGTCAGTGACAGCATGGTGACAGTGTCAGTGTTTATCATATCATAGACAGTGTCATTTTTGTTTGTTTCTGTAATGCACGTGTAGCTTCTTACACTAACATTATACTGATTTAGGAATAATTTTCCGTACGTCGCCAGCAATTTATCCGCCCTGCCGTTACTTACTCCTTTTCAAATGTGTCATTAGTAGTAGACATCATTACATTAAGCAACCGATAATGAGCAAAGCAGTTACTGACTCAACTGGGTCTAACTCTAACCTTACTGCTAGAACTATTTCGGTTTCGTCCGGCCATCCGGCTATCGTCTACGGGAGACGATAGCCGGACGAAACCGAAATAGTTCTAGGAGTAACTCTAACCTTAACCATGGACTCTGGCTGGAGGTAGAAATAGACTCTGTCTGGTCTAACAAACCTCCATTTAATTTACTAAACCTCAATTTATTAAAATTGATGAAACAAAAATTACTTACTTTACTCCTAAAGTCCTACATACAGTACAGTAGTATTCATGGTATTTGTCACTATTCTATTGGTAGCCCTAGCAGGCTACTTCTAGAAGCTATAATTAATAAGGCTCCCCCGGAGCGGGGGAGCCTTAGTTTCTAGAAGTAGCTCTACTTTTAGGCAAGCATGGTAAGTGTTACTGTTAACTATAATCCTAGAACTATAATGAGGTTGGTTCCGCTATCGTCTTCACTAGTGGAGACGGTAGCGGAACGAATCTCATAGCCCTACCTAGTTAAATTAGCCCACCTTGTTGGGCTGACAGTTGCTACAGAGCCCCAGTTATGGATTTAGATAGAAAAGTATTAGTAATCTTATTTAAAACTTCTCTATTTTGTCTTTAGAATAGATCGTCGTTTGTACATCATGGGATGAGTGATGGAGGTTCTTCAGAAAATCTACCCTAAATTACTTCCTCTTCAGGATTACCTAAAAGGCCTTGGATGTGAGGATGTTGTCCGCGAAGACGACAAACCAGGGCAAGTCAGAAATATTGTAAACAATTGTTACACCTGAAGAATCTTTGTATTGGGATTTCTCTGTTTAAAAGGCACTGGACACTATTGGTAGGCCCCCTACTAGTTACTCAAAATAATTGTCAGCATAAAAACTTACTTGAGAACAAGAAATGGAGAGCTGTTGGTTGTATAAAACATTGTGAGAAACGGCTCCCTCTGAAGTAACGTAGCTTTTGAGAAGGAGGTAATTTGTCACCCAAATATTATAAGACTTCAGGTCTGAATCCTTTTATTAATAGGGCGTCTAAACCACAACAAATAAGGCAACAATTGTGTTTTATCTTTCATTATTCTCTTACAACTTCGATGACCGTTCGAGTCAAAATTGTCACAGATTTTTATTTGTTGCATATGTTAGGATACACCAAGTGAGATTAATGGTCTTTTACAATGACCTCCGGATTAATGTACACCAATTGGAGTGAAAGCATGTGATAAAATGTGATGTTTGCTTTTGTCATAAGTTTGTTAAACTAAAAATAAGATGATTCTTTATTATTGTTTTCAGCTTCAAGATCTTCATGGAGAAAACTTTTGTTGGGGAGAGTGCAAATTGTCCGCAGTTCAGAGGGAAAGTCACGAGTGATTGCCCTGCTGCTAGTCTGGATGACGTCATTCAGGATGCTGTTTTGGTCAGATATGTATCTGCTAGCTTCATCCCCTGACAACACTATCTCCCACACTGCCCCACCCTGCCATTCTCCCACTCTGCCCTGCCCCCCTCGATCTGTCCCGCCTTGCCCTATTTACACCCTGCCCATCCCCACTCTGACCTGCCCCACCCCCTGCACATGGCCCACCCTACCCTACCCAGCACCCTGACCTGCCTCCAGCCCTGCCCTGCCCCCACTCTACCCAGCTCCGCCCTGACCTGCACTACCCTGCAGTGCACGTCTCTGCCATGCTTCAACCCTGCACTGCCTCACCCTGCCCTACCCCTGTCGTGACCTGCCGCCAACTCTGCCCAGCTTTCACCCAGCCTGCCCCACCCTGCCTATCCCAACCAGCCCTACACCACTCTACCCAGCTCCACCCTGACCTACACTCCCCTGCAGTGCACCTACTCTGCCCATCTTCCACCCTGCACTGCCCCACCCTGCCCTACCCCCAACGTGACCTGCCGCCCACTCTGCCCAGCTTCCACATTACCCTGTCTTTTCACATAAAGGTCTTCAGCAGCACTTGGTAGCTAAAATTGAAAACTTACAATGAATGAGCTTTGCTGTATATATCCGTTTGTGCAGGATAACACATTGAAATGCAGTGTTTTATATCACATCAATAAATTACCTTTTTTTGCCCTCAATTTTATTTAGATGATAAAATCAAGAACAAAAGAACAATCAGTGAATGTTTTGACTTTTGGAAAAGTAAAGGTGAGAGGAATTTAAAATTTTACGTCTTGTACAGGTTGCCTATCAAAATTCAAAAAATAGAATTGTTTTTGGTGTGTACAAGCCAAAGTGAGATTACTATACACAATTGCCAGTCATTTTCAGTAATTTTCAGCTATGTTTTCAAATAACGTTGAAGTTTTTGGAATAAAAAAAATGTTAAAGTTTTTCGGAATAAAAAAAAAGAGTAAAAGGTTTTTGGAAGAAAAAAAATTTTAAAGGTTTTTTTTTCAGGCTCAATAATTGACATCTGGATTTAAAAGAAACAAACTCAAATTAAAATCTTAAAGTTTTGAAATAATTTGTTATAACAAAAATCAAACTCTCTGTCACTGGTTCCAGTTGAATGAGCTGAAACAATGCAAAGCATAAATGATCATCACTCCTGATTGCAATGATGTACTGACTTGAAAGACAAATATTGCTTCTTACATGTAGATTCATATGAAAAGAGATAACTCAAAAAGTTAATCACAGTTTTCAGTTGAATGAGCTAAAACAATGTTATTTTATGTAATATGTTGAGATACACCAACTGTGAAGACTAGTCTTTAATAATTACCAATAGTGTCCACTGTCTTTAAAATGAGTTGAAACTCGAACTTGGTTTCGGAACATGAGTTTTACTTCTGTCTTCCGTTACTCTAGTTTTCCTTTAAGTGAAACATAACATGAAATTTTGTTATTTTCATTTTAGTTGATGATTTTATTGCCGTCAAGTGTTCTCTTTTTTGTTATTTTCCTGGTGTTTTCCTTTTAGGAAGGAGGTCAGACAGAGAAGGACAATCAGGATCTTGTTAATGTGAAGCTCTGGAAGATGATGTTAGGCAAGATTGGAGTGGATGTCGTCATGTACTTATTGACCAACACATCTGTGTTTCTTTTTGCCCCTCCATCCTGCTACATCCAAGCATGTGGTAAGCTCGCTCACTCACTCACTCATTCAGTTGACCCAAGTTGTTGTGTTGCCGCATGATTGAGTTGGGCTCGATGTCTGATACAACTCCATCCTGTATAGACCTTATGCACATGACGTCATTTCAGTAGGGCGCCCTCACCTAGAGGTCAGAAGGAGGTTGTTCATTGGCCAATCCTGTGGGCCGGACGTACAAATCTGTGCGTTTCGATTGTTTCGTCACCGTTTTTCCACTAAGATGGCCGCTGGATGACGTCAATGCATAAGGTCTATACAACTGATTAGCTCCTCTTTATTGTTAATTTCTGCATTGTGGATCAGGGTCTTGAGCATGCACTGCCGAATGTTTGAGTTGGACTCGATGTCTGACACGCCACACAACTCTATCCTGCATACAACTGATTAGCTCCTCATTGTTGTTTACTCCTGCATCCTTGATCAGGGTCTTGAGTATGGTCTTGGTGGGTCTTCCGTGGGTGGGTTCCCACATGATGACTCTATTGGCTGTTGGCTCTGGATGCCGTAGGCATTGACCAGCAAGGCACCATATTTTTCTAAATCAGTGCTGGCAGGCTGACAATAGTGGGTCTAGCATTCTAAATCACGTGATGTATGAATGGTCAGAGAGTAGGAGGGTTGACTGTGTGTCGTTGTAGATGCGTTCACTAAATCATATCATATTCATGATTTCAGTTTTAAGGCCTTTGTCCAGTCTGTTCTGGGTTGGCTTGCTTTCTCCCAATGGCTCTCCTCCACTTGGCCCTGTACGTCGCATCCCTTGCATTGACTCTAAGCAGTTCCATGTCATTTGACACGGAGCTCTGCCAAGTCTTGTGTGGTAGGCCCATGGGTGTTGGCCCCACCCGCAATTACGTTGCTCTTGACCCAGTTTGCATCTTCCTTTTTCTCCTAATGACCAAACCAGGGCTGTATGCTTCGTTTTTGAAAGGGCAAGGGCACCAAGGCAATTTCTCTTTGTCAAAGGGCACCCTATGAGGAAATTGTAAAATTCTACTGGAGCATTTCAAGGGCACCAAGGCGATGACAAGGGGCAACGGAGGTCGCCTCCGTTGCCTCTGAAGTATCAGGCCTGCCAAACCCTGTCAGCCTGTGCCTCCTCAATACGGTGCCGATCCCCTCTACTCTGACTCTCCTCCTCAGCTCCTCACTTGACAGCCTGTCAGCCAGAGACACCCCACACATCCACCTGATCATTCTCATCTCTGCTCGTTCCATATTGCAAGTTGCATAACTAGTGTATGATATTATTGTAGGTAAATTACCAAACAGAATCAAATTCGTTACTCTTCCAGGCTTTCCCATCTTTGACCTTTGCCCTTGGCTGGGTCAGAAAAGGAAATGTGAAAAAGAGAAATCCCCTTGGAGACATATGGGGAAGGACATCAGCGTATTTCCCAAGATCTGTGTATGCTACTGCAAAACAGGATTCAAGAGAATCTGGACAGATCGTGAGTAAACCCTTCCTTAAAATTCTTGCCCCAATTTTATAAAAGCTTTCTTAGCACTGACAAGTATTTCTTAGTGAGAAACAGGTTGCCAGCCAAAATAGACTGGCCTCATGGCTTTCAGGTTAGCTAAGTGGTTTCCATCTCTGCACTTAATTTTTGTGGACCTTAGCTTGAAGAATAATAATAATAGAAGCTTCTTATATAGCGCACATCTCCATCACTCAGTGATGCTAAAGGCGCTTTAACATGCAGTATTTCCTGCATGTGGAACTACTTTTGAATTATGAGATCTACTCTTTTTACGTAGCACCATGTAATGGTTTACTAGGTGCACTTTGTTCTTTTACTTGCACTACACAACACACGGGACCTCACAGTTTTACGTCCCTTGTTTAAGGACACACGTGTCAGGACGGGACTCAAAACCATAACTCTGCTGATCAGAAACACAAGAGCTTGAGTCGGATGTTCTTATCTGCTCTGCCACTAACTCGCCGCTGCCCCTACAATGGACAATAAAGGAACATCTCATTTTCTTGGTAAAAAATTATGTTTTAGATGTGTTGTCAACGTCGCCAGCTACAACCCCTGGAGCCATCCTACTTCTGAATGCCATTTTCCCCTTTGGGAAAACAGTAAGGGAATCACTTACACAGAAGAACGTACTGGTGAGAAGATTTTAAAATATTTCCCTTGAAATCTTGTTCAAATTCCAAGGCACAGATTTAAAATCCCAAATTACTTGAAAAAAAGTCTTGGACAGTAAACACCCGGTTCAGACAGGCGCTCAAATGTTGCGCTCAGTACATGAAAAGTTGACGTCTTAAAACTTGCTGGATGCTCTGAAAGTCGTAAGATCGACTATTGCAGTTGTTCGGATTGACTTTGGAGCATCTTAACTGATATAAGTTTTCCTTAGTACAAGTTATTATATGTTTTCTGAACAATGTTATCACATTGTGTTGATTGATGTTCACATGAAATAAATGTATCTGAAATGAAATGAAAACAATGAGAAGTTCGCCTGTCTGAAACCAGAATTAATTTGGGTTAACATAGAGCCGCTCCTAATCTATTTGGTTCAGCCACGACTCTGGAGCAATTATCTAAACTGTGTGTAAAAAAGGCAGTTCACACAAGTGCATGTGACCTCAGTGTACCTGGTAGCATTTCGCATTATGCAAGGGGGTGTGTATAGTCATGATAGTGATGAGTTGACACCTTTCAATCTTTTTAGTTGGTGGGCAGTTCTGAGCGGTTTTACTACTTGCCGTCAACTCGCCGACTTGCTGTCAACTCGCTGTCAACTCATTTTCGTGCCGTCAACTCATTAAATTTACATGAAAAATCTATAAAAGGGGCATGGAAGTGTTAAGTCTGGGCTAAACTCCATATTCTTCATGGTTTTCGGTAACAATTCATTCACAAAAACGACTTTGTGTTGATAAAAAAAAAAAAACAATCATTGACATCTTGTGCTAAGACTAATCATTGTGAAAAAGCAAGATGGCGGCCGACGGTTTTGCGGATTCGAGATAATTTTTTCATGAGAAAAAAAACTTATTCCGAAATATGACCTAAAACTAACGCGAATTCTCTTTGAGCTGATACTTTACATTTCTACATGTATGCTTCTTTTGTGGATTTTAAATGTTTATTGGAGGAGTTGACGGTGAGTTGACAGTGCAGGTGAGTTGATGGCGAGTTGACGGCAAGTAGTAGGACCCGTTCTGAGCATTATTCAAGGGGGTATAGTGAAGAGTAGACACTTATCTTTTTAGTGGGTGGGCAGTTCTGAGTAGAACCCAAGGTTTCTTAGATAGCTCAGTTGGTAAAGTGCTGCATGTTCAACCAGAGATTGTTGGGTAAAATCCCACTCCAGTAAAAAATGTTTTGTTCAACCAAAAATTATAAGGAGAAACACTGACGGCAATGATTATAGATTTTTTTTAAAGACTGGTTGTATTTTAAGTTTTAATTTCATTATTGTATTCTGCTTTGTTAAATTTAATTTCAAATTTCTTTCCCTTTTTTATACCTTGCAAAACTAGATTATATAAAAAGCTGTGTTTTTTTCCTCTTTAGGTGAAAAGAACCAAAAAACGTTTCGTCGCTTTGCAGAAAATTCTGAGAAACCTGCTGACAAATTACAAGTAACTCTTCTCATTTTTAAGTAACTGTTTATGTATACTAATAGGCAGTTCTTATGCACCCATAATCATTGTATCAAAGCTCCTTATACACTTTTAGTACCCCTGTTCATTTGGGCCTTCTAAGCATTCTTGAAACCAGCTCATTTCCTTTGGAGTAATGCAGAACCGGCTGCCAAGTTGGTGCACATAATGGCTTATTATTCATATCAAGTAGCTCAATCCTTCAATGCACAACAATACATAATTATTCACACCAACCTGTGTGACCAGACAAGTACAAATAAAAATTAAGGCACTGACCTCTATTCATAAACCAAGTAACAAAGTTAGCATAAGAACAAGAGTTCACAACCTTTGGGGAGAAAAATGCATATGCATTAGTATATCTGCTCCTGCAAAATAAACACCATACATTAGAATGGGGGGTAATTCTGACACAATTTTTACCCTAGAAAGTACCTGTTTACTCCTGAGAAACATTTATGACTAGGTCTCTTGCCCAAACACGCAAATGTCACTAGGGGGATTCATATCCACACTGTGTGACTCAGCCGTCAGAACTTGAGTTTAAAGTTCTACCTTGAGGCAGTTTATATACGCTACGCATTTAATTCTTCTCAGAAGCATTGTAGTTAAGTGTCTTGCCCAGGAACACAAGTGTCACAACAGGGATTCGAACCCACACTCTGTGACTCCACCTTTAGCACTTAGGTTTGATGCTCTACTTTGTTTACTGTGAGGCAGTTTATATTGGCTGCCATTTGAACTGATAGCACTTTTCTATTTGATTCTATTTCACTACTCTATTCCCCGGATCGCTATTCACACTTGATCCCTTGACCACCGATCTATCCCGGCTAATGGGCATGCCCTGCCCTCTGTAGACTTGACTCAAGTCCCAATCCCGTGCCATCCCCAGGACACTACTGTTTTGTGATGCTCTGCATTCCCAAACCTGTTCCGCATGCGGGACAGGGACTTGACGATGTCGCAGTCGCCTAGTATGTAAATGTATTCACTTATGAATATGTAACATTGTTACGTGATACGTTTTGACCAATCAAACGCACCCAAAATGTAGACTAGTTCATTTGTCATTTGTGGGTTAAGTACTTAGTTGATGATTGAAATACATTTTTTTAATAACCAGTTAATTATAAAAAAAGAAAGCACTAAATGTTCATTTGAATTTAAGTAATATGTTGTAACATACATTGGGGTCGTTTTTTTTCTTAAAATTTGAATTTTGGGAAGTGCAATAAAACGACTTATGACACAGACACCCCCTTGCCTGCTAATGAGTTTACCAGCCCCACGTGCGTGCCGCGTATAGACGCGTGCCTTACAACGTCTTCTACTGTGATGTCACAGAGTATAATGAATATTTTACCGGCGGGCAGCGCTTCCACGCTCCCATTGGTTTTGTACATCTCCCCATTTGGGGAGATTTTCCTATAACAACGTGCAGAGTAAGAAACAACATCGTCAAGTCCCATTCTCGGGACCACATTTTGACGGCGAGCGCGCACTGTACTGTGTATGCTACGTGTTGTTACATAGTAAGTTTGGGTATATGCTTAGGGACCTCTCACACGAGAATGGGACTTGAATCAAGTCTATGCCCTCTGAGGAATAGCTATCCCTGCTCTGGGGTAGGGGTAAGCAGTAGAACCCTGGGATATTCTTGAAATGTCTAACCGCAACCCTATGGAATAGGGACCTTAATGTAGGTAGGGACTTTGTGAAAGTGCGGAATAGGGACCTTCATGTAGTGGGGACTTTGTGAAAGTGTGCGGGGGGTTAAAAACTCCCATGGTCTTCTCAAGGCTGTACATGTACTTCAAAGGGATAAGAGATGCAGTGTGAAAAGGGTTTATGGTGCCCATACACTTTGTTGAACTTTTAGAAATTGCAGTCTATTTCTTGATAAAATAACCAATCTCCAAATCCCTTTCTAGGAAATGCAATATCATCAAACTACTTAAAGCTCACTGTCCAGTCTCAAGGTCAAAGGTCAAGAATGCTTTGCCCTCTGAGATCATGGAGTCATTGGTGAAGTCAAAGGTTGAACCGTGGAAGGTGTTCTTGTTCCTGAGGCGAGTTGTAAAGAGGGTCGTTCCACTTGAGTTGTGGGGATCTAAGCACAATCAGTCGAGTTTCTTCAAGTTTGTGGAGAAGTTCGTCAAGATTGGCCGAAGTTCCAAGTTGAATGTGGAATGTCTCATCGACAAGATGGAGGTGAGTTTGAGTTGTAGTTAAGTTTGGGCGTGAGCTCAAAAGTGAGATTTATTTGAACATTTTGTTAATAAAAATTTTACTTGCAAGGAGTTGTGTAGTCTACAGTTCCAGTCAAGACAAATTTTAGTATTGTGTTTTACATAATACCAATTTGTGTGGACAATTTCTACTAACTAGTTTCCCTGTGAAATTTACTCAAATTGGACTCAAACCCTCGACCTTTGCCATGTTAAAGCAGATGTCTAGCCACTGGACCATCAACATTGCTGAAGCACATAATGTGTGTATAAAGATTGGTAGGATTCGAACCCATGACTTTTGCAATTCTAGAGCAGATCTTTTAGAGGAAAGAGTTAATATATGCAGACCAAAATAACAAGAGTACATTTTCCATGTTGTCGAATTAAGCCAAGACCTGTAGAAAAGACAAACTTCAAATGCCTGTAGGTAGACGAGATGAACAGATAACGAAAAACAAAATTCTTCTCTTTTTTCTCTGATTGCAAAAGCAGATTTATTTTATTCTGATAAATTTTTTTTTTTTTTGGGGGGTGGATAATTATAAATTTTAGACAGCAGACCTGAAGTGGGCCGTCCACCAGGTGGTAAAGGATCACCCTTGTTGCCACTCTGTCGTAATGACCAAAGACAAGATGATAAAGACTGTCATGTCGTGGATCATGTCGCAGTTTGTCATTTCTCTGATCAGGGTAGGTACATGACGAAAAGAAAACTTAAATTACGTTATCATGCTGGTTTTGAAGTGTACCTGGAAAAAACACTAGAATCCTTTATTGCTGATCTCTAAATTTTCAGCCAACTAGATTCCTTGATTTTGATTGATCAACTGACTACCTTTCTTCTTACAGGAAACAAGAGTCCTTGATGTTGGTTGGTCAATTCGTTACCCTTCTTGTACAGAAAATTAGTGACCTTCATGCTAATTGGTCAACTCATTCCCTTTCTTCTTACAGCCAATTGGTTTCCTTGATGCCGACTGGTCAACTCATTATTTTACCGCAAACTAGTATCCTTCATGCTAATTGGTCAACTCATTACCTTTCTACTTACAGCAAATTTGAATCCTTAATGCTGATTGGTCAACTCATTACCTTTCTACTTACAGCAAATTTGTATCCTTACAACTGATTGGTCAACTCATTACCTTTCTACTTACAGCAAATTTGTATCCTTAATGCTGATTGATCAACTCATTATCTTTCACCTTCTATAAACTACAATGGTTGATTATGATTGGTCAAGTCACTATCAATTGTTCAGGTAATAAATTTCCAAAAGTTTAGTCTGCTGGAGTGACCCATTTTACTTTTATTTTTTGCTAGAGTGCCTTCTACATTACAGAGACATCAACATCTCGCACAGGCATTGTCTACTACCGTAAAACCACATGGAGTAGCCTGGAGAAGCTGGCATTGGAAGGTGAGATTTTTAAACAAGAGGTACACCTTAATAAAAAAAAAGCAGCCTACAACTCGTGTTCTCCGACCATCTTCTACCGCCCACCTGGAATTCAACTCTGGTCCTATCCCTCGCACTCACTATGGAAACCGATCCTTCTCAATCGCCACTCCCACTCTTTGGAACAATCTCCCCCTTCATATCCGTGCCTCATCTTCACTGGACTCATTTAAAACTGCTCTAAAAACAAACTTATTTAAATCCATCTAGTCTGTTCAGTTTCTGCTATTTCATCCCACTTTTAATTGTCTTTCTTTTGTTATCATACACTTCCTGTTCAGCGCTTAGAAACCTTGTTAAGCGCTATATAAATGCATGTTATTATTATTATTATTATCTATACTATTAAAAGTGTAACCCGCGCCATCTTGGATTGAAAATTAGAAGGTCCAGTGGCATGGCATCCTTGTGGAAATCAACACGGTTAAGTGTGTGAAATTCAATAGGTTTGTGTGGTTTCAGACGTCGGGTTGCAAGTCTACAAAACCCTGACCCAAACTCCCACTTACAAGTCATCTGATTGGAGAAAGTTTGGGCAGTGACCATGTGTCAACCACTGGTCGATGTTGTTACCAGACTTCCTAGAAATCTTTCTGACAGGCGACTCATTGGACAGTGTTTCGCAGATGGTTCTCCGGATTGGTTCACTCATTGCCCCTTGCCTGCCCACCCGCCATTCGATCCGCCCTTTTTGGTCGGGTTACTTTCATGTTGTACTAAGCATGGTTTTCCGGATTGGTTCATTCATTGCTGCGCAGGGTCGAAAGGGTCGAAGAGGCTGGGTGCCAGGACAAAACCGAAACCAATCTCACGAATTTGCATTGAATGATTGAAGTAACTCACAGATTGATGTTTCGCAGGCGACCATGTGTTAACCACTGGTCGATGTTGTTATCAGACTTCCTAGAAATCCATCTGACAGGTGACTCATTTGTTGAAAAGATTAAATGGAGAATATTTATTTTAAAAAACATTCACTTCCAAACGGCATGAGAATTATCATGATGGACAAGGATGGGATCAAACGGAAGCTTTATAATTTGCAAATATTGGGTAGGGCCGGCTATAGGTTGGAAGGTGTCTCAGGGAACTTTACAATTAATAACATTTTGGGGTGGGGGGGGGGGGCCTTACGCAAGGGGCCTTACGCAAAGAGCCTATAACCGCTCCTTACATTCTGGTCAGTGTATTGTGAGTGGTGTGGTGTTTGGTTTTGAGACAGGCCACATGTTGCTTGGTGAAGGAGGTCGCTGTGGGACCACTTCAGGTTGAAAGTGGGTGGCGACCTCGGACTTACAAAAATTTCCATACAGAAATGGCACTATGGATGCAAAACGTATCTTGCTGTTTTTAAACTATGGACGCTATCTTTTGCCAGTAAACTCAAATGAGTACTTGAATACCGTTTTATAATACGGTCTATTCATGAAGGTACAGTGTTGCAGTTTCAGAGTTTACCCAATCACGGAAGTTTGTGAAACTTATACACGTACGACAAAGGCTGTTTTGAAGCTGTAAAAAAGAACTTTGCATTTGGTCAAACTTGTTAAGCAAAGTTTCCTTTTGAATAAGTCCATTCACAAAATTGGTTAGAGCAGTGTGTCGGTCAGGTCTCAGAGTGTACATTTTGCCAAATCCATTTTGTAGCCTAATTTAGCACTCGGCCTGTTATTAACAAAAGAGACCACATGCGGCTGAATGGGGTACATTTTTAGGAGTTTGTCTATTGACCCAAACTGGACGTAACAAACCCTAAAAAAAACTTGACATGCTTTCTGAAAGTGAAATAAAGTTAGAGAAAATTAAGGAGTGAGAATGAATTAATCGTTTTTTTTTAGTTTGTACGATATAGGGTTCCAGAGATATGGAATGTATGGAGGTTTGTTCCTATAGAAGCGTGAACATGAACGCGGTCAGAAATTGTGTCGTTGGTCGTTAAAATTTCGCGAGACGCAATAAGCCCAAAGTGACAATAAACAAAACACTTTTCTGACGTTCACGTTTAGTGATCCCGTAACGTGCAGCCTATTGACCAGAAAGTTTACAAGACCAATTCAGATGAGCATAAACTAAAAAGAGGCCTACGCTCTATCCGCCCCCCTCCCCCCCCCCCCGAAAAAAACCCAAAACAGTAGATAAATTAGATTTGTGGCACACAGCATGTTCCGAAAACTCGCTTTACTTTTAGTGCTATAGCAACGCTATGTATCGTGGGACGTGAACATGTCATTTTTTGACGATGTTTTTAAAAAGGAAATGCAAGCATTATGAATGTACAATGTATATTGAGTGTGTGGGGAAAGTTTTAGTAGTGTTGTACAAAAGAAACTTTAGTTATTGATGGCTAACGGTCAGTTTCACCTATCAACGCTGATTTGAAAAACGTGTAGCGTTAAGGAGGCCCAAAATATTAGACACCTATAAGGGCTCACGGGGGAGCCGTACAGTTTCTCAGAGATGCCAAGTCCAGAGGGCAGCTATGTGTGAGATTTTTCAAAACTCAACCATACACAAGTCAAGGGACACTTCACAACCATACACAAGTCAATGGGAATTGACACAACCATAAACAAGTCAATGGGACACTTCACAACCATACACAAGTCAATGGGAAACTACACAACCATACACAAGTCAATGGGAAACTACACAACCATACACAAGTCAATGGGAAACTACACAACCATACACAAGTCACTGGGAAACTACACAACCATACACAAGTCAATGGGAAACTACACAACCATACACAAGTCAATAGGAAACCTAATACAACCATACACAAGTCACCAGGACACTTAATACAACCATACACATGTCAATGGGAAACTACACAACCATACACAAGTCAAAGGACACTTCACAACCATTCACAAGTCAATGGGAATTTACACAACCATACACAAGTCAATGGGAAACTACACAACCATACACAAGTCAATGGGAAACTATACAACCATACACAAGTCAATGGGAAACTACACAACCATGCACAAGTCAATTGGAATTGACACAACCATACACAAGTCAATGGGAAACTACACAACTATACACAAGTCAATGGGAAACTACACAACCATACACAAGTCAATGGGAAACTACACAACCATACACAAGTCAATGGACACTTCACAACCATACCAAGTCAGGGGGAATTGACACAACCATACACAAGTCAATGGGAAACTACACAACCATACACAAGTCAATAGGACACCTAATACAACCATACACATGTCAATAGGAAACTACACAACCATACACAAGTCAATGGACACTTCACAACCATACACAAGTCAATGGGAATTACACAACCATACACAAGTCAATGGGAAACTACAAAACCATACACAAGTCAATGGGAAACTACACAACCATAGACATGTGTATGGTTGTGAAGTGTCCATTGACTTGTGTATGGTTGAGCTTTGAAAATACTCACACATAGCTGCCCTCTGGACTTGGCATCTCTGAGAAACCATACACAAGTCAATGGGAAACTACACAACCATACACAAGTCAACAGGCCACTTAATACAACCATACACATATCAATGGGAAACTACACAACCATACACAAGTCAATGGGAAACTACACAACCATACACAAGTCAATAGGACACCTAATACAACCATACACACGTCAATAGGAAACTACACAACCATACACAAGTCAACGGACACTTCACAACCATACACAAGTCAATGGGAATTACACAACCATACACATGTCAATGGGAAACTACAAAACCATACACAAGTCAATGGGAAACTACACAACCATAGACATGTGTATGGTTGTGAAGTATTGACTTGTGTATGGTTGAGCTTTGAAAAATCTCACACATAGCTGCCCTCTGGACTTGGCATCTCTGAGAAACCATACCGGGTCAATGGGAAACTACACAACCATACACAAGTCAACAGGACACTTAATACAACCATATACATGTCAATGGGAAACTACACAACCATACACAAGTCAATGGACACTTTACAACCATACACAAGTCAATGGGAATTGACACAACCATACACAAGTCAATGGACACTTTACAACCATACACAAGTCAATGGGAATTGACACAACCATACATACGTCAATGGGAAACTACACAACCATACACAAGTCAATGGGAAACTACACAACCATACACAAGTCAATGGGAAACTACACAACCATACACAAGTCAATGGGAAACTACACAACCATACACAAGTCAATGGGAAACTACACAACCATACACAAGTCAATAGGACACTTTATACAACCATACACATGTCAATGGGAAACTACACAACCATACACAAGTCAATGGACACTACACAACCATTAACAAGTCAGGGGGAATTGACACAACTATACACAAGTCAATGGGAAACTACACAACCATACACAAGTCAATGGGAAACTACACAACCATACACAAGTCAATGGGAAACTACACTACCATACACAAGTCAATGGGACACTTCACAACCATACACAAGTCAATGGGAAACTACACAACCATACACAAGTCAATGGGAAACCACACAACCATACATAAGTCAATGGGAAACTACACAACCATACACAAGTCCATAGGACATCCAATACAACCATACACATGTCAATAGGAAACTACACAACCATACACAAGTCAATGGACACTTCACAACCATACACAAGTCAATGGGAATTTACACAACCGTACACAAGTCAATGGGAAACTACACAACCATACACAAGTCAATGGACACTTCACAACCATACACAAGTCAATGGGAATTACACAACCATACACAAGTCAATGGGAAATTACACAACCATACACAAGTCAATAGGACACTTAATACAACCATACACATGTCAATGGGAAACTACACAACCATACACAATTCAATGGACACTTCACAACCATACACAAGTCAATGGGAAACTACACAACCATACACAAGTCAATGGGAAACTACACAACATACACAAGTCAATGGGAAACTACACAACCATACACAAGTCAATGGGAAACTACACAACCATACACAAGTCAATGGGAAACTACACAACCATACACAAGTCAATAGGACACTTAATACAACCATACACAACCATACACAAGTCAATGGGAAACTACACAACCATACACAAGTCAATGGGAAACTACACAACATACACAAGTCAATGGGAAACTACACAACCATACACAAGTCAATGGGAAACTACACAACCATACACAAGTCAATGGGAAACTATACAACCATACACAAGTCAATGGGAAACTACACAACCATGCACAAGTCAATTGGAATTGACACAACCATATACACAAGTCAATGGGAAACTACACAACTATACACAAGTCAAAGGGAAACTACACAACCATACACAAGTCAATGGGAAACTACACAACCATACACAAGTCAATAGGACACTTAATACAACCAAACACATGTCAATGGGAAACTACACAACCATACACAAGTCACTGGGACACTTCACAACCATACACAAGTCAATGGGAAACTACACAACCATACACAAGTCAATGGGAAACTACACAACCATACACAAGTCAATGGGAAACTACACAACCATACACAAGTCAATGGGAAACTACACAACCATACACAAGTCAATAGGACACTTAATACAACCATACACATGTCAATGGGAAACTACACAACCATACACAAGTCAATGGACACTACACAACCATAAACAAGTCGGGGGAATTGACACAACTATACACAAGTCAATGGGAAACTACACAACCATACACAAGTCAATGGGAAACTACACAACCATACACAAGTCAATGGGAAACTACACAACCATACACAAGTCAATGGGAAACTACACAACCATACACAAGTCAATGGGAAACTACACTACCATACACAAGTCAATGGGACACTTCACAACCATACACAAGTCAATGGGAAACTACACAACCATACACAAGTCAATGGGAAACTACACAACCATACACAAGTCAATGGGAAACTACACAACCATACACAAGTCAATGGGAAACTACACAACCATACACAAGTCAATAGGAAACCTAATACAACCATACACATGTCAATAGGAAACTACACAACCATACACAAGTCAATGGACACTTCACAATCATACACAAGTCAATGGGAATTTACACAACCATACACAAGTCAATGGGAAACTACACAACCATACACAAGTCAATGGGAAACTACACAACCATACACAAGTCAATAGGACACTTAATACAACCATACACATGTCAATGGGAAACTACACAACCATACACAAGTCAATGGACACTACACAACCATAAACAAGTCAGGGGGAATTGACACAACTATACACAAGTCAATGGGAAACTACACAACCATACACAAGTCAATGGGAAACTACACAACCATACACAAGTCAATGGGAAACTACACAACCATACACAAGTCAATGGGAAACTACACAACCATACACAAGTCAATGGGAAACTACACAACCATACACAAGTCAATGGGAAACTACACAACCATACACACGTCAATGGGAAACTACACAACCATACACTAGTCAATGGGAAACTACACAACCATACACAAGTCAATGGGAAACTACACAACCATACACAAGTCAACAGGACACCTAATACAACCATACACATGTCAATAGGAAACTACACAACCATACACAAGTCAATGGACACTTCACAACCATACACAAGTCAATGGGAATTTACACAACCATACACAAGTCAATGGGAAACTACACAACCATACACAAGTCAATAGGAAACTACACAACCATACACAAGTCAATGGACACTTCACAACCATACACAAGTCAATGGGAATTACACAACCATACACATGTCAATGGGAAACTACAAAACCATACACAAGTCAATGGGAAACTACACAACCATAGACATGTGTATGGTTGTGAAGTGTCCATTGACTTGTGTATGGTTGAGCTTTGAAAAATCTCACACATAGCTGCCCTCTGGACTTGGCATCTCTGAGAAACCATACACAAGTCAATGGGAAACTACACAACCATACACAAGTCAATAGGACACTTAATACAACCATACACAACCATACACAAGTCAATGGGAAACTACACAACCATACACAAGTCAATGGGAAACTACACAACATACACAAGTCAATGGGAAACTACACAACCATACACAAGTCAATGGGAAACTACACAACCATACACAAGTCAATGGGAAACTATACAACCATACACAAGTCAATGGGAAACTACACAACCATGCACAAGTCAATTGGAATTGACACAACCATATACACAAGTCAATGGGATACTACACAACTATACACAAGTCAAAGGGAAACTTCACAACCATACACAAGTCAATGGGAAACTACACAACCATACACAAGTCAATAGGACACTTAATACAACCATACACATGTCAATGGGAAACTACACAACCATACACAAGTCAATGGGACACTTCACAACCATACACAAGTCAATTGGAAACTACACAACCATACACAAGTCAATGGGAAACTACACAACCATACACAAGTCAATGGGAAACTACACAACCATACACAAGTCAATGGGAAACTACACAACCATACACAAGTCAATAGGACACTTAATACAACCATACACATGTCAATGGGAAACTACACAACCATACACAAGTCAATGGACACTACACAACCATAAACAAGTCAGGGGGAATTGACACAACTATACACAAGTCAATGGGAAACTACACAACCATACACAAGTCAATGGGAAACTACACAACCATACACAAGTCAATGGGAAACTACACAACCATACACAAGTCAATGGGAAACTACACAGCCATACACAAGTCAATGGGAAACTACACTACCATACACAAGTCAATAGGACACTTCACAACCATTCACAAGTCAATGGGAAACTACACAACCATACACAAGTCAATGGGAAACTACACAACCATACACAAGTCAATGGGAAACTACACAACCATATACAAGTCAATGGGAAACTACATAACCATACACAAGTCAATAGGACACCTAATACAACCATACACATGTCAATAGGAAACTACACAACCATACACAAGTCAATGGACACTTCACAACCATACACAAGTCAATGGGAATTTACACAACCATACACAAGTCAATGGGAAACTACCAAACCATACACAAGTCAATAGGAAACTACACAACCAGACACAAGTCAATGGACACTTCACAACCATACACAAGTCAATGGGAAACTACACAACCATACACAAGTCAATAGGACACCTAATACAACCATACACATGTCAATAGGAAACTACACAACCATACACAAGTCAATGGACACTTCACAACCATACACAAGTCAATGGGAATTACACAACCATACACAAGTCAATGGGAAACTACAAAACCATACACAAGTCAATGGGAAACTACACAACCATAGACATGTGTATGGTTGTGAAGTGTCCATTGACTTGTGTATGGCATACACAAGTCAATGGGAAACTACACAACCATACACAAGTCAACAGGCCACTTAATACAACCATACACATATCAATGGGAAACTACCAAACCATACACAAGTCAATGGGAAACTACACAACCATACACAAGTCAATGGGAAACTACACAACCATACACAAGTCAATAGGACACCTAATACAACCATACACACGTCAATAGGAAACTACACAACCATACACAAGTCAATGGACACTTCACAACCATACACAAGTCAATGGGAATTTACACAACCATGCACAAGTCAATGGGAAACTACACAACCATACACAAGTCAATAGGAAACTACACAACCATACACAAGTCAATGGACACTTCACAACCATACACAAGTCAATGGGAATTACACAACCATACACATGTCAATGGGAAACTACAAAACCATACACAAGTCAATGGGAAACTACACAACCATAGACATGTGTATGGTTGTGAAGTATTGACTTGTGTATGGTTGAGCTTTGAAAAATCTCACACATAGCTGCCCTCTGGACTTGGCATCTCTGAGAAACCATACCGGGTCAATGGGAAACTACACAACCATACACAAGTCAACAGGACACTTAATACAACCATATACATGTCAATGGGAAACTACACAACCATACACAAGTCAATGGACACTTTACAACCATACACAAGTCAATGGGAATTGACACAACCATACACAAGTCAATGGACACTTTACAACCATACATACGTCAATGGGAAACTACACAACCATACACAAGTCAATGGGAAACTACACAACCATACACAAGTCAATGGGAAACTACACAACCATACACAAGTCAATGGGAAACTACACAACCATACACAAGTCAATGGGAAACTACACAACCATACACAAGTCAATAGGACACTTTATACAACCATACACATGTCAATGGGAAACTACACAACCATACACAAGTCAATGGACACTACACAACCATTAACAAGTCAGGGGGAATTGACACAACTATACACAAGTCAATGGGAAACTACACAACCATACACAAGTCAATGGGAAACTACACAACCATACACAAGTCAATGGGAAACTACACTACCATACACAAGTCAATGGGACACTTCACAACCATACACAAGTCAATGGGAAACTACACAACCATACACAAGTCAATGGGAAACCACACAACCATACATAAGTCAATGGGAAACTACACAACCATACACAAGTCCATAGGACATCCAATACAACCATACACATGTCAATAGGAAACTACACAACCATACACAAGTCAATGGACACTTCACAACCATACACAAGTCAATGGGAATTTACACAACTGATACAAGTCAATGGGAAACTACACAACCATACACAAGTCAATAGGAAACTACACAACCATACACAAGTCAATGGACACTTCACAACCATACACAAGTCAATGGGAATTACACAACCATACACAAGTCAATGGGAAATTACACAACCATACACAAGTCAATAGGACACTTAATACAACCATACACATGTCAATGGGAAACTACACAACCATACACAATTCAATGGACACTTCACAACCATACACAAGTCAATGGGAATTGACACAACCATACACAAGTCAATGGGAAACTACACAACCATACACAAGTCAATGGGAAACTACTGAACCATACACAAGTCAATGGGAAACTACACAACCATACACTTGTGTATGGTTGTGAAGTGTCCATTGACTTGTGTATGGTTGAGCTTTGAAAAATCTCACACAGAGCTGCCCTCTGGACTTGAGGCTCTCCCGTGAGCCCTTATAGGTGTCTAATATTTTGGGCCTGGTGTATGACGCCAAGCATAAATATTGAGAGAGGCGTATAACACCCTCACCCACATTACATTTCGAAATATTTGTGTAAAGGATTTTCATCATCTAGCGGGGTGCCGCGCGAAGCGCGGCATCCCGCTTGTTATTATTTTTAATAATAAATAATAATAATAACCAAATTTATAACGCGCCTTTTGCCAAAGGATACAAAGCGCCAGGTATTTTTACTGCAAGGAGTGGGGCGAATTTTGAGATATAAGACCTAATCCTTAAGCACCATGTAATGGTTTATTCACACAGTCTTCAGATGGTCTTGTTTATGTTCAGGGATGGAACATGCAATTGGTAATTCTATACACTGACAACAAAACGTAAACCTTTAATAATAATAATAATGTTAGCGCATTTTCCATATACATGTTCAAATGCGCTTGACAGAGAAATTGTTAACAGAACAGGTGAGTTTTGAGCAGTGTTTTGAACATATTGACAGGTTGTTGATTACGAAGAGATATTGGGAGTTTATTCCACAGTTTGGGAGCGGCAGTAGTGAAGGCTCTATCACCAAGTGTGGGTTGCATCTTGGGAGATGGGTGGTTCAGTGTGATGCCTTGGAAGCACCTCATATAGTATATTCAATAATAATATCAATACGCTTTACATTAGTACCCTGATCATTGGGCCAATAACATTCTTGCAATCTTTCTCAGCTCCCTAGAGAGCATACATCCTCGAGCTGCAGATGGTGCTCCAGTGGCTTTTCAAACACAATATCAACCTCTACCCTCGCATGTACCCATTTATACTCCTGTGTGAAGAGAAGCAAGTGAAATGTCTTGCTCAAGGACACAAGTGTCATAGCAGGATTTCAAACCCACACCCTGACTAAATCACCAGAACTTGAATTTCTAATCCGCTCAGCCATGACACCCCAATACAATTCATGCTGATGCTGCGCTTCTCCAGAAAACTGTCTAAAATACAGTCGAAGATAGCAAAAATAGCATTTAAAAACCACATTCAAAACCAAACACAAAATCATTTATCTAGAGATACATTATGAGGTTGTGACAGAGGCACCACTTTAACGGCATGCAAAGCAAAAGATCTTAGAATCGCTAGATTGATTTTTTAATTATGTAATTTTCAAAACTTACATTTTACTTGTTTTTTAGATTGCAGAGCTTCTGGAAAAATTAAAGAGATAACAAGTGTAAGACTTCTTTTTTATTTGTTGTTAATTTTTATTCATAATGCAATTTGTCAAACTGCTTTTAAAAAGAGGGTGCTCATTAATTGTTTATGGTCCTTTTATGCTTGTGTTATTTAATGATATATGTCTTAACAAGTAGAGGATTGTGTTGGATTAGGCTATTGCAAAAGAACCTACGTTGTATCATAAGTTTTCTTTTTTTGTGTTTGACTTAAAATGTTTTACAGAGTATTAATTTTGGTTTTAACATTACACTGATGTGTGTTAGCACTGTAAAGCCCTATACTCAGATCTTTGCCAAGTTCTGTGGAAAAAAATCACAGGCATATTGACTCGGGTGGGATTCGAACCCACGACCTTTGCAACCCTAGAGCAGTGTTCTACCAACTAGACCACAGAGATTGCCCGGTAACCAGAGGCTGTTTGAATCCTATATTTTAGCCTCCAGAAAGTGAAAAAACGATTACACATATTTTTGCATGACTTCGATGCACAACAAAAAATTAATAAATATAATGCTTACTGAGAGATAAAGTCCAAACGCGAAGTTAGATGAACAAATTTCTCATCAAATATGACATTTGACATTTATGACATTTAAGTCTTCTACTATCATCAACAAAAACCACAGCACCTCATCAAGTAATATTTTATGGGAAGCTTTCTTCCATCAGTATATATTTTCAAACTGTGCGAGTTTAATGTAAATCTGTGCACATTATGTTTTGTGTCCAACAAAAACCTATCCAAACCCTTTTAAGTTTGCTTCTGATTTACAGAGGGAAGCCGAGAGTTACTTGTCGGTCAGTGGAGTTCAGGAATGTTCATCGCTTCGATTCATTCCTAAGAAGAACAGTTTGAGGCTGATCACACTGCCTGCAAAAGGAGCAAAAGCTGGCCAAAAGGTTTGGCTTGATTTCTATAATAGTCATAATAATAATTTGGGTGGCTAATCATCAAGTTGCTTTCAGCTGAGAAGCTGAACAGACCGATCCAGTAGGCTCTGCCCACGACGCACTTGTGAGCAAGAACACGTGGGGCTCTCCAATGCCTTTGTGCACAACTCTGCCACGCGCGCCAAGATACGCGCACGCATGTCGGACCTTGTTTGTCAGACCTTCGTTGCGTTGTGATTGGTCAATATGCAATGGGGCGGAGCTTAATGGATCGGTCTATTTCCAAGGACGGGACTACAATATGTTCGAGAAGCAAGCATGCAAGGGCACCTCTAGCAGCCAGCCACATTGTCCCATATGAACACGGTGCCAGACATGTAAAGTGTTTGATTTATCCAGGCGGGTGAGGAAGAAAACCTGGAGGGCCCAAAGAAAATCCTCAGGATAAAACCAATGCACAACTCTACTCAAATATTGACTTAGTTGAGAATCGAACCAGGGCCACATTGGTGAGAGGCGAGCTTTACGCACTTGCTACCCATGCTACCTATGCGGGCATGCTACATGCCATCCCTCCTTCCTAACTAAAGTCTGTTCACTTTGATGCAAATCAAATCTTGTTTCAAAATGTTAGTATAAACAAATCTTCTTAATGACAAGGCATTTATAACACATTTTTTCCTTTACTGTAAGAGACCATTTTCACTCTGTTTCCATAGCTAGCTTATTATTATTTTTATTTCTTTTGGTGGGGGGATGTTTCCTTTTTGGGGGGTGGGTGGGTGGTCCTGACTTTTGTTTAATTGTGTCCTTTTAAACTTCAGCCTCGCAAAGTCCACAACCCGTTGGAAAACATTTACAATGTCTTAAGAATGTTCCGACACCATACTCCATCTCAACTCGGCTCATCGCTCTTTGGAGTCAGCGATGCGTATCCAAAGTGGAAGCGGTTTGTCTCGGAGACCAGGAAGCAGTCTGACAGGTAATGCCGTAGTCTTAGCCTGAAAGCATTTGAATTGCCTCTAGCCATCTGGCTAGCTTGAGGGCCTAGTGGTATGCCATCTGCTCTAGCATTAGAGTGTCGCGACCGAGTGGTTAAGAGCATCAAATTCAAGTTCTGGTGCTAAGTCACCGGAGTGTGGGTTCGAATCTCGGTTGTGACACTTGTGTCCTTGAGCAAGATACTTTACTATAATTGCTTCTCTTCACCCAGGGGTATAAATGGGTACCTGCGAGGGTAGAGGTTGATATTGAGAATGAAAAGCTTTTGGAGCGCCGCAGCAGCTCGGGCTGTATACTCCCTAATGGGAGCTGAGAAAGATTAAAGGGAGTTTTATTGGCCCAATGACCAGGGGACTAGTGTAAAGCGCATCGATATGGTTTTTTGTGAAATGCACTATATAAGAATTTGTTATTCTTATTATTAAAGGTCAATGGTTTGAATAACACCCAAGTGATTTGCCTATGGATTCTTTTTTTCATAGAACTTTGGAAAGTACTGAAAATAAAGTAATTTATACAAATCTGTGTAAGGGTAAAAACAAATAATATTCTTTATCCCAAATGCAAAAATAACATCTACTAAATATGAAGAAAAAGGACCTCGATATTTTCTAAGCAATTTGTTTTATGGTCTGTTAATGGCTTTAAAAAGTTTGGCTTAAGTGGTTATACCATGTCAGTAATTGCTGTAAAATTGTTATTTTTTGTCTTATTTTTGGTTGCATTATTTTTCAACCCCGACGCAGGCCTCTTTACTTTGTGAAGGTGGACATCATGGAATGTTTTGATTCCATTCCTCATTCTGAGCTCCGTGGTGTGATTGCTAATGTACTACGAGCTAAGGTAAATCACTCAGTCACTGTGTATTTTCAGTAAAACTTTGCTCAGCAGCAAAACATTAAAGATGCTATGTCAGATTTTTGGCCCCAAACATTGAAAAATAGAATTTCTTTTTAGTGAATGGTACCACCTGTTCTAACGAAAAATAGTTTAACTTTTACTTTTAATGGTCTTATAAAACACATAAGAATTGGTCAGGTGATATATTGTCGGGATCCCGACAAAAACTAATTTTGAGCAATGGCTCAAATGAAAGCTTGTAACTTTCTTGACCCCTATCAAAATACCTATTGAATTTTAAATCAACATGTTTGGGTCAAATCGGCAAAAAAATCTGACATAGCATCTTTAACTCTTTCAATGCTAATGTTGTATTTACGATATATTTAATGTATACCAACATTTTTTCATAAATCATACATATTCGACCCAGTTATCCCAAGGGGGCATTATCACTCAAGAAGCACTATTGACTGTGGGATATACCAAGGCAACACAAATCAGAAAGATACACTTTGTTTGGTTGGAAATATTCTTTTTTGTGTTTACACAAAAATCTAAAAAAGCTGTGCATTTTAGGTTCAAAACACACAAAAGAGCGGGCACCGAACGAGTTGGCAATATTTCCTGTTGAAACAAGTCTACAAAATCCTACCCTTGTCTGAAATGTTCTCCCCATTGTCCCCTGTCACTTAGCATGACATTTACTGATTTGTTATTTACAACTATGCTACAATTTAGCAAGGGACCCTGGCTAAATTTGTCTCATGTGAAAGGGGCTTAAGTCTCATTATGTTCTCCACATTGTCCTCCGCCCCATAGCATGACAGATACTGGTTTGTTATTTACAACTACGCTACGGTGGCCAACTATAGAGGACAACCAAGAAAGAGATTTCACAGGAATGCCTTCTTGATGACGCAGTTTGTTGACCCCTTGTCGTTACTACTGTTGCAGATGGCCAAAGAGGAACGCTTGAAGAACACGATCTTTGTTAATCGGGTAATTCATTTTTCAATCTTAGTGTTTTTATTTTTAAGGTATTGATTGATATTTAAAGTAATACAAAAGGAAAGATGTGTGTTAGCACTGTTTACTCGGTACTTTTCTCGAGTCCTGTGAAAACATATCACAGGCATGTTACTCGGGTGGGATTCTAACCCACGACCCTTGCCATTTTAGAGCAGTGTCTTACCAACTAGACTACCGAGGTTGCCCGGTAGCTAGAGGCAGTTCCTATCATGTTTAATCCAGTCTTTACTGTGTAGTATTCCTCTGTTAATATAAAGTTTTATTTTTCATTTTGCAAGTTCAATTATATTGGTTTCAACTCGACGTTTCGATCAGTATGCTCTGATCGTCTTCTGAAGACGATCAGAGCATACTGATCGAATGATCGTCTTCTGAAGACGATCAGAGCATACTGATCGAAACGTTGAGTTGAAACCAACGGTTCTTTTCAGAACAACCCCAACTCATTAGAGACAGTCATTACACGGTGTTACCGCAAACCTTTCTATATCGTATTTCCACCATGCAAAGTTTCAAATCCTACTTAAGTTCAATCATTGTAGTGTTCATTCTGTAGTCTCGTTCTGGTGAACCATAATTGACTTTAATTCTGCAGGTGACCAGTTTTCGTACAACTGCAGAGACCTTATTGAACACAATGTCGCAGCATGTTGAATGGAACATAGTCAAGGTATGTTGCTCATGTCACAAAAGTAACATTGTTACTTAAATCTTTGAACCAAAAATACCCAGCTCTTTTAACTTTATCAAAATTCTGTATTAGAAAAAATTATTTTTCTCTCTTAACTGTATCTTGCTGATTTGGGTTGCCTTTAATTAGTACATCCGAAACTCAGTAGTATTTAATAATAATAGTAATAATAATTATAATAACAATAATAATAATACGTATACAAAGTTCTTATAAAGCGCACATATCCTAGACACTAGATCAAGGAACTGAACAAACAGAGAATTAACAATAAACAAATTTATGAGCTCTGAACAGTTCAGTCTCCAACAGTTTTTGGAATTTCATGATTGAGTCAGACTAGCAGATTTCTGGAGGGAGTTTGTTCCATAGGTGGGGATCGCTATATTCAAAGGCACCCTGACCAACCAGTTTCTTACAGATGGTGGGAGTAAGTGTTGTTGTGTCACACAGTTTATGGAGCCGACTGTCGCGATGATAAATGGAGAGAAGATTGTTGAGATAGACAGGTGCTGAGGAGTGAAGGCATTTCCAGACAAAGAGCATTATTTTGAACTTGATTCTGTCAGGAACCGGAAGGCAATGGAGTTGTTGAAGGATGGGTGAGATGTGTTAGAATTTGCTACATCCAGTTATTAAGCAGGCTGCGTTGTTTTGGATTTGTTGTAGTTTGGCAATCTGACAACCTGTAGCTACAGATGGCTTTGCAGTAGTCAATGTTTCAGAGTGATATTCGGGGGTCATATCACATATAGCAAAATAGTTTCACTGAGAGACCATCAGCCACCACGAGGTCACCAGAAGGTGTGAAAGCAATTCCAAAAGGGTTTTTCAGTCCGCTGATGACCCGACCTTTGTACTTCCCCTCGGGGTCAAAGTGGTGAATCTCGCCTTGGTCCATCTTGGCGCCGGTCTGTGCGGAGATGTAGATGTCTCCGTTGCTGTCGCAGCACACACCACACGGCTGGATTGGCTTATTGTGTTCATCCACTGTATTCACAGTGAATAACGCATTACCGTGATCGTCAATAGACAGTAGTTTCCTTGCGTGGAAATCGGTGTACAGAAAATTCTGTTTGCTACCGACAGTGAGGTAGTCCCCGATCATTTTAGCGATGATGCTTACGATGTGTGCGCCGTCAGGGTCAAAGAGGTGTATCACCCCATTGACCTCGTCTCCAACAGCTATACGACCTTTGACATCATCAACTGTAATGCATGTTGGGATAGCATACGATGTTTTCATCAGGCTAGTCGTAAACTCACGTATGAACTCGCCGCTCCGACTGAAGATCTTGATCGTTTGGTTTTCCAGGATAAGTATTTGGTCTTCCTTGTTGACCGTAACTCCTGTGAGGTCACCAGTGTCAGATTGGTTCTTTGCCGACTTGACCTCATGAAGTTGACCCTCGGCGTTTAGAGTGACCAACACGCTACGACCGTTGTCTGCAATGATGATGTCACCATCTGAGAAGACGGATATCTCAGTGCAATATCCGACCAGGTTCTTCATTGGATCAACCCCTCGAGTAATCTCTGTCTTCAAACTCCATTTCTTTGACGACCCCTGACCCTCCAGTTGGCCTTTGTTGACCTCCTGACCCGTATACGTCTCTGTGCCTTTGTTCTCCATTTTGAACTGAAACTTCAGATCAGTGTTCTAAATTAGAGTTGAAACAAATGAAGAATAATTAACAAAAGAGCGGCAGAGTTTATGAAAAATAATCAAAAGGTATTACAGTGTCTTAAAACCATAAATTGTGAATTGTCATCAACCCAAAAATGTAATTAAATCTCATGTATTTGGGGCACAATCGTAGCAAATAAATGTTTTTGTAGAAAAAAAACACCAGATAACTTTACTAATTCCATATCGTACTTCTTCAGAAGAAATAGAATAAATAAATAAATATTTTCGTACAAAAAAAACCCAAACAGAATAAGTACTTCAACCTAACACTTCAGCAAAAATGTAGCAAATAAATATTTTGGGGGAAGAAAAAACCCCAAAACTAAATAGTCAGTATGAATTTTCAGCAGAAATGTTACAAATATTAATTTATTTATACAAAAGCATCTATACTAAATACTTACATTTCACACTTTTCCAGAAAACAAAACAATGTTCTCTCGTAGCCTTGGTCCAGCTAGCTTATCAGAACTCTGTCCAAGTTTTCAAGCTGGCTAGTTCAGCATTGTAAAGCATCACTACTCACAGTGAAATATGGACTAGTGAATGGACAAGTTAACTGGTTGTCTGATTATTCTCTGAAAGACTTAGGCGAAACATTAAACAAGTACTTGAAATTCTTACACTTCCTGA
Organism: Asterias amurensis; assembly: GCF_032118995.1. Taxonomy (NCBI): domain Eukaryota; kingdom Metazoa; phylum Echinodermata; class Asteroidea; order Forcipulatida; family Asteriidae; genus Asterias; species Asterias amurensis. The sequence continues at coordinate 8,625,516 of NC_092659.1, read as the reverse complement.
TGACGAAACAGAACTAAAGAGAAGACTTACATACATTGTTGAGTATAAGTCCCCAATGTGCGGTAATACTCCAAAGGGGATTTCTGCACAGTATAGGAAGATGAGGATTTTCATGAAAAAGAACAGGAACTGGAAAATGGATCCTACAGCAGTTTGAAATATCCAGTGTTATGTTATCAATAATCAGATAGCTTGTGGTGTTGTGGTAAGGAAGTGATGGTGTAATCAAGCTGCTATCATGCTTACTATACTTCCTCTTTGGCGGAGGACGTTGTGTTTTCTTGGTGTCAATTATTTGAGGAAGTCCAGATCCTAACACAAATTTACGATTTGTTTCTATGTATTAAAGGCAGTGGACACTATTGGTAATTACTTAAAATAATTATCAGCATAAAACCTTTCTTGGTGACGAGTAATGGGGAGAGGTTGATGGTATAAAACATTGTGAGAAACGGCTCCCTCTGAAGTGACGTAGTTTTCAAGAAAGAAGCAATTTTCCACGAATTTGTTTTTGAGACCTCAAGTTTAGAATTTGAGGTCTCGAAATCAAGCATCTGAAAGCACACAAATTCGTGTGACAAGGGTGTTTTGTTCTTTCATAGTTATCTCGCAACTCCGGCGACCATCAAGCTAAAATTTTCACAGGTTTGTTATTTTATGCATATGTTGAGATACACTAAGTGAGAAGACTGGTCTTTGACAATTACCAATAGTGTCCATTGTCTTTAAAAATGCTCTGCTGTGTATGAACGGGGTTTGGATTTGGGATGGGTGACATTCCAATATATCTACTTGAGAAGAAAACATTAACGTGAATGCTATTTAAACTTGTTTATGATGTGTGTCACACCATGGGTCGGATTTCCCAGGGTGTGGACCTTACAGTGAAGTTGGTTTTGCAGAGGACAAAATATCACACAGATACCATGAGACTCCAAAATTGCTTGATACTATAACATCCTATAAATATCTGATAACTTTCCGTATGGCGCCATCACTTTTTCACTAATTTTTACAAAAAGGGATATCATAATAATTGAGGTAAATTAGAAACATTTCATATCAAATGAAAAATTGGTGGTGCCATACGAAAACTTTTCCTAAATATCCTTTAATTCCAAAATCCAATTAATGATACACTTCTACTATTTGGTTTGACCTAATAAACCCTTAAATACATCAAAATAAATTCCCACCTCCACATGTTGGGCCCCTTATTTCCTGAGCTGTACTTGTCACAACAAACATCTTGGTATTAATTTTTTTAATTTTGGTTTTAACCCATACACCGATGTGTGTTAGCACTGTATACTCAGTACTTTCCCCGAGTCCTACAACAAATATCACAGGCATATTACTTGGGTGGGATTCAAACCCACCCTTGCAATTCTAGAGCAGTGTCTTACCAACTAGACTATCGAGGTTGCCCGGCAGCTAGAGGCAGTTTGAATCCTATGTTTTGGCAGTGGGTACCGCAGTGATATAAGAGATGTTAATTTTGCATCGGGATAAAGAATATTGATTTTGTTTTTTTACCCATACACCGATGTGTGTTAGCACTGTATACTCAGTACTTTCGCGAGTCCTGTGAAAAAATATCACAGGCATGTTACTCGGGTGGGATTCGAACCCATGACCCTTGCAATTCTAGAGCAGTGTCTTAACAACTAAACTATCGAGGTTGCACGGTAGCTAGAGGCAGTTCGAATCCTATGTTTTGGCAGCGGGTACCGCAACGATATAAGAGATGTACCGAGTATACCGGTGTATGGGTAAAAACCAAAATTAATATTCTTTATCGCTGATGCAAATTTAACATCTCTTATAAAACATCTTGGTGTTCCTCCAAATTCCTCCAAGTTCCCACAGAACTACACTGGTGCTTAGTTGAATCTGATAACTTTGCGTATGGCGCCACAGTTCGTACACTTTTTCATTCATTCTTACAAAAAGGGATATCTCATTGAGGTAAATTAGATACATATTATTTCATATCCAATGAAAAAGTAGTGGCGCCATACGGAAATTTTTCCACTGAATCAGCTGGCTGAAGCAAGGAAGAGGAGTTGCCGCCTTTACCCACACTGGGTGATGTCAACAAGGGACAATGTCCACTCAGGACATCTTGGGGGAGAATTAACGATGGGGCAGTTCCTCAACAGGAAAGCGCTTGCCAAGATAGTGCCACCATGGAGGTAGAAACATGGTGCCACACAGGCTTGATTCGGAAAAGTTTCGTGTGGCGCTACCACTTTTTCATTCGGTATGAAATAATATAGTATCAAATTTACCTCAATGAGATACCCCTTTTTGAAAAAATTAGTGAAAAAGTGGTGGCGCCATACGGAAAGTTATCCCTTGCTTCCTCCACTCCAGTTCCAGTCGGCTCTTAGCTTCACTTGGCCCTGACCGAGGAACCTCTTTTACAATTAAACAAAATATATTTTCAACACCCTTGTCACACTAAAAATAAGGCTTGCCAGAATTTCACAGAAATAAAATAGCAGGTACATGACGTGTTAGTTGCCCTATAATATCCAGGCAAAAGCTTTTTCCACAAAACCCCATGCTGGAAAATTACAACTGAAATTCCCTCCCCTTTTTCCTGTGATACAAAAATGTAAATGCTACATAAATCTCTTTGACAAACTATGTACAGAAAATGAGATAAATAAATGCAACTTACAGTACTCCAACTGGCTTTTTATCCCTTTGAAGATGGGCTATACACAAGGCATTGCACACTGCCTCAATCATAACTGCTCTCAGCAATCTCCAAACAGCACGTTCTCCCACCCAAAGTCTGTCTGGGTGTGGCTCCTCCTGCAGTGCTGTATGCATATATCTTTCTACACACATACTTGTGCCCACACAAAGTCGCCCATGCATGCTTGCTCACATGCACAGAGCACAGAGCAAACATACATGTAAGCATATGCATAATCTTTGAATACATTTCAATACTTGCAAACTTCTCGGCAAACTTTTTGGGAGTGGGCTATTCCACTGGGGCACAATACTCAAATAAATGAAGAAATTAAATTAAATTATGTAAAGAATACAGTCACCTCTTGACGGTATGTTTGTTTATCATTTAATTCTAATGTTGATAGTTTTACACCTCTGAATTCTGCGTTATTATCAATCATAATGAAGGGAATTTCATGTACTTCTAAAATGACAAATAAGTAATTGAGTAATTTTTACTAACAAAAAACTTACAATATAAAGCCAAATTCTCTTTCTCTCTCTTTGTTTTTGTTCAATGAAATTGGGCACAGATTAGAAGCAGATTTGATAATTGTTCATGGATTAATTAATATATAGTTAACGCTACTCGGCTCGAGACGTTGTGACCGTGGGTTTTGTCAATGGTGTTTGAAGCTTTGGATGGTGTGACGAATAAGAAGTAACTATAAATACTAAATCGTAAACTTACGGGTACATCCATGTATAATATATCTTTTGAGGGAGTGTTGGCTCTGAAAAGAGCTGATGTGGTCTCATTGTTCGAACAGAATACTCTGCTCGTCTTCAGGAGAATGCTAGAAATTGTGGTTTTGTCAATGTTAGAAATTGTGCTTGCTTAGAACTATGTAAATACCCGTCTGCTTCTAGCCTCTGAAATGTCTTCCATTGAACTGACTGTTTTTCCTCTTTGATGCAGTTTGCCGGATCTCACTTCTTGAAAAAGAAGGGCATCCCCCAAGGATCCATCATTTCATCTTTCCTCTGTAACTATTTCTACGCTGCCATGGAAAAAGAACACTTGCCCTACTATGGGAAAGATGAGGTCAGTATGCCTACCCCAAAAGCTCACGATGGTGCTGAGTCACTCTGTGGACATTCCTTTGTTCTGTACGCTTAAGGAAAATCAGTATGTAACACTGTAAATAACACTTTGTGAACGTGTTGTAAGTCCACATAGTGTTTTAAGTCCCTACATGATGTGGACATCTTTTGTTTTCAAACCCACTCTTATGTTGTGTTAAAACATTCCAAGCACCCTTTCTTTCATATATTTATTAAAACTAACTGTGAGAAGTATATTTTGTTGTAAATAAATACCATTACAATTCTTTTTTGGATTTATACCTTTTAAAAGGATTCTGTTTGAAATATCCTGCTTGAAAATGTTTTTAAAAGTCAATTCAAGTGGAAAAAAAAGAATTAAATGTTAATTTGAGAAAAATCGTAGTAGTAGCCAACATCCGTCAACTGACATTGGACTTTGCCTGGGGGTTTATCAGAATAGAGCTGTTCAAAAACAATATATAAAAGTCAAGAATGTTAAATTTGAAGAAAAAAAAGCATGAAGAAATTGAATAATTTTTGTAGTGTTTTGTATTTGATTTGATTCGATTTTATTTGACTTGATTTGATTTTTTTTGTTTTGATTTGGTTGATTTTAATTGATTTGAATTAATTTGATATGATTGGATTTGATTTCTTTGATTAGCTCTTGATGCGTCTCTTGGATGATTTCCTCTTTGTGACTCCTCATCTTGAGAATGCCCAGAGATTTCTAACCCTGCTTCTTAACGGTACGTCACAATGTTTATCATCTCGTTTTAGTGGTCTCCTTACAGAGGGCAGTGGCCTTATAATAGGGCTAATTACGAATGACTTGTAATCTACACCCTGTGAACCAAATGAATAGAGTCTATGCCTGAGTGTAGGTTTAAGTTTGATTTTAATAAAATGATAACAAACGGCACTACTCTGGATGAAAAATTAATATTTTACAGTAAAAAAAAATATATTTCACACAAAAGATCATCACAATGAAGTAAAGCGATGTCAGATAAGGTACATACAATAGGTGCACTGTTAAATGAGACGCACTGATATTTTAATATTGTACAGAGGAAATTATGGTATATCACGCCATTGCGGCACGACTTTAAACTTGCACCACTATGTAAGCTAAGGTCTTAGGATGTGATCACCAAAATGGCTGCTTCAAAAGTATGTGTGCGATCTGTGACATAGATCCGCAAGAATGTACACAAGATGGATGCCCAGACCCCCCCCCCCCCTCCCACTCTGGATCTGCTCCTGATGATGGCTCTAATTAAATGTTGTTTATTCGCTTTTTTCAAGGCCTGCCGAGTTATGGTTGCCATACCAACACAGCAAAGACGCTGACCAACTTTCCTTTTGTTCATGACGGGAAAGAAGTGAAGAGATTGGAACCATCAGGTAAGGATCAATCAAGAGATTTTAGCTAGATTTACTTCATGTTTTAGGTAATATTACAAAATTGGTTCATCAGAGTTTCAGTTTGTTTCCTGGGCCCAATTTCATAGAGCTGCTTAGCTACAATGGAAGTTTTTATGTAACACACTCATGCTGAAATATTCAGTGAACATCAGTGTCAGGCTTCAGAAACATCTTTCAATTCGCAACCTACGTTCTTCTTCACGCAACCTTCTCTTGGAGCATTGGACAAAAAGTAAAGCAGGAGACTGAGCAGAAGAGCAGAAGAGCCTTCTCCAATGCATGCCTGACATTGTCAGCACTGGACATTGTGGAACTCAATACAAGACGGCTGCAAAAAAAACAATTCAAGAAACTGCTGAAGACCCACTTGTTTCGTCGACGGTGATTTTTTATTTTTGGGACACCTTTGATTTAGATTTTTAAATCTGTGTTGGACATATCCTAGTGCTTTGCAGCCTCTGGAACAGGCGCTCTATAAATGCCAGCTAATTATTCAAAGTTTGTTGTGTGGTTGTTTCTGTTGTTCAGAACTGTTTCCTTGGTGTGGACTTCTCATCAACACGGAGACTCTTGGAGTGGCGAATGACTACACAAGATACAAGGACGTCAGTAAGTGATTATATCGTGTCTCAATGCATCAAAAATCAACCAACAAATTCAATAAATCAATAATTTAATTGATCAATCAGTTAACCAATCAATAGTCCATAAATTAATCAATCAATCAATCAATTACCAAAACCAGCACTTTGTCCAAAATCATCAGGATTTATCTGGCAAATTGGTCCTGTTTCATAAGTCATGGAGGTGCAGGTGTTTTACTTGTTGCATTGTAGGTGTTATATTTTGGGAGGGCTTAATTGTTGTATGTTTATTCTGTTTTCTATTTTTCGTAATTTGTTTGTCTCTAGGTATCAGCCATACCATGATAGTGAACTTCACAGATAAGGATGTCCTTCCCAAAGTCAAGACCAAAGTACTGCAGTAAGTATCAAATTATTGCCGCCAATGCAAAATGACAACTTGAATTTCCTCTTACGTCACCCTGTATGTATTTAAAGTGAAAGCAAGTGGTTCTAACCGCTAAAGTGCAGTAGTATTCTGCATTTGAACATCGCTGGAAATTGTGTCTGATTGCGGCTTCTAGTTGTAAACCGTTCAGCACTCTTTAAAGCAAGTGATTCCTTTCGCCATAAGCAAAGAATTTTGCTTTTGAACATTGCCGTTAAATTGTGCGTGATTGCAGCTTCGAGTTGTAAACCATTCATGTTTTTTTTCAAAACCTTCATTCATAGATTATAGAGAATATTTACATGATGTTACTTTGTCGTGCTCTCATTTTCATTTTTCTGTGATTTTGTATTTATTTTTCAGATTGCTGAGGTCAAAGTGCAATAAATTCTTCCTTGATCCAGAGGTAAACAAAATTGTAGAATTTTTAAAGGTTTTTCTTGTGTCAGTTTCTTTTTGTATGTCACCATAAAAGTTGGTAGACAAATTTGCTCACTGTTCTGTTATAACAGTAAGCAATTTTTCCATAGAGCTCTAAACTATGAAATTGGCCCATTGCAATGGTGCCTTTTACTTATGGATGTTCTACTCTATTTCTTATAACACATAGTCAGGCCTGACTTCACAGAGGCAACGGAGGCGATTGCCTCCGTTGCCCATTGCCATTGCCTTGGTGCCCTTGAAATGCTCCAGTAGAAATTTACAATTTCCTCATAGGGTGCCCTTTGCCAAGGAGAAAATGCCTTGGTGCCCTTGCCCTTTCAAAAACGAAGCATACAGCCCTGCATAGTATATGAATTTTTTATCCTGATGATTTTGTGTTTCTATTTTAGATCAACTTCCCCGAGATCATCAAGAGGAATTGTTACGAGTTCTTCCTGATCTCTGCGTTTCGGTTACACAGTCAGCTTAAGGTGCTTCAGTTCAAGGAGGCAGACAAGGCTGCCAGTAAGCTCATGGGTAAGACTCTTGACTTGAAAATTGTAGTCTTTCCAAAAATCATCTATATTTATTAGACAAGAGTGCAGAATTTTATGCTGTATTGTTCATCTTCTTGATGAAGGGTTGGGATCTTTCCCACCGTAGATCTGTAGCCAGCCTCCGTCTTTTCTCAAGATATTTTTATGGTAAATGTGGCACCAGTGTGTCTGAACTGGTTCCTCCTATCAGGCCGTGTGAGCATGAAACAAGACTTTCTGCTCCTTCTCATCTCCATACACTTCTTTCTTTGCAGTAAAGTAAAAAAAAAAAAAAAACGTTTTACATCTCTTTGGAACTCCTTGCCTGGTGTGTTACCCCTCCTACATCCAAATCAACTGTCACAAGGGGCACGTTGCAACCTGCTTCTGAGGCTGGAACAGGGTTACCCCTTCACAGTCTGTGAGGATGTAGGCATGGATACAATGTCCTTTTCAACACCTTCCGTGCATTAAAATTCTTCTCACCTTTACACATCGCTTCTGTAATCAACATCCATAAGCCATCTCGCCCAGGTCTCCAGTCTTCAAGTTATCTTTCTCTAGCAGTTCCGAAATCAATACGATGATGGGGTGATTGAGCATTTACTTCCAACGCTCCTCCCTTGTGGAACAAACTTTCTAACTCATTGAAGACAATATGAGAATATTGTTAATTTCAAGACCAAACTGAAATCATACCTTGTGACACACCATTTAAAATTAATGTTTGTTCTTGTCAGTGCCTTGAGATGGGTATGTTTTATGGGTTAAAAACATCTTCAATATAATTGTTATTTCTATCCAGATATACTCTTTCGGCTGACAGATCAACTTCCTCACATGGGATGCACTCTCAAGAAGCAACAAGTAAAGTGGTGAGCTGCCTAAAGTGTTTTCTGAAAATCACGTTTAGAAATTATTTTTAAACTGTATTCAGACGTTTTCTTGCACTGTGTTTAAAAACCAGCTCAATGTACTTTATTAGTGCCCTGGTCGTTGGGCCAATAACATTCCTCTAATCTTAAAGCTCCCTGGGGAGTATACAGCCCTACCTTTCAAACACCATATCAACCTGTATCCTCACAGGTACCCATTTATACCCCTGGCTGAATAGAAGCAATTATAGTATAAAGCATCTTGCTGAAGGACACAGGTGTCACGACCAGGATTCTAACCCACGCTCGGATGACTTACACCACCAGATGTTTAATTTGATGCTCTTAACCACTCGACCACGACACCGTTCATGAACTAACATCATAATATTTTCATTGATACATGTAGGTTGTGCATGAAAGCGTTTGAGACCAAGCTTCAACGTCATCACAGCAGATACAGAATTCTACTCAGGCGTATCAAGAAAACAAAGAAGAGAGCTGCCAACTGCCTGGTAAGATACATGTGTAATTGTTACTTCTCTGCGAGGGACCTTGTCAAAATTAGTTCAGAACCACCAGTGGTTAAGTACCATTGATTCTCCATTTTGAAATTGGGCGTCAGAGAAAAATTGTCACTTACACATGTAACTGATTTGGGCTAGCGGCCTAAATCAACTGCCACCAGGGGCATGTTGCCACCTACTACTCCTGGGGCTAAAACAGGGTTACCCCCTTCACAGTCTGCAAGCATGGATACTAGTATTCACTAGGAGCCTGGCTGGTAGAGCAGAATGCACTACCCACCCGTCTTTTTCTGAAATTATTATGATTTAGTCCTTTTCTCAAGGGCACAAGTATCATGACCGGGGAATCGAACCCACACTATGCTGCTGACAACACTCGAGCCTGGGTCTGGTAAACTAGGCTGCTCAGCCACGACAAGCCACAAGTCTTAGCTCTACAATACAATACAATACAATAATCTTTATTAGATCCCAAAAAGGGTAATTCAAATGCTCGCATACAGTAAAAACATTGACACATTAAAAACATTACAAAACAGACAATGGCTATATACAATTACAAGAAAAAACACTAAAAAGCGATAAGGAAAATACCGGAGACTGGGCGATAAATTTATAATAAACTTTTAAAATTGAGAAGAAAACTACTGGAGCCTGGGCAATAATTTATAATTAATGTTTAAAATTGAGATTGTGGTGTGTTATTGCATGAGGGATAAAGGAGGATGGGTAGCGGTTTGTCGCAGAATATGGCACTCGCATACGACCAGACCTAGGGATCAACTGGCTGGCAAGCGCATCATGAAGCGGATGGTTAGCATCATTCAGCAGCATTGTTAGCTTGCCAGCCAGCAGATCCCCATATGCTGTGTCAACAAGCGACCGCAACTCCCCAAGAATCCTTCCTGCTGCTTTTCTCAATTCTATTTATGCGATCCTTTGCAATCCCACGTACATTTCCACCCCAACAGATCAAGCAGTAGGCCCAAACACTAGCAACCAGTGTCGTAAAAAGTAGCTAAAATTTTACGATTGACATGAAAAGAATTTAATTTCCTAAGACAAAACATACGGAAATTAATTGTGGAGTCGAGCCCTAGGGGCCATTTCACAAAGAGTTCAGATTGATTTTTACTAAAATCAATCACAGTTGCTAAGTAAAGTGTGATGTCACAATACAAATCACTAAGGTATAATACTGACAAATTGTCTTACGATGAATTCTATTGCTTTGTGGAAATCTCTTTTCTCCTAATAACGAGATATGTCCACACTTACCTTCTCTTCCTATATTACATGTCTCCCCAGGCAGAGCAAGAACTCCTGGCACTAGAGGTAGCCACATCACCATCCATGCCTCAAGCTTTCAAGGAGATGAAAACATGACAGGCGAGTGTGACGCCGCATGAAGCAGGGTAGTCCATAAACCCTTGTTTGACCTGTAGCAGGGTAGCCCATTTACCTTCAATTGACTTGCGACCATCAGAGCTAAGCAAAAAAAGTAGCTAAGCACAACAAAAGAAGGCTTGTCAGAATATGGTTACCAGCCAAAATAGCATGATATATTAATATCTGTAGCTGGTACATGTATCCTGCTTATTTTGCTCTAAAATGCACAAAACAATCTCAAAATGCCTCAAGGTGTACATGTAACCCCTTGCCTTTTGTTGTTATCAAGTTTTGGCCTAAAATGTACAAAACAATCTTGCATTTTCATCAAATTTTGCCCTAAAGTGCACAACAAAATCATTTTGGAACTTTGTGCTACAGCAAGTAACAGCATGAAACATGGGCCAAGGTTATGTTATATGGTTTTGTTTTTGTGTTTGTAGATTCTATGTTTACATGGGAAACATTGGACAACGTCAATTTGGTCCCATACCTTTTCTTTGTAAAAGTAGCTCAATACTGAGACTGTTTGCAGCTGCTCTGGGCATTTTGGTTCAAGAGGCTTGCGGCTGCTACATGTATGGTCTCTAAAGGGTTAAACAAGTGATCACCAAAGAGGATAGGTTTAAAGTATATAAATTATTTTGTATCAAATATTGTGTACACTACACATTGTATTGATGTCTCCTCTTAGCCTATCCATTCTACCGTCCACTTAAAGACACTGGACACTATTGGTAATTGTCAAAGACCAGTCTTCACAGTTGGTGTATCCCAACATATGCATAAAATAACAAACCTGCACCATGGTCAAAAGAAGTTGTGTGCTTTCAGATGCTTGATTTCAAGACCTCAAACTCTAAATCTGTGGTCTCGAAATCAAATTCGTGAAAAATAACTTATTTCTTGAAAACTACGCCACTTCAGAGGGAGCTGTTTCTCAAAATGTTTTATACTATCAAACTCTCCCCATTCATTATCAAGAAAGGTTTCATGATAATAATTATTTTTAGTAATTACCAATAGTGTCCACTGCCTTTAAATAACAAAGTATACAGGAACATTTTTTTTTTTTTTTTTTCAAAGGTAGTTTATAATCAATATGTGACCATTTCATGTTAAAACAAGTAACATTAACAAGTATTGTAGTTGTTAATTTGTCAGATGTTTTTTTTTTTTTTTTACTGATAAACGGAAAAGAAATCTAGCATTGATTACATTTTTAAAAGGAATCATCAAAAGTACAGTAGGTAATCATAACTCTTGAAATATGTTTCAAAATCATAATATTCTGAACCAAATTTGAGCCAATCGGACAAAGATTTTCAATGTTAATAACCTGTTATTAAACAACCCATTTCATGTTTTTTATCTACAGTTTCTGCATTCTGTTATAGCTACATACAGCAGGTTTATTTCTGAATACAAAATCCAAACAAACAAACAAATCGTTAAAATCAAAAGCTTCACTCTGAAAAATTAACCATGGCTAGTGTCTCATGATCCAAAAAAATTAAGCTGGAATTTTGTTCAAAGACTTGATCCTTGTTTCAATAGATGGGTTGCAATACGTGTCATCGACCGCCATTTTTGATGCATTACCAAGGAAAAAGTGCATGTCGTGTACGCATAGCGCGTGATTCTCAGCCAATGATAGCTCTTCATGCGTGCACAAATTATCAAATATGGCGGCCGATGACGTCTATTGCAATCCATCTATATTTTAAACATCTCACCCTGAAATGTTATCAAAATCATTCCTTTCACCCAATTTTGTGTTAATTAAATAATATAGAACGTAATACATCATTGTACATGTACAATCAAAGCGCAACTTATACAAATAAAAATCATATAGAAGCAAGACCCGCCTGCTTTGGAAATGTTACTGTTAGAGCATAAATAGTGGACAGATTCAGTTATAGACTCTGCAAAACCAGTTGCTTTTCTTTATGTTAATTACAAACTATAAGCTTTATACAGTTACACACCTAAGTTCCGACAGACCAATGTTCTGATGTCCCTAGTGTTTTCCTATTCCTAACCCCAACCCTGACCCTAACCCCTACCCGAACCATAACCCCAACCCAACCCCAACCCTTACCATAACATGTGAACCACAAGAGGGCTGTCTGAACATAGGGGTGTCGGAATATAGAACAATGGCCCTTCATACAGTCTATTTGTGACTTATTTTAAATGTTTATCAATAAATTATATTGAAGGGACGCAAAAAAGAGCTTTAAGAGCAAAATGGCCGATGAACCTCATTTTAGTTGCAATAAAGTGCTGTGTTTTTTTTTTTTTTTTTTTGCTCATCAGAATGGCAGTGCATATAAAAAATAGCCTCAAAGAGTGCATCCTATTTGAATAAAAAGCCAAACTATTTGACATAGCAACTGTCTCTTTAGTCTGAGGAATTCAAATTTAAGTGGTAACTTGTGACTTGTGACATTGTACCAGACATTATTTAATGTTGCCTCATGTAACATGGACATTAGAGCAGGTGCGCGCAAACACAAAAATCATATTTCAAAACATAAAGTAATAATTGAAAGATAACCTGAAGGCAAACCTTAAATTTAAAAATCAGAATCAAGAATGGATTTATGTAAAAGCCTGGTTAACTCCTTGTTAGTAAATCATAAATATGTCGTTAAGGACAATATCATTTAAGTATTTTGTGTTGTATTTACACCTATTTCTCGCATAAGTTCATTTTGTACACTTCACATTCACATGCATACCTATTGGAAATGCCAATAAAAGTTAACCGTTAACTACGACTGCTTTTGTCATGTTATTTACCATTTTAACATAAATATTTACAAATTACTTTCAATGAAAAGAAACTACGGTTAAGTCGTTAATTACCCTGTCCCTTAAAGCCATTGGACCCTTTCGGTAAACAGTATTGTCCAAGGCCCACACTTCGTGTATCACAACTTCTATATCAAATAACAAACCTGTGGAAATCTAGACTCAATCGGACATCGGAGTCGGGAGAAAATAACGGGAAAACTTACTCCTGTTTTCCTGCGTTTCGCCGTGTCATGACATGTGTTTATAACAAATCCGTAATTCTCGTTAACGAGAATTTATATTGTTTTACCGTTTTCTCAAAAAGTAAAGCATTTCATGGACTAGTATTTCAAGAGAAGTCTTTCACCATTACCTTCTGTAAACCCTGTAAATTATTTGTAAATCTGTGAACTTTTTTTTTTTTTTCTGTACCGAAAGGGTCCAATGGCTTTAACACATTGTATATAAAACAGTTTCTCATACTAAGTTTTTTACTTATTGATTAAGAATATTTCTTCAAAAACCTTTCTTAAAATGTTGTCGAAAAGTAAAGAAAAAATCTTTTGTGTTTGTCCATCTCACTTCTTGGAATTAGAAATGCAATTTGCATACGTTTGCATAATCTTAACTTACCACTAATCTCGATAATAATACAGATGTTTGAGTTATTAAACTACATAAATAGATTTACATAATCGCCAACAATAAAAAGAACAGCAATGTTTGTTCTAAAAGGATATGAAGCACTATTAATGAAGATTACAATATCATTGATTATTGCTACAAAACAAAATCAAAAGTCATCATCCCCAAGTTGCAGAATTTGTAAGAAAACCTTTATATTTTGAAATAACAAATTTTTATCTGACAGGTCCGTATCATTAGCCATAAATAAAACTTACAAATTGGAACAATTGTTCAGAAATGGTCCAAAATTATGTGCAAACTTTAGGTGACTTGGGAACACTACATGTAGGTATTCAGAGGTAAATTTACTTCTAAAATGCCATTTTTGAACATTAGCTCATTTAAAAGAACAATTAACCTGGTAAGTCTGCTGCCATCGAGTGTTTCCAAAGTCTCCTATTGTTCCAAATTATTTATTAGACATATTGTCAATATCCATTTTATCGCATATTGTATAACTCATTCACAGAATAAAACAACTATTTTCAACATAAAACTGTATTAAGTTTTCCATGAAGGTACATTCCTACCTCCATGGCTTTTCAGACCAACTACCAAAATTTTGTTTACTCAAATATTTTTACTAAACCAGGAAAGACAACAGAAGTCAACAAAATAGTTATATTCAAAACATACTTTGTCAATAATTTGGTTGTTAACCGTCAAAACCAAAGACTGTTTCAGTTAAGTTAGCCATTGGTTAATCACTGGTTACAGCCACAAAAATGCACCCATGATGTCCATGTTTACACCTTTGACCTTTTTGTGCTTTTCTAAACTCAACCATAATTCTAGTCAGATATCAAAATGAAAGCAACTTTTTAAGGAATGAATCGTCAGCAGTGAAAAAAGTGGACATACTGTCTTAACAAAACAGCAATTCGTATAAAAATGCCAGTTAAAAAAACCCTGTAAATTAAGAATTTCAGTGAAATCAGGAATCAAGATCCAAATAATTCCATTTTAGTTTATTTTCCTTTGTTGTAAAAAGTCATATATAAAACTCATTTTGCCATAACATTTAATGGCCTTAAATTCGGACGTAAGCAGAGTCTTTATCTCAAAGGATAAATGACAACACAACACAGACAAACGTGTGTCAATGTATGAAACATGATTGCATTTTTTTCAGAACTGCCGTGCTAAATATTTAAATTTGGAATGAATATTGGTCAAGTTAAATTCTCAGGAAATAATTATACCTGAATTCATAATGGTCCTCAAATTATCTTAATAATAAAATTGTTTTGTTCTGATCACTCAGTTGTGAAATCAAAAATGGTGAAATAAAGTCACCAGCTCCTTTTGACAACATGTAGGTACATGTAATCATTTACATGGAATGGTCAACATTGGTCACTTGATTTGCCATAAACCAACAAACATATACATGTAGTATCAAACATAATTTAACAATTTCATTTCTGTGTAAAAGTCTAGCCACTTAAAATGGTGACCCTTTATAGAAACCATGCATTACTGTATAATTACAGACATACACCCAGACTTCTTGGACTATCTCCTGACTATTGAGACTTTTCACACTAGATTCCTGGATTTTCCATCTATGGGAACCCAGTGAATGTTGGGATATGGTTGGCAGTACAATACAAAGTTACATCCCATTATTATTTGTTTTATCCGATTTGGATTTCTTCTCGACCAGTTTTTCCAAAGTAACAACAATCCAGAAGTTTTCCATGACTTTCCACAATACATTCCTTGATTTTCCGTTTTTTTCCCAACATCTATGGGAACCCTGGTTAATATATACAGTGAATATGTATGGAGATGCTGGCAGCACGATACAATCTTATCTCCCATTAGATTTCTTCTTTACATGATTTCCAAAGTAATTTTTCTATGACTTTCCACAATACATTCCTTGATATTCCGTTTTTCTTCCCAATGTCTATAGGAACCCTGGTTAGTATATACACAGTGAATATGTATGGAGATGCTGGCAGCACGATACAATCTTATCTCCCATTAGATTTCTTCTTTACATGATTTCCAAAGTAATTTTTCTATGACTTTCCACAATACATTCCTTGATTTTCCGTTTTTCTTCCCAATGTCTATGGGAACCCTGGTTAGTATATACACAGTGAATATGTATGGAGATGCTGGCAGCACGATACAATCTTATCTCCCATTAGATTTCTTCTTTACATGATTTCCAAAGTAATTTTTCTATGACTTTCCACAATACATTCCTTGATTTTCCGTTTTTTTTCCCAACATCTATGGGAACCCTGGTTAGTATATACACAGTGAATATGTATGGAGATGCTGGCAGCACGATACAATCTTATCTCCCATTAGATTTCTTATTTACATGATTTCCAAAGTAATTTTTCTATGACTTTCCACGATACATTCCAGATCTATGGGAACCCTTGTTAATATACACATGGAAATATCTGTGGCAGTCCGATACAATCTTACATCCCATTATTATTTGTTTCATCCGATGTGGATTTCTTCTTGACGAGATTCCGTTTCCACGTCGGCATAGCCTTAATCTTGGCTTCTCGCTCTTCCTTTTCATGGTCTACAGCGGCCTGTGCCTCCTCAGCCTTCTTACGCTCCTTCTCCATAATCATCTTCTTCTTCCATTCTGGGATGTCTTTCCATTTGGCGTCTTCTTGTTGTTTCTTCATCGCTTCTTCCGCCTCCTTTTGCTGAAGGTTTATAAAAAACATGTAACAAACAAAATCATCAGACTTTGGTCTGACTGCGCTGTTTCTATTTCATAGCAATGCTAACTGTAAGCACAAAAATTTTTTTTATTGTGCAACATGCACAATGCGAATCCATGGCGAACGTGCAAGATGGGCGACTAAATTTCTTGCTAACCTGTGAAATACGCTTACACGCTTAGACGGTCTGGACTACACGAAGGCCATGTCTCTATGGCCTTGGTCTTCGCCTTGTTGTCCCTTCAAAAATTTCCCTTAGACATGTTAGACTTTTGAATGCTCACAATGATTATTATTTAGTGCTAGCTTACTTGCATTGCCACTTACTGGTGTGACCCAGGAACACTTGGGTTAACCCCTAATCTTCCAAGATAAGTGTTCTGGTTTCTTTTACATGCACCACAACTAGTACTATGTCCCATCTAGGGGCAAAGCCATTATGGTAAAGTATGTTGCTCAAGGACACAAGTGCCAAGACCAGGACACGAACCTAGCCCTGGCAGCCTTACATTTTCGATTAGTACTACAGTGACGTCCTGGACATCAGGGTACATTTCTGGGGCGGAAAATTTTTACAGCTTCATAACTCAAACCTTACCTGCAAGAAAGCACCAATTTCAACAGATTCACATTCCATGGCAGCATATGTTTTTTTGCGGTGGGTTTTGATCGTCATATATTCTTCACAAATCCGTCATTTTCATGAAATAATGCAGCTCCCAACGTTAAGGAATTCCCAGTTTTGTTCGTACTCTCACAGTCTGCCGTGTGTTACAAGACGCACGACGTGCAAATTTTGAATTGTGTTGTTAACGCTGTGCAGTCAAGATACGGTGACCAAGAATTCATGCGTCTACGCTTGCATCGTGCGTCTTGCCAGCGAATGTATACGCGTACGCACGACAACAGACAACACTGTGAGAAAACCATCGAAACAGGAATTTTTTAACATTGGAAGCTGCATTATTTCACGAAAATGACAGATTTGTGAGGAAAAAATGAGGACCAAAACCCACCGCAGAAAAATGTATGCCGCCATGGAATGTGAATCGGTTGAAATTAGTGGCTTGTTGCAGGTAAGATTTAAGTTAAGAAGCTGTGAAATTTTTCCGCCCCAGAAACGGGCCTCAATAGTTAGGACTCTGTTCCTGTGTACAGAGAAAGAGTCCTACATGTATATAGGGCTAGACACGAACCCACACTCTGCTGATCAGAAACAGCTTGAGTCCAGTGCTCTTAACCCCTCGGCCATGACTCGCCATAGTAATAGCAGAATTGGAAATTGAGTATCGATATGCTGAAAGATCGCAATTGCAAATTTGTAAGAGAATAATGAAAGAAAAAACACCCTTGTTGCATTGCTTCATGTACTTTCAGATGCATAATAGAAGGCTTCAGCTGAAGTCTTGTATTTATTTAAGTGAGAAATTGCCTCTTTCTCAATAACTACGTTACTTGAGAGACAGTCGTTTCTCACAATGATAAACACAGCTCTCCACTGCTCGTTACCAAGAAGAAAAAAACATTTGCTAACAATTATTTTGGGTAATTACCAGAAGAGCCCAGTGCCTTTAAAAAAGACCAAATCTTTTTTTCAGAAGTGAACTTTCACCCTCACCTGTTGCTCCTTGAGTTTTTTATCTCTCATGGCCTTCTTCCAAGGAGGCAGATCATCCTCTTGAGGCGGGGAAGCGCCTTGCCCGACTCCGTTTGATGAAGCAGCACCCTGGTGCGCAGGAGGAGGGATGACTGCTGGCTTAGTGGCAACACCCTGGTGGGCAGGAGGGTGGTTGGCGGTAGGTCTAGCTGTAACAGACATGCCTGCCGTCACAGACGGAGGTGGAGGTATCACTCCAAGGTAATCATCACTAGATGTTGATTTGGTCTTGGGTTTTGGAGCGACGAACGGGATGGGTTTGGCTTGGGTTTTGGGGCCAGGACTCTTCAGGGCTGGGCTGGGAGGGGTCTTCGATGGTTTAGTCGGGCTGACTGGCGGTGGCTGACGTCTGTTGATGACCGTGGCTTGCTCATCAAGGTCAGCGACTGCATGTTTCAAATTCAGAGTTAATTCAAATTCAGAGAATTGCAAAGGTCGTGGGTTCGACTCCCACTCGAGTAATATGCCTGTGATTTTTTTCCACACAGTGCCATCAGTGTATATGGGTAAAACCAAAATGAATATTTGTTATCCCCTATGCAAATTTAACATCCATTCAGCAGCTTTTAAGCAGAAAATGCTGGTAAGCAATTTACTTTGCTACGCAAAAATTGAGAGGGTCTCCAGTTGCAACAGTTTAAACCTTTATGGAATTTGTGTCGGTAACCAGTTTTTTTTTTTCAGCAAGATTATTCTGTGCTAAGCAAGTCTTATGCTTAAATGATTTCTGAGATTGAACCCCAGCTTTGAGTGCTTACCTTGTCCCTCTGTGCCTGGACCTTTGACTGGCTTTGGAGTAGGACGGAGTCTGTGAGCTCCTGACAGTAACTCAGCCACCAGATCATCCATCGGTGCTTCAGACTTTTTACGCTTCCTTTCGGTGTCTAATAGTTGACAACAAAATAACACTATATTCAGCAGAGTCACATTTATAAAACAATAGGGAGACCGCCAACATAAGGCTAGATAGCTCAGTTAGTAGAGCCCCAGCTTGTTAATTCTAAGGTTATTGGTATGAGTCCCACCCGAGTGAATTTGTCTTTCATTAACTCAAAATCAATTGAGTTTTTCTCATACCATGCACTTTCAGTCTCTGAATCAAAATCTGAATTATACAGTCGGCAAAGCATCGTAACGGAAACATCCCACCAACTTTGTTTTAGAGACGACAGTGAATAAAATTCAGTTTTCAACATAGGGGAACTGAAAAACCCAATCCAAGAAGTATGAACCAGGCTTCAATTTTAAACATGTTAAAAGAAAACAAAAATCACACTCACCAGGTGCAACTGATGACAACTGCACGTTCATAATACCATCCAAGAGGCCTCCACCATGGCCTGAAGACCCTCCCATCGGAGCAGACGGGGGAGGCGGGGGAGGAGGGGCAAAGGGTGCTGCGGGTAACCCTGAGGGTGGAGAGGGTGCAGGGGGTGCAGGGCCAGGCGGTGGAGGGGGCGCAGGGCCGGGCGGTGGGGGCGGGGCTGCCCCTGCATTGTCCAGCATCGGAGGAGGAGGTACAGATGACTTAGAGGCTTTCACAACTCCAGGGATCCTCGTGAAAACGTTGCTGGCATTCGATGGAATTGGGGGTGGGGCTTCAGTGGGCGGGGGAGGAATGTTCGCATATAACTCGTTCAGCGATGGATCTGGCTGCTGTAGGTTGCCGTAGAGTTGTTGTTGTTGTTGTTGTTGTCGTTGTTGTTGTTGTTGTTGTTGTTGGTGATGTTGTTGTTGGTGATGTTGTTGTTGTTGTTGTTGGAAGTGATTTGATTGAGGCTGCTGAGAAACAGAAGGGGGCGAGGAGCTGTCCTTGTACAATGAGTAAGGAACGTTTGAATTTCGGTAGGCATTGTTGTGAGGCGCTTGGTTAGGGGAGGTTTCGGGAAGATTCCCATAAATAGGTTGTTGGACTGCCTGTGGGGCTAGTTGGACTGCCTGTGGGGTGTGTTGGACTACTACTTGCTGTGCCTGCTTAACATTGCCATAGAGGGGCTCAGAGACATTTCCGTAGAGGGATTCTTGTGGAGGGGGAGGGGCAGGCATGTCTGGAGGAGGGGGAATCCCCTGGGTGTCCGAATACCTCCTGGGATAATTAGATGGTTGTGATACTGGGTATTGGGTAGAGGACGTTTCAGCGCTGGACATACAACGCTGTTTCTGCTCATGATATGCAACCATCTGTTCGGTTCCCATCGTGAGACGGGTATGGGGGTCTCGAGTCGGCGCAGGGGGCCTTCTCTTAACCGCTGCAACCTCTTCTTGCATCCGAGATGGTGGGAATTGATCTTGTATATCGGACAACGGTCGACTTCGAGTTTTCTCGGGAGAGGATTGTCTTTTCTCGGCAGATTCAAACTGCGCCTTGAAGGCTGCGATGCGTTCTTTCTTGGCAACCCCCTCTAGCTCATCGGCGGCGCTCCACCGTTTCTTCTGGTCGACTGTGACCTCCGAACCCTGTTTCTCCTCCTGTAGGAATCGCGCTCGGATGTTTGCAATGTTCTGTTTCGTCTCCTCGCTGACGTCCGACATCGGCGGTGGAGGAGGGAAATCACTGGGTATGTTTGCAACCTCTAGATCATGGGCAATTTCCATCGGTGGAGGGGGTGGGAGGTCACCCATTGGGACGTAGGTGTCCTCACTGTCTCCTTGCACGAACCCATTCTGGGATGGAGGGGGCGGGGGCGGGGGAGGGGGAAACATATCTCCCCCTGGCTGGAATGGTGATGAGTTCATACTCAGTGAGCCACTACGTGGCGGAGGCTCTTCCGGATGTTGAGTTGCCCCGCCAATATTTATGCTTGCATCGGGTCCCAAATGTAGTTCGTAGATCGGATCGTCAAAAACGTTGTCGGCTTCCTTTGGCGTTGGTTCCTCGTCTGCTTGTGTAAGCGACGAGGAAAGTATGTTCTTGTTTGCTTTTATTTGATCTGCAGTCAGCTGATAAGGCAGGGTAGATTGGCGTCTTTCCAGTTCAGGCTTACTAACGTACATATCTTGGTTACTGTAGCCATTGCCAGTCATACACTCATACGACGATTCTGAAATCAATGTCGACGTTCGTACATTTCCTTCCATATGGGCATAATTAGAATCTGTCGAGACATTCTCATCACTTCTGTAGAATCAAAACGAGACGAAATTTAATAATTATTCCAAAATCAGTTTTACTCATTTATAACAAGTAATAAGTTAAACATTTGAACAGCTGCCCTGATCCTGGCCTAAGTGCACTTCAAAACCTTTCCCACAGACTTTAAGTGTTTCCAAGGAAGTGGTATGGGCACACTTCATGATCATCTGGACTTGCTAAGACAATCCTGCAAGGCACTGTATCAAGAGGAAGAAAGAGAGGCAGGCAGAGAAAAAGGTGGGAGGAAAACATCATAAAGTGGATGGGCCTAACGCTGAATGACTCCCTGAGAAAAGTCTGAGGATCGAGAGGGATGGAGGAACTGATTGACAAGTCTTCGAGAGGTATCCCCACCGTCAGAAGACTACGAGATAGGTAACAGGTAAAGGAAATGCCCTTAGTCATCAGTCAAAATTTATTCAATAATTTGAAGTTTGATCAAAGACTACATGTAGAGCTGGATTTGACAAAGCCTGTCAGCATAAAAACTTGCTAAGCAAGGAAAAATCTTGGCTTAACAGAACAAAACTGGTTACCAGCGAAATTTAACATTGTTGCAACTGGTGCCTCACTCATTTTTTGCTTAGCAGTATTTTTTGCCTGACAGCTTTATGAAATTGGACCATGATTGAAGCGTTTTACTTCTCTTTAATATTTTTTTGTCTGACTGGTTTGATTTGAGAGCAGGTGTGAAAATTAATTTACCACCTACAATGTTGTTGTGATACAAGGAGGTATACTGGTATATGATTAATTGACTTGACACTTTATCAATGGGTAAGTTGATAAATGTGCCAGTCGGTTATAGATGTAGGGAGGGAAAAAGGAAAGCGGCTGGAATTACAACTAATTCATCTTTACAGTAAGTTTATTAAAACTTTTAATACTTTTCAATTCATATTTTGATTAGAGGCGCACTTCAAAGTAGAACATAATCCATTACTTTTCATGGGCATGTTTTTTAAAAGGAAAGTATTCCCTTTGTTTTTTGAACCATTCAAATGTTTTAATCATATATAAATGAAAATATAGATCCGAGAAACATTACTTACAGTGACGCTTCTCAGAATCCAAATTTTGGGCGTTACATATATATAACCACATTACTTCAAAGTGAGTTGTTTCTCACAAGGCTTCAATTGTCAATTCTAAATCAGTTGTTACCCCATAAATTTGAATATGGGAAGCATTACTGACAGTATCTTTCTTAGATTGTGTGTTCCTATTAGAGACTATCCTTATTATTTTTGAGAAATAATGAGTAAAACAATGTCATGAAAATATGTTTTACATGCAAAACTAATTTCTGAATCCTGAGAGGAAAATTATTTTAGTGACTTGTTCAACTCATTTCTTAAAAACTACAGCACATCAGCAAGTAATATTTTAAAGGGAAGGTTTCTACCATCAGTATCTTCAAACTGTGTAAGTTTAATGTAAATCTGTGGACATTGTGTTTAGTGTCCTACAAAAAGTACCCAGACCCTTTAAACAAGTGTAGATGGGAATGATACAGCATTTATTATCCAAAAGAAATTCACAAACAATCTTTTTTGTTTTTCCGGGAAAATGATCGAACTATTTTTCCGGGTGATCCCAATACACAGGTAACAGCCCAATACACACCTGTAGGGTTTAATGTGACCCTGACCTTTCACCCTTGACCCAGCTTCCTGTCATACAGGAAGTTGGCAGGAATCATCAGTTATCTTGATTTCCCGTTGAAGTGAGGGTTATCACTTCAACTGATAATGAAATCAACGAACAGGAACTTGGCCACCGTGCAAAAACTAAGTTGCTATTGTTTTTGTATGAACTAGTTACTACCAGACATTTTTGTTTTGTTGTTGTTTGAAAGGGATATAAATATATTGTACATGAATGGTGCATGAATTAGTACCAAAGATGGCATTTTAAAACTAATGTTTTTTAAATTTATGTAATTTGTAATCATGTTTTTTTCATATTGAGCAGCAGGGAAACCATGATGATGATAAAATAGAAACGGATGTACAGATACTCTACTCTATGGGTTTACTTTAATTTGTGATCTAGAATAAATGAACTGAAATTTTTATAGTTTTAGTGATACAACATTATCTTTGTTTTATTTGTTCATTTATTGCTTTTGTTTTATTATTTATTTAATATCATTATTTTTTCCCCTCTATATCTTAAAAAATAAAAGCCTAAAAAAATTATTAAAAACTGAAACTTTTAGAAATATAACATTGTCTTTTTATATAGCTTTGTTTTTGTACACGGTGCTTCTGTTTTGCGGCAATACTGTGCTTTATGAGTCTTTTTGTTGATATTTTAGGAATTTCCTTAATAAAATACATATCCTATCGACCCAAGTTTTTACAGGAGCCCGAGAATTTATCCCTAAAAGGTAACATATAAATTACGTTCTTATTGGTAATAATATGATTTTAATGTTGATATATTTTAAGCTAACATGATTGGTAGTCATCACACACAACAAATAATTTTTACTTGCTTATTTTTCTTTTGTTTATCATTTATTTCTTGTTTGTCCTGGATGGGCAACCTTTTGTCATCAAACACAACAAATAATTTGTTTTACTTGCTTATTTCTACTTTCTTAATTATTTATTTCTTGTTTGTCCTGGGGAACCTTTTAGTGAAACACTTTTTTTCAAATGTGCCCAGCAATAAATAACACTCATTCAAGAGACTATAATTAACAGAAAATTGTAGAAAACATTACTGAAACATTAAAGTTTTATAAGGGTCTGTTTACGTTTAGTAATCACTAAAAAAAAAAAAAAAAAGGGAACTGAATACCAGAAAACTATAAAGAAAATTTTAAAAAAGTACATCCTAAACCAGAGCCCCTAAGTACCTATCTTCATTTGTGTAGCATAAAATTTGAAAACAAAATTTGCCTCTTACCTCTCTTCTACCGTGCCTCCTTCTTTGTTCTCCCCCGACGCAGCAATATCATAGAGTCCCTTCACTACAAGCGTAGTCTCATCATGATCGTTGCAGCTCTCCAGCACCTGGGGAGTCGAATCACAAGAAGGTTCCATATTCAATTCCGTTCCACTCTACTACTCAAGAGAATCAACCCAGCTCAGGGTAGCGTGGGCCGGGCCAGCGGAGAATGAAATGAATACCAGACGTTCCCAGAGTCCCAGTGGAGATTCTATACTTCACTGGCTGTTTTTTTTCATTACCGTTCCATCAACATTGACCCATGGTAAAAAAAAATCCATTTTTTTGTCTGTTGCTGCTTCTTTATGTCAGCATAATTATGAATGGATTTTTTTTTAGCTTCTTCTCAAGTCGACTTTGACAAAGGAGAGGCGGAGCAGAGACGGACAAAAGCACTTATTAGTCATTCACATCGCTGGAGAAATACTATACTGGCCTTTCCAGTAGAGCAGCCACTTGGCATAATGGTACATGCAGCAGTGCCTGCGCAGCCTGCCCTCATTGTCAGGGGGGGGGAGGGATGGATATAATTGTCCACTCTAGTGGAAATCTGACACATCAAAACATGATTTGAAACAAAAAAGCTAATCAAGGGGAAAGAGATAGAACAATATATTAACGTGGAAAGAAAAACTAGTAGGCCTACAGATTGAATAGATGTTATTTTTGCAGCGGGATAAAGAGTATGATTTGTATTAACCCTTACACTGATGTGTATTAAGCAATATGCCCTACTGTAATTTCCTGAATTCTGTGAAAAAAAATCCACAGGTAAATCACTCAGATGGAATTTTAACCCACGACCTTTGCATTTCTAGAGCCTCAAGCCACCGGGCTAGCTCAGTGGTCTAATGCTAAGACATCTGCTCAATAATGCAACAGAATGTACCACATAATACATTACAGTAAGAAACATGTTAGAAATGTATGTAAGAAAGAAGAAATATGGCCATGAGCTATGTACAGTCCTGGAGGCCAAGACTTAAAATTTGATTTATGACACAATTTGGCAAATAAATTAACTTTGGAAAGAGACTTCCTTTCAAATAATGACCTAATAATTCCAATTGTGTCAAATTATATCATACCCTGAAAAAGAAATTTCCAAGCCCAAACATGCCCCTCCCCCATCCTAAAATAAATAAATACAAATGACCAATTCACTGACGTAAATCTCTCCTAAGCAACAATGACAACAAAAACACAAAGGACGCCTAATGCAAATTCCAGCTGTTCAGACAAATTTTCTAAGCAAACTGAAAGGAAAAAACAGACTCCACCTTCAGTCGCGAGCCTTTGCAGTCATCAACGAGTGATATCGTCAGAGTATAATGAGATGTCAAACGCCCGGTCAGTTGTCTCCACTATGAGTGGTGTCGATATTACTAGACATTCACAGTCCCACTACCTACAGAAAGTCATTGTTTCTTAAATCTTACGCTCCGATGAGTTCTACAACCTTGACTTCATCCTCTGTTCTCTTTCACCGGTAACCATCATAAATAGTTAATGCTTTTGGCATAGCTTCATAATCTCACAACCAGCTACTATTACAGACACTCAGTCAAAGACATTTCCTCGGTGTTGAATCGCGTGCGTTTTCGAGACATAGACTAGCCAAAGGCCCTTTATGTACTTCTATAAGACTTTGTAAAGCCTAAACGACTTATACAAGTCTTTTTTTCTATTAAAGGGCTGTTTTTGTCACATTAGAAATTCTCGTGGGTAGTTGTCAATGTTCCAAGTAAACATAAGCTATTCAGAATATTCTGCGCAAAAACAATTGTAAATCAGAGAAGTCTTTATTCCTATAAAAAGGGGTATTTTCATCACATGAAAATTACTCATCTTGGGTAGTTTTTTCAATGTTCCAGTGCGAGCATAAGATATTCAGAATAACACCTTGCTGTAAAATAAAACTTGTCCCACACAAATAGCCTAAAAACATTTCCTCCGAAAACAAGCCGTGACCCGATCTGAGCTTTATAGCCTTGAATGTGAAATTATTCCTGCCCTCACATCCCATCGCACCCCACACATGGTTTGGTCGGGGCTCTGCACTCTGTAGGCCACAAAACAAGGTCAGGTGATGTATAGAAGGTGTTACCATGGTAACCGATCAGATGGGAAAGCCATCAATTGCTGGCTGTGGTTATTGAATGGGATTCTGATTGCCATTAAAGGGACAACATCATAAGAAAAGAAGTATCCACATTTAGTATGGTTGAGTGTTGACAGTGGATATGAGGTGATGGAAGCTGACCCAAACTATGCTATAAGGCCCCTTTTGTTACATTATCCCTAAATGTATACGGTATATGTTTTCTAAAGTTGTTTTTTTGCATTTTAATTGATGTTTTTTGGGGGAACTAGTTTGTCAGTTTACATTCCATTAGAGGAGCTAATATCAACTGTCCAACTGAAGCAAACTATGTTATAAGGCCCCTTTTGTTACACTATCCCTAAATATATACAGTATATGATTTCTAAAGTTGTTTTTTGCATTTTAATGGCTGTTTTTGTTTCTTTGTTTTATTCTGGGGTGTGTGTGTTCAATGGTCACCATTTAGTGGGCCTGCGTGACTGTTCAAGCGTTTGCACTTTGATGTTTGTGCAATATTAAAGGTAATTTAAACTAAACTAAACTATAAAACTAAACTAAATTTAACAATAAAACTAAACTAAACTAAACTCAACTCAACTTAAACTATACTTCTTTCCAGTTTGGCATCATTGAGCTCAGGAAGCGCAACGTTTGTGTGCCACCATCTTTTTTTATCACAAATTTTTGTGAAATTGTTCTTCTAAAATCGGGGAATGCTACTGTTTGTCCAAAAATAGAGGACACTTCCAGGCACAGCATTTCAATTCTCAATGACACAGAGCTCCTGAGAAACTACAGTTGAGTCAATCAGCTGAAATCCTGCATACCTGTGAAAATTTTGAAAATGAAATATTTCTTTTGGTTTGCACCAATCAAATTAAAGAGTATCAGCCTCAAAAAGCGTGGGCCTCAAGTTGTCAATCTTTAAAAAATTGAGTTGGTTTGGGAGTCATATTCTCAGGCAATTTTTTTAGTTATGAATTAAATGTATTGTTGTGTGAGTCAAATAACAAACAAATAATATAAATGTGTTTGGGAAAACTGCAATGCTTGTCTTGGAGGTTAATGCAGCACAATGCCGTTAGAGGGCGCACTATTACGGTTTAATCTGCTGAGCGCAATACACTATCCACTATCGATCACTGACTGTCTCACATGAATATTCTCTCAACAATTAGCTCTAGGTATTCCCAGTCTTTCTTTTATAGTAATTGTCTTGTAGACAGGTTTCTATGTAGAGTAAGGCCTACAGGATTTCCTTTTAGCGTCTGCAGTGCAACACTTATGTCTACACCACACCATGACTTTGTGCTCAATTACTGCCATAGGAAAAGGCTCATTCGATCTCACTGTCACACCACACTGACACATAATGTATGATGTTTAATCTACCATCGGCTGATGCTAACACTACGGCTCCTAAACACTGATCTTCTGAATAATAAGTCAGGTTTTTTTTTGAGTCGGATGTTCGCCTGTCGGTGATTTCAATTTCTATAGTAGTTGTGAGAGTTCAGTTTTTATTTATGAACTCAAATTCATTTAGAAAGAGTTCTAATAAAAGTGGGAAGTCTATAAATGGTGTAAAATGTTAATGTTAATACAATTTCAGAGAGAATTTTCAAAAATTATGTAATTTGCAGCCAACAAAAAAACTCCACAAAAGAATTGTTTTGTTTGTCTAAAAGTAAAATTCAGAGCTGTTTTTGATTACTGTCAGTAACATCTCTCTGATTGTGTATTCCAATCAGATTATTCTTTTTGCGTTGACATAATCACTCCGGCTTTTTGGCAATATCTCAAAAACGTTTACCATCATTTGAAATGAACTTTAAACAGTTTCATTGTATCATATTTAACGACACAACAACACTTACTCCCACCTTTTGTAAGAAAGTGATTGTCATCGTTGGTTTTAGCGATCCCCACCTATGTAACATACTCCCTCCGGAAATCCGCCAGTCTGACTCAATCATGACATTAAAAAATCTGTTGAAGACTGAACTGTTCAGAGCTCATTAATTTGTTTTTTGTTAATTCTCTGTTTGTACAGCACCTTGATCTAGTGTCTAGGATATGTGCGCTTTATAAGAACTTTGTATTATTATTTAACGCATACTTTCCCTTTAACCTTTAAACACATAAAACATTCATCATGCTTCACCTGGGCAGATTTATGTGAATCTGCGTAATAATGTCATTGATACATGACATTCAAACCTCAGCTGCGGCTTCACAGGGTAGTAAATTAGAAGATGATGGTAACAAGAGAGAGTCATCATTATTTTGACAACCCTTCATGTGATGAAAGAAAGTGACCTTTTGAGAAGTGGACAAACTAACAGTTGAGTCTTAATGATGCATCACACCTGCAGACTAGGTTGCCACATTCGAGATAAAATGTGATGCGATCAAGCAAAATGGGCCGTTTGTGGACCCACGTAATTTTTAATTTTTTTTTATAATTATACAATTGAAAAGAGCAGAGTATTTTGGGTGATGAAACCAAAGATGCCTCATCAATGAACTTAATCACTATAGCTAACAAGCCTGAGGAAACCTGTAAACAAAGGTTCTTGCTATGTGAACCTCCTACTTTTCCACGATAAAGCAGCCAGGGTATTTGGTCCTTTGAAAAAAGTAGTATAACTGTATTGGACACAAGACAAGTCCTGACCTACATGTACAGTGGTAGACTAATTTCATGCTATTTAATCACAAGTGAACAAAATCGCAAATCAGACTTAAGTAGAGAGAATATCATGCTTGAATAAGTGTTCTGGGTGCTTTGAGGTGCACTACCAATCCCAATGCACAAGACCAATGGCTGAAAGACAGTGGACACAATTGGTAATTGTCAAACACCAGTCTTCTCACTTGGTGTATCTCAACATATGCATAAAATAACAAAACTGTGAAAATTTGAGCTCAATTGGTCGTCGGAGTTGCGAGATAACTATGAAAGAAAAAAACACCCTTGTCACGCGAAGTTGTGTGCTTTCAAATGCTTGATTTCGAGACCTCAAATTCTAAACTTGAGGTCTCGAAATCAAATTCGTGGAAAATTACTTCTTTCTCGAAAACTACGTCACTTCAGAGGGAGCCGTTTCTCACAATGTTTTATACTATCAACAGCTCCCCATTACTCGTTACCAAATGAGGTTTTATGCCAATAATTATTTTGAGTAATTACCAATAGTGTCCACTGCCTTTAATGTCACATCCAAAGGACAAAGCAATTATGATAAAGTATCTTGCTCAAG
The DNA here is from genome assembly GCF_032118995.1 of Asterias amurensis. Taxonomy (NCBI): domain Eukaryota; kingdom Metazoa; phylum Echinodermata; class Asteroidea; order Forcipulatida; family Asteriidae; genus Asterias; species Asterias amurensis. Next base: position 8,596,226 of record NC_092659.1, on the reverse strand, counting down.
GATGCAAGAGCCAGGACGGGGACTCAAACCCACACTCTGCTGATCAGAAACACCAGAGCTAGCTCTCGGTGCTCTTAACCACTCGTCTACAACACTCCAATGAGCCATTTTGAGATATGGTGTACACAATACTATGACACTGTAATGTTTGAGTAAATCTGTCTGTATAAAACCCAAACCAAACAGTGCACTCCTATAGTGGCCACCACACCTCAAAATTAGAAAGATGTCATGTCACCATGAACTTGGAAAAAGTTGCAACCTTAAATTTCCTGTGGAAAGCGATCTAGGTCAATTTTCTACACCTCTGTAATCTGAAGGTTCTGAATATCTGACAATTACAATCATCTCCCTATCACAACAATACGTAAGTGACCTGTCACCACAAAACATCACAAAGTTGCAATACTACACTTCCTGTAAATAGAGTTTTTTAGGTAATTTTTCTAATACCTTTTTAACCTTTAGGTCTAGATACATCCATCTAACCATTACAAAAAAAATTAAATGACCCGAGTCCACAAAACCTGGCAAAGTTGGGACTATAAATTTCCTGTAGACAGCGTTCTAGGTAAGTTTTTTAGACCGTTGTAATCTGAAGGTATTTAAAATCATCTCTCCATTAGAAACAAAGTGACCTGTCACCACAAAACCCGGGAAAGTTCCAATTCCACACTTCCTGTAAACAATGTTTTAGGTCATTTTTCTTTACCTTTCTAACCTTTTACAACCACTAACCATTTGAGAAATATGTCAACGAACTGTCACCACAAAACCTGGCAAAGTTGCAACACTACGTTCCTATGAACATCGTTTTTATAGGTCATTTTGCTCCGCATTTGTAACCTCACAGTCTATAGGATCATCTAACCATTAGAAGCATAAAAAAATGTCAGTGCCCCACACCGTAAAACTTGGCAAAGTTGCAACATTCAATTTTATGCCGACACTATTCCAAGTCAATACTCTTAACATTGCAATATTTAGCTATTTAGAATAATCTCATCTATAAGAAAATACACGTGTCAGTGACCTTCATTGCAATTTCCTGTGAATAGCGTTATAAGTAAATTTTCTATACTGTTTAAGATTTTTAAGATCATCTCACTATTAGAATAATACAATGGCCAATCATCACAAATACAGACAAATATGCAACCTGTCACCACAAAACGGACAAAGTTGCAACTCTAAATTTCCTGTGAATAGCGTTACAAGTAAATTTTCTATACTGTTTAAGATTTTTAAGATCATCTCACCATTAGAATAATACAATGGCCAATCATCACAAATACAGACAAATATGCAACCTGTCACCACAAAACGGACAAAGTTGCAACTCTAAATTTCTTGTGAATAGCGTTATAAGTAATTGTTCTATACTTTTTTAGGCTTCCTCGATCATCGCACCGTTAGTAAACTACAAATGTCACTGACCAGTCACCACAAATAACAGTTAAGTACGCAACCTGACACCACAAAACTGTGCAAACCTAAATTTCCTTGAAAAAAAATTAAATTTGAGATGAATCATTTCTCAGACTTCTGAGGGTTGGTGTCTGTTAACGAATGCTGCGGTTGGTACCTGCTGTAACCTTGCTAAACATGGATGAATTTGATGTTCAGGTGAAAATACCATGACAGTTTTTTGGTGTTTTCTCAACAAGTAGACACTGTAAATTTCATATGTGAATTTTTATTGTATATTTCTTTATCATTTTACTTATATACCATGAGGCCCTAGTCCCACTAGGTATTTTTTACAGGCTAATTGGAGGCCACTGAATGCACTGTATGGCAAAGGAAAACACCAGAAACAGAAAATTCTCTGAAAATTGAAATGTCATCAGTGTTTGGTTTTTTTTTCATTTTATTTTTGTTGCGGTGATATCCTGGAACCAGTTGCCTAAAAAAATAACCCTGTGCAACACGGTCCCGATATACTCTTCTATAATAATAATATTTGTTCAGACAAAATATTCAGAAGTACACATTAAAAATATATTGATAACTTAGGTTAAACAACAGTGGGATGCCCATAGGAGAGCACAAAAATAAAAAATATAACTGTCGCAAAAAGGCGTATGTTTCCCAAATCCCAGAAAAGCCCGGAAAATGCAAGAAAGGGCATAAAAAATAGGCCTAACAAACAGGAAAAGGAGCACAGTTAGACATAAAGGAGAGACTTAAAAACTCTGTGGAAGGAGAGAAATGAAACCGAACTTACCTCCAGCAACGCATCTCCCTTTGCATTGATTTCATTCAAGAAGTTGGCTACGCATTCTTTCTGTCGATTCCAATGCCCAAAGAAGCTTTTCATTCCTTGTCGGCTTAGAAAGCCTCGTACCACTGAAAAAATAAATGCCAAGAAACTTTACCGAGCCTGTCGTTAATGTTTTTCTTTCACTCCACGTGGTTGTTAAAGTTTGATAGTTTTGTTGTAATTAGTTTTGCACCTTTAAACTTTATAAAACCCTGAAAGTGAAAGTGCGTACTGAAAGAAAGTTAACTTGTTGCAAACGAAAACTCAGCAAGTACGTTCCCCTCAAGAAAACTACATAGACTTTATTATGGCATCATCATCAGATGTCCTGTATACAGCAATGACTACAGACACACTATAACACAATAGGAACCAGACTATTTATTCCTCTGGCCTCGGTTTGGACATAAAATTTGTGGATACTGATAAGTGCTGCTCTACACAAACAGTCCACTAACAAAGGGGCATGCGAGCGATATGAACCAAATGAATATTTGCAAACTTGTTGCTTCCAACGGATGAAGATTATACATTCAACCTCATCATATTACAAAACATCTTTGATAAAACGCAACCAAATATTTCCTCTGTATATGCAACATATACAAAAAGAAAATGTGTCTAAAGTTGTAACAATATATAAACGAGGAAGGAGTGAGGAAACTACTGATCGTATAACAGGACACAAGTTTGGAGTTCCCCGAACCTAATAGCACCATTTCCTGCAAGAAGATGCTGAAGAGGGCTCCCATGGCTCAAATTCGAGGGGGTTGGGAATCCTCAAAACTTTTAATGGACCAGAGAAATGGACCCTTCCCATGAAATATGCTAATTACATTCACGCATGCATACAGACCCTATTGGTTGGCAAACGCTATAGAGTTGTGCACTAAGCAGACAGGCAATCCCGTCTGTGTGACGCACCCATTACCCATGTACAAAACAGCACAATGTTCCCTCATTTTGCCAACCAAAACGTAAGCGCGCACGCGCTATGTGCAATTTACATATTTCATGGGAAGGGTCTATTGTTACAAGACCGGAATTAAAATGAGAAGAACACCATCTACACAGTTTCACATTTGAGCTGTTTTTGGAACAAGTACGAGGAGAAGATTTTTTATATTTTTTTCATGTAATGCTTCAATACTCAAAAGAATGTAAATACATTTGTATTGATCAGTTTAAAGGCAGTGGACACTATTGGTAATTACTCAAAATAATTATTAGCACAAAACCTAACTTGGTAATGAGTAATGGGGAGAGGTGGATAGTATAAAACATTGTGAGAAACGGCTCCCTCTGAAGTGTTGTAGTTTTCAAGAAAGAAGTAATTTTCATCGAATTTGATTTTGAGACCTCAGCTTTAGAATTTGAGGTCTCGAAATCAAGCATCTGAAAGTGCACAACTCTGTGTGACAAGGGTGTTTTTTCTTTCATTATTATCTCTAAACTTTGATGACCGATTGAACTCAAATTTTCGCAGGTTTGTTATTCTATGCACCTAGTGAGATACAGCAAGTGAGAAGACTGGTCTTTCACAATTACCAATAGTGTCCAGTGTCTTTAAATTAAGAATGCAGTGAGGTGTTGTGATTCCACAAGCACAAAACTGCTGACTTATATGGTCATAACTTAACTTGCCCAATGCTAAAACCACTGGCCTCTGGTCCAATGTTAATTTTTGGGCCCAACTCCCTATTCATATTACGTACCACTAAGGATGGCGCAGGGCTAGAATTTCAGGAAGTGAAAACGAAATCTACTCCACCACAGGGCTTTACTGGATTAGAAACAGTTTTTTTTTTAACAAGAGAGACATGACATTTGACTTGTTGGGGAAAAAAGTAGGAAAGTTTTCGAGTATAAGGGACCAAGATGATAAATTCATTTTGGATTGTACCCATATACACCAGTGTGTACTAGCACTGTATACTCAGAACTTTCGAGATCTCTGTGAAAAAAAAATCACACGCATATTACTTGTGTGGGATTCGAACCCACAACCTTTGCAATATCAAGGTGATATAAACACTCATAAAGACTTTTTCTGTCTAAAAACGTTTTAACAATTTCATTCATTTAGGCCTACTAAGGAAAGCTAGAGATGATTTCGACCCTTTTATTGCTCTCGCTTTTAAACTTGAGGTATGCCTTCCAAATTTCATCACTATTTGTTTGTTTGTTTGTTTGTTTGTTTGTTTGTTTAGATGATCTTCCCATAAAGGGAACTCAGCAAAATCCCATAAACACCAAGCTGGCAAAACACAACCTCTCTCATACAAACATTGGTTTAGCATCTATGATTGTGAATTGCACAAATAAAGACATTGGAATCCAGTAACCAGATGACAATACTCATTCTAGTTATTGTGAATCAGCAGTTAGCTTGTGTCATTCAAACCCACAACCTTGTAGTTGCAAGTACAACAGTCTTACCACTGGCTCACAGTGTTAATATCATTTGACCAGTCAGGCAGATGGATGGGCTAAAGTGTCTTTAAAATATCTTCTGAAAATAACTTCTGTCTCTGTTACATCAGAGGGAGCCGTTTCTCAGAATGTTTTATACTATCAACAGCTCCCCATTACTTGTTACCAAGTAAGTTTTTATGCCAACAATTATTTTGAGTAATTACCAATAGTGTCCAGTGCCTTTAAAACATCTTCTACAGAAAGAGCAAGACAATTGAAGCGCATCTTACCTTTCTGACATGTTACTATCTTTCCTTCCAGAACACGGCTTATCTCTCCCAGTTTCTCTGCATGCCAATGCCGGAAGAAAAACTTGGACGACTTGCCAAGCTGTTAAAAGAGACGAGTACAATACACTGAATGCTGCTTTCTTGGGAGAAAACTATGCACATCTAAAAATAGCTAATTGGCACTTCCTTTAGACATAAATGACTGATCGTTCATGAGTCAAAAATAACTAAATTTTAAACCATTGGTTGCTGAGTCAAGGTTTTTAAGTTCACGGTGAACTGGGAGGGAGAGGGGGGGGGGGTGGTCTTGAAAGGTAGTGATGTCACAAGAGCGGAAGGTGGGAGGACAGTGCTATCATAATCTTTACACCACATAAGTTTAGTGTAAATCTGTGGACGTTTGTGTCTTGTGTCGTACAAAAAGTACCCATTCCCTTTAACTGATATTATTACATGTATGATTACGATGAAGATGAAAAACGATAGTGGTTTTAGTTTTGCCGAAAAAAATCCTTAATAAACCCACCTTCCAGTCTGTAACGTTGTGATGTTTCAGCGCATCTTTACACTTCTGCAGATCCCCAGCTCCTGATTTCCTGTCCGTTGAAAACTCCACCAGAGCCCCATACCTGAGGTCAAAGGTCAACCAAATAAGATAAAGATGAACCTTATGGAGGACCTGGACATATAGACTGGTCCCCTGTCTTTATCCGCTATGACAAAGACATGCATTGGCTTTATATGTATACACATGTAAAAAGATTTAACTGCAAATCTCCAGGACCATAAAGGCCATGTGAAATGAATGGGAGGTCAAAGGTGATTAAGGCATTGGCTAAAAGGCAGATCTCTGGCATAATTCATGAGCCTTGAAGTGTGACGTCAGATGTTCAGGCTAGTTTCTTGGTAGGTCTTGGTGAAGATTACAAGAAGACACTGATATCTAAGAAACTTTGATTTATTTTCGGCAGTATCTCAAAAATGCTACCACCCTTTGAAATGAAACTTTCACCCTCAAGTTTTACTGTATATATCTATGTTTAAATAGGATTAAAACAATCCAACGACTCAAAAAAAACAAAGTTTATTTAACTTTGCCTGAAAACCTCCTTCAACCACAAACAAACCTCTTGATAAACTCCTCGGGTGTCAAGCGTAGCGGGAACCCACTCTGTCGGATCCTGGTTGTCTCCATGACACCCGTGTAGCGTAGCTGGGCAATCACGTACTCCGGAGTGAACTTGTCCGGCAGTTTGGCCGTGTTTGGTTTGATACAACGGATGAAGTGGGGAGAGGAGTGCATCATCTTATTGATTAATTCCGCCAAGGAGTTCTGCCAGGAAAAAGAGGCACCATCATAATTTTCAATTTTATAAACAAAGTTGAAATATATTTATTGTCATCTGATAAGACATCTGTTTGAATCCCACTTGAGTGATTTGCCTGCGGATTGTTTTCACCGGACTTGGGAAAGTACCAAGTATACAGTGCTAACTACACATCGATGTAAGGGTTAAACCAATTAATTATATTCTTGATCCCCGATGCAAACCTAATAACTATTAAACCGTTGCTGTACCCACAGCATATGGAATAGCATGAAAGATGTTTTCGAAGTATATTATAATGATCCACACAAATAAAACTGGCATTTTGTGGAGTCAAAAATGTGACTCCACAAAATGGCGTGTCGTGTTAGTTCCTGACGTATAAGGAAAAATTTCAATTTCATGGCATTTTTGTGTGAATCATTATATTCTCCTTTTAAAACATCTATCCAACCATATGCATTTTATAACAAACGGTTTCAAACACTTTCAATAGACCAATTCGCTCGATCCAAGGCAACATATGTCCCTTTAATCTGAAATCATATTTTTTTGGTTTTTTTTGGGTTTTTTTTAGTCCATCATCTACTCTTCAAATGTTTGGCCAGGATTTCATGGCAGCACTGCTCCTCAAGGGCTGGGCAGCGTAGAAGGTGTGACAGGGGTGATATGCCACAATTGTATTTGATGTCTTGCATCTTCCCAGCTCTGTACGTAGCGCACTGAGGCACTTCCGAGCTGTACTTGTTTCAAGGTTTTTTTAAACTTACAATTGAAAATGAAAGCATTTTTACCTTGAAATGAAACAACACCGTTGCAGCTCCCTTCCTTTCTGTTCCCAAGACAGGCCTCTCCAACTTATGTCGTCTCTGTTAACAAAATAAATAATTACAGGGACAATCTAGAAGCTCACACAATATTAAGTTTCCACCAGTACAAATCCTGAAATGAGTTGAGAAAATAGCTTCTGCTACTTATTTAGAACTACATGTATGGCAATTGAAATAAGCACATCAATGAACACGCCAAGAATATCTCACAAAGCTTGAACATCCTTTTAATGATTTCACTAAAAAAGAAGTCTCAGATTTGCAACATGCAACCTGTTATTACCTCCCCACCACCCTTAAGGATAAGAAATTGCCTTGTACACAAGTATTGTGTTTTTTCACAATGTTATTTTCTTTTAAATAAATATTACAAAAATAACAAACTTTTTGTAATATACAAGGACCTTTTTTTTTCACAGGAGTATGAACTAGCCTTGTAAAGAGTTTTTCTCAACACATAAATACATATATATTTGGTTTCTGGTAACACCATGTGTGTATCTACTTGCCAGGTAGTGTTTGTTCTTTAGATTATAGAACTGTCTTCCTATAATTATTCTCTTACCGCAGGGTAGATTTATCAGATTGTTTGGGAGACTTCTCAGTTCTGAAAAGAACTGCCCGAACTGCCCTGCTTTTTAATTATTACCTGGGCAGAAGGTACAGAAAATTGGCTGGAACTACTACATGTACATGTACTTTAGCAGCTTATAGGATCACTATTAACTGCACTATCGAGGAGCGAGTTCTTAAAATGATCTCAACGTTTCGACTAGCTTGTTTCTGATAATATCGAATCTACACCTACCAGACTTTCTCGTTCTGACATGCGCTTCTTGCGGAAGAATTCAAACGCATCATTGGTGTTCTTGACGGATCGCTTACGAGACTTCCTTGTTGCACGCTGTCGTATGCTGGGAGCGATGGAACCTGTACGAGTGACTTTGCTCTGGAACATCTCACGAATCAGGGAACTGTAACTTGCTGCAATTAAAAACAAAATATTAATATTTCCATTTGTCCGAGGCCCATGTCACGCACGCATTTGACAGGCAACCAGTTCCAGGCAATCTCTAAGAAGAAAAGGCATTCACATTTGAATGTTCACGTACTATTCTTGGGGATGGCAAGACATTGTTCGAAGAATGACTCATAGGCTACAAAAGTGGTCCTGTAGCTTTCAATTCAATAAACATTTATTTTGGTAATGCCTTCACAAGATATAATACATCATTGGTGTTTTATAATATTAAAGTGACATTATAAACAGTAGCCAACATTATTGTCAGAAGGGCACAACTTAGAATTGGGTGAAGCCTTAGCGTTTTTACCCTAAAGAATAGTTTTACCCACACTCTAATGAATGTTAAAGCCATTGGACCCTTTCGGTACAGGAAAATAAAAAGGTTCACAGCTTTACAAATAACTTACAGGGTTTACATAAGGTAGTGGTGAAATACTTCTCTTGAAATATTATTCCATGAAATGCTTTACTTTTTGAGAAAACAGTACAACAATATCGATTCTCGTTAACGAGAATTACAGATTTATTTTAAACACATGTCATGACACGGCGAAACGCGCGGATACAAGGGTGGGTTTTCCCGCTATTTTCTCCCGACTCCGATGACCGATTAAGCCCAAATTTTCACAGATTTGTTATTTGATATAGAAGTTGTGATACACGAAGTGTGGACTTTGGACAATACTGTTTACCGAAAGGGTCCAATGGCTTTAAGTGCTGCACATTCTATGAAGAAATTGATAAGAGTTTTATTTATTCAGTTGACTTACTTTTCATTGTGAAGTGAACAGACTTAGCGAGAGTGTCCCTGTTCTTCTCTAGTATCCCATTCAGGTCATAGTGCACCTACAAGAGAAAGAAATGGACTGTTAAATGCATAGAGCTATATATAAGAACTAGAGGGCGCACTGGTGATGCTTCTTGCACAAACGCGGCGGGACCGCAAGGAGACACGTGCGCGCCATTCTGTACGCGCATTTAATAAGAAACACACGTAAGAGCTGTTTTTCAACTTACAAAATGGCTGCACAAACACACGCTAGGCAATGCCTGTTTGTTCAACTTAGAAAATGGCCGCCTGCGCGCATGCCGAGTTCTTATATATAACTCTAAGGTTAAATGTGATGCTCCACGCCCAACTGGGCACTTCACTGGGATCATTTGCTCATCAGTGAGAATAGTGAGAATTACTGCTTGCTAATAACACCTAATTTAAGCCTACTATGAGGTAAATATTTCTCAACGTGTTCAATGTTTGAAGGGAGGGTGTACCTTTGGTAATTACTCAAAAAATGAACACTTACTTGGTAGGAAGCACTGCAGCTGTTGATAATGTGTAACATTTAAAAAAATAATGATTCCCTTCAAACGAATGTAGTTACATTCCCAACTGCTTCTCCTCGCAGCTGACGTCGCTCTCGCACCGTGATATACCCGGGCACAGGGTTCTGTTGCGCAATTTGGTGCCGATCAAACCAGGAACACCGCGCCAAACCCCTTTTTCTATAGGATAAGTGCACTTGGTTTTCTACATGCATTACACATTACAGGACCTAAGGGGCTTAATGGCGTATCTGAAGGACGCAGCAATAATGGTTAAGTGTCTTGCTAAAGGACACAAGTGTCACAGCCGGGACTCAAACCCACACTCTGACAATCAGAGTTTTTTTTTTTGTTTTTTTTTGGCAATTTGAAAGCCAGACTTACCATGCCAGCATAGTGTAGAACACCAAATGTAAGACCACCATCCTTGGGCGCAAAGTAGACATTCTTGGCCTTGGCGCTGAGCCCACTGTGAAGCTTGGTTGCCATGGATTTATTGGTTCCTCTCGGAAAATGACTCTCTTCATCAATCAGTGCGATGATGCCAGTATGTCGCTATGGCAACAAGAATAATCATTAGAAATATTTAGATAAAAATGTAAAATGATAAATGGTGTTTGAAGCTTGTGCATGGTGTGGAAAATAAGAATTAACTGTACTTAGTAAACTTGCGGGTAAAACCATGAGTATAATCTCTTTTGGAGGAGTTGTTGGCTCTGAACAGAGCCAGGGTGGTCTCGACGTATACTCTGCTCATTGTCAGGAGAAAACTGTCTCCTGAAGACGAGCAGAAAATACTGTTTTCCCCTGAAGACGAGCAGAGAAAACGCCAAGACCAAACCGACTGTTTTCAGAGCCAACACTATCCCAAAAACATTTAACAATTGGTTACAATGAAGGATATGAGCGCTATATAAGAAGCCACTTTTACGGTTGTATGCACAAGTTTACTATTTATAGTAACCTGTTATCACAATGATAATAACAAAATCACAACAATGTTATTTATTTATTTATTAGAATAAATTACTATTAATTTTGTACCTCCAGAAAGAGATCCAGACAGGGTTTGTTGTTAGTGAAGTTAATCTTGTCTAGAGCGATGCCTTCTCTCTCGCAGTCGTCTTGTTCCTTCAGGAAGACATGCTCATTAAAGAAGTTCTGAAACTGCTCATTGGCAAGATTGATGCAAATCTGTAGCAAGAGAGAAACAGTCAATTACGTCGTGAAACTGCTGGTTATGTAGTTACGAAAAGGAAATAATATTGAAGAGTATTTTGTTTCATGTCCAATTTCATAGAGCTGCTTAAGCACAAAAAGAAGCTAAGCACAACAAATTTATGCTTAGCAGAATGAGGTTATCAGCCAAAGTACCCTGTCACTTGTACAATCTGTGACTGGTACCCTGCTTAAAGCTGCTTAGCAGCAAATGTTTCTGCAATATTTTCTGTTTAAGCAGCTCTATGAAATTGGACCCTTCACAAAGTTAGTTGATTTATATGTCTTAACAGGCCTTCCTCTGCTCCTCTGTACTTGTGTTGGTTGCCACAGCACCAAAGCTGACATCACTTGGTCTGTTCTACTCTTGCAAATGACTTACAAAATTGTAAATATATTAAAAAGATGGCTTAAGCCCAGTTCATACTTCCTGCGAAGCGAACTCGACATGATTTTGACGCCACAACTATATTTTCGCTGCAATATTCATAACAGATTTGAGAACAACTCAACCCCTGCGAATTATTCCTGCAAATTTGTGGCATCAACATTCGTATCACATTCACATTAGCAGGAGTATGAACCGGGCTCTACTGGTCATAAAGTTCCACATTAACAACCACTTAACCCCGTTTCCTTACCTGCTCAAAACTATTCTTATTAAAGTTCTCAAATCCAAAGATGTCGAGCACTCCGATCTCATAGGCGCTTTCACTTTCCTCTACAGGTTGAAGGAGTTGATTGATGTTGTTCACCACCCAGCTGAAGAGACGACTGTAGATTGCTTTGGCCAGTGCATCACGGCATTCTTCTGCTTGTTCCACGGTGCGAACTTTGGTGATGGCTTCACCTGAAGATGATACATTGTAATCAAGTAATATACATGATGAGTTTTAAAAGGGAAAGTTTACCTTTAGTTTTTGGATTCATTTGATCGTTTTTATAATAGTAACCAATTCTTATATAGCGCATTTCACAATAACCGTATCAATGCGCTTTACATTAGTGCCCTGGTCATAGGGCCAATAACATCCCTTTTTAATGTTTCTCAGCTCCCTTGGGAGTATACAACCCGGGCAACAGTTTATATCGCTCCAAAGGCTTTTCCATTCACAATATCAACCTCTTCCCTCGCAGATACCCATTTATTCCCCTGGGTGAAGAGAAGCAATTATAGTAAAGTATCTTGCCCAAGGACACAAGTGTCACGACCGGGATTTGAACCCACACTCCGGTGACTGTACCAGAACTTGAATTTGATGCTCTTAACCAATCGGCCATGACATACATGTACAGTATACAAAAAAATACCCTGTGAAATATTCATTTTTGAAACATCAACGAAAATCCGGAGTGAATATTATGTTCACGCAGGAAATTCAAATGTTGGGCCATAAAAACCTATATCTTTTACATAACTTATTACTTTGAAGTAAAATGCCTACACTACCAAAAGCTACCAGCTACCGTAGGCTTCTAACAAAGAGTTTGTATTGACATTAATTTAAGAGTGATAACCCAATGTGTTATATATTCCCTTCAAAGACAGTGGACACTATTGGTAATTACTCAATATAGTTATTTGCATAAAACCTTACTTGGTAATGAGTAAAGGGGAGAGGTTGATGAAATAAAACATTGTGAGAAACAGCTCCCTCTGACGTGACGTAGTTTTCGAGAAAGAAGTAATTTTCCACGAATTTGATTTCGAGACCTCAGATTTAGAGTTTGAGGTTTCGAAATCAAGCATCTGAAAGCACACAACTTCGTGTGACAAGGGTGTTTTTTCTTTCACATTATCTCGCAACTTCCACGACCAATTGAGTTCAGATTTTCACAGGTTTTTTATTTTATGCATATGTTGAGATAAACCAATAGTGTCTACTGTCTTTAAGATACATTTACTTAATTTTAGAACCTCAGCTCAGGCATACTTCAATGCCATATGTTGAAGACTTTCCAGGGCCCACTTTCAATTGAAAAACGAAAGTGCTTAAGAATCATATGCTTAACAAAAATTTGCAGGATACCCGTCACCCATGTGTTATAAGGTACATGTACATGTAACATGGTTGTTTGCAGGTAGCATCACTCTGCAAAGAAGCTTAAAACTACTTGTTGTGCTTAAGCAGCTTCAAGAAATTGGGCCCTGAATTCGAGAACAGTTTCTGACGTGATCGCAAACCTTAAGTTTCTCAATCTTTGACCTTACCTCTGGTATATGTGGTCTCTGATATTATGGCCCCTCCAAGCTCATCGGAAGACACTTGAAGGAGAACAGAGACCCTTTCTAAGACCTCTTGGTTGACAAGGCGAGCCATGTCTGTGTCTGATTGAGTGAACCTAAGATCACCAAGATGGAGGACTGCCGCTAAGGTTCGATAAACACTGTCCTCATCCTGATAAAAAAAATTAGCAAGTTAGTATTTGTCAATCTCAGTAAGTATGTTTACTTGGTAATGGACACAAGTGTCATGACCGGGACTCAAGATAAAATGAGGTAGACTGGCAAAATGCTTAGCTACAGTGTATCATTCAAAACCTATGGGATGATATTGAAGGGCCAGGTAGTAGAAGAGTTGACTGTGTATTGTGTAGATGTATTCAACACAAGATAAAATGAGTTAGGCTGCAAAAATGCTTCTGCAATGAATCATTCAAAACAAATGGGATGATATTGAAGGGACTGGCAATAGGAAGGTTGACTGTGTACTGTGTAGATGTATTCAACACGAGATACAATGAGGTAGGCTGGCAAAATGCTTCTACAATGTATCATTGAAAACCAATGGGATGATATTGAAGGGCCAGTCGGTAGGAGGGTTGACTGTGTACTGTGTAGATGTATTCAACACAAGAAAAAATGTGGTACATGTACATAGGCTGGAAAAATGCTTCTACAATGTACATGTATCATTCAAAACAAATGGGATGATATTGAAGGGCCAGTCAGTAGGAGGGTTGACTGTGTAGTTTGTAGATGTATTCAACACAAGATACAATGAATCAGTCTAGCAAGTGCATCATCCAAAACCATTTGGATGACATTGAAAGGGCAAACAGTAGGAGAGTTGACTGTATGCATTTTATAATCATAATCGGTCAGCATCATGCATTTCTGCACCGCTGCCTGACTGGTGAGAAGCTTCCAATTACACCGATCTTGAGGTGCCACTTCTGCCTCCTCCAAAGACCACCCAGTGCCCCAGTCTGGAGAGGTCCCTCTGGATTACATTTTTTCATGTCACCCTAGGGCAACCTGGTGTACATTTCCAGTGGGTTGGTAACCAGCTGTCGATTTCACCAAACTCTTCCTATAACTTACATGTAGGATTAATCTTAGTACTTATGATGAGTTAAGTTCAGTATCAATAGACGTTAGGACGCATTAGTCGCCCACCTTGAGATAGGATTAATCCAAGCATTTTGTGAAATTGGCCGCAGAATCATTTACCACATGATAACATATGGCTGGATGCATTGTGCATAAACTATACATTCCAAACCACAGAGAGTCAGACAGTAAGAGTGTAAGGGTATGATACATGATTGATAACAAGAGAATTTGCTTGACTTACATCTTTTGAGAAACCAATATGGCGGAAACAATCTCGAACTGACTGAAATTTCTCGCGGGATGCCGTGTTAACAGCTTTTCTCACATCATGGCCTTGGTTTAAGTACCTGGGGGAGGAAAAACCAGGACAAGAGTAAAACTAATGCTCCTGACTAAGAAACAATAATTACAATAAGATGAATTGGGCATGATACATTAAACAAGCAATAAGTTAAAAAAAGGTCACCGAGAGTGGAGGGAGTCTGGTGTTTGAGGGAAAACATTCCGTATCCTGCCACTACTTTTTCACTCATTTTTGTACAAAAAGGAATATCTCATTTAAGTAAATTACAATTATTTAACATTTCATTTCATGACGACGAATGAAAAAGTTGCAGCAGGATACGGAAACTTTTCCAAATTGATAACCCTAAGAAAACCTTTAAAAAGTCACCCTTACAGCTTAAAATTTGGCCTCAACCAGCTTAAAAAATGGTGAAGTTTGTGACGCCATTTTTCTACCAGCGTGTCATAGAGACACACGATCTATGTAAATTTGGGCTCAAATATTTTACTTTTAGGTGTAATGGTTCTTTTTTATTCTGAAAAGCAGTTTTAATCATAATCAAAGGTGCGTTCAACAAACAGCAAAATGGGGAAAGCAAAAAGTATGATTTAAAACCATTTAGAGATGAGGAAACTGCAGAACATCAACAAACTGTAGTAACAGCCAACAGTGAATAAAATATAAATCTACAAATAGAATTTTCGTATAAAGCCAGTACATACTTCATGCAAATTGGGAAAACAAAGCACATTTTATGTCACCATCCCATTGCAGCTACAAAATATCAACCAGGCCTGCAAAAATATTCAATTTACAGGAAGTTTTGCCCGAGTTGAGCTACGATACAACACTGTATTATCTATCGCTTGAGGGCGCACTTCGTGGAGTTAGGAATTGGACAAACTGGTGCACTGGGTATGGAAATCACTAAGCGCATGTGATGACAAAAGCAATAAGCACATGCATAAATTGTATGTTAATTTAATTTAACTTTACATGCAGAGCTTAACTGCTTAATACCAGAAACAAATCTACTTTTAAGGTTACCAGCCAAATCATCACCGTTTAAGTATGTACTTTCTCTGGTAACCTGCTGAACATGCTTAGCAATTATATCTACTTAGCAAGAAAAACGAAGAATTGAAGATGAATGGCAGAAATGAGTGATGTAGAAAAATGACTTGTGTGTACTTACACGCAATCCTACTAGAGTGGAGAATGAAAGAAAAACGTGATCAGAAGAAAAGTCAAGATTTGCTCACCCATGAAAAAAATTGAATGGTTTTCCATTAAAATTTGCATGAAGAAAATAAAAGTTAGAGAGGCTTGCAGTAGCACTACGGTTTTACTACTTCCTTGGAGGCAATACATACATGTAGGTGGCAGCAGATTTCACGGGTATAATTCATTGCTCTCAAATTGCATACGCCCAAAACATAGCAAAACATTTAGCTATATTTGCTTCTCTTTACCCTTCAGTAAAAGGGTACCTGTGATTTAGCTTTGATGCGCTACATATGTATACATGTATGGCAGCACAGGCTGTATACTACCGTGGGAGCTGAGATGGTTTGAGGAATAAAATAAACATCTTAACATAGAGCTAGATAAGTCAGTTGGTAGAGTGCCAACACATTAGTTCAGAGGTCGTTTGTTCAAATCACGCTCTGTCAACTTTTCCTTGTTTAACCACAAATTATTTCAAATTTACAGTAAGTTTCCCTTGTGGTTAATTAGGTGGTATTCCTGTACTACAGGCATGATATTTGAACCCTGGACAAAAAGTAGAACAACTTTACTGAATACAAGACCAGACCTACATTATTAGATTGTATACACATCAACATACTTTTCATGTTATTCAATAACAGTTTTGCTGATTTTTCATGAGGGCCATAAGTTCGGAATACCTGTGAGATTCAGGATTACTCAATCCATACTCAATCTTCTCCTCGTCCGACAGACCGCCATACATCAAGTAAAAGATATGGAAGTTTCTTTCTCTCTCGCCCTGAGCAACGACTCGTGATTTCTCCAGGAGGTACTCAGATATCGAAGCTCCCTGGACGTGACCGTCGCTGGAGAACAGTAACTCCAGATACTTGCCGAAACGGCTAGAGTTGTCGTTCATTTCGGTTTGGGCATTGCCAAAACACTCAAGCAAGGGATTGACCTGTGAACATAACAAAGTTAATAACAAATGTTATCTCTCATTATCTCGTTGCGTCTTTTGTATGTATTCTCCCTATACTCAAGGAAGACATGGTTTTTTTTTATGTCAATAAATATTTATAACCTTAATCTTACTATATGGCTTGAACGATAATACATTATTCATAAATACCTCAGACAGTTTCGCTATTCCTATTGGTGGAGAGCGCGTCACGTGGGTGTGTATAAACCTTTGTTTATGACCGGTAAAAAGTGTTAATTCATGGGCGTTTAAACCCGCCAAGGCCTGGTTCTTTATAATTTACCTCGACTTTATCTCGATAAAATTATCAAGAACCAGGCCTCGTTGGGATTAAACCACTAGTTGAAAACCTCTTCACCACACATTGATTCCCTTATTTTCACTGCTGCCTCCCTCATTAGTTTCCCTGAAATGAACACAATGAAAGTAGTTCCTGTCGCCTGTCCCAAGCTGCATTGGTGTGAATGCTTGGGGAGTTGGCGTTCCATTACACGTAGTTCATGTTAGAGGCTTACTTGGATGAGTTCACTATGGTTAAAGGAACACGTTGCCTTGGATCGGTCGAGTTGGTCTTTGAAAAGCGTATGTAACCCTTTGTTATAGAATGCATTGATTAAAAAAAAAAAGATATTTTAAAAGTAGAATATAATGATCCACACAAGTATCACTCGAAATTGCGTGGTTTTCCTTTTACCTCGTCGACAAACACGGTCGGCCATTTATGGGAGTCAAATTTTTGACTCCCATAAATGGCCGACCGTGTTAGTACGCAAAGTAAAAGGAAAACCACGTAATTTCGAGGCAAATGTGTGTAGATCTTTGTAGTCTACTTTTTAAACATCTTTCTAACCATAGATGCATTTTATAACAAACGGTTACAAACGCTTTTCAAAGACCAACTCGACTGATCCAAGGCAACATGTTCCTTTAACCCGGAAAGCTAATCTATGCAGCAGTTAGTGTGAATGCAGAGGGAAGTTGACGTTCAAAAACTCATGTCCGAGGCTCACTCAGGAGTGAGTTTTGGCGACCCCAACCAGAAACATTGGTTATCGGTAGAGCGCTTTCGCGTGTTCGGTTGAGCGCGGTGACGATGCTGTTCAGACCAACCGGTAACCGACTTGTTGAGTTGGTTGGGCTTTGGTCGGGGTTGCCAAAACACACCTCAGACATGAGCACACCAGAGTTGCTAATCAAACGCACCCAACATATTGATCTGTAAAACATTATACATGGTGCTATAAAGGAATAGGTCTCATACTTCAAAAATGTAGCCTCACATACCTTGCATAAAAAATGCTGAGTGTATATTTGGTTTGCGGTAACACCATGTGTGTGTCTACTTGCCAGGTAGAGTTGTTCTTAGGGAACTGTCTTGCTACGTGGAGTAGATAATCGGAGGTTCGGGAGACTTCTCAGTTCTGAAAAGAACTGTCCTGCTTTTAACTATTACCAGGGCGGATGGTTTAGAAATTAGACTAGACTACTACTTTAGCTTATAGGATCGTAATTAAATGTACTGCCGCGGAGTCAGTTCTGAAATTGGTCTCAACGTTTCGACTAGCTTGCTCTAGTCATGGTCAGGAGACTGAGTGCTGAGTGCTTTGACATGCCCTAGGTGTGTGATAAAGCCCTTGACTTAAGAGCTCAGTATTATTCATAATAAAATAAGAGTACCAACCTGCTGAATTTTATCATTAAGCAGACTCTCTTCACTCTGAGCCGTCATCAATATGTGCTTGACAAAATACTTGGCGGATTCTGTCTTGCCGGCTCCGCTTTCACCACTGATAATGCAGCATTGTGATTGACCCTCTCGTAGCATCGCTCTGTAGGCACGGTCCGCTACGCAGAATATGTGCGGTGTGAGGGAGCTTCGGTCAGCGAGGTCCGAGTACTGGCGGGCGACTTGGTTGGAGTAGATGGGGAGCGATTTGAAGGGGTTGACAGATATGAGGATGTCACCAACATAAGTCTGGAATGAGAAGTAGACAAGAAATTGAAGACATTTTATTTCAATTTATTCTACTTTCAGCGGCATGTCATGGTCGAGGGGTCTGGTCGAGGGGTCTAGCGCATCAGCCTTGAGCTCTGGTGTTTCTGATTTGTAAAATTTGGGTTTCATCCCGGTCTTGACAAGACACTTGTGTCCTTATAAGCAAGACACATAGCTAATTGGTACGTGAAGACAAAGGTCCCCTGTGTTGCGTAATGCATGTAAATAACCAAGAGAAACACTCAGTAAACCCATACAAAATGATATATAAACAGGTCTCATTTAAAAAAACATTTATGTGCCTCAACATACTTTATACTTCCAAGGGCTCTGAGATGGTTTGAGGAATGGAATTAATGGACCAGGGGCCAATTTCACGAAACTTTACACAACTGTGTAAGTCCACTTGCGCAACGTTTATGGCGTAAAACGTTTATGTTTTGTGAAATCGGTTGCAGGGGAGCACTATGAGCAGCAGTGAGTGATGGATTTGAGTACATATGAAACCAATACTTGTTAACATTACTACCAAGTAAACACTTCCATTTGTTATTCAATGTTAATTCTATAGTAGTTGCTACCCTCTCCCAGGGTTATGGGGTACACATGTATGTTCCTGAGTGGTATAAAACATCAGCAATTTGATGAGATTTCAACTATTATTTCTTTCATTATGATATAGCATGGGTGTTTTGTTGTCCCATTATAACAACTCAATGACCTTCTTCGGGATCATCTTCTTGTACTTACATAGATGACATCTTTGGTATATCTCAGCATCAGCTCTTGGAGAATCATGTTCTGTGATAACTCCGACATTGATGTCAGGTCATCGGTTGAACTGGTACCTGGCAGGTAAACCTACAAAAAAAGAGAGAATCAAAAGTGTTTATAAATGGAGACTTTCCAACGCTAGGTGGCAGCAGACTTACCAGGTAATGTATACGTAGTTCTTAGCGAGCGCACATGACCGAGAACAATGGATTTTACCTGGTAAGTCTGCTGCCACCAAAAATTGCAAAACCGGCGTGTAGTTTGACCTCGGTCATTTCACATTACAGATACGCAGTCAAACTCCACTGCGGACTTGAGAGCAGTGACTATTTGGGCATCTATGTCACTGCACGTATCCAATGTGAACTTTTAATTTTTGCTCTGTTGAAAGTGTCCAATGGCTTTAAGTGCCACCACTACATGTACCTTTCTTGTTTCTTCATCCTGATCAGATTGATCTTTGAATACGATTGTTTAATAACTTACCGTGTCTTCCTCTTTGGGGACCTTCAGATCCGGGCTATTTATAGACTCCTCAATATCTCGGCTGGATTTTTTCTCGTCATCTGGAAGTCTCGTCTGAGCTTCAAAGATCTCTTCTGTCTTTGACAAGGAAGAGGACCTTGCTCGGCTGTAAACAAACGAACATACCAAGAGTGATGTTTCAGGCTTTGCATGTTTTGTTGGTGGTTTTTTTTATTTTATTATATATATTTTGTTTTATGAGAGATTACCTAGCATCGCGGACAACCACTTTAAGCTGAGGCCTACATTTAACTGCTTTGGGCTATCGATCCAAATCAACTGCCACCAGGGGCAAGTTGTCACATACCCCCTTCAAAGTCCATAAAGACGAAGGCATGGGTATCATCCAGGAGCCAGGCTGATAGAGCAGCAGTATGCACTATCTTCCCAAAATTTTCACAAAGCAATAAATGAAGTACATGTAGCCACCCAGCCTTAGTGATGTTAGGCGATTTTTTATTCAAAAAAAGAGGAAGATCTTAGGTGCACTAAATGGGTCTCAGACTCGACCAACACCTCCTTTCAAAGTGACAAAGTGAATCCAACTTGCCCTTGGTGGTAGTTGATTTGGATTGATAGCCCAAATCAGTTTAGTGTAGCCGTCACCTTGCAGTGGCTGTCCGTTGCCTTGTGATGTAGTTGTGATCTCTTATTTAAAATAAAGCCTAACAACATCAGCCTATATACAGGATTTGAGGCATTGCATGGTGAGGTAACACCATGTGTGTATCTACTTGCCAGGTAGAGTTTGTTCTTAGTCTCCTGATGATGACTAGAGCAAGCTAGTTGAAACGTTGAGACCAACCCAAGAACTGACTCCGCGGTAGTGCAGTTAATTACAATCCTATAAGCTAAAGTAGTAGTCCCAGCCAATTTCTATACCATCCACCCAGGTAATATTTAATAAGCAGGACAGATCTTTTCAGAACTGAGAAGTCTCCCGAACACCCGAACACCCGAACAATCTGCTCCGCGGAAGTAGAATTATAAGCAAGACAGTTCTCTAAGAACAAACTCTACCTGGCAAGTAGATACACACATGTGTTACTGCAAACCAAATATATAAACATAAGCCTACTTACAGGTTCTTGCTGTTGATTCTGACGACTCCCTTAGACTCTGGGAGTTCCTCGTAAATCTCCTCATCATTGGGACTGACCGGTTTGATGCGGTTTGGTAAGTACTCCTGCATGGCAGTCTTCAGCATCTGCTGAATAAGTTCTGTAGCAGCGATGTCTGAGTTGAGAAGAAAACAAAAACCAAAGTGACAATCTGAACTTGTTTGCCATCATTCCCCTACTCGGACTTTACGATTATCCCAACAGTCATTGCTATCAACTACTAGAGCTTTTTCCATTTTTTATGGTCAAAGATCAATTTCTTATGCTGCTTCATTTCTGAAGAAAAGTTCAAGTATTTACCACATCAAAAAAAAAATTGTCAAACAGTTCTAGTATCGTAAATTCTTGTTGCGCCATTTGAGCAGGCTTGTTTTCTGTAATCCTACTTATATTATTAGTTCTTTGTACATGTGTATGTATACAGTATTTGTGCTGCCTGGAATTAAATAAATAAGTCAGGAGAAAATACATGTCAAACGTCAAAAAGTCTAAAATCATGTACATGTACAAGTCAGCCATTGTTCATCCCTAAGCTATAGACATCAGTGACAATGTAGCCATTGGTGCGGACACAAGTTTCTGACAATCCCTGCCAAACTATATACAAACCTTGTGGCGTCTCTTCATTAATGTTGGCAATCTTAGGGTTAGCGTTTCTTCTGGTCAGTAGTTTGACCATCTTAGTATGGCCGAATCTGGCCGCAATGTGCAGTGGAGTCATTAACTCATCGTCCATGATGTCGATCTCTGCATTGCGATCTAAGAGATACTTAGCGACCTCACGGTAGTTGTTGGCCGCTGCTATATGAAGCTAAAAAAAACAAAAAAAACTGCCTTTAATTGCCAAAACTATTTACATATCTGCAGAGATACCAACATGTGCATCTTCTTTTTTTTTTCTTTCTTTTTTCCAATGCCCAAGTTTACACATACATGTAACAATACAACATACAAGTACAAATTACAAACCAAACATTTGCATCTTGCAATCAGGAAGATTTTGTCCGACATTTCAATTCAATTAAAACTCCCAAACAATACATAGCAAAAATATTAATTTAAAAAAAGGCAGCAAACTAAATAAACTATAAAAGCATCTTCTAGAAGCCGAGGCTTGTGGTGAGATACAAGAAAGTACGGACAGACAGGTAGAACAAAGACAGAACCGATGAAGATAACAATGATCGTATAATAACATTTAATCTGGAATCTTAAATTGTTTCACTCTCCTAAAAGCATTGCTGCTGTCTTGGAGAGGGTGGATTGCAAAATTCATTTGTTCTTTGTGCTTATGCTCTCAATAATAATCATAACAACAATGACAGTAATACAAATAATAATAATAAGTTAAGTGATGAAGATAAATGAAAGCATTTGCTGACTACTGAGCAATAGCCAAATGAGAACATATGTCAGATACTGGGAGAGGAGAGCTTTTTTTTAAGCAGGGAGATATTTATAATTACATTCAACATTATAGAGTCAAAATTTCTATAATGAGGGAGATTTTCATTCAACTATAGATCGGCCATTGAGCCAAGGTTTTCTAAATAAAGGTTTAATTTTACCAGCGATGTGTTTCTGTCGTTAGCAGTGTTGACATTCCCTCCAGTCAATAAAAACTCCTTGACATCCGATAACATCCTGTCTGCCTCTCGGTGTTTCACTCCCTTTAACATACTGTTATCCATCCCTACAAGTCAAACAATGATTTCTTTTAATAAAAAAAACAGACTTTGTCTTGCAATAATAATCGTCTCCTGACCACGTCTAGAGCACGCTAGATGAAAAATTAAGACCATAACTCACTCTGGGGAAGTGAAGTTAATAACGAGAAGTCCCCTCGACTTTTTTGTGAAAGTAGTCCTGACTGATTACCTTCCGCCCAGGTCGTAGTTAATAAGCAGGGCAGTTCTTTTCAGAACTGCGAAGTCCCCTAATCTCTGAAAAGATCGACTTGGTAGCAGTAAAGAAATCTCCCGAATTCCGAAAAATCTACTCTGCGGCAGTAGAACATAAAGCAAGACAAGTTCTCATAAGAGCATAATCTACTCAGCAAGTAGATACATACATGGTGTTACCCCAACCCAAATAGACAATAATGATAGAGTCAAATGACTAAACCAATTCAAAGTTTCTTGCTTCAACACCTCATCTACCTGGTTAACTACTTTTTACAAGCTCGCAAGATATTTGACTAGTCCTTAAATCTTGGATTTTAAACCATAATTTCAAGTATGACACAGCCCTACGGGTTGGTTAGGGGTTCCCAAAGACAGAGAAACTTTTACTTACCGACTTGCTCCATGTACTGCTCCATTACTAATCTGGCCTCACTTCCTTCCGTCGCGTGATCTAAGGGTACGTTACCGTCGATGTCTAAAAGCGTCACATCAGCATGGTTCTGTCACGAGGAATACAATCAAAATCCTAGATTTATAACTTGATTCGAGAGAGGAGGAAGAAAGGGGGATGATCAAGGAAATGACTTACAGGTATAATAGAGTGATTTGGACAAGTCTATGTTTTATACGATGACACAGAACTTAGACACTTAGGCAGTGATCTACTTCGGATTTCTTTGAAAGACTTTTGGGTCTCTAGGTGGCAGCAGACTTACCAGGTAAATCAACACCGTAAATCCAGCCTGATGTTCTTGGAAATGTTACCATGCTCAGAACAACAACAAAAATGAAAAGTTACCTCATAAGTCTGCGGCCACCTACAGATCAAAAAGGCACACAAAGCTTGTAGGGACCTCCCGACCTTACAGGTAGATAGCTACAGCGAGCTTTGGGCAAGTCTTATAGAATATACAGGAAGAGGATTGGGCAGTGATCTACTCTTGATTGATTTGAGTTGCTTGGGCACACAGAGCTGGCAGGGACTTCCCCAAAACTTACAGGTAGCTACAGCTAGCTTTGGACAAGTCTATGTTTTATTGGATGAAACAGAAAGGTGTTTGGGCAGTGATCTACAGCACTTCAGATCTCTAAACTATAATGAGCTCTGGACAAGTCTATGTTTAATAGGACGAAACAGAAAGATGTTTGGGCAGTGATACTTTTGATTTTTTTGAGTTGCTGGGCACATATATGTAAAGCTGTCGGGGACTTCCCCAAACTTACTGGAAGCTATAGAGAGCTTTGGACAAGTCTATGTATTATAGGATGATATAGGAAGACATTTTTGCAAGTCTTTGTTTTATACACCAATTCAGGCGCGCACCGGGCACGCAAGTGTTTAGCACCACGCGCCATTGCTGGAGTGTACATGTGCCCAGTTTTGTGCACAAAGACATGAGGAAATCATGTTTCTTTTTACTCTTTATGGAAATTAAATTTTTCCTCAACGAATAACTCAGTTTCCTTAACAGGACACCATGATATACCAATGTAGATTACTGACCACAAATATTTGCAACAAAATATAAGCCGAATCATCTTGAAAAAGGTGCTTGTCTTAGGCGAGTTAGGGGTCAACGACGCAGAAACTGCATAAATGTCGCTAAAATGCATTACATCGGCAAGGTAATTTGTCAGAATTTCAGTATTTTACTTTCAGCTTAATTTAAAAAACTTATCAAGAATGTAGTACGTTGTTATATCAAGCAGCCATATCAAGGAAATTTCATAGATTATCAAGGAAGACATTCAATTCCCATAAAAAGTGAAAAGGAAAACGATTTTCTCATGTCTTTGTGCACAAAACTAGGCACAAAGACACCCCAGCAATGGCGCGCAGCGCATGGCGACGCCCAGCACTTGCGCGCCTGGATCGGTCTATAGGAAGGATGCAACAGGAAGGCACTTGGGCAGTTATCTAATTTTGATTTCTTTGAATTTCTGGACACAAAAAACTAGAAAGGGATTCCCAAGAACTTACAGGTAGCTATAGCAAGATTTGGACAAGTCTATGTTTTATAGGATGCAACAGGAAGGTACTTGGGCAGTGATCTAATTTTGATTTCTTTGAATTTCTGGACGCACAAAGCTGGTAGGGACTTCCCCAAAATTTACAGGTAGCTACCTGTACAAAGAGCTTTGGACAAGTGTATTTTTTCTAGGAATAAACAGGAAGATGTTTGGGCAGTGATCTACCTTTGATTTCTTTGAGTTTCTGTGCACAAAAAGCTGGCAGTGACTTTACCAAAACTTTAAGGCATCTGTATGCGAGCTTTAGACATGTCTCGTTATATAGGCGTGGAATGAGGTGCAGGCTGGTCTAGCTAGTGATCAAGTTTGATCGCTAGCTAGACCAGCATGCACCTTATTCTACAGTTAGCGCTTGCGCAATAAGTATTTGCAAGAAGGTCTAAATCAAAGGTAGATCACTGCCCAATTTCGTCTGTAATTGTCAGTCCCGCCTTCAAGTGCCCCCTTTTTTTCACAGTGGGATGGGTGGTTTTTAATTGTGGGTGGGTTTCAGGGACATTCTTTGTGGCAGGACGGCTTTGTAGAGGTGCTTGTCACCTGTTCCTCCTTGCCACTCACTGGCTTGGTATTTTTAGCTATTTTGATTCTTTGTTTCTTTATATATATCGATTTGTATATTATATTTTTATGCCAGTGTAAAGTGTAATAAAACTAAAACTTTAGACCTTATCGCAAATACTCGGTACCCGCTAGTTAGGCTTGGAATGAGGTGCATGCTGGTCTAGCTGCTGGACCAGCAAGCACCTAGGGCACAATAGGGCTTGTGCAATGGGTATATTGCTGAAAGGTCTATGGTGCCTTACTCACTTTCCAGAATGAAATACCATCCAAAAAATGGATCAGAATGCGGAGTACCAGACTTACATTTAGGAGTAACTGTGTGATTTCTGAATAGTCACATGCACAGCTTGCATGAAGTGGTGACCACCAGTCATCATCCTGTGCGTTGACATTGGCCCCACGGGATACGAGTATCTCTGCTGCTGCTAGGTTGTCATCTAGACAACACTGGTAACCAAATAAGGATGAACAGAAAAGACAAATTAATACTTTGTAAATTGTTGATTATTAAAACAAACAAAAACATAATCCTTAACCTTACAGGTTTTATTGAAAAAACATCTCAAATTAATCAAAAACAATATTTTTGCACATTTTTAATCTATGCAATAGATTCCTACAAACTAAATTAATCTTTTTAATTGTTTGTTTTGCTGAAATTGTTCCTTTTCTTACAACGATCTGGGGTCGAATTCACAAAGAGTAAAGACTATTTCTTGCTTAGGACAAGTCCTAGGAGATATAGGAGATAAGACTCGTTCTATTCCTTCCTATCATTTAAAATCACTCTTTTTATTCTTTGTTGAATTTTCTTCTAGTTGAATTGGGTTTTTTTCTGGTTTGTTCTTTTTGTTCAATCCTTCTTTTTGTTCAGCTTTTTTGTTGAGTTGTTCGTTCTTTTGAAAGTGTTATTTTTGTTGAGTTTTTCTTTTTATTTAATTGTTCTTATTGCCCAGTTGCTGTTTTCTTAAGTGATCTTTTAACCTCATGCATTGTTGTCGAGCGCTTAACGTTCTAGAGGTATTCATATCTGTTGCCGTGGCAATATCTGTCTAACTTACCTGATGCAGTACGGTGACACCACTCTCAGACGATGTGTTTGGGTCCGCTCCCTGGCTTAACAATGCTAAGACTGTTGACAAATAAAACAATGTAACAATCTTAAAATTACATGGTAATCAGTAAATCACAATGTCCCTTAAAAGGGTTGCTTTTGATGGGATGACAAGGGCAGAATGGGGGTACATGTATGTTTTGCAGGTTATCATGGGATGTTTTATACCATCAACCTCTCCCCATTACTCGTTACCAAGAAAGGTTTAATGCTAGTAATTATTTTGAGTAACTACCAATAGTGTCCACTGCCTTTAAAGGCAAAGCAGGCCCCTATATACCTTTGGTTTTTGATTGGTTCAACCATAATTCAAACTAACTTATGAAAACACATTGGTCACGTTTTGAGATCACCAAAAACCTGGAACGAGTATGTCCACGCAGGAAGAATAATCCCTTATAGAAATGTTTAATCTGAGAAACGTATTCGATAATAACATTTCTCAGATTAAAATTCTGGGGCATAAAAACTAATGAATTTTTTACGTATTCACATAACTTGAAGTGAAATGTTTCTCAAAATGCTTTATACATGTACTATCCAAAACTTCTGATGTAGGCTTCAAAAACCAAGTTTTTATTGCCAATAATTCCAAGAGTGATGACCAACCATGTATGTGTTAAATCAACTATTCCAGAGTATATTTCTACTGACACACTGTCATTATTTCAATAATACGTTTATTCCATATCCTTGTTGAAAAAAAAAGAACAATTGTGAGAATTTAACAGTACATAGAAATGTAACAAATCTTTTTATACAGAAACAATATCATCTTAAAGCAAATAATAAATTAATAACTAGGTATTAACTATGTACAAGAGAGGAGCGAGAGCAAAGGCTGTTATCAACATTGTTCTTATTTATTTGACCAAAACAACGCAAAATTTACACAAATATATTTAACAGCACAAAATAATAAATATGTACAAAATAACATGAAAGCAAACACAAGAAATACACCAATAAACATCATATAAGGGCCAATACAACAAGAATACAACAACCAACCGAGGACGAACTTAAACGCAAAAACCAAAACAAAAGTAACGGCTATGTGGGTCAGGAGCTGCAACAGTAGAATGGACCACTCAACCGCAGGTATGCAGCCCGCACAAACAAAAGACAGTGTCAGGACATGACAGACTATAAAAAGCATAAAAAACTACAAAAGACTAATTGCTCCTGTCCTGTCAATACTCATGAGTTATGTATGGTAACAGAAATATGTCCTACTATACTACCATTAAGACTTAGCGAGCCAAACATCGCAAACTGATAACGTCATCCGTGTAAATAACTGTATGAAACCAATAGGCACATGGCAAAATTTTTATAAAGCTGTTAAGCACACACACACATGCTAAGCACAATAATGACAAGGCACCAGTCATTACAACACGATTGACATGGCAGTTTTGGTTGGGAACCTGTTTCTGCTTAGCAATGTTTTTCAGTGCCAAGCATGTTTTTGGACTGGCAAACTTTATCAAATATTGTTTGAAGACGAGCAGAGTATACTGTTCGAAACCATACCGACCCTTTTCAGAGCCAACACTCTCACAAAAGAGATACACATTGAGTCCTGCAAGTGTACTATTTATTTTTATATAACACCCAAGCAGATCCTTGCCATTTCATTGGAGGACTGTCCGTCACGTGATAGCAAATAAAAGTACCATTGCACGCTGAGTCACTCACCGTGCTTTTTCGTTCCATCCGAAAAGTACCATTGCACGCTGCCAGCGTGCAATGGTACTTTTCGGATGGAACGAAAAAGCTGAGTAAAAACATCACTGCGTGCGCGTGTCTTCGGTAACGCAGCAAGGCATATTAGTAAAATTACTAGCATTCGTCTTCTACAATTAAAAATTGGAGGCCTACGCTTTGTTTGTTTTGAAAGTTGTATCTTTCAATCAAAATGACAAAGATCTACTTGGATGTTATATAAAACAAATAATGAATGTTTTTCATTCGTGCAATGGTGCGAATATGTTCATTCGTTGAAAGCTGGAATGTTCCATTCAACTCGGCTCCGCCTCGTTGAATAGAACATTCCATCTTTCAACTCATGAACATAATGCACCATTGCACTCATAAACATTCATTATGTGTATAATAGTTTCTACCTATTCACAGGTAAGATATTGTAGATATCTAACGTCCCATATTACCCCCCCCCCCCCCCAGGCTGAATATCATACTATTTATTTATAGTTTCTTCCAACTTTATCAAATTGGACTCTGGCATGCTTGACTTGTGATTTTCCCCCGGACGCACAAAGGTCGCAAGATCTAGTGGGGTACATGTGTACAATATGCTAAGGCCAAGCAAACATTGATCACGTAATGGGATTCCCGATAGCACTTAATCCGAATGACGAACAGGAAACTTGACATGACTTGGGTGATTCATTGGCAAACCACCTGCCTCGACAAACAAGCTCAATGCTTACAAATAATTTTGTCCGAAGATTTTAAAGATTGGAAAATGGTGTTAATCAGCATGCCGAACTGCCAATCAGAGATCCCTTTTGGCTGCCAATCAGAAGTACGTATTGGCCAATCAAAATGGTTTATAATAGCGTGAGAAGAAAACTGTGAAAATGAATTTCCATTAGATTGATAGCTTTCCTAGGTGTCATAACTAGGTTAACATTTAAGGGGGGGGGCACAAGGGGCGGGCACCTTTACAAGGGGCGTGCACTTTTACACGGGGCACTTCTGTGCAAGTTTCTGTTTACCTTTTTATTCTCAGCACAATCTTTATAAATAAGTATTTTTCAGTTATTTAGTTACATAATTTGGCATTAGTGTAAAAAAAAAATACATTGTCAGTGAGTAAACAGTGAACAGTTAAAAAAAAAATTATCACATTTAAACTCAGGAAACTTTTAGTCCTAAAAGTCCACGTTCCAAATTGGGGGAGGGTGGGGGGGGGGCACCAGGAGGGCACTGACATCAGTTAGGGGTAGGGGGCCTAAGGCCACAGATTCCCTGACCCCTGATGATTTCAATTAATTTTGGTTTCGTCAGACACCATTCTATTTTTAATTCCATGTTTCATTTCCTTAACTCTTCAGAGACCGTCTTGTCCTTCTTGCGTGTCATGGCCGTGCAGTCTAGCAACCCAGACACAAGTTCTGAAATTGCCAGAGTGTGTGGGTTCAGTTCCCGGGCATGGCACGTGTGTCCTTGAACAACACACTCAACCTTTAGTTCTCCAGCCGTCGATTTCACCAAACTCTTCCGAACTTAGGATTAATCTTAGGACTTAGGACAGGTTCAGTTCCGTATCCAAATGCGTAGGACGAATTGAACCCATCCTTAGTTAGGACGGGTTACTCGTCCTAACTCGAGTTAGGATTAATCCTACTGTTTCGTGAATTCGGCCGCTGGTCCCACGTGATATATAATTATTATGTGCAATACATGTAAATGGCCCAGTGCACTTATCTAGAGAAGGAGTTTGCTCAAGTGCTTCTGGCATGGTTGGCTGAAAAATGCACAGTAGCACCTTGAAACCCTTATAAGGGTCTTACATTTTACACTTATAAATCAAACATAGCTTTGCATATCAGCTGAGGCAATAATGAGCTCTTTGAGACATCCATAGGGTGTGATATAGGCCGTGGGATGATCATCAAAAAGGGCTCCATGTTTTTAGCTTTGTAGTTTAACCCTGAAACTACCTGTTTTTGGGCATAGTTGATAGTCCCAAATGACTTGTTATTTTATACCATGTCAGAGTGTGTATCATTAGCCTATACCAATAATCTCTGTTTTATCTTCATCAATTAAGTATGCCACAACACAGCTGATGTTGTCGATATTTCTCCACTTTTTTATTTGAATAAAAATGTCCTGAAAATAAGATGAAACATGCATCATTAAGGCTAGATAATGTGTTTAGAAGGGAAATGTTGGAAAAGGGTAAATTCAGGTCAGGACTTTGTTTTTAGTGTTAGAATTGTTGTAGGTCAAGTCTTGCAGCCAATTGCCACTGCTGCTGGGATCTGGAAAAAGACGTCTGCTGCCTCTATGGTCTCAAAAGGATGAAAATTGCCACCAACAATTTTCTTTTTCAAACTCACCTTCTCTCACATCGAACCTTGTGATTGCATCTCTAAGCTGATACGCAAGGCCAAAGTTCACCCTCGTACCCTTCTTATTGGGGGAGCGGGGCTGGTCTTCGTTCTCTTTATTCTGGTTTTCTCGCTCTCTGGCGTAGTACTTCCTTAGTTGCTCTTGTCGGACCTTCTTGGCAAGCTTCAGACGCTGTGTCCGAGGCATAGCATCAAAGGTAGACTGGTCTATCTCCATGGTCTTAGATGATGTATTGGCTAGCACTGGAGAATGAGGAGAAGAAGAGAATCAAAACTTCATTATTATTTAATAGATGGAAATTTGCATCGAGATAAAAAATACCTTAATTTCCGTTTTACCCATACAGATTGTACATCGATTAATGTAAGCACTGTATACTCAGTACTTTCCGAGCTCTGTGAAAAAAAATCACAGGCATATTATTCGGGTGGGATTCAAGCCCAAAACCTTTGCAATTCTAGAGAAGTGTCTTGCGATTTTTGTTCACAGAGCTTGGGAAAGTATACAGTGCTAAGACACATCGGTGTATATGGGTAAAACCAAAATTAGTATTCATTATTATTATTTGTTTATATATATTCGCGATAACACCATGTTTTTGTATATCTACCCAATGGGTAGATTATGTTAATTTGAGAACATTTCTTGCTAACTGCATGAACTGCCGTGGATTAGTTTTATTCTGACTGTTGGAGACTTCTCATCAGTTCTAAAAGAAATGTCCTGCTTATTAACTACTACAAGGGCGGAGGGTAGGAAATCCGCCTGGACTTCTACTTTCACTTAGTGAATCGAGGGATTTTAACCGCTCGGCTTCTGACTGGCAACCCTAGATATTGACAAAATAGGGAGACAACCAACATACATTGTATAATGGCTAAATAGCTCAGTTGGTCGAGCACCTATAATCAGCAGGTTGTTGGTTCAAATCCAGTTCTAGTCAAGTTTTTCTTTGTTTAAAGGCAGTGGACACTATTGGTAATTACTCAAAATAGTTATTAACAGAAAATCTTACTTGATTACGAGTAATGGGGAGAGGTTGTTGGTACAAAACATTGTGAGAAACAGCTCCCTCTGAAGTGGAGTGAGTAGTTTTCGAGAAAGAAGTAATTTTCTACGTTTTTGTTTTTGAGACCTCAAGTTTAGAATTTGAGGTCTCGAAATCAAGCATCTGAAAGCACACAACTTTGTGTGACAAGGGTGATTTTTTCTTTCATAGTTATCTCGCAACTCCGACGACCAATCGAGCTCAAATTTTCACAGGTTTGTTATTTTATGCATATGTTGAGATACAGCAAGTAAGAAGACTGGTCTTTGACAATTGCCAATAGTGTCCACTGGCTTTAACCCAAATCATTTGAAACTTACCCATAGAGTTTCCCTTGTGGTTAATTATTTGATATAAAAATAATAATACAAATTGTTTACACAAAGACTTTTTAAATTAATATATCCAATTGAATGTTTTAAAAGGTGTGTTCTGTAAAAATGCTCTAAAAGTTCAGTTTTATTAACTAAGGCAGCATGAAAATTGTAATTGAGGTGTTACTCCATAACATTATCAAGGGGTTGCATAGACATTTAGTTCATGGCTGATTATCTTTCCTCAGAAAACTCTGTTCCAAGCCACTGAATTTGATCAAAATGGCCACCCACTGGGCACGGTTTGTTGACTTCATGCAGAAAATTCCACAAAACATACCCTTTCAGGTCTTTGATGCAACAGCAAATTTGTGGGTGTTGTGTCTAGATGCATGTTATGGCAGCTTCTGTTACATAGAGCTGATTCATGTGAAAGGCATGGGGGCACAGTTCCAAGCAAACATGGACATGACACCAACAAATACGTTTTTTGTCACAACTTTCTTTCTAGTTGTTGACAAGGAATGAACCCAAATTTGCTAATTAAGAACTCAGCATCGACTCCATAACTGGACAAACTGTAATGCGACTTTTTAGCTACATGTAGAGGAAACTTTTGATGTGTGACTTGTGTTTTTTTTAACGTGTCCTTTTTGTGTAATGCGACTGACCACTTTTTACAATGTTATAACATCCAAATAACGAAGCCCACAAAATTTCTAATTTCATCAATACAAAACCTTGGGGTGTCAAGTACAAATCAGTCTATAAACTTAGTGGAAGAATATCTCACATAGAACTACCAGCACCGAGATCAAAAAATGACACAGAAAAGTGTAGTGCGACTTCCACAACATCTGATAAAACCATTTTAAAAGCATGAAGGTCTGCATAATTCATTTCCTTATTAATTTTTATTTGTTGGCAGACTGGTTTCCTTTTCTTTGAAGGGCTGATATTTTGGGATAAACAGTTGAATGCTTAAAGGCATAGTGTATCGTTGGTTTTTAGAACTGGTTGATCGTTTAAATCATCAACAAATGTAGAACCTAGTATCCAATTAAACTAACATGTGAAAATATTATTTCGAAGGGTAGCATTTGTTAGATATCGCTGAAAATCTGATTTTAAAGGAACTACATGTAACTGTAGCCTGTTTCATATTTACAGGGGTCGAAATTAAGTGTATTTTCATGGTAGTCAGCAGGGCTAGTAACCAATAATTTTTAGTAGCCCTGATGAGATTTTGGTAGCCCGAAAGACACATTATGTCTCGCGTCACGGCTCAAACTTTACAATACACCCCAGCACAGTTCTTTGTTGTTTGTAATGATGATTTTTGCATTGTTTTTCCACTAGCCCGTCGGGCTATCAAACTGGAAAAATCAGTAGCCCGGCTGTAAATCTGGTAGTCCCGGGCTAGCGGGCTAGTGGCAATTTCGACCCCTGTATTTAAAGCACTGTATCTCATAGCCATCAACAGACTTAAATAGAAAAAAAAAATGTTGTGGTAACTACATTATAGCAGAAAAATTTGCTTTAAGTGTACGTGAATTTCACAGGTTAGCAAGGGGAAACAAATATTTGATTCAATAGACAAATGTAGTATTAGCTCCAGTTGTTTTACTGTTTTTCGATTTGAGCAATACTTCCACAGTCTTTAGTTGGTATGACACAATCAATATCAATATTTGATTTTTTTTTACAAATTTCTGATCGAGATAGCCCCAAACTCACCCAAATATCGCCGAGCGACCACTTTTAGCTGAGGACTACTCATGACTAGTTTGGGCCGACGACCCAAATCAACTGTCACCAAATCAACGTACTGGGACTGAAACAGGGTTAACCTCTTCACAGTCCATAATATAAGGACGCTTGTGATTGATTCATGCAAATGATGACTTCAGTTCTACAGGTGTTTGTTTTACTGGATCCTGTTTCAGTATTGCGGTCATTGCAACAAGTTTACACCCCATAACAACACTGATTTACAATCATTATGTCAATATTGAACCATTTTTATCAGCCTTTTTTTATGACAGTTCCATTCCACATTGATAACATTGTAAATACCCTTGTAATGTCACCATCACTGTCTGATACCCTTCTTCCCTCATGATAATGACAGTTCAAACTATACTTCAATAAAAAGAACCACACTAATTTCCATATCCGCCCTCCGTCTGATGTTACAACTTGACACATTTATTACAAAATGAAACCACCCAACATACCATTGCAAAATTAAAACTTCTGCATACCCACCAACTTCTTCATCACCAACACACAAAACCCCTTTTTACTCTTTCAGTGCCTATTCTTTTTTGCATTTTGAACCATAAATACCCAGTTTTATTTAGTTAGTTTTCTTTTTTGAACTTGCTAGTTTGTATCGCCTTGGTACATCCCAAAGTCAATAGTATTTCTTGAGTAAAAATGTCCGTTCGTAATAATGGGTCGTACTTGTACGATTGATGACAGTGTTGGAGTAAATAAAATAGTTCGTTCATGTACGTGTCAGACCTTGGCACTAAAAGGGTTTAAAGTTACAAAGAAAGCCTTCTCTGATCAAATATGTAAGTGTTTTGAAGCCAAATAAATAATAATAATAATTATATATAAAATATAAACCTCCTTTTTGTTTTTTGTTTTTTAAATGGTACTTTTTGTAGGACACAAAACACAATGTCCACAGATTTACATTCAACTCGCACAGTTCTACTAATTTTTGTGTTACAAAAAGTACCCAAATTCTTTAATTCACTTTTGCTTGAACAGTACAAACATATTAAAGAATCTTCCCTTTTAAAGACACTGGACACCTTTGGTAATTGTGTGACAAGGGTGTTTTTTCTTCCATTATTATCTTTCAACTTCGATGAACAATTGAGTTCAAATTTTCACAGGTTTGTTATATGTTGAGATACACAGAGTGAGAAGACTGGTCTTTGACAAATACCAACAGTGTCCAGTGCCTTTACGAAGAAGAGATTGTGTAAGTGTTAAGCAGGACAAGGTTTCTAGGCTCCTCAAGGCGGAAGGAACCATTGCTGACATTACCTCCTGTTTTGTGAACGCTCAGGAAGTTTATTTATAGCCCTACCTGACAAACTTGGTTGTTCGGGCTTAAATGTCAGCCCAATAATTACAAGGCTTGGAACTTAATCATACTGGGTGAAGTAGATAACCCTTTA
The DNA here is from genome assembly GCF_032118995.1 of Asterias amurensis. NCBI lineage: Eukaryota > Metazoa > Echinodermata > Asteroidea > Forcipulatida > Asteriidae > Asterias > Asterias amurensis. The sequence continues at coordinate 8,561,026 of NC_092659.1, read as the reverse complement.
GATAGGCCTATATCCACGGTCATCAGTTTTGGCAGACTAACATATTTATCACCAATTATTTTTTTAGTTCCTTGAAGAAATGTTTGAATACAAAGTGTAGTAAACATCACAGTCTTCCAGCACAGGATGCTTCACCCCTTGAGAGAACATAATATTATATTACCCCATCACTTTTAGAGAACTTCATAAAAGGAGAATAAAGTTGCACTTCTTGTTCTTTAGGGTCTGGGTATTTTTTGTAGGATTCAAAACCCAATGTCCACAGATTTACATTAAACTCACACAGTTTGAAGATAATGATGGTAGAAAGCCTCCCTTTAAGCCATTGGACCCTTTCGGTACAGGAAAAAAAAAAAAAAGTTCACAGATTTACAAATAATTTACAGGGTTTACAGAAGGTAATGGTGAAAGACTTCTCTTGAAATATTAGTCCATGAAATGCTTTACTTTTTGAGAAAACGGTAAAACAATATAAATTCTCGTTAACGAGAATTACGGAGTTGTTATAAACACATGTCATGACACGGCGAAACGCGCGAAAACAGGAGTGGGTTTTCCCGTTATTTTCTCCCGACTCCGATGTCCGATTGAGCCTAAATTTCCACAGGATTGTTATTTTATATATAAGTTGTGATACACGAAGTGTGGGACTTGGACAATACTGTTTACCGAAAGTGTATAATGGCTTTAAAATATTACTTGCTGAAAGGTGCTGCAAATTTTAAGAAATTAGTAAAACAATTCACAAAAATAATTTTAGCTTGAAAACATATTTTTGTGACATTGTTTTACAAATTTCTTTAAACTACAGCACCTCTGCAAATAATTTATTAAGGGAAGCTTTCAACCATCATTATCTTCAACGTGTTACAATGTAAATCTGTGGGGAATTGTGTTTTGTGCTGTACAAAAAGTACCTTAAAGACTGTGAACACTTTGGGAAAAAAAAACCTAACATACAGCGCATGGATAACAGTTTAGACTGACAGCCACCACACATTGTTTAAGTTTTTCACACACACACATACCAGGTTGATGACAACCAACCCACAAGAACAATGACAATGGCCCCCAAGTTGTAATCTTTCCTTGGATCCAGCAAAAAACCTTGTGGGTGTTTGAAACCCTTTCTCAATAGAATGAACAAATCTGCATTTCATGCTTTCATGGTAATTCTGCACCAACTAAAGTGTACACCAGCCAAAGTTGATGAATTCGGAAATCATAGAAGGCCATCTGATCCAAGAGTCCTTGAGTTGATTGAAACACATTCTCACAATCTCTCTGAGAATGCCAAATCAATCTAAGTCTTTATTATTGGTACAAGATTGATATAAGCAGGATTTGAAACTTTGCATGATGGAAATACGATAATGGTTAGCGGTAACACCATGTAATGATAATCTCTAAATGAGATTTGAAAAGAACTGTTGGTTTCAACTCGACGTTTCGATCAGTATGCTCTGAACGCCTTCGGGAGATAGCTATGCTGCATGCTGCTTAAAGGAACACGTTGCCTTGGATCAGTCGAGTTGGTCTATGAAAAGCGTTTGTAACCGTTTGTTTTTAAAAGACATATGATTGAGAGATGTTTTAAAAGTAGAACAAAATGATCCACACAAGTATCACTCAAAATTGCGTGGTTTTCCTTTTACCTCGTCGACAAACACAGTCGGCCATTTATGGGAGTCAAGATTTTGACTCCCATATGGCCGACCGTGTTAGTTCGCAAAGTAAAAGGAAAACCACGCAATTTCGGGGCAAATGTGTGTGGATCATTGAAGTCTACTTTTAAAACACCTTTCTAACCAATATGCATTTTATAACAAACGGTTACAAACGCTTTTTCAAAGACCAACTCGGCCGATCCAAAGTGTTCTTTTAAGTACTGATGATGCGGATTAGCTTGATTGATAGGCTATTAAAGATTGATTAGCTTCTGGATAAATTTTATTTTATTTTTTACAAATAAACAAAGACAAATTTACTAGAGCTGGATTTGAACCAAGGACCTCCGGATTCCCGTGCAGGCTCTCTACCAACCAGATGAACATTGTTTATAATTTTACATACGCTTATATTTTAACCATTGTTAAGTGACCTTTTCAGCTACCACTGCTAGTAATTTTTGTTTACAAATGCCCCCCAAAAAAATTAAAATTTATACTCAACATGTTGGTTTTTGTGTTTCTTTAAAGGAACACGGTGCCTTGCCTTGGATCGGAAGAGTTGGTCTATAAAAAGCGTTTGAAACCGTTTGTTATGAAATGCATACGGTTAAAAAGATGTTTTAAAAGTAGATTATAATGATCCACACAAGTATCAGTCAAAATTGCACGGTTTTCATATTACGTCGCGAACTTACACGGTCGGCCATTTATGGGAGTCAAAAATTTGACTCCCATAAATGGGCCGACCGTGTTTGTCGACGAGGTAAAAAGAAAACCACTCAATTTCAAGGCATATTTGTGTAGATCATTGTATTCTACTTTTACAACATCTTTCTAACCATATCGATTTTATAACAAACGGTTACAGAACGCTTTTCAAAGACCAACTCGACCGCTCCAAGGCAACGTGTTCCTTTAACCCAGAAGATTATAAGAAACGAATTTTCATTGCCAAAAACCAATGTGATGTAATAATTTTACTATGAATAATTTTTGTTTTACCCACATTGATGTACAATGTATGTATTTTAAAAGCACTGTTTAGTCAGATACTTTCCCTAGTTCTATGAAAAAAAAAACTTTTAAAACAAAACATGTTCAATAAGATTTTACATAAAATGAACTTACAGATCTCTCTTGTCATACTCTCAAACAACATTTGTCGCATTCTGGCCATTTCAAATCCAATCCAATGTTGATCTTCATAAAAGTCCCAAAACACACAGTTTTCAACAGTTGCACTTCACAGAACTTGTTTATTGACAATCAGTGTACTGCCGTAATCCATAGACAAGGTGTCAAAACCCACTGTGTTCAATAACTCCATACACAACACATCAACACTCATCATGATCCCAAACTATGTAACCCTAACTTGAATTGTGCTAAGTTTTCCGTAAACAACAACATTGAAACTTCAATACTTGAAAACACAATTTCCAATCTCAGTTCTAAAATTCAGAGAAACACTCCCCAAAAGACCTCCAGTAACTTTTGATTTCCTCAACACCATTTCTCTAGTATTCCCATCCAGTCTGGTTGAAGTCTGATATTACAGTGATTGTGACATGATATGACGCACTGCTTATAAAAACTCAACCTCGACCACTTTAACAAAGCCTAGTTCAATCTAGCCTAGTTCAATCAACTCTCCACTCTACAATTAAAGGGGCAATGATGAACAACTTCAACCAACCCTGGGCCTTTTTTTGTGTGAAGCTAATTGTAAAGAGTTTAAAAGAGAGTCTTTTGGAAGCAAGTACATGAATCAAATAAAGTCCAGTGTACCCCCTGCTAAATCTTAATCACAAGAAATTGGTTCAGCAAAATCTTAATTCTTCATTTGTAAAAAAAAAAAAAAAAAATCATGTGAGAAAGACATGAAATGAATCCAGGCCTGATATAGGCGATTGCCTAATGCCCCCTGGTAATTGCCTTGGTGCCCTTGAATACAGTAGAAATTTACAATGTCCTCATCAGGGTGCCCTTTACCAAGGAGAAAACTTGGAGCCCTTGCCCTTTCAAAAACGAAGCATACAGGCCTGTGAATCCCTTGAACTAATGCAGCCAAAACTTTGTTGCCAGGGAAATTAATAATAACCTAAGATTGCCCATTGGCATGACTCAGACAGAACAAAATAGTATTGGCTCCTTAACACTTGAATGAACCTGAATGGGGCCGTCCCACTATGGGGCCGTCCCGCTAAAGTGCGTACCGAATTCTACAAAGAGTACATGTCTGGTTTTACTGTGCAACTTTTTCCGTCATGACCTTGCAGATTTTGTAACTTTTTATCTTTAGATGGTTGTGTCATTTTCTATTGATTGATCCATCCATATTTGTTAATATTTTTTTTAACAAAACCTGAAGACTCAGGAAAATTCTGAGACTTATTTATGTCACATATTTTTATTCAAAATGTATTTTTGAGAGCTTGTTCTGTCCGTGGAAGAAGAAGTTACAACAATCATTGAGTCACTGAAATACACAGCAACAACTAATTACATAGTTACAAGCAGTTTATAACCAAAGACGTTAAACCAATGCTTGTAGCAAAGGAAAGATCATCTAAACAAACAAACAAACAAACAAACAAAAAAACAAACAACTAGATAGCACAGTTGGTAGAGAACTGGCACATTAAGTTTGTGGTTCCAGAATCAAATCCCTCTCTAGTAAATTTCTCTGTCAACCCCTAATAAAAGTATCAAACTAAAACAATACAACAACATACCCTAAGTTTTCTAGAACTATAAAGCAAAAGACTGTTTACCTAAAAAATGTTGAAATTAGGCCTACCTGTTCAATTCAAAGCTCCTTCTTGTCTTGCAGTACCTATGTCCTCTTCCCACTCATTATTAACACACAGCTGGTAAAAAAAAATAGCGAGTTTCAAGCTTTTTAGAAGGAAGTAAAATGTGTTTAAATCAACAACTGGGTCTGATTCCTATTATTAGTCTGCTGGTACTTAGAATACACTTTCCAAGATAACTGAATACCTGTATGAATGTAACGCAGACGTCATCTGACATGTTTACTTCACAGAAAGTAAACAATACATCATACAATATACTGAATCATCACATACCCGCAATGGGGGGGAGGGGAGGCTGGACCTATGAGTATGCAGGCCTGTATGCTTCGTTTTTGAAAGGGCAAGGGCACCAAGGCATTTTCTCCTTGGTAAAGGGCACCCTATGAGGAAATTGTAAATTTGTACTGTAGCATTTCAAGGGCACCAAGGCAATGACCAGGGGCCTAAGAGGCAGTCACAATCGTTGCCTCCGTGAAGTTTCACGCCTGGTAGTACACATTATGTCTAGTTTATTGCTCCATGATTGTACCATTGAGTAGGGCTTGTATGTATCCTGTACACAATCAATGGGAGTTGCCAGCCTACTTTAAAAGCCTAAAGGTTATGTAACCACACAGTGGAAGGTCCAGCCACCAGGCAGAAATACAATGGTTCTTGTTCAGTGAGGTGGATCATGGTATGTCCTTATAAGTGGAATATTGGCAAGAACTAACTCAAACCACTCAAACCCACTGTCACTGTGTAAAAGGTGCTGAATTTGTTTGGTAATTGTCAAATACCAGTATTCTCACTTGGTGTATCCATGGAGGAAGAAGTTTCTTCCTCCATGGTGTATCCCAACGTATGCACAAAATAACAAGCATGTGAAAACTTTAACTCATCTGGTCATTGAAGTTGAAAGAAAAAACACCCTTGATGTAAAAAATAGTGTGCTTTCCAGATAGGAATAAAAGGCTTCTAGCCAGAAGTCTTTTATTATTTTTTTGTTAGAAATTACCTCTTTCTCTAAAACTATGTTACATTAGAGTGAGTCCTTTCTCATAATGTTTTATACTATTATCAACAGCTCTCCGTTGCTTGTTACCAAGTAAGGTTTTATGCTAATATTTTGAGTAATTACCAAATGTGTATCAGTGCCTTTAACAGACAGCCAGTGTAAAGTAATCTACTAAAAATGTAATTCCAAATGTAATTCATAGGATTAAAAGTGATTTCTACCTCCCTGCTGACGAATGGTTAATGCTGGTGAGGATTTTGAAATCAAAGTGAATGCTTGTTGGCCATACACATAGGTACAGGGTTCAGGAAAACTGTGGGCAAAGAAATAAGGTTCTAAAGATAAGTTGGAGCTAGATCATTTTTCAGACTTAAAAAACAAGGAGGAGGACTTTGAATTTATATAATAATAATTTAATAGAACTATGCAATTTAATTCTCTAACTTTCAACTTCAGTGATTCAACTTATTTGATTTCCAGTCAAAACAACAGAAGAAAAAATGAAGTATACAACATCATGATTAAAGGCATTAGAATTAACAACTAAATTTAGATTACAAACAAAGCAAAACATGACAAATAGAAAAACAACAAAAACACTGACCCAAACTCCCTACTGTAGACAGCTAGTGTGGTGTAAACGATAGTTAAGTCAAAGATCTACTAAAGTTTAAAAAACACTTTTTTGTGTACTTTTTAATTATGTTCTGTGGTGAATTACAGAAGGTAAATCCTGTGATTAAAACTTATTTCTACCTCCATGCTGACAGATACAGGGAAGATAGGCCTATTTGTTTGGACATCAGTTCTTAAAATTAATGGCCAAAAAAAACCTGTTGGTTAGAAGCCTACGGCAGCTTTCGATATAAGCATTTTGGAAACATTTCACGTTGAAGAAATGTTGTTAGAAACGAAGTGTGACTGTCAGTAACTTTCTATGTACAGGGGCTAATTTCATACAGCTGCATAAGCAAAAAATTTGCTTTTAAAGCACGAAAATAGCTCGCTTATTTTTCACATGTTACTGGCAAAAATTTCATGCCATATATGCATTGCCTGTGACTGGTATTTAGTTGTTGTTTACTTAGCATAACAATTGAGTGGAGTCTTGGTCGGTAATCTGATTTTACTAAGCAAGGATTTTTTGCTTAAGCAAAATTTTGTGCTTAAGCAGCTCTATGAAATTTGGCCCTGGTATTATTATTACTGCATTAACATTCAATCAGCAATATCTCAAAACCATTTATAACCAACTTTTGAAACGAATATTTCACATTTAGTTTTATAATTGTATTTAACTTTGAAGAAATGTGCTTAGAAATTAAGTGCGACTGTCAGTAACGATTCTCAGATTGTGCCAATAGAGGTATTATTCTTCCTGGATTATAAACATTCGATCAGCAATATCTCAATAAACATAACCAACTTTTGAAACAAAGTTTTATTAATTGTATTAATTTATACAGGATTAAAAAACAAACGAGTGGTTCCAAAAACCAAATGTACAATACATGACCTTTAATGCTGGTGAGTGAGGATTTTGAAATCAAAGGCACTGGACACATTGGTAATTGTTGAAGACCAGTCTTCTCACCTGGTGTATCTTAAAGGCAGTGGACACTATTGGAATTTAGTCAAAATATTTATCAGCAAAAAACCTCACTTGGTAAAGAGTAAAATTGGGAGAGGTTGATAGTATAAAACATTGTGAGAAACGGCTCCCTCTGAAGTGACGTAGTTTTCGAGAAAGAAGTAATTTTCCATGAATTTAATTTTGAGACCTCAAGTTTAGAATTTGAGGTCTCGAAATCAAGCATCTGAATGCACACAACTTTGTGTGACAACTTCGTGTGTCGCAACTCCGACAACCAATCGAGCTCAAATTTTCAGAGGTTTGTTATTTTATGCATGTTGAGATACACCATGTGAGAAGACTGGTCTTTGACATTTACCAATAGTGTCCATTGTCTTTAACATGTATAAAATAACAAACCTGTGAAAATTTGAGCTCAATTGGTTGTTGAAGTTCGGAGATAACAAAGAAAGAAAAAACACCCTTGTCACACGAAGTTGTGTGCTTTCAGATGCTTGATTTCGAGACCTCAAATTCTAAATCCGAGGTCTCTAAATCAAATTCTTGGAAAACTACTTCTTTCTCAAAAACTACGTTACTTCAGAGGGAGCCGTTTCTCAAAGTGTTTTATACTATCAACTTCTCCCCATTGCTCAATACCAAGTAAGTTTTTATGCTAATAATTATTTTGAATGTCCAGGCCTCAACCTTTAGCCTCAGAGGGGCAAGGCCACTTGGCCTCAAAAAGCTCTCAAAAAGAAAGGGGCACCAAGGCCAACTGAAAGGGCACCAAGGCCATTTTCAAACCTTTATTTGTTGATGGTTATGTTAAAATACTTTCCACTGATTTCAAGATGGTGGTCAACTTTCCAACCCATATTTATTTCATTGTCGCTGAAATTGAATAAAAGTTTAAAAACATTTGTTTCTGAATTATTTACAGTTTTTTGCAGCGCTCGAATTGCAAACGATTACCCCAGTAATTAACTTAAGACTTAATTAAACTCCCTTCTGGTCATCTGAAAACAAATCATTGCTCCAGAACAAAGAATTGTTGAAAAAATCATACAGAAAAAATATTAAGAAAAATAATTCCCTGCGTGCTAATCTGAAGAAAAAAAGATCAATTAGTCTCTGGCTCACCACTACCCCAACTCTGCGAGACAAACGAGCCCAACCCACCCCACGCCAACAACCCCCATCATACACCAACAACCCAGAGGCTCAGCTTAATCCGATGATTTGGAAAAATATTTATTTCTTTTTTTTCCCTTCTTTTTTTTATATAAATATGATTAAGAAAATTAAAAACGAACCCCCAACCCCTTAGCACAAAATAATTGGCCAGCATTTAGCTAAACTTGTAAGTTGTATTTTGCATGCCGGCGTTTATGCCATGCTAGACTGCGCTAAATAATTACTATAAAAAAAGTAAACAAACGCACCTAATTAAAAAATGCTTCTAAAGTTGGCACTTTGCTACCACTCTAGCCCTTTCGCCTCCCTGCTTATTTTTGCATCTTTTGTGGGATGGCATGCTGATTAATCAATAATTAACTTGATGGAGTATGATGATTGCCAAATAAGGGCTCTGCCGTTTGACGTTTTACAATTCCACGCTTGTTGTGTGTACACAAACATGTGTTTGGCAATGAAAAATAAAGTCGCAAGGCAGGCAGATCACTGGTAGTGGTGGGTCACAAACATTAATCCAGTGCAAGCCTTGGACACCAGCGAAATAGCCAGGGGAAAAACATAGACTGTATCCAGCCCCTGGCCGCGCGCCTCCCCCGCCCGATCCGCTACAAACACAGATCTCAATAGACAAAATCAGTGCGAAAATGCGTAATTTAATGTAGGGACTTGTAGCGAGTTTATATATTGGAGTAGTCTGGTGCTGCGTTTTTAGTAGTAAACAGCTCAACTACGTTTGATATGGTTACCATGCCACATTCTCGACACATTTTTTATTGCACAGAAGCAGCATTGTGAAAAACTAGTGTGCGGGATCGTACGTTCCGAATTTTACCTCCATATAAATTAAATGGGTCACAATGTTAACATTAAATAACTTTTTCGAATAAATAATGTTATGGAATCAATGGAAAAGGGCACGACGGTCAAGTGTCCGTAAGGTACGTGATTTTTAAAAGGGCTTCACGGCAATTGGCTGGGGCATTGTGGCAATGGCCGCTGGTGGCCGCTGTAGAGGTTGAGGCCTGAATGTCCACTGCCTTTAACTTTTAAATAATGTGAAGCTGCTATTTTTCACTTAAAGCAATGACAATTAGCATCTGATGAAAAGTAAAATTGAGAACAACTTATATGTTTTAAATAGAATGTAAATAGTGTCCACTGCCTTTAAAAGAAGACACATGAATAGATGACAAACTATAATTAAAGGCGTGAGAGTTTTAACAATATAAATTTAGATAACAAAGCAATTTTATGACAAATGAAAGCCTTAATTTTAATTTTGAAAATAAATAAAGAAAACTATTTTTTATTAAAATTCGTATTTTAAAGCTGTAACGTCTAGCTTGCAATTGCAATATTTTATTTGGATAACCTTCCGCATGGCGCCACCACCTTTTCACTCATTTTTACATAAAGGGATATCTCATTGAGGTATACTGAAAACTTTTCCTTCTATTACACAACTTAAACAACTGCTTTATACAAAAATGCTGATTTCAAACATATTATTGTTGAATACCCCCCCCCCCCCATCACCACTCCCCCAAACTGGATAATCATGATATTAATACAATACAATAATACAACTCGCACGCAATTCCGCAATGCATTCACACAGTAAATAAATGGTTATGGATGGTATCACATTCACACAAACAAACGCAACACTTGTGACATCCACATGAAGGTCAAACACAGATATTCCGGGAAATAGATGACGTAGTATGGCATAAACAATTAACGTAATCAATGATAAAAAAGAGACATATCACTTACCAATTATTGTTGACCCTGTTCGCAAAAAGGTCCCAGATGATTCAGTTACTGTTGTTGTTGGTTGTTGATGTGTCTTTTGCTTCCCTGATTGAGTAATGTTTTGTGATTTCCGAACGCAAACTCCATCCATTAGCAGGTGGTCGATATCGGGTACCCAGACACCTTGGTTGTGTTCGATTAGGTGCGGTTTCTTGGCATCCGTTTGACATCCTCTTAACATTCTCTTGAGGGCGCTATGACAACTTTGCGGGAGTGAATTGATTTTTGTTTGGTTGACTTTGAACCAAAGATCGTCGGCGCTCTATGATCTTTGCTTTGAACCAATAATAGAAGCTATGCGCTAGTGTAGACCCAACAAAGGGTCATAACATTATTTCAAGCGGCTCAATGATTTTGTTTTCAAATAAAGGTTACTACGAGGCAGACCATCTTACCATAGAGCAAGGACAGCAGGGTCTTAATAGTAGGCCTAGTGAGTCCAAGTTTCATATCATTATTTACAAACTGTGAGGCCTTCTATGACCACACCTCGAATAATTTTAGCTTCCTGAAAAATGAACAATGACATTATTACTAAAGGGTCACTTAAATTTAATACTGAATATTTTCCATGGATAATTATTTTTTATGGCCGGGATTTCTTGACGTAAAAGTCGAGACTGTTTAGCAAACTTCTGAGAGACCACAACATTTCAGTTTTTATTTGACCAATTGTACAGAAAATACGAGACAAGACAAAGAGTGAGTGTTACCACAACACATTCACTTGTCCTTATGGGACTTACAGCCAATACAGAGGATAACAAATCCTCAATTTGCCAACAGAAACAACACACAGAATAATAAGAATCTTTCCACAATAAAAAAATCATCCATACTTCCATTCACTCAAACACTTTCATTTCATCCATCTAGGTCTATCATTCCTGTGAAAGCAAACCTTTAAAAAATACACTAAATTTTATATTAGGCCTAATTGTTTTAAAAACCTATGATACTGAAGGTATTATTTACCATTAATTGAAACCCTATCTATTTTGTTTTAGTTCTTGAACATATTTTACGTCTGTTGTGTGTTTGTTTTGGTTCTGTAATGTTGGATGTTCTATATACTTGTTGCTGTGTGTTTTCGATGTTTGCACCATTTCATTCTCGATTGACCATTTCAAACAAAAAGTCTCTGTTTGTTCATGTTCTTTCAGTTCAGTTTAGTTTATTTCCACTAAGTCATGGGAACAAGAACAAGAAAGAGGCAGATTATTTCTTAGTGTCCTCTTTTCAGTTTTTAAAATCCTCCAGCCTATTGAATGATTGAATGTTTCCACCTGTTGTTGGAGAGATGCATTCACACATTCTTGGGTCATGACGTCTATTTTGTGTCAACACAGATTTTGAATAAGGCAGGTGTTTCGCACAATAGTTATAGTGATACAATTTCCATTGTAGTGAGCCTATTACTACTGCACTCAAGTTCTGTTTTTTTAATTGGATTAACTTGAGCTATTTACATGTCTAGACACTAATAATGTCTAGACACTAATAATGCTGTTATTATAACACTGTGACACAGATTGAATTGGTGAAATGTTGAAGAAGGTAAGACAGACCAAAGGGTCGTGATTTTTTGTTGTGCCGGCCAAGCTAGACCACAAACACGCACATTTATGAAGTAGGCCTAGTTAAAAAAAAAGATTAACAGTAGTATTAATGTTCCTTTGGCATTTTACTAATACAAATCCGGTTTTCTCAGGCATTTTTGTGATTCGCTCGCAGTTTCAAACGCCTTGAAAACTCACCTAAATTTGTCCGCTGAGTTCATATTATGAGCCTGCACGCCCATAACATTTCACGGTAGTGGGTTCCCGTGAGAAATGACTGCCTTCAGTGGAAATTTTCCCGGAAATATTGTCCTCCGCTGAGAAATGAGATGAAAAAGACACCAGCTCCATCAGCAAACGTTTTCCAGTCAATGTATAACAATAAAAATGACAAAATAACCTGAGAGAAGGAAATTTATGTGAACAATTCTCACAGAATTTGAACTAAGTCAGTGCTGCGTCAAAATCTCGCTGCTACTGAAAAAGCGCAACAGGCTGCTGAAGAGTAACTTTTGCTTTTTTTATTCAAAGGGGCGGTTCACTGGATTTATATCCTTGCGCGGTCACTGAAAATGTCTTCAAATCTCACCTTTTGTCCAAGAAAGGTTATATATTACTTGTAAAGTATTCTCAATGTAACTTAAATAGGATAAATTTTATGTTTGATTTAATGTTTATTTTGAAAAAAAAAAAACCAAAACAACAACAACTATTTCTCTTGGTGCGAAGGGATACTGACCCCTTTGCAACCAGTGAGGAAAGTCGTCTGCTAGAAATTTGAGGTGAACCGTTTTAGGGCTTGCCATTGGTCAACAGTAGTGACAAACCTTCTACTGATTGGCTAATTCAGAATGCGTTATGCAAATATCCTGACGGTAGTCACATGCTGAACTAATAACTTCGTAAAAACAATAGACTGATTACACTCCGTCGTGCGGTACGTGACCTATATAGTGTGGGTACTAAATAAAATGTAACACGGAGCACTGTATGTACTTGAGTTGAAAAGACATGATTTTGCCTACTGTGGCAATTTTTTGTTCAGTAGACTCAATTCTCGAAATCACTGAAGAATACTCAGGAGTTTGTAACACGAGACCTTACCGGTGGCTAAAACAATGCCATTGATGGGTAAACACAGTTCAGCCAACTAGGAATGCCACGAGAATGTTCAAACGATGTCATTGATGTGTTTGTGCACGGAAAGTGTGGTTTTTACATGGCCCCGATTGTAATGATTTTGCTGCCATTACTTTCAATAAAAATCTCATGAAGAAGCTGCGAATCCCTTTATATCCACCCTCAAATTATTTGATTAGAAGGGGTAGCTGTCAGCTTTGAGTCGGACAACTTCGCGATCCCCCTTATGGCAGCCCGACTTCTGCCGTGCACAGCGCAAAATCCACGCCCGGCGCGTGATCGTGAGCTCTCGCTCAACAGGATTTACGCCGTACTCTCTTTTGTAGTGGAATACTGGACATATCAATCAGCAAAATGTGATTTCAATCAATGTCACAACATTCAACTTTATAAAAAAGGGCTAAGTCTTTTTTATTTAAAATTTATCGAAATACAGCAGATTGCGGTCCACGTACGAGTCTTCCCATGGCTTAAATGTGTGGCCTTGTTTTCTATACCCACTTTAGGTCACGTGATCACATAATTGGAAGCGCAATCGGTCTATTCTAACGTTGCTCTTTGCTAAGCCCAATTTCATAGAGCTGCTAAGGCACAAAACTTTGCTTAGCATGAAATTTCTTCCTTGATAACAACAGGATTACCAACCAAATTACCAAGTGTTGCATATTGCTTGTTACTGGTAGTCAGCTGTTGTTTGCTTACATTGAAAATCAATTAGTGGAGATTTAGTAGGCAATCCTTTTTTTTATCAAGGCAAACATTTCATGCTAAGGAAATTTTTGTGCAAAGCAGCTCTATGAAATTTGGCCCCCAGTAGTTAACTGGTTGCCTGCTTATTTTAGTGTCGTTTTGGTAACCAGTGCACGAACACTACGCCTTTGAAATGAAACTTTCAGGCTATATGGAACAAACGATGGGTTCCAGTTACCAAACATGATACTGAATCCCTTTAAAGCCAGTGGACACTATTGGTAATTGTCAAAGACTAGCCTTCACAGTTGGTGTATCTCAACATATGCATAAAATAACAAACCTGTGAAAATTTTTAGCTCAATCGGTCATCGAACTTGAGAGATAATAATGAAAGAAAAAAACACCCTTGTCACACGAAGTTGTGTGCGTTTAGATGGTTGATTTCGAGACCTCAAGTTCTAAACTTGAGGTCTCGAAATCAAATTCGTCGAAAATTACTTCTCTCTCGAAAACTATGGCACTTCAGAGGGAGCCGTTTCTCACAATGTTTTATACCATCAACCTCTCCCCATTACTCGTCACCAAGAAAGGTTTTATGCTGATAAATATTTTGAGTAATTACCAATAGTGTCCACTGCCTTTAAAAGACAAGGTAGGCCCTACCATAGAGCAAGGAAGAGCCCTACACACAATTCTTCAGGCAAGGCCGATCGAGGAACTTTTTGCAAGCACCAATTACCACTGTCATGTTCCCGCTGCTGCAGTGAAGTGCCACGCGTAACAAACGTGCAAACGTGGGCCACGCCCACCGAAGTCGAAGTGTCCGAATTGCCCAAGTTATTTTCAAGATAAGAACGTGTATTATTAATTATACACAGTATTTAGGTATGGTCAGCTTCAATATAGGGGAGCAAATAATATCAGTGATGAAGTAATAAACCAAATTAAAAACTAATGACTAATCACAGCATAAAATAATAATCTGAAATTATATTATGAGTAAATGATTAATTGAGTTTATACACATTTTATTGGTGTTACGATTTAGTGAAATTCGTGATTTTACTACATTAATTTTCCGAAATTCTGATCTTTATATTACGGGATGACGGAACAAAAGAATTTCCTCGTACAAATTATGCACTAGGACTAATTACGCACCACGACGTCACTGCATACCATTAAGTACATTCTGTGGCATTGCGCAATGTGCTCTACCCACATGTACACCCGGCGCCTTTTCACCTCGTTAAGTGGCCAAACATCACTCCGCAGATAAAACTTATTTCAGTTTTTCATGGGCAAATTTAATAATTTCTCACCTCTTACAAAACAATTTATCAATTATATTTTTTATTTTAGTCCTTGATGATGTTTATTTGTCAAGAATGATGTATTTTAAGATATATGTTGTTGCCAGAGTCTGAAAAGTGTTACTTCCGGATAGCGGATGGATACGCTGAAACGTCTGGCACATTTCTTCATTCTCTCTGCTCGTTCCTTTTCCCGCTGCACGTACAAGAAGAATGTCAAACGATCATCAACAGCACGAAGATTCTGTGTCAGGGTGAGCTTTTTCTTCATTTATTTCCCACATAGCATTGAAAGAAAGAGTGAAGTTGATTTTGAGTTTGTTTCTGTGAGCAAAACTGTATTAATTTCCGAGTTTTCTGTGTTTTCATGACAAAAAGATGGCATTAAATATGGCGACATGGCATGGCAGATTATCTAGTCACATCCGAAGCACGTGTTCTTGCACAAAATTCTTTATCTTACCACCATGGTCCGATTCTTTATCATGATGAAATTGCATTCCTTGTTCGTATAAAAACACATGTCTCTTGACCTAGCTGTAAAGGAAACTATGCTTGTTGTCTTTGTCTCTCATGTATCGACATACAGCGTCGAATATGTAAAATTTTGATGGTAAAAAAAGCGAAATGAAAATTGAAATGTGGTGTAAAAAATCTATCTGAATGGGATTGGTCATTGACCATGGAGGGCAAGAATTTGTTAATGAGTTTAAACCTTTCCATCCATTGGAGTCCACCTTTGAATGTTACAAAATGTGTGGTAAATTTTATTTTTCAATTCTGGACAAGCAAAACTAGCATTTTCCAGATCTGTGCTACTGAAACTTTTTATTTTTTATTGTTGCTTTCAATTCCCCCTCGCCCCAAATGGCCCAATTTCATTTTTTTCCCGTTCCATTTCCTTTTCCTGTTTTTGGTCAGCCACACTTGGGTCGCTTTCAGTTTCACTCGGATAATGATTTCCCAAATTGTTTTTCCCGAAAAAAAAAAATGTTTAAGTACAAAATGGTAGGTAGGTCTTGACTTTTGGAATTAATCAGACATGTCAGAAGGCTAAATTTATCATTGACGAGTCAAAATACCCTACAATTTTTTTTTTTTTTACATCTGTGGAGGATTATTAGACAATCTACTCCTAAAACTATTTCGGTTTCATCCGCTAACGTCTCCCGTAACCTCATAGGTTTATATCTCTCACACGTAAAACGATGATGGTTCAATAAAATTTAGAATCACAAATTCGGTTGACCGCAATGACGATGCTGTTAAGACCAACCGGCTTTGGTTGGGGTGGCAGAAACGCACTCATGGTTTGTCGCTGATGCATTATGGGTAGTGGATGTATATCGACCTCTGTTAAAAAAAAAGCCCCAATAATGCATTAGTGCAAACTTGACACTTGACCAAATATGGGTGTGACAATCGTAGCAAAATCACATTGTTAACCCCGCAATATTCCATACTCATGCTTTGATGCAATCCCTCTTGTTTTCATGTAGACCTCAGCAAACTTCCGCTGGTTCTGGAAATGCAGGAGACTTTGCCAAACAACCCAAGGAGACCAACCGTAACAATGAAGTGCACGATCATATTGAGGTAAGTAACCTGGCTGACCCCCCCCCCCCCCCCAGGTCTTTGTCCCACACTTCCCCTTCAGAACACATATTTCTTAACTAGCCCCACCCGCCCCAGTCACAACCTTAGAGCGGGATCAGTCCTGGAACTTCTGGCCTTGAATTACATGTAGGCCATTACCTCTGTTGCCCATAGTATTTTGTCTAGTGTCCCTTTAAAACGTTCCCATCGACTTCAAACAATTTCAAATGGAAGTGCCCATTGAAAATTGAAAATGGCCAGCCCTCTCAAAGATAAAATTTGAGGCTTGCTCGCTAAAGCTGAAACTGTAGGATCTTTAATGATAATTTGTCTATCTACGGTAGACTTAATGCATTGATGTCATCCAGCTGCCATTAAAGAGGTAAGACGATGACAAAACAATCAAAATTCACATATTTGTAGGCGGGTCGCATAGGTTTGTACAATCGCCAGTCTTTGTTTGCCCTACTGCTATGACATCATTTGCATAAGGTCTATTGTCGGCAAAAAAACGCTGACCCTTCCTTAAATACTAACATTCTTTTTTTTACCACAGGGGAGTGAGTCCCTGGAGGTGATTGAGTCCTTTGATGATATGGGCTTACCTGATGAATTACTCAGAGGTATCTACGCTTATGGTTTTGAGAAACCGTCCGCTATTCAGCAGCTTGCTATTAAGCCATGCTGTCAAAGTAAGTACCTCTCTCACCATTCTAAAGAAAACTTGGGTTAGCACCTTAGCCCAGTACACCTGAGCTTAAGCACAACAAAATTAGGCCTTACAGAAGACGATCAGAAGACGATCAGAGCATACTGATCGAAACGTTGAGTTGAAACCAACTGTTCTTTTCAGAACCACCCCAACTCATTAGAGATAGTCATTACATGGTGTTACCGCAAACCTTTCTATAACAGAAAAAGGTTACCAGCTAAATGCCATTTTACATGTAGCATCTGTGACTGGTATCCTGCTTATTGTTGCTTAGCTTTCCTTTCTATGTATCCATGTATGTGTGCACTATCTGGACTAGCTTGCTGTGTTTCTTATCCAATATGGTGCAGACCATATCAGATAATAAACGCAACAGACTGGTCATTGATTTGAGTTTTTCTTATAAAAAAATATCTAAGAACTAACATGAGTAGAAAAGCTCTTTCACCAAGCAAAGTATGTATTCTTGCTCTTACTTACCAACCTTCGAAGTTATTGAAAAGACCAGCATAAATATCTTGATTTGTTTATTTTTTTTCTTTTAGGCAAAGATGTGATTGCTCAGGCCCAATCTGGGACCGGTAAGACGGCAACCTTTGCCATCTCGATCCTTCACCAGATCGATATATCGAGAGAAAACTGCCAAGCTCTGGTCTTGGCTCCTACCAGAGAGTTGGCCACACAGGTACAACCCTCTTAAGATTTTAGATTCCTCCACCCAAACGTACCCCCTTATCATAAGACATGTCTTGATTCAGCCCTCAAAATATTAAACAGCACACACAGTAATAACTAATTGCCAGGGTGCCATGTGCTTTTGCTGTGATGCCCTTTGCAAAGTTCCAATACATATAACCTTTTCCCCTCAAATAAGTGGCCTTTGCCAGAGGAAAAATGCTGTGCCCCTTCAAGGGCAAAGTTCAAGACCTGTTGATTTATTCTGTTGCTGCAAGTTGTACAAGCATTTCATGTGTGTATTTGATAAGCAGGCAACCAGCATGCGACTTAAACACTTTAAATAGTTGAGATGATGTTCGGGTTTAGGAGGAGAAACCTTGATTGATACCAACGATGGTATCCAGGTGACTTAACACTTCACTTGGCTCTGCCAGTGTGGCGTACGGGAGCTGAACCGCTATGGTTGTGAGGTACATTCCCCTTCCACGACGTTGAAGATCAATTCCTGTCCCCGATGTTTTTCAGCATTTGTGTGGACGGGATTCTTGCATATTCCTGCGTCCTCTTGGAGTCACTCTGTGGCAGTTACTGAGAGGGTAAACCATGCAAGGAACAGTTATCTTAGATAAGGTTACTGCCTATTTGTTTTAAGCATACACGCTGCATTAGAGTAAGTGTAGTTGAATCAGTCTGGTAATTTGAGTTTGTTATGTATGATTAGATCCAGAAGGTCTTCATTGCTCTTGGAGACTACCTGAAGGCCTCCTGCATGGCCTGCATCGGTGGAACCAATGTGGCCAACGATATCGCCAAGCTGAAGAATGGTGTGCAGGTTGTTGTAGGCACCCCTGGCCGTGTGTTTGACATGATCGGCCGCAATGCCTTGGGTGAGTGGTTCATCACTGCCTTTGTTTATTCTTGTGCTTTCAGTATTAAGAAAACTAAAACAGGGCTTGCTCATGTCTGATAATTTGAGTTAAGTTCATAACCAACGATGGTATCCAGGTGACTTAACACATCGCTTGGCTCTGCCAGTGTGGCGTACGGGAGCTGAACCGCTATGGTTGTGAGGTACATTCCCCTTCCACGACGTTGAAGATCAATTCCTGTCCCCGATGTTTTTCAGCATTTGTGTGGATGGGATTCTTGCATATTCCTGCGTCCTCTTGGAGTCACTCTGTGGCAGTTACTGAGAGGGTAAACCATGCAAGGAACATTTCTTGTTAGTTTGTTAGACTTTTTTATATCTAACTTGGGCCCAGTGCTGCCACAAATCAGCATTTATGTCCGAGTGATTTTTCTTGGTTGACCCTCAAGACTTTATTAATAAGTTGATCGTAACATGCGAATTGATTTATTCTTACTGACAGATACAACCTACATCAGGATGTTTGTCCTCGATGAGGCTGACGAGATGTTGTCAAGAGGCTTCAAAGATCAAATCTACGAGGTCTTCACCCAGCTGAAGCACGACAACCTGCAGGTGAATAGAAATCACTCAATATGCTGCCATCTTGGTCATGCTCTCTGACTTAAAACCGTCAATTAAACATTGATTTCCGAAAAACGGGGACAGACTATATTGTTGTTAACCTCAATTTGGTTCATGTGGATTTGAATGGGTTTGAATTCTCAAGAGCTCAAGCCAAAAATAGTTGTTTCAGTAGTGCTGTCATCAGTCTAATACAAACCAGTTATTTGTTATCAATGAATTAAGACTCGACTGGGGTTCAAGTTAATTTATTACACTTGACATTTTTTATTACAGTCTCTTTAATTTGTCCACAGGTTATTTTGTTGTCGGCTACAATGCCAGATGATGTACTGGAAGTGACCACCAAGTTTATGGTCAACCCAATCCGCATCCTCGTCAAGAAAGAGGAGCTTACCCTGGAGGGTATCAAGCAGTTCTACGTCAACGTAGAAAAGGAGGTGAGTAATAACTACCTGCTGATATGTCAAAGTCACTGGTGACCTTTCTTACGCCACCATTTAAGTTAAGTCCCCGGCCTTTACCATGCTGCAACCATCTTGGACATGGTTCCCTCTATCAAATAACCGTAATGAAGGATAGTTTTTATTGCACTGAAAAAGGAACCAGATAATTTTATTTCCGCTAGGTTCAGTTTGGTTGTAGACGGGCCTCAAAATAACTTGCTGCTCCAACAGCAATTGCTTGGTGCCCTTTGCAAAATTCCAATAAAATTGATGTTCTCCTTCAAGAGCAAAGTACGAGGCCTGATGGTATAGATGAGTTCTGATTAACACAACATCAACTCTCGTATGTTCATTGTCAACAACTAAACTAAATGATGTGTTCATGTTGTGTCTCTCCTCAGGACTGGAAGTTTGAAACTCTATGTGACTTGTACGAGACACTGACCATCACACAAGCAGTAATATTCTGCAATACTAGAAGGAAAGTCGACGCCCTTCAAGAGAAGATGAAGCAAAAGGACTTCACCGTCTCCAGCTTGGTGAGTCTTGATATTCCGTTTGTTCTTGTTCTTGTATCTAAAACACTGATGGCCCAATTTCATAAAGTTGCTTCAGCATAAGGGTAGCCAAGCAACACAAAATGATTCTTACCAACTTCAATTCAGTATTTTCTGTGTAAGCAGCTCTGTGGAATTAGGCTTACTTTGTTCAGGGGATGGGGTTGGTAATGATTTGGCTGAGTGGATGTCTTTGGATGTCCAACATGCGACTTAAAACGTTTGGATGATATAATATGGGATTAGGGGGGAAAATTCCTTGAAAAAAAACCAACGATGGTATCCAGGTGACTTAACACATCGCTTGGCTCTGCCAGTGTGGCGTATGGGAGCTGAACCGCTATGGTTGTGAGGTACATTCCCCTTCCACGACGTTGAAGATCAATTCCTGTCCCCGATGTTTTTTCAACATTTGTGTGGACGGGATTCTTGCATATTCCTGCGTCCTCTTGGAGTCACTCTGTGGCAGTTACTGAGAGGGTAAACCATGCAAGGAACAGTTATCTTAGATACTGTTAATTCCTATGTTTTTTTAGCAAAGCCCTTTTCATACTACTCAAATCCCGAGGGTAACTTCAGTGAATAATGGCCAGCCCATGGATCATCTTATCCCTGATCTACCCAACAAATAGGCATACCTCGGGGGAATAGCCATCCCTGCTCTGGGGTCGGGGTAAGCGATTAAACCCTGGGGTAATGTTGGAGCGAGCAGCCGGGACTGTGTTGAATAGGGACTTAGGCAAGGACTGTGTGAAAGTGTGGGAGGGTTAAGAACCACTGGGATAAGAGATGCATTGTGAAAAGGTCTATAAACACTTAATACTATACTCAAAAGTAGTGGAATCTTAAGGTAATCGGTGGCAATCTTGCTCATGGAGAAGCAAGACTTTTCTGTCCTTTGAGTTGATTTTGTATTTTTTTCTTCTAGCACGGAGACATGGAACAGAAGGATCGTGATGTGATCATGAAAGAGTTCCGTTCAGGCTCTAGCCGTGTCCTGATCACTACTGACCTGCTGGCTAGAGGTATTGACATCCAGCAGGTGTCTCTGGTCATCAATTATGACCTTCCCTCTAACAGGGAGAACTACATTCACAGGTAAGTGCTGTTTGAAGCTTTGCATGGTGTGGATAAGGAAACTATAGATAAATAGTAAACTTGCGAGTACAATTATGTTTAAAACTCTTTTGGGGAGTGTTGGCTCTGAAAAGCTTGTCTTCTGGTCTTGAGGTTTCAAACAGAATAATCTGCTTGCCGATCTCATGACGACGAGCAGAGTAAACTGTTCGAAATTTCGAGACCACACTGGCTCTTTTCAGAGCACTCGCCGAAAGAGATTTACACATGGCTGTAACTGCAGGTATACTAATTACTTATAGTTTCTTCCATAGTCCCCCCCCCCCCCCAAAGCTGCATATCAGACAGAAGGGACTTGTGGCAGGGTTGGGATGTTGCCAAAAACCAAAGTTGTTCAAGCATTGTTAACATTTAAAAATATGTCCATCAAACAAACACTTAAACACTTACATTTCTGGAGGTTTTTTTTGGTACACTGTTGTTCAAATGATATTTTCTTGACCGTGGTTTAAACGTGTGTTTCTGCGGAGGATGAGGACTGGTGTAAAGTTTTATTACTAGCTTTTAGATTCTTTTTGTTGTAAACAACTTCCAATAAAGCACCGCAGTGATGTATCAGTGTCATCTGTGGTCGTCAGCGGAAGGAGATCAATCCCAAGCTATGCATCATGGGTGGGATGGGGGGATTTAATCATGTTCCCCTCAATCTCAATATGCGTACCTACATACGTGGAAACTATGTCGTAAAAGCCTGTAAGAGCAAAAGTCTGCCAAGTACAGACAAATCTTGCTTAGCAGAAACTGGTAACAAGCCAATAACAGAAACAAGCCAATAACATTTTAGTTGTGGCCGCTGGTGCCGTGATGGTTTTTTACTTGCCAATGAAACTTGCCACGCAGCATTTTCTTGCTGAACAGCTTTATGATATTGGGCCATGTAGTGTTCTGAAGGAGGCTAGTCAAAACATTTAGAAGACTACCTCGGTTATTTGTTTTCAGAACTAATTCCCCCCAAAATAATTCCTGTAAAGAATCTTTCCAAAAAATTACACCTGAAATCCTGTATAATTTGTTAATTGTATTTTACAGGATTGGTCGTGGTGGCCGATTCGGCCGTAAGGGTGTGGCCATCAATTTTGTGACAGCAGATGATCTGCGAGCTTTGCGCGAGTTGCAACAGTTTTATCATACGGTGATCGACGAGATGCCGATGAATGTGGCCGATCTGATTTAAATATTTTGTGTGGGACAGTTTGCCGCTACATCGTCTCTACTCGCAGTGCCTGAGGTAGATCCTCTCACGACTGATGATTTTATGTGTACTCCGCTTCCAAACTACGCCATGTGAGCATAGTGACCAAAGCAAATCAAGTGACATTGAAATACCAGGTTGAGTTCCTACCTGGCGTTTTTTTGATCGGTTTTGGATTGAGTCTCTCGAACTGCGATACAATCGATAAGGCAAATCTCCACGGGGGAAGGCCTCCCCCCACCCCTTCCTAGAAGGGGGGTACCTACCTTAAGTTTATTTGTAAACAATTTACAATAATATAAATATTTTAAGTATTTAAAGCACGCATTATCGTGAGCTTTGTTAGTTTATCATACATACGTAAATCTGGAACATAAATTTCAGTTAATCACTATCAAAGAAAAACAATCGATCCTTTTTTTGTTGAAATCTATATTAAAGATTTCGCGTCTTACTCTTCAACCTTTGCTCAAGTTGTATTGTAATATTGTAACCGATTTGAATTGATGCAACATGGAATTGTTTAACTGCCAAAGAATTTTACTGATAAATGCTCGCCAAGCTGTTGTCAATTTGAGATTTATGTGCAGTATGTACAAGAGCTTAGAAAGGAGACTTTCTTCAACAAATCTTGAACCTTTCACAAGAAATTTCTTCTTGACAAAAAATTTATTTTCCTCGAAGGTTTCAACTCCAGACATTGTTGCGCATCATATTAAAATAGAAAAACATTGGACTGAATTTGTTAAATTGCTGGAGATAGTGCAAAATAAGTCAGGAGAAAAAAATTTGTTGATGTTAAAATTCTTGAATGATATATTTTTGAGGGTCATTCAGTTTTTGGCCACAAGACACGTACGTATAAAATATTTGTGGATTTTCACAAAACTGTTCAATTACACATTAGTTAATTGTTACATTAGTTTATCTCTGTCTTTAACAGTAATTAATGTACACGTTAATAAAAACTCATCAAAACATCTGTTGGCAATTTTTTTTAAACTGCCAGAAATGTTAAAATGTTTTGTTTGGCGCCCTTCCGATGGGAAACATTTCATGTACGTTGTCCTTAGGTTAATGCTCATCATTTTGTTGTACTATGTGGTTTTGTCTAGATTTATTAAAATCTATATATGTATAAAACATACACCTGGTTCTCTGTTAATCTTTTGTTGAGTATCATGATCTGCCCTCCCCTTTGATAGTTGACCATTGGCTAAGCTACCTCAATGAGAATTTATCTCGTCTAATGATAAGGTTGCTTATATCTCTACGGGCCAGGTCACATGAGGCTATTCACAGGCAACTAGTTCCAGGCAATCTCCATGAAGAAAAGGCATTCAAATTTTTATGTTCACAAATGTTTCTTTGGGGATCATAAGAATGTTGGACAAAACTGTTTCCAAAGTGGTCCTGCAGCATGCACTGCGGTTGGTTGCCTCTAAATTGACATTCACAGTTGTGTAGTGTGACAATAACCTATAGATGACCTATATGACCGCTGACGTCACACGAAAACCATAACATGATTCGCGCGCATACTGCCGGGCAAAACCTTTGTGTTTTGGCAGCCAGCGAGAAAGTGTTTGCAATCTCACCATGACTAGCTGTCTTTTTGCCCGGCAAAACATGACGTATACAGTGTTTTTTCAACCGAGGGCGGTTTAAATGTAAAGGCTTCAAATAGGCCGACGAAGCTCGCGCCAGGGTTTTGAAAAAAAGGCTTGATTATTCTTATTGAAGCGGATGTGGCTACCCATAGAGCGGGCATGTGCTTTCTCTGGATCTTCCCAAAATCTCCTTGTGCCTTCAAATTTCATGTGAAAGATTTATAAAGAAGTAAAGCATCTGAATTTTTGTTTTCTGCTGATGCATAGAGTCTGTAAACAACAATTGTAACATATGAGGGGGGAGTAGTCTACACTTGTCTATGTCACGTTACCTTTTGTGTTGACAGTCTATGATAAGTTGCTGCAGAAATTTGTTCTTCAACCAGTAAATTTAATGAGCGCTCCTTTTACATTCATTTTACAAACTAATTACATGTATAAAGAAACAATGGTTTCAACAGGATATATTTGTCTTTATTTTCACAAAATAAAAACTACAAAAGGTTTTTATTTGAAAAATCAGTTACATGTACATTATGATATGGAGGAAGACAACAGTAATATTTAAATCTATACAGAAAAGATATTGCGCATCTCAGACAGGGAGCACAACAAAAAATGACTTTGTTAATGGCACTGGACAGTATTGGTAATCACTGTTAGCATAAAAACTTACTTGGTAACGATCAATGGACATAAAATATTGTGAGAAACGGCTCCCTCTGAAGTAACAGTTTTTGAGAAAGAAGCAATTTTCCACTAGAATAATATTTGAATTTGATTTTGAGACCTAAGAATTTGATTTTGAGGTCTCGAAATCAAGCATCTGAAAGCACACAACCTTGTGTGACAAAGGTATTTTTGGGGTGTGTTTTTTCTTGCAACTTCGAAGACCAATTGAGTTCAAATTTCCATAGGTTTGTTATTTCATACATATGTTGAGATACACCAAGTGAGAAGACTGGTCTTTGACAATAACCAAAGGATTTCCAGTGCCTTTAATCAGCAAATCAACACCTGTGCAGGCATTCAGGAACCAGGCCTACTTCGATCATTTAGACTACACAGCTCCCTTTTGCATTGACATCAACATGACGCCATCTTAGAGGTCATATGATGATGATCGAAACAATGGAAACCACACATCTTGAAGCTTAAAGGAACCCGTTGCCATGGATCGGACGAGTTGGTCTATAAAAAGCGTTTGTTACCGTTTGTTATAAAATGCATATGGTTAGAAAGGTATTTTTAAAGTGAAACTACAATGATCCACACAAATATGCGTCAAAATTGCGTGGTTTTTCTTTTGCTTTCCGAACTAACACGGTCAACCAATTATGGGAGTCAAACATTTGACTCGCATAAATGGCCGACCGTGTTAGTCGACGAGGTAAAAGGAAAACCATGCAATTTCGAGACATGTTTGTGTGGATCATTGTATTCTACTTTTAAAACATCTTTCCAATCATATGCATTTTATAACAAACTGTTTAAAACGCTTTTCAAAGACCAACTCGTCCGATCCAAGGTAATGTGTTCCTTTAAAGTTTATCTTCCATATTATGATAGTATGTGCAGATAATTTATCTGCGCATACAGAAAAAGTTTTCTCAAACATCCAAAAAACTTGTTGTTTTACCGACTCTTTATACCTAGACCATTATTGTACTGTTTTACAAAGCAGTGCAGAGTTTAACAATGAAAATGGCTTAGAGTTTGGATTGTGAAGTAACAGGGCATTTGATTGGCTAGCTGAGGATCAGGCATTACACAGTTGGCCCATGATGTGTGTGAACATATCCATGACTTGAAGATACTCATCGGCACCATCACACAGCCGTTTATCGATTATAGCAATGCGTTCCGTTATGGCAGACTTCTGAGTGTCCGTCATGTCTTCTCTGTTGACGATGATGTCAAACACCTACAGCAAGGGAAAAAAGTGATTAAGGGTATTAAGGAGAATGTCATGGCCGAGTGGTTTAGAGCGTTGAATTCAGGTTCTGGTGGTTAAGTCATTGGAGTGTAGGTTCGAATCCCGGTCGTGACACTTGTGATTTGAGCAAGATGCTTCTCCTCACCATGGGGTATAAATGGGTACCTGCGAGGGTGGAGTTTAATATTGTGTATGAAAAAACCTTTGGAGCACCCCAGCAACCCTGGATTGTATACTCCCCAGGGAGCTGAGAAAGATTACAGTAATGTTATTGACCCAATGTGCAGGGCACTAATGTAAAGTGCATTGATCTGGTTATTAAAAAATGTGCTATATAAGACTTAATAATTATTTTGCTGGTGCTGGATGGATTGCACGCATGCCGACTTGTTCCAATGTCATCAATGCAAGACATTTGCGGGGGGCAGCGCTAGTGTGGTTTCAACATTTATTTGTTTTATGTATTGTACTGTTTCAGGGATTGTTTAAAGTAAGGAGGCTTTATTCCAGCATCCCCATCCCAAACTATAAGAGTGCTGTAATGGCTATCACTGATTATCAAGTTCTTCCCAGTACCTATCCTCCAAAGAATAATTTTCCTCTAATTTACTGCTAAACATTTACTGCTACACTACTACATTCTGAAACAACTACACTGGCTCCCTATCTCTCAACGAATCATCTTCAAGCTGATGCTAATTGTCCACAAAGCTCTTAATGGCAAGGCTCCCCACTATATTTCTGAACTGCTTCAAGTTTACACTCCATCAAGGAATCTTCGATCAAGTTCTATGCTTCTCTTCATTGAACCCAAGTCTCGACACTCATGGTGTGACAGGTCTTTTTCTTCAGCCTCGCCACGCATCTGGAACTCTGTACCACTTAATCTTTGATCTTGTCTTTGTACCGCAAAATTCAAGTCTCTTCTACAAACTTTCTTATGTCACAGGTTTTCAATGACTAATTTTGTTGTTTTTGTTTTTCTTTGTGTTGTGTTTTGTTTTTGTTTTTGTTTTTGGTGTTACTGCGCCTTGAACACCCAGCAGGGTGGTTATGTGCGCATTACAAGTCTCATTATTATTATTATTCAACTTTAGCCTTGTCCAAAGCCATAGCGAAAAATATCTTGTCATACCACGCACCTTTGCCTGTCCCAGTCAATTGTATTGGCAGATATGGCAACGGCTGTCACAAAGGTTGTTGCTAAGGACCTTCATACTTCAATGCTTGATGATGCATTGGAAGATAAAGACGTAAAGTATAAGACGTAGCCATAAAGAACTTAACTTGATATTTTCATGAATGTTTGACCATAGAGAGTAGGTTGTTTATATATGGACTATTTTTACCTGATTGACGACTTGTGTCGCTGCAAACCCTTCTTTAAGAAGATCTTGTACCGTTCTCTCCAGCTTTTCATAGGACCCTCCTGAACAGGCCGTCATCAAGTTCCCAATGACATCATCTGGAACAACCTACACACAAATTTAATAAACAACATATCCAAGAAAACTTGATTTAATTTGTTGCTTTATAGAGGGGCACATTGCCTACAGATTAAGCGTTTTGTGCGAGTCGCGGCTACAGTTTTTCAATTACTCGGTTAATCGTTGCACCGTGACATCTACAAAATAGTCCAGCTACCTGTTTGGTGAACCAATTGTATCGCTCACGACTATTCATGACACACATAATTTACTTACAAAACACAATCCGACATCAGTGACACATCCTTTCAGCTTGAATTTTAATATATTGCGCTTGCGGGACACATTGTCACAATGCATCTTGAGAATTAAAAATAAGTCGCGGCTAGTGTCGTAGTAACTTTCACTTGTCACCCAGACCTAGATGACAACTCAGTGTTTTAATCAGTAGGCCCTATGCTCTGATCATCTGGAGACTAGTTCACTGTTCCATTATTTCTTAAAACTCAAAAGTTTAAAATCTTACATACCCCTCCGATTTCATAGATGTCTTGAACGCTGATACTATCATCGGATCTCAGTCTTGCTGCACTCTGCAAGAATGTGATGGCTTTCCTCAAGTCTCCCTCTGACGTGCTAATGATGGCATCTATTGCCTGGAGATGAAAACAATCGTTTGTCACCACATAGAAAGAGAAACAGCTGTCTTACACCAGTTTCACAGGCACTCCAGAGTCACGTCAAACAAAATTATTGAATTAAGTGCATGAAAATTTGGCGTCTGAAACAGTTAGGAGCAACTGGATGCACTTGAAGTCGAAAGATCGACTGTTGCTGTCGTTCGGAACAACTCTGGACCGCCTTGGTTTCAGACCTTGACCTTTTTATGAGCCGAGCCAATGCAAGTGTTATGTTAAAGGTTCGCTCGGCCCCAGCGGCCAGTCTATCCAGGACCGCTGGGATGGGCTAATCGCTTGCACAGATTCTTGTTCAGGAAGTACGTCATGCATACAGTGCATAGAAATATGATGCAGTTTGAGTGTGATGCATGATGAGACTGCACATTATTAAACCAATGACAGTGCATGATACGTTTGCCCATCCCAGCGTCTTTGGTTAAAGCAAGGCACTGGGGACGAGCGAATGTTTAAGTTTGCCTGTCTGAAACCAAAATTTATTTGGGTCGGCCTACGGCCGCTCTTAATCTATTTCATTCAGCGCGACACTGGAGCGCCTGTCTGAAACAGGTGTTAACACCCCATACCATGGGCCTTTCTCAAACCTTAGCTTGGGCTCCGGCTCCGTCTGCTCATTTCTAACAAAATGCATAGGAAATTTTTACTCGCTGCGTTTCTACTGCCTACACAGTACGTGGAACCCAAGCCAGAGCCGGCGTCGAAGTTTGAAGCAATTCATGCCAGAAAGGGGGCCAAAAATTTGACCAGCTCATAAGCCCAAAACTTGTTTAAAAAAAACTATTTTAAAAGATTTATAAGTCCAATAAGAACCGGAAGGTTAGCATACCTTTTCGTATACCTTTAGCAATACAGCGCTACGAAATGGAAATCGTACAGTTAGCAGAAAATCGACTGTTAAGCAGCTCTATGAAATTTGGCCCTGGGTTGCCATAAACAGACGGCAGACTTCAGATATGAAGTTGTGTATCTCCTTACCTCCTCTCCACACTTGGCCCCTTCTTTCCGACAAATCTCCTCCAGTCTTCTCTTCAGAATATCTTTAGAGAGGGGTTTGAAGCGGAACTTGGAGCAACGGGACGTCAACGGTTCAATGATCCTGCAGTCAGAATAAGAATTTAAGATGACTGACTTTTTTTGTTACTGCGAATTCTGTCACAGAGGAATTATTTAAGTTTAGGAAAGAAGTCATCTATAAAAGATTCATGAAGCCAATCATTTCACCTACCTACTGACGTAATTGCAGATCAGACAGAATCTTGTGTTCTTGGATTGTTTTTCCATTGTACGACGCAAGGCGGACTGAGTGAGTAAAAAAGAGAGAATAAATATTCTTTGTGGGATCAAAACACCAATACATGTATGTGGATTCCAAAACAAAACATTTCTACACACACAACCATTAAAATGACAATTGCAGTCAAATGCTGAATTACTGTGAGTATATATATAATTTAACATGGTTTGAGGGTGACTAGTCGATATTAGCTCCCCAAGGTATTGGAAGTTGACGAACTAGTTCCCGAGCCGAAGCCGAGGGAACTAGTTTGTCAACTTCCAATACCGAGGGGAGCTCATATCCACTAGTCACCCGAAATAAATCATGTTATATTTGTTCTACTATACTTTATACATAATTCAGTTGTTTGGAGCAAGGGAAAAATTACGACTGTGAAATAAAATGAACCATGATAAGTTTGTTCATGCGATGAATGTTGCTGAGAGATGTCCGTGCGTTTGTAGAACAGTACCACGATCATAAAGCGCATGACAAGTCGAATAGCGTCAGGGGAGCTACATTATTACTTGTCATTCGCTGTTACCACTTGCGTGAATACTCACGTGCGCGCTTGGTTATTAGCAAAATTAACACCTGGCACGTGATGATGAATGGACCAGCGAGAACTTGACTCTCGGTCATGAATCATGTATGAGGTATAGTAATACAAAATATATTTGTTTATATACAGAGCTTTTTTATATATATTTTTTTTATGCAAGTCGCCTGACATACAAGGCCTGAAGGCCACTTCAAGGTGTGGGCTATAATTATTTTTTTCCAGAGGCCATTGCCACCTACTCCTAGGGCTGAAACAGGGTTACCCCTTTTACAGTCCATACAAATGTAGGCTTAGGTATCATCAATTCGAAGCCTGGCCGGTAGAGCAGAAAGCACTACCACCCCAATTTTATGTAGCAAGTGTCACGACCGGGATCTGAACCCACACCCTGTTGATCAAACACCAGTGCTTGAATCCGGTGCTCTTAACCGCTCGGCCATGACACTGCAAACTTTAGCATCTTGAAGTCAAAGAGATTTTGTACACCAATCAGGGAGTTATTTAGAATTATATTCAACATAATTCTGTTGCCAGCAGCGTCATGAATTTGGGCCTAGGCCTGCAATGTAATCTGGAAAGGTTAATATAAACGAGAAACATACCTGAGCAGCATTTGTCATTGAATCTGCTTCATCCAGAATAATAATCTTAAAGGCCGGGCATGGACGTCCACTGTAAACAACAAATCAAAAAAGTGTTTACATTATACACATTTGATGTTCCATGCTGAAACAGTTTTTGTGGATTTTGCACATGCATATTTCGCTCACGGAGATACTCAGCGCTCAACACATGCACAATGCAGAGACAAGGTCAGTTGTGATTAAACTGTCGTATTTGTTCTCTACTTTTGCAGTTTGAAAAGATAAAACAATTTAACAGAAAGGTATTACGAATGGGAATCAAAGTTTAAGTAGGTTGAATCGGTTTCAAACTATTTGTTTTAACACAAAGGGCCTGGTTCTTCATAAAATTATAATAAACCAGGCCTCAGTGTGTTTAACAGGCATGTGGGTAACTATCCATGAAAAATGAGGAAAAGAGAAAACCGGGCACCAAAAAAAAAGAGGAAAAGAATATATTCCTATACTTTTGTAAACAGAAAGTAAAGTAAAAAAGAGGAAAATCACAACCAAAAAAGAGGAAATCAGCTGAAAAGAGGAAGTCTCACATGCCTGGTTTAAACAAATAATGTCAAACTGATCCACCACCCTTTAAATTCCCCTTTAACAGACTCCTGAAATGTGGACTTACTCTGGCCTGGTGCCTCCTGCCGTCTGCTGGGCAAATGTCTTGACTTTGTCTCGAATCACTTGGATTCCTCTCTCGTCAGATGCGTTCAACTCCAGCACTCGAGAGCGATACATGTCCCTGAAAATTAGCAGGATTTATATAAAAGTTATGTAAAGGGTTTGTATTTTAATTATAGAAAAGGCCGTTGGAGAAACTCACCCTTATTCACAAACATCAGCCTTCGAGAAATTTACGCTCCCAATCACAATCTCCACTTGCATGTTCATTGGCTTCATTCAACAAAGTCATATGGCAAACATGCATTTTCTACGTTTTCTCCTACTCTTTGGAACAAACTCCCCCGCAACATCAAAGACGCACAAACTCTGGATCAATTCAAACACCTTCTCAAAACTTACTTGTTAAACTCTGACTAATTCGGTGGTCGAGTTGTCAGCCACCAGTTCTTTTCAGAACCAACACTACTCAAAAGAAATTTACACATTGTGCTACCACAAACGTCACCTTAAAGGGAAGTTACACTATTGGTAATTGTCAAAGACCAGTGTTCTCACTTGGTGTATCTCAACATGCATAAAATAACAAACCTGTGAAAATTTGAGCTCAATTGGTCGTTGGAGTTGGGACAAAATGATGAAAGACAAAACACCCTTGTTGGACGAATTTGTGTGCTTTCAGATGGGAATAAAAGACTTCTAGCTAGAAGTCTTTTATTATTTTCATGAGAAATTACCTCTGTTTCAAAAAATCTATGCTACTACAGAGGGAGCCGTTTCACACAATGTTTTTTACTGTCAACAGCTCTCCAATGCTCATTACCAAGTCAGTTTTTAAGTTAATATTTGTTTTGAGTAATTACCAAACGTGTACCTTCCAACAGGCAATGAATGTAAGAAAGCAGTCCGAGAAACCTTACCCGAACAACTCTCTGGATGCAGCTAGGATCGTAGAAGTCTTTCCTGTGCCAGGTGGACCATAGAACAACATATTTGGCAACTTCAGAAAAAAGAAAAAAAAACGTTTTCGGGGAATGTTAAAGGAACACGTTGCCTTGGATCGGACGAGTTGGTCTAAAAGCGTTTGTAACCCTTTTTTAGAAAATGCATATGGTTGGAAAGATGTTTTAACAGTAGAATACAATGATCCACACAAGTTTGCCTCGAAATTGTGTGGTTTTCCTTTTACTTTGCGAACTAACACGGTCGGCCATTTATGGGAGTCAAAAATTTGACTCCCATAAATGGCCGACCGTGTTAGTCGACGAGGTAAAAGGAAAACCGTGCAATTTCGAGGCATGTTTGTGTGGATCATTGTATTCTACTTTTACAACATCTTTCTACCCATATTCTATTTATAATAAACGGTTACAAACGCTTTTCAAAGACCAACTCGACGTGTTCCTTTAAAATGACACTTTCTAACTCACTCTTGATTTTGCATGACTAAAAACACAACAACAAAGTAAAGGAAACACAACAAAATAAATTAAAATATATAAAAAGGTATGATACACACAAATTTTTTTCTTGAAGGGGCACAGCAATTTTCCTTCTTTGTCAATTTGAAACAGAACTTTGAAGAGAGGGCACCACAGCAAAATCACGGGGCACCGCAGCAAAATCACGGGGCACCGCAGCAAAATCACGGGGCACCACAGCAATTACTTGAAACTGTGACCTCTACACTCACATGCCAGAGGTCCCAGATTTAAGTCCCACACTGGTAAATTTTTCTTTGATCAACCCAATGTTACAATTATTTACCAAGTTAATTTCCGTAGGTTTATTACTTTTAACAGCAATGATAATTTGGGAGGGCTAATCATCATTCAGCTGAGAAGCTGAATTGGGAAGGACGCGACTACAACATGTTGGAGCTGCAAGGCATGCAAGAGAGCCTCTATTTGTACCAAATGCCCACAGAGCGCAGCCAACGACTAAACATGTTTAATGCTTCCAGAGGAAACCCCGAGTGTCCAGAGAAAAACCCTCATGGCACAGGAGAGAACCAATGCACAACTTTACTCGTATTGTGGCCTACTTTGAATCAGGGCCACAGTAGTGAGCACTTTACGCACATGCCAACTTTGCCACAAAACCAACATGTACGTTGCTAGTCGCGTTACTGGTTGTTCCCCAAACCCACAACAGTTGGGGTGACAGGGCTTTTTCTCATGCTGGTCCTTTACTTTGGAATAATCTGCCTCTCAATATCCGTAACATATGTCTTCTATTCATAAGTTCAAAGACGCCCTCAAAACCCACTTTTTCACAGCTAATTTTGTGTTGTTTTCTTCCTTGTGCCATGAGCATCACTATAAGTGTTCTTCTTCTTATTATTATTAGTTATTACCCAACAATGTGTAGTTCAACCTCTTAAGACAAATTCTTGTATATGTTTTGGCCAGTTACATCCTGAACTTACGTCTGAGCCTTGTATTGACTTTTTGAGCATCGCTACAACTTCCTCTTGATAAGCAACATCATCAACCGTCTTTGGGCGACTAATTGGAGACAAAATAATTGGAGAAAATATTAAGGTATTTCACATCATGGGAAATAGAACAACGTTGTACTTTTGATCACAGTTCCTGAACCATTTAATATTTATATACTGACACATGCTAGAAGACTATCCAGTGAGTTAGTCTTGTGTTGGAAGAGCACTTGTGGGATACAAACTGTGCTTGGGCGACATTTAAAATGTTGTAAATCACGTTGCAAATTCAATGACAGTAGTAGTCACCAAAGTTTAACAATGATTATTATAGCTCTTCATTCTTAGGGATGTGACGAACAGATTTGATCATCACAGTGTGACTATTATTAATGTGACCTCTGTTTACATTCAAACCGCCCTCTGTTGACAAAACACTGTCCAAGTCATGTTTCGCCGGGCAAAAAGACGTGTATTTTTATTTATTTATGTATTTGTTTATTTCCAGGCAAACAGTACATACAAAGAATAGGCAATAAAAAATAAGACTACACAGAGAACAAGCCTGCGGATAACCAAAGTGCAGTCATGGTAAGATTGCAAGCTCTTTTTAGCTGGCTGCCAAAACACAAATGTTTTGCCCAGCGGCATGCGAGCAAATCATGGTATGGTTTTCGAGTGACGTCAGAGGTCACATTGTCTATACGGTCAATGAAAAACTTACTATTTTTCCACCCATGGTATGAGGCGTTCTCTTGTCTTTGTACTCTCACCGCTCCCACCAGCCTTCTCTTTGATTGCAGGCTTTGACGTCCCTCCTCCTTTAAGAAAGGCTTGCATAGTGACAGTGGGTTTTTTGGTGTGGTTTAGAAGCAGTTTCACAAGTCGTATGACACTTAAAGTTAAAGAGTCTTACTCAAAACTACGTAGTTGTCTGATCTGGAAAGAAAAGGGAAAAGATATTTTACTAGTATTACAGAACTCTGTGTCAGTTTAACCAACACCTTTTTTTGTGGTACTGGCTGAAACTTACATGTAGTGTGATTTAATACATAATATTAATTTGTTGTGTCAAAGTGGACGCTTAGTACAACATCTTCCAGTAAAATTGCGTTATGATACGATCATCCGCTGCCAGTAAAAGATCCACTATTATCAATCAGGCCTTGAACTTCGCTCTTGAGAGGAACAGCAATTTTCCTCTGCAAAGGAGGATAAATGCTATGATGGGGAAATTGTAGGATAACCTTCCGCATGGCGCCACCACTTTTTCACTCATTTTTACAAAAAAGGATATCTCATTGAGGTAATTAGATATTATATTATTTCATATCGAATAAAAAAAAGTGGTGGCGCCATACGGAAACTTTCCAAATTTTAAAGATTCCTTAAAAAGTAATTAAAAATGAGAGGACAAATCACAAATGAGATATTCCTTTTTTTTGTAAATAAATAAATTGAGTGAACAAGTGGTGGCAGGATAAGGATAGGGAAATTTGTCCTTTTTTACTAGTTTATACAATATGCCTACATGAATAATGAGCCAATTACAGTGATAGTGATGTGCTTGCTATAATCATAATTACCGCGCTAGTGCTGTGCTCACTTTTGTAAACAGAGGGAGAGGCAGCTAGAGTAGAGTTGTGTGTGTGACTTTGAATTGATTCAGATTTATTATATATAGCAAACCAACACAAACAGTTTATCGAAACGAGATCACAGAAATGTGTATTTAGAAGCAGGGGTGGAATATATCAAATAAAAATCCCTTACCTCACTCCACTGCCACTGAAAGTTGTAATCGTTGAAGATAAACCACTTCTTGTCGAAGTCACTGGACAGTAAGCTCGTATTTTGTAGTTGTAGTTGTACCCCTCAACCTCTTGGACATCAAAGCGCGCGCTCCTCACATGTGTGGCGCGCCATCAGTAGAGCGCCCTCTGCTGGTAAATATTCAGACTGGTTTCTAGTTACTTTATTACATTATGCGCTGACGACGTGCACGCACGGACTTGAAAATGAAAGTCAATAAATAATTTAATTATCCCGTCAAAATGTCCACACCTCTCCTCGAGCCCACACAGCAGCATGCATAGAACACTGGTGGTCAGCACGATTTGTCATCTGAAATGAAAGTGTTCATGAAACGCTTTCATTTCTTCTGGTTTTCTTTCCTTCTTCCGCCGCTGTCCAATCATCTCCTGCCTGCTCGGACCTCTGTGTGTAAAGTCGTCTGCTGACTGACTGTTGTGATTTATGGTAAGTAGCTACGGACGCATCATGCATGAGTTAAATTGTATCATGAATGATATATAGGTCATTCCCATTGCATACCGCTGATTTCACAATGACTAGAATAAATATTGTTGTCTAGTTACTGAATCACAATTTCTTGATTTGTGTAATTCATAATCATAGACGTTAAACCATAGAGACTTTATGGATGAGTAGGATTTGAAACTTTGCATGGTGGAGATAAGATATAGAAGAGTTTGCGGTAACACCATGTAATAACAATCTCTAAATGAGTTGGGGTGGTTCTGAAAAGAACCGTTGGGTTAACTCGACGTTTCGATCAGTATGCTCTGATCGTCTTCTGACTCCAGAAGACGATCAGAGCATACTGATCGAAACGTCGAGTTAACCCAACGGTTCTTTTCAGAACCACCCCAACTCATTTAGAGATTGTTATTACATGGTGTTACCGCAAACTCTTCTATAACTTTATGGATGGTTAAACCATGGAGGTAGAATTGTCGTGAATGTATTTGCAAATATGTGCGCAGACTTTTGCGATGTCGTGAATTTATTCGCAAATATGTGCGCAGACTTGTGCGATGTCGTGAATTTATTTGCAAATATGTGCGCAGACTTTTGCGATGTCGTGAATTTATTCGCAAATATGTGCGCAGATTTTTGCGATGTCATGAATTTAATTGCAAATATGTGCGCAGAAGTGTGCGATGTCGTGAATTTTATTGCGTGTCTTCCACGGCTAATTAGGTAATAATTAGTAAACCGATTTAGCTTCCTCCAAAATTAAGTGTGCCCAGAGGTATGGTCTACCGGATTGTGAAATAAAATTCCACTTCTTCTATAACATGAAGGGTACATTTATTTTACCGTGAATGCAGTCTTGAAATTTAGATTACTGTACAGGTGCTATATGGTTACAGGTGCTGTAGGGTTAACGTATGGTAGAAAAGGCGTGTCTTCAAGCGGCTAATTAGGTACTTATGAGTGAATCGATTTAGCTTCCTCCAAAATTAAGTGTGCCCAGAGGTACATGTATGGTCTATCAGATTATGGAATAAAATTCCACTTTTTATATAAGATGAAGGGGTACATTTGTTTTACCGTGAATGCAGTCTTAAAATTAAGATTGCTGAACAGGTGCTATATATCACAACCTCAGCCAATCACGCACACAATTTTGTCTGCTGACCTCGACTACCATATGCGATGCCTCACACATGTACGAGACAGACCAATACACACGTGGTATGCACGAAGCAAACTGCGCGTGATTAGTTGAGATCAGGACCTGTGGCAATTTTGATGTACAATTTTGATGGGCAGACCCATTTGCGGCTGATTGCTCCCGTCTTGTGTACTACTAGTTGCTCTATGTGGAGCTCGAGGTTGTAGACCCGACCGACCAAATGGCCCACACGTGTTTTGGGGTTGTTGTCAGTCTCCCACAACCCCGGCCATACACACAGACAGGGCCTCCTCCATCGGTGTGCACGTGACTTGCGGAAGGGGAGAGTTTATTAATACTCCCAATTCTGCGTGGCTGATGCAGATAAATATAACCGCAGTCTTAGACTTGAAATTAAGTTTAGTCGTGGAAGGAAGTTGTGTCGCCTGTTCTTTGGATTACACACTGTGAATTCTTAATTCAGGCATGCAACTTTTCCGCGGAATTCCGCGTTTTGTTTTTTGTTTTTTACGTGAAAAAAAACAAAACAAAAACGTTAAAAAAAAAAAAAAATTAAGATTTTTTTAAATATTTTTTTTAATCCTAATATATGCCTGGCAACAACAGTGTACAACTACAATCATGTAAAATAAGCCTAGTACATGCTACACTGCACCTAAAAGAGCATAATAAACCTCAACATTTTCTAGGGTACCATTGTGGGATCATGTCCCGTGGCGTTTCGGCTGCCTCGCTCCGCACTTGCGTTGTGCCTTTAAAAATTGTCCTCTTTTTTTTTCCAATGGGCAGTTGCATGCCTGTTAATTCTTAAGCCCGGTTCATACTTCCTGCGAATGCGAATGCGAAGCGAATGTTGACGTCACAAAAATTGTAACGAATATTCACAGCAGTTCAGCTCCGTTCAAGTCACTTGCGAACATCGCTGCGAAAGGATAGTTGTGACGTCAAATTCACGTAAAATTCGCTTCGCATTCGCATTTGCAGGAAGTATGAACCGGGCTTTACTTGGCCGTAAAGCGACCTTTTATGAATTCGGAATTGGGACATTCTTCGAACACGGGGCAGACATCGAGGGGGTTTTAGAACAACCCCTCTGCACTTGCCTGTTTTTTTTAGTCTACTTGTCTCTCTACTTATCCTCGCTCTGCTGTTAATTTATAAATATATAGCCTGATTTTTTTTAAAGGTACCACTGCTGGACATATTTGGGAATTTCTCAATCAAAACAATTGTTAGCATAAAAACTTACTTGGTAACAAGCAATGGAGAACTGTTGATAAAACATTGTGAGAAAAAGCTCCTTCTAAAATAATGTAGTTTTCGATAAAGAAGTAATTTTCCACGAAAATATTTGAATTTGATTTAGAGACCTTAGTCAGATGGTCAGATTTAGATTTTGAGGTCCCAAAATCATGGAAATCAAGCATCTGAAAGCACACAACTTTATGTGACAAGGGTGTTTTTCTTTCATTTATCTCGCAACAACCAATTGAGTTATTGCTTGGCTCTAAAAATGCGAGCGTTGAGAAATTATCCCAAATCCCCCAAATCCAAAAAGATGCCAAATTGTGTTTTTAATGATTACATTGCCCGCTTTTTTATGTACTGGGTCTAGAATTGATTCTACACTGTATAAATAATACGGTCCGTTAGAAGTAAGGCTGTTTTCATTTCATGTTTTCCAGGTCCTAATTCTAAATAAAAATAGGAATATTTTCAAGAAGACCAAGATCATATTACCCGTGGTCAGTCTGTGGTTTGTGTGCAGTGCACATATTTGTGCATGGTGTGGGTGGGGGGGATATTGTCCTCTGTGTACACATGATAGGCTGCCACTAAATAAACTTGCATAGCATACAGTGCGAAATGCTATAAAAATATACAAATATGGTAAAGTATCACAGCTTTTTACAGTACAGGAGAAATTCTACATTGACCGTCCAATGTTCCCTGAAAATATCCAAGCATCGATCTCGAAAAATGTCATTACTGTACACCTCTCTGCAAATAGGACTTTTTATTTACAGGGCCTATCGTCCAAAATAACTAACTTGGACATTAACAACCCCAGGTCACAAATGGGCGAAACTTGTATACTCCTGTATTCCTTTTAGTGGGCTCTCAAATATTTCTAAAAGAGATTATTTTGAGGCCTACCAAGCTGGGGCTCTGTTTTCTCCCTAAATCCCTGGCCTGAACGACACTGATAGATAGAAAAAACAAATGGAAGTTATCACTTGGTTGAAGACACTCACTGTTATTATCATCTTGAAAGCTCTTGTGACTGAGTTTCCCTTGCTGATAGAGTCGCCAATAGACGCTATCAACCACAAACTGCTTTCACTCCGAGTACCGCTAATACTCAAGATAGCGAACTCAACAATAGAGGTCTATGCTGAGCCCTCTTGTGTTGATTGATCGTTGGAAGACATATTAATAAACAGAGAGTCTTGAATCAAGACTAGTGATCATCAGACATGGTCCCCAGTTCCAAGAAATCCCACACGTAGGTGTAGTAGTCATTTTCTGTCTCTAGAAAATGTTGACTTAAAGGGCCTTAACCATACCAATGCATACACTGAGTACCCCTGATGGTGACATTCAACCAAGAGTGTGCTAATAATAATCTATAAAGGATATGAACTCCGGAATCAGGAAATTGCTTATTTATTCCAATGAAAGTTCTTTCCACCCCCATTCCCTTTTCCCATGCTGAGGAAAGTTTGATAAGTTTAACCCCTATTCTCTTAGGTGTTCAGGACATCCGTTGGCCTTTTGTAGATCTGTTCTATGTGTGAGTTTTGTAAACTGTTCTTTTCTTTTTATGTTGCAAGGGCGGCGTTAACGAATATTCATAAATACCCCATACAGTTTCTCTACTCCTATTGGTGGAGAGCCCGTCACGTGGGAGTGTTTAAACGGTTGATAAAGACACAGCTGAAGCTATTTAAGACCGGCTGGCTTCCGCGTGTCGGGCGAGCGCGTTCAAGATCATCACGCGGAAGGCAATTCATAGCTATTAGTAACAGTGCGTAATATGTTTAAAGGCGCGCTTAATCTATTTCTAACCCACGCGCATCAAACAGATTCTTCACAAAGTTTTTGAAAAACAATATTTAAAACCTCAAGTTTTCAATTGTCAAAGTGTCTATAAATGTATTTTGTTTAACGTTTTTGAGAAAAAAAGGGCATTTATGAATGGGAATAAAAGAGTAGTGACTCGTTCTTAAACGTCCGCTTTAAACCTTGCAGGGTCGTTGCTGTGCAATAAAGGCCCTCGCCTACGGCTGGGGCCATTATCACACGGCAACGACCCTGCCGGTTTTAAACGGCCGTTTAAGAACTCGTCGCTACACTTT
The DNA here is from genome assembly GCF_032118995.1 of Asterias amurensis. NCBI lineage: Eukaryota > Metazoa > Echinodermata > Asteroidea > Forcipulatida > Asteriidae > Asterias > Asterias amurensis. The sequence goes on along the minus strand of NC_092659.1, from coordinate 8,520,443 downwards.
TATTCCCTTAATAAAAGCACAGCATTTGTTGGGCGCACTTCATCTGTTAATCATTCAACAACTGGGTCATTCAAATCATTCTCAGATGTCTTTATCTAGGCCACTTCATTCGTTGAATGGTTTATTTTTTGAAGCAAAAAATTTCCCATGGGGAATACATACAATATAAAAAGGCGATCTGACCCCCAATTCAGCCATTCAATGCTGTTTTCATCAAAATTGTTTACTCAGATACAGAACTTTCTTAAAGGAAAGTCTGGAAGGAAGGGGGTTTAATACACTACAATCCCTCCCCCGGTGTCTGTCAACCCTCCACCCTTACCACAGTTACGCTGCCAACATTCTAAATTGTTCCTACAGTACCCTTAGAGTCAGAATTATGCATGATTCATATGACAAAAGTTTGCACGGTTGATGTACATGTCCCATTGGATTTCCTTCCCTCCTCCCAATTCTCTGATCAATAACTCTTTCTCTCTCTCACTTGTGCTTTGAGAAATTTGGGTAAAAAACGCATATAAATTTTGTAAACGATGCATCCAATCAGAAAGCTGCATTTAAGTATTAGCCAGCTTGCCTTGAGTGTGCATTACTGCCGCAGCCTTGGACTGGAGTATTTGTGTGGGTTCTAATTTCATTGTCTGCTTTTCTCATTTTTAAAAACACAACAGGGACTAGAAGGGGGAGGCTGTACACTACAGTCAAGGCCTGGAATGAATACGCTGCAGTCCTGCTATTCCTACTAATCATGACAGAAAGCGAAGTTTGAAAGGTCAGGAGGTGGATCAGTGTTGAGGTTACTTGCCCCCCAAGACAAAGAAGGTGATTTCTTGAGAAGGTAAGTAAATCATAAAACGCTCCAAGTATTTCTGACATTTAGATTTGAGAAAGACTGATTCATCATTCTACATGTTGTTGGTTTTGTTTTCATTTGTGTACTGTAGGGCATAGGAGTTTTTTGGTTGCTGGTAAAATGTATTGTATCATGTACTGTGTATAGGTGTCATGGGTACACTGTTTGTTACAACAGATTAATTTGAATTAACTCTTTGTAGTTACTGTAGTTGACAAACTCATTAGCTTTTTATTTTACCATTGACACAGTGTTTGTTACGAAATAAATAACTTCAGTGGTTTTCAAGCTGTTCAAAAACTGCGGGAAAACAAAATGTGTACCTGAGATTGTGGTGTACAGTGCAGACAAGAATGTACTGTACATGGAATACATGTAAGTCCTGTCAATTCAACAAATGGTGTATAAATGATACGATATAAATATTTCTTTGAGTTGAAAAGTGACTGCTGTCATCACTTGGTTTCAGTCTGCAATATGTACAACGTTTTAGACAAAGTAGTGCGAACCAGTCGCTGTTTTAGAATGGTCTTAAGTCCAGGGCTGTATGCTTCGTTTTTGAATGGCAAGGGCCCCAAGGCATTTTCTTCTTGATAAAGGGCACCCTATGATGAAATTGCAAATTTGTACCGTAGCATCTCAAGGGCACCAAGGCAATGACCAGGGTTGCCTCCGTTGCCTCCTTGAAGTATCAGGCCTGCAAGTCAAAGAGGTATAAAACTTCAACTTGGCCTTTATTTTACTTTAAAAAATGATAAAGATGTCACCTCTACTGGAAACATGTACAGAGTGTGTGCACAGTTAGAGAGAGCTTTGTATGCATGGATTGGTAGATGTAATTGTAGTTGACTTGCCATTTAAAAGCAGTAGGGCCCTTACAGCTAAGCCTACGTGTACTATTATTGTACACCTTCAAACAGAGCCAAATCTGCACACACAAAAACAGCCGACTAAAAAAGCAATTTTGCCAAACTAGAAGAAGATAAAATGCTAATTTCATAGAGCTGCTAAAGTACTGAGCAGCTGAACAATTTTCTGCTAAAAATGTTCTGTGTGGACATATTCGCTCCTGATTTGTCTACATGGACACATCATGTAGGCCCCGGTATATAAATGTTATACTCTCTATAGCGCGACATCCTTTTGAAATTTTTGGTATGTTCATTTACATTTATATGGGATTAAAACAATCGAACGGTTCAAAAAACACTAAGGTATACTTTTCTTTAACAGCTGTATTAAATTGGCCCTGGACAGGCCTTGAGTTTCATCTTTTAGAGGGCAAGGGGCACCAAGGCCAGAACCTGGGCAACAGATGCCATGGCCTATACAATGTACGTGTCCTAGCTGTGTAATTCCAGGCTTGCCTGAAACTGTCTGCAAATCCGGGTACTCAAAATTATCTTCTAGAGGACACCATAGTCTGTGCTGTATAGTGCATAGTACACGTAACACGTATGGAATGTTTTTCAAAGCCACAACAACTCTTTAGAGATTTGTCTCAATATGGAATAACTGCAAAGCATCAGTTTGTCAATTTCAAGCCTCTAATTGACAGATCGCTGAAAAGACACACATTTATCCTTATTTAGTCATTTGAAACTGCTCTGGCCAGGAGATCATTCATAGCGCCTCAGCAAAAAAACATGCACTTTTCTGAATTTTTTATAATCAGCTCCGTCTGGAATAACTTTATATGAGAGTCGGACTGTCATGAGTTCTTCAAAATGTACATGTAGCTGTCTGAGGACGCGATGTTCGGAAAATCAATTAAAGGAACATTGCAGAACTTTTTTTCTGCCTGTAGAAGTTTGAGATCGATTGGCCATCTGGGTCACTAGAAAAAAGTGAAAAACCAATTATGATTTTGCATGACATCGATTTAAAAAAAGAACTAACCACTCTCTAAGCATAAGCAATAAACTTCAAACAGGAGAATAGTTTTACTTATTTCTCATCAAATATGATACTTTGGACAGAAATATTTAAAGGATTGTTTTTCTACTATCATCATCATAATACCTTTTAAGTTTTATGTAAATCTGTGTTCTTAGACGATTTGTTTTCTTATCAAACTGTAATGTAACTTTCTTAGAGAAACACTTCAGTAGGATTTGAAACTTTGCATGGTGGAAGTATTTTACTAAGAGAGGTGTGGTAACACCATGTGAAAAATCTGTTTTGAGTAGTGTTGGCTGGGGACTGTTGGTTCTTTTGATGGTTGACAACTAAATGTTTCGATCAGTATGCTCTGATCGTCTTCAGGAGAATGTTGGACTGTTGCTGCAGGATGCTGCTTTTAAGCTTAAAAGTACTGGGCTTGGCTCGGGGTGGTGCATGGAGGCCGGAACAGGAATGCGATAAGCTGAACTGTGTACAGTTTATTGTAGCTCGGTGAAGCATACTGATCGAAACATTGAGTTGTCGATGTCAACCAGCACGACTCAAAATGTTCACGGTATTATCCCTGTAGGGTTTAGATTTTCATTTTCATGAGCTGTGAACTGAAACCCAATCCACATGCAAGGCTCTAAGTCTGGGGGGGGGGGGGGGTTCGAACCAGGGTCCACAGAGAGGACAGGCAGTGAAAGAAACCTTATCTCACGCCTGTTGGCTTTTATCAGGTATAGGAGGTCTTCATTTTAGATTTTAATTTTCATGAACTGTATGGACAAACCCAATCCACATGCAAGGCTCTGAGTCTGAGGTGGGATTCGAACTGGGGTCCGTTGAGGTGAAAGGCAAAAAAAGGATCTGATTTCCTACCTGTCAGAAGGCTTTCAACCAGGTATAGAAGTCTTCCTTCAAGCTTTTAATTTTGGCTGTCAAAGGTGATCAGTTACCTTAGGGGAAGAGTCTGTTTTATCCACCCGCCAGGAAGGCTTCTCAATCTATTGACTAATTATGCAATCATGCTAAGCTTGTAACCTCAATAATAAATCAAAAATAACAGGATCAAGGAATTAGTGTCGGTGATTGGTATTTGGCCGCTTTTTGCCAAACACACGTTTGGGGAATTTCATTTGCATTCAAATTTTTAGTACTACGTACTTTAGACCTCTTTTGCATGAAAAATTTATGAGAAAGGAAATTTGAATTTTTTTTCAGACTGGTGTAGGGTTATTTCCAATAAGTACATTAAATTGCAGATTTCATAGAATTATTTGGCTTTTTAAAAGCGAATTGCATAAAAATACTATGAATCGTTGCCGCGTATGACACTTAACTAAAAGCCAAACCCTAAATACTCCTCTAAATGCAGTTTTCAACCCCCCCCCCCCCCAACCTAAAATGTGGGTAATCTTATACTGAACAACTGATGTTGTTCCCCATTAAGAACAGAATCTCGGAAATTGTGCCCAAAACAAGATCATTACATCATTCGTTGGCATTTATGTGCTATAATGAGCAATGGGATTGATTTATTGTGTCATTAGAGGCGCCATACTATAGCTTGTTTGAGCCCTGTATGTAGTTTGGGTCTGTCTCATGTACTGAACTAGTATAAAACAAGTGTTGATAGCTATGGATAGAGAATCATATATTTTTTATGATAATGTGATGGAACCAGGCACCCACGTATCTGATACGACCTGTCGGAATTAATCTGAAATGTCAAAATTAAGCAGTGGGATGAAGGGAGATCTAGATGTGTCATGGTTTTTTGCCAGAATTTTGAAGTGAGCTCTGTTGTCCAACTTTGCATTTAAATAAGCATGCCCACTGTCGTTGCCTTGGTGCCCTTTGAGATGTTCCAGTAGAAACAAATTGTTTCCCTATATTCTAGCCCAGGGAAAATATGCCTTGCCCTCGGCTCATCAGGCCTTACATTTAGATAGGATGTCTAAAAATATGTAATGCCAGTTCAGCAATGGACATCTAAACAAACAAACAAACAAACAAACAAACAAACAAACAAACAAACAGCCCAACATCCCAACAAACAAACAAACAAACAAACAAAGAATAACTCTCATCCTCTATCGACTAATCTTTCAAGTTTTTACCCCTTCTTGAACTAACTTGTCAAATGGCTAAGCCCTGCCATTTTGGAAAATAAAATGCACCCACAGATGTGCATTTTAACGCACACACAGCGTTTAAAATGCACACAATTTACATACACAACATGCAGTCAATAACGCCATCTGGTGTCTCCCGCTAAGTTGCACTGTAACAAGATAGATACAATTATGATAAACTTTACATCGGGGTAAGAAGAATACAGTTACTGCGTGGGCACTGTATTGTGTGTCAACAGTGGCACCATGGCTGGCATCAGGTGAACTGGTTAGCTCTTGATGATTGGATGATTGTAACAGGACTTGGCAATAAACAGGAAATTGTATTGTCATCGAGGGATACAAATTTACAAATGCCTGATAAATTTTCCAGTTTATTTTCCAATTTTTGTTTGCTCTATTGATTCTTCTGTTACATGTGTACAGAGTAGGTGGCAATATCAACATTAAGTCATTACAGCAATAGACAATAATCGCTGTTGGTTTGGTATGGTTTGTAAACATAGAGACTAGCTTGTGTACATTTAGTTTAGGCCTATACTTCATGGAAGCAATTGCATCTGTAGCCTCTGTCACTTTAGTAAGGGACCCTTGCTAAATTGTAGCATGGTAAGGTTGTAAAATTTTATGTCTACTGTCCTTGCAAAATAATGTAAAACATTGCTACATTTTACAACCATGCTAAAGTAAAGCAAGGGTCCCCCCAGTTAAATTTCTGTTGTGTGAATAGGGTTTATGCCCCTGCCGTCGATTTTCACCAAACTAGACTGTCTCTTCCTAACTTAGGATTAATCTTAGGACTTAGGACCAGTTAAGTTCTGTATCCATAGGTGTGAGAACGCATTGAACCCATCCTAAAAGTTACTCATACTAACTCAAGATATGATTTATCCTAGCATTTTGTGAAATTTTGTGAAATTGGCTGCATTGGTGTCCCTGTACTGTAAAGGACAACTGGTGTCCATATTGCTTGTTTATACCATAGAGAATGGTTCTTTCTCTATAGACTATGGTTACAATGCTATTATAATAGACCTCATGCACATGACGCCATTTCAGTAGGGCACCCTCACCTAGAGGTCAAAAGGAGGTTGTTCATTGGCCAGTCCTGTGCGCCGCGCGTACAAATCTGTGTCTGTCTGATTGTTTCATCACCGTTTTACCTCTAAGATGGTGGCTGGATGACCTCAATGAAGGTGGATTATAAATGTACTGTACAGTCATTCAGATGATCACATACATTCAAAATAAGTAGTCAATATAGTATTAGTATGACACTGACAGTGACATTCATATACTGACACAAGGGCTTGAGTTCTACTAAGAGACTTTTTGTTTTTGCAGTATAACATGTACAAATGGTGGTTCTTGCACTACTTACTGATTTGATGTGGGAACTGTTACGGAATCCCCCTTGAATGCACCAGTTCACTTTGTTGTAGGCAAGACATCAGGTTCTTGTGAAATACATCCTATGAACTTGTGACCTTCAGTTAGAATTTGTTTCCATTGGCCAAGTGAGAATACAGCATAGGTCAGAAGACCAAGGTTGTGACTTATTGGTCTTTGCATTACCATTTTACCCTGCCTGCATTCATTACATGTAATGTACTGCTGGAAGAATGATAACCCAATTGACAGAGATGCCAAGTTCAGAGGCCAGCTACATGTATGCGTGAGATTTTACAACCCCCCATTATTATCTCGCAACTATGACGGCCAATTGAGTTCAATTTTCACAGGTTTTTTATGTTGTGCATATATGTTGAGATACACCAAGTGAGGTGACCGGTCTTTGACAATTATCGAAGGTGTCCAGTGTCTTTAATTTGTACCTTGTGCTTTGGAATTGATGTGTTGACCCTAGCAGAATCTTTCTCAAAGAAAGAGAAAGACTCTGTCAGGGTCGACATGTAAGGCCACTTACTATTTGTTTGCAGGATGAGAAATTGTTTATAACAGTGTACAAAACACTTGTACAGTGTAGTGAGTTATTCTTCCTACTCTACAAGTACGTACATGTACATGTAATTCTGTGAAAAGTAAATTGTATACATGTTAGTAATAGTAGGTCAAGACTATCATTTGAGGCATTGCATGGTGAGCTACATGTATCAACATATATTTGTGTTGCGGTAACACCCTTGTAGTAGTTTCAGCCAGTTTCAAGACTGTTTTCATCTGTTCCATCTGTTAGTGTTAGAGCTACATGTGTCTGGTGTGTACACAGATCTTTTTCCGAATTTGAACAAGGGTGTTTTTTCTTTCATTATTATCTCGCAACTACGACGGCCAATTGAGTTCAAATTTGCACAGGTTTTTTATTTTGTGCATATGTTGAGATACACCAAGTGAGGTGAACACACCAAAGGTGTTTGTTTATCAGCCAGTTTCCTGAAGGAAAGAGAGCAATAGTTAAGCCTTTTTTTTCTTTTGCTCACAATTCATGCTTATACGTGTGACCATTGATCAAGGTCTTAAAAAGTTACTCCTTGCTGTGAGGAAGGCAAACTGTACTCACTGGATAAGTTCACGATATCTTAAGTTCATAAATATGTAGGGCTTTAAGACCAGTGCACACCTTTATGAGTGCACAGATGCTTTCTAAGATTTAAGCTCTAAAGTAAAATTTCAGCTATGTGATTATCTTATTTTTCAAGAGTCCATAATATGAACACGGGAAAAATTAGTTACATGTTTTATACATGATGTAAGTGAAACTAAGTGAACTAATAATAACTCGTTGGTTCCTTTTTGGAATCATGCCAGCGGCTCAGTATGAAAATTTTCAGTATTGGCACGAACCACATGCTATCTCATTTACCTGGTATTTAAAAGGGCACAGAGGCGAAGGGCTACATTATTATGGTTCTAAATTAAAAAACCTTCAGCAGGCCTCTTTAATACTTTGAGCCTGTGTGAATTTGGGCCAACCTTAACTAAGTGTATGGAGGAGACTTTAAAATATCGTTTTTGTTTTGTTTTCATCCTGCAGGTAGCAAGATTTCAGGTCTTTGGATGTTGAGACCATATTCTACTCTGAGGAACTTTGTGAAGTGAAAATTATGCACTATGGAGTTTGAAAAACTGTACCATCTCACAACGAGTCTCAGTCCCAGATGAAAGGTACTGAACAATAAAGGTAATCCCAGCCAGACAGGTTCACTTTCACTGCTCAAATGACCATCAAAACATGGAGCTACCACTCACTGAGGGCTAGTTGTGCAGCACAGAGGGACAGCTAGAGCAGAGGACGCTAAGGACATCTCACAGTGACATCAAGGTTATGAGGTACTGAGGACATCATACTGTGAAGACCAGGTCACACTGCTAACGAGTCTTTAAGCCTGGTATTCGTTTTCAGACCAAAAACACTGAGTAAACTTGACACGACTCTGTGGCCATTACCGTGACCTACATCTTTGGTGTTTGTCTGTACATACCGCCTGGGTTAAAGATCTTGGAAGTGAGGTGTTGATACTTCCAGTTGGTGCTATTCTTAGCTGGAAAAGGGAAACTCAGCACACATGTTCCAAATACGGTTTTGAGTTGTGTTTACCAAAAGAACAGAGGAAGAAAGCATTTTTAAACAACTTTTTAAAAGGCAAGGCTCCGGGAAAGGGGAAAAAGTTTTACAAACTTTACACCTGCATTAGGTTATTTTTAAATAAAGATAATCTCAAACTAAGGTTTTTAGCGCAACCTGTTTTGCCATTTCAAGACTGTGCCAACTCTGTAGGCTTTTGGGAAAGTTTTACAAATATTATACCTCCATGAGGTTTTATTTTTAAATCAAGATCATCTCATACTCAAGTTTTAAGTGCAAACTTGTTTTGCCATTTCTTGCCGAAGAATTTTGTTATATCACTCATCAATCATAGGAGTCCAGAAAGTCATGTAATTTTTTAAAACAAAAATAAAGTAAATTTCATCAGTTTTCTACCTGTAGTTAAGTAGGAAAAGTTGAGAGTATTATAGCAACTCCAATCTGCCAAATTTTTGCCACTTATTTGCATATAAATCCCATAAAATTTGCAAATTATTCCATGCTTTTTTTTATCTTCACTGTTTAGAGATCTAGTTTTAAAGATATTTATTTTGTATCAGGTAATTAACCACAAAGGAAACTGACTGGGCAAGTTTTCAAATAGTTGGGGTCCACACCAATTTTTTGATATTTAAAAAAAGTCAAATTTACTCAATAAAAGGCTTGTTCAAAATGGGTTGAGTTAGATACATGTATTTTCATCCCTGCCAGTTCTTGCCGATAATAAGATGAAATAATTTTGAAGCACAAAGGGATCGTTACATTCAATTTGTTATTTACAAACTTTGTTGGTTTAGCTCTTACGCATGAAACTGACACATTCGTCCCATATAAGGGCATCGTAGCACTTTGTGAGTGAAGCCAAATGATTAAGCTCTAGGAAGTGTGGGACGTTGATATTATCGGGTTTGACCCGACGGATACATGAGTTAGTGCAAGATATGGTGTATTTGGTTCTCTAATTAGCCTGATCATGTCCTAAATAAATTCAAAGAGAGCCTTAACTATCCATGTTGACAAAGACCGGGTTATTAAGTTTTCACTGCCATCGTCACAATTTAGGTATTTCAGACCTGTGGGGTGTCGATCTGACTTTGTAAGCTGGTTGAGATCTGACTAAGTCTTACTGCTTGATTTCCTGTGGCATTGTGTCCGTGTGGGAATGAGTCAGGCCAGGTTTGAGGTCATCAAACTCAAGGCAACACAGCGCTCTGAAGTCTAAAGGAAGTCAAATGTTACTCTAGGGATTTTTGGCAAAGTCAGACTATACTTTTGTTTATTTATTCATTTACAGTGATTCTGTTTTCACTCTCATGTTCAAGTCAGTACTGTGCTGTACTAAAAACCACTGAGGTATCTAGATTGTGATTTTCCTGCAACGTGTAAACCATGTACTCCATGAACCGTGGATTTGTGTACGTAATGGTGGCCTGTTCTCTCGTACTTCTTTCTATACTAACCTACACCCAAGTTCTTTCGCATCACATGGTGAGATTGAGCCACAGGCCTTTGGAGACGCCTGTGGCCAGGGGACTCTTGGGAAGCAATCATTCCACAAGGTTCGTTAATAAAACCTTGAATGCGGTTCCGATTGAGGTACTAGACACCATGGATATGGTTCACCAAAGAGAGATCTTCAATCAAACAAATGCCACATTAGTCAACAAAGGTACCAACCCTTGGAAAGACCCTAGGAGAGTGAGTAACCTGCATCAGGGCCTGAAAGTCATTGTCCTCGCCAGAATGCGAACTGGCTCTACGCTCCTTGGGGAAATCTTCAACCAAAATCAACAATTGATGTATCTGTTTGAGCCGCTCCACGCGACGGACAGCATGGTCAAAATGGGATTGATGACACCCAACAAGATGAATGTAGCCATGAGAGGTCTTCTCGGTAAGCTCGCTCACTGTACATTCCCAACGGAGTTCATGCATGACATGTACAAGTGGTCCATCGGGAAGGCAAAGAGTACAACCCTCCATGGGATATGCAAGGCTACATCTGGCTGCGCAGAAGTCGTCCCCGGTATGTTAGTTCAGAGCTGTCGGCAGCACAAGGGCAACATGGCCATGAAATTAATCCGTGCTGACCTGGACACTGTCCAGCCTCTTATAACCAATGACAAACTCAACGTCAAAATAATACATCTCATCAGAGATCCACGCGGTACAGCAAACTCCAGAAAGGGCTATTACTGCCCGCGGAAAAAAATTCCTGCCAAGGACTGTACGTTGGATAATCTTAAACTATTGGAGCATGACCCAGACAATTTTAAATTCAACACGGTTCACAAATTGTGCCGGTGGATGCGAAAAACGGTACCACTCGCATTGCAGAGGCCGGAATGGCTTCGAGGGCGCTATAAGCTCATCCGATATGAGGATTTAGCTGCAGATCCATTCCGCTTAACGCAAGACATCTATGACTTTCTTGGGCTTCCCATGCAACCTGAGGTGACCCAATGGGTTAAGACAAACACCCAGGAGAACACAAGTAAAAGTACAAACACTTTCAGCACTAAGAAGAACTCATCGGAGGCTTCGATGCATTGGCGCAGTTTGCTGAGTTTTAAAGAGGTCAAGGACATTGAGAGGAAATGTGGTGATGTCATGGAGATGCTTGGATACCTGCCAATCACAAGTGAGGATGAATTGACCAATTATAATGTACCTGTTACTCTACCGCTAAATATTGGTACTGATATAAGCTTTGTGTAGGAGTTCACACATTCAATCAATCACATGTGCAAAAAACTGGTCACACATGAGGCAAGGGTGTGGCTTCGTCTCTCCAGGGCTCGGTTTTATAGAGCTGCTTTGCGGCTGATTTTGTTATTACTGTGTGATTTCAATTTCATCATAGCGCTGCTAATCGTAAGCACACGAATTAAGACAATCAAGAGTTCAAATTAGCAAAGTAATTTTTAATTTTATTATCCTACTGCAATTGGGATAAATGTATTTCAATTCCATAGAGATTATTTTATAAAAGAAGAAAGGTATATTTTGCATATCAGTTATCAGTGTAACAACTCAGTAGAGACCTTCCATGATGCTGCCACCTTTTTGGTCATGTTCCTATTCTGCAACAACAGTAACAAGTGCTATATGTTTTAGTAGCCTAAAGGGGCCTGACTGTTTACTGATTGATTTTGGTGTGGCCTTTTACATAGGGGGGAAACAAAATGGCCGCACCATTCTTAGTTTTTTTCTGCAACTCAACAAACAAATCATGGTAATAAAAATTTAGGTTCATTTTTGTATTGCATTGAAGAATAATGATAAATTATGGTGATTTATCTGTACATTATCATTACTATGGTTAGATTAATCAAAGGAAATTATACAATTGTAATTATTACCCTTACAACTCGTCCAAGTGTAATATTTTAGTCTTGAAAAAGTGTAATATGGATGTATAAGCTTTAACTATATAAAGATTGAAACACAAAAAATGTATTGATTTTTGTGTGTAAAGTTTCTTTATACTGCAACAACTCGACCAGGCAAGGTTTTTAGCCAATAGACAACGAGGTATTCATGAAATGGGATAAAATGAATTACAACATTATTATAACTATAAAGATTGAAACACAATAGTTTGATTGTTTTGTGTTTCTTGATGTTGCATCAACTCAACCAAGCTAATCATGAAATAGTATAAAATGAATTATAACATTATTATAACTATAAAGATTGAAACACAATAGTTTGATTGTTTTGTGTTTCTTGATGTTGCATCAACTCAACCAAGCTAATCATGAAATAGTATAAAATGAATTATAACATTATTATAACTATAAAGATTGAAACACAATAGTTTGATTGTTTTGTGTTTCTTGATGTTGCATCAACTCAACCAAGCTAATCATGAAATAGTATAAAATGAATTATAACATTATAATAACTATAAAGATTGAAACACAATAGTTTGATTGTTTTGTGTTTCTTGATATTGCATCAACTCAATCAAGCTAATCATGAAATAGTATAAAATGAATTATAACATTATTATAACTATAAAGATTGAAACACAATAGTTTGATTGTTTTTTTTGTGTTTAAAGTCTATTGATATTGTAACAACTCGACCAAAACAATGTTTGTAGCTGACCAGCGGGTCTTTTCAGAACCTCCCCAACTCATTAGAAATAGTCATTACATGGTGTAACCGCAAACCTTTCCATGTATTAATTGTTAAGTAAGTGATACAAAATCACCTTATATTGTGAATAATGTAAGCTCTTCATATTGTAAAGAGAAAGATTTTTGTTCGTAGAGACAATTTGCAACGTTTATTTTGCTTTTCGTGTCGGAAGCATCTGTACAAATTTATTTACCATTCACATTGAATGTGCTTTACTTTATGAATAATCCTCTGATTGCACACAATGTTTGTGGACATTTCAAGATATATTGGTCTAGTGTGCCATGATATTAATATAATATTTTTATTTTGCTGTAACCATAAATAAATAAAAATGTGTTTAAAGGCAGTGGACACTATTGGTAATTACTCAAAATAATTATAATCACAAAACCTTTCTTTATTACCAGTAATGGGGAGAGGTTTATATAGTATAAAACATTGTGAGAAACAGCTCCCTCTGAAGTGGCGTAGTTTTCGAGAAAGAAGTAATTTTCCACGAATTTGATTTCGAGACCTCAAGTTTAGAACTTGAGGTCTCGAAATCAAGCATCAGAAAGCACACAACTTCGTGTGACAAGTGTGTTTTTTTCTTTCATTATTATCTCGCAACTTCTACAACCGATTGAGCTCAAATTTTCACAGGCTTGTTATTTTATGCATATGTTGAGATACACCAAGTGAGAAGACTGGTCTTTGACAACTACCAATAGTGTCCACTGTCTTTAAAGGCACATTACATAATTGATTTTTGCCAACAAAACAGTTGCTGGTAGTGTATAAATTATGCACTTTATGTAATCCACAATAATATACATAAAGTATCATCATCATTAGACCGTGTAAGTTTTATGCAAATCTGTGATCTTAGACGATTTTTTATCTGACCAATTCTATAATAGATGTTAAATTTGCATCGGGGATAAAGAATATTAATTTTGGCTAGGGTCCCGGGTTCGAATCCCTCCAGGAGTCTTACCTGTTTTTTTTTTTTTTTTTTTTTTTTTTTTCACATGACTTGGGAAAGTACTGAGTATACAATGCTAACACACATCGGTGTATGGGTAAAAACCAAAATTAATACAATTCTATAATGTTTCTTGGGCATGTTAATGTGTTGTTTTGTGTGTTTTTTTTTTCTTCAGTTTGTTTGTTTGTTGTGGTGTTTATTTTTCTTTTAGGTCATTGGTCAACTTGTATAAGACATCTGCTTGCCAAAATGTCAATTGGGCAAGTTTGGAATTTATTGGAATTATTACTTTATTTTAAATATAATTATTTTATATAAGTTTGAGATTAAGTTGAGATGTGTTGTCAAGTCAACTGTGTACTTAGAGATCAGTTCAATGTTTTCAATAGACCGGTGGAGTCTCGCGCAAATTTGAACATTAGGACCGCTTTCATGGTCTCTCGTAATTTGCTTTATTTAGCCTGAACGAAAACAAAGTCACAGGGTCTAATGTTCGATTACGCGTGAGACTTGCACGGTCTGTACAAACTAAGTCCTTCGGATGGGACGTAAGGCCGTTGTTTCAGTGTGTTGTGTAACGCACGTAAAAGAACCCAGTGCACTAAATCGCAAAGAGAAGGGGTTCGCCCCAGTGTTCATAGTTTAATTGGCAGCATATTGCGCCATAGCACCATGTAAACGCTACGTAAAAGGAGTAGCTGTCATAGTTCAAACGTAATCCCACATTACAGGGAAAAAACCTGTATGTTAAAGAACATTGAACGCCACTGAGTGACGGATATCTCACACAAATGTGCAACTCAATTTCCTTTCGACGGGAATATACTTTGTGTTGATCTTGCGTTGGAATATCCACATTGTGATTAATAAATATTGTGAATGTGTCCTGAAAAAGTAACCATCGTCTGTGCTGTTAATAATCTGGTAAGGTTTGGATTTGTGAAAATTAGTTTCTCCATGCGCAGATTTTGACCAAGGGCAAAGCCTTTACTCCTAGAACTATGAAGTTCGTTCCGCTATCATCTCCTTGTTCGTGGAGACGATACCGGAACGAATTTCATAGGATTACAGGCAAAACCTGATTCCCCTTAAATTCGGAATCTTACAAAGTTTACAATCCCGCCCCAATAGTCCATTGTCGTGTTTTTTGTGCCTCCTTGAACAGAAACAAGTTTCTTATTGCCATGAAACAGATCATGGCGCATAGATCTCTTCAAAATATAAGTTCAGGCCTATCGGTATTCATGTTTTTGTTATCCTCTGCCCAAATGGCGTCTTCAAATTGCCGCCTGTATTCCGCCATTTGGGGAGTTAATTTCTTGGTGTACGTTTTGACTCCCACAAAATGGTGGAATATGAAAGTGCTCCCACTTCGTTTTGACTCCCACAAAATGGTGGAATATGAAAGTGCTCCCACTTCGTGGATTGTGTCAATTATCATGGAGGTAGACTCGGCCAATAATGAGTTGCGTAGTTGAAATGGGTAGAAATCCCCGCCCTTTTTCTGAAGTTCAAAAAAAATTAATACTTTGAAAATAAACAATGGGTTATTTGTGATATCGACGTCCCAATTAGACCACCAGATTTGTTATAAAATGTTTGCTTCAACCTGTTATTGGCCTTCTTGATAATGTACACTACAGATATGTTGATATTGTGGAGCAATATTACGGGAAGTGCGGCCGAACTACTCCAAATTTGACTCATTAGCACGTACCGGTGGCACCACCAATAGAGGGGGTACATCAAGTCAGCCAAAAACACAGGCCAAAACAAAGGTGTATTGTAGCCTAACTAAAGTGTTGAACCGGTCTTTTGTGGCCTTTACAACCGCAGTTAAACTGATCGAAACGTCGAGTTGAAATCAACGGTTCTTTTCAGAACCACCCCAACTCATTAGAGATAGTCATTGTGTTACCGCAAACCGTTCTATATCGTAGTTAGAATGTTCTTGTGGTGTCAATGAATGATGCTTAAAAGCACCAGTTTGTATTCAAAGGATTTTTTGGTCATGATTTTTTTCAAAGTGGTAGCGGTCCATATCAAATTTGCTTACATTTCATTCCACATCTTTGCTGCAGAAATTTTTCTGAAAACATTTTGAATTAATATGCTCCATACCATTGAGTAAGGATGACCCAATAACATTGTTGTAACATGACCACGCATGACACAAAAACAAGAAGCTGGCGATGAAACCATCTAGGCCTATAATAATTTCGGGGAAAACTTTATCACAGGAACTTTAACATGAAACACGATCACTTTTGCTCGCAATGAATGGATTTAAAGTGTTTACCGTGTGCCCTGGATGGGGTTTCCTTATCAACATAAACTGCTCAAAGATAATACTTCCCGGCCCCTTTTAACTGTTTTTGAACAGTCATAATTTCAACCATGGGCTTTGTTGAAATTATATTGAAGAGGTATTCTTTAGAGATTTATATGGGGTTTGGCAATTAATATTAAAGATGCTGTATCAGATTTTTGGCCGACTTGACCCCAAAAATTCGATTTAAAATTCAATAGGTATTTTGATGGGGTCGAGAAAGTTACAAGTTTGATTTGAGCCATTGCTCGAAAAAGTCCGTCAATTATTAGTAGCAGTAAAATAAAGTGCTCAAAATTAGTTTTTGTCGGGATCCCGACAATAAATCACGTGACCAATTCTTATGTGTTTTATAAGAAACGTTTTAAATTTTTGTCATGGTTCCCAGTGGCGTAACCAGAGGGGGGGCAGGGGGGGCCGGCGCCCCCCCGCTCGGAACCCTTGCCCCCCCATATGAAATCAGAGATAAGTATATTCTTATAGGCCTTATATATAAATCGTTTAAGGCTGCATAAAATGCTGCCGTAAAACGGAAAACTTTTATTCATTATCAGTAGGCCCTACGTGGACTATAACATGAAAAATGCGTGGAAACGCGCGCGCGGTCGTATTGGCGGTAAATGTTTGTTGTGGTTTTGCGGTTACAGAGAGTGCAGGATGTGACAAAGTTCTGTTAAATACGTGGTGGTCTGAACGCAGACCAATAGCTCCGTAAACACAAAGTCAGATCATGGAGGTAGAAATTTCTACCGTCAGATCATGGAGGTAGAAATTTCTACCTCCATGGTCAGATGCACTACAGAGAAATTTACTGCAGCACAAAAATGGCCAGCGAAAAAGGTTGCTTAGACCATTTCTTCTCCTTTGAAGCAAGCGGTGCAATTGAGAGGTAGGCCTATTATTTTTAAATATCCGTTTCGTAACTAAAATGTGATAAGAACACCCACAATTTCGATCCTGTATTTTTGGCTTACACTTGTTACAATAAGGCCGAGTAAAAAAAGAAACATGTTTAGTGTCTGGGTTTCTCAAAAATAAGGAAGGAGGAGGGGCTTTTTATTTTTTATTTCAAGGTGGTCGCCATGAATGTCAAATATCAACTGGTTTTTTTCTGCTGCTGAAATACACAAAACATTAATGAAACAGTTTAGTCAAGGTATTCAGACAAGACATTCAGATTTTTTTTTTTTTTTGCTGAGATCATTTAAAATAACCCTTTTTCAAAAAAAAAAAGAAAAAAAAATAAGCATAAAAAAACTTAAGAAAAAAAAGAGGTGTCCTGTAAAAAGGAAGCGGGCGGGGACGCTAAACATTTCTATTTTTCTATTTTTACTTGGCCTAATATTATTATGTTTTGGGTATTTACACACCCACAAAGCCTAGTTGAGAATACCGTGTACAACTCTAAATTGGTACTTGTTGACCACAGTTGGTAATTTAATCCTTTTATACAGTCAACAAGTTTTATCTTATACAAAATGACATGTTCTCTAAGATTTTGTTGTTTTCGCAATCTTTTGTTACATGCTGACTATAGACTGTTTTAGAACTGCATTGGTGTGTATCAACTATATATCAGTTAACATATTTAATACTAATCTTGCACTTCTTTGGCCCCCCAAATTTAATCTTTGCCCCCACTTGCCCCACCAAATGAAAATGTCTAGTTACGCCACTGATGGTTCCTGACCATTAAAAGTAAAAGTTAAACTTGTTTTCGTTAGAGCGGGTGATACTCTTTGAAATACCATTCACTCCAAAAAATCTATTTTTTAATGTTTGGGGCCAAAAATCTGACATAGCATCTTTAAAGAGGTCACGCGCTCATTAGTAAGTTCCCGAAGCGTAAGGGGAGCTCAGATAATAATGTGCACGCGAGGGAAGAAAATAAAAAATGCCCTGTCCATCTCTCTGTATCTGTGTAAGACTTCGATATTATCTGTAGCGCCCACTACGGTAAGTCGGGCCCGTAAGGAAGCTAAACAACATTGGTCAGCCCCAACGTAATTGGGTCCCGGGCCCGCTTAAGGGTCCCGGGATTTTTTTAATAAAATATTCTATGCTCTGTGGTGCGAAGTAATTCAATAGTCACTGTATGTATTGATGCATGTGTCTCTACCCCTATCCCTGGACATAGCAGCTCATTTTAACAATTTTACTGTTAAGATTTGGCGAGCTTACAATTCCAAGTTTATACAACTATTTTGTTTTCCGTTTTCCGTTTTCCGTGATGGCATGAAATGTGTACTCAGATGGCGCCGGAGATTCGGTCCCCCATGCATTTTGTGGGAAATGGCTGGAGGAAGATGATTCAAAAGAGGGCGCTCTATCATAAGAAGTCTGCATTGCCATAATGGGGACCGTTAGGGTGCACCCCACCAAATAATCTCCCATAGCACACAGTGCAAAATGCTACGTGTTCAAAAATAGACGAAAATAATATACAAAGTCTCACAGCTTTTAACTTGAAAGGGAAAATATTGACTGACTCAACTTTTATTCTCTGCTCAATTTTATATGGGGAGTCCCTGGGCCCGTCGAGTTATTCTCCCCCAAGTAAAAACACCCCTTCACAGGTCTAATTTTCAAAACGTCCGAGTATCAATCTTGAAAAGTGTCCCTACACCTCTCAGCAAATAGGACCATTTATTTCAGGGCCTATGTCATCCAAAATACCTCAAGCTGGAGGTCAACAACCCCAGGTCACAATTGGGCAACATTTTTACACTGAAACACTTTCTGGGGGCTCTCAAATCTGTCTAATATAAAATATTTTCAGGGCCTACAAAATATTAATGAGCTCGACGCTCTGTTTTCTCCTATTTGGTGGGGTGCACCCGTTATCTTCGGAGGGGAAAAGAAACTCCTGCCACATCGGAAATGGGCAAAATTATCTACAGACCCATTATAGCCCAATATTATAGTTAAAGTTCAAAGTATATTTAGTTTGAGTTTCTATATATTACATCTTTGAAAGATGCCTGTAATCTGATATCAAAATTTGTAGACATGGATACCCCTCTGGTTTTAAAATAATGCAAATAGAGGGATAGCTTCGCGATGAAGCTAAACCACTGTAAGTTAGGCATATTATAGAGCCCGGGAGAGCTTTTCTGTGCCGCTCAGGCCCCAGTGTCAACCAGTGGTGCGTTTTGGGCCGACCCTAATCAGAAACATAAGTTTGAACTTTCCATGATGGTTGAGTTCGCCTGCAGTACGACCATAGAGCGGGGATTTCCTTCCTCCTTGTCGGTCCGATTCTACCATTGATCTGGATTCTACCTCCTCCATAGTCCGACCAAACCTCGATTGTATGCTCAGTTTATGGCGGGTTCTAACCCCCCCCCCCCCCCACCACAGATTAAAAAAATACTATCATTTTTTTTAAAGTATGGAGCGTAAGTTAAAATGTTTATTAGAGTGCGAAACGTAGGCCTACGTTTGTGTTTAAATTAGAAAACTGTTAGTTGTGCCTCACAGAAAACATAGGTAGGCTACATACCCATATAGGCTAGACCTAGGCTTAGCCTAGACCTATCTTGTTGCCCTAAAATTCGAGTCGTGTATGTACGAAGTGGGGGGGGGGGGGGGGGTGGCGCATGGCCGAAGCGCACGGCGAAGTGCGGTGCCGAGTTTGTTCGTAGTCGTCGTCACAACTATCAAAGTACATGTACGATTAGTGTCGAGTTTGTCTGTCTGCTGGCTTTGCGTTCGTGAAATTTGTTTAAGTTTTAAAGTGTTTTTTAATTTATATTAAATAAAATAAAAAGAACTTAAACGTAATGTTAAAAATATATTGAGGGAACAACATTTTTAATTTTTAATATATAGATTTTGATTTTGCGTTATGAATTAGTTATTGCAGTTAGAAGATAACTCATACAGTTCGAGGCTGGCATGAAAAGCCGCTGTGTGGCTTCTCTCTCTCCGTGCCCTGCCGTCGAAACTTCACCAACACTTCACAAAAGTTCTAAAATTTCATCGCCAATTTCTCACATTTTTCCATAGTAATGAGTAATGGAGGAGGCCATGGAACTGGTCTAGAACACCAGGTATTGTACCCGTTTGTTAGAATTTAAATATAAGTGGAGAAAGTGTTTTTATCGGTCATTTTTACGATGTCTGAACTGGAAATGAAAGGAAAAACGTGGGTTACATAAAATAAAGCGACGACGACGAACAATGCACACTGTCGACGACTCGTGCTGTTTCTGAAAACGTCTGGTGGTGGCAGATAAAAAAAAAGGGAAACTGTCTCTATTTAAACCAAAATTTTACTTGTTTGTTATTAAGACAAGTGTTTCCCCTGGCTTCTTGAGTTAGTTAGGTAGTAAAAAAAATGATTATAAAAAGTAACAAAATGTGTGTTATAATTATATCATCATGCGGCTTTTGGTCCGGGTGAATTTATTAAATTATTTAGTCGTTTGTGAATCGTGCATATTTTCTGCTAAACATGCTGAGCTGTGAGCATGCTGACAGAGTGAAAACGACTGGTTAGGCAGAGAAAGATGGGAAAACTCACTATTTCAGCAAAGTCTAAACCTTCAACTTGTTTATTTTGATTTGAGGACCAGTTATTCCTCTGTCTGGCTTTTGGATGTATAGATGTAGCGAGGTCATAAATTAAAAATGTTTTTCATCAAACAACTAACAAAAAATTGTTGTTTGCAAGAATGCACACAATTTTGAGTCGACACAGCATGTGTAATGTTCCCTTTTCAAATCTAATAAACAAGCTTGTTATGTTGGGTACACTGCATGCAGGTGTGTGATGTGATGACCTCTACCACTGTACCAGTCTGGACTTTATTTGGATAACTTTCCGTATGGCGCCACCACTTTTTCACTCATTTTTACAAAAAGGGATATATCAATCAGGTAAATTAGATACTATATTATTTTATTTCGAATGAAAAAGTGGTGGCGCCATACGGAAACTTTTCCCTTTATTTGAATAAATGGGAGGATGAAACCTTGATTAATATAGACACGCACTGATGCAGTTGGTTTTCACTTCTTCGCCAGCACTTTTTCATTCGATATGAAATAATATAGTGTCTAATTTACCTCAATGAGATATCCCTTTTTGTAAAAAAGGGTGAAAAAGTGGTGGCGCCATACGGAAAGTTATCCTTAAGTTTATGTTTTGATATTTTTCTTTGCAACTCTAACTTTTTTAACTCTACACTTTGAAATATTTTTAAAGGAAATTCAAATTCTTCAGCAGGATAGCCATGACAACAAAACATGATTTCTCATAATTATGGTTGTTTTATAGCAATTTGTTAAAATATAGAAGAGTTTTCCGGTAACACCATGTAATAATCTCTAAATGAGTTGGGGTGGTTCTGAAAAGAACCGTTGGATTAACTCGACGTTTCGATCAGTATGCCCTGATCGTCTTCTGGAGAATGCTGCAGAAGACGATCAGAGTATACTGATCGAAACGTCGAGTTAATCCAACGGTTCTTTTCAGAACCACCCCAACTCATTTAGAGATTGGTATTACATGGTGTTACCGGAAAACTCTTCTATATCTTATTTCCACCATGCAAAGTTTCAAATCCTACTTAATTTGTTAAAAGTAGAAACTGCTTGACATTTGAAAGATTTTAAAGAAAATATTTATTTATTTTTGTCAATATTTTGGCCCAAATATTTTTATCTCGGTAATTATTGTGTGGAATCCAATCACCCCCAATGATCCTGCCAGAAGGATTTCAATCTATCAATCTTTTTTGCCTCGGTTGTCCCTAACATTTATATGTTCATAATGTTTGTCGTTTGTCAATATTATTGTCAAAGAGGGCAATGTAAAAACTTGTACCGGAAGATGCAGTAGCAGGCCTGATACCATTGCCTTGGTGCCCTTGAAATGCTCTAGTAGAAATTTTCAATTTCCTCATAGGGTGCCCTTTGCCAAAGAGGAAATGCCTTGGTGCCCTTGCCCTTTCAAATACGAAACATACAGGCCTGCAGTAGTCGAGTGTACCATTTTGAGACTCGACACCGTCTTGCATTCGAAAGACCTTGGATTTTGATGCAGTGTGTCATGGCCAATCGGTCTAGCACACCAAACTCAAGTTCTGGTGCCTGAGTCATCACAAGGGGGTTTGAAGCTCGGTCCGTGTCCTTGAACATGCTACTTATAATTGCTCCCTGGCATTATATCCTGACTTGTGGAATCTGTTGAGTAACACAGTAGACCAGAACAATGAGCACAACTAAAATTATCCAAATTTCTTCCCCAATATTTAGGTTTGCGGGTGTTTTCATTGTGACTAGCTCAATGATTAATAATACAGAATACTAATACACGCGTTTTGTAAATGTAACATCATTAGGCTTACAGGTCGTCCCAGCATAACTGTGCAAGAATTGATACTGTGAACATGTCTACCAAAAGTGTTTTACGTCAACTTTTTGTGAAGATTTTTATTTATTTTGCCAGAATTCACCACACATGCAAGACATAATGATCTCCATTATGTATTTAGGAGCAATCTAACAGGAGACCATTTCAAACATCATCATGTGTAAATATTTCCAAAAACTTGTAAGCAACTTGAGACTAGTCCATCTTCCAGTTTGAACCTTACCTATTCATGAAATTTAGTTGTTTAAAAGACCTTGTACAACAAAGCCTTCTAGTGTACATGCTTTCATTGTGAAGTGTATGTGTCTTGGCTGAAGGTCAAACTACATGTAAATTTGTTCATTGTTTGTCTTTGTGCCAAATCTTCAAACTACACCAAAAGGAAGGTTTTATTAAAGTCGTCATGTTTTTGTGCGAGTTTTTTATTGACATTACACGATTAAAAACAAGAAACTACTATTTC
Source organism: Asterias amurensis (assembly GCF_032118995.1). Classification (NCBI taxonomy): domain Eukaryota; kingdom Metazoa; phylum Echinodermata; class Asteroidea; order Forcipulatida; family Asteriidae; genus Asterias; species Asterias amurensis. Next base: position 8,497,734 of record NC_092659.1, on the reverse strand, counting down.
TCACTTCAAGTGAGAAGTAGTAGTTTTATAAGACATGCAAAAACGGTATGTATTTTTTCATGTAGGGCGAAAGGTACTTTCCCTGTGGAAAGTACATGTTTGTTGAAAAATTAAAAAGTTATGCAAGAATAAGATCAACAGTTACGTGACTCAGTACAACCACAGTCAAGCTTGACCACAGTAATGTTGCTTACCAATAATGGACAGAGAAAGTCTTTGGAGTCTTCGTAAACTTTTTAGTTGCACAAGTTTTCATGTACATGTACAGCGCTCTTAAGAGAGAAAGAACATGCACATTTTCAATGAAACCAAAACTCACTAAAATACATTCAAGATTTGTCTGGTCTATGTTGCAGCATACATGTCCAAGGATCATGGATGACAGTGTCTTAAATATAAACTTTTTGTGTAAATTGTGAACCCATATCATGTGTAATATTAATTTTAGTTCTTAGAATTTTAATAAACAAATTCTCTTTTTAAAACTTTATCCCTGAACAGTTCGCTGCACTAGAGTTGAAGGATGGCGGGCGACAGGAAGGTAGGTATTATTATTATCTTTCTGTTAAAGGCTCTGGACACCTTTGGTAATTGCCAAAGACAACAGTATTATTCGCACTTAGTGTATCCCATCATAATATAGGCACAAAATAACAAATCTGTGAAAAACACTTGTAGACTAAAATAATAACATTAAGAGAGCATTTACAATGTTTTTTCACTTTCTCATTTCAGCTAAGAGGTACATTCCGCCCCATATGCGTCAAGGTGGGGATGTAAGCAGAGGTAAGTTTAATCATTCTTTGATTGGTTCTGTTTACTGGTTTTTAGTTTTGTTACTTTAGTGAAGTGGGAGGAGACACTTCTATTTTGAATAAGGCACCCCCCCCCCAAAAATAAAAGCTCTCCTTTTGGTTACATGACTGACCCTAACTTTACGCAGCGACCCTCAACTTTTTCTTTAGCTAAAAACAAAATATAAAAAAATGTAAAACATTTAAAAAGAATGCACCATGGACAGGCTTTTACCAACTTTACATGTTTCAAACAAAATTCAAATAAAAAAACAACAAACGAAGACAAGTTTACTGATATCTCCTTGATGGAAGTCTAATGATTTGTAATCCATGGCCGTCTTCGTGCGTAATCAGTTACTTCCACCTAGCAAAAACCCACCATTCATTTTACTGCGTGCACATGTTTTCTCGACGGTGCGTGCTGGCATTCCAGAGATTTGCACAATCTGCAGATAGCGCGGAATTTGATGGAATCATCAGCTTGTGCTGCCATACTTACAGTGCACAATCTACAAATTTTGCAGGCTTTTGTTCAGACTCAGCTGCACATTCTACAAAGCGCAAACTGCAGATTGCGCACGAGTTTGTCCAATTTGTTGTGCAAACCCTGTTGTGTGGACTTAACAGAAGTCGTTGAAATATACTAAAGCTGTCTTTGATGCATTTTGGAGCATTTTTTTGTCACTCGCTGTTTTTGGGGGTTGAATTTTATCGGGTAAGTAGGGCATTTTTATAATCTCACCAAAAGTATCAGAAAAAAGAAGAAGTTGTGAGCAGGTTTAATTGTTAAGAGATGCAAGCACATTTTTCAGATTCTGTTCAGCTAACATGTATCTAAGCCACCCCCCCCCCCCCCACTTATCCCCGCACTAGAACTGCCTTTAAACTGTTAAAATGTTCTCGCATCTTGCTCTCAGAAGCAACACGCAAAACACACAACATGGCACTCCAAATGGTGGTGGGTTGATTACACCATGTATTGGGATTTGTTTTTCTATTTTTCGCACTGTTGCCAATGCATACCTGTCAATATTATCAGAATCTTCATGATTAAAGAAAACAAAAAAAGGGGGTAAGTAAATAAGAATATTGCGATTGCTAATACAAGGGGAGGGGTCTGAAAAAAATAATTTTTTTTTAGTAGTAGTATTGTTATGACTAAAGGTTTAAAAGGTATGCAGTTGTGATTGGCCATTGCCTGAAAACATGTACATGTAGACCAATTGACCCATTTCATGAGTCGCCATGAGACGCCCAAAATTGCAACAAACAGTACACACAACATGAGGAGGTGCTTTCTGAGTCATGCAAAGGGGGCCAATGACCTTGTAACCCTTTGTTAACAAAAAGAGGGACCTTGTACATTCTAGGGTGTTCCTTGCAGGCAAGATGCTATCCCGGTCATATGGGAAGTTTGACGTTTCGTGCCGGTAATTTTCACATCAATTCAAGAGTTTTAAAATTAACAGCTCTAGACAAGTTTTTAGATGTGTCCCCTTTCTTCATATCAAAAGTTGTTAAAAACTTACAGTGCAATCTCCATAAAATGAAAGATTGAATATTTTCTACCATTGGGCTGTGTACAAATTGTGCCTGCTGGAAGTCCATGTACTGTGGCTCTTAAGTAAACATGTGGTGTCACATGTTTAATGGTCTATTGATATGGAAATTCAATGATCATTCGTTATTCATTTACCACTTACAAAATGATGACCAAATTCAAAAGAATTTTACAAGGTATGTTTACGCATGAAACCCAAACCACACCTAACCAAATTCATGCCGATACTTTGCGGAGGCAATGGATGCTTTTGCCTCTGTGCTGAGGCCATTGCCTTTGATAGCCAAGATTCCCTCATTGGTTTGCCATTTACTTAGTTCTGAGCAAAATGGCTTGCTCTAAACCAGACCAAAAATCCAACCACATGTTTTGTTTGATTATGTTCGACTGGGAATTACTGTAACTAACTGATGGGATAAGGCGTACATGTACTGCCCTAATAAGAGTTAATAATAATAATAATAAACAACGCTTATAAAGCGCCTTACATCCATGACTGGACCCCAAGGCGCTGTACACATTAAAAATAGTTGCAAACAAGAGCAAAAAACCCACGAGCATAAAATATTTCTAAAAATATAAACCACAAAATGGACCAGCCAATAGTTCAGCAGTTTGTGTGTTGCATTACTATGAATGTGTTGGATTTTGTTTAGAGTGAGGAAGTAAAAGCAGTAAGTCACTGAAGGGAGTCGGGTCTGTGAAGTACCGTGCCTTTACCATACACCATTGCACAAATCAAAATCTTGACATGCCGTTGTGTAGATTCATAAGTTTTTGACATCCTCTCTATTGTAGTACATGTATTTGCATCGTATCTTCCAGGCCCAATTTCATAGAGCTGCTTAAGCACAACAAGTAGCTAAGCACAAGAAATCATGCTTACCAGAATGAGGTTACCAACCTAAATGCCATGTCACATGTACAATGTATGACTGGGACCCTGCTTCTTTTTGCTTAGCATAAAAGTTAAGCAGAAAACTGTTGTGAAGCACACTAGTTGAACCCAGAGCTGTGTATTGAGTTGCAACATGGAGATGTTGGTTGGTGAATGCCATTTTCAGCCTAAATGTACACAGCACAAACCAATTGGGCAGTCTAGACTGGCACCCTTACCAGATGGGAATAAACTCTAAACATTGTGCAGGCCCAGAATGTTACCTTTTTGTTACTAAGGGCTTCTATTTATGGGGAACAATGGTCGATAGCCTCTGTGTAGTTCCAGGCCTCATGTAGTAACAGAAAAGAACAATCATATTGAACATAGGGTTGTTCAGATTAAGCGGAAAATCGTTTAAAAAAAAGAACAAACGGATAAAAGACATGATAGGCGGTACGTTGACAGCAGAAGCTTGTTTTGAAAAAAAAAAAGCAGCCACCAAAAAGAACAACAGACCAAGAGACGTGACAGTGAGTTTGTTGACACCAGACACAAGACAATATACAGGCACCATGACACTAATTGTACTGTATCTGAATGCATTCAGGATCATATGAAGACACTTGTGGGCACCGTTTGTTCTTGCTCTTTTACAGCAAGGTAAATAATAGAGCGATTATTGTCTGCTTTTCAGGTGGATTTCCCAACTACCCCACAAGGGGGAATTTTAACAACAGCTTCAACAGAGGTAGGTCCCGAAAAACCCTTCTGTTGTAGTGTTGTACTGTGAAATAGTTGCACCCTTCAAAAAAAAAAAAAAAATCCTCAGAAATGACACAAGGCGGATCATTTTAGTGGGTTTTTTTGGCTTTGGAATATTTCCGATCATCAACTGCAGGCCTTTACATTTCATTCCCTACCTGGTGTCGTTTTTACATCCTGTTTTTCTTAAACATGATACAAAAATGTGGTTGTTTTAAACTTGTTCTACCAGGTCCTCCTCCACCAGCTGGCAACTTCCCAAACCAGGGTGGATTCCCAAATCAACAACCCCAGGACTTTGGTGGCGGATACAGCCGAGGGGGCGGATACAGCCGAGGTGGCGGCCGGGGCAACTACCGAGGTGGAAATGACCGCGGAGGTTTCAATGACAGAGGCGGGTTCAACAGCCGGGGAGGCGGCTTCAACAACCAGGCGTTCGATCGCAACCGTGGTGGTGGTGGCGGCGGCAACTACCAAGACAGGGGGTACAACCCGGCGATGGAGAACCCCGCTTTCAACAACCAAGGTGGAGGCTTCGGTGGTGGTGGTGGTGGCCGTAACTTCAGCAGCTTCAACCGGGGGCAACAGGGCGGAGGATTCGGAGGGCGTTCTGAGAATAACTGGGGAGGCAGCGGCGGTGGAAAGCCCTACCAGAAGAATAACCGATGGAATAACGATGATTCGTACGGCCGTGGACGAGGACAGGAAGAAGTGACAGAAGAAGACTGGTCCAAGCCTCTGCCAAGGAATGAACGACTAGAACGGTGAGTTCAAGAATTGTTTCTTACTTGAACAACTGTTCGTCTGCTTATTAAACTATGCATACTTGTGGTAAATATTGTTTGAAGATGACAACAGAACTCTGAGAAGAGGAATAATCATGTTACCAAGGTAGAACAAAACAATTGTTGCATGCTGTGATTTGGGGTTCGTGGGTTTTTGTATATCCTTCTTAAAGGGCAAATGGCACCATACCCTCGACTTCGCCTCGGGTGCCATTCCCCCCCCCCCCCCTATGTGTACAAAGCGGCATGGATCCCGTCACAGCGTGCGACAATTGGATATTGTTACCCTTACACCGATGTGTATTAAACACTGTATACCCAGTACATTCACAGAACTCGGGAAACATACAGCGCTTTATATAAAAAGTTTAAGTTATAATGTTTTCCCGATGCAAAATAAACGTACCCTGTTAAGATGAAATTTTGGTTGTCACGGTTAATCACCATTTACATTTTTCGGGTATTTATTCTCTTTAGTGACCTTTTTGGGTGTACAAACACCGGCATCAACTTCAACAAATATGAGGACATTCCAGTGAACGCAACAGGAGAGGACTGCCCAGAACACATTGAGAGTGTAAGTATACTAGGGAGTCTCCGGGGTCCAATTCACGGCTCTGCTTTCTGGGCTTACAATTCTCCACTTGCGTGCTAGCGCCATATTTTTACGCTAGCTGTGTAAACGTTGAATGCTTATAACGTGGAGTACACACAGGCACATGCCAAAACACATGAAATATGCTCGACTTAAGCACAGAAATAGCTCCTTTAATTTGTTTGCAAGTGCAATGATTTGCTTACGGTAAGCATAAAAATGAAGTTGGGCACTGCTTATTGCCAAATTCTGTGCTTTCGATCACCATTCTCCACTTATTGTGCAAGTGCCGAATTTCTTGACAAGCTCCACCAAATTATAAATTTCAGCACCATGGGTATCTTTTATGAAAGACAAGGCGCACTATAAGTGTACACTACTAATATTATGAACTACTTTTTTGAAGGAATCAGCCTTTTGTCAGAATGGACCATTTTGTTAAATCTTTACAAGCTTTGTCTAGTGTTAATTTGAACCCTGTTCCTACTGTTCTGATATTCGAGATGCTCCCTAAGTCCCAATTTGCTTTTTCCTCCTCACCCACACAGTTCGGCGACATCAACCTGGGTGAGATCATCAGTAACAACATCAAGTTGAGTAACTACACTAGCCCAACCCCAGTGCAGAAATACGCTATACCGATCATCAAGGGGAAGCGAGATCTCATGGCATGTGCCCAAACAGGTAGGCTTGGCTTGTAATTTCTCCCGTTTTCAGAATATTTTCTACTCAACATCTAGTGAGGAAAAAAAGAATCTTAGAGGTAGGGTGCCAGGCCTGTTAGTTTACGGAAGCAATGAAAGCGATTTCGTCCATGCCCCCTGGTCAATGCCTTCGTGCCCTTGAAATGCTGTAGCTCCCCAGTAGAAATTTACTATTTCCTCATAAGGTGCCCTTTACCAAGGAGAAAATGCCTTGGTGCTATTGCCCTGAAAGACCGAAGCATACAGGCCTGTTTTTCACTCTCTATTCTCAGTTCTGAGGACTCCATATTGTTTATGTTTAACAAACACATTATATGCAGTGTTACATGTTAGGTAACACTACAAGTTCCACTACTTTGGTTTTTGTTAATATAATGCTGATCCGCAGGCTAAATCATCAATGAAGATGCATTAAAAGTCACCTGTGAAAGTTTCATTTGAATACAGTGTCTACTTGTTGAGAAAACAGCCTGTCACTGTATTGTCATAAAGAACTGCTCGAAACCCAGAGAGGTGACAGCGGGTACCAATCATATCTCTAGTTGCAGCATTCTTAAATGGACACCAGGGAAACTTGAATCTCAAAAAAGTTGTATTCATGCGATCTTTGGAGATTTAAATTTGTTCGACAAGCTTTCATTGGTTTATATATAATCAACAGGGTCACTTGAGCAAAAAATTACTTCAAAGGATGCTTTATACTACCATCTTTATAACAAGTGGGATTTTGAGAGAGAGAAAAATTAATTACACAAGTCACAAGAGATAAAAACTTGGAATTATTTTCACAGTTAAAACCATTCAGAGAGTAGTTTTCCTCCATGTGAAATGTTGACCATTTATTTGTATTCCAACCCCCCTCTTTCCAACCTTAGGCTCTGGAAAGACAGCTGCCTTCTTGGTGCCAATCCTATCCCAGATTTATGAAGGCGGACCATACAAGTCAACTTCTGGAACAGGGGTGAGTAATAAAGATTATGCTTCTTCCAAAACCTGCACAATTTAGACCAGTAAAAACACAACGTGAAATAAACACTGAGGTACCAATACTACTGTAAACACGCAAACCATTATGTTACACCACGGACTGAGTGACGTGGGTTTATCTTTGTCGCTGTGCATTTTCCATTGTCTTGTTTGGATCGAGTCGGTAGTGTGATGTCACAGTGCTGTTTTGATTCCTGGACTCGATTTCACAAATAGCTAGGACTAGTCCTAGGAGATATTTAAAACTTAAGGCTTGTCCTAAGTTCTAACTCGAGATAAGACTTGTCTTAACTCTTGCGAAATCCTCCCCTGCCACCGATTTCATGAAACGCTAGGATTAATTTTATCTCGAGTTAGGACGAGTAACCCATCATGCATCCTAACGTCTTTGGATACGAAAGTTAACTCGTCCAAGGTCCTAGGATTGGTCCTAATTCAGGAAGAGTTTCGTGAAATCAACGACTGAGCACTTGGGGGCTATACGTAAGACAGCCCAGCATGACACTCATCCAAATGTTTTTTTTTATTTTCTTTTTTACATTAAATAACAATTTTGATTGAATTTTACTCATGTAATTTGAATCTAAGAAATGATCAATAACATTAGTTTTGTTTGAGTTGATCGTAAAACATATCTCGGTTTTACATTGCTACTATGTACCTGGGCCCAATTTCATAGAGTTGCTAAGCAAAACAAAATTTGCTTAGCATGAAATTTTTGCCTCGATAAAAACTGAACAAGACTGGATTACCAACAGAATTACCATGTGATTTTCAGGATTTATAAGCAAACAACAGCTGAATACCAGTAACAAGCATTGGGCAACAAATAAGAGTTTGGTTGTTAATCCTGTTTTTGTCAAGGAGCTAAGCAGCTCTTATGAAGTTAGGACCTGTTCTGCTTGTTATGTTCTTTGTTGAAGTTTACACAAATGTTTTATCAGACTGATTTAGACGTGTTTATGGTACAAATTTTTGTCTTTGATATTTCTTTTTAGTCCAATCGTCGTAAGCAGTTCCCCTTGTCTCTGATTCTGGCACCTACCAGGGAGTTGGCCTCTCAAATCTATGACGAAGCAAGAAAGGTAATCATCTAAGGATTAATTCTTTTACAGTTTTCGCTGTAATGTTTTTGATTGTTAGTTCACCTACTTTTTCTAGGTGCTTTTATTTGTGTTTCAACTGAAGAAATCACTCTTTCATTATGTTCACTGGGATTTTAATTTTTTTGTTTTGTTATTTTGTGTACAGTTCTAGGACACATAGTCTAGGTTTGTAAATGTTTATTTGAACTAAGGGATCAATCTTCTTAAACCTTTGCTGTGTTTTTAAAAACTTTTTTTAGCTTGCCTACTTTCCCAGATGCACATTTGTTTAAATTAAGGAATCACTTAATGGGATTTGAGGCATTGCATAGTGAGATAGCAATATATATTTTGTGTGCGGTAACACCATGTGAGTATCTTGCCAGGTAGAGTTTGTTCTTTAGAGAACTGTCTTGCTATATTTTCTACTACCGCGGAGTAGATTTATCGGATTTTATGGGCGACTTCTCAGTTCTAAAAAGAACTGTTCTGCTTGATAACTACTACCTGGGCGGAAGGTAGAAAGTCGAATGGGACTACTACTGCTTAAGGATCGTTAAGAACTGCACTACCATGGAGTGAGTTCTTAATTATTCACAATGTTTCGATTAGCTCTTAAATCTTTTGATATGGTGTTTGAATTGTTTGCAGTTTGCCTACTCTTCCCGTGTGCATGTGTGCGTAGTCTACGGTGGGGCAGACATCGGAGGACAGATGAGGGAGCTGGACAATGGCTGTCACATGCTGGTCGGCACACCAGGACGTCTTGTAGACATGATGGAACGCGGCCGCGTTGGAATGGAGAACATCAAGTAAGGGCATAGTTGAATAATAGTTGGCTTAACAAAAAATATATCTGATTTTCCTCTTGTGGGGCCACCGTCAATGCTGTAAAATGTTGAGTTTTCTGAAAGCAGGCCTTGAATTTCATTCTTGAAGGAGCAAATCAATATTCCTACTGCAATGGGCAGTTTTATGAGGAAAGTTCATACTTGTGTTGGAACCTCAGCTGAGATTTCAAAATCAATGCAAAATATTTTACTTCTTTCTCAAAAAATATGTTACTTCAGAGGGAGTCGTTTCTCACAGTGTTTTATACAATCAACAGCTCTCCATTGCTCGTTACCAAGTAAGTTTTGATGCTAACAATTATTTTGAGTATTTGCCAAAAGTGTCCAGTGCCTTTAATGCAAGGGTATTATTTACTTGACTTTGCAGATGGGTGGTGTTGGATGAGGCTGACCGTATGCTGGACATGGGTTTCGAGCCGCAGATTCGTCGCATCGTCGAGGACGACACCATGCCCAAGACCGGTGCACGGCAAACACTTATGTTCAGCGCCACCTTCCCCAAGGAAATCCAGGTACGTTTTAGTCTTGTTGTTCTCACTGAAAAACCGTCCAAACATTCTAATTATCTTCTCTAAAGAGCAGGCCACCCCAGAACAGACTGTATATTGGCCTTGGCCTTAGAGGGTCTATGTACTTTTTGTAGGACAAAAAACACAATGTCCACAGATTTACATTAAACATACACAGTTTGAAGATAATGATGGAAGAAAGCTTTCCTGAAAATATTTCTTGCTGAGGTTTGTGGTTTTTGAGAAATGAGTAAAACAGTGTCGTGAAAATAATTTTCGTCTCGCTGATCGTGAGACGAATTTATTTTAGCATATGAAAATTTATTATCATGACATTGTTTTACTCATCTCTCAAAAGCTACAGCACCTTAGCAGCTAATATTTTAAAGGGTGTATGTACTTTTTGTAGGACAAAAAACACAATGTCCACAGATTTACACTAAACTTACAGGGTTTGAAGATAATGATAGCAGAAAGCTTCCCTGAAAATATTACGTGCTGAGGTGCTGTAGTTTTTGGGAAATGAGTAAAACAATGTCATGAAAATAATTTTGGTCTCATGAGATGAAAATTATTTTAAGCATTTACAAACGTATTTTCATGACATTGTTTTACTCATTTCTCAAAAACTACAGCACCTCAGTAAGTAATATTTGAAGGGAAGCTTTCCACTATCATTATCTTCAAACCCTGTAAGTTTAATGTAAATCTATGGACATTTTGAAAAAGTACCCAAATCCTTTAAAGGGGTTATGTACTTTTTGTAGGACAAAAAATGCAGTGTCTACAGATTTACACTAAACTTACACAGTTTGAAGATAATGATAGTAGAAAGCTTCCTTGAAAGTATTACTTGCTGAAGTGCTGTAGTTTTTGAGAAATTAGTAAAACAATGTCATGAAAATAATTTGTGTCTCAGTGATCATGAGACAAAAATTATTTTAGCATGTAAAAACTTTTTTTCATGACATTGTTTTACTCATTTCTCAAAAAGTACAGCACCTCAGCAACTAACATTTTAAGATACGCTTTCTACTATCATTATCTTCAAACGGTGTAAGTTTAATGTAAATCTGTGACATTGTGTTTTGTGTTACAAAAAGTACCGAAATCCTTTAAGGGCGACATGATGATGATGATTACAAACGAGATGAATTTGTGTCTTTTCTTTCAGATTCTGGCACGTGACTTTTTGGACAACTACATCTTCTTGGCGGTTGGCCGTGTCGGCAGCACCAGCGCTAACATTACCCAGAAAGCTGTCTGGGTAGAAGAGAGTGACAAACGCTCCTTCCTCCTGGATCTGCTTAATGCAGCAGGTAAAAACGATATGACAGGTAAGGCACTTTCTCTCTGCTTACAAAACCACCATCTGCACCTGCCGCAACGCTAGTTAAACGGCCACCGTATCCTCGCCAAAGCAGGCCAAGGCATGGTTTAGTCTAGCCCCATAAATCCGTCCAATCCACTCCATATCCTTGACCCCAGCATATCTGGTATCAAAATCTTTCTTTTTTTGTTGTAAAAAAACCCCATCTGCAACGATCTGCATCATGAAACTTACTGATCTAATGCATCTGAAGTTGTAGATAGCCCTACGCCTGGATTTGTTCAAACACACATCAAAAGTTTTGAAATGAATTTTCTCAACGATCTTGACAACTTGTTTGTTATGAAGCGCGCACACAAGATCTCATGATTAGTCGGGTTCCTTCAATTGTAGCAATTGATCACACCATTATTTATAAGTGTTTAAGGGAACCCGAGAAAAAAATGCGAAAGGTTTTTATATAAATGCTGCTGGGGCCAAGGATACGGAGTGGATTGGACCGATTTATGGGGCTAGATTTAGTCAAGTTTCAGTTGAAGCCGCGGTTACTTTCCCGAGCATGTTTATCCACGTCTTTATGCATGTACAGTAAGACATCCTCTGTTTGGTACACCAAAGTCTTTTTGTCCTAAAATTGGCTCACACTATGTTGAACTTTTTTGTTACAAAGACAAGCTTTGATGTTGTACACCCATTTTTAAAAATGCATGCTATATCTTGACATACCTTCTAAAGAGTTCCCCTCAAAAAGATGTTAATGTTGTGGGAAAAAAAAACGCACCATCAAATATTCTTACTGGGAATGAAAGGACTGTACTAAGTCCACTATATGATACTGTGGCCGTTTAAATGGAGTGACAACGGAGCACGAGTAACCCACAGCCTTTCAATCAACAGGAGACCAGGTAAGTATAAAAGTCCGCCTGAGAAGCCCTTTGCTTTCCTCGCTTCATCATTGCTTCACGAGGCATCTTCATCACATGGACTGTTTTTTTAGAAGGGGCTGAAAGCTTTTGCAAAGTTGGACAGATATGTTAACTAAAGCATATTAGCACTGCTTACCAATCAGTCAATGTCAGTGAGCTGCTAAGCGGATTTATGATGCTTAGTAGAAATGTGACCCCCTTACAATATGTATGTGACTGAGATTTGACTGGGCTGCTAGTTCTCTAGACGGCTGAAGAGGGTGCACTAAGCCCAAAAGTTGTTAGTAGAGCGGCTTGTTGACATTGGCTCAAGCTGTGACGCCACGCTAATCTGTAAGTTCTAGCTGGCTGGCAGTTTGAAAATGCTAAGCAGAGTTGTCTGTATTATTACAAGGCCATGTCACACAAGGCAGTTACAGGTAACCAGTTCTAGGCAATTTCCAATAAGGAAAATTGATTCAGATTTCAGTGTTGTCATTATTTTCTTGTGGATATAGTGAGTTACCCTAGAAGATTGTCTTTTGAGCTGCCAAAAAGGTCCTATTGCATGCAGTGCAGTTGGTTGCCTCTAAGTTGTCTGTGAAAATTGCCCTGTTGTGACATGGCCCTTAACGTGTTGTTTCTTGCGAGAAGCATGGGTGTGTTCTGTACACAGTTGTGGTGGAATATAACGTTGCCTGTGTTGGATTCAGTTCACGATTTAGGTTCGTTTTGTCTGACCATGCATGACCTCTAGAGGGCACTCTTTGCTTCTCGGGAAACGACACTCATGCAAGAGCATAACACCAATTATGTTTGATAACATGTTTATTTGCTCATCTGATTGCCATAACTTTGATTGATGGTTATTTTGGCACAGACTTTTAGGTTTGATCAAGGAAAAATGAGAGAATTATTAGTAATTTTTAAAGATTTGAAATAACATTTTTTCTCCATTCCTTGTTACTATGGGTTTTTTCTGTCTTGAGCCTTGCATGCACATCCATGCCACAAATTTCAACTTTGATATGAAGTAGGGTGTTTTCACATTTCAAGAATATTTTATCAGGAGAATTTCATGGGTCATTAGGTCAAGACACAGGGCAACGGAAGTACTTTACTTCCGTACAATTGCAGACTTAGTGATTGGATAACTCAATGAGAATGCTACTTGCTAAAGTTAAATCAGAATGTTCAAACACTCAAACGCTTCAGCTGCATCACCCTCCGTCGCACCATCAGAATTTCAGCACACACTTACACCATCAGACTGTTTTCAGCAGTTTGTTTTATAATATTGTTTATATATTTTTTTTTATGGTAATCTTAATCCCCTTTCAAATATTCTGAAGAATGGTCGTATCTCATTTAGCCTTGCTCAAGGCAGTCGAATTATTCACTCCGAAAAAAGACCGCCGCTGTATAAAAACCCACCCGTATTCACTGTGCGTAACATCCCACGACACGATGCCCCTGTACACTATCCGCATAAGGAGGCCGTCAGGCTGACAGCCTTGTAGGGTCTGTGTTGAAGCCACTGACCTCATTACTATAATAAGCGAAGAGTTCCCACGGTCAGCTCATTACCATAATGCCCGCGAAAGACGAGACATGTTTACATCACACACGAGCATGATAGTGTCCAAAGGTCGTGATAAGGGAAGTGCGTGATTGGACGTCAAAATTAATAATTCATTTGCCTCACATCCTGTGTTGTCTGATAGGTCTGACGAAAGATATACATATTCATGGCTGCATACTAGCATATCCGAGAGCCCCCCCAATTTCGTCCACTATTGGAATTTTTTCAATACAACACATTAAAACGGGAAGATACAGACCCGACAAGGCTGTCGGCCTGACGGCCTCCGCATGCGGTTAGTGGTATGAGTGCGATGACTTGTGTGAACAGTATTCGTACGATGTGACAGTGTGTATACGGGTTGGTCATTCGGTGTGATCGCACACACCATGCACAGGGTATACGGGTGGGTTTACAGCAGCGTCTTTTCGGAGCGAATAATGCGACTGCCTTGAGCAAGGCTATATCTCATTAGATTAAAGAGCCTTCGGCCCTTTTCATATTAAAAGCCACAAAACTGTCCCTTTTCTACAAAAAAGGGCACCAGTTTAGATCAGTTCAACCTCTTTGTTGCATCATACTCCAGGCTGTGTGTGTTGAAGGCATGCTAGTTGTGTTTTTATACAATTACATCAATTTGATGTTTAGAATCAGAAAACCATTGCTAGACACCTTTCCACCACTGTTTGCTAACTTGAACGAATTACAGCAATGTTCAAATCTCATATTGTTAGGCTGCTTTATTTTACAGACCATTGACATTCCATTTGTTGCACTTTGCCTTGCATTTTGGTGAATAATCCACTCTAAAAAATCATCCCCAGTTCTTGCATGAAGTTTCCAAGTTCTTTTTAAGTATCACTTTTGAAACTTCTGTTGCTGGATTATGGGAAAATTTATTTTGTTTAATTTCACTTTTGAAGTTAACTTTCTTGCAACTTAAGTTCTTAATCATTGTATCATTTCACAAATTGTACTTGCGTCTTAAAAATCATCCCCAGTTCTTGCATGAAGTTTCCAAGTTCTTTTTAAGTATCACTTTTGAAACTTCTGTTGCTGGATTATGGGAAAGTTTATTTTGTTTAATTTCACTTTTGAAGTTAACTTTCTTGCAACTTAAGTTCCTAATCATTGTATCATTTCACAAATTGTACTTGGTCATTTTGACAAAATCCACAATCATACATGTAACAGCACTGTTGCCTTTTGATTTTTAGTCATTGAAGTTATTTTCAGGTGGGGTGGGGGGGGGGGGGGGGTAGGAGGTCTTTTTCTTGTCTTTTTTTATATATTAATTCATGAAAATAACAATATAGCAGAGGGAAAGGTATTTTTACTTACAGTGTAAATGACTTGTGAAAGTGGTACCCGGCTATTTCTAGTTTTAGCGCAGAAATTGGCGAAGCAGAATTTTCTGCGTAACAGCTTTCAGTGACATTGGGTTAATTTTACATGTTTCCTCAATACGCCTCTCTTAATACTTATGCACGACGTCATAATTCTTACCCAAAATGAGGCTATGAGCGCATGTTCCCCATCACTTGCAGTGGCTGCGCCCATCGCCTCGTTTTGAGTTAGCATTGTGACGTACCTCATGCATAAATATTAAGAGAGGCGTATGGTTGTTAATAGTTAGCGCGTTCGTGTCGCTATTAACTCGTGTGTGAACAGATGTAACTTCTGGGACGATAAGTTAACAATGTCTTGCGGGAAGCTACATCGGTAAAAATTTGCAGCGACGAAGTGGACACCTGTGATCCTCGCCTACCCAAAAACTAATGCCCTTATCTCAACCACCTGTAGGTCCTGAATCCCTCACCCTCGTCTTTGTTGAGACCAAACGTGGCGCAGACGCCCTGGAGGATTTCCTCTACAAGCAGAACTACCCGGCAACCAGTATCCATGGCGACCGTTCCCAGCGTGAACGCGAAGACGCCTTGAAGTCCTTCCGATGTGGACGCACTCCCATCTTGGTAGCGACGGCTGTAAGTCACAAAGTCCTTGACTGGCAAATTTTGACGAAGCATTGCTGTAAACTTTTACGACTTACCCTTGCACCGATGTGTATTTACTAAGCACTGTAGACTATCCCGAATACCTTCCTGAGTTTCGTGAGAAAAATCCACAGGCAATGAAACTTGCAGCAAGAACAGGCATGATATTTTTCCCATGTAAGTCTGATTTTGTTCCCTTTGAAAATCAGAAAAATATGTGGTTAAATAGTCTGAAAATTTTATTAAAGCCTACAACGTATTGATATGTTAATAATAACATCTTATACATGTATAGCGCATTTCACAATAAACCGTATCAATGTGCTTTAGATTAGTCCCTTGGTCATTGGGCCAATAACATCCCTTTAATCTTTCTCAGCTCCCAATAGGGAGTATACAGCCCCGAGCTGCCGTGGCGCTCCAAAGGCTTTATCATTCACAATACAACCTCTACGTACCCCAGGGTGAAGAGAAGCAATTATAGTAAAGTATCTTGCTCAAGGACACAAGGGTCACGACCAGGGTTCGAACCCACACTCCGGTGACCTGGCATCAGAACTTGAATTTGATGCTCTTAAAGGAACACGATAGCTTGGATCGGTCGAGTTGGTCTTTGAAAAGTGTTTGTAACCATTTGTTATAAAATGCATAATGGTAGAAAGATGTTGTAAAAGTGGAATACAATGATCTACACAAATATGCCTCAAAATTTTGTGGTTTTCGTTTTACCTCGTTGACTAACACGGTCGGCCATTTATGGGAGTCAAAAAGTTGACTTCCATAAATGGCCGACCGTGTTAATTTGCGACGTAAAATGAAAACCGTGCAATTTTGAGTGATACTTGTGTGGATCATTATATTCTACTTTTAAAACATCTTTTCAACCATATACATTTCATAACAAACGGTTTCAAACGCTTTTTTATAGACCATCTCGTCCGATCCAAGGCAACGTGTTCCTTTAACCACTCGGCCAAGCCTCATACTTTAAAGAAAGTAAACAACAAACAGAACAAGAATGGATGATGAAGGAGTGCCTTGGCCATTACACTCTGAAAGTTAGTCAGCCCTTGTACTTGACAAAATGTTCCTACTTTTATTCAAGAAACAAACATCATGCCTGTAAGAAAAAGGTCATGTGTTGTGCCAAGCCTTACATTTTTTTGTAAGGTCAAAGAAAGATGTTTTGGTTTTCATTATTTAAGGTTGCTGCTCGTGGGTTGGATATCCCCAACGTCAAACACGTCATCAACTTTGATCTGCCTGGAGAAATTGAGGAATACGTTCACCGCATCGGTCGTACTGGACGTGTCGGCAACCTCGGTGAGATTTCTTTAAGTCAATGTTTTTCTCCTGTATGACTGGTATGATTCAAAATTAGCAGTTGCATGTTGGTGACAACACTAGCTGCTGATTGTTGAAATCGTTGTACCGCGAAGATTTCATTGGAAAAGCAGTTTGAATAAAACGATCTTCATCACGAAAATCCATGAAAAACGGTTGTTCATTGAAAAACAAATTATTAAAGGCTGAAATTTAAGGAGAAGATAGTAACAATTTTTTGGTGATTTTTCACTTCAGTGTTTTTTTTTTTTACGCTTCAAAAATTTTATGCAGATTACATGTGGGCTTGTGAAAAAAACTTGCGGGCAACCCAAAATTTTGGTTGGAAGCGAAAGAAAACAAAAGGAAAGCTTTGAATATGGACTGAAAATTATTAAAGGCAGAAATTTAAGGAGAAGATAGTCACAATTTTTGTGTGATTTTCACTTCTGTGTTTTTATGGTTTTCTTTTTACTCTTGAAAAATTATGTTCGTAAAACATGTGGGCTTGTGGAAAAACCTGTGGGCAACCCAAAATTTTGGTTGAGAGCGAGAGATAGAAAGTTTAACAAAAGGAAAGCTTTGAATATGGACTGGAAGTCTTTGGGACACATAAGGGTAGCAGATATACCAAGTACATTCCTATTGTTATCATAGTGCCCTGCATGTGCAAACTTCCAACAGTCTTCTGCCATCTTTGGGTAGCATCCCCTAAAATCTCTGATTAAAACTTCAAATTTCTTTTTCGCTCTGAACTTTCCATAAAAAGCTCCGTTCTTGTTTGAGATCCTTGGACATCCTTTCAAATACTGACATGCCCCTTCCTTGTCTTTTACCCAATGTTCTAGGTCTTGCCACGTCTTTCTTCAATGACAAGAATCGTAACTTGGCTCGTGACCTGGCCTCCTTGATGGTGGAGACCAAGATGGACCCCCCAGCCTGGCTGGAGACTCTTGCCTTTGAAACCAAGCAGAGCTTCCATGGAAAGCGTGGACGCAAGTAAGTGCTCATTCAGTCTGTTACTAGAGTGATTTGTGTGTCAGTTCCCTTCTGAAATAAGACTGTAAAATGATATTATGTCTTGATCCACTTCGGAGGACTTCTTCTATTTCGAGTGGTGTCCTCGATCAATGATGTTTTGGCTGGGCTGAGTTGTCCCTAGATCTCCCTCATGCATGTGGATTTTTGTCCTGCTGTCACAAATCCAGTGTCCCTTCTGAGCAGATCAAGATAGGTCAGGTGACCTCGACCTCTTTGTGCTTGACCTTGCTTAGGCTCCCAGAGGACAAGCTTGCCGGCTGGAAGCTCAGGGTGGTGATAGCAGTGCCCTGCAAAGTTCACTCTTCTTGCGCAGATTTTGTCACTAAGCTTTGGGAACCCGGGACACTGTTACTGAAACCTCTGTAAAATCTAAACCTTACCCAAGGGGTTACCATAAGGTCGAAATGCCAGCCTTTCAAACTTGCCTCCTAAAATTCGGACGCTAGTTTTACATTTTGTAGTCAGCAATGAGTCTCGCCCCTGCATTTGTTTTGGAATGTCCTCGTTTGGTTGAGTCAGTCATGTTGGTCGATAGGTATTTCTGCCCTCGGATATTCCATTGTGTAGTGTGGTTCAGTGACTCACTTCAGCTGCAGTGATTAACTCAGGCATGAAGTAAACAGTATTCAGTGTGACCTTTGACCCTCCAGTAGGCGTGACTTTTCACCTTCTAGTAGGCAACACCAAGTAACTGATCTTCTGGGGTTGTTTTTCTTAGGTTGAGTCACACAGTAATGTTGGAACTCCCATTTGACACATTTGTACTCATAAGATGTATTGGATGAAATGATATTATCAAAATAGGAGCTTAGTTTTAGAATATAAAGTTATAAACCACCAGGGAAACTGACTGGGGTAAATTTGAAATAATTTGGAGTTTTACAAATAAGTTTTATTTAGAACATCAAGTTAAAAACCATGAGGGAAACTGACTGGGTAAAATTTGAAATAATTATGGGTTGACCATAGAAGTTAAGTTTAGGTTTTTTTTTAAGACCCACACGAGCATTTCTTGTTAAGGTGAATCCTTTACATCTGAATCTGGTGTTTTTTCCCATTTCCTTTTCATTTTTATTTGTGTTAATTTTATATAAATTAAATTCTATTTATATTATACACAAATGTCTATAAATAATTATTTTTGTTTTGAAGATTTTTGTATTGGTCTTATAAAAAGAAGATTTGAATTCATAAAAGGGTTTAGGCTTCATTTGATTCGTTCTTGTTTTGATACCGGCGAGACATGCACAGTCTATATCAAAGTTGTATATCAAAGTTTTATCTATAAGGGTTTTGAACACTTTTTTTATGAATCAAGTTTAGTTTCTTGTAATCACCTATACTTCAGTGCGTAGGTATGCAAAGTTGACCTAACAGTGAAAGTTGTATACTTAGCACTGCATTCCATGCCTCCTCAACCATATCAAAAGCACTGTCCATTCGGCTGTAACCCTCCAGTGGTTTGTGTGAGGGTTGAGGCTATTGTCAAGAATTTCAATTCAATTATAGAATTTATGATTGACCTTTCATATTGGCATTGTAGATCAGTGTACATTTACACTTAAAGTGGCATAATAGGATTCACACGAGAGGGATGGTATATTATAAGTTAAGGGAAAAGTATACACTGTACATATGTGTTACATCATTTGCGTTTTACAAGAGTAGAACAAGCCTATCCCTGCCAAAGCAAACTAGCTGACCTAGTGGTAAAAGTTGCTGTATTTGTAACATTTAGCAGTCAACTCAAATGCCATGTCTTATTGTGGTGCATTTACCAGGGTTCCACTTGGCATTGACACGACGTCAATGGGCAATCCCATGTCCCTAGCAAACTTCATTGCATACTGGTGTATTAAACCAGATATGACCAGAATGGTACAAGTTGTAATGAATTTACTTTTCAAGAAAAAAGTAATGGCCCAAAACCCAAAACAACAACAGAAATGACCTCCGTTCCCTTCAACTAACAATTAAGAAATTTTAATTATAAATTTCCAGCCATAGTGGCCCACAATAAAAAAGGACAATCCCAATTTTCAAATTACATGAATGGTGAATTAAATATATATATGTGTTATAGAAGGAATCCCATGGCTGTTGCCATCTTAAAGCCATTATACACTTTCGCTCAGAAAAAAGGAAAAAAGTTCACAGATTTACAAACAACTTATAGGGTTTACAGAAGGTAATGGTGAAAGACTTCTCTTGAAATATTATTCCATGAAATGCTTTACTTTTTCGAGAAAACATTAAAACAATTATCAATTCTCGTTGTCGAGAAATACGGATTTATTTTAAACACGTGTCATGACACGTGAAACGTGTGGAAACAAGGGTGGGTTTTCCCCGTTATTTTCTCCCGACTCCGATGACCAATTGAGCCTAAATTTTCACAGGTTTGTTATTTTTTATATAGTTGTGATACACGAAGTGTGGGCCTTTGGACAATACTGTTTACCGAAAGTGTATAATGGCTTTAAGAAATGCTGCTACCAATAAAAGAAAGTGCAGCAGTATAATCTAGAAGAATTGATGTCTTTAATCAAATTCCGTTCTGCTCATGGAATACCTCAATGGAATTGTTGTTTGCTTTGTATCCTGTTCCTTAAGGCAATGCTTCCCCAAAAAGTACCTACGTGCTGAAAACCACTCTCCATTTTTTTCATACACAATAAACAACTCCATTGTTGTTCTCCCACTGAAATTGACGTTAAACCATAAAGTGGAATGCTGGAGTTTCAATACTTTTGTGGTTTAGGATGTTAATGTATTTTGGTTCAATGAGGTGTTAATTTGAACAGCGAGATATATTTTAGAAGGTCTGATGGAAACATTGAAGTCTGGAATGTATTTCTAGTTGGAGAGTACCACTTCTCTAAAATGCAGCAATTCTTATATAGGTCATCCAAAATGTCTCTGATTGCCCTTTATTTGACCATCTGTCTAGTGTGAGCAGGTAATCATTGACTCCGGTTAATATGATTTTGTTTAAAATAATTAAGGTGGGACATCAGGGCTTAATTTCATTAAGCATGTAAGCACACAAAACCGCTTAGCACAAAAAAAGTATTGCTTACCAGAAAAGGTTGACCAGCCAAAATCAGATTAGGTTTATATTGTTGTGACTGGTGCCCCACTCAATTTGTTTTAAAGCACAGAATTTTGTTAAGCCGTCTGTTCTGCTTAACAGCTTTACAAAAACACATATGGTTTTAGACGATTCATTTTCCTGTCATCTCTCTAGGTAAATGAAAGGAGCAACTTACACATGTAGTTACTTTTTTTTATGCTAACAATTTTCATCTTCTCTAGGAATTATGGATCAGGTGGATTTGGTTCCCGTGATTACCGTCAGACCAACCGTCCCCGCGGTGGCGGGCAAGCCGGTATCCCGTTCAGTGGCGGGCATCAACACCATGCCCAGGTGCCGTTCACCCCCTTTCAGTACCAGGCCCAGTATGGAGGAAGCTACACTCAGGCTAACTCTGGTGGTGGGAGTGGAACCGACTGGTGGGGTAGCTAGACGCCCTCTAGAGATGCGGTAAGACCATTCAGGGTGTGAGGTACCTATTCCCAGACACCGAAGAAGCCCTAGTCAGCTTTTTACAAGATGACTGTATTTTTTATGTTTTGAGATTGTTTTCTTGTCTTGAAAACATTCACATAAATCCTGTAAACAAAAAAGTTGTAAACTATTCAGGATTCGTTGTGGTTTTTCTTCGATCGCAGCACTTCATAAAGTAAATAGAGACTGATCTTTTTTCTGTACTTCATAAGCTAAATCAGAAGAAGAAGAAATATTCATAATCATTGAGGAGTCTCTATATTTGTTATAAAAAGTAATAATTTGGTTTGATACCGATGAAGAAAAAACGTTAGAAGTTATTATCAAGAATTGGGAGGACATTGTCTTGATTCGTGTAGACTCTAAAAACTATATATAAACATGACATCATCATGTGACATGTATGACAATTTATAGACTGGTACCGAGCATCCTGAAAGTATGGTAATCAACAAACAAAAAAGGAACCAGACAGGACAGGTGGCTAACATATGTACCACCACCTGTTTTCTTGTCTTTACTAATTGATTGATTAATTAATTACAGTAAATTGAATGTTATACTTAAAGCATAGTTGATGTTTTTTGGCAGTAGTTATTTTTTTCTGTAGGAGTTGGTATATTAGTTCTGGCCCCTGCGTTGTTAGTATTTAACGGTTATTAAATGTGTAGTGTCAGTGATTAAAAAGTTTCAAAATTTAACACAAATTTGCGGAGTTAAAGGACAACAAAATTGATCTATAAATTAAACAGATCTTGTGTGATACTCACAATCTAAGTTCACTTGAAAGTTCACTTGAAAGTTCACTTGAAAGTTCACTTGAAAGTTCACTTGAAAGTTCACTTGAAAGTTCACTCGAAAGTTCCCTTGAAAGAAAGTTCACTTAGATTTATAGTGTCTATAAACAACAAATTTGCAATATGTGTTGCGCACAAATATCAGACAAGTTCCATAGGGTAAACGGTCAGTCGGACATAAATGACTGAATTGCTCTGCCGTTCATTCGGTGACAGAGCCACAAGAATTTATTTACCAGCAGATTTTCTTGAACTAGGCTGTTGTCACTGTAAAGGATCTGCCTCGTTGAGAAAGTACTCACAATGTCTCACAGAGTGAAATATTACCCTACTGGCATAAATTATTAAGTATATATATTTTAAAAAGTGACTTGTTACACCAGAAGTGTTGGTTCAGCTGTGCGATGTTTTAATGCACTCGTTTATAGCTTCAGCCAAATGGCTTAATAGTAGTGAGTGAAGTGCACTTGTTGATCATTAATTGATAAGGAGAGTCAGCCTGTGCAAAGCTTTTGCATTCACATGCATTCTTTGTATAGGCTGAACAGCTACATGTATCAGTTGAGGTTTATATGTAGAGTTTAGTCCGAGTGGCAACTTTTTGTCACTTCTGAAGATCTTCATTTTCTGCATGGTTTTTTGCAGGGGCCATAGTTGTTTTATTTGGTGTTTATCGTACTTTAATCAGTGCATATTCTGTTGTTCCATTAGTTTGTTTTTCCTTGAGAGACTCTCCTTAACAAAAATGATGGTGGAAAAAAAAAAACTTTTTTGTGATTTCATCTTGCGCCGTCATTTGAAGGAACAAAAAAAAAGGAGACTTCAAGATGACTTAAAATTCAGTCTGGCCGAACTTTTCACCAGAAAGAAAAGTGATCTTAAAAAAATTTAAATGTCAAAATATGTTAACTCAAGATTGTCTGATATCGTTACATAGTCAAGTATTTAAAAGCAACACGAAGCTGAGAATTAAGATATTTAACGTCCTACTTGACTAAAGTTTCGCTTGAATTGTTGCAGTATGTCTCAACAGGTCCAACTCTTGGACTTATTTTGTGCAATGATCCAGAAAGACTTTTTATTGACAAACTGGCAAGATTGGCTAAATTCTTGCTTGAAGTTACACTTTTTTGAACTGTTTTTCTTTTGTACATAACCACTGAACCGATGCCAGGGAAAACCTTTGCATGAATTCTAAGTAAAATGTTGATTATTCGTATTTATGACACATCTACATAATGTGTGTGTGCGCAACCCAATGTAAACAAAGGTTGAATGATTTTCTTTGAGCTATAGTTTTGTTTTTTTTCAATTTCTGAGATGAATATCAATTTAAGGTCTCCCTTGGTCGTCACTTTGATCCTAAGAAGGAGTTCCGCAGATATAAGGTCTCCTGCAAGATCGATAGTGCGAGTATGAGTGCCATGTGAAACAGATTAGTTCTTGTACTAATCGCTTATGCGTGTGACATCATCGTGACATCACTGGTTGTACTATTTCATTGAAGAACAACAAACTATACCATTGCTGACTGGTCTGGGCCTTTCGAAAAATTATTCTCCTTCAAAAATTGGGCTTAAAATTTGCTGAGTATATATAAGGTTCTAATATTCCTCCCGTATTTAAGAGTCACTTTCAGATTAAGGGAATGTATCTTCTTGGCTATTAATAAGAACATTTCTTACATGTAACCGTTAAGTAAGAAATGTAAAGGAGTTGGGGATGTAATTTAGTTTCTAGGAATGTATCGGCCGAATTCTGGGGGGTTAGTGTAACTGTAAGTAGACATTTCCTCAGTGTTTATGTATTTTTTTCTAACCAAGAAGTATCTCACTGTTGCTGTTGAGCTCTTCAATACTGCTGAGCTCTTCAATACTGCTGGCTCTGTGTTAGGATGGTGGAGCTCGGCAGATGTTTTAATGGTTGGCCGCGTAGGGTGATTATATATAAACGGGGTTGAATCCCAGCACCCTGGTTGGTGTAAACCCAGAGTCGCCTTCGGCCAATCGGAAGCTTTTGTATCTTTGAGAGCCGGTCTTCAAAATACCTGCCCTGTAAAAACATTGAAGTTTGAGATCTCAAACGCCTTTTTTTCCAAAGATGTCCGCTCGTTTTGTAGTAAATGAAGACGGTGTAGTACTTAGAATACAGGGTAAATAAAATCTTATTTATATTAATGTGGAGTTGCGGATGGAGCTCCGCCTTATTTCTGAGGCTTTATGTGCGTTTGGATGGAAGAAGCTACCCACATAACCAACTAAAACAAGCACAACATTCTTTTCACCCGATTCGACTAGCCACCATGGTTTATAAGTATTAAAATAGTGCCCATGATACCCTTCTTTATAACTCTCAATCTTATAAGAAAAGATGCGGTATCAATCATGATACATTGGGTGCGTTCGTTTAGCTTCCCTGAGTCTACCCCGGTGAGTGGCGTTTTTTTTTTCCAGGACGAACGTTGGTTATTATATGCACACGTTCGCTCTGGAAAAAAATAACGCCACACACCGGGGTCGACCCAGGGGAGCTAAACGAACGCACCCATTGTACCATGATAGTACATTGACTGCTCAGTAACTGGCTAGCAGGACCAGTTAGCTTTTTATATCACCAGTCCCTTGGCTTGTCCAGCCAGACCACTTGAAGTGAGTTCTGACTGATCCTCGTGCTAGCGGAACCCATTTATGAGAGAACATTGCAGTATCATGGGAGGTTTGTAGGCGGAGCGATGTGACCTTGTGGCTTGTTTATAAACCATGGTGGCTACGCAGTTGCGAATTGGTTGATCTTTCGAACAAAGATGTGCGTATGTAAACATCAAAAAAGGCAATGTGACACATTTGCTTGGGGCTGTTTTGTGCCGACAGGGGACTTTTCTTACTTGCTGATGCCGATATGGCTTCACTACCAACTTAAAAAAAAAAGAAGATTTTGTGATACAAACTGAGAAAACTGAGAAATATTTTTATAAGATTCATTTCCCTGTGCCTTGGGTTTCTAGAGGTAGGTGATGAGAAGTGCATCGTAGACATTTAAGGATTTAAAAAAAAAAATCAAATCCAAGAAATTAAGGAAGACTTTTCTGTTTGAATGGTTTTTCTAAGAATCAGTGACTCGTGTGACTGTCCTGTTGCAATATTTTTTCTGAATTTAACATCTCAATCACAAACAATGAGACGTGTAGTTTGGTTTTTTTTTAATCGACGTTGAGTAAAAATTGTTTAATTTAGGTTTTTAAGTTTGGTTTGTGTAACCACTGAGATGGTGAGAGAAGGAGGTAGATTACATATTCCTGCTGAGAAAGTAACGCTGCTTGTCACAGTTTTCCTTCATTGACTATAAACCAACAGAAATATGTTGCTTGGTAATTGTTTTTGTTACGTGCATTACTAGTCACAATTATATGGTGTTACTCACGTTACAAGTCACAAAAATATGGTTTTCTGACTTTTTTTTAATAGATTTAATCTGTAGAAAAATTGTCAACAAGAAAAAGTTTTGACATGTTGGACTTTAAAACTCGATTAGAAAACTGTATGAAATGCCTGTGAATTTTGAGGTGTCGCAATATAACAGGTCGGGAGATGGGTTGACAAGCAAATCAATAACCACTGTCCAGCAGGATTATGTGTTTTTCCCTCTGGTTGTTACGTGAATGTAAAGATGATGATGAAGATGTTGATAAAAAATACCTTAGCCCCGCACAAACACTCTGGACGGCTGACATGACCGACTTGATAAATACCTCATTGAGTTTAACATGAGTTTATGCAAATGCCATTATGCCTATAAAGAAAAAGGGAAAGCCATTCAAAATAGACTTTTATCGCTAGCTCCCTCCCTTCCAACTTCTTCGATGTTGCCCTGGCCCAGAATTTATGCAACACACCCTGGGGAGTGTAAGGCCAACAAGACGCCAGTCCCCAAGGTGGAAGTTTTGCATCAAGATCTAAAGAGTCTTCATGATTGAAATTAATTTTTGAATTCCTTGAGGTAAATTTTTCTAAGGGAAGGTTTCACATTTATCTGCTGAGCTAAAATGTACAGGGAACCAGTCATTGTATGCTACTTTAGCTGGTTACCTGATTCTACTTAGCGTGTGTCTTCTTTGCTTAGAAGATCTAGTAAACCTTGAAATGGACCTGGGGCAATCAAACATTGGGGAGGGGGGAGCTGGGGGCAGTAACTGATGCATCGATACTGCCTCATTTGTAAAGGCTTTTTTTAAAAAGCAAGTATTTCCCTACAATGTGACAAAATCATGTTTGGGTGCAATCTGTATTTATATTTAACAATCTAATCTTTTATTTGGGTTTGGGTGGAGGGCAACATAAAAGAAAATACCTTTTTTGTGATATCAGAATTCTAACAGTACGAGAAATCTAAAATGTCTCTGGCAGATTGTTTAGACGAGATCAAGCTGACATGATTGTTGTACAGTATTAATTTTTTTTTTTTTTTTTTTAATGTTGGAAGTAAACGTTTCTTCCCAACAGCTTCCCGGAAAAGTGTCTTAATACCGGTGGGGAAAAAAAAACTAATAGCGGGGCTGAAAATGAATATGTTTATTTTTTTAATACAACTTTTTAAATGGTCTGTTTTATGAGATGAGCAGCAAATATTAAAAAATTGTATTCTGCAGTCCCATCGTTTTGTGACAGGAAAAATAACTGTTAGCGGTTGTAAGATATTTTGTACTCTAAATGGCCAGAGACATTTTTTCTTTTTTCTAGCCTGTTGAAATCATAAGTATTATGGTATCTGTTAACTTAGTACCAAGTTGTTAAATACCTCACAGCATTTGTTAGGCTTTTTGGAATATGATACTTGTACGCGAACCAATTTTTTATAATACGTACGATATAAATATATATATATAAACATGTATTTATACTTGGAGGCATATTCAATGTAACAAAAAACCTGTATATTTGTTTTGTTGTCATGGAAGTCAAAACGGTGTGTGTGGTAAGACTACAGTTATTTTTAAAAGAATAACATTTTTAAAACATTTTGTTTTGGTTTAATTGGCGTGCTGCGTTTACATTCCTTTCTATTCACAAGTTAACCATTGGGAGCTGGTATCTTTGAACTGTATTGTAGAAAATAATATTAACACAATCTGCTTGCTAGATTGTGGTATTTAATTTTAAAACATTTTTGATCTCACCCGAGGAAAAAACCCCAAACAAAACCCGGAAAGGTCTATTTTTAAAAACAAAGAATAGAAGGGCTGCACAAAACAAATCACTTGAAAGTGTGACAACTCATGTAATTTTTAATATTCAGTAATCCTTTAGTAACCAAAAATTCTTTAATTCATTATCAGGTTTTCGAGTTAACTTGTTAGTGTTCTATTTTAATGTAAAAGTCGCGATGAGGTAATTTCGGTGATGAGTCTTTAGGTATTAAGGCGAACAATGTCATTTTGGTAGCCATGCTTTCATTGTGGAAACCAAAGCCAAATGCTGTTTATATTTGCCAACAAAAATCTGATTTTGTTAAGACATTATGCAGTCCACCAGCCGAAAAGTCTACACAAGTTGTGTATGTTGGTGGCGATGACCCAAATCCAAATGTTGCAATTTCTAAATTGCTGCGAAGCAATTTCTAAATTGTTGCTTATCAATTTCTAAATTGCTGCCAAGCAATTTCTAAATTGCTGCTTAGCAATAAAGTTTGCTCAGCAATTTCTGAATTGCTGCTTAGCAATTTAGTTGCTGCTCAGCAATTTCTTAATTGCTGCTTAACAATTTCTCGATTGCTGCTTAGCAATTGCTAAGACTGTTTTGTTGAATGCGAATCTGCCATTTGTGTAAATTCCTTCAAGTGTTCACTTTAGGTGTTCATTTTGTCTAGTAGCATTTTAACAAAATTGTTAAAATTATATATTGACTCTTAAAATCCAACCAAATTAGGGTAACCCCAAGGACCAATGCCTGATAGTTAAACCTATCTCAAAATTCCTTCAGGGATAGCACTTTTTTTATTATTGACAACTGAACTTGTTTTATACTTGTAGTTACCAAAACTGCATTGAATGAAGTAAAAAGAACAAAGTTGGATGTTAATTTTTTCATTTTTATTTTTCATTTGAGAGAGGGGTTTGTTTGTAAACATTAAGTACATGTAGACGCTTATTTTGGCAAATACCTAAACATATCTATATGTTTAGGTAGTTGCCAACTATAGTTGTTTGGAGGATACAAAAAATGCATGTTCTTTTTTTTATGTGTGTGCTAAGAGTAAGCATCTTATTAGGATAGGAGAAAAAATTGCCTCACTGGTACCTGCCAGTTGATGAATACATGCACTGTTAAAAAAATACACCTTTCAGGTAACCAGTTATCAGGTCAAGTACTTAATTTTAAAAGTAACTAGTTAGTGGCCTGGAAGGATCCAACATTTTGTGTGTCGATTTAAACGACAATCATAGTTGGAGGAGAAGCTTTTAGTATTATTTTGAACAGGTGCTACAATGGGAGATTGGCAGAGTAGGTTTTACCACCTAGGGGCTATACCACCTACATATTAGAATATTGAATTCTTGCGTTCAAACTACCAGACTTTGTTCATAAAAGACACTTGTCAATATTGTAATATAGATATGTATGTGGTATAGTATGCAAAAACTTAGTTTGTTTCTGGAACTTGATTTTATTGAGCTGTGGGGCCAGTAATATTTCTTTGCAACTAAAAGTAGGGAACCAGTTCCAAACACTGTACATAACACAGCTTTTTGGCTGGTAACCTGCTTCCTCTAAGCGCCATTTTGTTCTTCTGATAGAGGATTTGTGAACCGAAGCGGTTGTATGACGTTGCACCAAGGTGTGTTGACGTCTTTTTGTTGTCATCAAATAAGAGAAATCTTCTTTCGTATCATCTGAAGAAGAAGTTTGTCAACTTTTTACTACTTTGAAAAGTACTCTGTAAACCATTGAACAGTATTTTGTACACTCCTCTTTAGATAGCAATTTTGATTATGAGTTTTGGAGTTGTACAAAAGTGCCTGATACCCATTTTGGTTTCATAGTGGCCTTCTAAAAAAACCAAGTCAAATTTCAGTTACCTTTTTTAGATGGTTATTGTACATTGTTCATACTTCACTTGCAGTTTAGTATAAATTGACGCAGTTCAACTTGTGCGAATCATTTGCATTGTGTCCTTACATCAAGTATGGTCTTGGATGCATGCAACCTTTTTTTTTATTACAAGGTTTTTTTAATTTTCGAACTAGATCTTTTGGCTTCCATCATAGTAATATTCTGATAGGTGCCTATTAAATAAAATTGCGTCCAATGTAGAGAGACTCTTTAAAAAAAAAGGAGAAGTTTTGTAATCAACACAATGTTTTTTTTTCCTCATTGTGACTTTGTTCAATCTTGCCACTTGCTGCCCTGTGCAACAGCACTCACCATGTGGTCATTTTTGGCTTCTGTTTTTTTATCCATTTCATTTCTTTATTCTCGTACAATGTGCTGTACATTTTGTTTCTCCATAATTTTGAATGTACTGTCGTTTCATTCACCCACTGCCAAATTCTCAGGTCTTTTGGAACAGTCATTCTCCAATCAATAAAAATGGCCTATTTTCCATGGACTGAAAAAAATAAAACAATATCATTGTTACAACTTTTCATACGTAACATGAATGAACATTGTAAATTTTTAATATTTATATATTTTTTTAGAGGAATCGACTGATTTTTCACCCCTCAGGCGCGCTCTTTTCAGTACGAAACACCTCTTGTTTTTTAGCGATTGTTCTTTATATTTAAAAGTGTTATCTGATTTGAGATATGGAAAAAGAAAACATTTTACAAGATTTTTCACAAATTTAGGAATATGGACCAAATTTAAGTTCTGAAAATTCCTGTCTTTGCTACTGGTATTGATTTTAGTAGTAGCAGATTTTTTTCCTTCCTCCTTAACTAAAACAGGCAGTTTTTATTCCCCACCTTTGTTTTATTTATTAATTTTATTATCTTTTCCCCATATGCCTGTTTTTGAAAATTTAGTACGCACAAAATATGAGGACACTGAAGTCAATGAAGTTACAGTACAGTTTAGTTAAATATTTTTTATCAGATACGCTTTTAATATTTGCCTAAATTATCTAATGAGTCATTCTTTCAAGTCATGTGTGTGCAGTTTGAGAAAGGGCAAAGCTAACCAGCAAACCCAGTGTAAATGTGAAAAAAGGAAAACCTATGATGAGGTTTATAAAACATCAAAATTTGTAGTCGGTGAGAAAGTTAACAAATAAGTTGCAATAAAAATGATGAACCGTGCTTTACATGTTTAAAAGAAATCTTAAAAGAAGTGAAAAACATTCAGTTTTTGTCAACAGTGTAATTTAAATGGTTTTGTTTATTCGTGTTTGTAACTGAGGCAATGATTTTACTATACAACGACATCGCGTGTATTTAATTTTCCAAAACTGCTGTTAACCGTTTAGGAGTATATTGATAATTTATTGATAAAGCTGTGAGGTATTCTTTCCATGTTATCAAAGGTCTGTACTGGGGAAAGAGGTCGAGGTCAGAGGTCATCAAGCTGCTAAGCAGAAAGTTTTGCTTAATAGGTTTATTTGCTTAGCACAAATCAGCGGGGAAACCAGACACAAGAATATACATTCATTATGGCATTTGACTGGTGACCCGTTTTTTTCCAATACATGATTTGTGCTAAGCAAGTTTGAGCGCTTAGCAGCTCGATGGAATCGTCCATCGAACTCTGTATTAAAAGACGAAATTTGTCCATAGAGTGCGGGGCAAGTGTGTATTTTGTGAGAAAACAAATTAAAATCAAGGAGAGTATGTGTGGTAAGAGATTTGTAGCATGTTTCTATACCATAACGTCCAGTTATATGCAGAGGTACCATAATGTAAAAAATAATTCACTGAGAGACAACAAAAACTACAATTGTAAAATTATTATAACTATTCCTATGTCTTGTACGTAGCCAAAGAAAGGGGTGAGAGATGGGGAACTAGACGTATGTATGTGTATCTTAAAGGTCTTGATTATACTCAGCATAAGTGCCCGAGGGAGAGTACCAGACTATTTTTTGTTTTTGTTCAAACCGAATGGGACAACAGAGATGTATTACTATTATTAACTATTGTTATTTACCGAGACTTTAAAAAGAAAGAAAAAAATACAAAAAAAATCTAAGCATTTTTCATCTAGTGTGCTTTTGCTGTTTTCGTATTGCATTGTTTAATATTTGGGATACCCAAATTGGTTGTCATTTTAGTGTGGTAATGAGTTTGGAGTTGTATCTGGTATTTACAGAGCAAAGTTACTCACCTAAACATAACAAAAATGAATCATTCATTACATTAATATTTTCTAACCAAAGATGAAGTATCTTGAATATTTTTGTTGGATCATTCTTTATAACAGTTGGACTTTTGCTCCACGATGTTCGTTTTTTTTTAAACTCAGAATAACACAAGTGTTGTTTATGTATATTTCTTCAAAATTCTTACAAAAGAAAGGATAATGTTTTCTTAATTTTCCGTCATCCATCCAGTGTTTTTTTTTTGTAAGTTGTTTTTGAGCTTTATAATGTGGGTAACTTTGCGATGAGTTCCAGTGTCAAATCTCTTGAGAATTGAGCAAAACTATTGCAAGGAAACTGTTCTCTGACGTCATTATGTGTGACAATTCGCACTTGGGATTATATATTCTCAGTCGGGCTCACAGTGCAGTTTACTTGGAGAATGGTTTTGTTGAGTTATACAAAACGGGTTCCCTCCCGTGAAGAAAGTGTTGAATTATGATGAATGTAAACGTGGGTACCAGGAGATGAAAAGGGGGCGTGTCTTCATATATGGAGACGAGAAAGGATGTTTCTTCACCGAATTTGTACTGAATAAAAAGTGAAGTAGTTGCAAAAGCAAAATCATGTCAACTTTCAGTTTTGTTATTGTGTGTCTTTGTTGTAGATTTGTATCCAATTGTCTAACTTGGGAACACGGACCTGGTGCAATAAAGCCTAGTCCTATAATGGGCCTATTGTAATAAACAGAACCCAAAGTCCATAGAGCTACTTTAAAGGAAGTGGACACTATTGGTAATTACTCGGAATATTGTTAGCATAAAACCTTACTTGGTAACGAGCAATAGAGAGCTGTTGATAGTATAACACATTGTGGGAAACGGCTTCCTCTGAAGTAACGAAGTTTTGAGAAAGAAGTTATTTCTCAGTAAAAAATTTGAACTTGATTTCGAGACCTCACGCGTGAAGTCTCGAAATGAAGCATCTGAAACTACACTACATGTACTTCGTGTGTGTGACAAGGGTGTTTGTTTCCCCCAACATTATCTCGCAATTTCGACGACCAATTGAGTTCAAATTTTCACAGGTTTGTTATTGTATGCATATGTTGAGAAACACCATGAGATCACTGGTCTTTGACAAGTGTCCAGTATCTTTGAAGCGGACAAATTTACTTACAGCTTCTCTTTGAAATTGGGCCCAGATGTAAAAAAAACATTAGCAAATCATGTACAAGTTGCCAAGATGTACATTAGTTAATTTTCAAAACTTGTGTCACTGCCCTACCATAAGACATTTAAAATAAACCAGACCCGTTGTGAGAATGTTGCACATTAGGGCACCATTTAACAAAATTGACTTGATAAAACATGATCACCAACCAAATTTCTACGAGACCAGTCACGAGCAATATGCAACAAACGGATTTTTTTTGGTAATCCTGTTTTAATCAAAGGAAGAAATTTCATGCTAGGCAAATTTATGCGCTTAGCAGCTCTATGAAATTGGGTCCAGGTTGAACCATGTGAGTACTGGCTAAAAATGAACAAGGGTAGAATATTGTGCATCATTTGTTTTGTCTCAGGGGACGGGAGGACCGGGACGACACACTTGCTACCAACTTACACAAGTTAAGAAGTGCATCTTAAAGGCACTGGACACTATTGGTAATTACTCAAATAACTATTACATTAAAAGCTTACTTTGAAACGAGCAATGGAGAGCTGTTGATATATAAAACACCGTGAGAAACGGCTCCCTGTGAAGTAACGTAGTTTTTGAGAAATGGGTAATATTTCCCTTTATGCATCTGAAAGCGCACAAAGTAGTGCAACAATGGTGATTCTTATTCTCTTGCAAATTCGATGACCAATTTAGCCAAAAATGTTAACATGTTTGTTATTTTACTCATAATTATGTTGGGGGTGAGAATACTGGTGTTTGACACTATCAAAGATGTCTAGTGCATGTAAATGGTCTGTACATGTATACGTTTGGTAATGACTCTGAAAAGTAATGGAGAAAAAGCTTCTCTGGTAAAAGTCAGAAGTAGGCAGCTTTGCATAGTATAAAATATAAAGCCTTTTGAAAAAAAAAAACCTTTTCAGTGCAAAGTACGGCAGTTATGAAAACATAGCACTTTTCTATCCCCCAAATGTTTATTATGAATAGAGTTGACTCACAGTTACCTTTCTTAAAATGTGTAATCCAATTGCAGATTATTACATTGAATTTATAGTAGACCTAAAAGCTTAGAATTGTCAAATTTTATTCGGGTATTTGTTTAACATCAAAGTTCCAGATTCCAGACTTGGACTGTTCATGGAGGAAGAATCCTCCATGGACTGTTTGAGCAGTTCTATCTCCATGCTTTGGGAGCAGCTGCATTTTATTTCCTGTTCATGTTGGGAGACAGAACTTATTTTGAGAATCCAAGGTTGCCCTTGCTCGACCCAACTCTTTTTGTTACCCGAACAGCGATCAATATGCAACCATTTCCACCAACAAAAGAAATATTTGCAAAGGGGGAACTGTGAATATGTTAAATTTTGATGCCGTGTACATTTCTGCTAGAGAGGGTCGTTGAGATGCAATGGACCGTGAAACTTTTCACCCTCTCCGTAGACTCAGTGTGGTGGCGAGAGAGTGCAAAGCTAGCAGAGTGGATGCCCACACACAGTGCCAATCAGCTTCTGGTGACCCAAAACTAGAGCAGCATTCCATGAGTCATTTATGAAGACTGCGCCCGTTTTCCGATTCCAAAATCAGAGAGTGAAACTATAGAACATATCGGACAGGTTTCTCATGTCCTCACCTAAAAACTTTAGACGATAAGAGAATCTTAGAATCATGTACGGAGGGACTGGTTATGGAAACCCCGGTCACCATCAGCAACGCTTGATGTCACGGGGGCCTGGCCCACAGATGGCACCGATGGCACCGATGGGCCCGGGCCCTCAGGTCCGTCGACCTCTCCGTTACCTGCCTCCTGAACCTCGTGGATATGCGGAGTTTCCTGCTATCTATATGGGGTCTGTTCCCCTTGGGGCTGGGGTTGGCGGTGGGGATCCAAGTTTTGAAGATGTAGCCCGCGTTGTGTCTTTTCTTCGAGACAGGACCGAAGACTTCAGGCGGAATGGTACACGTCTCAAGATGTATGTGATTGAAGTGGGCAGTGATAGAGTGTCATTCAAACAACTTGGTAAGTTCAGCAAGAATATTACACCAAATGCTATAAAGTATACCATGTGTTTAACATGGTATACTAACTTGTTCCATGCACGAGTCACATAGAGAATAAAACAGTTATTGTAATCAAATTATCACATTGTGTGTTGATATAGTCTAACTAAGTAGTAATTAATTTGATGATGGTTTCCTTTTATTTTGCATGCCAAATTGTTGCCGCCATGTCATGCTGCCACTAAAAGTTACCTCGTGTGACACGGCTTTTGTAATGTGGAACTGCTATATAAACACGTTTATGGAGTCCTCAGAACTGAGAACATGGAGTCCTCAGAACTGAGTAATATGAAGTGGAAAACAGGCCTGTATGCTGTTCATTTTTGAAAGGACAAATGTATCGACGCATTTTCTCTTGGGTAAAGTAAAGGGCTCCCTATGAGGAAATTGTAAATTTATACTGGAGCATTTTAAGGGCACCACGCAAGGCATCGGGTAGGGGGCAGCGCATGGAGGCAATCGCCTTCGTTGCCATGAGGCAGGCCTGTGTGTTAAAAACTCATAAAAACACTTGTTAGGCGTGAATTATATTGTTGTTGTGCATCTTCAAGTGGTCGTTCGAAATATAAACCTATAAAGCCCACCGATTTTAAGCTTCTCAGATGTGCGATTTCCAATAAGGCATGTATCCTGTGAAGCCTCGAGCTAAATATAAATTGAAACGTCGAGAAAAGCTACCGCGAGATAGGTGTTGCCCTTGGGCTATGTTTCAAAGGGGGTTTTGTTAGCAATTATTATACACCTGACCTTTATTGTCATTCAGAGGTGAGTAGTAAATAGGGACTACAAGTTCAACGTGCTTTTTTTGTGCGCCTCCAGTGTCACTGTCAGGTCACTTCGCACCTTTGACCATTTCGTTCCCAGGTTTGACACGTCGTACCTTGTGCGACTTTGGACACTCTGTACACTGGTCACTTAGTACCCTGGACACTTTGTAAACTGGACACTTTGTAAACTGGACACTTTGTAAACTGGACACTTTGTAAACTGGACACTTGAATCGTAACTTTCACAAGACACTTCTTACCTTCTTCAAGGCACTTTACGAGAACCCTTTATCGCCCTGCTAGATTACGGCCTTGTTTCCATAAAGACAAGCCAAAGACAAGCTTTGTCTTCTTGAGTGTATCTTTGAATACATAATACTTTTTACGATTGAAGAAAACAAATTGTTTAGGCGTGCGTATTTGTTCCTGCCGGCGTGTATTTTGTACCCTCTCATTTTTGTAATTGGTGTGTGTATAAGTATAGGTTAATAACAAAGTAAAGTCGTTTAATTTTAAATTTTAGGGATCTCCACTCATGCTTGCTTCGAAAGATCCCTTTAATTATCCCTTATTTTGATTATTAGCACCGTATGTAAGTCAAATCACTGCTTGAGTGGACGCAAGAAACTGAATCAGTAACGCAGATTTCCAAATTGAAATCATCTCCTTGTAAATGTGCAACGTAAATCCCCAATACACATACCTATGTTCTGTGTTTTTGACCCCCCTTTAACTGAATCGATTTTTGAACAACAGGCCTGTCTTAAGTACCTTCATTGAAAAATGGAGAATTTGAATGAATTATTATTATTGATAGTATCTATTCGGCAAAAAAAAAATAAAAAATACAAACATAATCAAAACAAAACAAAAGCCAGGGACATTATGCCTGGAATTAAACAAGTTTACAAAAAACTGTAGCCCGAAGGCTTTCAATTCCAAAATATCTGTCCATATATTAAAAATATATCATTACTTGCAATTAATATATAAAGACAATAAGAACATTAGACATCAACAGAAAGATACAAAAAGTCAATGAAGCAGAATGAGTAAACATACAAAATACCCCCCCCCCCAAAAAAAACAAACAAACAAACAAACAAACAAACAAAAAAAACAGGCAAATTATAAACTTAACCATCGAAGATTTAACAAAAAAAGAAATATTTATAAAAAATATAAAAAATTGGCAAGAGACACAAATGTTTAAAGACCTTGTCAAAGGCCAGTCTTCTCACTTGGTGTATCTCAACATATGCATAAAATAACAAACCTGTGAAAATTTGAGCTCATTTGGTCGTCGAAGTTGCAAGATAATAATAAAAGAAAAAACACCCTTGTCACACGAAGTTTGAGACCTCAAATTCTAAATCTGAGGTCTCGAAATCAAACTCGTGGAAAATTACTTCTTTCTCGAAAACTATGTCACTTCAGAGGGAGCCGTTTCTCACAATGTTTTATACCATCAACCTCTCCCCATTACTCGCCACCAAGTAAGGTTTTATGATAATAATTATTTTGAGTAATTACCAATAGTGTCCACTGCCTTTAAAAGGTTCCCCAAACAGTTTGAAAACAGTTACAAACAATAGAAACATTTATGAAAAATATATAAATGTCAACAAAATAACAATAAACAAACAAATAGGCCCCTTAATAAAAATAAATAAATAAATAAATGAATAAATAAGTAAAAAAGAAAAAAAGGTATTTCCAAACAAAAGCCTTGAAGATAAAAAACGACAAATAGAACTTTGACAATGGAAGGGAATACTCTAAATATGAGACAAGTATAAACCAGGAAGTAAAACAAAATGATGACCAAGTCTTAAATTCTTGACATGTTCTGAGAACACAACGAATCGTCTTTTACAATATTGTTTTGTTGCCGCGAGCCCTGGCATGGAGATAAGTCACTTTTTGAACACGACAGTTGTCCGTTACGTATAAGGCACTAGGCAGCCATCTTGCTTTTCTCGCAGCTTGTTTTTTCTTGGTAATAATTTTGGGTTGTTTCCTTCATATTTTACTAATCATATTTTTATGACTCAATCTACCCTTATTCAATGTGATATTGGTTTTTAGAACGAAAAAAAATAACTGCGCGACGACCCATGTTCAACCTTTTTCTACTGTAAAAAGGTGGGGCTTGAAAACCACATGTCTAATCGCCTTAATGGCTTAGTTTTAGAAGATCAGTTGCATTATAGAAGTTAATATTTCATATATGCCTACTATTGATGATGAATGAAGGGTCAAAGTTCACATTACACGTATTATTTTCAAATAAAGTATTTATTCAAGCGAAGAACCGTTGTACAATATGCTACACATAAAAAAAAAACACAAATTAAAATTCACGTTTCCTTTTCCAGTGGTCTTTGGATGAGGGCGTAAATTCTACAGCGCGCTGAATTGGTGTGGAGGTGTTGTCCGCGCTCCCATAAGAACCTAAGAAGA
Source organism: Asterias amurensis (assembly GCF_032118995.1). Lineage (NCBI taxonomy): Eukaryota > Metazoa > Echinodermata > Asteroidea > Forcipulatida > Asteriidae > Asterias > Asterias amurensis. Next base: position 8,459,917 of record NC_092659.1, on the reverse strand, counting down.
CAAAAGTGTCGTAATTTGTGTTGCTTTAAAACCCAATTTTGATGTGTGTGCTTTAAAGCCATTATACACTTTCGATACAGAAAAAAAAGGTTCACAGATTTACAAATAATTTACAGGGTTTACAGAAGGTAATGGTGAAAGACTTCTCTTGAAATATTGTTCCATGAAATGCTTTACTTTTTGAGAAAACATGAAAACAATATAAATTCTCGATAGCGAGAACTACGGATTTATTACAAACACATGTCATGACACGGCGAAACGCGCGAAAACAGGAGTGGGTTTTCCCGTTATTTTTTCCCGACTCCGATGACCGATTTAGCCTAAATTTTCACAGGTATGTTATTTTATAATTATATAAGTTGTGATACACGAAGTGTGGGACTTGAACAATACCGTTTACCGAAAGTGTATAATGGCTTTAAAGCACCAAAACAACTCAACAAAATCCAAAATTCTTCCTTTTGCTTTATTATTTTTGATCATGGTTGGATTGAGCACTGGAATAATAAAATTAACTAGTTCCCACGGAATTAGGCATGTCGATAATCAGGTTCAACAGCTCAGAAGTTGAGTTCTTTCGAGTGGGAATTCTATTAGAGAGCTGGGATTTCGATTTACAGAACTGAGATTTTGTGGGAAATTTGCAAGCATAAATGGTCCCGCCAGTCACTTAAAAAAAATCAGCGGCGAACTCTGCTGAGGACATTTTGCGCCTACTGATGTATTCAGTTTGCCGTAACACAACGTGTATTACTATTAGCTAATGTGCCGTGCAGATTTTGTTCTTAATAGGTCTTGCTTTCTACTGCATTTTACTGATCACTATACACGCGTATTACATGCCTATTTGTAATGAACTTTAATTTAGACCTTCAGACTAGGAGAGTTCAATTTTAACAGTTGGAATTTCTTCAGTAAATGGTGAGGCGAGTTCGGTGTTCCCACTGCGTTATTTTTGTAATCATAATGACCTTGTAATGTTATTATTGTTTCATGTTGACACAATAATCTTCGATACTTCAGGCAACTGCATGCGCCATGACGTCATCTCGATGATGAGTTAATTATTGTCATATTCACGTGATGGGTTAGGGCGGTGGTTGTAAACGAACATTTAAATATTTTCCAGACATCAATATAGATGCAAATTATCTGGAACTGGTTGTGATATATGTCCATTCAAACTCCACAATATAAAAAACAGACAGACTGACTGTAAAGTGTTTAGACGTTTACACTTGTGAGTTAGATTTCATGTTATAGGCCTATTTTCAGTAAGACTCAACTGCGTTACATACCTTTTCAACTTAAAGGCACTTGATACCTTTGGTAGTTGTCAAAGACCAGTCTTCTCACTTGGTGTATCTCAACATGCATAAAATAATAAATCTGTGAAAATTTGAACTTGATGGTCGTCGAAGTTGCGAGATAAATGTAAGAAAAATCACCCATGTCAAACGAAGTTTTGTGCTTTCAGATGCTTGATTTTAAGACCTCAGAATCTAATTCTGAGGTCTCGAAATCAAACTCAAATATTTTAGTTGAAACTTACTTCTTTCTCGAAAACTACGTTACTTCAGAGGAAGCCGTTTCTGCAACAGCTCCTCATTGCTTGTTTTCTAGTACAATGTATACGTTTTGATGCTAACATTTATTTTGAGCATTTACCATTTAGTTAAATAACCAGTTTAATGTACGTCACTGGATGTTAAAAACTCATACGCCAAAATCCTCAAGAAACATTTCACATGATTCTGTGTTAAATTTACCAACAGATATGTTAGACTGACGCAGAATCCGAGTTAAAATCAAGTTTTTTTAAAACCAGTTTCCAGGTCAGCCAACAGAAATTGGATCAGGCCCTTGAGACTCGAAATCCGGGTCAATTCTTACCAGTGACGTGACGTCATTAGAAGTTGGATCTAATGAGCGAAAACTGCTCTGTAATTACCTGTTAAAACGTGACTTCAACAATCAATGGTCCAACAACTTGGACGGTACAAATAATTTACCGGAACCAACCAAGCAAACGAATAAGGTATCGCCAAACCTGAAATAATTCCCACACTATGGAACAATGATGTCATTGGAAGCCTTGACTCAGAAACTTTCAAGGATGCTAACAAATATTCTGGATCAGACTGATCTTATTAGCGCACGTTCGAACACAATCGGCTATAAGAACCGTAAGATCTAATTTGATTGAAAATAAACAATTATGGAACTGTTCCAGTTCGTTAACCTAAGAAGATTATTCCTGTTGCCACAATCGACAAGTTAATGCCAAGGGCAGAAACGTCACCTTCCGTTCATGTATTGCTTTTAAATTATAAGCTCTGTTTTGTAAAGCAAACTTGAGGACCAAAGTTTGCTTGTAATATACTTGTCTTAAGTTTGCAAGTAGCGCATGTAATTGTTGATGGCCTTTTGACCCAATCAGAGTCTTTCTCGAAGGTTAAACCTCTTAAGATTCAAGTCCCTTATTTTCAGAAACCCACCATGTTCAGACCCTTGAGAGTGTGATGATGTGTATAGGCCATTACTTTAAAACTTCAAAGCATTTTGATATTGACCGTTCATTTTACATTCGGTGAAGAGCCTGCGGTTGGAGAGCGGTCTCATCCGTTTCGTTGCGTCCCACGCATGCATGGGTATCTGTTGCATAGTTTTCGCTATTTCTGGCTCCAACGTTTATGTTTAATGTCATCCCAAATATACCCATTTTATTCGTTTAAACTTATGACAAAAACTTGCCATTCTTAAAAGCCTTTTAGTCTAAAGAGTATAAAAGCCAAGTCCAATGATTTAATTTTTCTTGCATATAAATAGAATCGAAGGAAAAAATGCAATTCCTATGGGCTTCTGCTTATCAGTGGATAGCCAGTCAATGTGAAGTTATTGTGGCTTTACATTGGAGCTACGTCACACTTTGAACATGATGGACAAGACAACGTAAAAATGGGCTTGTCCGAATTGACGGCCGGTGTCGCATGCAATTATGTACTCTATGCAATACTATCCGGAAGACATTACTGCATACGCAATAATGTTTGCCGGACGGTTTTGCATATGCAGTTGTGTTCGCCCCCGTGCAGAACCGTCCTTCCGGTAAATTAAACGCCCTTGATATACAGAAACGTTCGCCATTTTTGTTTTACAAGCTAAGTGCGTGTCATGAATGACATGGGAAATGTTCGGCCGTTGGGCATTCGCTGCAGTCATAAATTAATACGTGAATATTCATACTGCATATATGCCTGTGTAGGTTCAGTGCATGCATGCTCGCTTACGCACATACATACATGTACAGTGATGTACATGTACATGTCCGCCGGACGGTTTTTGCATAGCCCCGGACACGATTGCATATGCAAAAGTGTCCGGAGCGGACAGTATTGCATGGCGGCCAAAATTGCATCTGACACCGGCATTGGGTGGCTGGATCGCTAAAACGGCCAAGGGTCAACAGTGGCTGAATTCCGAGACATACGGTCTTATTCCCGGAACCCCATTGTCATCCACGTGCATGTTTAGACTCACTTATAAATCCGGCTCATATTTACCCGGAACCCAGTTCAGGCGAACCCAAACCATTGAGCAAGGAACCAAACATAATGTATCCTGTTCGCAGCGCATGTCGACCTTCCTCACGGCCAGTTTTTGTTTGTTTCGTTTTTAAATTCTTTGAGAAGCAAGAAACCAGTTTAGGTATAAAGGAAAAATAATACGATCTAATTTCATGGTTTTATGATTAAATAATTGTCCTTGAGTATTCATACAATCATTCAAGAAATAATGACGTAGATCTTTAGTTTGTGGCAGCCATCTTGTTTCGTTGTCCATTCAAAACCAATGAACCAAATCAATGTTTGCTGTGGGAAAGCAATGTAGTCTGGCCTGCTGATGTCGTGTGTTTTGTTAATGCTAAAGCAAAGGGAACACGAACAGAGAGGGGTTCAACAAGTCCGAATGAAGTTCTGATCATTTTGTTCCAAAGGCAAAAACTCCACCCACACATTATCTGTGACTTTGATTAAATTTGTTTTAACGGTTTATAGTGATACACAATCTCTTAAAAAACATGTGCTTGGTGAAGCGATTTACCAGCGAAAATACATTGCAATTACGATGATTGTTTGTTTTATATTTTAACAAAAAAGTCACTATTTGTAACTCTTTCTATTTCTCAAAAACACCTTGATAACCGATCAAAACATTTGCAATTTTGGTATAAGCCAAAAACACAGATAACTCTCCACAAACCTATGCGTTAGTTTTTACTCTTTTGAATTGTGCCAAGTAACTCCGAGAATCGGCGAAAAAGTTTTGGTTTTAAAGGCAGTGGACACTATAGGTAATTACTTAAAATAATTATTAGCATAAAACCTTTCTTGGTGACGAGTAATGGGGAGAGGTTGATGGTATAACACATTGTGAGAAACAGCTCCCTCTGAAGTGCCATAGTTTTCGAGAAAGAAGTAGTTTTCCACGAATTTGATTTCGAGACCTCAGATTTAGAACTTGAGGTCTCAAAATCAACCATCTAAACGCACACAACTTGGTGTGACAAGGGTGTTTTCTTCTTTCATTATTATCTCACAACTTTGATGACCGATTGAACTCAAATTTTCACAGGTTAGTTATTTTATGCATATGTTGAGATACTGTGAAGGCTAGTCTTTGACAATTACCAATAGTGTCCACTGCCTTTAAACGTACAAAATGGTTTCCCCGCCAACTCAAGTTTTACTGTATGTAACTTTGAGCGTTGGTGCATGATGAACAGAACAACATTGAGTCAGTCTGCATGCAAAATAGAACAACATTAATGCCATGTTTTTCCCCTTTGTAGTAACCGTGAGATACCAAATGAAACTATTGTTATGATAAAGAAAGTAGAGGTTATGTACATAGCTGTTCGCCGACTCCTCACATAACTACGCCCACGGTCTCTGGACCTTTCACAACTTTAGGCTCAAACCAGGCTAGGAATCGGCTGTGAAGTTCGTGTTTTTCTAAACTGTACATGGCCTTGTAATAATGGTGACACAGGACTTTCGACGCGTCAACACAAAACACCCAAATTCATTCTTTTGTCCCCTCACAAAATGGGAAAATATTTCTGCTAATAATCATGCATGAAGTTTGTCGTCTCAACTGGCTGTCGTTGAACAATGTATGTCACGCTGTGCGCTTTTGGTAACTAGAGAGATTGAGGCTGTGCAGTAGAACCAACTAGCCTGCAAAATCTACGCCATTGTGCCCGACTCTGACTGCCTGAGAGTAACGAGAGTGTATTGGGCTTGAACTGGTTCCGGTTGCAGCTGCTGTTTTGCGGACTCTTGGAGTAACTTTTATTAAGGAGTTTGGTTCAAGACAGGAATGGGTGACCAGGTCTACTATGTGAGACAAACTGGGACCATGGGACGAGGAAGAGGACGGGGAGGAGGCCGTCGTTCAATGTCTCGGTCCCCGACTCGTACGGCTATGAGTCAGAATGGCCGTAACACCGTAAGACGCAAAGGCGGTCCGCATGCACGGGGAGGAGGCAGTTCGAACGGCAAGGGAGGCAGCAGTCAAAAGACCTTTTCCCGGCTGATCTTCCTCGGTGCTTCCAAAATGAGGAGTGGCGAGCCAGGTGTGCAGGAGTTGTCACAACTGGTAGAGGAGATCCGAGGGCGCGCTAAGGCGTATAAAGAGCGAGGTGTTGCCATACCTTTCTACGCCATGAATATCACCGAGAAACAGGTGTCTTTTATGGAAGTCCGTAAGTTTGTAGTGCTCCAATCATAATCACCACAAATCCGTCAAATCATCGCGAACACTGAACCCTCGATAGAGTTAGATATCACAGGGCCCGTATACGCTCGTTTGTTTTTGAAAGAGCAAGGGCACTGAGGCATCCTTTGTAAAGGGCACCCTATGAGGAGAATTGTAAATTATTTTCTACTTGAGCATTTTCATCAAGGCAATTACTAGAGGCATCGGGCAATTGCATCCAATGCCTCCGTGAAGTATCAGGCCTAATATCGCCAATCTCTCCGGATAACATGCAGCCAATGTTCTGCTTCATGAGTACTAAATATTAAATCAACCCGAATCCACTTTTCGTTCACTGTAAAGGTTGAAAAGGTTTCTCTGCCAGCCCTATATACAAAGTAGTTGACGACTAGGCCCAATTTCATAGAGCTGCTAAGCACAACAATTTGCTTAGCATGAAATTTCTTCCTTGATAAAAACAGGATTACCAACCAAATTTCCACGTGATTTTCAGGATAAGCAAACAACAGCTGAATACCAGTAACAATATGCAACAGATGGAAATTTGGTTGGTAATCCTGTTTTTATCAAGGAAGAAATTTCATGCTAAGCAATTCTTTTTGCTTAGCAGCTCTATGAAATTGGGCCCAGATTAAATTGACCAACTTATTCTGTAGTTCATCTTGTTATAATGCTTGTATTTTAAAACCCACTCCCACATTGTGCTCAATGTGTGAACTTGACGAGACGAACAAAGGCGCGCATAAGTTAAAATTTTGATTACCAGTCAAAGAGCACGTACACGGACCAAAGGCCGAAGCCGTGAAACTGTTCTTCCATCCCGTATAGTTTGGAATGCAGTTTCGATACATTTGGTTTCTCAATGTGTTAAGTTTATAGTTCAGTTACTTATTCACCTGGTATTTATTTTGTAAAAACTAGTTTTCGTTTAGAGCTTGTGGTTGGATTTGATGTCAAATTAATATGTCTACAAAATATAGTTGGGCCTAAAGTTAGTCAGACTTTTTACTTCAGAGTTTCCTGCGTTCGTGTTTGGTTGTTGTAATATGCTGCTGCTGTTCTTTAACAAATGCTGCTGTTGCTGACTTTCTTTTTGCCTCCAAATGAAGGAAATGTTACGGCATAAACCGGGTTCAATTTCATAGAGCTGCTTTTTGCACTGCGCGATTTCCACTTCATAGCGATGCACACGAAAAGGTATGTTAACCTTACGTTATTTTAGTGCACGAACATGAATGACGTCACAATGCAAATCCATGTGAATGTGTAAGATGGCCGCCCAATTGACACCTTAGCAAATTTGTCTGCTACAGTAAGCACGAACAATTTGCCTTCCGTAAAGCAGCGCTATGAATTGGGCCCTGGTTTTATTAAGGTTCTCGTTGGCCGAAGCTCTCAGTCTCAATCTGACACTTTATACTGGAGTTTGAAACTTCTTGAAAAGTGCCGAGTTTAGACGACAAAGTACCAATCACTGACTCCTTTCCCCCCTGTCCTATCTTTGACAGAGACGAGAGATGTTCAGCACATCCCAATAAATCTGATCCATTTCGTCGCTGCCGACCCGCGTCATAGCAACATCTTCTCCATGGTGGCCAGAGGTAAAGGGAACCGTTTCGTGTGCCACGTCTTCGAGTGCAACACCCCGAGGCAGTGCGGGGTCATCACGTCCACCCTGTCCGAGGCGTTCCGTGTCGGGTATGAGAACTGGATCCATGTGGAGGAGAACCAACGTAGATTGGCTGAGAGGAGGGAAATGGACATGGGAGGACTTGGTAAGTTTAGATTAGTGTGAATTGACATATTAATTATGGGATGACTTGGTAGGATTAGTGGGAATGGACATGGGTGGACTTGGTAAGTTTATGAATAGTTGAAAAGGACATGGGAGGACTGGATTGACATTGGATAAAGGAGGACTTTTACAAGTTTAGGAATGGGGTTTAAAATTGGTAGTCGGGCTGGACATATAGGAGGGTTAGTTTGGGAAAATTTATGATAATATGAAAGGTTTTGAAGATTTGAAAAATTATTAATGTTGGTCAAATTTTCAGAAAAATTACATCAAACTGATTATTATTTTTTTGTGTTTTCAATACTTTCAGATACAAATATTTCTCAAAACAATTGGAACTAAAGAAAACAAGCGACCTTCATTTCCCCCAAAACCATTTAATTTGAATGTTACATTATTACCATGCAGTTATAATTTTTTATCAGATATGTTGTCCATATAGACCTAAAGTTTGGATGCTGTATTAAAAATTAAAGGCAAATAAAATCTTACAGAGCACTTAATCAAAATCAAATGTTGATAACATGTTAAATTTTCTCCTAAAGACTATTTCCAAGAATGGGACGACCACGCCCCACGTGGCATGCCCCTCTACAACATCTCCCAATACTACAACTCGGGCAACTCTCGTCCCAGAAACTTTGTGAGGCCCCAAGACGATTTACCTGTCCTCCCAGACCGCCTCATCGTCACCCAGGGCGGCCGAGAGGTCAATGGAGAACCCTCGTCCATGAGGTACTCGTTCGAGGATGAAGAAGAGGAGTTTGATGACTACCCGGTGGAAGAGGTCTACGTTAGGTCTGGTGGTGGGGGGCGTCGCCGGAACCAGCCTGTTGTCTTCGACGTACGCCCTGACTGGGACTAAGGCCAGGTACTAGATCAGATGTTGATTTCACAAAGATAGTCCTAACTTAGGATTAGTCCTAGACTTGGTTCCAAGTCTTTGATCGTGGCTTTTAGTCCTCCTGCTGATAGCCTCTACATTATTGCTGAAACAGCGCCCTCTTGTAATAAACCTCCCTTGTTTCGGGTTAGGGCGCTTGATGACTAATAATGAGAGGGCGTTTTTCGTGGCTGAGATGCAGAGGAATAACCCGATCTAAGACTTGAAATCAAGTCTAGGTTAGTCCTTACGTAGGGTTAGTCCTTACGTAGGGTTAGTCCTAGGACTCTGACAAGCTGAAAAGTAGCATGCCTGTATAAGTTCAGACGAAAAGCTCATCGTTACTGGAGACAAGACTAGTCTCTAACTCTTTGTGAAATCTACATCTGATGAGGATAGGACGTTGAATATACAAATTTCTATCTGAAGGTGGAATTCCAAATAATTATTTACTCATATCTGTAATGAGAATTTTAAACACCGGTTACAAGTATAGCCAGCATTTTGTTTGTTTTTTGCCATCATGCCACGCACTGGAATACCCAGTCTAGTCTCATGAAACTACATAGTAGATCTTTTGGAATAAAACAGAAAGTCTCACCAGTACAGTTATTTTGACTAAATTTCACAGAGCTGCTTAAGCTGAAAATACTTCTAAACAAAATTCTGCTGTGCATATTAAAGCAGAATACCACTCATAGATGGTTCATGCGAAATGGAATTTTGGTTGATGACTTTACTTCCATAAAGACAATTTGAATTTGGGACCAGGTAGCGAACAAAATTCTATAAACTGGACTGCAAAGTCTTGCAAAATCTCACTAATCATAAACAGACAACCATTCAAGACTCATGGTAACATATTCGCACTGGTGCCCATGCAAATTTCTGCACAGCAAGTAGTTTTGTGAAGCTCAATGGAATCACATATGTAGGTTCTAAAAAAAAGATTTGGTCTTGACAGGCAATATGTTCACACTTCTACAAAACTTTGACAATGCTTGGAATTGTTGTTTGTGTAATAGATCCTGAACAGAACATCATAAGAGATTGAACAAAAACACTTCCATTGGTATTAAGTGCAGAGTCTTTGTCAACATTAATCCACGCTAAAACTCAATCAAAAGGTTTTCATTGATAAGTCCAACCTCTACAAGGTCCCCCGAAATTTCTCATCAGTGAAAAGTAAAGTTCACATGTTTTCCATGGGATCGCCAAAAAGGATTTCATTCAGAACAAAATACATCTTTTAAAGTAAAAAGGAATCGACGAACCTCCAATCTGAAGGTTTTCTGGTGAAACACTTTGTTCAGGTTGTGAAATAATATCCCAAATAGCTTTCAATTTCATTTTTGCCTATGACCCTGACTTGCTTTGTGATCAAATCTTGATACAAAGGAAACCAGTAAGGCATCAAAGACAAACTCACAGGGTTGTTTGATTTTCCTCTCAACGTTATCAGCGACTCTGTTTTTTTCTAGGGGATAGTATTTCACATGGCAGCCAGTAGAGGATTGTCTGGCCTTTGCTGAGAATAAAACCACAGGGCATGTTTAACAATAGCTGGGATCCTGTTTTATGCTAAAATGCTCGGATGTGGAGAGCTTTGGTTTTGTGTGTGTGTAATATGCAGCAATCACTGTTAAGAAGTTCACTTGAGTTTAACTTATAGATTTAGTTTTTGGTACTTTTCCATTGCTTTAATCTTATACGGTAAAACTGGAAACTTTATTTTGAAAGGTGGTAGCATTTTCAAGATATCGCCAAAAATCTGGAGCAATTATGTCCAAGCAGAAAAAAACAAATCCATAATTGGAATACACAATCTGAAAAGTAAACATTTATCTGACTGAAATGTTTCTCAGATCTTGGGGGATAAAAACTGGTATAATTTTCTGTTACCACATTCTTAAACTGTTAAAAAACTCTCAAAATGCTTAATACTATTGAATGAAAGCTGCTGTACTTCTAAATAAGTAAGTTGTTATTGCCATTAAATTTAAGAGTGATTAACAAATGCACACCTTTTTAAGCAAAAACCTTTGCATATCCTTTGCATATTATGCATAAATGAACGAGTTACCTGTGTTTTAGTTAGCAATTTATTAATGAAACATGTTTTTGAAAGCAATTTTGTGTACATAACAGATACTGCTGTAATTTGTTTTTAAAATTAAATTCACAAAATATTTTTGATAAAAATTTAAAACTAAGTCGGAGCTGTTGTAAGTAATGTATGCATACATGTATGTTTTTTTTTTTTTTTAAGAGATGTGGTTCTTATTAATGAGGATAACATACTATTAGTTTCAGGTTTTCTGTATCATATAAAGCAATGTATACTTAAAGGAACACGTTGCCTTGGATCGGTCGAGTTGGTCTTTGAAAAGCGTTTGTAACCGTTTGTTATAAAATGCACATGGGTAGAAAGATGTTGTAAAAGTAGAATACAATGATCCACACAAACATGCCTCGAAATTGCACGGTTTTCCTTTTACCTTGTCGACTAACACGTCGGTCATTTATGGGGGTCAAAATTTTGACTCCCATAAATGGCCGACCATGTTAGTTCGCACAGTAGAAGGAAAACCACGCAATTTCGAGGTAAACTTGTGTGGATCATTGTATTCTACTTTTAAAACATCTTTCCAACCATATGCATTTTATAAAAAACGGTTACAAACGCTTTTGTTTTGACCAACTCGTCCGATCCAAGGCAACGTGTTCCTTTAATAGACGTTAAATTTGCATCGAGGATAAAGAATATTCATTTTTGTTTTACCCATAACTATACACTGTTGTGTGTTAGCACTGTATTATTCAGTATTTCACAGCATAACAGATGCCTCGATGTATATTAGTAATGCCAAAATAAATACAATGTATGCTTAATTGTTCAGGGGGTACGATTTGACGAATTCGAAAATCCCTGACTATGACTCATGGGCCTGGGGATCCCCCTTATTTAAGGGTGCGTTCGTTTAGCTTCCCCGGGTCGACCCCGGTGTGTGGCGTTTTTTTTTCCCAGGACCAACGTGTGTAGATAATTTCCCACGTTCGTTTATAAAAAAAACAAAAAAACGACACACCGGGTCGACCCAGGGAAGCTAAACGAACGCACCCAATGACCAAGAACCTCCAAGTTTCAGATGTTACAATTCATGTTGATATACTGTGAATCACCAGAAATACAAAACTAGGGGGTTCGGACACAATGTGGACTACTTTCTTTTTTCAATTTAGTGATTGTTCTCTGTCGAGGAAATTTTGGAGGCTCGAGGAGTGTTTGAGAAAATAGTGCATAGTTTTGCATCCTTAGCTTGTTAAGGTAATCCAATTGAGAACGGATAGTTCCTTAAAATTAATGACAACAGATCTTTCATCACTGAATTGGTTGAATTATTAAAAACAGTTAGCAAAATGTTGGCATAATAGAAGAAAGCATTTATCTGTATCATAAGTGTTTTTGTAATAAATTTTAAAGGGGAATAAAATTATTGTACATAATACTACTGTATCGGTAATAGGGAATTAACAGCCTATTGAGGATTTATAGATTTTTGTTTAGAATAACTCATTTTTTTAAATAAACTCTTCACTAAAAATCAGAGATGTGAATTTTTATTGCTATATAATTATTGTTTATTATTGTTCATGTACAAATCAGGGTCCAATTTCATAGATCTTCTTCAGCAAAACAAGTTGCTGACCACTAGTAAACAAGAAACATGCTTAGAGGAATCAGGTTACCAGCCAAAATAGTATGTCACATGATGTACCATCTGCAGCTGGTACCCTGCTCATTTTCGCTTAGCAGAAAACAGTTTAGCAACATCCTCTGCTTAAGTAGCTCTATGATTTGGGCCTAGGTAAACAAATGCAATGTACACATTATGTAGACACTTAAGACTAGATATCATTTCATAGCAATGTTTGCCAAGTTTTGGAGTTACAAAATCAAAACTCCAGCGTTGTAAATTGCCTAAATTTGTAAAGTATGTCCGATATGTCACCCTTTCACAAGTGCTCTTGCAATTAAATGAGTAAAACGCATTTATAATATTTATGTGTGTTGCTGCTTTTTATTCATAATTTTCAATAAGAAAATTTAAGTTAAAAATCTTACTATACTGTCTGTTACTTTTGAGTGAAATGTTTTAGTTAAAAAAGCAAGAGTTTGTTCAAATTCTTTGATAAGGGAATAAAAGGGTAGCGACGAGTTCTTTGACGGCCGCTTAAAACTGGCAGGGTTGTTGCCAGGTGATAAAGGCCTGAGCAGAAGGCGAGGGCCTTATCGAACGGCAACAACCCTGCAAGGTTTTAAACAGCCGTTTAAGAAGGAGTCACTACTCTTTTATTCCCATTCATCGATAAAGTAAGAAACTGTAAAACTTAATGTTTTTGGATGTGCTTGAGCTCTGTACATCTGTGTGTTGTACTGTTATGACTGAGACGCCTATTTCCAACAGTTTCCGGATTCGTTCATGCGCGTACAGTCTTGGTGCAAGACGTTCTCGTTTTCCTTTCACACACAGCGTGGCCAACTCACCGAACAGCGCCCGCATCACCCGTAAAAAGAAATGTCTTGCACTTAGACTAACCGGTTATAAACAGAGTCCAGCCGGTCATTATCAACCGTTTAAACACCCCCACGTGATGCGCTCTCCACCAATAGGAATAGCAAAATTGTCTGAGGTATTTATGAATGTTAATTTAACTGACTATGGTTCGAGGCTTGACGCATGATATTTGGTCTTGTGGAAAAAAGGACAATTTTGTAAAGTAAAGATCATAAGGGAAGAATTTTGTTGCCGTTAGTACAGAAGCTGTGGCTGACGTGTGTACAACCTAACTATCAAAACAGAACCAACCATGGCAGTCTCATTTTTTGAGAAAGCATCGACCAAGAGTTAGTTTTAGTTTTTGGGTTACTCCCATGTTGGTTTATCTGGAATCTGGTCTGATAGTGTTTTCAAAATCTTAGAAGTATCGTTACTCAGCATATTAAACTTAAAATTGAAAATCTCCCAGGCCCAGCTTCACTGAGCTGTCTCCACACAATCAGATAGCTTAGCGTTTTCTCTACTGCAAGCAAAAGTATGATGAGAACCAGTCAAACATAATACCAGTCATACTGTCATTTGGCTGGTAACCATTCCCCCACTAAGCAGGTCTATGAGATTGACAACCGTGACAGAAGTAGCACATAGAGAATGCTGAGCTCAATCAAAATCCGTGTCTGCTGTTCACGCACTCTTAGTAGTATCAATACCATGTGACATGCCTGTATGGCAAAATTAAACCAGCTCAACCAATGGGAAAGCTAGAATATGCCATAGGCCTACAGCTTAAATGGCCGCTCGACCCATATTCACACCGACTACGACACACAAAAAATGCTCTGAATTCTATTTCAAATGATAACTGAAAACATCTTCTGATATCTACATGTAGAACCAAGAAATCTGTACCATTGATGGATGGCCATTGATGGTTCATCACCTCGACCTCTTTGCCGTCTTGATCAACCCATTATCTGTTTGGTATTGTAGTATAAGCCCCTCTTGCACGGCTGGTCTACACGGCTGGTAGTGACTGTACTCCATGCTGTATTCTCCTTTTCCCTGCGTGGCTGAACGCAGCTCAGTGGCATACCCAAACATATCATTCAGAGGCACCTGCAAGGAATGGAAGATCAGTGTGAAATGTTTAATCAAAATAATCATGGGGTGAAAGCATTTGGTTCCGCCGTTCCTCGCTTATGGAACAAACACCCCTAAACCCTGTTCATACTTCCTGCAAATGCGAAGCATATTTTGACGCCACCGGGCTGTTTTTGCATCGAATGTTTCACAATAATACTGTTCAACTGTTACAAATTATTCGTTGCGAATTTGTGACATCAACATTCTTGACTCAGTGAAGACTTGTGGGATTGTTGATAACTTCAAAAGCAAACTGAAGTCACTACTAATGGAACGTCATATTAATTACCTTTTCTTCTTATGAATGTATTTATCAAATCTGTGATTCCCTTCAGATGAGATTATTCTGTGGTGTTAAAACAAATCTTCCCTGTTACTGTATCTTAGGCCGTGTCCGAAACGGCGACTTCGGCTACAGCTTCGGCTAGATCGCCCGCGTCTGCCTATTCTTCAACACTGGTAGACGCGCTGATCTAGACATAGCTGTAGCCGAAGTCGTCGTTTTGGACACGGCCTTAGGATGGTACAGGTGGCTGGTACGCAAAGCCTTTGCATCTCACCACTGTGGCCGTGGTCCTATTCCCGGTTTGAGTAAATGGTTTTGATTTTTACCCTTGATGTTTTCCTAGATGTTGCATTTGTATTGTATTTCTCTACCACATTTTCTGGATTTCTTCTTGGCATAGGCTTACGTTTAAATTTTGGTTATAATTGTACACAATTGTTTGTATATAGCACCATTAGCAGTTTGATGGATTTGTGCACTTCATGAGTTTTCATTATTTTAATGTTATTATTATACAAGTATATAAATGCGACTCAATCACGCTGTAGCTACGTCCTTCGCAATTCAGCTTCTCCACTGCCAGTAAAGATGAGTAGCCTCCAAAAACAACAAATGATTATTATCTCCCCCATGCGATGCTTTTTGGTTTCCCTTCCTATATTCTTTCACTTGTATACTGGCTGTACTCGATGAGAGTATGATGCCAAACTTGTGCGGGGTATTGGATTTTTTGGAGCAGTTGCTTGAAGTTGATCAGGCTCAGTGCAGTCACTAATGAGTCTTTAAGGGCATTCCACTCTACTATGGTCCTTGGTACTTACGTCACAGGTGATTGAGAAGTAACCTTCTCCTCCGTCAGACCCGCTGATGACTCCATTGCGTTTGTTGATCCCTGAGAGAACTGCTCCGTGAAACTCTGAGGGCGCTGTGACCTCAACGTTCATGATTGGCTCCAAAACATGGCATTGTACTTCGCTCATTGCTGGTATAATGAGCAAAACATAATATTGCTTTCAGTTGGACCAGATAATAATAATAACTATAGGTTATTGTTATATCGCTTTATAACACCCCTAGGGTTGTCTCAAAGCGCTCTGTATTTATTCTTGCAAGGTATGTCGAGCATTCTAAGTATGAGATATTTCTTTCTAGCACCATGTAATGCTTTTACAAGGTGCTGTGGCGCAATATGCTGCCAATCAGACCAGGAACACCGGGACAAACCCCCTTCTCTTAGGGATATTGATGTGCACTGGGTTCTTTTACGCGCATTTCACAACACACAGAGCCTACAGCTTTATGTCCCATCCATAGGACGAAGCATCATGGTCAAGTGTCTCGCTTAAGGACACAAGTGTTCATGGATTCAAAGATCAAATTCCAGGAATGGAGGCCAGTACAAAGTCTAGACTGTTTGGCGTTTATAGCCAAAGGAATTAAGCAAACCATTTGTTCCTACCTTCCCTGATAGCACCCAGCCCGGCCAATCTGAAGGAAAGCTCACTGGAGTCCACCATGTGATGCTGTCCGTCTTTAAGGCGTATGCAGATACCTGTCACCTTCTGCCCAATCTGAGGACCTTTCTCTGCCCCTTCTAAGAAACCCTATAAGGATAAAACAGGCAAAAAAAAAAAACAAAAACATGTTACATGTATCGCCAGTAACAGTTTTTCTGTTTATTGCTTGCTTAGCAGAAAAATCCTAGGAAAACCTTTTAGCTTAAACACCATGTCACATGTACCGCTGTTAACAGGTTTTCTGTTCATTTTTGCATAGCAGAAATTGTGTCACTTTCTGAAACATTTATCACATTTGGCTGTGGCTGTTGATTAATTCTTTTCAGTGATCTGGTTTATGAGGCATGGCTGTTGGCTGCAGCGAGCAACCATGGTTGGAAAGTTCTTTGTTATATTTAGGAAGCGTACCTTAAAGATGAAGCATACCTTTGGAATTTGGAAATGTTTTATTGTTTTTAGTCCTGTGTAAATGTTGACATATATACAATAGAGCTAACCTGCAAGCAAACTGTTTATACATGGCTGATTGACGTGATTCTTGTTCAAATTCTGAGCCAATTCCTTTTTTGTTACCAGTTATCACCATCAGATTTGTTCATGCAATACCTTTAATGAAGTGTGTAAATTTCTTAAAGTCTATAAAATTAACTATTCAATTTTTTTTCCCCTAAACTTGAAATCAAACCGGCTTGCAAAAAATTTAACCTAGCATCTTTAAGGCTCTTGTGTACAAACCTTTTCAACTGCTGGAACAAACTGCTTAGGAATATTGGTTCCTACAGTATCGTCATGAAACTCAATCTTGGTGTAAGAATCTGAAGGGAGAGGCTAGAAATCAGATACACAACAAAAATTATTCAATTTTTAAAAAAATGTTTAAATAAAAATCTTTTATACATTGCTACACAGATCGGTGTATATGGGTATAAACCAAAAATTAATATTCTTTATCCCCGATGCAAATTTAACATCTATTAAATCGTGCAGTACCCGCTGCTAAAACATAGGATTCGAACTGCCTCTAGCTACCGGGCAATCTCGGTGATCTAGTTGGTATGACACTGCTCTAGAATTGCAAAGGTCGTGGGTTCGAATCCCACCCGAGTAAAATGCCCGTGATTTTGTTCACAGGACTCGGGAAAGTTTAGAGTATACAGTGCTACACACATCGGTGTATGGGTATAAACCAAAAATTAATATTCTTTATCCCCGATGCAAATTTAACATCTATAAAAATCTTTTGCAATGAGAGAAAAAAAAAAAAAAAATGGTTTGCAGTAACACCATGTGCCAGGTACTTTTGGTCATGAGAGAACCGTCTTACTATCTATTCTACTACCGCGGAGTATTTTTCCAGATTTTAAGAGATTTCTCAGTTCTGAAAAGAACTGTCTTGCCTTTTAATTGCTATCTGGGTGGAAGGTATCAAACCGACTGGGCCTACTACTTTAGCTTATGGAGTATTGTTATTAACTCCACTACCGTGGAGTCAGTTCTTAGACAGTCTCAATGTTAAATCAAAAATTATTACAAATTTTTGATTTGGGCAGTTTCTCGCACAAATTTTTGCTTTGGGCAGTTTCTCGCACAAATTCAACAGCCAACTGTTGAAAAATTCATCTAAATACTATTATTATTATTTTATTTGCCATAACAGTACAAAACAAAATACAAGCGATATACCCCGAGATGGGCAAGGGACAACAACAAAAGCAAATACATACTAAGATCCGTAGATCTGTTGCCCCACATCTGGGGTACACAATATATTAATATAGATTTAACATGATGTAGTACACAAAGGAATAATAAATTTGATAATGAACCAACACCCTCTTTTTGATATATTTTATCCAGAACTTGAATGCATTCCAGTGTGATTGAAAGCCAGCCAATCTTTTATTATTTCAAGTAATTTTCTGTTTTCCACCAACGTATGCGTAATACACACACTCCACCTATAAAATTTCTTGACCCAACCTTGTTATGAATCATCTATAATTTGTCACCACCATAGCCTTTGATAGTCACTACACACTGTACCAAGTTACCATTGAGCTTTCTCAAGTAATTTTCTGTTTTCCACCAACGTATGCGTAATACACACACTCCACCTATAAAATTTCTTGACCCAACCTTGTTATGAATCATCTATAATTTGTCACCACCATAGCCTTTGATATTCACTACACACTGTACCAAGTTACCATTGAGCTTTCTCCAGGCTATATATCCCAACCCATCAGGTTGTGTGTGAGAACTTCAGCATGCATTAGTGCACTCACTTGGTCGAAAGCCTTGGACAGTTTTTTAAAAACAGAGTTTCTGTACACCATACACTCTAAACCAGGTTTCCCAGGCTAACCCAGCCCATGAGATTTCCGATTGGCGCTGTAGCGTGAATGATTGCATTGTGATCACACACAAACATTTGTTATAGCCTCGTTTCGACTGACCTCTATTGTTCCGATGACTTTTCCGTACTGCCCAGCTCCGCCTGACTGCTTCTTGTGAAGGAAATCAAAACTAAAAAAGACAAACAACAAATTAAACAACAATGTTTAATTGAAATACAACTAATATTTGTCCGCCTCCAGCTTTCACAAATAGAGAGCCACAGAGGGCGCTATATCAGTAACCAATAAGTACCAATAAAAACCCCAAGCATGGTTTAAAATAACTATAAGTCTTATATAGCGCACGTATCTACAAAACAAGGTATTCAAGGTGCTGAGTATATACAAACTTGAAACACTTTAGAAGAGAAAGTGAAATATAACAAGTGAATTTAAGTGTATTGTGCCGAGATGAAAACTTGGAAAACAAGTAGGAACATTCTCTCAAGTAAAATGGCTGATCTAAATACACACTTGGTGTGGGCTTATATAAACCCTTCAGGCTAATCAATTTTGTGTTTTGTTGCAACATGGAGGTGTAGAAAAAGCAACATTCAACAAATGCCATTACAGTATTGTCATTTTGACCCACAAAGTCAATGCTGGCAGGAGTGTAGCTAGTTTTTCAAAACCTTCAGGTTGGGGCCTAATTTTTTGAGCGAATATTACGAATAGTTAGAAGTGCACAAATACCAAATTTACAACTAAATGATAACTTAATTAACACATTATAAACAAGTTTGAGTTGCATTCACATAAATTTTGTTTCTAAGTAGCTGTGTTAAAGGCAGTGGACACTATTGGTAGTTACTCAAAATAATTATTAGCATAAAACCTTTCTTGGTGACAAGTAATGGGGAGAGGTTTATGGTATAAAACATCGCGAGAAATGGCTTCCTCTGAAGTGCCATAGTTTTTGAGAAAGAAGTAATTTTCCACGAATTTGATTTCGAGATCTCAGATTTAGAACTTGGGGTCTCGAAATCAACCATCTAAACGCACACAACTTCATGTGACAAGGGTGTTTTCTTTTTTCATTATTATCTCGCAAGTTCGATGACCGATTGAGCTCAAATTTTCACAGGTTTGTTATTTTATGCATATGTTGAGATACACCAACTGTTAAGGCTAGTCTTTGACAATTACCAACAGTGTCCAATGCCTTTAAAAAAAGATAAAAACAGAATTATGGCTCACTCTACTGGTCGTGTGATGGACTCTCTAAAGGCTACTTTGGGTTTGCCTGTCACCACGGGACAGCTGTACTCATTACCCATCCTCTGGGCGTAGATCTCCAGGTGAAGCTCTCCCATACCAGACACGATAGTCTGCAAAATGACAAGCAAGACAAATAATCACTGTGCTATATATATTTGGTTGTGCGGTAATAGTTTCTGCTGGAAGTGAGTGATGTTGTGCATTTGTCTGAGGTCTTCAGGAAGTGAATTCCAGAGTCTTGATGCTACATGTATGCTGGAAAAGGGCATGTCCCCGTAACTGGCCAAGCGAGTTTGAGGAACATGTATTGCTGATAGATCTAACGCATGGTCTCGTCGTACGGGGTGTCAACAGATTTTGTACCAATAGTGGTGAATCTTGTCATTTTGAAGGCTCAGTGATTGCCATTATAAATCATTCAGGAGAAAGCCTATGTGATTGAGAGTGTGAAAGTGACAAATACTGAATTTCTTTAGTATACTTGTAGATGCATACCTCCTTGCTCTCATTGTCGAAGTGAACGGTGAATGTCGGATCTTCTCGAGTGAAACGGTTAATGGCCTTGGAGAAGTTGTCAATATCGGTCTGAGGAAGGAATATAACATTTTTTTAAAGTTTAATTCTTGGTAACTATGAGAAACATAAATTGACACATGTAATTATGAGAAACATAAATTGACACATTTAATTTTAAAAATGATTGTTATAGATTTATTATCAGGAACCAATTTGGGTGATTCACAGTACAGAGTAGGGGGTTAAGTAGCAGGGAAATAGCCCCAATAGTAGGAAGTCAATTAGCAGGAAAATTGCCCCACGAGTAGGGGTCAACTGGTAGAAAAGTTGCCCCAAGAGTAGAGGCCAACAGGCAGGAAAATGGCCCCAAGAGTAGGGGTCAATAAGAAAGAAAGTTACTCGACTGTTTGGGTCAACTAGCAGGAACATTTCCAGTAGTGTAGGGGTCAACTAGTAGGAAAGTTGCCCCAAGAGTAGGGGTCAACTAGTAGGAAAGTTGCCCCAAGAGTAGGGGTCAACTAGTAGGAAAGTTGCCCCAAGAGTAGGGGTCAACTAGTAGGAAAGTTGCCCCAAGAGTAGGGGTCTACTAGTAGGAAAGTTGCCCCAAGAGTAGGGGTCAACTAGAAAGAAAGTTACCCGAATATTTGGGTCAACTAGCAGGAACATTTCCACTAGTGTAGGGGTCAAATAGCATGAAAGTTGCCCCAAGAGTAGGGGGTCAACTAGTAGAAAAGTTGCCCCAAGAGGGTTAAATAGCAGGAAAGTTGCCCCAAGAGTAGGGGTTAACTAGCAGGAACAATGGTCCAAGCATATAGGGTCAACTAGCAGGAGTATAAGGTCAACCAGCAGGACAAATCGCCCCAAGAGAAGGGGGGGGCAAAAAACAATTAGCAGGAAAGATAATCATATAGTAGGGCGGGGGCACAACACTGCCCAAAGAGTAGGGGGTCAACTAGTAAGAAAGAGTTGGATGAAAAACACTTTTTGTGACTCCTACCTTTTTCTGCGGCCTCATGGCAAGAGAGATGACTGGTTCGGGTACATGCATAGATTCCATGGACAACTGGAATTTGGGTCGAGAGACGAATGTGTCACCACTGGCACAATCAATACCAAAGAGGGCGCTAATATCACCTGCGAATATCTCACTCACATCCTTGCAAAGGAGATAAAAATTCAATTGATACGACCACAATTATTCTTTCTGTAAAGATTAATTTGTACTTACAAAATGTACATACAAGTATTAATATCTAGAGATGGTCAATTGAAAAACATTAAGAAACTACAATAATAATTAGATGAGACATAAATAAATCAAAGGCAAATGTGAGCTGCCTATAAGGTTGGTTCAAATATGGGGCGAATGGACTTTTTTCACAGATTTTGGGAAAGTACCTAGTATACATGGCTTGGTGTTCTAGCAGTAAGACATCTGCTATAGCAATGCAAAAGTTGCTTGTCCGAATCCCACTAGAGAGATTTGATTGTGGAAGTACGGAGTATACATAGCGGTCTAGCGGGAAAAGATTTGCTCTAGCAATGCAAGGGTTGTAAGTTCCAATCCCACCCGAGTGATTTGCCAGGGGAACTTTTCACAGAACTTGGGATAGTACCGAGTATACAGTGCTTTAAATACACATCTGTGTAAGGGTAAAAAAACAAAGTTCTTATGATACTGACATAATATGACGACCTACCTCCATTTTATCTGCATGCATGCGGACAAGCCGTGACACCTTGACCTTCTTGTTTGTCCTTGTGTTATAAATATACTGCCCCTTGTTCAGATGGCCTTGGTACACTCTCATGTAGGTCAACTGACCAAATCTTCCAGCCTTTTTATTTTAGACAAATAAAAGTACAATTAAAAACAGTTTTTAAAATGGCTGAATCAAATACTACATATTGAGCCATTTTTACCTGGTGAAGACAATATATGATATATACACAACGAATTACGTATTTTTTGTTCTTAAGGTTGCAGAAATGACTTCAGGTTAATCTAGCAAGGTTGGCAGAAATGGTAAAATAGCAGAAATGTTGTTGCGAGTTGTGATGGTTCTAAAAAAAAACTGGTGCTGGTGTAGAAGGCGTTCGCCCCGGTGTTCCTGGCTGGATTGGCAGCATATTGCGCCACAGCACCTTGTAAACCATTACATGGCGCTTAAGAATTAGGTCTTATATCTTAAAAATTCCCCCACTCCTGGGGCTTTGTATCCTTTGGCAAAAGGTGCGTTATAAATACGGTTATTTTTAGTATTATTATTTTTATTATTATGCTGTAATAACAAAACATTTTGATTTGTGCTCTGATCAATTTCAGATCGTCTTCTCTTGAAGACCATCAGAGCATACTGATCAAAACGTCAAGTTGTGACACCAACAATTTCATTTAGAACAAACACACCTGATTAGACAATATTTTCAGTGTATTATGGGCTCTGCAAAAATGAGTCACAAGGTGTACAATTGACAAATAGACCGTATTGAATAACCCCTTTTTGCTATGAAAAGTCGCCAGTGTGTAGGGCAAACCGTATGCGCGTCCAAACGCGTACATCATCGAAGCACGCAGCACGAAATATTCCCGGTTCGATTTCTACGGCACATGCACGCACACACACATCCACACGCACAGACGCCATCTTGTAGGTCAGATATTTGAGCAGCGTGACGTCATATTCAATTGGTCTATTGGGTTTAATACGTAGCTGAAAAGAGCATTCAAGGAGCTTCATTTTGACATATCTTATACACTTGTACGATGTTTGGTTAAAAAGCTATGAACTTTTGAAAATAGATTATGTCACAATCTGAAAATAACCCATACTGGGGAAATACAAACCTCAACTATTGATGTCTAGGGGATGAACAAAAAGTACATGTCTTATTCACCTTTACTGAAAACAAAAAAAGTTTCTTCAGAAAATGTAAAAAATATAGACCCTAAAGAAACATAGAACCACACAAAAAAATTAAATTAAAGAAACATAGAACCACACAAAAAAAATAAAATAAAATAAAATTCACCCTCTGGAAAGCGGGTTTTGCGTCAAGCGACTCAGTTTTGTAGAACCTGTCACAAATATACCCCTAGGCCCTACTAAATTTCTCTCTCGTCATAGTCCTACTCATGATCTAAATTTGTGATGAAATGTGGGCAGCATACCTCAAGTTTAAAAGCGAGAGCAACAAATGGGTCGGAATCATCTCTAGCTGGACTCATCTTTAGCTTCTCATTCTCACTGTTACATAAAAACAAAAAAATTGCTGAAGAATCAAGGAGAAATTTTGTTATTTTAAGAAACATTACGGTCAGCTGTTAAAAAAATCAGCAGGGTATAGACGATGTTTACATTCAAACCGCCCTCTGTTGACAAAACACTATATACGTCATATTTCGCCACGCAAAGAGTTGCGTAGTCATAGAAAGATTGCATACACTTTCTAGCTGGCTGCCAAAACACAAAGGTTTTGCCCGGCGGTATGCGCGCGAATCATGTTATGGTTTTCGTGTGACCTCAGAGGTCACATCGTCTATAAAATTCCCTGTCAAAACATTTCTGACACTTTAAGTTGGATTCCAACCATTACCATTAACATTGAACACAGATTTTTGTCGTACAATGCGTGTCGTGGCCGAGCGGTTAACCGCACTGGATTCAACCTCTGTGTTTCTGGTCAGCAGAGTGTGGGTTTGAATCTTGGTCGTGACACATGTGTCCTTAAGCAATGCAATAAACAATGATGCTTCGTCCTTGGGAATGGGAAATAAAGCGGTAGCTCCCATGTGTTATTATTATAATAATAATAAACAGTACTTATATAGCGCTATTACAAAATAAAGTCTCTAAGTGCTTCTGTGATTGAAAAGATGGATTTTAAGTTTAGATTTAAATGTTTCTAGCGTGGCACAGTCTTTGATATTGTTGGGAAGAGAGTTCCATAGTCTAGGGGAAGCATATTTGAAGGAGCGTTGACCGTAGAATTTTGTGTGAAATGGAACTGCCGTGAGAACCTTTTGAACTGGAACGAAGTTGTCGGGGAGGGTGATAGTGTTGAATTAATTCCTGGAGACAGTCTGGTGCTGATCCGTTTTTGCATTTGTAGGCGAGTGTTAGGAGTTTGAAAACTATCTGTGATTTAACAGGTAGCCAGTGGAAATTGTGAAGGATTGGAGTAATGGGTTCAAGTGATCAGTAATAATAGTAAGACTTGTAATGCGCACATTTCCACCCTGCTGGGTGTTCAAGGCACAGGTGTCTTGTGTAAAGGCCCGGTCACACAGGCCCCGATAACGAGAACGAAAACGATAAAAATGCACGCTCGCGATTGGTTGAATTGCTCCAAGCAGAATACGCCCACGCTCATTCAACCCATCGAGAGCGTGCATTTTTATTGTTATCGTTTTCGTTCTCGTTATCGTGGCCTGTGTGACCGGGCCTTTATGCATGTAAGAAAAGGGGTTTGCCCCGGTATTTTCTGGCATGGTTGGCTAATCAATGTGCCACAGCACCTTGAAAACTATTACTGTGTACATCCATGGTGCTATTTAAATAAGTCTAGTTCAGGAGAGTACTGAGCCAAGACACTCTGTAAATCTTTGCTTTAAAAAAAATTCCATTCTACTTAATCAACTAGGAGCATTATATGGCAAACTTGACTCACTCGTTGAAAGCAAAGTTGTCAACTTCAGATGGGTTTGGAAGATAGTCAATGACTGCATCCAGCAGGGGCTGCAAGAAAACATTGAAACAGGGCGGGTCAATGAGTGACACAATTTAAATAAAAGGTAGAGTTCCGAAAGAGTTTTTTTTTTTATTTTTTTATATATTTTTTATATTTTTTTATATAAATTTCTTTGGGGGGAGGTGGAAATTAAATTAATTTTACCTGAACTCCTTTGTTCTTTAGAGCTGTTCCGACTAAGACTGGCGTGAAGGCCTGTTTGAGGGTCGCTCTACGGATGGCAGCCTGATTGAAAACAAGGGAAAATTACTAAAATATCATCCGAATTTAAAAAATATTTTAATTGATTTATTATCGCTCATCTGTTTAAAGCTGTTTGACATAAAATATCACTTAAGGAGCTCCAAGGTTAATTGAGGTTCAAACTGTTAAAGAACTAATGAAAATGGGGTAGTTACATGTCTCAAACTTGTGTGAAAAATTCCTCAAATATCATAACTTTTTACACACTTTCAGAAAATCCTAACCTTTATCTGGTCTTCATTTGGTTGTAACTCTTGAAGGAACATATCGCCGAGCTCTTCATCTGCATTGGCGACACACTCTAAAATCAAGAACAAAAACAGCAGCCTTTTCAAAATCACCCCAACTCATTCGAGATAGTCATTACATGGTGTTACCGCAAACCTTTCTATATACTATAAAGTCTGACATGTATGCTTGGCGCGCACGGCAGAGTTGTGCAGAATGGCATTGGAGAGGCTCAAGTGTTCTTGGTCACACAAGCGCCGTGGGTGGAGCCTTATGGATTGGTGTATTGTCACCAGGGACACGTTGTCACCTGCTCCTGAGCTGGAACAGGGTCTCCCTTCACTTTGCAGAATGCACTGCTGTAATTTATACTTTGTCTTTTTAAATGATTGAGTGTAAATAAATTGAACAATGGACTATGAACCACCTTCCCAACTAATCATCAAACTCCAGTGGCTGATCCTCTGTGGGGCACTGAGGTCAAGTCCAATGCGAGAGAGAGAGAGAGAGAGAGTGGAGGGAGGAGGGTTGGGTTGAGTACTTGAAGCTACATACCAATCATTTCCTGACGTCTGTCCTCCATCTCGGACAGCATTTCTTGTGGAACGTCTGCAAATCTGATATTCTGTCTGTAGGATGCAAAAGAGGGAAATTGCAAAAATTGAAATTAACAACAATTTAATTTCCACTACCCTCTTTGCCCTCCATCCTATATTCAACGATTTGATCAGACCTGGAATTACATGAAGACGACAAGGGCCATGGCCTCTGTTGCCCCTGGTCTTGGCCTTGGTGCCCCGTCAAAAGTTTCCAATCGACAGTAAGATTTTCCAGTGGAAGTGCCCTTTTCAAAATAAGAATCGCATTGCCCTTTCAACATGTTCAAAGATGAAACTCCAGGCCTGTTTGATTGCTTGATGCTTTCAAAAGTGAACAGACTGATCCATTGACCCTTTTAAGAAGTTTTTCGGGGGAATAATCTTGTTGACTTACCCCTGTTCTCCATCAAATAAGATCGCTCGTCTGTGGATGAGGTCCACCACACCTTTACACTTGGACTCCAGTCCGATGGGGAGCTGCAGGAAGGCAGCGTTGTGGTTCAGTTTGGCTCGGAGCTGAGACAAGACGCGGTTTGGATTGGCGTTCAGTCTGGATAAGGTGTAAATAAAAAACAATGAATCTTGGTGTGTTTGTACTTCACAGAAAATGAAGGGAAAATTAAACTTGAAACAGTCTTCTTGGACAAAAGATGAAGAAAATAACAGGCTTTCTTTGCCTCAATGCTTTGCTTGGTAGTGATTTCCCTCTCGGTCTCTGATTTCATTCCCACTGTTGTTGTTCCCACCAGTGGCTGCAGTCACTGCAACAAATCTGCAAGGGTTCCAGAGAGAGAAGCTCGGCCAGCTATAAGAGGGATTGAGCTTCCAATTGATGGAGCTTCCAACCTCTCTCAGGACAAATTGACAATACCACAACTGATAAGCACAATAGCGACAGCACAAGCACAAAGCACAAATGGATTTTGCAACCAAACCTCTCCAGGATAGCAGCAATGTTTTTAGAGAGTATTCAAGATTCAAGATGAAACTTTCCCTTTATGTTCACCAACCTGTCTAGTTTGTTAATGAAAGCAAGTCGTGGCACATTGTATCTCCTCATCTGTCTGTTGACGGTGAAGGTCTGGCTTTGGACTCCCCCGACCGCACAGAGTACAAGCACAGCACCGTCTAGTACGCGCAACGCTCTCTCCACCTCCACAGTGAAGTCAACATGACCTAGACAGAAAACAAATGCAATATGTAGAGTAGCAAGATACCGGAAACTTATAACAACATTATTTTACTTATTTATTTTTTATTTATCCTGGAGAAACCTCTCAGTGAAACACTGTTTTTCAGAGGTGCCCAGCAACTACAAACAAACCAAATAAAATTTGTAAAATTATTATCAAACTTTCAAATTTTTAAATTATTACAACAACAATCTTATGTGTCACTCAGAGCAATTGTCTGTTTGCTTCATGTTTGAAAGGGCGAGGGCACCAAGGCATTTTCTACTTGATTAAAGGCACCCTATGACGAAATTGTACATTTCGACAGGAACATTTTAAAGGCACCAAGGCAATGACCAGAGGGCCCTTCATTGCCTCCATGAAGTATCAGGACTGCTGTGACTGTGTTAATATTCTGGTTCTGATCAGTTATAAGAAACGATACTTTTATGTTACATTTTGTCAAATTTCTAAAACTAAGACATTCAAGGCAGAACATCGGAATAGATAACAATTTTGACTGACAATTTTCGTTCCAATTTTTTGAATTTCATTCCAAGATTCTTCTGCTTTTAGTCAAATTTTCATTTTGCAAAGTCGGATTCCAGTTTTGAATAATCTGGGAACGAAAATCATAAGAAGTTTCAAAAAAATTTTAATAAAACTTTCATAATTGAAAGCTTGGATTTCTGAAGAAAAAAAAACCAAAAGAATCTTAACCTTGGTAAGTTATGGGTGAATGCCAAAATCACACTTGTTTTTCCTTAAGCAATCATTAGCCTAAATCTATTAAAGGTAAGGTAATAGATTGGTAATAACTCCAGAAATGAATGACCGGGACTCGAACCCATACTCTAGACCAGGGCCCAATTTCATAGAGCTGCTTAAGCAAAAATATGTGCTTAAGCAAAAAAATCCTTTCTTAGTAAAACCAGATTACAGGCCAAGACTCCACTCAATTGTTATGCTAAGTAAACAACAGCTAAATACCAGTCAAAAGCAATGTATATGGAATGAAATTTCGGCCAGTAACCAAGGTTTTAGCCAGGATTTGGTAAAAGGGTGTCCAAATTTGCTGGAAATTTTAAAACTGGGTGTCCAAATTGTTCACTTACAATAAATTTACATGTAAATGACAGAAGAAACAGGGTGTCCAAATTAAAAACAGGGTGTCCAAAAGATACCCAGACACCCCTCTGGCTAACACTATGCCAGTAACTTGTGTAAAATAAGCAAGCTATTTTCGTGCTTAAGCAAATTTTTTGCTTAAGCAGCTCTATGAAATTGGCCCCAGGACACTCACTTTGGCCATTTGCATGATGAGTGTAGACAAACACTTCCATGAAATAGATAAAATATTGAGTTGGTCTGAGGTTGGTTCGAACCCTACCTGGGGTGTCGATGATATTAACAGAGTGATCTTTCCATTCAACGTGAGTAGCTGCTGACTGTATGGTGATGCCTCTCTGGCGTTCTAGCTCCATCGAGTCCATGGTAGCGCCTACATTGTCCTTTCCCTTCACCTGAAAGTTCATTCAAATTATCTTAAATAGGAAGTTTTTTTCTTCTTCTGAGCAAATCACGATTTTGAGTTGCAACCGACACATTTTGCGTAGCATTTTGCTCTGCTGTACAAGGGAAATTGTTCGCAGCATATACGTGGGCATTACAAGTCTTATTATTATTATTACAATTATTCCAAGGGGAGGGGGGGGGGTGGTTTTGGGGAAGAGAAAGTTGGTAGCATAAAGATTGTTTCTTAGTGAGCATACTGTTAATATTGATCTTTAGACAATGAAATGTGCTATATGCAGGAGAGTTAACTTATAATTAGGCCTACATGTAATAAGGGTTGCTAAGTTTTAGTACAAGGTGTTTTGGTCAGGGAAATCGGGTTAGGCTGGACTAGGATGGGTTCCAGTACAGTAAAAGCCGAGTTTGAACTGGGTTTCACTGGGCGTGACTGGGTGTCACAGCTAGACCCATGGAAGATGATTGAAATTATTATTTTGTATGTTCTGTGTACACTAAGGGCCATGATTTGGCTCTGTAAATAAATGCTGATGGAGGTGCTACTGTGCATGTGCTACTGTGCAATTGCTCCTGCATGCGCTACTGTGCAGCACCTGCTGTGTTTGGTTGTAAATAGTTTTGGCAGGTGTACAAGTGCTACTGTGCAACAGTACTTGCAATATAAGCACAAAGGCATTGTTAGGGTCCGTCTTTTGTTCTGTGGGGCGTAGTCCCTCAGGAATGTCTTGGGAATTTCACTGGTGTACATGAGTGAACAGAGTGGTAGGTTAATAATTGAGGTGGGGAAAGTGAATTGATGCGCAGAGTACCAGTTTTGAAGTCAGTGGGGTGAGGTGTGTGTAGTAAGATATGGGCACATGGCAGTCAGAGTTCTTGCTTGCATGCTACAGCACAGATTGGATCTGGTGAGGCACAGAGGAGAGCTGAGCTTGACAAATGGTAAGTTCTCTTAATAATGTTTATTGAGAAAACCCTTTGGATTTTAGTGGTGTGTTTCATTAATTGAAAAGCACTTGGTAAAAGCATTTTTCAGTTCGAAGGGTCTATGTTCTTTTTTCTAACATAAAACACAGATTTACATTAAACTTACACAGTTTGCAGATATAGTAGAAAGCTTCCCTTAAAATAATACTTGCTGAGGTGCTGTAGTTTTTGAGAAATGAGTAAAACATTGTCACACAAACAATTTCTGTCTCAGTTTTAGCATGCGGGGGTAAAAATGTATTAACCGGCTATGGTATGTTATGGTTAACTACCATAATTGGTTAATACGTTTTTACATGCTAAAATAATTGTTATTTCGTTGAGAAAAAATTATTTGAAACGTCAGGCCATTAACTTATTTTTTGCATTTATACTCTCGGTCCATTTGGTTGGTAAGTTGTTTGCAACAGCTAATTCTATTTTCTCAAAAAATTATTTTGTGACATGTTGCACTTATTTCTCAAAAAACTTAAGCACCTCAGTAAGTAATATTTGATAGGAAGCTTTCTACTATCATTATCTTCAAACCCTGTAAGTTTAATGTGAACCTGAGGTCATTTTGAAAAAGTACCCGAATCCTTTAAAGGAATTGTTGATCCCAAAATGGGATGCAATTTTTACCTCGTGCATCTTGTTGATCCTGCCGGTATAAAATAGAAGCCGTTCTGTTAATGTCGTTTTGCCTGAATCAATGTGGGCTGAAATTCCAATGTTGCGAATCTTTTGTACATCCTTATAAATAAAAAAGAATAACAAATATGATAATTCAGTGACACTTTAAAAAAAGATAATTTCTGGCATGGCACTATAGCCAAAATCTTCTAGTTATTTTAACCTTAAAATACTTTCATCTGGTAAACATGGTAGGCCAATACATTGTAGCCCCCATACCAAGAGTGGCTTTTAGCCTTTTTTGGGCGAACCTGCATCAAAAAGAAAAAAAAAAAAAACAACAATAGGAACTAGAATGGTTATTAGCCAATGATTAAAAACAATCACAGGAATTTGAAGTATTTTTCTAACCAGCAAATTGCTCCATGGTGTTACATTATAAAACACTACGGTTATCCTCAAATACAATCAAAAACAGACTTTATACACAATCATTATGCAGCAGTGCGAGTCTTATTCCTGAAGATGACAAATAAACAAAAAGTCTTTGAAAAATGTCTACTCACTAGTTCGACGTTGCCACTGACAGAGGAAGCGCTTCGGACCAAAGAGAACAAAATCTACAAATACAAATGGAAGAACAATTTATTGCTTTTACTCTCCACTAACATGACCTGCATGCGGCTTATTTGGAACCAATACTAAATAGTTTACAGGATAATTTTGATGTGGATGCATTTTAGTTGCGATAACGCAACCCTCCTCCCCAGCGGCCATCGGGAGGAGGGTTAGGTTGTCGCAACTAGACCTATTTCTATCTGTTTCAAAATCATGTAATTGTAACTGGTCCAAATTAAAATCTGAATATTCGAATTCAGTTCAAAATTCTACTTATTGCATTTAAATCTCAGTTCGGCTTGACTCCGTCTTATATTTCAAATCTCCTTGTACCTTATGCCCCCTCTCGCACTCTTCGTTCTTCTGCTAAGTCCCTTTTAACTATTCCTAGGACTTACTCATCATATGGCGATCGTGCCTTTTCCACTTGTGCTCCCAAACTTTGGAACGCTCTACCTAACAACACAGGCGCTGTAGTTCACTTCCATTGTTTAAAAACATGCTTTAAGACTCATTTATTTAAATCCTCTTACACTTAGCTCATTACATGTCTTGACAGTAGATTATTCATTGTATAATTTTGTATTATGTTCTACGTTTCTTTTTTTTTGTATGTATTGTTTTTTGTTCTGCGCCTCGGAACAGGGTCTTGTACACTAGGTAGATGGCGCATTATAAATGCATTATTATTATTATTATTATTATTAATATTAAGCGTTATATATTTGGGAAAAGTTTCCGTATGGCGCCACCACTTTTTCATTCGAAATAAAATAATAAAGTATCTAATTTACCTAATTGATATATCCCTTTTTGTAAAAATGAGTGAAAAAGTGGTGGCGCCATACAAATTTTACATTTGGCAATGTTTTGGTTCCCACCCTAGTTTGGCGAAAGTTTATGTGTAACATGACTGATGCCCCACCCTCCCCTTTTCATTTCACTCCTCCTAAAAAAAGGAGTCCTACCTAACCTACCTACCTAGTCCTACTTTTTTTTAACTTTATAACTTTAATTTATATAAATATAAAACTTTATAATAGTGATTCACTCAAAATAAGATATTGTTTGGGATGTCTTGTTATTATAGTATGATCCAGATGGAAATCGTCTTCTTGTTGAGCCTAGCGAATAATTTGTATTAACGAACTGTCGGAAATACACGCAAAATCGCTTACACACATGTACGGAAAGGCTGTTGCGCAAATGAACGGGAAAAAATCGTGTAAGTTTTTAACCTTTTTTCTGAGATCCAGTGTGTTGAAGACATTTCTTCTACTTGCCCTGTTCAGAAAGAAGGTGGCCCTCATAATGCCCATCTTGAAATTGATTTTTTGTTTACACTTTCCGGCGATCGGGTGTCTTTTTTAACAGGGACTTTCCGGATTCTCCGCATGCACACATCCAGAGGCACCGGGTCCAAATTATGCAATCAATTTTGTCACTGCTCAATTGAGGGCGCCCTCCCAAATTTGAAAGGCGTTGAAAAAGGTTTATTTCCACCGTATACTGAATGTAGTCAGCCTAAGATTTTCCTTAGCCCGCTGCGTGCCCATCACTAAATCTACATCCTAATCAAACTTGAGATTTTGTGTCGACATGAGGAAACACCATAGAGTTTGCTTTACATTTGGTCTTATTGTTTGAAAACTGGAGGATTGCGTTTGAAAAAAATGATGACATGGGGAGCAAGTTCTGCTACCAATCTCAATAGACTTTTTCTCTTACAGAAGCGAGCTCTTCGTATAATCTAATGTTGCTGAATTTAATACACATACAGCTCCCCTTTTCTATAAGTATAACATTCTAAAAGTGAAGGACATCTATCGTCTTCAGCTTGGGTCCCTCATGTATCAACTCACAGTTTTGCCTTCCGCCATTAAATCAATTTTTTCGTTAAATTCAGAGGTACATTCTCACTTCACCCGCCAAGCTTCTTATTATCACATTTCTTACACCCGTACTTCCCTCGCTCATAAAACTATCAAACATGAAGGACCCGTGCTGTGGAACATGCTTAAGGAACGACTTAAAGCCTCCAAAAGTGTATTTATGTTTAAACGTGTCTTTAAAACTGACATACTGAATTCTTATTGTTGATGAGTGTTTTACAAATGTAATTGTATGCTTTGAACCGTGCTACTGCGGACCGGGGACGGGTGGTCTCCCGCATGGGATCCTTGTGTGTATTTATTATCACCCATAGCCACACTTGTTTAAATCCCCCGCTATGGGATCATTTGTTTCGGTCGATACTGTATTTGCTGACCGGCAAGACTGCTGTGTGTGTTTTGTCTTAAGTCCAGTCCTCTGTTTGTGTCTGTTTTTTGTTTTGTTTCAGTGTTTACTAATTATTCTTTGTAAACATGCATATGCATTGAGACCTGCTGTTATATTTTGTTCATTGGTGGCTCGACTCGACCACGGACCTCTACGGTTCACTTGACATTATTTATAATCTCAATGCATATGCAGGTCATAAGGGACCATTGCCTACAAGCTTTGCTTCTTAAATGGATCCCTCCGCAGTGTCAACATAGTTATGCATCTATTTCTTCAAACCTATGTTGTGAAACAATTATTTTTCATTGTTGTAATAATTTCTTGTGACTGCTGTTTGATATTGTTTTTTTGTTTGTTTTGTCTTTTGATACTGTGGAAATAAAATGAACCTTGAACCTTGGACCTTGACAAAGCTAGTTGGCAATAACAACACCTTCGAGATGGTTCTTTATGGGATTAGGCAAGCCAACAGCGGCTGACGTGCCAAAAATTGATACTAAAAAGTGACAGATGGAGATTCATTCTTCTCACAACAATGATAGACCCCTGCTATGGATTACTGACCCCTTCTTAAAGGCAGCAGACACTATTGGTAATTACTCAAAATTATTATCATCAAAAAACCTTTCTTCATTACGAGTAATGGGGAGAGGTTGATGGTATAAAACATTGTGAGAAACAGCTCCCTCTGAAGTCACGTAGTTTACGAATAGGAAGTAATTTTCCACGAATTTTATTTCGAGACCTCAAGTTTAGAATTTGAGGTCTCGAAATCAAGCATCAGAAAGCACATAACTTCGTATGACAAGGGTGTTTTTTCTTTCATTATTACCTCGCAAGTCTTCGACGACCGATAGAGCTCAAATTTTCACATGTTTGTTATTTTATGCATTATTATGTTGAGATACACCAACTGTGAAGACTAGTCTTTGACAATTACCAATAGTGTCCACTGTCTTTAAAAGGGGATTTACACCAAGGCAAGTAGGAGTTATCATAAAATAGGGTGATTGGCTCTACCTTGTGAAGAGCAAAGTGGTACCAGTTGGAACCAGTGGAAACCGGATAGTGTATCCGGGTTTGCGCGCGTGTTTGTACTTTGAACGTCTGCTTAAAATTAAAGACGCCTCGCCCTGCAGTAGCTGAGATAATTTCGTTTTGAAAAGTGAGGGTGTGGTTAATATTTATATGACTTTAGTAGGCTTAGGAGGAATGCAGTTTTGTTTGTATGTACAAACAAACCCAACAAGGATTTAGTTTGTGATGCAAATTCGCCCCAAACAAGGCTCAAGTTAAAGATGCCTCGCCCTGCAGTAGCTGAGATCATTTCGTTTTGAAAAGTGAGGGTGTGGTTAATATATGACTTTAGTAGGCTTAGGAGGAATGCAGTTTTGTTTGTATGTACAAACAAACCCAACAAGGATTTTGTTTGTTAAGCAAATTCGCCCCAAACAAGGCTCAAAGCCATTTTAGGTTAGAAGGGGCCACACGAAGAAAACTAATGATTTAACATGAAAATAACTCACGAGAGCTGGAGAATTGATATTTTAAAACAGTCCAGATTGTAGGAGTGGGGAAAAATCCACCAGGCATTTGGAATAACTCTTTGTTCTACATATAGAAAAACGAGTTTGGCAGTGGCTGCATCATCTTCATTTACAGGCTGTGTTCCTCCAATGTAGCCCTCCTCCTCATGTAAGTGTCATTCATTTCTTTTTCTTGCATTTCTTGTCAAAGTTGTTTCTGCATGTATACTATGATATCATCTCTCCATCTTCTTTTTGTCCTTGGTTGCCTGTCCATTATTCCTTATGTGTTGTCCATCCATCTGTTGACATTTCTTTTGGGCGCGGTGTGTGCCCTTCCCCATTTAGCTTGTTTTATTGCCCTCATGATGTCGGTTACTCCAGTTTTCAAAAAATGGTTGCACGTGCGTATGCGTGTGAACATTCAAATCGGGATCTGTGACAAAAGAGGACATGGTCCCGGTTAGCGGTGTAAGCATGGTGATACCAAGTTCGAAAGTGTGACGAAACTAATGGGAGCTGTTGCCAACAAGTTTAGGCTACAAACAAAGGGGCAAATGAAGTCCCTGATTGCAGGTATATTACACAAAAAGCTAATACATTAATGTCCGTATCAGTGGATGCAATAGTGTTCAGAATTAACAGAAATAAAATGAGACAATAACAAGCAAAACCGTGACGGGGGTGGGGGGTGGTGGGTGTATCCCTCCTCTGAGAATTCCACTCGTCACCAGTAGAACGATTACGATTACTTTATGTTGCATCGGATTGAATATAGGGATGATCACCGTTGGGGTGGGGAAAGGGGGTTAGGGTAGTCGATTATACAGTTTCCTTTTTTAAAATTTGAAAGATTTTTTAAAGAATAGACGTATCTACCTTTAGTAAAACCCAGATCAGGAAGGCAGACAGTTTACTGTGATTTTGGTGTGGCACGAACCCAAGGATCATGATATCAAGGGTTAAGAAAACGACCCCCATGCGTGGCAAACAGTAGTGGTATGTAACTTTATACTTATTTGTAACTATTGTTTTTTTTTTGTGGGGAAAAAAACTTCAGCACGCACTAAAATCAAAACAAATATTAAGCAAAACTATAAAAAAAAACTTGAAAGCGTATATAAAGGAGCCCAGGGCCTCGCTCAGCCACTGTTTTGACTGTCAGCTAATCGCGCTTGAAACCGTTTTCAGTCATTGTCGTCAGAGAGATTTCCCTGATTTCATCGGTTGTTCGATCATCTTCTGCCATGGCTCTGCGCATACTTGCAATCTTGACGGTACTGACACTGGTGTTGACCAGCTGGGTGAGTATTTTTTAAGATAATTATTTTAGACCCAACGATTATGAAGCTCCACTTAAAGGAACACATTGCCTTGGATCTGTCGAGTTGGTCTTTGAAAATCGTTCTGTAACCGTTTGTTGTAAAATGTATATGGTTGGAAAGATATTGTAAAAGTAGAATACAATGATCTACACAAATATGCCTCGAAATTGCACGGTTTTCTTTTTACCCTGTCGACTAACACAGTCGGCCATTAATATGGGAGTCAAAATGGCCGACCGTGTTAGTTTGCGACGTAAAAGGAAAACCGTGCAATTTCGAGTGATACTTGTGTGGATCATTATATTCTACTTTTAAAACATCTTTCTAACCATATGCATTCATAACAAACGGTTACAGAACGCTTTTTATAGACCAACTCGTCCGATCCAAGGCAACGTGTTCATTTGAGCCTTCTGACTGGGGGGGGGGGGGGGGGTGCAGAGAATACACTGATTTGCGGCCGTGAAAAGATAGCAAGTTGCGGCCGTAAGAAGATAGTAAGTCGCGGCCGTAAAAAGAAGGTTATAGTTGCGGCCTTAAAAAAGTAGTAAGTTGTGGCCGTAAATAGATAAGTTGCGGCCAAGATACCAAGTTCGTTTTGGGGCATGAATGTTGACCCATGAACTTTAAGTTTATGTATGGAAAGCTGTTTTCATCTTTGTGTAGAACTTTGGTTTTCTTAAGAAACAGCAAAAAGGCCAGATCAGTGTTGCTTTTGCAGCAATGAATAGAAAACAAAACTGTCGTTTTCACTTCGACGCGCCTGTACAGATCTATTGACGAATATCCCCCGGTTTGTTGAATCAAAGTGCCCAGCGGAAAAATGGCTCAATTACCATCTTTCCAGGTACACAGAGTATGTTGTCTCTGTACCAGAACGATGCAAGCAATAAAATAAATGGCTCCATGAAAAAAAGGTGCCATTACTGTATGTTTGCTGAATCACTTCCAGTTGTTTTCCCAAACATCATTTACAGGCAGGACTTACTCTCTCTTGCTGTATTCCAACATTATTAACTAAGGTGTTATGCTAATAATTATGTTGAGTAATTACCAATGCCTCTTAAAGTGTCTGCATACGTTTGGTAATGGCTCTATAAATTACTGGTAATATAGGCCCTATTGCAGAAACTTTGAAGTACTGCGGTTATGGACAAAGATATCACTCGTTATCCCCTAAAATGTAAATGAGAATCGTTTCTGACAGTAACGCTTCTCAGATTTTATAGTCCATTTAAAGATTATCTGCTTGGACCAAACGTTATCAAATCCCCCTAGAGAGACACAATTTGGCCTAGCCTTGTCCAAGGCTCTTTATGCAAGCACCGGCCCGCTGCTAGTATACTATACCGCGCGCACGATACCGTGGGGTCGAAGATGGCTTTGCGAGGTATCAACGAGGTTACATTTGATACCTCGCAAAGCCATCTTCGACCCCACGGTATCGTGCGCGCGGTATAGTATACTGTCAGCGGGCCGGTGCTTGCATAAAGAGCCTTGGACAAGGCTACACATTGCCTTGCCTGATTTGGTGCTTTGGGCTATACAACGCGTTTGTTATGAGATAAGATTTGATTGGACAGATGTTTGAAAAGTACAATACTGTATAATGATCCACACAAACTTCCCCTGACATTGTGCATGTTTCCCAATTTGGCTTCGTGACGCGTCGACGGTCTGCCATTTTGTCGAACCAAACTGATCACTCCACAAAAGGGCGGACCGTGTTACAAGGGTAAAGGGGAAACTGTTTTAAGGGTATTGAGTAGATCATTATATTTTTCGACTATTAAAGCATCTTGTCAACCTTAATTATTTAACTTAACTTAACTTTAACTTAAATGCATTTATAAAGCGCTTTAAATAACAAAAACACGCAAATCACCTAATCCTAGGAACGTCTACTACCTAAACATTAGCAATGGCATAAAACAAAAACAAATATACTTTCGCGTCCATTTTGTTTGGCATAGGTTTATACCTAGTTTGCACATAATTGCCTTTCATTGGTACTGTTGCACAACCGTGACGTAACTTCTTGAGTCGCACAAGAAATATATAGGGTACATTATAATTTATTGTTATATATTATTTAGTATACATTAGGGTCATTTATTTGCATCTGGGAAATGGGCATGACTTCTAATGGGAGACTTTTGATCGCTAGGTGGCAGCAGACTTACCAGGTGAAATCACAGACACACACATAAAGAACCTAGGGCGAATTCGAAATCCATTGTTTTCGATAATGTGCAAATGATCAAAACTACGTAAACATTAGAAATTTACCAAGTAAGTCTGCTGCCACCTAGCGTTCCAGTGTCTCCCATTACTATAATGCAGCGCGTCCGCTTGTAAATATTTCATGCTTATGCAAAACTCCGGACGAAAACCTAAACAAAGAACGTTTTGTTTTCACTACTGAATCATTCCAATGCAATGCTTACTGATATACTTTGACACAGGTTGGCACGGCAGAGGCGGTGCCAGGCACTACTATCGCCAACAAAGCAAAGGCCTACGCCAATGCAGGCAGGACTGATTGGACATTTGCTGCGGCTCACCCCGACGCTGGTGGGTTCTTCAGTGATGGGAGCAACACGGACAAATGCAACCTCTTTGTGGCAGATGTGCTTGAGGCGGTTGGGGCAACGGTCCCGCATAGGTAAGATCATCCCTTACAACGAAAACCATAATAATATTATAGGAATCTTTAAGGAATCAAAGAAGTTGCGAAAAATCTATAAGCATTTTATATAAATCCTATAGGATTCTAAAGGTATTTTTCCTATACGTAGGACTTTCCTGTAAGGGAAGGAGGAATAAGTACAGGGATGGACATCTATGATCTAGCTCAGCCAACTGTAAAGACGTTTAATTGACCCTAAAAAATAAAAATAGTGTAAAATACCCATTTACTTGTTCCCCTGTTGCTGTAGAGGGCAGCAGACTTACCAGGTAAATCTCCGTTGTTCTTGGAAATGTTTGAGCATGCTCAGTACGGCCTGAACAATGGAAGTTAACCTGGTAAGTCTGCTGACCCCTAAGCATTCAATAGTCTCCCATTCGGACACGGCTAACAAATTAATACTATCAGCCCGACTCACTTCTTGATTCCAACTCCTTATCTATTTAGAAGATGGGGTTTTTCTGGCCCTATCGGTGCAGGGGAGTGGGGCAGCTCATCTTCCTCTTACTTGACAAGCGCACCGTGCTGGGAGTATAGATCGAGTTCATGTACAGGCTGCGTCATCGGAGATGGAAGACACGTTGGGATTGTGACCGGAACGAGAGAAACAACCAGTGCCACATATTCCCAACTTGTGACCAACGACTGGGGTTTTCGCACATCTGGAACTGGAAGCAGTTCTTCTATAACTGCCTTTTGGAAATACGTTTGTTAAGCTCTCAGACCCACGAGGCGTTTAGCGGGGGCCTAGTCATTATAACCACCCACTGCTATTCGCGAAAAAAAGGTAAAACACGAAAAAGAAGAGGAGGAAAACAAAAAACTTTCATATAATTTTAAATCTTCATGTGTGTCGTAGAATAATCGAAGCTAAAAGTGGGCGTAGTTTGTTGCAGAATATTGGGGGGCATTAATAGATGTTAAAAAAATGAGATCTTCGAAAACTATGTCATTTAGCATCAGTACTAATTATATACTGATTATTGCGAGAACATCACATCCGGATATCCATATACTCATTTCCTTCAGTCCGTCTGAATTTTGTAGTTCTTAATCTGACGCTCGCACAGAAGCAATGCAAAGGGATCCCGGGTCAAATTTGACTCGGATGCTGGGTTACCGGGGTGGGGTGGGGTGGGGGGGGGGTCCGAACCATTTCTTGGGTCAGACTGACCGTGAAACTATGAGTTAAGAAATGTATGTATCTTTTGTAGACAAAGTTTTTGGCCACGACATCCTACTAACTATAATTTACATTATACTGGTTGGGAACATAGGATTTCTTTAGTTTGTAATTAGTCTCCTTCAAATGATTTTACCTGCTAGATATAGAAATGTGAAGTCCACATGCTCTTTTCATTTAGCTCCTAAAGTTGTTACAACACTTATTAGAGTTTGGACATCACCTCACCGTAACTAATTTAGTCTTAGTTCAAGACGTCACTATCTCATACTCGTAACGGAATATGATAACCCGACAGAGGGCGCGACTTTCTTCTAGAATTCTTAACACGCCTTATGGTCAAGTTTTAATATGCCAATTGTATTAATGTATTTGTAACGATGGTTGTTTTCTGTTAAAGATTTTTAAACAAGACAATAAATGTGTGTGCTGCTTTTGCAAGGTTGCTGATAAACAGTTTGTCGTTTTCACTTTTGTATTGAGTTATATCCCATCAAATGTCCGCCATTGTTATTGTATTTGTCTGCCATTTTTGACATGGCACATTGATTTGAATATGACACACCCAAGAATCAGGAAAATGAAATTTACACATAATTTATTTGGATAGACTCGAAGACCTCTATTATAACAAATAAATCAATCAATATTCTCCCAAATGCTGCCTGGTCAAAATATCAGCCATCTTGAAAAATTTAGGACTGAACAGTCCCACACCTTTAAATGCATCTTTAAAACTCCTTGGATTTGGACCTATAAACTGTAGAGCAAAATGAAGATCATTTTGCGAAATGGCCATACCTTTTGCGAAATGGCCATACCTTATTATGCCCACCATCGTGTAATGAGCGGACACTATTTGGCAGCGAACACTTTTTGACACGACACCGGTGAGTGCTCGTAACAACAAGATAACGATATGCAGGCTTCAGCTTGAATTGATTTATTTTTCGACAGTCGACTTTGAAAAAAATGGACACTATTGGTAAGCGGGGGCGTCAATCCGTCTTGAAAGGTGGTGGTGGGGGGGGGGGGCACATAACATTTACGGCGTGGGGTCCGGGACCCGCTTTAGGGCCCCGGGATTTTTTCAGACCGTAGATGCTCTCTGGTGCAATCTAGTGAATCTGAAGGGTGATGTTCCTCCCTCTCAGGTGTTGGAATTTAATGATAACCATGATAGCAGGAATAAGTGCATCATATATGATGCACCTATTCTTGCTATCATGGTTATTGTACCTAAAAAGCAACTCAATTATAGCTTCGTTATATCCATATTGTTTCTGCATTCTTCGAAAATGGGTTGGCGTGGGGTGGGGTACACGTCCCTTCCACTCTTTCAAGGGGGAGGTGCAAATCTGTCAACGGTGGAGCATGCGTGTGAGAAGCCTTTACGACTCGGGGTGCGGGCCCGATTAAGGGCCCGGGAACAATTTGCATTTTAGATGCTCTGTGATGCAATCTAGGGCCAATTTTGAGGGGGGATATTGTGTCATATCCTTTGCCCGCAGGATTAATGCCCATATAGGAACACAAGGTTTCGTCTTACACAGTGCAAAACTTGGGCTTCATGATAAAGAGGGTCAAAAAGCTGGGGGGGGGGGAACATTTGATATTGTGTCCCCCGCCCTCCAAAAGGTGGGGGACATGTCCCCCTGTGTCCCCCCCCCCCTGATTGACGCCCATAATGGTAAGTGTCAAAGACTATTCTTCACAGTTGGTGTATCTCAACATGCATAAAATAACAAACCTGTGAAAATTTGAGCTCAATCGGTCGTCGAAGTTGCCGAGATAATAATGAAAGAAAAACACCCTTGTCACACGAAGTTGTGTGCTTTCTGATGCTTGATTTCGAGACCTCAAATTCTAAACTTGAGGTCTTGAAATCAAATTCATGGAAAATTACTTCTTTCTTGAAAACTACGTCACTTCAGAGGGAGCTTTTTCTCACACTATTTTATACAATCAACCTCTCCCCATCACTCGTAATTACGAAAGGTTTTATGATGATAGTATTAGTTTGAGAAATCACCAATAGTGTCCACTGCCTTTAAGCAAGGTTTAGGGTTTAGGCATGCTTCAAAGAAAACTCAAAGATTGCTTCACACACAAACGCTGGAGAGTAGATAAAAATGCCACTATGCTTCTATATATAGAGCAAGGACCAGAGTACAAGGCTGTGCTCGCACAAAGGTCAATAACCAGCAACTCACAATCACGATAAGGCCAGCTCACAAAAGGTCAAGCTCTATACAGCTCGGCGCCATTGTTAATCCGATCTCATCAGAGTTCGACATACCACACTGTCTCTATGCTGGAGTGCATGCATGCATTAGCATGCACGCGGTGATAAAGGCAAGAGCTCTTTCCGGGTGCTACTAATAGTACCATACACATTGCTCTAGCTCTATATGCAATCATACACAACACACAGAGCAAGGAACACAGCTCAACCATTCATGATGTCTACCAAGCGGCTGCATTTTTCAATTTTGGAACGCAATTTTTTACTTCGACTCCTCGAAGAAAACATAGACATCGTTGAGTCCAAGTGCAACGATGGAATTACGATGAGACGCAAGGACGAAACGTGGGCAAGGATTGTCTCAAGATTCAATGCCGAACCCAGCGTTGTGAAAAGGACACCGAGACAGCTGCGCAAATGCTGGACCAACATGAAAATGCGCGCAAAGAAGTCAGACGGTTCGTCAAGTCTACCGGCGTTGGTTGCGCGCCACACGCCACAGAAACATGAGACGAGGGAGGGACCTGTTTCTTTGCGCTTGCAACCGGACTCAGATCAGATGGGTGTGAAATATGATTCGGTCTTTAGCGGTAGTTGTGAAAGTGGTGCAGACAGTGCCAATGGTACAGATGTTAAGACGATCCCTGTGGAATGCTGGTCAGACAACGAAGTTGATGGCTCATACTCGGGGCTTGGAGGTGGGAGCGAAGATGAAGATGGAGATGAGGGAAGTTACCACCAGCAAGATGTAGAAGAACGAGGTGGGTGTTTGGAAACATTTAAGTGGTTCTTGTATGGTTTATGACAAAGCATATAATGCAGAGTGTTATTAGAGAGAAGAACTGCACTATGTTTCGGGCCTCGAAATGGCACCCAACGTAATTGCCAATGTGCCCTGTGCTTAAAATTGCGCGGTGCCCTGTGCAAGGTTCATAATATACATTTAGATATTCCTCATAAAGTTTCCCCTACCACGCAGAGTGAAATTGCTGTGCCCCTTCAAGAGCGAAGTTCAGGGCCTGATGTTTTCTCTGGTTAATACAATAGAGCGTTGGCGTGTGAGACGAGGTCCTCACTCGTATTGTGTAAGTCAATAGGTGACAACGACTGAAGAAAGGCACGATGAGACAATGTATGGTTATTATAAGTATTATAATAAGGTGAATTATTGATATATACATATATGCTGGATACAGCTTGTAGGTATTTTAGCGGCGAGTCTCTTGCACTAGGCATTGTTTAACTTTTCTGTAAAATATAAATCTCATCAGCCTGAAACAGACCATGGAGTAAGAATTTCTTCCTCCATGAACAAACCAAAATCATTGAGGGAAACTCGAAGGAGTGGTCAAACCCCAGAGAGAAAGTTGGGGAAATCTTCATGTACACCATTATTCTGCACAATGGTCGAGGCATTGTGCAGAGAAAAAAGAACATTTTATTTTCTTTGCAAAGTCAACCAGGCAGTATTTGCGATTGAGTTGTGGTTGCACCTTTCACTTCTTTCACAAAAATGGAGTTATAAGTCGAAAAGAACATGGTAAGCGGGAAATTTTGTATTGATTTAAAAGTTTTTAAAGCTGTTCTTTATTTACTCTTGTCTCCCCCCCCCACCCCAGCAAGAGCAGATTTCCATACAAGTGAAACGGACTTTAGACATGAAACAGCCGCTGATTCCAACAACAGCCAATGGACAGGCATGGATTACACGCGCAATGAGCACGAGGCCAAGATGTCGCTGTTGACAATCCAGATGGAGACGGCTCATGAGCAGCGGGAGCTAGCCCGGGAGATGCGGGAACAGACGAGACAGAGACACCGTCTTGAGATGCAGGTACTGGAAGAGAAGAGGCGATACAGGAGGATGAAGATGAACAGGATGTCTTCTCAAGGAAAAAGCTAGCAGGGGGGACGGACCCAAA
Source organism: Asterias amurensis (assembly GCF_032118995.1). Lineage (NCBI taxonomy): Eukaryota > Metazoa > Echinodermata > Asteroidea > Forcipulatida > Asteriidae > Asterias > Asterias amurensis. Next base: position 8,415,903 of record NC_092659.1, on the reverse strand, counting down.
TTCATAAAGCTGCAGAAAATACTGCTTGACAAAAAATCAATTTCTTTGCTCAGCAAAACATGAGATGAGTAAGTTGACAACCTCATGCAGATAGGCGACAATAATAAACTGACATCGTAACACTAAAAGGCATGTACTCGATTTCACGAAAATGAGAAACAAAAGATTACCATATACACGATGTTGCTCTATGGTCAAACTATAAAGAACACACGCTGTATGAACATTAAACTCTCGGTCAATGAGAAACTCTCTCTTCTATAATAAAGTATTTTTTGTTTTGTTTATCCTCAATATCAAACCATAGTCGGGGATCAAATGATTCACTTCATAATGATTGTAATGTATGACCGACAACATATTAAATGAGTGACATGTCGGATATGAAGATGGCGTAAATGAGTGTAAAGGACTACCTATTTCAAATTGCTTTTTCAACCAAAAGGACCTATTATTGAAAATGCACAAAACTTTCACTGGCCTGGCGTTTCGACCCTAGCAAATTCATTGTCGAAAGGCGCCCGTGCATGCCGACGGCTAGAACAGGGAACATGTTGTTGCCATATCCTTCTCAGCTGCAAGGATGACTAGCCTCCAAAAATTATTGTTTAATATTATTAAAGTTCGCGATTTAAAGGAACATGTTGCCTTGGATCGGTCGAGTTGGTCTTTGAAAAGTGTATGTAATTGTTTGTATATAGAATGCATAGATTATAAATATATTAGAAAATATTTTAAAAGTAGAATATAATGATCCACAGAAGTATCACTCGAAATCGCGTGGTTTTCCTTTTACCTCGTCGACAAACACGGTCGGCCATTTATGGGAGTCAAAATTTTGACTCCCATAAATGGCAGACCGTGTCAGTTCGCGAAATAAAAGGAAAACCACTCAATTTCGAGGCAAATGTGTGTGGATCACTGTATTCTACTTTTTAAACATCTTTCTAACCATATGCATTTCATAACAAACGGTTACAAACGCTTTTCAAAGGCCAACTCGACCGATCCAAGGCAACGTGTTCCTTTAAGTTCAGATCACACGAGACTTATAGTTCTTATATCTCGGATCAGCCTTTTTTTTGCAGTTTTGTTTAGAGTCATATACACGGCTGGGAAGAAATGTATTAAAGTCTTGTTTTTGTTTTTATAAACTTATCTTGTTTTACTGATTAGTGCTGAGTTATTTCCTAACCCAGCCCATCCCCGCCCCCCCCCCCCCCCAAAAAAAGAAAAAAAAAATCACAACCGAAACCCAAAAGCTCAAAAGCCTTTGTTGTCAGTGTGTTTTGTGTGTAAAGATGGCGACTTCATTTAGTGAAACGTTCACAAATTAGTGTTGATTATGACTGTACACTGTTCATTATATACTGATGAAGCCAAATCTCTGATGGTGTGTCAGAGAAACTTTCACGGGATGCAGTTCCATCTTTGGCAAATTGTCAATCATTCAAATTTTGTCAAACGGACATGCCATACAAACGGGTTCACTAGGCTACAACTTTTAACTTGCAAACCGCATGGAGACCGTATGCATGTACATGTAGATGTAGGCCTATGCTTTCATGCTTACCACAATATTTGTTGTGGTTTATCTGATGAAAATCATTGAGAGATTGGCCGAAGGAATCTAGGAGTAAATGGGACGGATTAAGACCTAGTCGAGTTTTGTGGTATCATGTCCACAGAGGGCGCTACAGCGTTCAACTGTGTGTAGCAGAAAATCCACCTACGATCTCTGCTACATAATAGCATGTACATACGAGAGTCCATTGTATGACGAGTTCACTGTAAAAACCCCATATCCATGTTCACCCACAATCATGTAGGCCTACATGTTATTGCGTACACACTGAAATACCCAGAAAAGTAATAGTATTGACGGCGACTATTGCATGCTATGGCGTACAATGTAAAGTAATCATGTATTTTAGCAGTGTTGGGCTGCCCAAATTGATGAGCGCGGTCTTGAACCAACGGTAAAGAAATGAACAATTGTTGGTTATTTTGGGGGATATTTTTTCGTGTACGTTGACCAACGTGTACTGTTAGCTGTAAAGGGCTGTCAACTGTGGAAGGCATACATCGACAGGTACAATTGCGCCCACGGAAGTAGACATTAGAAAAGTGAGTGCAGTATTCTTCTCAGTAGTGAATTTACGTTTTGTGGGGATCTCGAAAAGAAAAAAAGGTGCTGTAATGTCACTGTGGTTCCTTCTTCCATGCTTACCCTATATGCCATGTTGCCGGTGTCAAACCAATCTTCTTGAACAAAGTGTACACATTCGATCGAAGCATGATGATCCACCAGATAGTTGCCATAGTCTAAAGGCCTTAAACAAATAATATTGCACACATTGGCAGTCGAAATCGTATACATCATGATCTTGTATAGTGTACGGTTGTGTGTACAACAATGGGCCATTCAATTTCGTGTACGACGGCACTATTAAATGGCACACGTTCTCGAATAGTTATCCCCCACTGAGACGACTTTTGTTCGTTTTTATCTCCTTTTTCCGTGTCATTATAACATAATATTCCAACAGACTTTGTATACTTCTCTGTGGAACATCCAACTTTTTAGAATTTCCAACATGGAGTCCTTTTATTTTCCATTGTCAATTTTGTCTCCACTAACGGAAAATGAGCACAAACACAACCAACAACCTTGCTGTTATAAGAGATGTTAAATTTACATCGGGGATGCCTGGGTCATAATGTTCTATTGTGTCCCTTTATACCAAGCAACATTCCGCAAATTCAAGTGACTGACTGGTATCCTGCATCTAATTTCTGCCTAGAAAGACATTTTTAAAGCAATATTTCTTGCTTCAGCAGCTCTATTTCGCCACAGGGAAAATTTTCATTGATAATTGTATAGCTGATACGTTTATTCAATTTTGGAAATAGTGTATAATACAGAGTCATATGGTCAAAATTATTGTTAAATAAAAAAGAGATTAAAAGGTGAAACTTAAAACAAGGGGCAACATCTAGGTCCGGGGAGAAGCACAGCATTTGTACCCCAGCCAATGAACAGACAAACCAAAACAAAACCCAGACAGACTTTACAAAAATGCAGGACAAAACTAACAGGTGTAAGACAGAAAGTAAAGCTGTTACTATTTCTACATACAAAAATTTTATCAGTATTTTAGTATTCATTAATAGAAAACGAGTGTTAAGCTTTTAAGTAGCTTTATGAAAAGCTTAAGGCAGTGGACACTATTGGTAATTACTCAAAATAATTATTGGCATAAAACCTTACTTGGTGACGAGTAATGGGGAGAGGTTGATGGTATACAACATTGTGAGAAACGGCTCCCTCTGAAGTGCCATAGTTGAAGTGAAAGACGCAATTTTCCACGAATTTGATTTCGAGACCTCAGATTTAGAACTTGAGGCCTCGAAATCAACCATCTAAATGCACACAACTTCGTGTGACAAGGGTGTTTTGTCTTTCGTTATTATCTCGCAAGTTCGATGACCGATTGAGCTCAAATTTTCACAGGTTTGTTTTTTTATGCATATGTTGAGATACCCCAAGTGAGAAGACTGGTCTTTGACAATTACCAATAGTGTCCACTGTCTTTAAAGGAACACGTTGCCTTGGATCAGTCGAGTTGGTCTTTGAAAAGCGTTTTTAACCGTTTTTTATAAAATGCATATGGGTAGAAAGATGTTGTAAAAGTAGAATACAATGATCCACACAAACATGCCTCGAAATTGTGTGGTTTTCCTTTTACCTTGTCGACTAACACGTCGGCCATTTATGGGGGTCAAAATTGCTCCCATAAATGGCCGACCATAATAGTTCGCAGAGTAGAAGGAAAACAACGCAATTTCGAGGCAAACTTGTGTGGATCATTGTATTCTACGTTTAAAACATCTTTCCAACCATATGCACTTTATAAAAAACGGTTACAAACGCTTTTATGTTGACCAACTCGTCCGATCCAAGGCAACGTGTTCCTTTAAAAGCACAAAATAGCAGACTACGTTGGGGAGCCGATGGATATCTCTTTATTTTCATCAGTTTATAGCAGCGAATCGCTAAAGTATAATTCTCTGCCGGAGCAGCTCCATATTGGGCCCTGGTGATACTAAAAGCTCCTGAAACATTACATAATTGGTAAGAAAAACTCGCCCAGGGGCCTATTTCACAAAGAGCTAAAACTGACTGCAACTGCCAATCAGTCGTATAGTTGCTTAGTAAAGTGTGATGTCACAATGCAAATCACTAATGGTGATACTGACAATTTGTCTTATGATGGATGTTATTGCTTTGTGAAATCGAGCCCAGGAATCCCCAGGATCACAGATTTGCATAAAACTTAGCGATGATGACAGTTGAAAACACCCCTTGAAATGTTTTGTCTGAAATGTTGTAGTCATGGATGAGAGAAAACAAAAATCCCGTTTGTAGTTTATCGCTTAGTGATCGGTTTTTCCCTATTTTCTCGTGACCCAGATCGATCTCAGAAACTTCCACTAGGAATGTCAGTTTATGGTGGATTACATAAAGTGCTTCATGCAAGCAACTGTTTTGTTATCAAAAACTAATTCTGGAATTGTTCCTAATATAGGTCACAGAAACATGAAGTGCTGGAAGTGTGGCGTCCAGAAACTTTCGAAAGAGTTCCCGCCATGGACCATAATGGAGACGTGCCAACATGCGGCATTGCATTGCCTCAGGGTAAGACATATATTATCATTCAGACTTTAAGTGAATGCTCAAACTAGGCACTGAACAATTACTCAAAAAAAAATTTGTCAGCATAAAAAATAAACATTGTGAGAAACGGCTCCCTCAGCTCTGAAGTAATATAGTTTTCATAAAAGAAGTTTTTTTCAACGAATATGATTTCGGGACCTCAGAATTAGATTGAGATCCCGAAATCAAGCATCTAAAAGCACACAACTTCGTGTGGCAAGGGTGTTTTTCTTCCATTATTATCTCGCAACTTCGACGACGAATTGAGTTGAAATTTCAACAGTTATTTTTTTAATATATGTTGAAATACACAAGGTGAGAAGACTGGACTTAGCAATTACCAATAGTGTCCAGTGTCTTGAAAGTTAACGAAATGATGATAACAAACTAGCCCCATACAGCTCCCGATCATAAATGTCTAAAAGTTTCGTCTTTCAAATTCCTATCGATACACGAACAACTATCAAAACAATGTCCATATCCAATAAACTTTGTAGCCCACTTTGCGCTGTCTATTTTTACCCGTCCATTTTCGGAGGGGACGCAATGGTTATAACTTGGCAACTCGACATTGCTGGTAAAATTGCTGGCAACTCAAATACAAATCAACTGAATCGCTGGCAATCTGCAGTAATATACACTTTCTTTTGCAGTAGGATACGTGGTACATTAAAAAAGAGTTAATTAACCAACAGTAACAGTCTGAATTTGATAATTTGATGCCGCCATTAAAACCCTGCTGTAAATAGAGATGGTACAATTTTGACGGTGCCTTAAAAGGTGCAAGTGCAAGTACACTATTTCAGCTTTTAGGGTTAGGATTAATTAAAGGCAGTGGACACTATTGGTAATTACTCAAAATAACCATTAGCATAACTCCTTACTTGGTAACAAGCAATGGAGAGCCGTTAATAGTAAACATTGCCAGAGAAACGGCTCCCTCTCAAGTAACATCGTTTTCGAGAAAGAAGTAATTTTCCACGAATTCGTTTTCGAGACCTCAGAATTAGATTGAGGTCCCGAAATCAAGCATCTAAAAGCACACAACTTCGTGTGACAAGGGTGTTTTTTCCTGCCATTATGTTCCCGCAACCTCGACGAATAATTGTGTTTAATTTTTCACAGTTTAATTTTGTGTGCATATGTTGAAATACACCAAGTGAGAAGCGGGTCTTACAATTACCAATAGTGTTCAGTGTCTCCTAAAGCTTACGAAAATGTTGATAACGAACTAGCCCCAGACTCCTGATCTTAAAGGTCTAGAACTTTCGCCTTAAAAATTCCTGTCAATACACGAGCAACTATCGAAACAATGTCCATATCCAAGAAACTTAAAGCGCACTTTGCGCCGTCCATTTTACCCGTCCACTTTAGGACGGGACACACACAAACTAACTTCGCACTATCAAATCGTTGGCAACCCAAATCCAAATTCACATCGACTGAAACGCTGTCAAGTCAATCCACAATATACACTTTTCCTCTGCAATGGGATACATTGCACATTAAAAAAGAGTTAATTAACGGCGAATTAAGTGGCATGAAGATGGCCATACAATAACCGTCTGAATTTGATATTGAAATGTGATATCACCATCTTTAAACCCTGCTATGGTGTACAATGTTGATAACATGCCTACAATTTTGGCGGTGAATTAAAAACCATTACCTGTACATTTTTAAGTAATCGTTGGACATCAATACTGCCAAGAGAATTATCATACACATACAAAGGGAACAATCTTTCTCACTATGGTCACTATTAAAAATGCTTCAAATGTCCCTTTCTTTTCTGCAATTAATTTTTACTAATACGGCTACCCACCACACAAAATAATATACTAGAATTTATTGTGCGTTGTTATTTTCTTCTTCTCCAGTGCGTCACGGCTCATGCCGAGCAACACGGCAGTTGCTCCCAATGTAAAAGTCCAGTTGGTCTCGATTCAATTCGTCTTAAACACTGCCACAGCATGCTGGACGCTATGTTTCCTGAGTACAAGATCACTTACGAGCCCACTTTGGAAGCGGACACGGCTGGTGAGAAAGGCTACATCAGTCTGGCGATGCTGAATGGTGACAGCACGAGTGTTGAGCTGAACGCGGCCATGACGGTCTTCACGTTGAGAGGGATCGTCAAGAAAGAACTTGGAGTGCCCTTTGAGAATCAACAACTGATTTACAATGGAACGGAAATGAAGGTGTGTTGAACTGTTTCGTATTTTAAAGAAGGCACTGGACACTAATTACTCACAATTATTTTTTAGCATTAAATCTTACTAAGTAACGAGCAATGGAGAGCTGTTGATAGTTAAAAACATTGTGAGAAACGGCTCCCTCTGAAGTAACAAAGTTTTTGAGAAGGAAGTAATTTCTCAGTAAAATATTTGAATTGATTTCGAGACCTCACGCGTGAGGTCTTGAAATCAACCATTCTGAAAGCACAAAACTTCGTGTGACAAGGATGTTTTTTCTTTCTTTCATTATTATCCATTGTTCAACAATTGGGTACAACTCAAGCTGCCAAGTTGCGGTAACTGAGCAAAGTCTTGATGGAACAAAATTATTCATCCCTTCTCTACGGTGATTGCTTGCTATATATATTTGCCCACAGGCATGAGTAGCCTTGAAAAGGAAGATGGATTACTTAGAAATGGCTTCTAGGCGCTGGTCATGGGGCGAAGTTCAATCAGGGGTCAACCATAGAGCAGGGAAAAACACATGGTGCAACCATAGGATAGTAGAAGTAACAGAGAAAGATCCAATTCATTCTGTAGAAGTAACTGTAGAGCAAGGACATAGATCTGTCCTTTGCAGTTTATGAAGTAACGTAAAGCTGTTGGTCCCATGTGTTGTGTAACGCATGTAAAAGAACCCAGTGCACTTTTCGAAAAGGGAAGGGGTTCGCCCCGGTGTTCCTGGCTGTGGCTGCTGTATGCGCCGTAGCATCTGACCCTTATAAGGTGCTAAACAATTGGGTCTCAAAACTCATCTCTGCAATTACCTTTCTTTCTGAAAGTGTATATACTCAGCGCCTTGGGTACCTTGTTTGGTAGGTAGATATGTGCGCTATATAAGACTTCGATGTTATTATTATTATATTTCCCCCATTCTATCTTTAATACAGGAATATACAGAAGATCAAGCTACAACAAACCTCGGATACTACAAAGTCATCCCTTCAGCAACCATCTACGTCAGACGTCTCCTGTACGCAGTTCAGAACAGCAACTTAAAGAAGGTAGTCTTCGATCTCAACTGGGGCTATCCAGCAAGGGGAAAAGACTTTCTGGACGCAACTGCGATCATCTTTAGCGGTACCGAGTTGGTAGACTATCTGGATTACAGAAAACTATCCCATGACTCAATGAGTCATTCCGGTGACGTCATGGACAACTACAAGAAAAAGGGGCACCATTTAATCACCGTCAATCTTCAGGAAGTTCCCGATGAGTTCACACACATCTTCTTCACATTGAGCTCGTATGAGTCACCCACCATCTCAAAGTTCCCAAACCCGAGTTTGAAGTTCTATGAGAAGGACCGGCCAGATGAGATGCTGTGTGAAGACACAGTGGAGAAAACCAACTTCTCGCAGGCGATCGTCATGTGCTGGATTTCCAGGGATAAGGGGAAGTGGTGTGTGTATAGTGCTGGGAAGGCGTCGGCAGGCAATTCGGAGGACTATGAGCCCCTTTATAAGACAATCTCGGACATTATTGCTAATGGACTGTAAATAGTAGGTGTGTGCATCTGAAACAACAACCATTACAAAATATGCAGTAATCGACCGAGTTATCTTTCTTTTTGATGGTATTGGTTTATTATCGTATTTTTTGAATAGGTGTAGGGTTCGCCAAAGGATAACGGGTTGATCAAAAACGACTGCACTTGTGCACCATCGTGTTATCTTTTGGGGGTGTTAGTTCTTTGAGTGGTGAATACGCACAAAATTTGATTATAAAAAAGTATGACGAATTGATGGACTCTAAAATTTAGTTTTGCTGCGGTCGTACTTCGAAAAGCAAACCAAGCCTGCTGAGATGATGAACACTTTTATATATATTATACATGTAATATGGAACTAATTGAAGTAGATTTTTATTTATTTTATCAAATTTTACTTGACGTTTTTGGTTTATTTGTACTCTCTTAATGTAAAAGCGTGAAAAGGCACTCTTTGAAGAGCCATAATGAAGGACAACTCTTTTTCGAGTGGTCTTCCACTCTTTTAGATTGAAGTTTGCATCTTTTTGAGTGACTTTTCACTCTGTCCTGGAGTGAAACCCCTCTAAACGAGTGAAATAACCACCACTCTTTTCGAAGAGCCATACGAGGGACAGCTCGAAATGTAAAGAGTGGTGTTTTTCACTCTTTTACATTTAGAGAGTAGCCTGTTGACACGATTTCAATAGATTTTAACAGACGATTATTTAAAGCAAAGCTTGATAACTTCTTAAAGGCACTGGACACTTGGTATTTACTCAAAATACATAGCTTGACATTTACTTGGTAACGAGCACAGAGAGCTGATGTGGATAATGAAAACAGTGTGAGAAACGTCTCCCTCTGAAGTAACGTATCTTTTGGGAATGTGATTTCTCACTAAAACATTTGAATTTTATGAGAAAGACTTGACAGGCATGATGCCTTTCTCACACAAATTTGTACACCAATGATGTTTTTTTCTTTCATGTTTTCTTGCAACTTCGATGACCAATTGAGCCCAAATGTTCACAGACTTGTTGTTTTACGCATTCATTTGGGATACACTACGTGTGGGATATACTACATGGGAGTACTGGTCTTCGGTTATTACCAAACCTGGCCGGGGCTTAGCTGGCAAACCTGTAGAAGATTGAGACCGATCGGCCATCTGGGTCACGAAAAATGTAGTGTCAAGCCGATTACACGTTTTTGCACGACATCGATTTCTCATCAAAAATGACATTACATACAGAAATACTTCAAGGGATGTGTTCTATCTATCGTCATCGTTAGAACGTGTAAGTTTTATGTAAATCTGTGATCTCAATTTTTGTTTTTCTAACAAGTTCGGTGACCGGTAGCAGTCTTGACAAATCAAGTGACAGTGATTAGTTACCGGGATACTTGTACGTGTTTTTAAACACGTACAGGGGGTCGATTTCACAAAGAGTTAGGACTAGTCCTAGGAGATAATTTATACAAATTGCATGGATAGTCCTAAGTTTGGACGAGTAACTGGTCCTAACTCGAGATTAGACTAGTCCTAATTCTTTGTGAAATCCACAGGTCCTTTAGTTTTATTTTACAAAGAACAAAAATATGTCCTTTTGATTTGATAGTATAAATGTTCAACGTTCTGGCTGGGAACCATAGTCCGTTGAATAGAGGGAGTTGTTTCTCACAATGTTTTACACTTACCATTGCAACAGCTCTCCATTGCTCGAGCGTTACTAAGTAAGTTTTTGAGCTAACAATTACTTTGAGTCATTCACAATAGTGTCCTATGGTTTATTTTAACACAAAATCAGGGGCCAATTTCATAGAGCTGCTTGAGCAAAAAAATTGCTTAAGCACGGAAATAGCTTGCTTATTTTACACATGTTACTGGCAAAAATGTCATGCCATATACATTGCTTGTGATAGGTATTTAGTGGTTGTTTACTTAGCATAACAATTGAGTGCAGTCTTGGCCGGTAGTCTGATTTTACTAAGCAAGGATTTTTTTGCTTAAGCAAACTTTTGCGCTTAAGCAGCTCTATGAAATTGGGCCCTGAGATTAGTTCGAGTTAGTTCTTGCGATTATTATGATGTTGAAAAAAAAAATGGATTATTGTCAACTTTATACTCATTTTTGTGAAATGTGACTCGTGAAAGGCACATTTAACTTTATGCTGGGGATAATTAACCCCTTGATAGTTTCCAGTTGTTGTATGGATGTAGAAATAGACTGAAATAAATTGTGCCAGGAATGCTATTGTGTATGATTGTTGTCCACTCGATTTAATACGATTTCGTGTATAACTTTACAGGGCAAAACAGTATACCAAAATGAGTGTAGAGCAATCGGAACGTATTGAAGAATGCATGTTCAGCTTTGCAATGATATATACCATCTGGATTGAAAAAAGTTTCCTTACTTTTTGTGAGCAGTTTAATTGAAAGGGACTTTCCCATTGTAGGCAATCATGACATCAAACCCCTGTAGAAAATGGCTGAACAACACTAACTGTCTTTAAAGATGATCAATACAAACTGTAGCAATGGAGAATGCAAATAATGCTGTATCGTAGTGCTGCACCTGGCTCGTAGTAAAAGCATAGGGCATGATAAAGGAAAGTCCAAAAAGAGATGTTATGTAGGATTTTCTGTGTTTGGGGAAAATCTTGAATTAGAAATAATGATAAGTGACAAAAACTTGCTATATTCGAACAATCAGGCCCTAGTAGTATGTGGTGTGGTCAACAAGGGATATTCCGGTTACCACTAATGGGACCTTGAGGTCATAATAATAGGAATGTGTTTGGAGAATTTACAACTCAAAGAAAATGGGAGTGACATGTGAATTTACCATAGACCACTTGTTGACATGTACATGTATAAGGCCTATTAAACTTACAGTACAATGTATTGAGGGTCTAACTATATTTTTCAATCTTCAATATAATTTTAATAAAATCCATAAGTCTAACTGTATCTGAAATTATGTGAAAACGGATACCATGGCTATATAAATCTGTCAAAGAAAAAACAAGTCAGGGGTTTTGCAGTAAAATTAAATACCAGACAGGTTCACGACTGCGACAGCTAGACAGCAAGTCAAAGGTCACAGCGACTGAATAGGCGTATAGCTGGCGTTTCCATGCAATACCTGTTTTTGTAGCCCTGCTGTACATACAAGTACATACATTCACTCGAGGGGAAATACCCACCGTGAGCAACACCATCAGTGCATGCAGTGAGAAATAGCAGGTAGTTTGCATATTACCATTATTGAACCATTATTTGCATATGAATAAACATTGACATACAAGTCTGTGTCCACGGAGAATGTCTATTGTCATATTAAGTTCAAATCTGATATGAGCAAGATTTGGGATTTCCCAGTCGAGTATTTCCAGTCCTGGGAAAAACCACGGTTGCGAAATCGCCATTGCAGTGTATGGACGGCCGCTTGTATCAAATCAGAGTATCAACATGGCTGCCGACTAGGCCTATTGGATATGTACACACAAATACCTGTATGTACAGAATACACTGTTGTCTGATACTGGTTTGCTAGAGGTTTGTAAGTCTGTATCCAATTTAAAGCGTTGCTCCACGGACACTTTCTAAGTGAATAACAGGATCGTGAGTTCAAGAACATCTTGGACGAGGAAGAGTCGGGTTTTATCGTCGAGGGATTCGTTGTTGATTTCACAATGAAGTGTCGTAATTGTGGCGTTCAGAAACTGTCAAATGAGTTCCCGCCATGGACCATTATGGAAGAATGTAAACATGCCCCTCTCCATTGTCTTAGGGTAAGTGTGTGATCGGTGTCACCTTGTTTATGTGACCATGAACATTCCAGCGCATTTTCTGAAGGAAATTGAACATAGTTTATACCTCTATGGTTTATGAATTAATTAGGGTAAAATTTTCTGTTCTCACGGTGGTAGGATCACGCAGAAAGTGCATTAAGTTACGTAGTTTTCATCAAATAGTAATTTAGCTTTTCTGTATACAGGATGATATTTTATTGAGTTGTTGTAAAAGATCAACATAACTTGGGTGGGGCTGAAATGTTCAGTCTACACTTCCTCCATGATCATTCTAATCAAAATAAATGAGATGACTCGATAAGAAGTGTCAAATGATTGATAAGATTAAAGAGTACTCATCACAATTTACGTGAGGTGCCAGGGGGCACTGGGTTTTCATGCTATGATGCAATATACCCGGTTATAGTTTTATAATATCAACGATGTAAACTACATTGTAATTAGAGATTGTCATGAAGGGGCGAAGGCTATAATACTTTTGTTTTTTGTACATTTTTTATACTGCCTTTCTGGCATGCGAGATACTGCATTGCTCATGTGGGAATTATATACTTTATTATAATTGCCATAAATAATATATTTAAAGTTCAATCATTTTAACAGCTGAACATGTTGAGATATGCTCCCCTCTTCATATCAAAGTTGATAAACAAAAACAGACAGTACACTTTCAATCAATGCAAGGTTATGGTTTTTATTATGTGTTCTTCAATTGAGGTGTAATACCACGGGATTAAAACTCTGTTTTTTTTTTTAAATATGCGAGATCACATGCATGGTCTTTTCTGACATGGACGGGGTGGGGGCATTCAGTGGTTTTAACCCCAACCCTGTTTAAAACACGGGATCGTTGACCCGTGTTCCAAAAAAGGATGTGGGCCAGAGGAATGTTAACAGGTTTATAGGGTTTCTGTGGGAATTGCTATAAAGTGAAACATGATGGCAGTATCGGTTTCATACAAAAACCCGTGATACGAAGTCACAAGTGGACACTATCGGTAATTACTCAAAACAATTATTAGCATAAAACCTTTCTTGGGGACGAGTAATGGAGAGAGGTTGATGATATAAAACATTGTGAGAAACGGCTCCCTCTGAAGTGCCATAGTTTTCGAGAAAGAAGTAATTTTCCACGAATTTGATTTCGAAACCTCAGGTTTAGAACTTGAGGTCTCGAAATCAACCATCTAAACGCACACAACTTCGTGTGACAAGGGTGTTTTATTTTGCTTTCATTGTTATCCCGCAAGTTCGATGACCGATTGAGCTCAAATTTTCACAGGTTTGTTATTTTATGCATATGATGAGATACACCAACTGTGAAGGCTAGTCTTTGACAGTTACCAATAGTGTCCACTGTCTTTAAAGGCAGGATACCTTTTTTTTGTAAATATCAATAGTATCCTCATCTCGTTTTCTTTGTTTTATCTTACTGAGCTTTTGAAGGGACACGTGAAAAAGAAGGGACGTACGTGAAAAAGAAGGGACGTACGACGTGAAAAAGAAGCCATATTTTCATGTAGATTCAAGGTTGTTGTTAACTGATATAATTATCTGTTTCTCTAAACGTATCTATACATCAAAGGGGTAATTTCTCACAGTGTTTTATACTACAAACAGCAAATTGCCAAATAGGTTTTTGTGAAATTAGGCCTTTAACTTATTTAGTAATTACCAACAATATTTTATTTTTGGCCTAATTATTGTTCTTTCCAGTGCGTGGTTTCCCATGTTGAAGAACATGGGGAGTGCTCCCAGTGTGATGTCGAAGTGGGTCCAGATTCCATCCGTCTCAAGCGATGCCACAGCCAGCTTGAAGCCATGTTTCCAGAGTGCAAGCTGAACTACGTCCCCAAGGCGGAAGGAGCATCTACGCCCAGTGGGAAGGGCTTCATCAGCCTGGCCATGCTGAATGGTGACAGTGCAAGTGTACAGCTGAACTCGGCCATGACGGTGTCAACATTGAAAGCATACGTGAAAAGTAAACTGCAAGTTCCACTGGAGAATCAACAGCTCATTTACAACGGGACTGAAATTAAGGTAGGTGCAGTACTGTATGCGAAACTGTGTGGTCATCAAGCAGATGTAGTGTGATATAGGCTTCCGGTGAACTGGTGAAAAAAGATTGATAGAGTAGAAAGTTGCTGGGCACCCCAACCTTTTCACACTTGTGACTATAGTATAATTTATCCATAAATATGATTATTATTTCGATAAGGTCATAAATAATAATGTATAAAATGGGTGTCAAATAAAATGTCCTCAAATCTTGTCATAATTAACTATTCGGCGGTCTCTTTTTTTATGAGTTAACAAGGTGGTTCAAAGCACAAATAATTTTGGATGAATGTAGTTTTTGTAAGCATGTTTTATGTGTTCTGTAGGCCTACAGATCATTTTTTCAAATTGAGTAATTTTTCCCCTTCTTATTTTTGCATTGACAGGAGGTTACTGATATGAAAGCTACAGCAAATCTGGGTTATTATCAAGTTCAGCCGAATTCCACCATCCACGTGAGACGACTCCTCTACTCGGCACCTAAAGACCTGGACAAGGTGGTTTTTGACCTTTACTGGGGTTATCCACATCATGGGTGTGATTATTTAGATGCAAGTGTTCTAATTTTTGAGGGTTATAAATATGTTGGCGTTCTTGACTGGCAGCACTTGAGTTTCCCACCTGCCATGCAACACTCGGGAGATCTAATGGATGATTTCAACTGCACAGGTCACCATTTGATCAATGTAGATCTCCATAAAATTCCCGCAAATATCACTCACTTCTTCTTCACTCTGAGTGCTTGGAACTCCCCAACTGTGTCCAGTTACCCGAATCCCAGTCTACGGTTTTACAAGCAGTCTGAGCCGGGCAAGATGCTATGTGAGGACACCATAACCAAACTGAATTACTCCCAGGCCATCGTTATGGCGTGGATGACCAAACAAGGCGGTCATTGGTGTGTCTTCAGCGCTGGGAAGCCCTCAGCCGGTAACGCGAAAAACTATAGTTGCCTGGTGTCGACAATACAAGGCATTATTTCTAATGGACTGTAGACCATGTAAAATAAATAAACAATGGATAGTCATACATTCCCATCCCCAACATATTGTCTGTTAACCTGATAAACCATGGGGCAAGAAATCGTTCTCCTCTTGATCCCCTCTTTCTGTTGGTCACACTATAGACCAGACCTCCTTCTGTTATAGACTCCCTGATTTCAAACTGTAGATATAAAACAAAACAAAGGTGTATATAAAGATTATAAATTGTACTGTATGCAGAGATCCTTGCCATTTTATTGGTGGAACACTTGTTGTTTGAACATGCGTCGGCCGCGATGCTCCAAATTTGATCTTGAGTCCTATATTGATAATTATAGGACGATTGGTAGAGCCATAACCAAAAGCATCTCTCTTCCGCTTGTCTGTCCAAACGAGGCACGGTCGTATTACGGTAGACAAGGTTGGTGTGTATTTGGAGTAGTCCATTTTGTTTTGAATGGTTTTTGTTGTTTAATCTTCAAATGTTTAGACTTGTGATTTGGATGAGATTCCCTTTCTATGTTATGCTTATTTGAAAATAAAATAAAATGAAAAGATCTTATATGTATGATTTATGTAAAACAAATATTGAAAGTATAAAAACGAATTTTTTAATTCATAACATTTGAAAGTATTTCGTTCGTGCGTTGTCACAGAATATTTTAAACCCCCTTTTTAACCCCCTTTGCGCGAAGTCTGTTCACTGTATGGGCTCGCCCCTTTGGAATCGATTAAATAGTCTATTTTACCTCGCGATTGCATTAGGCAGAAGTGCATTCATGCATGCAATAATTATCTTGTTAAATAGTAATACCATAAAGTAAATTCAAAGTATGTTGAATTATTTATAAGGTTGGAGCAATCTAAGAGTGCACTGAGCCGTTTGAAATGGTTATTTGCCAATCTCGTCGAGAATAAACCAGTTGCTCACTCTTTCACGTTCATGCATTCTTGCCTCTTTGGTTAAAACTTGATTCATATCTAACCTCTGAGGCATGCGATAAAAATTAGCATTATCGCTACACATAAAGTGAAATTTAATGCTCGAAAATGTTTTGGTTAAATCGCGTCGGTTTTGTTTCCTACTTTCGGTAAACAGAGGCATGGGTTATAGATTGCTTGATGGACTCGTATACCATTTATTAGGGGTAGAGATTGAAGACCATGTGGAGTAAATTTGTTGGATACTTTTAAAATCAGATCAAAGTAAGGAAGATATCGTAATACCTAAAAAGAAATGATGTATAAAATATGTTAGAATAAAAATGATTAATGGTTGTTAGATTTTTCTTTTGGTTGTTACATTTAAATATTTTGAAGTAATAAACATTATAGCATATTATGCACAGATCATAGTTACTTGCGTTGCGTGTCATCCTTTATTTTGTCATGTGAACTACGCTGAAAAATGTAATACTGGAGTCCAATATGGATAAGTCGATCATCCCTCACAACGATTCTGCCTTTGTTTGATTGGTTTAGATTGCGTCACATTAGGCCTATGTCTTGTTTTCACTTGAAGGGCCCCCTCGCGAACGCAACGAGATAGACGCTCAGCAAACATTGTGCTTTACCCGAAAGCAAACAATGTACTATGACATCCGTAGCAACCAATATACTATACCCATAGCAACACCAGCTTCGTACCTAGACGTCTTGGCATAATGTAGGAGATGTTACTAAAATAAGTATTGATTGTTTTTACTATACTCGTGCTATGGTTCAAACTACGACTCCCTCCGTGATCCACGGAGCGCACTGGCTCCGCAATTGGGAAAATATAACGCACTCCACAAAAAACCTCAGGCGTCGTAGTTTTAAAGGAACATTACAGAAAAAATATGTAATACACCATTAACTGACAAATCTGTAGAAGTTTGGGATCGATCGGCCATCTGGGTCACGAAAATATAGAAAAATAGATTATATTAGCAGTTAATGATGCAACTGTTTAAAACGCTCACCGACCGATAAACTCAAAATGGGAAATTAGTTAAAATTTCTCATCAAAAGATGACATTTCTGAAAAAAAAAACATTTTAAGGGATTTTTTCTACATCGTCATCATTAGACCGTGTAGTTTTACGTAAATCTGTGATCTTTACTATTTTTGGCCTTACACATAATCTGTAATGTTCCTTTTAGGTGGGCAAAGTAACAATATTTTAAAAGCACGAGGAAGGAAATCAAAGTAGTTCACCCCCTATTTATACACACCCACCCAAATCGCGTTTTTTTTTGCCGCCCCAAATCTTCCAACGAGGTTTACCCGGAAAAACTGAACAGACTTTGCAGCAAACGTACATGTACATTTTTGATTGGTCCATTTCGTCTAGATACTGTTTATTAACTCGGTGGGTGGGGCCTGATGTGTGCCGCAACCCACGTGGCTCGACTCATACAGCCAGCCGGGCCATGCGCGTGTGGGGCGGGTAGAACGTCATAACACTGAACAGTGTGGGAAATTACATCGCCATTGCACTGCAGTACATACAAGCTTCTGGTTGTGAGTAGTTTGTAGTTAGTGAGATAGCCTCGATTGCTCGCCGTGGATCAGAGCAGAGCACAGGGCGAATTGAAGCCAACGTGGCCGGGCTACACTACCCAAATCATCGATTACTACCCAGCAGTGTGTCAGTGCTCCATGGTTTCAAGAACACTCTGGGATTCTGTCTTCAAATCCTGCCCAACACACTCTTGATCTAGCGAGTTGTCTCTTCAACATTCAAAAGGTAAATCATAGAGGTAGAAATATAGCTTCGTAAAGTTGTTGCAACTTCACCAACCTATTTTCATAACGAACAAGGAAGCCCAAATAAATATTAGAGGACGTTTTGCTATGTTTTCAAAAGGTCGTAAAGTATTTACAATCAATGGCATACGACGAGCTCGTTGACTGATTGTAATTCTAGTATCAATTCTATATCTCCATTTGACCATTCGACGTACGTAGCGTGGAGCTCTATGGACGTAGTAATTCTCCCTCCATGATTTGATTTTAGTGTTGTTATTTACCGTCTTCGTCTTCAATTAACGTCATTTTTGTGTGTGTCAATTGCATGAACAGGACCGGTCGACCCTGTGTAATCGTTGATCATGGCATCAAACCGGGGCCCAAGCCAGGGCCCTGGCCCGGGCTCGACACACCCGGTGTCTCAAACCGCTTCAGAGAGAGGGGTAAGCTTACAACTTCGTTCTTTTTTGTCTAAATATAAATGTCAACTACGGTAACTGGTTTCTTCACCATGGGTCGAATAATTGACAGCTTTGGAATATTTGAACACTGACTGACATAGACCCTAGATTTTCCACTTATTCCGTTGGGATCAGAAAAGAGACACATTCAAACGGTTGATAGTAAGTGTAATGGAGATTGATACTTAGTTGAGCCTAGTCTAGAATCTTAATTAAGTTGTGAAATAATCAAAACATGAAAGCGAAGTCGATCATTATTGGAGAAGTTTTTCTCAATTTTTGTTGTAATTTGCCGTGTGCGCGTCCCATACTAGTCGATTGCTCATCGGGAAATTCCCCTAGCACGAAACTCCCAGCTTGTTACGTGATTCAAGTCTGAGGTCATAGCTATTTTGGTCTGCATTGACAAGAGGGCGCTGTTCCATGCATTATAACTCTGATCCCAAACCAAGATCACTGTTACTGGTTGAACCAAGTCTAAAAACACAGTCTGGAAAACAAAGTCAAGTACTTGCGTTGCAACTGGAAGCTGTCATGGTTTTAGAAGATAGTTGTTTTTTGAAAGTTCAATTTTCATATATTATTAGGAATCTTGATTGATAAAAATATAATTCATAACTTGTAAATCATAATTATTTTTATATATCGGAGGAGGTCCTGTTTTCGAGGTGTCCCTAAAATCGTGGCAAATCTTTTACCTCTCTGTGCGCGATGTAAACAGTCCCTAGATACAAATTGTGTGGTTTTATTTGCCAAGCAAAGAGTCTCCTCTCCCTTGACCAAAACTTAGAAACATGTAAGGCTCCACTGGTCATTTGCACTTGTAAATGCAAAAAGTTTGGTATTTTAGGCATTTCTACAAGTCACAAAAATATGTCATAATGTTGAGGCCATATAAAAATATTTGCCCACCGAAAAAGTTTCATCAAACGCTATTTCAATTCACACTTCATGATGATCAAAATCATGTGACTGAATGTTTTGCTGAGCATTCTTGAAAAAAAAATACAGAGGCTTAAAGAAGCCATGTGCCTTATATCATTTTCTAATATTTTTGGAGATTTTTATTTTGTAACCCTTGTATCAATACTATTATTAATATTAAAATTTAAACATCAGCTTGTTGGTTCAATTATCACTGTTTATTTATATGCTTTATTATAAATATTAAGAAAAAAAATATTTTGAAAAATAAATAAAAATCAGATTTGGAAGCCAGTAATTATTCACACTTTTTATATTTTTTATATTTTTTATATTTTTTGCAAGTTACCAATGTAATTTTAATAAAATGAAGGCATCTGCTGGCTATACAGTCATACACAGAGTCTCAAAGAACACTTGTAGTCACTGCAGACGTTTCTTCCATGTATGGCTTCACCGGTGAAAACAGGAAAAACTTCATATTAACAAATGAAGATAATTAGGGCATCGGTTGATATATGGCATCATTATTTTTTTCCCCAATTCAAAGAAAAAGGCATAATAGCGTGAAAACTGGTAATCAGAGGATAAATAATGAGATGTTCATTATATAATTCATCGCTCGGTTTACTAACAATATTTAGTATGCACAAAACATGAGGCCTACTTTACTGCTAGTGTTCGAACTTTTAAAAATAATCTTGGCAATACTTTCTATGGTTGACATCTAAATGCTAAAGATATGGCTGATGACAAAAGGAAATTGTGTCCTGAAATAAAAAAGAAATTACAGTTTTCAAAGCTCACCCCCCTAAAAACTATGATAATGGAATAGCTGCTTAAAAAAATGGAATAGCTTTCCGAGAGAAGTTGTTTTTGCTGAAACATTCGGGGACTAAGTGGATTATTTTTGAGTGTTGGTTGTGAGAACTGCTGACATAATTTTTATAAGGAAATTTATATATTAGGGGGAAGTATCTGACAGACGTCCACATTTACCAGCTACATCTCCTGTGTACCTAATGTGAGTTTGAAAGATACTGAGAAGAAGTCTTTGATGCATTTTGAAACACTTTTTGTCCACAAACAAATTTCCACACAAAATTAATTAGTTTTGTTTCTCGATTATTTTTTGGAATGCGAGATCCAAGTTGTCCCATTGAATTTGAATCCCCCCTTTTCCTCATTCAAAGTCCCTCATGACCATGTTTAAAGTTAGTTGCAGTTCATGATGACTGTTGATCCTCTCGACAGTTTTATGGAGCATTTCTATATAAGGCCAAATAAAAAAATGCAGTTGATCGTTCGGATTTAAAAAAAGAAGAAGAGGAGAATGAGGTCTTTTTATTTATTAGCTGTTCCGAACTTCAGTCGGAACAGCTATTGTAATCGTCGAGATTTTTTATATTTTTTATTATTATTATTGTGGCGGGCACGGGTCGTTATCGGATCCGCGCTTAAATACAACTTGACCCTGACTCTTGCCGACTCAAGTTGAAGTCACTAAGCGGACTTGAGGCTGAGTGGCGAGGTTCGTTTGGGAGGAAATATACCGCCCGACTATAAAAGATGGCAAACCTCTCTGTCAAGACACACACAGTTCCCAAAATAATACACAGTTCCACAAGAGATTTATGAAGAACAAACAGCAATAGATGTGGTTTAATTGTCAACCTCTCAAGTAAACAATGAACAATGAGTAAATGTGGTTTAATTGTCAACCTCTCCAGTAAACAATAAATATGAGAAAATGTGGTTTAATTGTCAACCTCTTCAGTATCCAATAAATATGAGAAAATGTGGTTTAATTGTCAACCTCTGCAGTAAACAATAAACAATGAGAACCAAGCATCAGTCAATGTGGTTTGAGTGTCAACCTCTGCAGTATCCACCACAATCAATGACCAATACAGAGCTACAGAGCATTAAATAATAAAGTACCAGTTACTTGCAAAAGACACCTACGTTCTACTCAACCATTACCCGTGATTCTCGCGCCTAAGCAGCACCAGCAATCGCCTAGTCAACCTCCTAACTAAAGGTTAAAACGTCACGCGTTAACAAGCACGCGCTGCAGCAGTGCCAACCACACCTCCGGTATAAAGCACAAAAACCGTCAATCACGCCGCCGGTAAACCACAAAACAGCAGTCAACCGCAACGCAGGTAAACCGCAAAACAGCAGTCACCCACACCGCAGGTAAAGCACAAAGCAATCACCCACACCGCAATATAGCCCAGCTATATCGACAACCCTAGGTAAAGCACCAGCAATTACCTAACCGAGTCCCGCAGCCGCCACGTTTGAGGAGAAGGGGACTAGCACAAAGCACAGTCTTCCCTGCTTCAACTCACGTGTACCCCCTGAGACATTCACACAGATACCCTGAACCACAATCCTGCTAGTCAACCACAAAACTAACGTTGGCTAACTCAGCGACGGACTGCTACCCCAAAAAGATCGACAAGCACTCAGCTTCCGTCAATCCTTTCACCCAGAATTTCTCACGATCAACAGCACAAAGCCTTTCAGCTAATCAGTGAGACCTAGAATTCGCTGCATATAACTTGCAATAAATCACGCACGCTAGCGCAGATTGCACAACAAATAACACTTGGGTAATAATCAGAGTAAAAGAACGTACCTGTTTCTTCCTTGAATGCTCGCTGCCGACTGACGATGCACGCATGGTCCCAGAAGTACCAGCGTGCTCCGCAAGCCAACGCATGCGCAGATCGTGCATAAGCTCGCACATGCTCATAACTACACAATTTATAACATACAACCGGCACTGTCCGTCACACAGGCCCGAGCGAAGCTTGGACTGCCCCAGTCCAAACAGCTTCACAATACAAAAATAAAAGGACAGTGCATCTACTTACATTACCATAAAACACTAAACACTAAAGTCAACCACACGGTAACTACAATGAGGTTGACTTGGAAAGAGATTTTTCCCTCTCTCCACATCTAATTAAATATTGACAGACCTACTGTGGTTTACTTAAATAAGTTTTTTCTAGAATTACACATTATACACACACTGATTCAATATTACCCGTAATTTCTGATACAATGATTAAAGGCTCTTGATTTATACATTAGAAAGAGTACAATATTTAGCAATTACAAAAACAATTATTGCTGGACTCGTCAATCGATGATCCTCAGTCGACGGGTGCTCGACTGTCATCCACGTCTCAGCGGGGTCGATGGGGAAACTGGTCACGCCCCATCTTACTTGTTCGTCACCTTCAGGGCAGAGGTGAAGGGGAAACTGGTCACGCCCCCTCCTCCGGCCAATACTAAACCCAACCTATTGCCACTGCCCGCCTCCGGCAGTGGCCCGAGCAAGTCTGAAGCTTCCAGTCTTCTCATCGAACTGCTAGCCTGAACCTGCTGGAAGGGGAAACCCTTTTTCTTGGCAGCAGACTTCCTCCTAGCACAGAGGTCACAAACCCTCAAACATGACCGAACATCCGCAGACATTCCTGGCCAAAAATACCTGAACTTCAACTGGGCAAGCGTCTTATTAAAACCAAAGTGCCTACCGACTTGCTCGCCATGCAACTCATCAACAACAATTCTCCCGAAACTCCGTGGCACAACCAACAGCCACTTCACTGAATCTCCATCGTCAGACTCCCACCGCTTATACAGCAGACCTCCCATGACATCTAACTGGTCCCATAGAGTCCAATAGATCTTGGCTCTTGCCGATAAGTGGGACACTGTCTTCCACTCAGGGCGACCACGGCTGTCCTCTTTTGACTTCAGGACCCAGCCCATGTCCTCATATTCTAACTGCGCTTTCCTCATCTCCTCATAGGGAAGCCTCGTTTGGGCCACCATGCCCCGAACCAACTCTATCTCAGGTTTACAACTACCTGGGCCAGTGCCCGATTTATCTTCTCGGCTGCACTGCTGGCGCCGTTGCCTTGGCAACCGACCAGCATTCCCACTTGTCCTTACAAGTTTATGCTCTTCCTCTAACCCAACATCACCCTCCAAAGGTTCGACAATAGCCACCCTGGCTACGTCAGCCTTCCTTTGGGATACAACACTAAGAATAACTGATTCTTCTGCTACTGAAGGAACCATGGCGGTCTCCGAACCAGCCACACACTCAACAAAGGCTTCACCAGCTCTACTGGTGCATTGTATCCTTTCTCCATTGAGGTTTAACTCCTTCTTCCGAAAATCTAATGTCCCACCAGTGGGCACTAGAAAATTCATACCCACAATACCCGGGTACTTCATGTCAGTGAAAACTGCTTTCACCATGTGAGTGGTCCTCCCCACTTTCACTTCAACAAGAGCCTTGCCCAATGTTGACAGTTGACTCCCATCAACCTGCCTGACCACCACATCTTCCGTCTCCAAGACGGGCCTATGCCTCTCCGGCATCTCGTAGTAGACTGAGCTACTAATCAACGTGTCTGTTGATCCCGTGTCGATAAGAAATCGGCACTTAGTGTCTTTCACCACACCATCAACAAACATTCCCAAACAGGGACTCACACTTGGCTCGGGCAGAGTGACGATTCGTTGCCCTCCACCAGCCGTGCTTTTCTTCTCTTCACTACCACTGTTGCCACATTGCCTTTCAGACCGTCGTAAATGTCGACTGTGAGCTCCACAGGAGGCTGACTGGTATTTCTCCCTCGGTCTCTTCTTCTGGGGTTTCCTGCACTCACGTGCGAAATGGCCACCCATACCACAGTTGAAGCACTTCGAGTTACCAGTTTGACTCAGCCAAGGCTTGTGCGCGTTCCCTGACGACACACCCTTCTCTACTCCTGACTCAACAACCTGACCCGACAAGGACTGTAAAAGCTCAACTACCTTGTTCAAACTCCGAGCTTGCTCACCAAGGTTAGTTTCAAGTAAACCAAGTCTCTGCTCAATACCAGAGTCCATGGCCCTTACCATCATGGCCGGCCTCTCGTCAAGCATTCCCTGCTGCTCAACCTTCCCATCCTCCTGAGGGGTCACAACATCCACTTCCTCCAAGCATGGATTTGTGTTTCGGCTGCCTGGTTCTGCAGCCCCTCGCTCCGAAAAGAACATCAACCACTCATCATCCAGCTGAGTAGACAATTCCCTAGCAATGGGGGTCACCTCAGTTTGTGGGGCCGTCCCCAAACTCTCCCCACAACTAGCCAACTCTTTTGGTGAACGAGACCTATCAACCACAGTCTCTCTCATCACCCTCAACCCAACATCATCATCACCATGATGTCGCACATGCCCAACATTACCTGGCATGTTTCCCTGAATACTTCCGCTCTTGGATTTCAGTACCTCCAATTTCTTTGCAAGAAATTCTTCGTCCAGTCGCAGAATCTGGTTTTCCATGCGGAGTCTCCGTAACTCAGACTCTGCACCCGTAGGATCCCTGGAAACCTTTGACCCTACACTCATACTGCTGTTTCCTTCTCAGCAGTACCTCGTGTGAATGACAACCAACGAATACCCCTCCTCCGTTGCTGTTTTCACTCCACACACCACAAATTTCAACTGCTAAAATACACACCAAGGCAGCCAGAATCACCAGGATTACAAAACAAAACAGAATCGCATTAGGGACGATTACCTCACACGGTAGCTACACTTGACCAATCTCGGCTCGGCGACCCGGTCACTCAAGCAAACTAGTCAGTGATGCACTCCTGTGTGGCCCAAAACCTTGCGAAAACTCAACACAACAGTACTACGACAAACCAATATAAAACACAACAACAACCCAAAATCTCAAGCCAACCCCTGTAACTTGTGTACTAGCTCCTTCCCTATACCAAGGGAGGCTAAATCTTTAACGGAGAGTTCACCAAGTCAATTATAATCATCCCACTTCTGACACCATTTGTGGCGGGCACGGGTCGTTATCGGATCCGCGCTTAAATACAACTTGACCCTGACTCTTGCCGACTCAAGTTGAAGTCACTAAGCGGACTTGAGGCTGAGTGGCGAGGTTCGTTTGGGAGGAAATATACCGCCCGACTATAAAAGATGGCAAACCTCTCTGTCAAGACACACACAGTTCCCAAAATAATACACAGTTCCACAAGAGATTTATGAAGAACAAACAGCAATAGATGTGGTTTAATTGTCAACCTCTCAAGTAAACAATGAACAATGAGTAAATGTGGTTTAATTGTCAACCTCTCCAGTAAACAATAAATATGAGAAAATGTGGTTTAATTGTCAACCTCTTCAGTATCCAATTAATATGAGAAAATGTGGTTTAATTGTCAACCTCTGCAGTAAACAATAAACAATGAGAACCAAGCATCAGTCAATGTGGTTTGAGTGTCAACCTCTGCAGTATCCACCACAATCAATGACCAATACAGAGCTACAGAGCATTAAATAATAAAGTACCAGTTACTTGCAAAAGACACCTACGTTCTACTCAACCATTACCCGTGATTCTCGCGCCTAAGCAGCACCAGCAATCGCCTAGTCAACCTCCTAACTAAAGGTTAAAACGTCACGCGTTAACAAGCACGCGCTGCAGCAGTGCCAACCACACCTCCGGTATAAAGCACAAAAACCGTCAACCACGCCGCCGGTAAACCACAAAACAGCAGTCAACCGCAACGCAGGTAAACCGCAAAACAGCAGTCACCCACACCGCAGGTAAAGCACAAAGCAATCACCCACACCGCAATATAGCCCAGCTATATCGACAACCCTAGGTAAAGCACCAGCAATTACCTAACCGAGTCCCGCAGCCGCCACGTTTGAGGAGAAGGGGACTAGCACAAAGCACAGTCTTCCCTGCTTCAACTCACGTGTACCCCCTGAGACATTCACACAGATACCCTGAACCACAATCCTGCTAGTCAACCACAAAACTAACGTTGGCTAACTCAGCGACGGACTGCTACCCCAAAAAGATCGACAAGCACTCAGCTTCCGTCAATCCTTTCACCCAGAATTTCTCACGATCAACAGCACAAAGCCTTTCAGCTAATCAGTGAGACCTAGAATTCGCTGCATATAACTTGCAATAAATCACGCACGCTAGCGCAGATTGCACAACAAATAACACTTGGGTAATAATCAGAGTAAAAGAACGTACCTGTTTCTTCCTTGAATGCTCGCTGCCGACTGACGATGCACGCATGGTCCCAGAAGTACCAGCGTGCTCCGCAAGCCAACGCATGCGCAGATCGTGCATAAGCTCGCGCATGCTCATAACTACACAATTTATAACATACAACCGGCACTGTCCGTCACATTATTATTCTTTCTTTTCTCAAAATCGTATTGACTTAACACTTGACTTTTCAAACTATTAAAATGTCAAATTAGAATTTATCAGAATGAGACAAATCATATACCATATTAAAGATTATGGCCTAACTTAAATTTGAGATTTATTTAGATTAAAATTCTTAATTAATTATTCATGTGACAGCTGCGCGAATATTTAATCAGGCAATATTGTTATCATCATATCTCAAGAATTAAACATCCAATCCAAAAAAAGAAATTTCGGTTATGGACTTGTCTTGAAGTGTAGATAAGACTTCCAGCCTAACAATTTCAGTCACGTCATCATGACGTCGTACGTTTGCGCGTTTTGTTTTCTGTGTACAAAACATATGGAGCTAAAAGTGGAAACGTTTTACAAGTCAAAAACACAATAACTGACAATAACATAAAAATAATTTGTCTGTTCGTTTTCAAACTTTAATATTCTGTTTTGAAAAATTAACTGATTCTAATAAGAGTGGTTTCAGTCCATTAAAAGCAATCAAGGTTCGTTTTTAATTAACGATTGATTGAAAATCTTGGCATCATGGGTACAAGGGGTACTTCATATAAGTGGATGCAGTCGCTTTCATTGCATTGATACACATTCTCCATGGTGAATGCAATTCAATAATATTCTTCATGGGTTCGGGACATGTTGAGGGGAGTCTATAACGTGTCATGAAGCTGGCAACACTTTATTGGTTTTCTAACTGCGTTCTGGGCCTAATATTTTGTAAATACTCCATTGGATTTGTACACAACCTAGGCCTACATTGGATTCCTACGGTGGTTCAGGGTTTCGCTAAAAGAAACGTTCATTCTTATGTTTTTTTTGAAAAGACATTGGATTGGGGAAAGTTACATACCATCTATTCCTTATGATATTTATTAGTACGAAAAACACAATTTTGAGACTGTGACGTCATGAGGTGTCAAATTACACTAATTAGAAGCCTTAATGAGTTTTTCTTTGCAACACTATATCTCAAGAAGTGTACGGCCGATTTCATTTTTTTCCCCAGTAATATACTCCTTAGGCATAGGAGATTTGCATTGGGTAATCGTGACCCTGATTTGACCTCTACTTCTGGGTCAACCAGAAGTGGGACCATATCTCAAGAGTTATACAACCTATTAACAAAATTTCTTCAGTTATGAACTCCTTAGGTCTTAAAATTTGTTGGGGAACAACCGTGACCTCACTTTGACCTCTTCTTCCGGGTCTTCCTTCTCAAGAACTACACAACCGATTTTCAACCTTTTTTTAGTTTTAGACTCCTTAGGCATTAAATGTTCACTTTGAAAACAGTGACCCCATGTTAACCTTTACATGTACTTCCGGGTCAACCGGAAGTGGGACCAATCTCAAGAACTGCACAACCAATTTTCAAACTTTTTTCAGTTATAGACTCCTTGGGCATTCAAAATCGAGCTTGCGTTACCGTGACCCAGTATTGACCTTTACTTCCGGGTCAACCTGAAGTGGGACCATATCTCAAGAATTACACAACCGATTTTTGAACTTGGGTTAAATTTAATCAAAATAATGACCATTATGCCATGTTGACCTTTATTTCTGGTTTTAAAGCTCCTTTCGATTCAGTATCACATACAAGACCAGGTAATCACATGTCATAGAGTCATAATGCGTATGTTTTATTGTAGCGTAGAAAACTTTTAGTTACAAAACATTGCAGAACAGCTTTGTGATTGTTGACAATCACTATCTCTAGTTTTTTATTATTTTTTTTCCCAAGATGGCCACTTAGTATTTCAAATCAAACAGGCCACAAATTCTTCAATTTGAAACACCACAAACTTTTTAAATATCTGTTCAGTTGCATGAGGATCCGTGTTAAAGACATTGGACACTATTGGTAGTATTGTCGAAAACCAGTCTTCTCATTTGGTGTATCTCAGCGTATACATAAAATAACCAACCTGTGAAAATTTCAGCTCAATTGGTCTTCGAAGTTGCGAGATTTTGAAAGAAAAAAACACCCTTGTCACATAAAGTTGTGTGCCTTACAGATCTGAGGTCTCGAAATCAAATTTGTGGAATTACTTCTTTTTTGAAAACTATGTCACTTCAGAGGGAGCCGTTTCTCATAATGTTTTATACCATCAACCTCTCCCCATTACTCGTAATCAAGTAAGGTTTTATGCTAATAACAGTTTGGACTTGGAGTAATTAGCAATAGTGTCTATCCTTTAAGAGGGTCGGATTATTAAACTATAAAGATTTGCTGGTATCTGGTAGGCATTCATATTTCTTTTATGATACAGACACGGGGTTGTTCTAAAACCCCCTCGACCCCCACGACCCACGACCCACGACCCCCTCGACCATCGACTTTTGTGCGATCTTTTTTTCTGTACACCGAAATTGCCACAGTTCACAACCTCATGCACACAATTTTGTATGCTGACATGCCTCGCACATCACAACAGCACAGCGTACCAGACATACCATACATACGTAGTATGCACGAAGCAAACGGCGCGTGATTGGCTGCTGAGATCGGGCCTGTGGCAATTGTGATGTACAGATAAAAAAAAACCGCGGCATTTCCACGTGTAACTCTTGGCCGATCCGAGATTATTATCCCAACTGGAAACCTGCGTGTACCGCCCGAATACGATTACGACCAACTCATTACGTGATGATCAGGCAGACCCATTTCTGGCCGATCCCCTTACCGAAACTAAACAGGAAAAAAACATGTTTTTATCCTGCTCGAAACATGTTTTTTAAAAACCTGTTTGAAAGGATGCAATTTGGAACGACGAAAAACATAAAAAAAACAGGTACAAAAACAGTATTAAAACAGAAAGTTATGAACTGTTTGGTAAAAACAGGTCTTTCTATTTTTTAAAAACAGGTTTCCTTATAAATTATAGTCTATGTTATTACACATGTATTGCTGTTTTTAAAAAAACAGGAATTACTGTTTTAAAAAAACAG
Source organism: Asterias amurensis (assembly GCF_032118995.1). Classification (NCBI taxonomy): domain Eukaryota; kingdom Metazoa; phylum Echinodermata; class Asteroidea; order Forcipulatida; family Asteriidae; genus Asterias; species Asterias amurensis. Next base: position 8,386,269 of record NC_092659.1, on the reverse strand, counting down.
GAATTACTGTTTTTTAAAAACACATATTGGTCTTTTGTAAAAACAGGCTTTAACTTGTCTTATTTATGCAGAATTGCAGTGTTTTTAATTGTTTTTTAAAAACAGTTCAATTTTGTTGTGGGCCCGCGGTCATTGACTTTGCTAATACCCCGTTCACACAGCCCTGCGACCTTACGAAGACCATGCCGATCACCCGATCTGAAAAAGTTATCAAATCGGGCACTATTATCGCCGTCAAACCCTTACAAAAAAGTTCTATAGAATTCTATAAAAAAAAATTATAGAATTTCTACAGGCAATTCTACATGTATAGAAATGCTTTATAGAAATTCTTTAGAAAAATGGGGCACTTTTCTATACGAATTCTATAGAAATATATAAAGGACTTCTATAGAATTTCTTTAAAACATTCTATACAATGGCCTATAGAAATTCTTTAGGATTTTGTTATTGAATTTTAATTCTATAGAAATTTTTTGAAAAGAATTCTACAGACCATTGTTTTAGAATTCTATAGGACTTTCTATAAACAATTTAATAGAATTCTATAGAAATGTAGTCTCTTTTCTATAACACCTGGAACCAGATTCTTTAGAAAATTTGATTTTTCTACAAACCATTTGATGGAATTCTATAGAAATGTTGTATCGGTTCTATAGAACCTGCAATAGAATTCTATAGAAATTGTGTTGCTTTTCTATACATCTGCAATAGAAATCTCTATAAACCATTTGATAGAATTCTATAGAAATTTTGCATCCTTTTTTTATATAAAAAATGCAATAACATTCTAGGAAATATTATTTCTATAAACCATTTTATAGAATTCTATAGAATTCCATTTGTGACCCCGACAGATTGGTTCTTTATCAAGACTGGAAACATCCCATTGTTCCAACAGTGGAAACTGGGCGTTGTACAAAACTATCTCTTTAAAAAACCACTCCTTACAGAATGTATAAACATGAAACCACAAAGGAGTATGCAAATGAGACTAGTGCTACTTGTGGCTCCAATAAACAACGACCACGGGGTGCAAAGATTAAGATTAAGATTGACTGAAGAAATGAAGAACATTCCCACAGATGCAATGTACATGAACTGTTAACTGAAATAAAATACATGCAGCACCTTTTGTTGCACTACCACAGGACAGGATTAATCTCTTTTTGGATTCTTTGGAATATTTATCTTGGGCAAGCAAGAGGTAGCCCAAACACAATGCTGGTCATGAATATGAAAAATGGCACCATGCTTCATTGCCAGCCTTCCGTTGAATGATAATGATGTTGATTTAGTTGTCTTTATCATCAGAGCAGCACAAAGATCTGAAAATAAAAAATATGTGTAAGAAATAATACTAAGTTTAATTTTATTGAAGCAATCGCACAACATTAGTATTGAGCCAAAAGCTCACACTTCATGATCATGTATCACAATTTATATATAAAATAACTAATGTGTGTGAAAATTTAGGCTCAATCGGTCATCAGAGACGAGAGAAATAACGGGAAAGTCCACCCTTGTTTCCGCACGTTTCGCCGTGTCATGACATGTGTTTAAAATAAATCTGTTATTCTCGATATCGAGAATTGATCACGGAATCATTTCAAAGGAAGTATTTCACCATTACCTTCTGTAAACCCTCTAAGTTATTTGTAAAGCTGTGAACTTTCCTTTATTTGTTGTTCTGTTCATAAAGAAAGTGTCCAACACTCCAACCAATCAATAGCTATTTATTTACTTTTTTCTTGTTGATGGAAAATCCTGGGTTTTAATGTTAGAACTTGTACTTTGCCTACACAAGCAGCAAAGCATAAAAAGAGATACAATTGTGCATTGAACATTTCCCAGCTCTATAATAATAAAAAAAATTAAAAAAATTGTAAAGCCTACATCACGGTCACGAACTTAAGCTTAACCAAAACACTTATGACTTACCAAATAAAAATGATCACCGACCGACATCACGCACAGCGAACGTACCCGGCGGACGACTCTCTTGCTCTTAATTTTCACTGTAAAATTCACATCTAATCAGCTCCACACTGTCAGCCTTTAAAATTCACTGGAAATACCTCCAGAATGTAGAATTATACACAAAAACGTACATCATTACAGAAATTAAAATCCGTTGGCCTCCTCCTGTTCAAACGGTTTGAAACCGACTCTGACTGAGAGAATAGACGGGACTCTAACAATATAGCTGTTAAGTTTACTTGCGCGAAGTCTAGGTGCCTGTCGAGTTAGACAACCAAAGATCCTAGTGCGCCCTCTATTGGCGTAAAATGACCAGTCATTATTTTTCAAAGCTAGACAATCTTGGGAAAAATCTTGCAGAGGGGGGGGGGGGAGGGGGCATGGGGGATGGGAATTATTAAACATGCGTCACAATAATTGTGTTTAAGCTTGCTTGCTGTGCTATGGAGCAGTTGGGATTCTACTTTTGAAAAGTTTTTTTTTTTAAGAAATGTTGATTATCATAATTTATAGAAACTATAAATTCTATGAATTCTTTATAGACTAAGAAACCGATTTCTATATAGACATTTTGAAAATAAATGCAATTATAGAAGTTTAGTTCAATAGAAAACATATTCTATAGATATATATAGAGGAAACTAAATTCTATAGACATCCGTAAAATTTCTGTAGAGAATTAGCAGGGACGCCTTTTTTTTAAATCAAAATTTCTATAAAAATTTAGATCTATAGAAAACTTATTCTATAGAATTCTATAGAGTAAACCGATTTCTATAGAAGACCATAAAAATTCTTAGAGAAGCAGGGACGCCATTTTTTAAATCAAATTTTCTATAGAAATTTAGATCTATAGAAAACTTATTCTATAGAACTCTATAGAGGAAACCGATTTCTATAGAGAATCCTTAAAAGTTCTATAGAGAATCTGGAATGCTATAGAGTTTTATAGAACTCTATAAAGCGTTCTATAGAATTCTATAAAACTTGTTTGTAAGGGAAATCCAGCAATTTTGCAAATTAAAGACCACATCACGACTGTACTGCGAATGTAGTTGGCCACGACCCCACTACGCTTATTTTCAGCATGTTCAAAATAAATTCTAAGTCCCCAAAAACAGAAAAGAAACAGACTAACTCCTTTCGAAAAATTCTAAGTCCCAAAAAACAGTAAAGAAACAGTCCACCACTCTTCAACAAATATTCTAAGTCCCCTAAAACAGTAAAAAAACAGACTACCACCTTTCAAAAAAATTCTAAGTCCCAAAAAACAGTAAAGAAACAGTCCACCACTCTTCAACAAATATTCTAAGTCCCCAAAAACAGTAAAAAAACAGACTACCACCTTTCGAAAAAATTCTAAGTCCCAAAAAACAGTAAAGAAACAGTCACAAAATATTCTAAGTCCCCCAAAACAGTATAGAAACAGTCAACCACCCTCCCCAAAAATTCAGAGTCCATAAAAACAGTGAAAAAACAGGTTTTGATGTTGCAAATTGGTAAAAAACAGTCTCTAACTTTGGCATATTTTCATTGAAACAGGGAAAAAACATATTTTTTTCCTAGTTTTTGGTGGGAAAACAGGAAAAAAACATGTTTCCAGCAGGATTAAAATAGGTTTTTCTATTAGAATTTCGGCAAGGGTCGCTCCCGTCCTGTGTACTATTCCTCCATGGTACTACTAGTTGCTCTAAGCGGAGCTCAAGGTTGTAGACCCGACGGACCAAATGGCCACACGGACGTGTTTGGGGTCCCCAATCGGTGTGCACGTGACGTGCGGAAGCGGAGAGTAAATACTCCCAATTCTGTGTTGCTGATGCAGATAAATATAACTAGTCTAGTCGTGGAAGAAAGTTGCGTCGCGGATCACACACTGTGAATTCTAAATCGGGGACTTAATGCTTACTCGGCCGTAAAGCGAAATTTTATGAATTCGGAATTGGGACATTCTTCGAGCACGGGGCAGACTTCGAGGGGTCGGGGGTCGAAGGGGTCGAAGGGGTCAAGGGGGTTTTAGAACAACCCACAGACACGTGTTTGAGAGCATAAAGTTAGATTCGGGAAAGCTCCTAGGCCAGTTTTTTTTATTTTTATGATTTCTTTTAGGCCAAACAAAATAAATGTTGTGTTTACGCGGTAATCTGAACGACCTCAATTTTTTGCGGCCAAATTGCCGACCTCATATTTTTTTTATTTTTTTTTTTGTGAGTTGGTAAAATTTAAAATGAGAATTTTAGACTCACTTTAAAACTATTTATCACAACTTACAGTGTAAAACGGTCCTGATGTCTGTGTAAAATTCACGCAAAGAAAATAGCACCAAGTTTCACGCATGTAAATGCATAACAGCAGATTTCAAGCCCGCTAGTCGTTGTTCTTTGCGTGCAACAAAAAAATACAAGAAACGTTGAACGCTAGAGGGCGTTTAGGAACAATGCGATAGCAAGAGATTAAACGTCCACTATTGGTATAATTACGCGAACCAGGAACACACGCATGAGACAACGACTTGACATGTCTGCACATGCTCCTCCACGATGCATGCATAATAGTACATGTAACGTACATCATGTACAGCATAGTCGTTGCGCATCGCATGGTGTAAATTCATTCTGTCAACATCGTGTCAAAATGGAGTGCAGTTACGTGGGAATTTTAGCGTCTCTACGAACAACTACACAACATGTAACATTGCTGACTTCCAATAGAGGGGTCAACTTAATTTTTGTTTTCCTTTCAAATTCTTAATGTGTTTCAAATGCATTTTGCACAAATTACTGAGATATAAGACAAAGTTCAGCAATAAGATGAAATAAAAGTCCATCCTGCTGTGGGGAACCCCTCCTTGTTGAAACTTTTCTCACTCCCCTCTCTTCTTCTTCTTCTTCTTCTTCTTCTTCTTCTGTACGTCCCTTGTCCCCTAACAGAAACATCTTTTCAAACATCGTATGAGCTTGAAACTTCACACATAGTTAGATATTCATTGGAGAAGAAACCGTGTGAGTTACGTCATGATGACTAGGCCTGGGCGAATTATTTGAATATCCGGTTAATGGCGAATAGGTTTTCCTATCCGTAATCGCGAATGCCTTTTTTTTCTTTACCGGATATCCGCATAGGGCGCGAAGACCTATTTACAAACTGGATAATTCTGTAATTACAACCGAGTAACCGGATATTCTTTAATATCTGTATATCCGCGGACGTCGGGCGACAACTGATATGAATTGTTTTGTCTGAATCCTTATGAAACTTCTATTAAGACAGCATAAAACAGCATATATTAAGTGTTTAACTATGCTCACCTCCGTGAAGAGTTAAAACAATGACATTTCTGACGTAATTTGTTCAAAGATTACAAAAGTTTTCCTTCACGTAGAGTCATTCACGATCAAAAGAAAAAGCAAATCGCCATCTTTAAATTAGATCCGGTCATTTTATGAATGAACCGAGTGACACTGTCTAAAACTAATATCAATTTTCCGCCCATAAGATCTCATTCACAAACGAACAGCGCCCTCTAGCAGAAAAAAAATAAATTATTATTTTACTCTTTTTAAATAGCGCCCTCTATTGGCAAAAAAACTATTCGAATATCCGGTTAATTTCGGATAGTTGGCCGGCGGTATCCGAATAACAAAATTTCACTATTCGCCCAGCACTAATAATGACGTCATCAATTCTTGAGTTATGAATATTCAAAGTTTATTAATTCAAAAAATCATAACTTTTGATCTACATGAGGGATTCTTACAATCGAAACATCATCGGAATCGTCACTGAAAACTCCGTAAACGCCCCACAGACATGACCCCATTTCGATGTTGTCTTCCGGCTCAAAAAAGAGGTTGAAAATTTCAAAATTCACGTCTAAAGAACAACGTAAATCCCCATTGGTATGTGCATAAACATTGCACGTAGGCATACACATAACGTGTAGTGTATTAGCGGTGCAGCAGAGTCACGCTCCAGTGATCATCCATAGAGCGCGAAAAAGCTCCATGAAGAATAGTCTTCGTTCAAATCGGTTAAAACATACATGCCCCTTACAGTCTTTTCTACAGTCGTCAATATTTCCTAAGTTCATATTTCCTTAACTACATTTATAAGCTATTTTGACAATCTATACATCATATGAAAGGGCTTTACGTACTTTACAGAAATGGATATGTTGGTGAACTTTCGTTGACCTTTTGACCTGTTTAAACCGGAAGTGACTGTGAAATGATTTGAAAGGGCGTTGTTTATTGCCTTTGAGGTTGAAATATACATCCTTTGATGCTTTACTATCACAGCATACAAGTCTGGCAAAGGTCTGGTTTAAAACAAATATTACCGATGACTTCACCAAACATACACTTTTACTAAGAGTAATCATGTTGTTTTGACAGTTTTTGCAATTTGAATCTTACAAATCTTGAGAACAAAGCAAGGTGTAATATTTGTTTTTTAATCCAGGCTTCTACTCCCGGAAACCGAACACCTTGAGTTTGTTCACAAACTCTCAATCTCTAGTTTTTCCTTATTGTTGGTTTTAGGCAGGCATGTGAGACTTCCTCTTTTCAGCTGATTTCCTCTTTTTGGATTTTGAGTTTCCTACAATTTAGTAGGCCTAACATAATTTATAAATAAAAACCTAGCCAGGGATGGCTGATGTGTCGCTCCAACAGCACAGCAGCGATGCAGCAGTCTATTTGCCAGACGACGTACCGTAGTTATGTTAAGTGTCTATATTATAACAATCACTTTACTTTTACAAAATTAAGTTTTTGAATCAAAAGAGAAAAACAAATTAGTTACCTTTATATTTTTAGCTACTCTCATAGTGGTTTTGCCTTTCCCAGAACTTGTAGATGGTACTGCTGGTGTTTTTTTTTTCCCTTTTCTTGGGGTGCTGATCAGGCTTGAGTAACAGTCGGAGTCTGGTTCATCTTCACAGCACTTTATACAAGTTTCATGAACTCGAAACTATCCTTTTTAAAGCAACTTTGAAGGACTCTTCTTCCACAGGACCTAGAATTCAAGGAAAAATATGTATGAAACATTGCAAAATTTAGTAGGCCTAACATAATTATAGCATGTATCGGGCTTACAATCTGACAATAATACAATATGTATGCTACAAAGCATGATAACTTAAGGCCCTACATGCATGCCGCATGTGTGACCTGTACGGTATGGGCCATGGGGCATGCATGATGTATCCTCCTCTTATCAGTTTTCACGGTATTATGCTTTTCTTTGAATTTGGAAAAAAATGATGATGCCATATATATCAACCGATGCCCTAAATTAACTTCATTTGTTTATATTAAGTATGCAAACATAAATCAAAACTTGATGGACATTGAAATTTTCACACCACACACCGATCTTCAATGACTTAAACTGGTCCCATTTGTTTTTAGTTTTTCCTGTTTTCAAGGCAAACGAGAAAGAATGGTTTCCCGGTGAAGCCATACGTGGAAGAAATATTTGCAGTGACTGCAAGTGTTCTGTGAGACTCCTGTGTATGACTCTTTAAAGACTTTAGCCAGCAGTTGTCTTTACTTTATTCACAATATTTATTGTGACATTTTAAAAATTACCATGATAATTTGAAGAAAAAAAAGTGTGAATAAAGCATAAAAATAAAAAGTGATAATTGAATCACCAAGCTGATGTTTAAATTTTAATATTTGTAATAATATTTTATACGAGGGTTAAAAAAAAAAATCTAAAAAATGTTATTATTAGAAAATAATATAAGGCACATGGCTTCAAAGCCTCTGTATTTTTTTTCCAGAATGCTCAGCAGAATGTTCAGTCACATGATTTGATCATCGTGAATTGTGAATTGAAATAGTGTTTGATGAAACTTTTTCGGTGGGCAATTTTATTTTATATGGCCTCAACATTATGGCATATTTTTGTACCTTGTTCGTTGTAGGAATGTAAAAAATGCCTAAATAAAATACCAAACTTTTTGCATTTACAAGTGCAAATAACCAGTGGAGCCTTACGTGTTTCTAATTTTGGTCAAGAGAGAGGAGACTCTTTGCTTGGCAAATAAAACCAATTATTTTTTATCTAGCTAGGGACTGTTTACATCGCGCACAGAGAGGTAAAATATTTGCCACGATTTTAGCGACACCTTGAAAACAGGACCTCCTATTCATTCCTAGTCCTAGTAATTTTTTTTTAGTACGAATGCGATACATGTAATCAAACCAAAAAAGTAATCACTCAGTCAGATCTATAAATTTAGACCAATGGAGCCTTTTCCGTCGTTTCCAACTAAGCAAGAAACTTGGGTAGCCCCTGCCCTCATTTCCTATATGCCCTCCTATTCCTAATAATCGAGAAACTTACCACCGATTTTTCCAATGACAGCCGGGAATACTGATGACGTTGATAGTGATTATCATGGGTTTGGCTGGTTTGGCTTTTGCCGCCACTTTTCCTCTTCCAAATTTCGCCTTCACACAATCTCCGATACGATATTCATAAACCTTCTTCTTTGGTTCATGTATTGCGTCGAAACTTGCCACACTACCTCTGATTGGATTGTCCTCAATCCAAATTAAAATGCATATTTTCGCCATTTTTGACAGAGACACGATCGAAAAATTAATGTCTGGTTTCAATTGGATCAAAGTTGTTAGAACTGGCGCCAGCCTCGTTCTGAAACCGTGGATTATCGCGAGATAAAAACAAATAAATAGAATTGTTCTTTCACGTCTTGATTTTTTATTCGTAAAATTGCTTCAAGATAATTTTTCCGTTTGTCAAAAAGTGTGATGTAGCCTTCAAAATAAAACATAATTGTTCTTGAAAAAAATAAATATATCGTCGATCTCGTTCCAGCGCGAGATCTCGCTGGACTAACCATGGTTTAACCGTGCTCATGCCCACCACCACTGCATGCAGTACTTTTGTTTAGGCGGTCGGGGGGACGAGCGACGGCACCCAATTCCGTGCTTGCATAATGCTTGTATTGATTGGTGCCCGACCGAGGGAACACTACAGTTAAGCGCTTCGTTCGTTTACCACTGACCATGTGCATGTCACGACCACTGATCTCTATATAGGTCAGTGGTCACGACCTTACCAACGAACTATAATAGCGTTGAAATCGTATTGTTGACGTGTCGTGTAGGTTGACACCACACATCCCCCTGTGTTGCATGGTCGTTTCCATGCGTGTTGCCTCATGTTAAATCATGACAACGGTTTTGATATTGTTCTGTCAAAACTGTTTTATTTTTTTCTGTGGCAACAAACAAACGTTGTGTAAAAAAAAAAGGTATGTGGACATTTCTCAATGGGGTTTCAAAGCCCATACTGCCTCCTAATAAGCGATCTATCTGCAAGTGAAAAGAATATGAACAAACTTGTTAACGTTTGAAGTTTTGGTGCGTTTTTGTAGAGTTCTTATTTGTTTCTTCTCGAACTTCGGTTTTGTAAAAAATGTTCCAGTCCAGTAAAAATTATGAGCAACAAGCACTGCGGTCTTGTGGATTTTCCCCCTAAATTTGAGCCCCGTGACCTGCGTTTTTTGTTGTAGGCTTACCTAAAACTCATCCAACCTAGGGCGGGATCCCGACATAAGCTATCCCGATCCACAACAATGCCGATCGGGATCCCAACTTACCCCGCCTTCGGTCGGGACTTTGACAAAAATTCCGTCGCCCCAACTCATCCCACCTTTGTCGGGATCCGACATTAGCTATCCCGATGTATCCCAACAATGCCGGGATTAGGTGATCGGGATCCCACCTTATCCCAACTCGTCCCGCCTTCGGTCGGGATTCTGACAATAATTCCGTCGGGATCCCGACTTATCCCACCTTGGGTCGGGATCCCGACATGAGCTATCCCGATGAATCCCGTCGGGATACATCCATCCCGACGTATCCCAACGTATCCCGGTGGGATATGTCGGGCATCCCGGCGGGATATGTCGGGATCCCGACCACATTTTTTAAGGGGTGGGGTCAGTTTGCAAGTCTTTTCCAGCGCTGTGCAGCAAACACTTTGATCTGTCGTGCTTCGAGAATCTGGAATACACCGCACATTTTGACATGAAGATCACAGTTCTTTTCTTTAACATTACGCAATCCCAACAATTTTTCCAGCTTTAGTGGGGAAGACGAAGAAGGTATCTGAAAGACGTAATGATACTAAAGGAGCATTTGCCTAACTGGAAAAAAATCAGGTATTGTTTCAACTTGGAGGGCATGTTTTTAGCTTGCGCAAAGCGTCACTATCTTGTGTTGGCACCGCGCCTCGATTGACTTCACTAACAGCGCCCCTCTCGGGTCTGGCTTATTTTCAAAAGGTGTAAAGAACATGGAAACTATTTTTTTTAATCCTTAGTTAATTGTTTATTTATATTCCACTCATCAAGACACATATTTTAGTGACAAAAGCTTTATTTTGACAAAATACCACTTCCAGGTGACTTTAATATTTTGTAGGGGGTCTCATTTTCACCACACAACCTATCCCAAAGGTTATAGAAAGGTTCTTATACTTTGTGTTAGAGGCACCACTAACGAAACAATTCTGGTATAAATTTTTGTATTTATACTCGTACTGTTGCTTTCCCATCATTAGTCTTGGTTCCAAGACCAGTGGTGTTGTGCGGTCACACACAATCAACGTTCCGATCTATGCCTGGCAAAAACTTGGTGAGAACCAGAAATCAGAGAAACTGAGCACCCGCTGCGTTCGATCGGAATGTTGGTTGTGTGTGACCGCGCATGACCAATGGTCTTGGAACCAAGACTATCCCATCATCTGCTTATAGTTCTGTTTAAAAAAAGGTTTGTCCACACTCAAGAGTCCCTGCCTGTAAGAATGTACCAGATTAGCCTAACACCATTTGTAAAAGCAAGTCCAATCTATATCTGGACCAAATTTGTTTTGGAGACCCATCCCCTTTGTGGTTTGCCAACATTTTGAAATTGGGGGATATTTCTCACTTTCTGTTGCCACAGCAATGCATAAGTATAGGCATTTCTTGTGAACTTTTGATCTGTAATATTTGTTAGCGCCACTCAAATCCCATTTGGTTTTTGCTTTTTATGTGTTGCTGAGTATCTATATAATCATAAAACGCAGACAATTTAATGGGATCATATTGACGCAAGGATTTCTAGACAACGCAAAATCGTCCGAAATAGGCATTAGTGTAGTTTCATATGACCTTTGACCTTTGTTATATTGGTGGGCCAACATGATCCCAATTATTTTTCAATTGAAATCTGTTTAGGAACACTCAACTTAACCAAATACAAGAAAACATTGATGGGACCTTGTTGGCACAGATACTTACAGTGATGAGAAAAGCGAATGTTGTGCCAATTTAGGCCAAAATGTGTGGAATGGCAATACTTTAGAAAATTTTCAAAAAATCTTTTGACATGCAAGTTGCAGAGATCCCAAGATTCTTTTTTCATTTGTCATTAGATGAAAACTGTTCCAACATCCGATTGCCACAAAACAACTTTTTGTTGTTGGCGCGCAAGGTTATGGAGGTGCGAAAACGCAATATATTGATAAAATTTGAACTTTGACCTCGATTATTTCTCTGCGCCAACGAGATCCCACGCACTTTGCACTTCAATTTGTTTTAGGGATGTAAGCTCTTTCATGTGAACTTGTTTAATTCATGGGATCTTATAGGCGCGTTGAATTATGAGGCGTTGAAAATGGCACAAGCAGCGTTCGACCTTAACGCAGGTCCGTTGGCCAAATGCCAGTAGAAATCGCGGCGGACCAGCTGAAACACCTTGCCAACTGGTCCGGCTGACCAGTCAAATACATATACAGCGGTACTACAGAACTACGACTATTTTTTTTACTATTTTCAGGCTCGAATAAAACGTAAAGGTTTGGATAAGACGTAATAAAAATCACTCGAAGTGCCGCTGAACGCTGGCAAACTTCCGACGATCACGCATACACAGCGCAAAATCCCATCATGCAACGCAAAGGCTTGTAGTCTTTGTATTAGTTCACGTGTGGCAGAAAGTGTAAGACATAATGAACGCTAGAGGGCGTTTCAGAATATTCGATAGCGTGGGAACCCAGGAAAAAATTCCCATTGAAAAAAATCAATGGGATTTAATGGGATCCCATTGAAAATTTGAATGGGATTAATGGGATACAATGGGATTGGGGTGGAATTTGGGACATATTCAACGGGATCCAATGGGATTGACAGGGGATCCCATTGAATCCCATTGAAACAATGGGATCCCATTGAATCCCTTTCAAAATATCAATGGGACTCAATGGGAATTTTTTCCTGGGAATAGACTCCCTCTATTGGTGAAAGTACGCGATAGCTTACAAAACTAGCTTCAATCGCCTTGACAGAAGACCACAAAGCAAAACACATTCTGACAGCAGCAGCATGGTCGTCAACGGAGGAGATTTCCGTGTGGGAATAAGAGCCTAGCGTGTTTACGAAGAACGAGCGAGACGGTGAGGCTTCATTCAACAAAAATTACCAAGTTAGGATACTCTGGATGAGCAAAAAGGAGTATTTAATTGTGTTTAGTAAAGTTCTTCCGTCCTGATTTTGCGTAATTTTGTTGTTATTTTGGGCTTGGTTTTTTGGTGGGCGATCTAGTTTATTGTTCCAATCCATGGTTTTATTGGTCACATATAATGCGCGGTTGTTTGGGTTTTTTGCGGGTTGATTTCAAGAAAGACTTGGGTTCTAGAATGCAATCATGTGTTAAACAAAGGCGCAGTTGTTTTTGCTGCTTTAAAAAAAGCGTTTTTTAAATGAAAATTTTGTTCACAAAACAGACGCCGGCACCGACCATTCCATACACATAATTGAAAAAAATACTGTGAAACTCATATAAAAATGCTTCTTCATGGATGTTGCAACTTTTTTGATGTCCACTTTTTTTTTTTTTTTTTTTCTGGACGAAAGTGGGAAGATTTTGGGAACTTCGGTACGATGTATTATGTTTATGAATACTTATTAAAACTACAATAATAGGCAATGTTTATACATGATAAAATAACTTGAGCGATCGCACGTAACCCTCCCCCACACTGAGTAGATTTGAAGGCAGTACATAAAAAGTTCATGATATTTTAACAGTCGGTTTTAAAGTGTTTTTTGGGTGGTTTTTTTTATAGTAAAAACACTATTTTTTTTTCTTCATAAAAAAGTTCTTCTTACTTAGGAATACTTTTATGTCGAGTGCTTACAATAAACTGTGGACTAAAAAAAAACTACCTAAATAAAGATCATTTTAAATTTTGCTCTAACAAATAATTTGACCTGTTTTTAAATTAATTTTAATAACATTATTGTAATTACATTTTAAAAGAAAAAAAACCTCTCAAATTAATGAGCCCCCTTACGAACACAATAACTTGGTACACATAAATAAAGTATGGCTTCCAGTGCAGCTAAGTTGACGTTGCAATTTATGTTGAATTTTGAAATAGCGACGATCGGATATCGAGCAGTTGGTATACAACAGTATACTATTAGTTAAAAAAAAATAACTTAAAAAGTTGACGGACCAGTCAAAAACCTGGTGGACCAGTGAAAAATCAAGCCAACTGGTCCTGCTGGCCAGTTGAAAAAAAAGTTAAGGGCAACCCCTGACAAGGACACTGTTCGTCAAAGGTTCAGGTGCGCGTAACATGATGCGCCAACGAGATCCCAATTTTTTTTATACTTTTGTTATAAGCCCAACTGGAGGTTTCAAAAAATGTTTTACTTTTGTTGGGATGACCTTGGCATACATTTTTGTGTTTACAGGGAATGTACTATTCGTTTCACGAAGGCTTTTAGGTCGAAACTTTGATAACTGATAACTCCCAAACCAAAAGCGTCAGCAAACTAAAATTTTGGATTTATTCGTTTGGTATGATAATGTATCACTCTAATTTTTTAGAAGAAGATCTGAGAACCCATGAATCACCACTTGGTACATTCTTACAGGCAGGGAATCTTAAAATTTATTAGATGCAATGGCATGGCTTTCAAGGAAGAGTTTTCAGGGTCATGATTATGATATATTTGTGGTTACAACTTCAACTACCAATCAATCAATCAATCAATCAATCAATAAAACATTTATTTCCACATTCACATCACATGGAGGCATCATCCTAAAAGCCGGGGCTTGAGGCGGATGTGCCCGTTACAAGATTACAGAACAAAACAGGAATATAGCACTAAAGAGACGAATAAATAAGTACTAACTGCTACGTTAGATAACTGCACAAAGATTTAACCATGGTTAAACAATGAACATAACTCTGAAGCAGAACATGTATGCGAGGTAAACAAAGGGACAGCAATTAAACAAACAACAAATTAGAAAACATAGACGAGTAAGTAGGTAGGAAGTAAGTAACGGCTAAGCCAACTACTAGTATAAAAAAGCAAATCGATCAATTATGTTGGGAATTTAGTAAAAATGTTTTTAGTCGGTATTTAAACGAGCTAATTGAGGGGCAGTTAGTAATTGGTGGTAGAAGATTGGTGGTACAACACTTCAGGGGGAACCGTTTCTCACAATGTTTTATACCATCAAACTCTCCCCATTACTCGTTACCAAGTAAGGTTTTATGCTAATAATTATTTTGAGTAATTACCAATAGTGTCCACTGCCTTTAATTTTAACTTGACAATTACGTAAATTCAATTTCTTTTTACTTTTTTGAAAAAGCCATAAATGTACATTTCTTCAAGTTGAGTGACAGTCTATTAGACTACCAAAAACCGTTGTATACGTTAGTCGAATAAATTTGCTTTTTTAGGCAATTCTAGTTGTCACATTGCTCCCATAGGGTTGACATCACTTCATAAACATCCAAAGCAAATCCTTGCCATTTTGATTGTAGGATTCTTGGTCTAGTGATAGCAACTTTTAAGTTGCTATACGTTAAAACGTACCATATTGCACGCTACTGTACGTCATTCACTGAACACTTTCAGTTCCCTTTAGCGAGCACTTTTCCGACTTGTTTTATTAAACGGCGCGTACCACATCATGTGATAGTGTCTTTCATAATGCAGCATGACGTGTCCAGCCCTTTAAAAAATATTGCTGGTTTCACACATACTTTTGGAGGATCCTTAAGTAAACACACTGTCCTGGCATCCAACTGTGATAATCCCTCTAATCCCTTTAACAAACAACCTGCTCTGGACTGGCCTGACTGGATGATTTCTGGAACTACTTTTAAAAGCTACATGAAATGGCCATTGGCAATGGCAATAACTGAGCAGTATGTGTAGTTTAAAATTAGTACTTTTTACGTAATTCTGTCATTAATGGGTAAATTAAGCTTATTGTACATTGCTTCTAGATTTTGATCAGGCATTATACATTACATGTACAAAAGTGTTTTGTTTTCTTTTCTTTTTTGGCAAAAGACATTGCAAGCAGTTCAAAGCCCAGTATGGAAGCTATAATTGCAGCTTTCTTTGCAAACTGTGACTACTTTGTACTTACAGTATTTAATATTCAAAGGGAAATGACGCAAAACAACGTTACAAGACCCATGCGCTCTTGGCCAGCTTTTATTAAAAGCATTCTAAGTTTACCAGGGAACGATTTCGTCCAGTATTTCTGCATGGACCGTTACGCAATTTTTTTTTGTATAGCAAAATCAAAATTTTGCATAGCAGTCCATAAATTTTGTATCTAACAGCAAAATTTTAAAAATCGCTTAAACTGCAGACACATAAATTTGCGAAGCGGGCTAAAGTGTTAGGGCAAACATAGTACAGCCTATAGTAACTTTAGTCGTTTTTTTTTGCCTTTTTTTGTGTGTAAAAATTTAGGGCACCAAGGCAATTTTCAAAAATTTCAAAGGGCATCAAGGCAATCATAAAAAAAGAAAGAAAAAGAAAGCATTCATCTAACTGAACAAATTAAACAAAATAAAGGACAAATCTTACAATACACAATGAAATAATATTTTTGTTCATACGGCTACTATTGGTCATGCTGGTTGTGTAGTTTGTCGTAGAGACACTAAAATTCCCACGCAACTGCTCGGTTTTGGGCGATGTTGACAGAAAGATATATATCCATGTGCGCGACGACTATGCTGTACATGATGTATGTATGTACGTTATGTATGGTATACTATTATGCATGCATCGTGGGGGAGCATTTGCAGACACGTCAAGTCGTTTTCTCAAGGCGTGTGTGTTTCTAGTTCGCGTAATTTTACCATTAGAGGGCGTTTAATCTCACGCTATCGCATTGTTCTCAAGCGCCCTCTAGCGTTCAAAGTTTCTTGTATTTTTGTGTCGCACGCAAAGAACAACGACTAGTGGGCTTGAAATCTGCTGTTGTGCGTGAAATCTGGTGCTATTTCTATGCGTGTTTGCTGACGTTCGAGGGCCAGTGCAGCGGTTAAAAAGACAAGTTATTTGTCACTCATAGAACTTCTTCCAGATGTTTTATTTTGTAAAATCAATTGAAAGAACAAGTTTGCCTTTAAAAAAACGTTCGCATGCATGTTTGTCACGGACAGGGCCTAGCAGCACTACTTTATCTATAAACAGTATTAGTGCGCACGCACGGCGCAGCCGGCGGAACGAAAGTCGACACAAACAATAACCGTTCTTTGCTATTCTTTGATGGATTTTTACCATTCAAAAAGGAAAACCAATTAACTTTTTACAATTTTAATCATTTTAAACATTGTAACAATCAATATCTTAGTCTTCAATTGAAATAAATCCACATGGATTCCTTCAGGCAGGATGGCTTTGTCAAACCTTATCGGATTAGTGGTGATAACGATCTTAATCCCCCAACTCCCAGCTGATTTTTCTCACTTTAAAAACCTCCAAAAGTATGCGTCCCGACCCGACCAGATACAAGGTTTGGTCGGGTCGGGTTTTAGAGGGCCGGACACGTAATGAGCAGTTACTGCGAGGCAATATTACATTACTGAGCCCGCGCGTCTGAAAATACGTACCAGTACGGAACAACGGAACACATGAAAACACGTGTTTACTATACAATTCCAAACAAGCTTTAACCAAAAGCACTAGTTGTGATGTCACTTTTAAATATTGTATGCTTTGTTTGTTTTGAAGGTTGTATCCTCAAATCAAATGACAAAGATCAACTCGGATGATAGGGCCTATATATTTTTTCATTCGTACAATAGTAAGAACGTTTTCATCTCTTGACGGATGAAATGTTTAACCCAACTCGGCGGCTCCTCTTTGAAAAGAACATTCCATCTTCCAACTCATGAAATTATTTGCACCATTGCACTAAAAAACATTCAATATTTGTATATTGTTCACCACATGTTGCTGAGGAAACACTATTGCGCCTGCTTGTTATTTAACAATAAATATGACATGTTGAATAAACTTTCTTTGCTTTTCTTCCACAGGTGAGATTCCTACTCCATACTGGATTGATTCAACCAGTCCGAGTTGATGTTTGTTCTAACAGGGGTAGTTTTTCTATGCAAAAACAGGGCTCTAACACCTGGTCAAGTGGACTCATGCCACCTCCAAAACTGTTGTACTGGTACAAATACTGGACAGATCCACTCAACACATCAAAGTCTGAGTCCACTCCGCAGTTCCAGAGGCTCCAGTCAAACCCACATCATGTTCATCATGATATTCTGTTACCAAATCTCCCAACTTCCTACCTTCTTGGATTGGTTTTTCATCTGCAAGACATTTATAACACAGAACAAACAAATGTCCAGACAAAGATAAGAGAAATAGTGCATCTCTTGAATCCGTATGGCGAAAAGAAGCCCCAGCTACTGCAGAAGTACCTCCCACGTAATGATGAATTATTGAAAACTAATGCCTTATTGATATGGATTATTCAGACCATACGAAACGCATCATCAGCCAGCCAGGCGACTGTCTTGTCTGTTCTTGTTGCTCACATAAACAGCGAAAGGAACATTATCAAAGTGATAGAAGATGCTGAACTTAGAAAACTCATGACAAGTCTTTACAAAGCTCATAAGAATGACATGGATGAGGACTCAGAAAACAAGCTGAAATCACTTGTACATAATGCACTAGGACTAACTGGAGAGTCCCACTGGCTTTATCTGGTGTTCTACTGTTATCCACTGTTTGATGAGAGCTACATTCTGCAGCAAAGAAGAAAGATGCATGGCCAGGCACCTTGTTCACACTGCGTTTCAGCCACACTGCTCCCCCGTCTACAACAAGATAGGTTCAATCCAGACACCAAGAAAATCATCGCTGAGATAGAAGAACTTCAGAAAAAAGAAAAATTGAAGCGCCAGCGATTTTCAAAACAAGGATCGGTAAAATATTTGTTTATCTATTTGAAAAGAGAAATGATAATTTGTTATATATTTTAAATTAATTAAGTACAGCCTTTGATGATCATCACCTGTTTGAATGAAATAGAAACATTCAGAAACCAACAGAATTGTCCGACCTACAGTACATTATTGGGAAAATATTTCAAAAAAATTGCTTTATTTATTTCATTTATTTCATGTACCAATTTTGTTGTTGCAAAAAGAGATGCGTCAACAACCAGCATGATAAAAGATAAATATTGTATTGCAGTTTCAACTTTGACTGTGTGTCGAAACACTGAGGTTAAATAGGCTCAAAACCTGAACTTAGAAAAGCGATTCATGTGCTACGTGCAATGTAGATCACTAGTTGCTATTGATCAACCAATACAAATCAAGGATTCAAAATTGCTTGAAAAAAACAGACACCCCATATTAATTATAAATTTTAAGAGTGCGCAATTGTGATTTTCTTTGTACTTTTGCTTTGCAGCTGAAAAACCAACCCAATGATCCATTGTCATCTGAAAATGACCTTGTGCATGATCCTTTGAGAGCCATGGAAGGAACAACTGACACTGACAGTGCTCAAGATGAAGTGACACATCAAGAGAATCCCTGTACAGAAGAGAGTGCAGAAAAATGGGTAATTTGTTTTTCATTCATCAATTTTGTTTCACCTCTTAAGTGGAAGTGTTGTGGCTGAGTGGTTAAGAGCACCAAATTCAAACTCTGGTGTTTTTTCATCAGCAGAGTGTGGGTTCGAATCCCCATTCTTCCATCATAATCTTCAATCAGTGTAAGTTTATAGTGTAAATCTGTAGACATTTTTATTTATTTTTTCCTACAAAAAGTACATATCCCTTTAAATAGAGGTGCTACTCGTGGGTTGTCATGGGGTCTGAGTTATTTTATACCCACCAGGCACCCTTTGTGATGTCACAGTCATAGCATGCGACGTCCAAAGACTTTGTTTTTACAGTGCAAGCAAAGAACAATGAACGGGTACTGGGCTGATCAAGGAACAGCAGGCACGACTGAGGTGCAACTATCACATCAAAAACATCTCCAAAATACTCAAATATGTTGACACAAACACATGCCATACTGCTGCCATAGCCCTTGTGTTGTCTAGACTGGACTATTGTAACTCTCTCCTCAATGGTATAAAGCAAGCTGACATTGACCGACTACAAAGGCTCCAAAACAATGCTACCGAATCATTTTCTCGCAACCCAAATACACACACGCCTGTTCCAACATTTACATTGGTTACCAGGTAAACAATGCATCACCTTCAAAACATCAGTGAACATGCACAGAGCACTCTCCAACGTACTTCCACAATACATTACAGAGTCTCTAAATTTCAACAAACCTGGCCGGAGTGGGCTCCGCTCCAGCCAGAATCTAACAATCCCTCGCCCTCACAAAAGGGCAGGGGACTGGTCCTTTTTAGTCGCTGGTCCCCGATGCTGGAATGCGCTACCAAGTCGTATTCCAAACACCAACACACTCCAGACATTCAAATGTAAATTAAAAGCACATCTTTTCTCTTCTCGCTCATAAACTTACTGCGCATTGATATCGTAAAATGCACTCCATAAGTCTCGTTTATTATTATTATTATTATTGTTATTATTATTATTATACCTGTGGGACGGCGGTGGTAAAGAAGTGCGAGGAAAATGGACAGGGTTGGGCCGTGCGGGAAAGGAAAAAATGGAAAGGGACTGTACGAGGTTATGGGACAGGAAAAAATAAACAGTGAAAAGGGGAAGGGCCCACCCAGCTGGACCCGTGCATTGCTAAACTGGAATACCACACAACGGGTTATAAACGGGACTGGGGATGAATCACTTGGGTATGAAATGGCGGGCAAGATAAGGGACGAGGAGAGGAAGGGGCACACAGTGGTACGTACATGTATGTTGGACGGGGGACGGGAATGGCAAAAAATTACGAGATAATGGACAGGGCTAGGCCCTGCGGGAAAGGAAAAATGAAAAGGAAATGTCAACCAATTCTTCATTTCTGTACACAGGTATCCCATAGCTTCTGCGTCCTTCTTGAGGTTGAAAACGTCAAAGAAATACAGCTGATTATCCAAGAAGAAGGTTGTAATAGGAGCGTCCATCCGCAAACATGTATAATGACACAGAGCAAGGTCACTGTACTGTTTTCCAAGAAAACCTGGTGGAAGGCCAAGATTGATATACAGTTACCAGAAAAGCCAAAGTATTTGTATAAGTACATGAATGTCCAAGAAGGTTTGTTTTGGAGACCATTTACCACCAATGAGCGAGGTAACAGAACGATAGATTCAGCGGTGCATAAGGATATCTTCAACGACAACTTATCACCAATACAAAACATAATTGGCCACACACACTATGAACTGGAACTATGTGGGTTGGTTAATAGGGAAAGCATCACACAGTATCTTTTCGATGATGGCACAAAGAAGCTTCAGTCGTTGTCATGTCGTACACAAAACAAAAATTTCCTGAAAGATTTACAGTCACACATTGTAAATCTTATTGATGATGCGGGTAACAGAGATGCTCAGATAATCTTCCTTGCAAGTCTGTTGGGCGTTTGTTCATTATATGAAAAGCCATCTTTGGATAAGGTTTCAAAATCCATCCTAACTGCTTTTCTAAACTGCAAAGATGCCATTCTCCCATCTCTAGAGAAGCAGCACAACAAGGTTGTATCAGGTTGCCTCATGGAAATAGTAAGAAGTTCCATACAAGTTCTCAAAGGAAGTTGGCTGCAACTTGTCTTTTACACCTACCCTGCCTTAAGTGCAACAGAGTTGTGTTCCTTGTATTTCAACTGGCCTAGTGTTTCTCAAACAGCTGAATTAGCAGTTAATGAAGATGAAGTCCTGTATGCCTGCTTCAAACACTTTGATTGCAAGGATGAAAGGCTACTCAGTTTCGTGTTTCGGAGCATTACAGATGTAAAGCTTCTCCTGCAAGTTCTGAACAAATCGGAGCATGCTCATATCTTCCAGGATGACCATGGGTACAGAAGCTGGGTGAAGGATGCACTCCAGAAGCGCATGCAGTTCATGACACACGAGGATATCCATAATATCTGGAAAGAGGTTGCTGAAACAGATGTTCGCATAATGCATTTGCTTGGAAAAGGACTCGTCCTTGATTCACTCTCTCACAGTCAAGAGTGGTCAACCAATGCAAATAAGTTTATGAGAAGTTTGCTGTCTGATGAAGACTTTTGGACAACATGTGTAGATCAACAACTTTCAGGCAGTCTTCTCAAGGTCTTGCACAAAATGCTGGAGCAGAAAGACACACAGGAGGGCATTGACTTAAATTTAAAAGTCATTTCGATGCAGTGGATAACCAAATGGTTAAGTCTGGAAGAGCTTCAGAGACTGACTGAAACAATGTTCAAGAAACAACTCCAAAGTAGATTGCCTCCTGCTCAAGTAGTGCACTTCATCTACATGTTTCTAAGTACTGTTCACTCTATTCAATGGTTTGATGAGCTTTCAGCTTGTGTTGAGCAGCTAGGCATAGCGACGTTGAAGTTCATCGTTGACAGAAAGCAGCAAGGTACACTACTAGAAAAAGTGTTCGACCATCCCCAAAGTGCACATATGACCCTGCCGAATTCAGGAATGAAGCTCGTTGTGAAGCACTTGATCTTGAGTATCCAAAGCACTACGATGAGCACAAGCTACATCTGTGAACTACTGAAACCGTATGCGCCCAAAGGAGTCATCGATCTGCACTCTCGGTAAGTAGGATAGATTTGTTTGGTCATGGCTGGGCGTAAAGACTGATGCTGAGGAAGGCTTTGGCTGTAAATAGGTGCCCCCTGTTTTCTATCTTGATCCGCCCCTTGTCACCATAAACTTAGTAAACTTTCCAAAACAACCACAATATCCATAATATATAATGACTGCAACAATATGATTAATTGGGGGCTCAAGGAAAACAGAGTGGCCAGATTTGGACTTAATTCTGTGACCTTCAGATTAGCTAATCAGGGTGTCGAGAAAAAAATATTGTCAAAATAAAGATACCCCTAACAAAGGCGCTTTGAAGCTCAGTTTGTAGAGTGCATGCACAGCTCTAGTAAACTTTTCTCAGATCATCCAAAATTTATTTATATTTTTCCAAGTTTCCCTTGTGGTTTATTACAGGAATGAACAGGCAAATCAAAAGTCATTTTCTCATAAATCGAAACACAACTATTAAATCATTAGTTGAGTCTTGACTACAGTGTTTCAACAACGGGATTAATCGTGTTGCCATGACAACTATGGAAATAGTCACAACTACTGCAAAATTAGTTGCGACTACCTTTTTGGTGAACCAATTGCATCGCTCACGACTATTCATGGCATCATGCTTACTTACAAAACACAATCAGACATCAGTGACTCAATCCTTCAATCCTTTCTGCTTGAATTTTACTATATTGTGCTTGCGGCTATTGCCACAATGCATCTTGAGAGTTGGCAACTATTTGAGTTCTGACTAGTCGAGTATTAAATTTCACTTGTCGCCCAGGTCTAACACTTATTTCATGTTCTGAACACTTTTCATGAATTTTGTTTACTTGACAGAAATGCTGTTGATGTCCTCTTGTCGTTGGTTGAAACAAAGTATGGAGCCAAAGATGACATTTTCACAATCCTTGCAAGCAGCAATTTCTGGCAACTCATCTTCAAGGCAGAAGGGCAAATGGTCTCAGAACTGCACAACAACAAGGTGTACAAGGCAGTGGTAACCAACCTGAGCGGTATCGAGCATGACTACTTAAACAAGAAAGTCACTGTTAGGTTGATCAACAAGCTTGAACGATCAGGAGCTCGTGGTACCTTGGCACAACTTTGCAAGGTTGCAAATACGGGTGCAGACTTTGCAGAGAATAAGGATCAGACATTCAAAGAACCTCTGGAAATTCTTCAACTCCATGAACAAACCCTTCACCAACTGGAAACATTCTTGTTTTTTTGCGGCAAGTTTGCAACGATTCTAAGTGGAAAGGACCTGGAGATGATGAGAAAAGAACTTTCCACACGAAGGCAACATACTGATGAACACAGTCAAACATGTTTGATGAGTCTTGTTAATCCCGGATACTGGGGGTTCTTAACACCTCTCCTGGAAACTGCAAAAAAAACTTTGAAGATATTAGATTCAACTGTGTTCTTAAACATTTGCATTTCTTGTGTTGAAAACATCCAAACAACACAGCTCGGCAGTGCCCCTCTTACAGCTCAAGGTTCTTCCTCAGATAATGACTTGGATGTAGATGTAGTATCTGATGCAGAGGATGAAGATCAGCTCGAAGACGAACCTGAATCGATGTCTCTGAACCTTGATGAGTTCTCTGAGTTAGTTTCATCAAAATGTCTGCCTGTGTATAATGAACTTCGTTCTGATATTGACGCAGGGTGTAAGACCATGACAGTTTGTAACATGAAAATCATGTTTTATGGAGTTATCAAGGTTGAGGCACTCCACCGAGAGCTTGAAATCATGCAGATTCCTAAAAGTAACTCGAAACAATCATTGGACTACCTAAAGAGTTGGATTAACCTGGAAGACTTTGTGGAGTATTCAAAACAATTGCGGCGTCTGTTTAAGACATTTGAAGTACCTGACCAGAAAGCTGGTGACCTTCTGACTAATGTTGAGCTCTTGCTCAATATCTTTGACTCTGACAATGATGAGAAGACGCTTCAAGAAGTTCATATGGCAGTAAAGTCAATTGAAGATGTGGAAAAGAAGTTTAACGATGACGATTGGTGCACAATGCATGAGCTAGTTCAGTCGAAAGACTTGATTCAGTTCCTGAAGCCAATCATTGACGATGACCTAAGAAATCTCACAGACGCAGTGGAGGAGAGGTCAGATTCTTTAGTCAACGAGTCCACCGTGTCAGATCTTATAGAAGTACAGCGGTACATGGGATCCTTTCTGAGAATTGAAGTCATAGACACACCAAAGAAGCTTATCGATGCCATAGCCAAGAGTAAACAACTAGAAATCAAGAATGTGTCTGAAAAGATCAGAACATGCAATGAACATTTCCATGCCCTGAAGAATCTGTACAACAACATTGCTCAGCGAGGAGAGATGACAAAGAAAATAATCAGAAATGCCCTTGAGAAGGGCTCGTACGAATTCGTCTTGAGCAAAGATGGGGAGTTGTGCAAGGTGTCTATGAGCTACACAAGGGATGATGAAACCTCTGCCACATACGAGCAAGATGAGCTGAATGATTTACGAAGTCGAGCACTTCTCATGGTGAACTCAAGAATGTCTTCTCAGCCTGAAAGAAGAGAAGGGTGTAAAGATGATGGTCGTTTGTCCAAAAATCTTCAGGAATTTGTACAGTGCATAGATGAGGTGAATGAAATTGTTAAGCTCTGTTCTCGGCTTGCTAATTCTGGTCATTACCACTTCAGACAATTCCATGATAGTGTCAGAGATCTGGAGAGTCTCCTCTCACTGAAAGACCGCTTGAAAAGAGAAGATTCCAACTGGAGGGTCATTCTGGAGGATGCAAGGGGCGAGTTCTACTTCTTAAATTTCTTCCATGCGAGACAACTATGGCTGCTAGATCAGTTCTTTAGAGGAGAAGTTGATGCCAGGAGGGAAGTTGTAAATCTCTTCCACTATGTCAACCCTGACATCTGTGTGGACATCAACTTGAGAAAGTGTTATGAATCACTAGATGACACTGAGGATTTGAGGATGCGTGTTTTCCAGATTGGTGCAGCTCTCCAGGAAGTCTTTTCAGGAGAGGTGTCTCCTGTTCGAGACATTGTGTGTCTGAAACCTCATCAAAAAGCAACTGTCGAAACAACTGTCCAACGTGGAACTGTGTTTGTAGCAGAGTTAGACCCAGACAGCACTAACTCTATTCCAGTGCTCATGACACTGCTACGGAACACAACTGGAAAGTACCCCCAGCCAAATCATGCGCTTTTCTGCCATTCGGAAACCACAAGGGAAGAGGTGTACCTTTTATTACAGAGGTGTCGCAAAGCATCTACAATGCCACAAAATGATCTGTATGCACTAATAAATGTTGAACAGCTGACAACAGAGATCCAATTTATGCTGGTAGATGAGGTGAGGAGAATTCAGGAAGAGGAATGTTCTTTCCTGTTGGCCATAATTTGCCGTGGGGGATGTCATCACCACATTATCGATCAATTTTCTCCGCATTACACTCACAGAATACAAGGAATGACATCCAATGAAATGCAAGACTGTCTTGAGCAGGGTTGGCCAGATGTTGAAGTAATCACTTCTGAAGTTCCTGGGCTTGGAAAATCAGAGTACATATCTTGCAGAGCTTCAGAAAAGGGGAAAAGTTGTCATTTATTACCGATGGGAGGACCACAGACAAAGATTGATCTCGTCCGTCAGTTGTTGCAGAGGCCTCCATCAGAGTTTCAACTGCTTCACATTGACATAAGAACAACATCCGACCCAAGCTTGATCGATTCCTTCATTTTTGAGCTTTTGGTGGTTGGCATGGTGGTTGCAGGAACCTATTTGTGTGAGTTAAATGTGAGTGACATCTTGATTGAAATTGCAAACACTCAACAGGATAGCCTTAGCGACTCCCTCACAAACTGCTGTAACTTTAAAAGACATCACATTGAATGGGACAACTATGAGAGTTTCCTGGTGAGTGAAGAGGTTAACAGCCCGGTTCAAGTTGTGTGCAGCTACTTGAAAGCAGTGAATGATGGATCACTTGATGCAAAGCAGATAACCTTTTCCAGTTCATCAAAGGGATCACTGCTCCCAGAGGATAAGTGCAGGCATCTCTTAAGAACCCACTTCTCTCCAACATCCAAGATGGCGTTTACTACTGTTAATATGTTCCTGAATGTATTAGCTACAGAGCTGAAGAAACTGTCTGCCTCTCATTACTTCACTGAAGACGCTCTGCGCGCTATGCTTGGGAAAGATGTACATTGTGTTCGATCAGACCTGTTCAAAGCACTTGATGCTGTCGCTCAAGAATTTTCATCTCGCTCTGTAGAGACCGGTGGTACACAGTCAACGACTGGTAGAGACGCAGCAGAAGCTTTGAATGAACATAATCAAGGTCCATCAGTTACCGCGAAGAAAATGGTGGCACGTGTGAAAGGCATGGTACAGTGGGCAGATAGTAATCACCTCATGGTAGTCTTCAATCAGCAAGACACTCAAACGTTGTCAACTCTCTATCGTCTTTTAAGTCAGGTCCCCAAAAGTGTAAAGAACCTGTTCGAACAGCAACTTGCCAAACAGCTACCCGACTACCAGGAAATGTTACAAGAACAACTTCAAACAGTCTTGGAGAAAATCTGTCGAAACACTAGAGATCAATTTCAAAGAAGCAAACTTGGCCATTTGGACAAAGGGTATGCACTGACTCCAGATAACTTAATGAAGATGGTCTTGATTCATATGAGGATTAAGTCTCGGATCCCAGTTGTCATCATGGGTGAGACTGGATGTGGGAAGACAACTCTGATTACGTACCTTGCACGTGTTTGCGAAGTACCTTTCTATGTACTCAATTTTCATGCAGGAATTGAAGTTGACACCATCATTGACTTCATCCATAGCAAGAAAAAAGAAGCAGAAGAAAATCTTGATGGCCAAATATGGTGCTTTCTCGATGAAATCAATACCTGTGATCACCTAGGGCTTCTGAGTGAAGTAATTTGCCACCAAAGTTGTCGTGGGGAACCGTTGCCAATCAACCTTGTTTTTCTGGCAGCTTGTAATCCTTACTCATTGCGCCAGGGAGACATCCAGACTGCCGGATTAACCGATAAACTTGTCACTGATGAGCAGTCAAAGTTGGTGTACAGAGTAAACCCCCTGCCAGAGGCATTGATGGACTATGTGTGGGACTATGGTGCTCTGGACGCAAAAGATGAAAAAGCGTACACTGAGAGAATGATCAAGGGTAATATCAATGATGATTTAGTGCCTCTCTTTGTGGACCTTTTGATAATGTCACAGGAGTTCATAAAAAACACTATGAAGAACAATTACAGTGTAAGCCTGCGAGATGTCAATAGGTGCAAACATCTTGCCCGTTGGATGACTGGTATGCTGAAGGAAAAAAGGCTTGCCAATGTCACGCACCACAAGTATCGTCATCAAGAATATGAAATTAGGGCGATAGTTCTCGCCCTGGCACACTGCTACCATTCTCGGTTAACAACAGCTGTTGACCGGAAAATGTACAGAGAGGAGATGTCCAAAATCTTCAAAGGGAAGAATTATACTGAATTTTCTGAAGGACACATTGAAGAGGTGATCAAAGGCGAACAACTTGACATTCTCAACCGAATGGAATTGGAGGAGGGAATTGCTAAAAATGAG
Organism: Asterias amurensis; assembly: GCF_032118995.1. Lineage (NCBI taxonomy): Eukaryota > Metazoa > Echinodermata > Asteroidea > Forcipulatida > Asteriidae > Asterias > Asterias amurensis. The sequence continues at coordinate 8,358,595 of NC_092659.1, read as the reverse complement.
GCACTGCGAGAGAACGTGTTCGTTGTCCTTATTTCTATTCTAAACCGAATCCCTGTGTTTCTGGTTGGGAAACCGGGATGCAGCAAGTCACTGTCAATGCAGCTCATTCGCAGTAATCTGAGAGGACCCGACTCAAAGGACAAATACTTCAAGAAACTACCTGCTGTCTATGTCGTCTCCTACCAGGGATCAGAATCGTCAACGTCAGAAGGAATCATCAAAGTCTTTGAGAAGGCAAAGCGCTACAAGGAGCACAATCCAGATATCATACCGGTTGTCCTCCTAGATGAGATAGGTCTGGCAGAGAACTCGTCCTTCAACCCTCTCAAGGTTCTTCACAGCTTATTAGAGCCAAGCACAGGTGATTTTCCTGAGATGGCAGTTGTTGGGATATCAAACTGGGCTCTGGATGCTGCAAAGATGAATCGAGCTGTACATCTATCTCGACCAGAACCAAATGAAGATGATCTGTTTGAGACAGCAAAGTCCATTCGAGATGAAAACACAAAACGGAGCGGAAGCGAGACTAGCGGCAAACAGAAAAAAGAGAATGACCTGCTGCTGAAGAAACTAGCTGAGGCTTACCACTCTCACCATCAGTCCCAGGCACGTAAGAACTTCCATGGTTTAAGAGATTACTATTCACTTATCAAGAGTATTGCATTGTCCTCATCACAACAAGACGCAGCCAATTCATTGGAGATTGGTCTTCTTCGAAACTTTGGAGGAAATCAAAAAGCTATGACAAGTATAATGAACAACTTTATGGATACAATGGATGTTGACCAAAATCCTGATTCAAGACCAACGACCATTCAGCTGATAGAAGACAATCTGGAGGATAGGTTTGCCCGCCACCTGATGCTAATAACAAGTGGAGACTCTGCATTAAGCATCATCGAGGAAGTATTAAGTAAGATGAAGAAAAAGTACATATCCCTTCTTGGAAGCCGGTTTGATGATGACCTCTCTGAGGAATACAACTATCGTATCCTGAGTGAGATCATTCTTTGCATGGAAGAAGGTTACATCCTCGTGTTGCGAGACCTGGATAACGTGTACAGTAGTCTCTATGACATGCTGAATCAGAACTATACCATCGTTGGTAAGAAACGGCATTGTCGTGTAGCTCTGGGTGCTTACAGTAATCCGATGTGTCAGGTTCATCAAGATTTCAGGTGCATTGTTGTTATAGACCAGCAGAATGTTGACTACTCTGATCCACCATTGTTGAACAGATTTGAGAAGCAAACTCTCACATTCATGGATGTTGTGAATGATCAACAGAAGGCTGTCATTGCTTCACTGCGGAAGTGGGTTGAAGACATCTCAACAATTCCCAACATGCAGTTTACTCCAAAGCAAGCATTCTTGGGCTACCACAATGATACCCTCCCCTCAATAGTGTTTTCCCAATGTCGAGATGTAAAGCCCGAAGATATGGAAGTGGATCAAATTGTACATCTGTGTAAAAATGATCTTGTAAAAATTGCTCCACCCGATGCAGTTCTAAGGTCATCAAAGTCAAACCTTGCCGTGGATGAAGTAGTCAGCTTCCAGGACCAGTATCTCAAACTCCCAGTAAATGGTGGTTTAAGGCATTATTTGAGGTTGTTACTTTCCCATGAGGTGAAAGACATGGAACAGGCAGCACTTATTGATGAATCTCTGCATGACAACCCATTGAAGTTGATTGTGTATACCTTCAGCAGCATTCACACTGATCTTCGTTCTTGTCTGGCAGACATGCCAGACATGCCAAGTTTCCAGGTAGAGAAACTGAGCAAGTTCAAGTCAGAACGACAACTGAATGCGGCACTCCAACAATTCAATGACAGCAAGGATGAATTGTTTATCCTTCAATGTAAGACATCTCTAGATGCAAAGCATATGCTTCTTGCTAAATGCCTCATAGACCGGTGGATGGCCAAGTACAAGGCGGATGAAATGTATGGAGGAGTCAAACATGCGTGCATAATTGTTCATGTAGAACGAGATCAAGAAGGGATGACATCAAGTTTTCCTTGGCAGTTTAACTTCCTGTGCGGCTGGCAACAAGTCACATTAGATGTACTGGAGGAACCAGAGCTTCAGTTTGAAGAAATCATCAAGATGTCAATAGAAGACATTTGTGACAAGACACTTGATATTGGGAATGTCATTAAGGACAAACTGCTATGGTGTTTCTCATGTATCTTATATACTGATCAGTCTAAAGATGTCAAAGAAATTCTCGAGTTGATCAGACGAATCACCGAGTCTCCGAAGCTCATTGACTGTTTCTGCAGAACGGTTTTACAGGACATTCAGAAAGATGGAGTTGTTGATGAGTCTGGAATTAACAAGGGAGCATGGCAGGTTTCTGTTGCATGTGAACATGAGTTGCTTGTTGAATGTTCTAGCTTCAACTATGCCCTTGTGGAGCACGTGAAACGCAAAATTGGACAGCCACTCTTCAAGATTGTGTTCTTTTTGGAGAGACACAATGCTTGGAACAGCTTCTTCAGTCAGGCTCAACAAAAGGGCGTTTGGAAAACGATGTTCTGTAATCCCTTGATCTTCGATGTTCGATCACATGCACTTCCTGACCCAAATGGGGTAGAATCTTGCCCAATACATAGGACACTTCCGCTGCTGGAATTTCCTTTCTTCAGCAAGCTGTATGACATCATTGAAGAACATCTGAAATGCTTGACGGCAGATGCAAGGGAAAAAATGATTGCAGAACATCCCTATATTGATGCTGCTGAGATGACTACAAAGTTGACACAAGTCTTACATGACAGGTAAGGCTATTTTTCTTTGTATAAAACAAAAAGTATCCCTAACAAGGCAACCTCCTTTTCAGGGGTGACCGATTTAGTCGCACCTATTTTTCCTACTATGCCTATCTCGATCATAACCCCTGGAATTTGTTCGTTAAATGTGCTAGAAACTAGCACATGATAAGAGCGCCTGTAATCAATCTTTTCTACGTGCACGAATGTCTTTCGTCTTAAAGAATGTTTTTTTTTTTTTTTTTTAATTTTTTTTTTTTATAAACGTGTTTGTGCCATGCGCGGGCGCTCATTACATCTAATGCATAAGCTGATCAGTGTTTTTTCTCAGTACATACATCCCTTCCAGGGGTTACTGACGAGAGGTATCAATATGGTGCACTGTCAACGGTAGCGGGGCTGGTTGTCACCATATAATTCAGATGGAAGAGCACAGCCGGCTTGTTAAAATGAGGATGCAATTTCAATTCCCACTCTAGTAATTTTGTTTTGTTCAACTCAATTTTGTACTTGAAGTTTACCCAATGGAAGTTTGCAGGTAAAATTTGTTTAATTGGCAAGTAGTCGGCGTGGTTTACAGTAAAAACCACCAAAAAACGCTTCTTTAAAACAGTTTTGAACAATGGATCAAACCTTGTAATCCTTACAGGAACTTTACAGAATCGGTTTGTGCTTACTAAACAGTTGATGGCAGTGTAGCACTTTATGTAATCCACCATATATACATAAACTGACAAACCTGGGGCCTTTCTCAAAGCTCGGCTCGGGCTCCGGCTCAGGCTCCGCGTGCTGATATCCATGCAATACGCGCTGCTCGAAAATGCAGGTTAAATGCAAGCTGCGTACACAGCACGCGGAGCCTAAGCCTGAGCCGGAGCCCAAGCCGTGGTTTGAGAAAGGCCCCTGAAGTTTGAGATCGATCGGCCACCTTGGTCACGAGACAACATTGAAAAACTAACTACACTTTTAGCACAACATCAACTAACAGAATTGAATGCTCGCTGAGCGATGAACTCTGAACAGGAATTTATTTTTGTTCATATCTCATCGGATATGACGTTTTTAGACAGAAATGTTTCAAGGGATGTTTTCTATTATCATCATTAGACCGTGTAAAGTTTTATGTAAATCTGTGATCTCGGACGGGTTTTCCTCACCAATTCTGTAATGTTTCTTTAAGTGCAATCTTCTTTTGTTTAAAGTAATTTTTCTTTCTTTTCAGACTACCCGAAGCAATCAAGTATGATTTGGCACAGCATGTTGATGATGAGTTTATGGAAGAGCATCTTGATCTGTATCTGAACGATCTATGTAATGTCTTCTCAGTTGACTGCGTGAGCCAAATGTCCCAAGAAGCTCGTGTTCATGCTACCAGGTTGCTTGTCAAATTGCAGGATTCTGCATTAGTGGAGGGTCTGTCAACAATCGAACAACTGTCTTATTGGCATATTTCTCTTCGAATGAGTTCTGACCTTCTGTCTGCAGAGCTTCAGCTTTTGCACATGTACCATGTGACGACGGGGAACAGCTGTGTGCAGTTACTGAGAGTAATAACAGACTCCGTAGACGGACAAGATGTGAAACCATGTTCTGATGATGAAAAGAGTATTGCCTCTACTGAGGATTTTTTGGATGCTAGTGAGGTTTTAGTGTCTGAACTTGAGGAAGATTTGGAACATGACCAAGTTTCAGAAGACTCATCCTTTCTATCAGCTTTTGAAAGTCACTACAGTTATGGTTCAGTCGCATCAGATGAAGCTGAAGGACGTCGAGACATCCCATTGAAGTTCACTCTAGTTTCTCACGTTTGCAAATCTTTACTGCCAACCGATGTTCTCTTGGAACGTTGCCAAAGTCAGAATATTTGGGTGAGGCGCATCAACAATATTCTGTTGCTGGCAGCTAGCATTGAAGTGAGACCACAGGAGCTCCATTACCTTCATCTTTGCAAAGACTTTGTCAACTTGCTTGTCGTGCCCAATAATCTTCCAAATGACAAATTGGCTACACTTGGTGAGCTCATTGCTGACATCGATGACAACACTCTTGACAGCGAAAGGGTCTTAGAGTTTCTATCAGAGACCATACAGGAGGTTTCCAATGAAGAGGCTGAAGAATCCATGCAGCAACTGTTTTTGACGAAGTATTTTGGACGCTGTCTAGAATCCAACATTGACACACCCTTGCTTAATGATATTTTGAGACTGCTTATCACTGGAAAAGGGGAACTCATTGAAGGCTCACGACTAGTCTTGTGCCGTGTCATACTTGCTGAAATTGAGGGCAGAGAGCATCAGTCTGTTTATACAAAAGTCATCCGTGAAGGTGTGAATCCTAACGACTTATCAGATAATCTGGTTACTTTAGACCAGTTGCTTTCGGAAATCCCGTCTGGAGAAAACCACCTATTTGCAGTTCTCTGTTGTGATTTGATTGAGGAGAATGGTTTTCATGACCTTACAGCTTTGCGATTGATGTCTGGTGGTTCTTCTTCACATGTGGTGACTGCAATGAAAGCATGTCGATTACTTGAAAAAGCAGATAAATGTTCTCTTCAACTTGTCTGTGGTTTGGCGTTCTTGAACAAGCTATTCCGTGTTTTCGCAGAGTACCTGATCGAAAATGGTGACACATTTCCCGAGACGAATGAAGACTTTGAACTCCTGAAGCACATTCGTGATGTGGTGGGTTCCTTGAAAACGTGTAACACAGATGTCAATGCCCAACTATGGATCCTGAGGTACCTATCACAGCAAGACAGCATTAATGATCTGCACAAACTGATGTCAAGTTTAGGCAGGAAAGTAGATTTCCTTAAAGGGATTAGTGTGACTGATATATGCTCCAGCTCTGGCATTGGCTTCAATCCTGTGAGCTACATGGACGTGGGAGGAGAGATTACCAAGGCCTTGGCAGATTTGCAGCTGCATAACAGAAGGGATGGCATGAAAGCTGTGATGGCCAGTCTGAAATCCACTCCAAAACAACGTGTTGCATTCATGGTTGTCCTTGCAGATTATTATTACTTTGCTGGTCAAACAAAAGATCTTTCTGACTCTAAAAAGTCTCAAACTAAATGGATTGTCAAGGAAATTGAGAAAGTAAGTCTTGACAAAACACCATGGTGGCAACTCTTGAAGGTTGTCTTGGGATTGTCTGATTTCAGGGGAAGAATGCAACTATCAAAGCAGTCCAAGGTCAGTGATGTGAGGCTAGCCTCTGTGCTGCTGCATATATCTGCAGTTGCTGTTGGTAATCATTCAGCAGGTCAACAAATGCGTAACTTCTTGCAGTTTCTCTGTCCATCTGAAGAACTAAAGGACTTGCATTTCCCTGGTGCAGCAACATCATCCTGGAAGGCAAATCAACAGGCAAGATCAGTCATTTGCAAATGTAGTCAACTGTTGGTACAGAGCCTGGAGCAGGATTCACATAGGGTGAAATGTCCAACTTGTGGCAGAAAGATCAACTGGCCAGTCTTGCTAGGAGCTGATGATGAGGAAGAGTATGAAACCGCTAATGGATATAAGTATCCTCCAGTTGAATCCTGGGAAAACCTGGAACAAACAGGCAACATCTCCATCTTATCTAGATTCATCATCGACTTCTTGGTCCATGGATGTTTGTTTATTGCATCCCAACTATCCCCAGGAGAGTCCCATCGGCTTTATGTATGCACTGCTGCCAAGCTTGAGATGAGATTGACAAAGCTCTGGGATACAATGCCAGTAATTCTGAGGGCTGGTCGTCAAGACACATGTGTGCTTCTTCATTGTATCATTAAGGAAATCAGCCCGATGCTCACAGATACACAGTACACATTTGTTTCAGCTGCAGATCGGGACCAGCAGGAGATTGAGATAGACAAAGCAGTTCAAAAGATACTGTGGAATTCCACACATTTCAGGAAACAGTTTCTGCAAGATTCCTTTGAAGCGTTTGGTACACCAGTTGATAAATCAATGCAGCATCAACTACAGGAGTTGGACAGTATTGATGGAGACACATGCAAGCTGTTATCAAGATCCGTGCGTCAAAAACGTCAGCCATCTCTTGAAGATCTCAAGGCATGCTTTTGTGATAGAAGCAAGAATGCAGAACGCTTTCCTTTCCTTCATCTAGTCTTGTCACAATATAATGCCTTGAAGTACGTTTGTCATCTACCTGCTTTGCTTGATTGGAACAAACTAGTAAGTGCTCAACTTAGTCAGCAGCGTGAAAAACGCAGTTATGCCAATCGACCAGTCAGCTCTTTGATTGAGGCTTTTCCAAGTTTGTCTGTTCCCTGGAACGCCTTCAGAGATGCAGCCAAAGAAGTTTGTGATGGATGGACTGAACTTACTGGTGAAACTACGAAGCCTGATTATATCACCAATGACTCCAAGATCATAAAGTGCCTGATGCCAACAGGGAAAGAGCAGAACACCCTCAAGCAAATGATAAAGACTCTACAAGAAGTACAAAACAAATTCTTGACAAAGGCTCTTGAGATTGCTGTTACGAAAGAGTGTCCTGCAATTAGCTTTCTTATTAAAGAAAACCACCTTGCTGCTCTCCAAACAAAGCCTCTCGATCAAGTAGGGAAGAAGGACATCATAACCAATCCCTGGAATGATCGGTGTCTTTGCTATCACGACATCAATACTGAGTACGGTCATGGCACAGAGGTCACATATCAGTTAAACCAGATTGAAATGGACGTAGCTTTAACCACTGTAGTTAATAAAATGGTCCTAACAGATGTCTGCGCATTGGAAGGCTTTATCTTTTCAGATGATCTCTACCACTCTTCAACAGCCATTCTTGAGGAAATGGCAGCAAAAGTCAAACAGGAAACCTTGCCAAAGGATATTGTAAATCTGGTCAATCAAGGTGACAGAAGAAAGCAGGGCACTTTCACAAACGACCTGCTTCAGCAGTTAGAAGTTCTCATGGGTTTAATTAAGAGAACAAGTGGTGAACCAGAGGCTACTTTACAAGACTACATCAGTAAATGGAGTGACATCTTAACAATTGAGTCACCAGAACTGTTTGCATCCATCAAGTTGAAACACATAGTTTCTCTTTATCAGCAATTGGAGGTGCTGTTAGCAGCTGCTACTGTACAGACTTTAGGTGAAGAGTTTCAAACGAAGCTCCCTGTGAAATCTGAGCATGAGCTGGAGAGATGTTGCAGTGAAAGACCCGGCGATGCCCTCCTCCAGATCAGAGACATCCTGAAGAGGTTTGTTTTCCGCTACCTCAGGGCCCGACATAGCTTTGAACCAGACTGCAAGAAGAGACTGCGTGACCTGTTGAAGGACATGAGTGGCCATGATCGTGTGATGCCCCTGCTCCACAAGGATCTACAACTGTGTCACATTGTGAAACTTCTGGAGTTCTTTGATAGAAAAATCAAGGTAAATACTAAGCAATTGAGGTTTGGGGACAAAAGTTAATATTGATTTACCCTTTTTGATATTCAAATACTTTTACCAATAATATTATAAAAATGCAGTATATATTCCAAGTCCATGGCAGGCTCCAACACCTAAAGGGGTGTGTTGCCTTTAAACTGTGCATTTTGGTGCTAAAAAAGCCTTTAGACTATTATGATCTACACAAAGATACCTTGAAGCTGTGTGGTGTTCCTTTAACTGGGTGAACTAGCATGATGCACCAGTTTTTGTGTCAAAAATTTGGTTCTCAAAAATGATGGACTGTGTTATTGATAAAGAAAACCCCACAAACTTATGGTCTGTGCTATCTCGGCTAAATCGATCGCAAAAACCATCTCTGCCCTCACATGTACCCATTCACCTCTAGGTGGAGAGAAGCAATGATAGTAACATGTCTTGCTCAGGGACACAAGTGTCGCAACCGGGATTCGAACCAACACTCTGCTGAACAGAATCACCAGAGCTCGAGTTTGGTGCTCTTTTAGCCACAACACCCTGTTTTAGCTTTCACAAAGTATAAGGAAAACCTGAATTTGTTTTTGTTTTAGTATTCGTTTGGATCATTATATTCTACTTTTAAACGTATTTCCAACCATGTTAGTCTGATAACAAATGTTGTTTAAAGGCAGTGGACACTATTGGTAATTACTCAAAATAATTATTATCATAAAACCTTTCTTGACTAAGAGTAATGGGGAGCTGTTGATTGTATAAACATTGTGAGAAACAGCTCCCTCTGAAGTGCCATAGTTTTCGAGAAAGAAGTAATTTTCCACGAATTTGATTTTGAGACCTCAGATTTAGAATTTGAGGTCTTTAAGTCAACTTTATGTGACCATGGTGCGACAAGGGTGTTTTTTCTTGCATCAATTTTCGCAACTTTGACAACCGCTTGAGCTAAAATTTTCACAGGTTTGTTTTTTTATGCATATGTTTAGATACACCACTAGTCTTTGACAATTACCAATAGTGTCCTGTGTCTTTAAATTCAAATTTAATGTGTCCCTTCAATTAGCTTCGAAAATTAATTGGAAACTTCATGAAAAGACACTAAATTCTGAGTTGCTCGTGTCATAACAGCAGTCTAAAGATTTCATGTTCGTGTACATAAGCACAGAAATGAATTTTAATAGTTTTGGAGGCAAAACAGTGATTTACAATGCCTAAAATAACTTTTTTTGCGATGATCATCTACATGTACTGTCAATCTTTATATGAGGTGCGACTTTAAAGCATGACGGCTTTGAAATGTTCACAATTTCTTTTTTATACCAAATTTCAGCAAAAGGAAAAAGATAAGTCGTCCACCAAGATGAAGCGCAAAACCACGTCAAAGAGAGAATCACATGCGTTTGGTGCCTACTGAAGACACTAGGGTAAGTTTCTTGTTAATCAGAGACGTAAAGTCGTTGGACCTGTGTTTTGTGTAATGCAACTAAAGGCATTGGACACTGTGGTAATTACTCTAGATAATTGTTTGCATAAAAACTTTCCTTGGTATTAAGCAATGGAGAGCTGTGTTGATAGTATAAAAACATTGTGAGAAATGGCTCCCTCTGAAGTAACATAGTTTTGAGAAAGAAGTAATTTCTCACTTAAAGGCAGTGCACACTATTGGTTATTGTCAAAGACTAGCCTTTACAGTTGGTGTATCTCAACATATGCATAAAATAACTAACCTGTGAAAATTTGAGCTCAATCGGTGATCAAAGTTGCAAGATAAGAATGAAAGAAGAAAACACCCTAGTCACACGAAGTTGTGTGCGTTTAGATGGTTGATTTCGAGACCTCAAGTTCTAAATCTGAGGTCTTGAAATCAAATTCGTTGAAAATGACTACTTCCTCGAAAACTATGGCACTTCAGAGGGAGCCGTTTCTCACAATGTTTTTTACCATCAACCTCTCCCCATTACTCGTCACCAAGAAAGGTTTTATGCTAATAATTATTTTGAGTAACTACCAATAGTGTCCACTGCCTTTAAATATTTGAACTGAATTCGAGACGTCTTCAAGCAATTGAAAACACACAACTTGTGCGAAAAGGGTGTTTTTTCTTCCATTACTCTCTGGGATGACCAATTGAGTTAAACTTTTCAAACATTTTTTTTTAATGCAAATGTTGACATACACCAAGTGAGAAAACTGCATGGTCTTTGACAATTACCAAAGGTGTCCAGCCAGTGCCTTGTAAAGAGCCCAGTTCAAAGAGAAGGGGCTCGCCCCGGTTTTCCTGGCTTGGCAGTGAATTGCACCATAGCACCTTTTAAACCAGTACATTGTGCTTTGTAAAAGGAGAAGATCTCATAATTCAATCGAGTTCTACATACCTTGCCGGAAATAGTGTATGTTAAAGCGCCTTGAGCATCACTGAGTGACGGATATGCATGCTACACGTTTAATATTCTTTTTACCTTAAAGAAGTAAATGATTTTGCCATAAAGTTGTTGCCCTGTTAAAAGAACACGTTGCCTTTGATCGGTCGAGTTGGTCTTTGAAAAGCGTTTGTAACCGTTTTTTTTATAAAATGCATATGGGTAGAAAGATGCTGTAAAAGTAGAATACAATGATCCACACAAACATGCCTCGAATTTGCACGGTTTTCCTTTTACCTCGTCGACTAACACGGTCGGCCATTTATGGGAGTCAAACTTTTGACTCCTATAAATGGACGACCGTGTTAGTTCGCACAGTAAAAGTAAAACCACGCAATTTTGAGGCAAACTTGTGTGGATCATTGTATTCTACTTTTAAAACATCTTTCCAACCATATGCATTTTATAACAAACGGTTACAACTGCTTTTTATAGACCAACTCGTGCAATCCAAGGCAACGTGTTCCTTTAAGTGTCGGTTGCAAACAAACGCCATGTGCTTTTAGTGACCCACCAGAAAAGTATGAAAACTGAATTGATGGGAGGATAACTAAGTAATCTGTCCTGCTTAGGACCCATGTTCAACATTGGTTGTTGCCAAAGACCAGTACATGCACCTCAAAAGAACAAAATGTACATGAAAAAAAAATCTGTGAAAAATTAGCGTCAATCGGTCACTTGAGTCACAAGAAAAAGAATATATTCAACAAATGTTACCCAAAAATATACCTTTGGCTTTTGAAATCGTTCACTTGTTTTAATTCTATATAAATGAACCTGTATACAATAAATTTTCAATTCGATTTTTCAAAACATTTTGAGATAATTCTAAGCAAATGTGTCCATGCAGAAAGACAAATTCTGAGAAGCTTTTCAGATTCCAGTTTTGGGGCTTAAAGAAATAATTTGTTGTTTTACCTAACCACATTACTTCGAAGTGAATGGTTCTCAAAATGCTTTATACTATTAAACACTGATGAAGGCTTCTAACCATGAAGCTGGTGCAAGTTTCCTCTCTGGGTGAATTATAAGTTGTTTGGTCTTAAACACCTGCTTGAACGAAAATGTCAAGTCGTGAACTTTGCTGAATTCCACTTAAAATGTTTTCGATGAATAAGGAAATCGATTCATATGATTATAAATAGGTTTCAGTTGTGTAAAAAAACAATCATTTTGTATGCCCTTGTCCAGAGCTTTTCTGCGAGATTTGCGAAAAGCCCCGTTACGTAATCACTCTCAAATTGTCATAAGTAGATAAAGCCGCTTTGTTGCAGCGTGATGTATAACAAAGCAAACTCCCACAAATGACGTCAGCGGCATTGTCCTTTGACGCCCGCTCTCAACAGCAGAAGTGTTTTTATTTTTTCAAAAAACCCTTAGGTAGGGGCCTGATTTTTTAATCGATAGGTACGAAAAGTTCAGAAGTGTACACATATCAAAATTACATTAAAATGGTGAACAAGTGCATTATAAACAAGTAAAAATACAATTTCTGTTGAAAACGTTCCGCTCAGGTAGCTGATTAAAGCACTAACACATTGTTTGTCTTTTGCTCTTTTGTTTCTGCCAGGTAAGGCTGCGAGACAGGAATGGCATAAATGATCTGCAGACAGCGTCCCACTCTCTTCGCCAACAGATGCCCAGAGTGATGCAAGTCTACTGTCACAAAAACCATTTCCTCAAACTTCGAGCCTCTGTAAATATAAAGATCACTGATTGCAAATATAAATTCTAAACATTTTAAACATTGTAGAGATAACTTGTTAAGTCTGGTAAATACCACATTAGTTTTAAGGACCCTTCTTTATGTATTATGTACACTGTAAATAGTTGATACACACTATACAAAGCCATCTTTGAAATATCATTTTAAAAATGATTGATGGACTCTTTGGTAAAGTGGATATAGTATAAGATGATGTGTTTCTCTTTCATGTTGGACACATCAAATGACTCTGATAACATTATTTTTGTGTGAGCTTTGACCACACACTCAACCTATGTTTTGTTTCTGTGTAGTATAGATACTGTGCATTTGGATAAGTGCAGACCACCATTATGGTGTTTTGTTTATATTATGCACTTACATGTTAAACATGTTTTTTAGATAAGCCCAGTTGCATAAATGACCATTGATGCATCAATTTTCATTTAAAGGTGTATCTGTCGGTGTGTTTACCAATGGTCACTATACTGACTGATATGACATATCACTGACTTCTCTACTAACGAGACACTTTCAACTGCTGGCGAGTGATATAACTTGTAGTTCTTGGCTGTATATACAAATGAAGTATTCAAGTGTTGACAGTTTTAGAAACACCCATAGTTTCTGTTGGGGGGGGGGGGGGTTAGCATTATGTGCTTATTATAATTGTGTCATGAAATACCCAAAAGCTGAATTGGGTATGATTGGAGTTTTGAGTAATGTAGTATTGATGTATATCAATGTGATAATTATCTCTGTATATGTGCACATAATAACCACCATGTTTTTGTTTGTTTAATAGTATAGTGTTGCTAATTGGGACAACGAGGACCAATATGATTCTCTGTAGTTTTAGTTCTTGGAGAAACAAAAAGTGATAAAAGATATCATGTATTGAGTAAATCTATAGTTTATGTTGAGACAAACCATGACAGTAAGGGGTACTGTTTTCATATTCTCTGTAAATAATTGTTGGGGGCACACCCCATGAGCTGATAACTTAAAACACTTTGTTTCTCTATAATATACACAGAATGCGTCTTTATGACAAATTGATTAAATCTATACAACAAATTGGAGTACCATAAATGATTTAGGACACGCACAAATTGTGAGGACTGAAGTGTCAATTTCAAATAATTAGTTTTCTCTTTTGTTGTATGCATGTACTTGCCATGTGAATTTGGATACACAAAGTCGCCAGTTACCAGCAAGTTTTTTCTTTCTCACTATTTTTAAATAAGTGTTTGTGACACTAGATGATAACTGAGCATGATGAGTCATAAGTTAATTCAGAAATTAGTTCCCAAACTGTTGTTACCGTATTAGTTTGTTTGGGCACAGACAAGCTAACACAAATATGTATTGGAAATAACTAAGTGTTGGGATTAACATAATAATATCTTTTAAATGCCCGAGTATTGACTCATTGTACATAGTATTAGTGTGTTGGAAAACAACTGTTGTTAACTGCATTATAATTACACATTTTATATCTTATTCTCTTGGTGAGGGGGCAAACCCAAGTATTGATGACTGAAATTGCACTTTTTTCACCAGGTGTATCAATTGTGTTACACATAAACCAAGCTTTCATACCTTTTATTTGATACATATGTAATTTCTTTTTATTATATATAATTATTTGCTAGTAGTGTGCTTTTACACACCCAAGCAAAGAAGACTTACATGAGTTTGTTGTAAACTTCTGACCTCTGTTTCATAACTTGGAAAGATGATACCCTAACCAATAGTCATGTTATTGTTTTTCATATTTGTATGTTTGGAAACCCAAGATATATAGAAGAGTTTGCGGTAACACCATGTAATAACAATCTCTAAATGAGTTGGGGTGGTTCTGAAAAGAACCGTTGGGTTAACTCGACGTTTCGATCAGTATGCTCTGATCGTCTGCTGTTACAAAGACTGTATCACCAAGATATAATGTTTTTCTTCACTTGATATTGGCTTGTTGGGACATACCAACAGCTGATACTAGATAATGTTTTTCTGTGTACCATTTAAACAATATACTCTAATTGCAATATGACACACCAAGTGGTGTAGACTATCACCACACAATGACTTGTATATACAATGTACTGTGATAATATGTTGGGACACACACAAGCAGTGATGATTGAATGTCACACTTCTTTGTGTATTCTAGTAATTTTTTAATTCAAAAAGTTATCTGGGAGGATTGTTACATTATTATTAGATATGTAATCTTAGTAATTGTTTTGGGAGACACTAAGTTACAAAAGACTGTATCACCACATAATGATTTTGTAATATACTTTGATAATATGTTGGGACACACACAAATGATGATGACCGGACACTGTGAATCTCTCCAAATCACTCAACATATTCAAGAACAGTTTAAAAACTCATTTTCATGGAGAATCTTTTTGTTAAGTTTATGTTCTTATTTTGTTGGTTGCTACTTTCATTGCTTATAGTTGTTCTTTTGTAGAGTAGCGCCATGAGCGTCGCTTGCGGCGGATACCGGCGCTTGATTAAGTGTAAATGATTATTATTATTATTTCACATTTTTTGTTTAATACCAAAAGTTTCTTGGACGACTGTAATGTAATATACACTATGCTATGAAGACTATCACTATGGTACTTAACTATCTGTTTAAACTGTGATAGTGTGTAGGGACACACACACAAGCATTAATGATTGGATTGCACACTTCTTTGTGTATGGGAGGATTGTAACATACTGCATGTGTATATACTCTAATTGTATTCGGACACACTATGTTATGAAGGATTTGTTGGGACACATTCAAGCAGTGATGATTGGATGGCACCCTTATTGTTTGTTTGTAATATCAAAAGTTGCTTTGGAGATTTGTGAACATGATACTCTATAATTGTATTGGTACACTGTTATGAAGACTTTATCACTACAGAATGATTATGTATAACTCTATGATAGTGTGTTTGAACAAAAACAAGCATTGTTGGTTGGATGACACACCTTTCGGTGTTTTTTTTTTTAAATACTAAAGTTACTTGGGGCAATTGCAACTTTAAAGATGTATACTCATTTGTATTGGGTCACACTATGTTACAAAAACTGTTTCACTAAACATAATGATTACCTATCCTGTACTGTGATAGTGTGTTGGGAAACGCAAGCTGTGATGCTTTGGTTAGGAACGCACAAAAGCAACTCTGATGAGGGCAGGATATGTTTGTTTATATTTCATAATTGGTGGTGGGGGGGGGGGGGGGGGTTGACGGGGGCGATGGGGGTTGTTGTTTGTCCGGTATGCATGATTAATACAACTCATATTACATTTATAATAGATGTTAAATTTGCGCCAGGGATAAATATTAATAATTTTTGGTGTTTAACCCTCATCGGTGTATGGGTTAACGCAAAAATTAATATTCAAATTACAACGATACTGAAATTTGATAAGAGTAGATAATTGTGTCATGTGTTAAAGTATAACTCAAATTACATTTATAATAGATAAATTTGCTCCATGGATAAATAATAATAATTTTTGGTGTTTAACCCACATCGGTGTATGGGTAAAGACAATAATTAATATTCCAATTACAACGACGCATTTACTGAAATTGGATAAGAGTAGATAATGTTGACATGTGTTAAAGTATAGAGTAGTTTTAATGAACCACGCAACCCATTGGTTGCTATAATGTCTACTATCTGTGTACAAACAGAAACTGTGCATTATTTGTGGTAAACCTTAAATGAATAATTGGGTTTACATTGTATTATGTGAGCACTAAGCTATAATTACTTCAAATTGTGTTCATTATTGTATGGACACCAGTTGATTCACTGTTACTTGCTTGTGATGATGTAAACGCATAGCTTTTTTTTAGCAATGTTATAACTGCGATTATCAGAATGCTTATTTTTTTATAAATCTCATTGGGATTCGGGTACATGTATGAGCAGTCATTGACGAATTAGGCGCCTGCAGGATTTTTGACATCAAGTTCTTCTGTCTTTAAAAAAAAGTGTTCAGTCTTAATGTAAAAAGCTTAATTAATGAGAAAACAAAACAAAAAGCACAACTCATGTTGTTTTGTAGTGAATGCACAACTTCAGCAGCTACGAAAAATATAAAAGTAAAAATAGCACTTTTGATTTACTTACATGTAGTTAACTATTTTATGAAAATTGCCATTTTACTTTACTTTCGTTCAATAGTTTAACAATTACACTCAGAAACCGGGCAGTGACGGTTTAAGTTTTAAATATGCCAATAACGGTAAACTAATTTTGGTTTTAATCATTTATATTTTGCTGAAAGAATGCATGTGTTTATTGCGACGACTATATTTCTACAGTACGAAGAGTACCATGCAAAATTAAAAACCGGATGTTTTTTTTTTAAATGTTGATATAAACATAAAACCATTCCATTTCGAAGATAATATTATTCAATATTTTGATTGGGGTGCTTTTTGTTTCTGTCAAAAATCAGGGTTGTTTTATACATTGATTTTTAAATCAGCAGTTTGGGTTGGTATGTTACGTAATGAAACTTAATCCATCTCTTTTAAAGACAGTGGACACTGTTGATAATTGTCAAAGACCAGTTTTCCCTCTTGGTGTATCTCAACATGCACACAATAACAAAGCTCTGAAAATTTGAGCTTGATTGGTCGTCGGAGTTGAGAGATAACTATTAAAGAAAAAACACCTTTGTCACACGAAGTTGTGTGCTTTCAGATGCTTGATTTCGAGACCTCAAATTCTAAACTTGAGGTCTTGAAATCAAATTCGTGGAAAATTACTTCGTTCTCGAAAACTATGTCACTTCAGAGGGAGCCGTTCCTCACAATGTTTTATACTATCAACAGCTTCTCATTACTCATTACCATGTAAGGTTTTATGATAAATGTTTTGAGTAATTACCAATAGTGCCCACTGCCTTTAATGAGCGCTATCAATTATTTTGATTTGAATAATGATTGGTAATTTGCAGATTAAGGTTCATGTTTTATTTTATTAAAAACGTTTTACCTTAAACATGATTTTTGATGTGAGTTTATTATTTGTTGATCATTGTTCGGAAAAGCACTTGTGATAAGATATTTTTTATTATAGTTCAAATTTCTACACCTTTATTGCAATTGTTGCACGTCACCAATATGGAAGTAAAAATGTACTGGACTAGGTTACTGGAGTTTGAACTTGCCTTTGGACTTGAGTTTATTTGTTAATGTTTTCTGGGGAAAACCAAACGTGGGATAAGTTATAACTTCACTTGAATTAGATATGCTTAAATTTTTGTTGTAAATGTCTACATATTGTGTCAATAATATGGAAGTAAAAATTGAACCGATGAAGCAGGAGTCGAACCTTGGCGTTCTTTTAATTGGAGTTGGATTGGTTAAATATTGTTTGGGAAAACCAAATGTGGGGTGAGCCTATTAAATATTTTCATGTTCATGTTACGTTTTCCTGATTCCTTTATTTAATCTTATTGTGTTTGTATTCAGTTAATTTGGGTGATTCTCAACCTTGAAGGCCCGGCCCCACTGCAGCGATAACGAGAACGATAACGATATTGACGCAAAGAGAACGCATTCTATTGGTTGAATGAGCGTGTGCGTATTCTGCGTGGAGCAATTCAACCAATAGAACGCGTTCTCTTTGTGCCGTGAACGTTATCGTTTTCGTTATCGCTGCAGTGTGACTCGGCTAAAGATTGTTTGGCCTTTGCTGTCAACATTTGAATAATGCATAACGTTAAGGCAATTGATACTTATTGGTCATTATTCAATAATTGTTGGCATAAAAACTTACTTGGTAACGATCGTTGAATAGTAGTTTTTGAGAAAGGTGCAATTTCTCACTAAAGTAATATTTGAATTGAATAACATACCTCGGCCGAGATCTTGAATTCAAGGCGTCTGAAAGCACACAACTGGTGCGACGATGGTGTCTTTCTATAATTATATTCTATCACAACTGAGGACAAATTTTCATAAGTTTGTTCTGTATGCATATGTTGAGAAACGCCAAGTAAGAAGGCTGATTTGACAGTATTATCAAAGGTGTCCTGTGCCCTTCAAGAAAGCACATCGACTTAAAAGCAGAAACATAGAGATACGCCGTAATTCTACGTGTCTGTACATCAGACGACTGAAATGAATAAGCTTTCCATAACTGTGTTTTGAATTTGTTTTGATTTGTCCGAGGTGTTGTTTGTCAGCTCGGCGCCCATACAACATTTGACCAATCAAAACATAGCTATAAGAAGCTTATGTCACTGCACGTTTATCCAATGAAATAATTTTATCAAATGTAATCACTGGTTCTCAAAAGCAGGTACCTGCGGATAAAGACTGGGGTCACAGGCCAAGTTTATGTGGTACTCTGAGCGAGTTCGCTCGTCCCCAGCGCCATGCTTTCACCAAAGGCGCTGGGATGGGCAAACGTATCATGCACTGTCATAGGTTTAGAAATGCGCAGTCCCATCATGCATCACATTCACACTGCACCATCATTTCTATGCACTATACGCATGACGTACTATAAATATGCCCAATTTGGAACTTCACCGTACCTACTGACAAAAGATCGCACAAGCTCCGCAAGGAACAGCTGCAGCTCGCCTATTGTTGTAGCATGTGTACGCTTGGGTACCATATCGGGCAGCACATAGTTTGTTATATAATACAATTGTGTATGAACGGTCAATGTCTGCACTGCGCCTATAGTCTGCACTGATCTATTGGAATGTTCGATGAGTTGCCGCAATGATCTTTGCTGCTCTGACCACACCCTAGAATGCACGTATGCCTCTAGATTTTTACGAACTTCATTACAAGCTTTCTACGTCATGTCTTCATGTTATCAACACATTCCCATACAGACTTTTCCGACTGAAGAGGGACGCTGTACATTGGATACATGTATAGTTTTTAACAGTTTAAGGGCTCACATTTCTATTTATCCCTGCATTATGAGAGATAGCCATGTGTGAAATATGCATACAGGAAGCTGGATTGTTATGAACAAGGCAAAATTTGGTTTGTGCCAACAAATCTGACGCTGATTTGGTAGCAGGACGCCAAAAGAACGCAATGGAAACGCAACACAACTGATTGGTGGTGATCCCGAATATTGGGAAGACATGCACATAATCTCACATATCTGCAGAGCAGCAAAACACCGTCAATACCGAAGAGGAAGAGGTGTTGAACGACATAGATCGCCAGAAATGCCAGAGACGAGATTCCCGGTATCATAGTATGACCCTACATCATCTTCCGGATGGCTACCTTTACAAGGTAGGTCTACACACGATTTTATATCCACTTTAATCAGGTGCGTCATTGCGCAGGCACGCCTGTAGTTGTATTGTACTGTCTGCAAAACTAATACGGATAATTTCCCGTATAATGCCACCACCTTTTCACTCATTACAAAAAAAAAGATGCTCAATTGAGGTATACTTGGATACTATATTATTTCATGTCTGATGAAAAAGTGTTGGCGCCATACGGAAACATCCCCTCTCTCCAATCAAAATTACATGAGAAGTTCTTTGAAGGGTCTATGTAACTTTTGTAAAACAGGAAACACAATGTCCACAGATTTACACAGTTTGAAGATAATGATAGTAGAAAGCTTCCCTGAAAATATTACGTGCTGAGGTGCTATAGTTTTTGGGAAATGAGTAAAACAATGTCATAAAAATAATTTTGGTCTCATGAGACCAAAATTATTTTAATCATTTACAAACGTATTTTCATGACATTGTTTTACTAATTTCTTAAAAACTACAGCACCTCAGTTAGTGGTATTTGAAGGGAAGCTTTCCACTATCATTTTCTTCAAACCCTGTAAGTTTAATGTAAATCTATTGACATTATTTTTGAAAAAGGTACCCAAATCCAATTTGACATGCAGGACATTTCAAAGGGTCAGCCAACATAAATGCACCAACAGTTTAAACAAATGATGTTTAAAGGCACACCATAATCACTAAATACTTTCTTGAAAAAGATCGTTTTGATATGAGATTTGAATGAATTTAGTGAGTGTAATAATATACCGATTACGCTACCAATGTGATCACGTAACCTAGCTAGAATGGGTATATAAAAAACGAGGTTACACAGTAAAGACATGTGAAGACTCGTGACGATGGACCATAATCGGCTGTATTTTCGATAAATAACATTTTTAACTTTAACGAAGCCCTTTTTATAATGTTGAATGTTGTACTGATTTAAATCGCACTTTATACTGTTTGTCAGTATTGTACCACACAAAAAAAGTTTCTTTTGAGAGTATGGTTAGACTACGCGATTTTTCGCTCGTGCACGGCGTGAACTCGAGCTGTGCCATGTGAGACCAAGGAGCGCAATCGGTCTTTTTACGAATGTTATAAGGTGGCAAACTATTCCTTAAAAAACGATTGTCCAAGGCCCACACTTCGTGTATCACAACTTCTATATCAAATAACAAACCTGTGAAAATTTAGGCTCAGTCGGTCATCGGAGTCTGGAGAAAATAACGGAAAACCCACCCGTGTATCCGCGCGTTTCGCCGTGTCATGACATGTGTTTAAAATAAATCCGTAATTATAGCTAACGAGAATTGATATTGTTTTACTGTTTTCTCAAAAATTAAAGCATTTCATGGAATGATATTTCAAGGGAAGTCTTTCACCACTACCTTCTGTAAACCCTGTAAGTTATGTGTAAGTCTGTGAAGTTTTTTTTCTGTACCGAAAGGGTCCAATGGCTGTAAAGAGACTGGACAGTTTTGGTAATTACTTGTTTTTTTTACAAAATAATTGTTAGCATAAAAACTTTCTTAGTAACGAGCAATGGAGAGCTGTTGATAGTGAAATATTTTGTGAGAAACGGCTCCCTCTGAAGAAACGTAGGTTTTTGAGAAGGTAATTGTTTTCACTAAATAGTTTGAATTGAGTGCGATACCTCCGCTGAAGTCTCGAATTCAAGCATTTAAAAGCACACAACTTTGTGTGACAAGGTTTTTTTTATTCCATCATTAAGTTCGACCACCAATGAGTTCAAAATTTCACAGGTTTATGTTTTTATGTTCATATTGAGGTGTACCAAGTAAGAAGGCCGGCCTTTGACAATTGCCCAAGGTGTCTAGTGGCTTTGAAGGAACACGTTGCCTTCGATTGGTCTGTAAAAAGCGTTTGTAACAATTTTTAAAAAATGCGTATGGTTAGAAAGATGTTTTAAAAGTAGAATACAATGATCTACACAAGTTTGGCTCGAAGTTGCGAGGTTTGCCTTTTACTGTGCGAACCAACACTGTCGGCCAGTCAAAACTTTGACTCCCATAAATGGCAGAGCGTGTTAGTCGACGAGGCATGTTTGTGTGGATCATTGTGTACTACTTTTTACACAACTTTTTCCCCATGTGCAATTCATAACAAACGGTTACAAACGCTTTTCAAAGACCAACTCGACCGATCCAAGGCAACCTGTTCATTTAAGTAAATGGGAGCAGCATGTAAACATAACAAAAAACACGTTTAAACTTTTTAAATCAGTCCAAACTTATATAAATTAACGATGCATGGGTGACTTATGGCCTATTGGACCATATTTTGATCTACCATAGTGGAGGTTGTTAAAATCTGAACATGGCAATCCTGTGGTGGTAAAATGTTGAAGATTGAGCATGATACTGGGATCGAAATTACCCGTTGTACATTTTGTTTTTCTCTCCGACATGTACAAAACTCCCATAGTGGAGGCTGTTGTAATCGTTTCTGAGCAACCCCGCCTAGTTGAGCTTTTTCTATCAAGAAGTGTGCAAGTCGCCCTAAACCTTAGGAGTATGCCAGCATGACTAAGGTACAAACTGCATCTCCCTAGCATTTTTGGTTCCAGAGTTATTCCAGAGCGAAGCTGAAAGTTTTTAATTGTCCTGCCTTATTTTTCAATGACCCCCTTATTGTTGGTTGGCACCCTGACTGCGCCGTGTCATTGTATACGCGTATAAACGCACAATGTACGTCAACTTAAAATGGGTGTCTGCTCGCGCCGTCGCATCTGGCCCCGCCTTAAAAATCGTCAGAGCATTAGGTTTTGTACGAGAGGAAAGCCCTTGAACATGGCAACCCTGTGGTGGTAAAATTGTGAAGAATGAGCAGGATACTGGGATCGAAATTACCCGTTGTACATTTTGTTTTTCTCTCCGACAGCTCTGTGCGCAAAACTCCCATAGTGGAGGCTGTTGAAATCGTTTCTGAGCAACCCCGCCTACTTGAGCTTTTTACTATCAAGAAGTGTGCAAGTCGTCCTAAACCTTTTATAAAATGGACGCAGGAGTATGCCAGCATGACTAAGGTACAAACTGCATCTCCCTAGCATTTTTGGTTCCAGAGTTATTCCAGAGCGTAGCTGAAAGTTTTTAATTGTCCGGCCTATTTTTTCAATGACCCCCTTATTGTTGGTTGGAACCCTGACTGCGCCGTGTCTTTGTATACGCTGTATACACGCACAGTGTACGTCAATTTCTAATGGGTGCCTGTTCGCGCCGTCGCATCTGGCCCCACCTTAAAAATCGTCAAAGCTTTAAGTTTGGTACGAGAGGAAAGCCCTTGAACATGGCAATCCTGTGGTGGTAACATTTTGAAGAATGAGCAGGATACCGGGATCGAAATTACCCGTTGTACATTTTGTTTTTCTCTCTGACAGCTCTGTGCGCAAAACTCCCATAGTGGAGGCTGTTGAAATCGTTTCTGAGCAACCCCGCCTACTTGAGCTTTTTCCTATCAAGAAGTGTGCAAGTCGCCCTAAACCTTTAAAAAATGGACGCAGGAATATGCCAGCATGACTAAGGTACAAACTGCATCTCCCTAGCATTTTTGGTTCCAGAGTTATTCCAGAGCGTAGCTGAAAGTTTTTAATTGTCCGGCCTATTTTTTCAATGACCCCCCCCCTTATTGTTGGTTGGAACCCTGACTGCGCCGTGTCTTTGTATACGCTGTATACACGCACAGTGTACGTCAACTTCTAATGGGTGCCTGCTCGCGCCGTCGCATCTGGCCCCGCCTTAAAAATCGTCAGAGCTTTAAGTTTGGTACGAGAGGAAAGCCCTTGAACATGGCAATCCTGTGGTGGTAACATTTTGAAGATTGAGCAGGATACTGGGATCGAAATTACCCGTTGTACAATTTGTTTTTCTCTCCGACAGCTCTGTGCGCAAAACTCCCATAGTGGAGGCTGTTGAAATCGTTTCTGAGCAACCCCGCCTACTTGAGCTTTTTCCTATCAAGAAGTGTGCAAGTCGCCCTAAACCTTTAAAAAATGGACGCAGGAATATGCCAGCATGACTAAGGTACAAACTGCATCTCCCTAGCATTTTTGGTTCTAGAGTTATTCCAGAGCGTAGCTGAAAGTTTTTAATTGTCCGGCCTATTTTTTCAATGACCCACTTATTGTTGTATGGAACCCTGACTGCGCCGTGTCTTTGTACCCTCTGTATACACGCAAAGTGTACGTCAATTTCTAATGGGTGCCTGCCCGCGCCGTCGCATCTGGCCCCGCTTTTAAAAATCGTCAGAGCTTTAAGTTTGGTACGAGAGGAAAGCCCTTGAACATGGCTATCCTGTGGTGGTAAAATTTTGAAGATTGAGCAGGATACTGGGATCGAAATTACCCGTTGTACATTTTGTTTTTCTCTCCGACAGCTCTGTGCGCAAAACTCCCATAGTGGAGGCTGTTGAAATCGTTTCTGAGCAACCCCGCCTACTTGAGCTTTTTCCTATCAAGAAGTGTGCAAGTCGCCCTAAACCTTTAAAAAGTGGACGAAGGAATATGCCAGCATGACTAAGGTAAAAACTGCATCTCCCTAGCATTTTTGGTTCCAGAGTTATTCCAGAGCGTAGCTGAAAGTTTTTAATTGTCCGGCCGATTTTTTCAATGACCCCCTTATTGTTGGTTGGAACCCTGACTGCGCCGTGTCTTTGTATACGCTGTATACACGCACAGTGTACGTCAATTTCTAATGGGTGCCTGTTCGCGCCGTCGCATCTGGCCCCACCTTAAAAATCGTCAAAGCTTTAAGTTTGGTACGAGAGGAAAGCCCTTGAACATGGCAATCCTGTGGTGGTAACATTTTGAAGATTGAGCAGGATACCGGGATCGAAATTACCCGTTGTACATTTTGTTTTTCTCTCTGACAGCTCTGTGCGCAAAACTCCCATAGTGGAGGCTGTTGAAATCGTTTCTGAGCAACCCCGCCTACTTGTGGTTTTTCCTATCAAGAAGTGTGCAAGTCGCCCTAAAACTTTAAAAAATGGACGCAGGAATATGCCAGCATGACTAAGGTACAAACTGCATCTCCCTAGCATTTTTGGTTCCAGAGTTATTCCAGAGCGTAGCTGAAAGTTTTTAATTGTCCGGCCTATTTTTTTCAATGACCCCCTTATTGTTGGTTGGAACCCTGACTGCGCCGTGTCTTTGTATACGCTGTATACACGCACAGTGTACGTCATTTTCTAATGGGTGCCTGTTCGCGCCGTCGCATCTGGCCTCGCCTTAAAAATCGTCAAAGCTTTAAGTTTGGTACGAGAGGAAAGCCCTTGAACATGGCAATCCTGTGGTGGTAAAATTTTGAAGATTGAGCAGGATACCGGGATCTAAATTACTCGTTGTACATTTTGTTTTTCTCTCCGACAGCTCTGTGCGCAAAACTCCCATAGTGGAGGCTGTTGAAATCGTTTCTGAGCAACCCCGCGTACTTGAGCTTTTTCCTATCAAGAAGTGTGCAAGTCGCCCTAAAACTTTAAAAAATGGACGCAGGAATATGCCAGCATGACTAAGGTACAAACTGCATCTCCCTAGCATTTTTGGTTCCAGAGTTATTCCAGAGCGTAGCTGAAAGTTTTTAATTGTCCGGCCTATTTTTTTCAATGACCCCCTTATTGTTGGCCTGACTGCGCCGTGTCTTTGTCTACGCTGTATACACGCACAGTGTACGTCAATTTCTAATGGGTGCCTGTTCGCGCCGTCGCATCTGGCCTCGCCTTCAAAATCGTCAAAGCTTTAAGTTTGGTACGAGAGGAAAGCCCTTGAACATGGCAATCCTGTGGTGGTAAAATTTTGAAGATTGAGCAGGATACCGGGATCGAAATTACCCGTTGTACATTTTGTTTTTCTCTCCGACAGCTCTGTGCGCAAAACTCCCATAGTGGAGGCTGTTGAAATCGTTTCTGAGCAACCCCGCCTGCTTGAGCTTTTTCCTATCAAGAAGTATGCGAGTCGCCCTAAACCTTTGAAAAATGGACGCAGGAATATGCCAGCATGACTAAGGTACAAACTGCATCTCCCTAGCATTTTTGGTTCCAGAGTTATTCCAGAGCGTAGCTGAAAGTTTTTAATTGTCCGGCCTATTTTTTCAATGACCCCCTTATTTTTGGTTGGAACCCTGACTGCGCCGTGTCTTTGTATACGCTGTATACACGCACAGTGTACGTCAATTTCTAATGGGTGCCTGTTCGCGTCGTCGCATTTGGCCCTGCCTTAAAAATCGTCAAAGCTTTAAGTTTGGTACGAGAGGAAAGCCCTTGAACATGGCAATCCTGTGGTGGTAAAACTTTGAAGATTGAGCAGGAAACCGGGATCGAAATTACCCGTTGTACATTTTGTTTTTCTCTCCGACAGCTCTGTGCACAAAACTCCCATAGTGGAGGCTGTTGAAATCGTTTCTGAGCAACCCCGCCTACTTGAGCTTCTTAGCTATCAAGAAGTGTGCAAGTCGCCCTAAACTTTTAAAAAATGGACACAGGAATATGCCAGCATGACTAAGGTACAAACTGCATCTCCCTAGCATTTTTGGTTCCAGAGTTATTCCAGAGCGTAGCTGAAAGTTTTTAATTGTCCGGCCTATTTTTTCAATGACCCCCTTATTGTTGGTTGGAACCCTGACTGCGCTGTGTCTTTGTATACGCTGTATACACGCACAGTGTACGTCAACTTTAAATGGGTGCCTGCTCGCGCCGTCGCATCTGGCCCCGCCTTAAAAATCGTCAGAGCTTTAAGTTTGGTACGAGAGGAAAGCCCTTGAACATGGCTATCCTGTGGAGGTAAAGTTTTGAAGATTGAGCAGGATACTGGGATCGAAATTACCCGTTGTACATTTTGTTTTTCTCTCCGACAGCTCTGTGCACAAAACTCCCATAGTGGAGGCTGTTGAAATCGTTTCTGAGCAACCCCGCCTACTTGAGCTTTTAAGCTATCAAGAAGTGTGCAAGTCGCCCTAAACCTTTGAAAAATGGACACAGGAATATGCAAGCATGACTAAGGTACAAACTGCATCTCCCTAGCATTTTTGGTTCCAGAGTTATTCCAGAGCGTAGCTGAAAGTTTTTAATTGTCCGGCCTATTTTTTCAATGACCCCCTTATTGTTGGTTGGAACCCTGACTGCGCCGTGTCTTTGTATACGCTGTATACACGCACAGTGTACGTCAACTTTAAATGGGTGCCTGCTCGCGCCGTCGCATCTGGCCCCGCCTTAAAAATCGTCAGAGCTTTAAGTTTGGTACGAGAGGAAAGACCTTGAACATTGCTATCCTGTGGTGGTAAAGTTTTGAAGATTGAGCCGGATACTGGGATCGAAATTACCCGTTGTACATTTTGTTTTTCTCTCCGACAGCTCTGTGCGCAAAACTCCCATAGTGGAGGCTGTTGAAATCGTTTCTGAGCAACCCCGCCTACTTGTGGTTTTTCCTATCAAGAAGTGTGCAAGTCGCCCTAAACCTTTAAAAAATGGACGCAGGAATATGCCAGCATGACTAAGGTACAAACTGCATCTCCCTAGCATTTTTGGTTCCAGAGTTATTCTAGAGCGTAGCTGAAAGTTTTTAATTGTCCGGCCTAATTTTTTCAATGACCCCCTTATTGTTGGTTGGAACCCTGAGTGCGCCGTGTCTGTGTATACGCTGTATACACGCACAGTGTACGTCAATTTCTAATGGGTGCCTGTTCGCGCCGTCGCATCTGGCCTCGCCTTAAAAATCGTCAAAGCTTTAAGTTTGGTACGAGAGGAAAGCCCTTGAACATGGCAATCCTGTGGTGGTAAAGTTTTGAAGATTGAGCAGGATACCGGGATCGAAATTACCCGTTGTACATTTTGTTTTTCTCTCCGACAGCTCTGTGCGCAAAACTCCCACAGTGGAGGCTGTTGAAATCGTTTCTGAGCAACCCCGCCTACTTGAGCTTTTTCCTATCAAGAAGTGTGCAAGTCGCCCTAAATCTTAAAAAATGGACGCAGGAATATGCCAGCATGACTAAGGTACAGACTGCATCTCCCTAGCATTTTTGGTTCCAGAGTTATTTCAGAGCGTAGCTGAAAGTTTTTAATTGTCCGGCCTATTTTTTCAATGACCCCCTTATTGTTGGTTGGAACCCTGACTGCGCTGTGTCTTTGTATACGCTGTATACAGTCATAGTGTACGTCAACTTTAAATGGGTGCCTGCTCGCGCCGTCGCATCTGGCCCCGCCTTAAAAATCGTCAGAGCTTTAAGTTTTGTACGAGAGGAAAGCCCTTGAACATGGCTATCCTGTGGTGGTAAAGTTTTGAAGATTGAGCAGGATACTGGGATCGAAATTACCCGTTGTACATTTTGTTTTTCTCTCCGACAGCTCTGTGCGCAAAACTCCCATAGTGGAGGCTGTTGAAATCGTTTCTGAGCAACCCCGCCTACTTGAGCTTTTTCCTATCAAGAAGTGTGCAAGTCGCCCTAAACCTTTAAAAAATGGACGCAGGAATATGCCAGCATGACTAAGGTACAAACTGCATCTCCCTCGCATTTTTGGTTCCAGAGTTATTTCAGAGCGTAGCTGAAAGTTTTTTATTGTCCGGCATATTTGTTCAATGACCCCCCCTTATTGTTGGTTGGAACCCTGACTGCGCCGTGTCTTTGTATACGCTGTATACACGCACAGTGTACGTCAATTTCTAATGGGTGCCTGCCCGCGCCGTCGCATCTGGCCCCGCCTTAAAAATCGTCAGAGCTTTAAGTTTGGTACGAGAGGAAAGCCCTTGAACATGGCAATCTTGTGGTGGTAAAATTTTGAAGATTGAGCAGGATACTGGGATCGAGATTACCCGTTGTACATTTTGTTTTTCTCTCCGACAGCTCTGTGCGCAAAACTCCCATAGTGGAGGCTGTTGAAATCGTTTCTGAGCAACCCCGCCTACTTGAGCTTTTTCCTATCAAGAAGTGTGCAAGTCGCCCTAAACCTTTAAAAAATGGACGCAGGAATATGCCAGCATGACTAAGGTAAAAACTGCATCTCCCTAGCATTTTTGGTTCCAGAGTTATTCCAGAGCGTAGCTGAAAGTTTTTAATTGTCCGGCCGATTTTTGAATGACCCCCTTATTGTTGGTTGGAACCCTGACTGCGCCGTGTCTTTGTACACGCTGTATACACGCACAGTGTACGTCAATTTCTAATGGGTGCCTGCTCGCGCCGTCGCATCTGGCCCCGCCTTAAAAATCGTCAGAGCATTAAGTTTGGTACGAGAGGAAAGCCTTGAACATGGCAATCCTGTGGTGGTAAAATTTTGAAGATTGAGCAGGATACTGGGATCGAAATTACCCGTTGTACATTTTGTTTTTCTCTCCGACAGCTCTGTGCGCAAAACTCCCATAGTGGAGGCTGTTGAAATCGTTTCTGAGCAACCCCGCCTACTTGAGCTTTTTCCTATCAAGAAGTGTGCAAGTCGCCCTAAACCTTTAAAAAATGGACGCAGGAATATGCCAGCATGACTAAGGTACAAACTGCATCTCCCTAGCACTTTTGGTTCCAGAGTTATTCCAGAGCGTAGCTGAAAGTTTTTAATTGTCCGGCCTATTTTTTCAATTAGCCCCTTATTGTTGGTTGGAACCCTGACTGCGCCGTGTCCTTGTATACGCTGTATACACGCACAGTGTACGTCAATTTCTAATGGGTGCCTGCTCGCGCCGTCGCATCTGGCCCCGCCTTAAAAATCGTCAGAGCTTTAAGTTTGGTACGAGAGGAAAGCCCTTGAACATGGCAATCCTGTGGTGGTAAAATTGTGAAGATTGAGCAGGATACTGGGATCGAAATTACCCGTTGTACATTTTGTTTTTCTCTCCGACAGCTCTGTGCGCAAAACTCCCATAGTGGAGGCTGTTGGAATCGTTTCTGAGCAACCCCGCCTACTTGAGCTTTTTCCTATCAAGAAGTGTGCAAGTCGCCCTAAACCTTTAAAAAATGGACGCAGGAATATGCCAGCATGACTAAGGTACAAATTGCATCTCCCTAGCATTTTTGGTTCCAGAGTTATTCTAGAGCGTAGCTGAAAGTTTTTAATTTTCCGGCCTATTTTTTCAATGACCCCCTTATTGTTGGTTGGAACCCTGACTGCGCCGTGTCTTTGTATACGCTGTATACACGCACAGTGTACGTCAATTTCTAATGGGTGCCTGCTCGCGCCGTCGCATCTGGCCCCGCCTTAAAAATCGTCAGAGCTTTAAGTTTGGTACGAGAGGAGAGCCCTTGAACATGGCAATCCTGTGGGGGTAAAAATTTGAAGATTGAGCAGGATACTGGGATCGAAATTACCCGTTGTACATTTTGTTTTTCTCTCCGACAGCTCTGTGCGCAAAACTCCCATAGTGGAGGCTGTTGAAATCGTTTCTGAGCAACCCCGCCTACTTGAGCTTTTTCCTATCAAGAAGTGTGCAAGTCGCCCTAAACCTTTAAAAAATGGACGCAGGAATATGCCAGCATGACTAAGGTACAAACTGCATCTCCCTAGCATTTTTGGTTCCAGAGTTATTCCAGAGCGTAGCTGAAAGTTTTTAATTGTCCGGCCTATTTTTTCAATTAGCCCCTTATTGTTGGTTGGAACCCTGACTGCGCCGTGTCTTTGTATACGCTGTATACACGCACAGTGTACGTCAATTTCTAATGGGTGCCTGCTCGCGCCGTCGCATCTGGCCCCGCCTTAAAAATCGTCAGAGCTTTAAGTTTGGTACGAGAGGAAAGCCCTTGAACATGGCAATCCTGTGGTGGTAAAATTGTGAAGATTGAGCAGGATACTGGGATCGAAATTACCCGTTGTACATTTTGTTTTTCTCTCCGACAGCTCTGTGCGCAAAACTCCCGTAGTGGAGGCTGTTGAAATCGTTTCTGAGCAACCCCGCCTACTTGAGCTTTTTCCTATCAAGAAGTGTGCAAGTCGCCCTAAACCTTTAAAAAATGGACGCAGGAATATGCCAGCATGACTAAGGTACAAACTGCATCTCCCTAGCATTTTTGGTTCCAGAGTTATTCCAGAGCGTAGCTGAAAGTTTTTAATTGTCCGGCCTATTTTTTCAATTAGCCCCTTATTGTTGGTTGGAACCCTGACTGCGCCGTGTCCTTGTATACGCTGTATACACGCACAGTGTACGTCAATTTCTAATGGGTGCCTGCTCGCGCCGTCGCATCTGGCCCCGCCTTAAAAATCGTCAGAGCTTTACGTTTGGTACGAGAGGAAAGCCCTTGAACATGGCAATCCTGTGGTGGTAAAAGTTTGAAGATTGAGCAGGATACTGCCATCGAAATTACCCGTTGTACATTTTGTTTTTCTCTCCGACAGCTCAGTGCGCAAAACTCCCATAGTGGAGGCTGTTGAAATCGTTTCTGAGCAACCCCGCCTACTTGAGCTTTTTCCTATTAAGAAGTGTGCAAGTCGCCCTAAACCTTTAAAAAATGGACGCAGGAATATGCCAGCATGACTAAGGTACAAACTGCATCTCCCTAGCATTTTTGGTTCCAGAGTTATTCTAGAGCGTAGCTGAAAGTTTTTAATTGTCCGGTCTATTTTTTCAATGACCCCCTTATTGTTGGTTGGAACCCTGACTGCGCTGTGTCTTTGTATACGCTGTATACACGCATTGTGTACGTCAATTTCTAATGGGTGCCTGCTCGCGCCATCGCATCTGGCCCCGCCTTAAAAATCGTCAGAGCTTTAAGTTTGGTACGAGAGGAATGCCCTTGAACATGGCAATCCTGTGGTGGTAAAATTGTGAAGATTGAGCAGGATACTGGGATCGAAATTACCCGTTGTACATTTTGTTTTTCTCTCCGACAGCTCCGTGCGCAAAACTCCCATAGTGGAGGCTGTTGAGATCGTTTCTGAGCAACCCCGCCTACTTGAGCTTTTTCCCTTCAAGAAGTGTGCAAGTCGCCCTAAACCTTTAAAAAATGGACGCAGGAATATGCCAGCATGACTAAGGTACAAACTGCATCTCCCTAGCACTTTTGGTTCCAGAGTTATTCTAGAGCGTAGCTGAAAGTTTTTAATTTTCCGGCCTATTTTTTCAATGACCCCCTTATTGTTGGTTGGAACCTTGACTGCGCCGTGTCTTTGTATACGCTGTATACACGCACAGTGTACGTCAATTTCTAATGGGTGCCTGCTCGCGCCGTCGCATCTGGCCCCGCTTTAAAAATCGTCAGAGCTTTAAGTTTGGTACGAGAGGAAAGCCCTTGAACATGGCAATCTTGTGGTGGTAAAATTGTGAAGATTGAGCAGAATACTGCCATCGAAAATACCCGTTGTACATTTTGTTTTTCTCTCCGACAGCTCTGTGCGCAAAACTCCCATAGTGGAGGCTGTTGAAATCGTTTCTGAGCAACCCCGCCTACTTGAGCTTTTTCCTATCAAGAAGTGTGCAAGTCGCCCTAAACCTTTAAAAAATGGACGCAGGAATATGCCAGCATGACTAAGGTACAAACTGCATCTCCCTAGCATTTTTGGTTCCAGAGTTATTCCAGAGCGTAGCTGAAAGTTTTTAATTTTCCGGCCTATTTTTTCAATGACCCCCTTATTGTTGGTTGGAACCCTGACTGCGCCGTGTCTTTGTATACGCTGTATACACGCACAGTGTACGTCAATTTCTAATGGGTGCCTGCTCGCGCCGTCGCATCTGGCCCCGCTTTAAAAATCGTCAGAGCTTTAAGTTTGGTACGAGAGGAAAGCCCTTGAACATGGCAATCTTGTGGTGGTAAAATTTTGAAGATTGAGCAGAATACTGCCATCGAAAATACCCGTTGTACATTTTGTTTTTCTCTCCGACAGCTCTGTGCGCAAAACTCCCATAGTGGAGGCTGTTGAGATCGTTTCTGAGCAACCCCGCCTACTTGAGCTTTTTCCCGTCAAGAAGTGTGCAAGTCGCCCTAAACCTTTAACAAATGGACGCAGGAATATGCCAGCATGACTAAGGTACAAACTGCATCTCCCTAGCACTTTTGGTTCCAGAGTTATTCTAGAGCGTAGCTGAAAGTTTTTAATTGTCCGGCCTATTTTTTCAATTAGCCCCTTATTGTTGGTTGGAACCCTGACTGCGCCGTGTCCTTGTATACGCTGTATACACGCACAGTGTACGTCAATTTCTAATGGGTGCCTGCTCGCGCCGTCGCATCTGGCCCCGCTTTAAAAATCGTCATAGCTTTAAGTTTGGTACAAGAGGAAAGCCCTTGAACATGGCAATCCTGTGGTGGTAAAATTGTGAAGATTGAGCAGGATACTGGGATCGAAATTACCCGTTGTACATTTTGTTTTTCTCTCCGACAGCTCTGTGCGCAAAACTCCCATAGTGGAGGCTGTTGGAATCGTTTCTGAGCAACCCCGCCTACTTGAGCTTTTTCCTATCAAGAAGTGTGCAAGTCGCCCTAAACCTTTAAAAAATGGACGCATAATATGCCAGCATGACTAAGGTACAAACTGCATCTCCCTAGCATTTTTGGTTCCAGAGTTATTCCAGAGCGTAGCTGAAAGTTTTTAATTGTCCGGCCTATTTGTTCAATGAGCCCCTTATTGTTGGTTGGAACCCTGACTGCGCCGTGTCCTTGTATACGCTGTATACACGCACAGTGTACGTCAATTTCTAATGGGTGCCTGCTCGCGCCGTCGCATCTGGCCCCGCCTTAAAAATCGTCAGAGCTTTACGTTTGGTACGAGAGGAAAGCCCTTGAACATGGCAATCCTGTGGTGGTAAAAGTTTGAAGATTGAGCAGGATACTGCCATCGAAATTACCCGTTGTACATTTTGTTTTTCTCTCCGACAGCTCAGTGCGCAAAACTCCCATAGTGGAGGCTGTTGAAATCGTTTCTGAGCAACCCCGCCTACTTGAGCTTTTTCCTATTAAGAAGTGTGCAAGTCGCCCTAAACCTTTAAAAAATGGACGCAGGAATATGCCAGCATGACTAAGGTACAAACTGCATCTCCCTAGCATTTTTGGTTCCAGAGTTATTCTAGAGCGTAGCTGAAAGTTTTTAATTGTCCGGTCTATTTTTTCAATGACCCCCTTATTGTTGGTTGGAACCCTGACTGCGCTGTGTCTTTGTATACGCTGTATACACGCATTGTGTACGTCAATTTCTAATGGGTGCCTGCTCGCGCCATCGCATCTGGCCCCGCCTTAAAAATCGTCAGAGCTTTAAGTTTGGTACGAGAGGAATGCCCTTGAACATGGCAATCCTGTGGTGGTAAAATTGTGAAGATTGAGCAGGATACTGGGATCGAAATTACCCGTTGTACATTTTGTTTTTCTCTCCGACAGCTCTGTGCGCAAAACTCCCATAGTGGAGGCTGTTGAGATCGTTTCTGAGCAACCCCGCCTACTTGAGCTTTTTCCCTTCAAGAAGTGTGCAAGTCGCCCTAAACCTTTAAAAAATGGACGCAGGAATATGCCAGCATGACTAAGGTACAAACTGCATCTCCCTAGCACTTTTGGTTCCAGAGTTATTCTAGAGCGTAGCTGAAAGTTTTTAATTTTCCGGCCTATTTTTTCAATGACCCCCTTATTGTTGGTTGGAACCTTGACTGCGCCGTGTCTTTGTATACGCTGTATACACGCACAGTGTACGTCAATTTCTAACGGGTGCCTGCTCGCGCCGTCGCATCTGGCCCCGCTTTAAAAATCGTCAGAGCTTTAAGTTTGGTACGAGAGGAAAGCCCTTGAACATGGCAATCTTGTGGTGGTAAAATTGTGAAGATTGAGCAGAATACTGCCATCGAAAATACCCGTTGTACATTTTGTTTTTCTCTCCGACAGCTCTG
Organism: Asterias amurensis; assembly: GCF_032118995.1. Lineage (NCBI taxonomy): Eukaryota > Metazoa > Echinodermata > Asteroidea > Forcipulatida > Asteriidae > Asterias > Asterias amurensis. The sequence continues at coordinate 8,324,206 of NC_092659.1, read as the reverse complement.
TGCGCAAAACTCCCATAGTGGAGGCTGTTGAAATCGTTTCTGAGCAACCCCGCCTACTTGAGCTTTTTCCTATCAAGAAGTGTGCAAGTCGCCCTAAACCTTTAAAAAATGGACGCAGGAATATGCCAGCATGACTAAGGTACAAACTGCATCTCCCTAGCATTTTTGGTTCCAGAGTTATTCCAGAGCGTAGCTGAAAGTTTTTAATTTTCCGGCCTATTTTTTCAATGACCCCCTTATTGTTGGTTGGAACCCTGACTGCGCCGTGTCTTTGTATACGCTGTATACACGCACAGTGTACGTCAATTTCTAATGGGTGCCTGCTCGCGCCGTCGCATCTGGCCCCGCTTTAAAAATCGTCAGAGCTTTAAGTTTGGTACGAGAGGAAAGCCCTTGAACATGGCAATCTTGTGGTGGTAAAATTTTGAAGATTGAGCAGAATACTGCCATCGAAAATACCCGTTGTACATTTTGTTTTTCTCTCCGACAGCTCTGTGCGCAAAACTCCCATAGTGGAGGCTGTTGAGATCGTTTCTGAGCAACCCCGCCTACTTGAGCTTTTTCCCGTCAAGAAGTGTGCAAGTCGCCCTAAACCTTTAACAAATGGACGCAGGAATATGCCAGCATGACTAAGGTACAAACTGCATCTCCCTAGCACTTTTGGTTCCAGAGTTATTCTAGAGCGTAGCTGAAAGTTTTTAATTGTCCGGCCTATTTTTTCAATTAGCCCCTTATTGTTGGTTGGAACCCTGACTGCGCCGTGTCCTTGTATACGCTGTATACACGCACAGTGTACGTCAATTTCTAATGGGTGCCTGCTCGCGCCGTCGCATCTGGCCCCGCTTTAAAAATCGTCAGAGCTTTAAGTTTGGTACAAGAGGAAAGCCCTTGAACATGGCAATCCTGTGGTGGTAAAATTGTGAAGATTGAGCAGGATACTGGGATCGAAATTACCCGTTGTACATTTTGTTTTTCTCTCCGACAGCTCTGTGCGCAAAACTCCCATAGTGGAGGCTGTTGGAATCGTTTCTGAGCAACCCCGCCTACTTGAGCTTTTTCCTATCAAGAAGTGTGCAAGTCGCCCTAAACCTTTAACAAATGGATGCAGGAATATGCCTGCATGACTAAGGTACAAACTGCATCTCCCTAGCATTTTTGGTTCCAGAGTTATTCCAGAGCGTAGCTGAAAGTTTTTAATTGTCCGGCCTTATTTTTTCAATTAGCCCCTTATTGTTGGTTGGAACCCTGACTGCGCCGTGTCTTTGTATACGCTGTATACACGCACAGTGTACGTCAATTTCTAATGGGTGCCTGCTCGCGCCATCGCATCTGGCCCCGCCTTAAAAATCGTCAGAGCTTTAAGTTTGGTACGAGAGGAATGCCCTTGAACATGGCAATCCTGTGGTGGTAAAATTGTGAAGATTGAGCAGGATACTGGGATCGAAATTACCCGTTGTACATTTTGTTTTTCTCTCCGACAGCTCTGTGCGCAAAACTCCCATAGTGGAGGCTGTTGAAATCGTTTCTGAGCAACCCCGCCTACTTGAGCTTTTTCCTATCAAGAAGTGTGCAAGTCGCCCTAAACCTTTAAAAAATTGACGCAGGAATATGCCAGCATGACTAAGGTACAAACTGCATCTCCCTAGCATTTTTGGTTCTAGAGTTATTCCAGAGCGTAGCTGAAAGTTTTTAATTTTCTGGTTTTTTTTTTTCAATGACCCCCTAATTGTTGGTTGGAACCCTGACTGCGCCGTGTCTTTGTATACGCTGTATACACGCACAGTGTACGTCAATTTCTAATGGGTGCCTGCTCGCGCCGTCGCATCTGGCCCCGCTTTAAAAATCGTCAGAGCTTTTAGTTTGGTACGAGAGGAAAGCCCTTGAACATGGCCATCTTGTGGTGGTAAAATTGTGAAGATTGAGCAGAATACTGCCATCGAAAATACCCGTTGTACATTTTGTTTTTCTCTCCGATAGCTCTGTGCGCAAAACTCCCATAGTGGAGGCTGTTGAAATCGTTTCTGAGCAACCCCGCCTACTTGAGCTTTTTCCTATCAAGAAGTGTGCAAGTCGCCCTAAACCTTTAACAAATGGACGCAGGAATATGCCAGCATGACTAAGGTACAAACTGCATCTCCCTAGCATTTTTGGTTCCAGAGTTATTCCAGAGCGTAGCTGAAAGTTTTTAATTTTCCGGCCTATTTTTTCATTGACCCCCTTATTGTTGGTTGGAACCCTGACTGCGCCGTGTCTTTGTATACGCTGTATACACGCACAGTGTACGTCAATTTCTAATGGGTGCCTGCTCGCGCCGTCGCATCTGGCCCCGCTTTAAAAATCGTCAGAGCTTTTAGTTTGGTACAAGAGGAAAGCCCTTGAACATGGCAATCTTGTGGTGGTAAAATTTTGAAGATTGAGCAGAATACTGCCATCGAAAATACCCGTTGTACATTTTGTTTTTCTCTCCGACAGCTCTGTGCGCAAAACTCCCATAGTGGAGGCTGTTGAAATCGTTTCTGAGCAACCCCGCCTACTTGAGCTTTTTCCTATCAAGAAGTGTGCAAGTCGCCCTAAACCTTTAAAAAATGGACGCAGGAATATGCCAGCATGACTAAGGTACAAACTGCATCTCCCTAGCACTTTTGGTTCCAGAGTTATTCCAGAGCGTAGCTGAAAGTTTTTAATTGTCCGGCCTATTTTTTCAATTAGCCCCTTATTGTTGGTTGGAACCCTGACTGCGCCGTGTCCTTGTATACGCTGTATACACGCACAGTGCACGTCAATTTCTAATGGGTGCCTGCTCGCGCCGTCGCATCTGGCCCCGCCTTAAAAATCGTCAGAGCTTTAAGTTTGGTACGAGAGGAAAGCCCTTGAACATGGCAATCCTGTGGTGGTAAAATTGTGAAGATTGAGCAGGATACTGGGATCGAAATTACCCGTTGTACATTTTGTTTTTCTCTCCGACAGCTCTGTGCGCAAAACTCCCATAGTGGAGGCTGTTGGAATCGTTTCTGAGCAACCCCGCCTACTTGAGCTTTTTCCTATCAAGAAGTGTGCAAGTCGCCCTAAACCTTTAAAAAATGGACGCAGGAATATGCCAGCATGACTAAGGTACAAATTGCATCTCCCTAGCATTTTTGGTTCCAGAGTTATTCTAGAGCGTAGCTGAAAGTTTTTAATTTTCCGGCCTATTTTTTCAATGACCCCCTTATTGTTGGTTGGAACCCTGACTGCGCCGTGTCTTTGTATACGCTGTATACACGCACAGTGTACGTCAATTTCTAATGGGTGCCTGCTCGCGCCGTCGTATCTGGCCCCGCTTTAAAAATCGTCAGAGCTTTTAGTTTGGTACGAGAGGAAAGCCCTTGAACATGGCAATCTTGTGGTGGTAAAATTGTGAAGATTGAGCAGAATACTGCCATCGAAAATACCCGTTGTACATTTTGTTTTTCTCTCCGACAGCTCTGTGCGCAAAACTCCCATAGTGGAGGCTGTTGAAATCGTTTCTGAGCAACCCCGCCTACTTGAGCTTTTTCCTATCAAGAAGTGTGCAAGTCGCCCTAAACCTTTAAAAAATGGACGCAGGAATATGCCAGCATGACTAAGGTACAAACTGCATCTCCCTAGCACTTTTGGTTCCAGAGTTATTCCAGAGCGTAGCTGAAAGTTTTTAATTGTCCGGCCTATTTTTTCAATTAGCCCCTTATTGTTGGTTGGAACCCTGACTGCGCCGTGTCCTTGTATACGCTGTATACACGCACAGTGTGCGTCAATTTCTAATGGGTGCCTGCTCGCGCCGTCGCATCTGGCCCCGCTTTTAAAATCGTCAGAGCTTTAAGTTTGGTACGAGAGGAAAGCCCTTGAACATGGCAATCCTGTGGTGGTAAAATTGTGAAGATTGAGCAGGATACTGGGATCGAAATTACCCGTTGTACATTTTGTTTTTCTCTCCGACAGCTCTGTGCGCAAAACTCCCATAGTGGAGGCTGTTGAAATCGTTTCTGAGCAACCCCGCCTACTTGAGCTTTTTCCTATCAAGAAGTGTGCAAGTCGCCCTAAACCTTTAAAAAATGGACGCAAGATTATGCCAGCATGACTAAGGTACAAACTGCATCTCCCTAGCATTTTTGGTTCCAGAGTTATTCCAGAGCGTAGCTGAAAGTTTTTAATTGTCCGGCCTATTTTTTCAATTAGCCCCTTATTGTTGGTTGGAACCCTGACTGCGCCGTGTCCTTGTATACGCTGTATACACGCACAGTGTACGTCAATTTCTAATGGGTGCCTGCTCGCGCCGTCGCATCTGGCCCCGCCTTAAAAATCGTCAGAGCTTTACGTTTGGTACGAGAGGAAAGCCCTTGAACATGGCAATCCTGTGGTGGTAAAATTTTGAAGATTGAGCAGGATACTGCCATCGAAATTACCCGTTGTACATTTTGTTTTTCTCTCCGACAGCTCAGTGCGCAAAACTCCCATAGTGGAGGCTGTTGAAATCGTTTCTGAGCAACCCCGCCTACTTGAGCTTTTTCCTATTAAGAAGTGTGCAAGTCGCCCTAAACCTTTAAAAAATGGACGCAGGAATATGCCAGCATGACTAAGGTACAAACTGCATCTCCCTAGCATTTTTGGTTCCAGAGTTATTCTAGAGCGTAGCTGAAAGTTTTTAATTGTCCGGTCTATTTTTTCAATGACCCCCTTATTGTTGGTTGGAACCCTGACTGCGCTGTGTCTTTGTATACGCTGTATACACGCACAGTGTACGTCAATTTCTAATGGGTGCCTGCTCGCGCCATCGCATCTGGCCCCGCCTTAAAAATCGTCAGAGCTTTAAGTTTGGTACGAGAGGAATGCCCTTGAACATGGCAATCCTGTGGTGGTAAAATTGTGAAGATTGAGCAGGATACTGGGATCGAAATTACCCGTTGTACATTTTGTTTTTCTCTCCGACAGCTCTGTGCGCAAAACTCCCATAGTGGAGGCTGTTGAGATCGTTTCTGAGCAACCCCGCCTACTTGAGCTTTTTCCCTTCAAGAAGTGTGCAAGTCGCCCTAAACCTTTAAAAAATGGACGCAGGAATATGCCAGCATGACTAAGGTACAAACTGCATCTCCCTAGCACTTTTGGTTCCAGAGTTATTCTAGAGCGTAGCTGAAAGTTTTTAATTTTCCGGCCTATTTTTTCAATGACCCCCTTATTGTTGGTTGGAACCCTGACTGCGCCGTGTCTTTGTATATGCTGTATACACGCACAGTGTACGTCAATTTCTAATGGGTGCCTGCTCGCGCCGTCGCATCTGGCCCCGCTTTAAAAATCGTCAGAGCTTTAAGTTTGGTACGAGAGGAAAGCCCTTGAACATGGCAATCTTGTGGTGGTAAAATTGTGAAGATTGAGCAGAATACTGCCATCGAAAATACCCGTTGTACATTTTGTTTTTCTCTCCGACAGCTCTGTGCGCAAAACTCCCATAGTGGAGGCTGTTGAAATCGTTTCTGAGCAACCCCGCCTACTTGAGCTTTTTCCTATCAAGAAGTGTGCAAGTCGCCCTAAACCTTTAAAAAATGGACGCAGGAATATGCCAGCATGACTAAGGTACAAACTGCATCTCCCTAGCATTTTTGGTTCCAGAGTTATTCCAGAGCGTAGCTGAAAGTTTTTAATTTTCCGGCCTATTTTTTCAATGACCCCCTTATTGTTGGTTGGAACCCTGACTGCGCCGTGTCTTTGTATACGCTGTATACACGCACAGTGTACGTCAATTTCTAATGGGTGCCTGCTCGCGCCGTCGCATCTGGCCCCGCTTTAAAAATCGTCAGAGCTTTAAGTTTGGTACGAGAGGAAAGCCCTTGAACATGGCAATCTTGTGGTGGTAAAATTTTGAAGATTGAGCAGAATACTGCCATCGAAAATACCCGTGGTACATTTTGTTTTTCCCTCCGACAGCTCTGTGCGCAAAACTCCCATAGTGGAGGCTGTTGAGATCGTTTCTGAGCAACCCCGCCTACTTGAGCTTTTTCCTATTAAGAAGTGTGCAAGTCGCCCTAAACCTTTAAAAAATGGACGCAGGAATATGCCAGCATGACTAAGGTACAAACTGCATCTCCCTAGCATTTTTGGTTCCAGAGTTATTCTAGAGCGTAGCTGAAAGTTTTTAATTGTCCGGTCTATTTTTTCAATGACCCCCTTATTGTTGGTTGGAACCCTGACTGCGCTGTGTCTTTGTATACGCTGTATACACGCACAGTGTACGTCAATTTCTAATGGGTGCCTGCTCGCGCCATCGCATCTGGCCCCGCCTTAAAAATCGTCAGAGCTTTAAGTTTGGTACGAGAGGAATGCCCTTGAACATGGCAATCCTCTGGTGGTAAAATTGTGAAGATTGAGCAGGATACTGGGATCGAAATTACCCGTTGTACATTTTGTTTTTCTCTCCGACAGCTCTGTGCGCAAAACTCCCATAGTGGAGGCTGTTGAGATCGTTTCTGAGCAACCCCGCCTACTTGAGCTTTTTCCCTTCAAGAAGTGTGCAAGTCGCCCTAAACCTTTAAAAAATGGACGCAGGAATATGCCAGCATGACTAAGGTACAAACTGCATCTCCCTAGCACTTTTGGTTCCAGAGTTATTCTAGAGCGTAGCTGAAAGTTTTTAATTTTCCGGCCTATTTTTTCAATGACCCCCTTATTGTTGGTTGGAACCCTGACTGCGCCGTGTCTTTGTATACGCTGTATACACGCACAGTGTACGTCAATTTCTAATGGGTGCCTGCTCGCGCCGTCGCATTTGGCCCCGCTTTAAAAATCGTCAGAGCTTTAAGTTTGGTACGAGAGGAAAGCCCTTGAACATGGCAATCTTGTGGTGGTAAAATTGTGAAGATTGAGCAGAATACTGCCATCGAAAATACCCGTTGTACATTTTGTTTTTCTCTCCGACAGCTCTGTGCGCAAAACTCCCATAGTGGAGGCTGTTGAGATCGTTTCTGAGCAACCCCGCCTACTTGAGCTTTTTCCTATCAAGAAGTGTGCAAGTCGCCCTAAACCTTTAAAAAATGGACGCAGGAATATGCCAGCATGACTAAGGTACAAACTGCATCTCCCTAGCATTTTTGGTTCCAGAGTTATTCCAGAGCGTAGCTGAAAGTTTTTAATTTTCCGGCCTATTTTTTCAATGACCCCCTTATTGTTGGTTGGAACCCTGACTGCGCCGTGTCTTTGTATACGCTGTATACACGCACAGTGTACGTCAATTTCTAATGGGTGCCTGCTCGCGCCGTCGCATCTGGCCCCGCTTTAAAAATCGTCAGAGCTTTAAGTTTGGTACGAGAGGAAAGCCCTTGAACATGGCAATCTTGTGGTGGTAAAATTTTGAAGATTGAGCAGAATACTGCCATCGAAAATACCCGTGGTACATTTTGTTTTTCCCTCCGACAGCTCTGTGCGCAAAACTCCCATAGTGGAGGCTGTTGAGATCGTTTCTGAGCAACCCCGCCTACTTGAGCTTTTTCCCGTCAAGAAGTGTGCAAGTCGCCCTAAACCTTTAAAAAATGGACGCAGGAATATGCCAGCATGACTAAGGTACAAACTGCATCTCCCTAGCATTTTTGGTTCCAGAGTTATTCCAGAGCGTAGCTGAAAGTTTTTAATTTTCCGGCCTATTTTTTCATTGACCCCCTTATTGTTGGTTGGAACCCTGACTGCGCCGTGTCTTTGTATACGCTGTATACACGCACAGTGTACGTCAATTTCTAATGGGTGCCTGCTCGCGCCGTCGCATCTGGCCCCGCTTTAAAAATCGTCAGAGCTTTTAGTTTGGTACAAGAGGAAAGCCCTTGAACATGGCAATCTTGTGGTGGTAAAATTTTGAAGATTGAGCAGAATACTGCCATCGAAAATACCCGTTGTACATTTTGTTTTTCTCTCCGACAGCTCTGTGCGCAAAACTCCCATAGTGGAGGCTGTTGAAATCGTTTCTGAGCAACCCCGCCTACTTGAGCTTTTTCCTATCAAGAAGTGTGCAAGTCGCCCTAAACCTTTAAAAAATGGACGCAGGAATATGCCAGCATGACTAAGGTACAAACTGCATCTCCCTAGCACTTTTGGTTCCAGAGTTATTCCAGAGCGTAGCTGAAAGTTTTTAATTGTCCGGCCTATTTTTTCAATTAGCCCCTTATTGTTGGTTGGAACCCTGACTGCGCCGTGTCCTTGTATACGCAGTATACACGCACAGTGTACGTCAATTTCTAATGGGTGCCTGCTCAAGCCGTCGCATCTGGCCCCGCTTTAAAAATCGTCAGAGCTTTAAGTTTGGTACGAGAGGAAAGCCCTTGAACATGGCAATCCTGTGGTGGTAAAATTGTGAAGATTGAGCAGGATACTGGGATCGAAATTACCCGTTGTACATTTTGTTTTTCTCTCCGACAGCTCTGTGCGCAAAACTCCCATAGTGGAGGCTGTTGAAATCGTTTCTGAGCAACCCCGCCTACTTGAGCTTTTTCCTATCAAGAAGTGTGCAAGTCGCCCTAAACCTTTAAAAAATGGACGCAAGATTATGCCAGCATGACTAAGGTACAAACTGCATCTCCCTAGCATTTTTGGTTCCAGAGTTATTCCAGAGCGTAGCTGAAAGTTTTTAATTGTCCGGCCTATTTTTTCAATGACCCCCCTTATTGTTGGTTGGAACCCTGACTGCGCCGTGTCTTTGTATACGCTGTATACACGCACAGTGTACGTCAATTTCTAATGGGTGCCTGCTCGCGCCATCGCATCTGGCCCCGCCTTAACAAATCGTCAGAGCTTTAAGTTTGGTACGATAGGAAAGCACTTGAACATGGCAATCCTGTGGTGGTAAAATTGTGAAGATTGAGCTGGATACTGGGATCGAAATTACCCGTTGTACATTTTGTTTTTCTCTCCGACAGCTCTGTGCGCAAAACTCCCATAGTGGAGGCTGTTGAAATCGTTTCTGAGCAACCCCGCCTACTTGAGCTTTTTCCTATCAAGAAGTGTGCAAGTCGCGAGAGGTACGAGAGGAAAGCCCTTGAACATGACAATCCTGTGGTGGTACAATTTGGAAGATTGAGCAGGATACTGGGATCGAAATTACCCGTTGTACATTTTGTTTTTCTCTCCGACAGCTCTGTGCGCGAACCTCCCATAGTGGAGGCTGTTGAAATCGTTTCTGAGCAACCCCGCCTACTTGAGCTTTTTCCTATCAAGAAGAGTGCAAGTCGCCCTAAACCTTTAAGAAATGGATGCAGGAATATGCAAGCATGACTAAGGTAAAAACTGCATCTCCCTAGCATTTTTGGTTCCAGAGTTATTCCAGAGCGTAGCTGAAAGTTTTTAATTGTCCGGCCTATTTTTTCAATGACACCCTTATTGTTGGTTGGAACCCTGACTGCGCCGTGTCTTTGTATACGCTGTATACACGCACAGTGTACGTCAATTTCTAATGGGTGCCTGCTCGCGCCGTCGCATCTGGCCCCGCCTTAAAAATCGTCAGAGCTTTAAGTTTGGTACGAGAGGAAAGCCCTTGAACATGACAATCCTGTGGTGGTAAAATTTTGAAGATTGAGCAGGATACTGGGATCGAAATTACCCGTTGTACATTTTGTTTTTCTCTCCGACAGCTCTGTGCGCAAAACTCCCATAGTAGAGGCTGTTGAAATCGTTTCTGAGCAACCCCGCCTACTTGAGCTTTTTCCTATCAAGAAGTGTGCAAGTCGCCCTGAACCTTTAAAAAATGGACGCAGGAATATGCCAGCATGACTAAGGTACAAACTACATCTCCCTAGCATTTTTGGTTCCAGAGTTATTCCAGAGCGTAGCTGAAAGTTTTTAAATGTCCGGCCTATTTTTTAAATGACCCCCTTATTGTTGGTTGGAACCCTGACTGCGCCGTGTCTTTGTATAAGCTGTATACACGCACAGTGTACGTCAATTTCTAATGGGTGCCTGCTCGCGCCGTCGCATTTGGCCCCGCCTTAAAAATCGTCAGAGCTTTAAGTTTGGTACGAGAGGAAAGCCCTTGAACATGGCAATCCTGTGGTGGTAAAATTTTGAAGATTGAGCAGGATACTGGGATCGAAAGTACCCGTTGTACATTTTGTGTTTCTCTACGACAGCTCTGTGTGCAAAACTCCCATAGTGGAGGCTGTTGAAATCGTTTCTGAGCAACCCCGCCTACTTGAGCTTTTTCCTATCAAGAAGTGTGCAAGTCGCCCTGAACCTTTATAAAATGAACGCAGGAATTGTGCAGCATGACTAAGGTACAAACTGCATCTCCCTAGCATTTTTGGTTCCAGAGTTATTCCAGAGCGTAGCTGAAAGTTTTTAAATGTCCGGCCTATTTTTTAAATGACCCCCTTATTGTTGGTTGGAACCCTGACTGCGCCGTGTCTTTTTATGTGCTGTATACACGCACAGTGTACGTCAATTTCTAATGGGTGCCTGCTCGCGCCGTCGCATCTGGCCCCGCTTTAAAATTCGTCAGAGCTTTAAGTTTGGTACGAGAGGAAAGCCCTTGAACATGGCAATCCTGTGGTGGTACAATTTTGAAGATTGAGCAGGATACTGGGATCGAAATTACCCGTTGTACATTTTGTTTTTCTCTCCGACAGCTCTGTGCGCAAAACTCCCATAGTGGAGGCTGTTGAAATCGTTTCTGAGCAACCCCGCCTACTTGAGCTTTTTCCTATCAAGAAGTGTGCAAGTCGCCCTGAACCTTTAAAAATTGGACGCAGGAATATGCCAGCATGACTAAGGTACAAACTGCATCTCCCTAGCATTTTTGGTTCCAGAGTTATTCCAGAGCGTAGCTGAAAGTTTTTAAATGTCCGGCCTATTTTTTAAATGACCCCCTTATTGTTGGTTGGCACCCTGACTGCGCCGTGTCTTTGTATAAGCTGTATACACGCACAGTGTACGTCAATTTCTCATGGGTGCCTGCTCGCGCCGTCGCATTTGGCCCCGCCTTAAAAATCGTCAGAGCTTTAAGTTTGGTACGAGAGGAAAGCCCTTGAACATGGCAATCCTGTGGTGGTAAAATTTTGAAGATTGAGCAGGATACTGGGATCGAAATTACCCGTTGTACATTTTGTTTTTCTCTCCGACAGCTCTGTGCGCAAAACTCCCATAGTGGAGGCTTTTGAAATCGTTTCTGAGCAACCCCGCCTACTTGAGCTTTTTCCTATCAAGAAGTGTGCAAGTCGCCCTGAACCTTTAAAAAATGGACGCAGGAATATGCCAGCATGACTAAGGTACAAACTGCATCTCCCTAGCATTTTTGGTTCCAGAGTTATTCCAGAGCGTAGTTGAAAGTTTTTAAATGTCCGGACTATTTTTTAAATGACCCCCTTATTGTTGGTTGGAACCCTGACTGCGCCGTGTCTTTTTATGTGCTGTATACACGCACAGTGTACGTCAATTTCTAATGGGTGCCTGCTCGCGCCGTCGCATCTGGCCCCGCTTTAAAAATCGTCAGAGCTTTAAGTGTGGTACGAGAGGAAAGCCCTTGAACATGGCAATCCTGTGGTGGTAAAATTTTGAAGATTGAGCAGGATACTGGGATCGAAAGTACCCGTTGTACATTTTGTGTTTCTCTCCGACAGCTCTGTGCGCAAAACTCCCATAGTGGAGGCTTTTGAAATCGTTTCTGAGCAACCCCGCCTACTTGAGCTTTTTCCTATCAAGAAGTGTGCAAGTCGCCCTGAACCTTTAAAAATGAACGCAGGAATTGTGCAGCATGACTAAGGTACAAACTGCTTCTCCCTAGCATTTTTGGTTCCAGAGTTATTCCAGAGCGTAGCTGAAAGTTTTTAAATGTCCGGCCTATTTTTTAAATGACCCCCTTATTGTTGGTTGGAACCCTGACTGCGCCGTGTCTTTTTATGTTCTGTATACACGCACAGTGTACGTCAATTTCTAATGGGTGCCTGCTCGCGCCGTCGCATCTGGCCCCGCCTTAAAAATCGTCAGAGCTTTAAGTTTGGTACGAGAGGAAAGCCCTTGAACATGGCAATCCTGTGGTGGTAAAATTTTGAAGATTGAGCAGGATACTGGGATCGAAAGTACCCGTTGTACATTTTGTGTTTCTCTACGACAGCTCTGTGTGCAAAACTCCCATAGTGGAGGCTGTTGAAATCGTTTCTGAGCAACCCCGCCTACTTGAGCTTTTTCCTATCAAGAAGTGTGCAAGTCGCCCTGAACCTTTATAAAATGAACGCAGGAATTGTGCAGCATGACTAAGGTACAAACTGCATCTCCCTAGCATTTTTGGTTCCAGAGTTATTCCAGAGCGTAGCTGAAAGTTTTTAAATGTCCGGCCTATTTTTTAAATGACCCCCTTATTGTTGGTTGGAACCCTGACTGCGCCGTGTCTTTTTATGTGCTGTATACACGCACAGTGTACGTCAATTTCTAATGGGTGCCTGCTCGCGCCGTCGCATCTGGCCCCGCTTTAAAATTCGTCAGAGCTTTAAGTTTGGTACGAGAGGAAAGCCCTTGAACATGGCAATCCTGTGGTGGTACAATTTTGAAGATTGAGCAGGATACTGGGATCGAAATTACCCGTTGTACATTTTGTTTTTCTCTCCGACAGCTCTGTGCGCAAAACTCCCATAGTGGAGGCTGTTGAAATCGTTTCTGAGCAACCCCGCCTACTTGAGCTTTTTCCTATCAAGAAGTGTGCAAGTCGCCCTGAACCTTTAAAAATTGGACGCAGGAATATGCCAGCATGACTAAGGTACAAACTGCATCTCCCTAGCATTTTTGGTTCCAGAGTTATTCCAGAGCGTAGCTGAAAGTTTTTAAATGTCCGGCCTATTTTTTAAATGACCCCCTTATTGTTGGTTGGCACCCTGACTGCGCCGTGTCTTTGTATAAGCTGTATACACGCACAGTGTACGTCAATTTCTCATGGGTGCCTGCTCGCGCCGTCGCATTTGGCCCCGCCTTAAAAATCGTCAGAGCTTTAAGTTTGGTACGAGAGGAAAGCCCTTGAACATGGCAATCCTGTGGTGGTAAAATTTTGAAGATTGAGCAGGATACTGGGATCGAAATTACCCGTTGTACATTTTGTTTTTCTCTCCGACAGCTCTGTGCGCAAAACTCCCATAGTGGAGGCTTTTGAAATCGTTTCTGAGCAACCCCGCCTACTTGAGCTTTTTCCTATCAAGAAGTGTGCAAGTCGCCCTGAACCTTTAAAAAATGGACGCAGGAATATGCCAGCATGACTAAGGTACAAACTGCATCTCCCTAGCATTTTTGGTTCCAGAGTTATTCCAGAGCGTAGTTGAAAGTTTTTAAATGTCCGGACTATTTTTTAAATGACCCCCTTATTGTTGGTTGGAACCCTGACTGCGCCGTGTCTTTTTATGTGCTGTATACACGCACAGTGTACGTCAATTTCTAATGGGTGCCTGCTCGCGCCGTCGCATCTGGCCCCGCTTTAAAAATCGTCAGAGCTTTAAGTGTGGTACGAGAGGAAAGCCCTTGAACATGGCAATCCTGTGGTGGTAAAATTTTGAAGATTGAGCAGGATACTGGGATCGAAAGTACCCGTTGTACATTTTGTGTTTCTCTCCGACAGCTCTGTGCGCAAAACTCCCATAGTGTAGGCTTTTGAAATCGTTTCTGAGCAACCCCGCCTACTTGAGCTTTTTCCTATCAAGAAGTGTGCAAGTCGCCCTGAACCTTTAAAAATGAACGCAGGAATTGTGCAGCATGACTAAGGTACAAACTGCTTCTCCCTAGCATTTTTGGTTCCAGAGTTATTCCAGAGCGTAGCTGAAAGTTTTTAAATGTCCGGCCTATTTTTTAAATGACCCCCTTATTGTTGGTTGGAACCCTGACTGCGCCGTGTCTTTTTATGTTCTGTATACACGCACAGTGTACGTCAATTTCTAATGGGTGCCTGCTCGCGCCGTCGCATCTGGCCCCGCCTTAAAAATCGTCAGAGCTTTAAGTTTGGTACGAGAGGAAAGCCCTTGAACATGGCAATCCTGTGGTGGTACAATTTTGAAGATTGAGCAGGATACTGGGATCGAAATTACCCGTTGTACATTTTGTTTTTCTCTCCGACAGCTCTGTGCGCAAAACTCCCATAGTGGAGGCTGTTGAAATCGTTTCTGAGCAACCCCGCCTACTTGAGCTTTTTCCTATCAAGAAGTGTGCATGTCGCCCTGAACCTTTAAAAAATGGACGCAGGAATATGCCAGCATGACTAAGGTACAAACTGCATCTCCCTAGCATTTTTGGTTCCAGAGTTATTCCAGAGCGTAGCTGAAAGTTTTTAAATGTCCGGCCTATTTTTTAAATGACCCCCTTATTGTTGGTTGGAACCCTGACTGCGCCGTGTCTTTGTATAAGCTGTATACACGCACAGTGTACGTCAATTTCTAATGGGTGCCTGCTCGCGCCGTCGCATTTGGCCCCGCCTTAAAAATCGTCAGAGCTTTAAATTTGGTACGAGAGGAAAGCCCTTGAACATGGCAATCCTGTGGTGGTAAAATTTTGAAGATTGAGCAGGATACTGGGATCGAAAGTACCCGTTGTACATTTTGTGTTTCTCTCCGACAGCTCTGTGCGCAAAACTCCCATAGTGGAGGCTGTTGAAATCGTTTCTGAGCAACCCCGCCTACTTGAGCTTTTTCCTATCAAGAAGTGTGCATGTCGCCCTGAACCTTTAAAAAATGGACGCAGGAATTGTGCAGCATGACTAAGGTACAAACTGCATCTCCCTAGCATTTTTGGTTCCAGAGTTATTCCAGAGCGTAGCTGAAAGTTTTCAATTGTCCGGCCTATTTTTTAAATGACCCCCTTATTGTTGGTTGGAACCCTGACTGCGCCGTGTCTTTTTATGTTCTGTATACACGCACAGTGTACGTCAATTTCTAATGGGTGCCTGCTCGCGCCGTCGCATCTGGCCCCGCCTTAAAAATCGTCAGAGCTTTAAGTTTGGTACGAGAGGAAAGCCCTTGACCATGGCAATCCTGTGGTGGTAAAATTTTGAAGATTGAGCAGGATACTGGGATCGAAATTACCCGTTGTACATTTTGTTTTTCTCTCCGACAGCTCTGTGCGCAAAACTCCCATAGTGGAGGCTGTTGAAATCGTTTCTGAGCAACCCCGCCTACTTGAGCTTTTTCCTATCAAGAAGTGTGCAAGTCGCCCTGAACCTTTAAAAAATGGACGCAGGAATATGGCAGCATGACTAAGGTACAAACTGCATCTCCCTAGCATTTTTGGTTCCAGAGTTATTCCAGAGCGTAGTTGAAAGTTTTTAAATGTCCGGACTATTTTTTAAATGACCCCCTTATTGTTGGTTGGAACCCTGACTGCGCCGTGTCTTTTTATGTGCTGTATACACGCACAGTGTACGTCAATTTCTAATGGGTGCCTGCTCGCGCCGTCGCATCTGGCCCCGCTTTAAAAATCGTCAGAGCTTTAAGTGTGGTACGAGAGGAAAGCCCTTGAACATGGCAATCCTGTGGTGGTAAAATTTTGAAGATTGAGCAGGATACTGGGATCGAAAGTACCCGTTGTACATTTTGTGTTTCTCTCCGACAGCTCTGTGCGCAAAACTCCCATAGTGGAGGCTTTTGAAATCGTTTCTGAGCAACCCCGCCTACTTGAGCTTTTTCCTATCAAGAAGTGTGCAAGTCGCCCTGAACCTTTAAAAATGAACGCAGTAATTGTGCAGCATGACTAAGGTACAAACTGCTTCTCCCTAGCATTTTTGGTTCCAGAGTTATTCCAGAGCGTAGCTGAAAGTTTTTAAATGTCCGGCCTATTTTTTAAATGACCCCCTTATTGTTGGTTGGAACCCTGACTGCGCCGTGTCTTTTTATGTTCTGTATACACGCACAGTGTACGTCAATTTCTAATGGGTGCCTGCTCGCGCCGTCGCATCTGGCCCCGCCTTAAAAATCGTCAGAGCTTTAAGTTTGGTACGAGAGGAAAGCCCTTGAACATGGCAATCCTGTGGTGGTAAAATTTTGAAGATTGAGCAGGATACTGGGATCGAAAGTACCCGTTGTACATTTTGTGTTTCTCTCCGACAGCTCTGTGCGCAAAACTCCCATAGTGGAGGCTGTTGAAATCGTTTCTGAGCAACCCCGCCTACTTGAGCTTTTTCCTATCAAGAAGTGTGCAAGTCGCCCTGAACCTTTAAAAAATGGACGCAGGAATATGCCAGCATGACTAAGGTACAAACTGCATCTCCCTAGCATTTTTGGTTCCAGAGTTATTCCAGAGCGTAGTTGAAAGTTTTTAAATGTCCGGCCTATTTTTTAAATGACCCCCTTATTGTTGGTTGGAACCCTGACTGCGCCGTGTCTTTTTATGTTCTGTATACACGCACAGTGTACGTCAATTTCTAATGGGTGCCTGCTCGCGCCGTCGCATCTGGCCCCGTTTTAAAAATCGTCAGAGCTTTAAGTTTGGTACGAGAGGAAAGCCCTTGACCATGGCAATCCTGTGGTGGTAAAATTTTGAAGATTGAGCAGAATACTGCCATCGAAAATACCCGTTGTACATTTTGTTTTTCTCTCCGACAGCTCTGTGCGCAAAACTCCCATAGTAGAGGCTGTTGAAATCGTTTCTGAGCAACCCCGCCTACTTGAGCTTTTTCCTATCAAGAAGTGTGCAAGTCGCCCTAAACCTTTAACAAATTGACGCAGGAATATGCCAGCATGACTAAGGTACAAACTGCATCTCCCTAGCATTTTTGGTTCCAGAGTTATTCCAGAGCGTAGCTGAAAGTTTTTAATTGTCCGGCCTATTTTTTCAATGACCCTCTTATTGTTGGTTGGAACCCTGACTGCGCCGAGTCATTGTATACGCTGTATACACGCACAGTGTACGTCAATTTCTAATGGGTGCCTGCTCGCGCCGTCGCATCTGGCTCCGCATTAAAAATCGTCAGAGCTTCAAGTTTGGTACGAGAGGAAAGCCCTTGAACATGGCAATCCTGTGGTGGTAAAATTTTGAAGATTGAGCAGGATACTGGGATCGAAATTACCCGTTGTACATTTTGTTTTTCTCTCCGACAGCTCTGTGCGCAAAACTCCCATAGTGGAGGCTGTTGAAATCGTTTCTGAGCAACCCCGCCTACTTGAGCTTTTTCCTATCAAGAAGTGTGCAAGTCGCCCTAAACCTTTAACAAATTGACGCAGGAATATGCCAGCATGACTAAGGTACAAACTGCATCTCCCTAGCATTTTTGGTTCCAGAGTTATTCCAGAGCGTAGCTGAAAGTTTTTAAATGTCCGGCCTATTTTTTAAATGACCCCCTTATTGTTGGTTGGAACCCTGACTGCGCCGTGTCTTTGTATAAGCTGTATACACGCACAGTGTACGTCAATTTCTAATGGGTGCCTGCTCGCGCCGTCGCATTTGGCCCCGCCTTAAAAATCGTCAGAGCTTTAAGTTTGGTACGAGAGGAAAGCCCTTGAACATGGCAATCCTGTGGTGGTAAAATTTTGAAGATTGAGCAGGATACTGGGATCGAAAGTACCCGTTGTACATTTTGTGTTTCTCTACGACAGCTCTGTGTGCAAAACTCCCATAGTGGAGGCTGTTGAAATCGTTTCTGAGCAACCCCGCCTACTTGAGCTTTTTCCTATCAAGAAGTGTGCAAGTCGCCCTGAACCTTTAAAAAATGAACGCAGGAATTGTGCAGCATGACTAAGGTACAAACTGCATCTCCCTAGCATTTTTGGTTCCAGAGTTATTCCAGAGCGTAGTTGAAAGTTTTTAAATGTCCGGCCTATTTTTTAAATGACCCCCTTATTGTTGGTTGGAACCCTGACTGCGCCGTGTCTTTTTATGTTCTGTATACACGCACAGTGTACGTCAATTTCTAATGGGTGCCTGCTCGCGCCGTCGCATCTGGCCCCGTTTTAAAAATCGTCAGAGCTTTAAGTTTGGTACGAGAGGAAAGCCCTTGACCATGGCAATCCTGTGGTGGTAAAATTTTGAAGATTGAGCAGAATACTGCCATCGAAAATACCCGTTGTACATTTTGTTTTTCTCTCCGACAGCTCTGTGCGCAAAACTCCCATAGTAGAGGCTGTTGAAATCGTTTCTGAGCAACCCCGCCTACTTGAGCTTTTTCCTATCAAGAAGTGTGCAAGTCGCCCTAAACCTTTAACAAATTGACGCAGGAATATGCCAGCATGACTAAGGTACAAACTGCATCTCCCTAGCATTTTTGGTTCCAGAGTTATTCCAGAGCGTAGCTGAAAGTTTTTAATTGTCCGGCCTATTTTTTCAATGACCCCCTTATTGTTGGTTGGAACCCTGACTGCGCCGAGTCATTGTATACGCTGTATACACGCACAGTGTACGTCAATTTCTAATGGGTGCCTGCTCGCGCCGTCGCATCTGGCTCCGCATTAAAAATCGTCAGAGCTTCAAGTTTGGTACGAGAGGAAAGCCCTTGAACATGGCAATCCTGTGGTGGTAAAATTTTGAAGATTGAGCAGGATACTGGGATCGAAATTACCCGTTGTACATTTTGTTTTTCTCTCCGACAGCTCTGTGCGCAAAACTCCCATAGTGGAGGCTGTTGAAATCGTTTCTGAGCAACCCCGCCTACTTGAGCTTTTTCCTATCAAGAAGTGTGCAAGTCGCCCTAAACCTTTAACAAATTGACGCAGGAATATGCCAGCATGACTAAGGTACAAACTGCATCTCCCTAGCATTTTTGGTTCCAGAGTTATTCCAGAGCGTAGTTGAAAGTTTTTAAATGTTCGGCCTATTTCTTCAATGACCCCCTTATTGTTGGTTGGAACCCTGACTGCGCCGTGTTTTTGTATACGCTGTATACACGCACAGTGTACGTCAATTTCTAATGGGTGCCTGCTCGCGCCGTCGCATCTGGCTCCGCCTTAAAAATCGTCAGAGCTTTAAATTTGGTACGAGAGGAAAGCCCTTGAACATGGCAATCCTGTGGTGGTAAAATTATGAAGATTGAGCAGGATACTGGGATCGAAATTACCCGTTGTACATTTTGTTTTTCTCTCCGACAGCTCTGTGCGCAAAACTCCCATAGTGGAGGCTGTTGAAATCGTTTCTGAGCAACCCCGCCTACTTGAGCTTTTTCCTATCAAGAAGTCTGCAAGTCGCCCTAAACCTTTAACAAATGGACGCAGGAATATGCCAGCATGACTAAGGTACAAACTGCATCTCCCTAGCATTTTTGGTTCCAGAGTTATTCCAGAGCGTAGTTGAAAGTTTTTAAATGTCCGGCCTATTTTTTCAATGACCCCCTTATTGTTGGTTGGAACCCTGACTGCGCCGTGTTTTTGTATACGCTGTATACACGCACAGTGTACGTCAATTTCTAATGGGTGCCTGCTCGCGCCGTCGCATCTGGCTCCGCCTTAAAAATCGTCAGAGCTTTAAGTTTGGTACGAGAGGAAAGCCCTTGAACATGGCAATCCTGTGGTGGTAAAATTATGAAGATTGAGCAGGATACTGGGATCGAAATTACCCGTTGTACATTTTGTTTTTCTCTCCGACAGCTCTGTGCGCAAAACTCCCATAGTAGAGGCTGTTGAAATCGTTTCTGAGCAACCCCGCCTTTTTGAGCTTTTTCCTATCAAGAAGTGTGCAAGTCGCCCTAAACCTTTAAGAAATTGACGCAGGAATATGCCAGCATGACTAAGGTACAAACTGCATCTCCCTTGCATTTTTGGTTCCAGAGTTATTCCAGAGCGTAGCTGAAAGTTTTTAATTGTCCGGCCTATTTTTTCAATGACCCCCTTATTGTTTGTTGGAACCCTGACTGCGCCGAGTCTTTGTATACGCTGTATACACGCACAGTGTACGTCAATTTCTAATGGGTGCCTGCTCGCGCCGTCGCATATGGCTCCGCATTAAAAATCGTCAGAGCTTCAAGTTTGGTACGAGAGGAAAGCCCTTGAACATGGCAATCCTGTGGTGGTAAAATTTTGAAGATTGAGCAGGATACTGGGATCGAAATTACCCGTTGTACATTTTGTTTTTCTCTCCGACAGCTCTGTGCGCAAAACTCCCATAGTGGAGGCTGTTGAAATCGTTTCTGAGCAACCCCGCCTACTTGAGCTTTTTCCTATCAAGAAGTGTGCAAGTCGCCCTAAACCTTTAACAAATTGACGCAGGAATATGCCAGCATGACTAAGGTACAAACTGCATCTCCCTAGCATTTTTGGTTCCAGAGTTATTCCAGAGCGTAGTTGAAAGTTTTTAAATGTTCGGCCTATTTCTTCAATGACCCCCTTATTGTTGGTTGGAACCCTGACTGCGCCGTGTTTTTGTATACGCTGTATACACGCACAGTGTACGTCAATTTCTAATGGGTGCCTGCTCGCGCCGTCGCATCTGGCTCCGCCTTAAAAATCGTCAGAGCTTTAAATTTGGTACGAGAGGAAAGCCCTTGAACATGGCAATCCTGTGGTGGTAAAATTATGAAGATTGAGCAGGATACTGGGATCGAAATTACCCGTTGTACATTTTGTTTTTCTCTCCGACAGCTCTGTGCGCAAAACTCCCATAGTGGAGGCTGTTGAAATCGTTTCTGAGCAACCCCGCCTACTTGAGCTTTTTCCTATCAAGAAGTCTGCAAGTCGCCCTAAACCTTTAACAAATGGACGCAGGAATATGCCAGCATGACTAAGGTACAAACTGCATCTCCCTAGCATTTTTGGTTCCAGAGTTATTCCAGAGCGTAGTTGAAAGTTTTTAAATGTCCGGCCTATTTTTTCAATGACCCCCTTATTGTTGGTTGGAACCCTGACTGCGCCGTGTTTTTGTATACGCTGTATACACGCACAGTGTACGTCAATTTCTAATGGGTGCCTGCTCGCGCCGTCGCATCTGGCTCCGCCTTAAAAATCGTCAGAGCTTTAAGTTTGGTACGAGAGGAAAGCCCTTGAACATGGCAATCCTGTGGTGGTAAAATTATGAAGATTGAGCAGGATACTGGGATCGAAATTACCCGTTGTACATTTTGTTTTTCTCTCCGACAGCTCTGTGCGCAAAACTCCCATAGTAGAGGCTGTTGAAATCGTTTCTGAGCAACCCCGCCTTTTTGAGCTTTTTCCTATCAAGAAGTGTGCAAGTCGCCCTAAACCTTTAAGAAATTGACGCAGGAATATGCCAGCATGACTAAGGTACAAACTGCATCTCCCTTGCATTTTTGGTTCCAGAGTTATTCCAAAGCGTAGCTGAAAGTTTTTAATTGTCCGGCCTATTTTTTCAATGACCCCCTTATTGTTTGTTGGAACCCTGACTGCGCCGAGTCTTTGTATACGCTGTATACACGCACAGTGTACGTCAATTTCTAATGGGTGCCTGCTCGCGCCGTCGCATATGGCTCCGCATTAAAAATCGTCAGAGCTTCAAGTTTGGTACGAGAGGAAAGCCCTTGAACATGGCAATCCTGTGGTGGTAAAATTATGAAGATTGAGCAGGATACTGGGATCGAAATTACCCGTTGTACATTTTGTTTTTCTCTCCGACAGCTCTGTGCGCAAAACTCCCATAGTAGAGGCTGTTGAAATCGTTTCTGAGCAACCCCGCCTACTTGAGCTTTTTATTATCAAGAAGTGTGCAAGTCGCCCTGAACCTTTAAAAAATGGACGCATGAATATGCCAGCATGACTAAGGTACAAACTGCATCTCCCTAGCATTTTTGGTTCCAGAGTTATTCCAGAGCGTAGCTGAAAGTTTTTAAATGTAACGGCCTATTTTTTAAATGACCCCCTTATTGTTGGTTGGAACCCTGACTGCGCCGTGTCTTTTTATGTGCTGTATACACGCACAGTGTACGTCAATTTCTAATGGGTGCCTGCTCGCGCCGTCGCATCTGGCCCCGCTTTAAAAATCGTCAGAGCTTTAAGTTTGGTACGAGAGGAAAGCCCTTGAACATGGCAATCCTGTGGTGGTAAAAGTTTGAAGATTGAGCAGGATACTGGGATCGAAATTACCCGTTGTATATTTTGTTTTTCTCTCCGACAGCTCTGTGCGCAAAACTCCCATAGTGGAGGCTGTTGAAATCGTTTCTGAGCAACCCCGCCTACTTGAGCTCTTTGCTATCAAGAAGTGTGCAAGTCGCCCTAAACCTTTAAGAAATTGACGCAGGAATATGCCAGCATGACTAAGGTACAAACTGCATCTCCCTAGCATTTTTGGTTCCAGAGTTACTCCAGAGCGTAGTTGAAAGTTTTTAAATGTCCGGCCTATTTTTTCAATGACCCCCTTATTGTTGGTTGGAACCCTGACTGCGCCGTGTTTTTGTATACGCTGTATACACGCACAGTGTACGTCAATTTCTAATGGGTGCCTGCTCGCGCCGTCGCATCTGGCTCCGCCTTAAAAATCGTCAGAGCTTTAAGTTTGGTACGAGAGGAAAGCCCTTGAACATGGCAACCCTGTGGTGGTAAAATTTTGAAGATTGAGCAGGATACTGGGATCGAAATTACCCGTTGTACATTTTGTTTTTCTCTCCGACAGCTCTGTGCGCAAAACTCCCATAGTAGAGGCTGTTGAAATCGTTTCTGAGCAACCCCGCCTACTTGAGCTTTTTCCTGTCAAGAAGTGTGCAAGTCGCCCTAAACCTTTAACAAATTGACGCAGAAATATGCCAGCATGACTAAGGTACAAACTGCATCTCCCTAGCATTTTTGGTTCCAGAGTTATTCCAGAGCGTAGCTGAAAGTTTTTAATTGTCCGGCCTATTTTTTCAATGACCCCCTTATTGTTGGTTGGAACCCTGACTGCGCCGAGTCATTGTATACGCTGTATACACGCACAGTGTACGTCAATTTCTAATGGGTGCCTGCTCGCGCCGTCGCATCTGGCTCCGCCTTAAAAATCGTCAGAGCTTCAAGTTTGGTACGAGAGGAAAGCCCTTGAACATGGCAATCCTGTGGTGGTAAAATTTTGAAGATTGAGCAGGATACTGGGATCGAAATTACCCGTTGTACAT
This sequence comes from Asterias amurensis, assembly GCF_032118995.1. Taxonomy (NCBI): domain Eukaryota; kingdom Metazoa; phylum Echinodermata; class Asteroidea; order Forcipulatida; family Asteriidae; genus Asterias; species Asterias amurensis. The sequence continues at coordinate 8,301,243 of NC_092659.1, read as the reverse complement.
TTTGTTTTTCTCTCCGACAGCTCTGTGCGCAAAACTCCCATAGTGGAGGCTGTTGAAATCGTTTCTGAGCAACCCCGCCTACTTGAGCTTTTTCCTATCAAGAAGTGTGCAAGTCGCCCTAAACCTTTAACAAATTGACGCAGGAATATGCCAGCATGACTAAGGTACAAACTGCATCTCCCTAGCATTTTTGGTTCCAGAGTTATTCCAGAGCGTAGTTGAAAGTTTTTAAATGTCCGGCCTATTTTTTCAATGACCCCCTTATTGTTGGTTGGAACCCTGACTGCGCCGTGTTTTTGTATACGCTGTATACACGCACAGTGTACGTCAATTTCTAATGGGTGCCTGCTCGCGCCGTCGCATCTGGCTCCGCCTTAAAAATCGTCAGAGCTTTAAGTTTGGTACGAGAGGAAAGCCCTTGAACATGGCAATCCTGTGGTGGTAAAATTTTGAAGATTGAGCAGGATACTGGGATCGAAATTACCCGTTGTACATTTTGTTTTTCTCTCCGACAGCTCTGTGCGCAAAACTCCCATAGTGGAGGCTGTTGAAATCGTTTCTGAGCAACCCCGCCTACTTGAGCTTTTTCCTATCAAGAAGTGTGCAAGTCGCCCTAAACCTTTAAGAAATTGACGCAGGAATATGCCAGCATGACTAAGGTACAAACTGCATCTCCCTAGCATTTTTGGTTCCAGAGTTATTCCAGAGCGTAGCTGAAAGTTTTTAATTGTCCGGCCTATTTTTTCAATGACCCCCTTATTGTTGGTTGGAACCCTGACTGCGCCGAGTCTTTGTATATGCTGTATACACGCACAGTGTACGTCAATTTCTAATGGGTGCCTGCTCGCGCCGTCGCATCTGGCTCCGCATTAAAAATCGTCAGAGCTTCAAGTTTGGTACGAGAGGAAAGCCCTTGAACATGGCAATCCTGTGGTGGTAAAATTATGAAGATTGAGCAGGATACTGGGATCGAAATTACCCGTTGTACATTTTGTTTTTCTCTCCGACAGCTCTGTGCGCAAAACTCCCATAGTAGAGGCTGTTGAAATCGTTTCTGAGCAACCCCGCCTACTTGAGCTTTTTCCTATCAAGAAGTGTGCAAGTCGCCCTGAACCTCTAACAAATTGACGCAGGAATATGCCAGCATGACTAAGGTACAAACTGCATCTCCCTAGCATGTTTGGTTCCAGAGTTATTCCAGAGCGTAGTTGAAAGTTTTTAAATGTCCGGCCTATTTTTTCAATGACCCCCTTATTGTTGGTTGGAACCCTGACTGCGCCGTGTTTTTGTATACGCTGTATACACGCACAGTGTACGTCAATTTCTACTGGGTGCCTGCTCGCGCCGTCGCATCTGGCTCCGCCTTAAAAATCGTCAGAGCTTTAAGTTTGGTACGAGAGGAAAGCCCTTGAACATGGCAATCCTGTGGTGGTAAAATTATGAAGATTGAGCAGGATACTGGGATCGAAATTACCCGTTGTACATTTTGTTTTTCTCTCCGACAGCTCTGTGCGCAAAACTCCCATAGTGGAGGCTGTTGAAATCGTTTCTGAGCAACCCCGCCTACTTGAGCTTTTTCCTATCAAGAAGTGTGCAAGTCGCCCTAAACCTTTAAGAAATTGACGCAGGAATATGCCAGCATGACTAAGGTACAAACTGCATCTCCCTAGCATTTTTGGTTCCAGAGTTATTCCAGAGCGTAGCTGAAAGTTTTTAATTGTCCGGCCTATTTTTTCAATGACCCCCTTATTGTTGGTTGGAACCCTGACTGCGCCGAGTCTTTGTATACGCTGTATACACGCACAGTGTACGTCAATTTCTAATGGGTGCCTGCTCGCGCCGTCGCATCTGGCTCCGCATTAAAAATCGTCAGAGCTTCAAGTTTGGTACGAGAGGAAAGCCCTTGAACATGGCAATCCTGTGGTGGTAAAATTATGAAGATTGAGCAGGATACTGGGATCGAAATTACCCGTTGTACATTTTGTTTTTCTCTCCGACAGCTCTGTGCGCAAAACTCCCATAGTAGAGGCTGTTGAAATCGTTTCTGAGCAACCCCGCCTACTTGAGCTTTTTCCTATCAAGAAGTGTGCAAGTCGCCCTAAACCTTTAAGAAATTGACGCAGGAATATGCCAGCATGACTAAGGTACAAACTGCATCTCCCTAGCATTTTTGGTTCCAGAGTTATTCCAGAGCGTAGCTGAAAGTTTTTAAATGTAACGGCCTATTTTTTAAATGACCCCCTTATTGTTGGTTGGAACCCTGACTGCGCCGTGTCTTTTTATGTGCTGTATACACGCACAGTGTACGTCAATTTCTAATGGGTGCCTGCTCGCGCCGTCGCATCTGGCCCCGCTTTAAAAATCGTCAGAGCTTTAAGTTTGGTACGAGAGGAAAGCCCTTGAACATGGCAATCCTGTGGTGGTAAAAGTTTGAAGATTGAGCAGGATACTGGGATCGAAATTACCCGTTGTATATTTTGTTTTTCTCTCCGACAGCTCTGTGCGCAAAACTCCCATAGTGGAGGCTGTTGAAATCGTTTCTGAGCAACCCCGCCTACTTGAGCTCTTTGCTATCAAGAAGTGTGCAAGTCGCCCTAAACCTTTAACAAATTGACGCAGGAATATGCCAGCATGACTAAGGTACAAACTGCATCTCCCTAGCATTTTTGGTTCCAGAGTTACTCCAGAGCGTAGTTGAAAGTTTTTAAATGTCCGGCCTATTTTTTCAATGACCCCCTTATTGTTGGTTGGAACCCTGACTGCGCCGTGTTTTTGTATACGCTGTATACACGCACAGTGTACGTCAATTTCTAATGGGTGCCTGCTCGCGCCGTCGCATCTGGCTCCGCTTAAAAATCGTCAGAGCTTTAAGTTTGGTACGAGAGGAAAGCCCTTGAACATGGCAACCCTGTGGTGGTAAAAGTTTGAAGATTGAGCAGGATACTGGGATCGAAATTACCCGTTGTATATTTTGTTTTTCTCTCCGACAGCTCTGTGCGCAAAACTCCCATAGTGGAGGCTGTTGAAATCGTTTCTGAGCAACCCCGCCTACTTGAGCTCTTTGCTATCAAGAAGTGTGCAAGTCGCCCTAAACCTTTAACAAATTGACGCAGAAATATGCCAGCATGACTAAGGTACAAACTGCATCTCCCTAGCATTTTTGGTTCCAGAGTTATTCCAGAGCGTAGCTGAAAGTTTTTAATTGTCCGGCCTATTTTTTCAGTGACCCCCTTATTGTTGGTTGGAACCCTGACTGCGCCGAGTCATTGTATACGCTGTATACACGCACAGTGTACGTCAATTTCTAATGGGTGCCTGCTCGCGCCGTCGCATCTGGCTCCGCCTTAAAAATCGTCAGAGCTTCAAGTTTGGTACGAGAGGAAAGCCCTTGAACATGGCAATCCTGTGGTGGTAAAATTTTGAAGATTGAGCAGGATACTGGGATCGAAATTACCCGTTGTACATTTTGTTTTTCTCTCCGACAGCTCTGTGCGCAAAACTCCCATAGTGGAGGCTGTTGAAATCGTTTCTGAGCAACCCCGCCTACTTGAGCTTTTTCCTATCAAGAAGTGTGCAAGTCGCCCTAAACCTTTAACAAATTGACGCAGGAATATGCCAGCAAGACTAAGGTACAAACTGCATCTCCCTAGCATTTTTGGTTCCAGAGTTATTCCAGAGCGTAGTTGAAAGTTTTTAATGTCCGGCCTATTTTTTCAATGACCCCCTTATTGTTGGTTGGAACCCTGACTGCGCCGTGTTTTTGTATACGCTGTATACACGCACAGTGTACGTCAATTTCTAATGGGTGCCTGCTCGCGCCGTCGCATCTGGCTCCGCCTTAAAAATCGTCAGAGCTTTAAGTTTGGTACGAGAGGAAAGCCCTTGAACATGGCAATCCTGTGGTGGTAAAATTTTGAAGATTGAGCAGGATACTGGGATCGAAATTACCCGTTGTACATTTTGTTTTTCTCTCCGACAGCTCTGTGCGCAAAACTCCATAGTGGAGGCTGTTGAAATCGTTTCTGAGCAACCCCGCCTACTTGAGCTTTTTCCTATCAAGAAGTGTGCAAGTCGCCCTAAACCTTAAGAAATTGACGCAGGAATATGCCAGCATGGACTAAGGTACAAACTGCATCTCCCTAGCATTTTGGTTCCAGAGTTATTCCAGAGCGTAGCTGAAAGTTTTTAATTGTCCGGGCCTATTTTTCAATGACCCCCTTATTGTTGGTTGGAACCCTGACTGCGCCGAGTCTTTGTATACGCTGTATACACGCACAGTGTACGTCAATTTCTAATGGGTGCCTGCTCGCGCCGTCGCATCTGGCTCCGCATTAAAAATCGTCAGAGCTTCAAGTTTGGTACGAGAGGAAAGCCCTTGAACATGGCAATCCTGTGGTGGTAAAATTATGAAGATTGAGCAGGATACTGGGATCGAAATTACCCGTTGTACATTTTGTTTTTCTCTCCGACAGCTCTGTGCGCAAAACTCCCATAGTAGAGGCTGTTGAAATCGTTTCTGAGCAACCCCGCCTACTTGAGCTTTTTCCTATCAAGAAGTGTGCAAGTCGCCCTAAACCTTTAAGAAATTGACGCAGGAATATGCCAGCATGACTAAGGTACAAACTGCATCTCCCTAGCATTTTTGGTTCCAGAGTTATTCCAGAGCGTAGTTGAAAGTTTTTAAATGTCCGGCCTATTTTTTCAATGACCCCCTTATTGTTGGTTGGAACCCTGACTGCGCCGTGTTTTTGTATACGCTGTATACACGCACAGTGTACGTCAATTTCTACTGGGTGCCTGCTCGCGCCGTCGCATCTGGCTCCGCCTTAAAAATCGTCAGAGCTTTAAGTTTGGTACGAGAGGAAAGCCCTTGAACATGGCAATCCTGTGGTGGTAAAATTATGAAGATTGAGCAGGATACTGGGATCGAAATTACCCGTTGTACATTTTGTTTTTCTCTCCGACAGCTCTGTGCGCAAAACTCCCATAGTGGAGGCTGTTGAAATCGTTTCTGAGCAACCCCGCCTACTTGAGCTTTTTCCTATCAAGAAGTGTGCAAGTCGCCCTAAACCTTTAAGAAATTGACGCAGGAATATGCCAGCATGACTAAGGTACAAACTGCATCTCCCTAGCATTTTTGGTTCCAGAGTTATTCCAGAGCGTAGCTGAAAGTTTTTAAATGTCCGGCCTATTTTTTCAATGACCCCCTTATTGTTGGTTGGAACCCTGACTGCGCCGTGTTTTTGTATACGCTGTATACACGCACAGTGTACGTCAATTTCTACTGGGTGCCTGCTCGCGCCGTCGCATCTGGCTCCGCCTTAAAAATCGTCAGAGCTTTAAGTTTGGTACGAGAGGAAAGCCCTTGAACATGGCAATCCTGTGGTGGTAAATTTATGAAGATTGAGCAGGATACTGGGATCGAAATTACCCGTTGTACATTTTGTTTTTCTCTCCGACAGCTCTGTGCGCAAAACTCCCATAGTGGAGGCTGTTGAAATCGTTTCTGAGCAACCCCGCCTACTTGAGCTTTTTCCTATCAAGAAGTGTGCAAGTCGCCCTAAACCTTTAAGAAATTGACGCAGGAATATGCCAGCATGACTAAGGTACAAACTGCATCTCCCTAGCATTTTTGGTTCCAGAGTTATTCCAGAGCGTAGCTGAAAGTTTTTAATTGTCCGGCCTATTTTTTCAATGACCCCCTTATTGTTGGTTGGAACCCTGACTGCGCCGAGTCTTTGTATACGCTGTATACACGCACAGTGTACGTCAATTTCTAATGGGTGCCTGCTCGCGCCGTCGCATCTGGCTCCGCATTAAAAATCTTCAGAGCTTCAAGTTTGGTACGAGAGGAAAGCCCTTGAACATGGCAATCCTGTGGTGGTAAAATTATGAAGATTCAGCAGGATACTGGGATCGAAATTACCCGTTGTACATTTTGTTTTTCTCTCCGACAGCTCTGTGCGCAAAACTCCCATAGTAGAGGCTGTTGAAATCGTTTCTGAGCAACCCCGCCTACTTGAGCTTTTTCCTATCAAGAAGTGTGCAAGTCGCCCTAAACCTTTAACAAATTGACGCAGGAATATGCCAGCATGACTAAGGTACAAACTGCATCTCCCTAGCATTTTTGGTTGCAGAGTTATTCCAGAGCGTAGTTGAAAGTTTTTAAATGTCCGGCCTATTTTTTCAATGACCCCCTTATTGTTGGTTGGAACCCTGACTGCGCCGTGTTTTTGTATACGCTGTATACACGCACAGTGTACGTCAATTTCTAATGGGTGCCTGCTCGCGCCGTCGCATCTGGCTCCGCCTTAAAAATCGTCAGAGCTTTAAGTTTGGTACGAGAGGAAAGCCCTTGAACATGGCAATCCTGTGGTGGTAAAATTATGAAGATTGAGCAGGATACTGGGATCGAAATTACCCGTTGTACATTTTGTTTTTCTCTCCGACAGCTCTGTGCGCAAAACTCCCATAGTAGAGGCTGTTGAAATCGTTTCTGAGCAACCCCGCCTACTTGAGCTTTTTCCTATCAAGAAGTGTGCAAGTCGCCCTAAACCTTTAAGAAATTGACGCAGGAATATGCCAGCATGACTAAGGTACAAACTGCATCTCCCTAGCATTTTTGGTTCCAGAGTTATTCCAGAGCGTAGCTGAAAGTATTTAATTGTCCGGCCTATTTTTTCAATGACCCCCTTATTGTTGGTTGGAACCCTGACTGCGCCGAGTCTTTGTATACGCTGTATACACGCACAGTGTACGTCAATTTCTAATGGGTGCCTGCTCGCGCCGTCGCATCTGGCTCCGCATTAAAAATCGTCAGAGCTTCAAGTTTGGTACGAGAGGAAAGCCCTTGAACATGGCAATCCTGTGGTGGTAAAATTATGAAGATTGAGCAGGATACTGGGATCGAAATTACCCGTTGTACATTTTGTTTTTCTCTCCGACAGCTCTGTGCGCAAAACTCCCATAGTAGAGGCTGTTGAAATCGTTTCTGAGCAACCCCGCCTACTTGAGCTTTTTGCTATCAAGAAGTGTGCAAGTCGCCCTAAACCTTTAACAAATTGACGCAGGAATATGCCAGCATGACTAAGGTACAAACTGCATCTCCCTAGCATTTTTGGTTGCAGAGTTATTCCAGAGCGTAGTTGAAAGTTTTTAAATGTCCGGCCTATTTTTTCAATGACCCCCTTATTGTTGGTTGGAACCCTGACTGCGCCGTGTTTTTGTATACGCTGTATACACGCACAGTGTACGTCAATTTCTAATGGGTGCCTGCTCGCGCCGTCGCATCTGGCTCCGCCTTAAAAATCGTCAGAGCTTTAAGTTTGGTACGAGAGGAAAGCCCTTGAACATGGCAATCCTGTGGTGGTAAAATTATGAAGATTGAGCAGGATACTGGGATCGAAATTACCCGTTGTACATTTTGTTTTTCTCTCCGACAGCTCTGTGCGCAAAACTCCCATAGTAGAGGCTGTTGAAATCGTTTCTGAGCAACCCCGCCTACTTGAGCTTTTTCCTATCAAGAAGTGTGCAAGTCGCCCTAAACCTTTAAGAAATTGACGCAGGAATATGCCAGCATGACTAAGGTACAAACTGCATCTCCCTAGCATTTTTGGTTCCAGAGTTATTCCAGAGCGTAGCTGAAAGTTTTTAAATGTCCGGCCTATTTTTTAAATGACCCCTTATTGTTGGTTGGAACCCTGACTGCGCCGTGTCTTTTTATGTGCTGTATACACGCACAGTGTACGTCAATTTCTAATGGGTGCCTGCTCGCGCCGTCGCATCTGGCCCCGCTTTAAAAATCGTCAGAGCTTTAAGTTTGGTACGAGAGGAAAGCCCTTGAACATGGCAATCCTGTGGTGGTAAAAGTTTGAAGATTGAGCAGGATACTGGGATCGAAATTACCCGTTGTACATTTTGTTTTTCTCTCCGACAGCTCTGTGCGCAAAACTCCCATAGTGGAGGCTGTTGAAATCGTTTCTGAGCAACCCCGCCTTCTTGAGCTTTTTGCTATCAAGAAGTGTGCAAGTCGCCCTAAACCTTTAACAAATTGACGCAGGAATATGCCAGCATGACTAAGGTACAAACTGCATCTCCCTAGCATTTTTGGTTCCAGAGTTATTCCAGAGCGTAGCTGAAAGTTTTTAATTGTCCGGCCTAATTTTTCAATGACCCCCTTATTGTTGGTTGGAACCCTGACTGCGCCGTGTCTTTGTATACGCTGTAAACACGCACAGTGTACGTTAACTTCAAATGGGTGCCTGCTCGCGCCGTCGCATCTGGCCCCGCCTTAAAAATCGTCAGAGCTTTAAGTTTGGTACGAGAGGAAAGCCCTTGAACATGGCAATCCTGTGGTGGTAAAAGTTTGAAGATTGAGCAGGATACTGGGATCGAAATTACCCGTTGTACATTTTGTTTTTCTCTCCGACAGCTCTGTGCGCAAAACTCCCATAGTGGAGGCTGTTGAAATCGTTTCTGAGCAACCCCGCCTTCTTGAGCTTTTTGCTATCAAGAAGTGTGCAAGTCGCCCTAAACCGTTAACAAATTGACGCAGGAATATGCCAGCATGACTAAGGTACAAACTGCATCTCCCTAGCATTTTTGGTTCCAGAGTTATTCCAGAGCGTAGCTGAAAGTTTTTAATTGTCCGGCCTAATTTTTCAATGACCCCCTTATTGTTGGTTGGAACCCTGACTGCGCCGTGTCTTTTTATACGCTGTAAACACGCACAGTGTACGTTAACTTCAAATGGGTGCCTGCTCGCGCCGTCGCACCTGGCCCCGCCTTAAAAATCGTCAGAGCTTTAAGTTTGGTACGAGAGGAAAGCCCTTGAACATGGCAATCCTGTGGTGGTAAAATTATGAAGATTGAGCAGGATACTGGGATCGAAATTACCCGTTGTACATTTTGTTTTTCTCTCCGACAGCTCTGTGCGCAAAACTCCCATAGTAGAGGCTGTTGAAATCGTTTCTGAGCAACCCCGCCTACTTGAGCTTTTTCCTATCAAGAAGTGTGCAAGTCGCCCTAAACCTTTAAGAAATTGACGCAGGAATATGCCAGCATGACTAAGGTACAAACTGCATCTCCCTAGCATTTTTGGTTGCAGAGTTATTCCAGAGCGTAGTTGTAAGTTTTTAAATGTCCGGCCTATTTTTTCAATGACCCCCTTATTGTTGGTTGGAACCCTGACTGCGCCGTGTTTTTGTATACGCTGTATACACGCACAGTGTACGTCAATTTCTAATGGGTGCCTGCTCGCGCCGTCGCATCTGGCTCCGCCTTAAAAATCGTCAGAGCTTTAAGTTTGGTACGAGAGGAAAGCCCTTGAACATGGCAATCCTGTGGTGGTAAAATTATGAAGATTGAGCAGGATACTGGGATCGAAATTACCCGTTGTACATTTTGTTTTTCTCTCCGACAGCTCTGTGCGCAAAACTCCCATAGTAGAGGCTGTTGAAATCGTTTCTGAGCAACCCCGCCTACTTGAGCTTTTTCCTATCAAGAAGTGTGCAAGTCGCCCTAAACCTTTAAGAAATTGACGCAGGAATATGCCAGCATGACTAAGGTACAAACTGCATCTCCCTAGCATTTTTGGTTCCAGAGTTATTCCAGAGCGTAGCTGAAAGTTTTTAATTGTCCGGCCTATTTTTTCAATGACCCCCTTATTGTTGGTTGGAACCCTGACTGCGCCGAGTCTTTGTATACACTGTATACACGCACAGTGTACGTCAATTTCTAATGGGTGCCTGCTCGCGCCGTCGCATCTGGCTCCGCATTAAAAATCGTCAGAGCTTCAAGTTTGGTACGAGAGGAAAGCCCTTGAACATGGCAATCCTGTGGTGGTAAAATTATGAAGATTGAGCAGGATACTGGGATCGAAATTACCCGTTGTACATTTTGTTTTTCTCTCCGACAGCTCTGTGCGCAAAACTCCCATAGTAGAGGCTGTTGAAATCGTTTCTGAGCAACCCCGCCTACTTGAGCTTTTTCCTATCAAGAAGTGTGCAAGTCGCCCTGAACCTTTAAAAAATGGACGCAGGAATATGCCAGCATGACTAAGGTACAAACTGCATCTCCCTAGCATTTTTGGTTCCAGAGTTATTCCAGAGCGTAGCTGAAAGTTTTTAAATGTCCGGCCTATTTTTTAAATGACCCCCTTATTGTTGGTTGGAACCCTGACTGCGCCGTGTCTTTTTATGTGCTGTATACACGCACAGTGTCATCAATTTCTAATGGGTGCCTGCCCGCGCCGTCGCATCTGGCCCCGCTTTAAAAATCGTCAGAGCTTTAAGTTTGGTACGAGAGGAAAGCCCTTGAACATGGCAATCCTGTGGTGGTAAAAGTTTGAAGATTGAGCAGGATACTGGGATCGAAATTACCCGTTGTATATTTTGTTTTTCTCTCCGACAGCTCTGTGCGCAAAACTCCCATAGTGGAGGCTGTTGAAATCGTTTCTGAGCAACCCCGCCTACTTGAGCTTTTTCCTATCAAGAAGTGTGCAAGTCGCCCTGAACCTTTAAAAAATGGACGCAGGAATATGCCAGCATGACTAAGGTACAAACTGCATCTCCCTAGCATTTTTGGTTCTAGAGTTATTCCAGCTGAAAGTTTTTAAATGTCCGGCCTATTTTTTAAATGACCCCTTATTGTTGGTTGGAACCCTGACTGCGCCGTGTCTTTTTATGTGCTGTATACACGCACAGTGTACGTCAATTTCTAATGGGTGCCTGCTCGCGCCGTCGCATCTGGCCCCGCTTTAAAAATCGTCAGAGCTTTAAGTTTGGTACGAGAGGAAAGCCCTTGAACATGGCAATCCTGTGGTGGTAAAAGTTTGAAGATTGAGCAGGATACTGGGATCGAAATTACCCGTTGTACATTTTGTTTTTCTCTCCGACAGCTCTGTGCGCAAAACTCCCATAGTGGAGGCTGTTGAAATCGTTTCTGAGCAACCCCGCCTTCTTGAGCTTTTTGCTATCAAGAAGTGTGCAAGTCGCCCTAAACCTTTAAGAAATTGACGCAGGAATATGCCAGCATGACTAAGGTACAAACTGCATCTCCCTAGCATTTTTGGTTCCAGAGTTATTCCAGAGCGTAGCTGAAAGTTTTTAATTGTCCGGCCTAATTTTTCAATGACCCCCTTATTGTTGGTTGGAACCCTGACTGCGCCGTGTCTTTGTATACGCTGTAAACACGCACAGTGTACGTTAACTTCAAATGGGTGCCTGCTCGCGCCGTCGCACCTGGCCCCGCCTTAAAAATCGTCAGAGCTTTAAGTTTGGTACGAGAGGAAAGCCCTTGAACATGGCAATCCTGTGGTGGTAAAAGTTTGAAGATTGAGCAGGATACTGGGATCGAAATTACCCGTTGTACATTTTGTTTTTCTCTCCGACAGCTCTGTGCGCAAAACTCCCATAGTAGAGGCTGTTGAAATCGTTTCTGAGCAACCCCGCCTACTTGAGCTTTTTCCTATCAAGAAGTGTGCAAGTCGCCCTAAACCTTTAAGAAATTGACGCAGGAATATGCCAGCATGACTAAGGTACAAACTGCATCTCCCTAGCATTTTTGGTTCCAGAGTTATTCCAGAGCGTAGCTGAAAGTTTTTAATTGTCCGGCCTATTTTTTCAATGACCCCCTTATTGTTGGTTGGAACCCTGACTGCGCCGAGTCTTTGTATACACTGTATACACGCACAGTGTACGTCAATTTCTAATGGGTGCCTGCTCGCGCCGTCGCATCTGGCTCCGCATTAAAAATCGTCAGAGCTTCAAGTTTGGTACGAGAGGAAAGCCCTTGAACATGGCAATCCTGTGGTGGTAAAATTGTGAAGATTGAGCAGGATACTGGGATCGAAATTACCCGTTGTACATTTTGTTTTTCTCTCCGACAGCTCTGTGCGCAAAACTCCCATAGTAGAGGCTGTTGAAATCGTTTCTGAGCAACCCCGCCTACTTGAGCTTTTTCCTATCAAGAAGTGTGCAAGTCGCCCTGAACCTTTAAAAAATGGACGCAGGAATATGCCAGCATGACTAAGGTACAAACTGCATCTCCCTAGCATTTTTGGTTCCAGAGTTATTCCAGAGCGTAGCTGAAAGTTTTTAAATGTCCGGCCTATTTTTTAAATGACCCCCTTATTGTTGGTTGGAACCCTGACTGCGCCGTGTCTTTTTATGTGCTGTATACACGCACAGTGTCATCAATTTCTAATGGGTGCCTGCCCGCGCCGTCGCATCTGGCCCCGCTTTAAAAATCGTCAGAGCTTTAAGTTTGGTACGAGAGGAAAGCCCTTGAACATGGCAATCCTGTGGTGGTAAAAGTTTGAAGATTGAGCAGGATACTGGGATCGAAATTACCCGTTGTATATTTTGTTTTTCTCTCCGACAGCTCTGTGCGCAAAACTCCCATAGTGGAGGCTGTTGAAATCGTTTCTGTGCAACCCCGCCTACTTGAGCTTTTTCCTATCAAGAAGTGTGCAAGTCGCCCTGAACCTTTAAAAAATGGACGCAGGAATATGCCAGCATGACTAAGGTACAAACTGCATCTCCCTAGCATTTTTGGTTCCAGAGTTATTCCAGCTGAAAGTTTTTAAATGTCCGGCCTATTTTTTAAATGACCCCTTATTGTTGGTTGGAACCCTGACTGCGCCGTGTCTTTTTATGTGCTGTATACACGCACAGTGTACGTCAATTTCTAATGGGTGCCTGCTCGCGCCGTCGCATCTGGCCCCGCTTTAAAAATCGTCAGAGCTTTAAGTTTGGTACGAGAGGAAAGCCCTTGAACATGGCAATCCTGTGGTGGTAAAAGTTTGAAGATTGAGCAGGATACTGGGATCGAAATTACCCGTTGTACATTTTGTTTTTCTCTCCGACAGCTCTGTGCGCAAAACTCCCATAGTGGAGGCTGTTGAAATCGTTTCTGAGCAACCCCGCCTTCTTGAGCTTTTTGCTATCAAGAAGTGTGCAAGTCGCCCTAAACCTTTAAGAAATTGACGCAGGAATATGCCAGCATGACTAAGGTACAAACTGCATCTCCCTAGCATTTTTGGTTCCAGAGTTATTCCAGAGCGTAGCTGAAAGTTTTTAATTGTCCGGCCTAATTTTTCAATGACCCCCTTATTGTTGGTTGGAACCCTGACTGCGCCGTGTCTTTGTATACGCTGTAAACACGCACAGTGTACGTTAACTTCAAATGGGTGCCTGCTCGCGCCGTCGCACCTGGCCCCGCCTTAAAAATCGTCAGAGCTTTAAGTTTGGTACGAGAGGAAAGCCCTTGAACATGGCAATCCTGTGGTGGTAAAAGTTTGAAGATTGAGCAGGATACTGGGATCGAAATTACCCGTTGTATATTTTGTTTTTCTCTCCGACAGCTCTGTGCGCAAAACTCCCATAGTGGAGGCTGTTGAAATCGTTTCTGAGCAACCCCGCCTTCTTGAGCTTTTTGCTATCAAGAAGTGTGCAAGTCGCCCTAAACCTTTAACAAATTGACGCAGGATTATGCCAGCATGACTAAGGTACAAACTGCATCTCCCTAGCATTTTTGGTTCCAGAGTTATTCCAGAGCGTAGCTGAAAGTTTTTAATTGTCCGGCCTAATTTTTCAATGACCCCCTTATTGTTGGTTGGAACCCTGACTGCGCCGTGTCTTTGTATACGCTGTAAACACGCACAGTGTACGTTAACTTCAAATGGGTGCCTGCTCGCGCCGTCGCACCTGGCCCCGCCTTAAAAATCGTCAGAGCTTTAAGTTTGGTACGAGAGGAAAGCCCTTGAACATGGCAATCCTGTGGTGGTAAAATTGTGAAGATTGAGCAGGATGCTGGGATCGAAATTACCCGTTGTACATTTTGTTTTTCTCTCCGACAGCTCTGTGCGCAAAACTCCCATAGTGGAGGCTGTTGAAATCGTTTCTGAGCAACCCCGCCTACTTGAGCTTTTTCCTATCAAGAAGTGTGCAAGTCGCCCTAAACCTTTAAGAAATTGACGCAGGAATATGCCAGCATGACTAAGGTACAAACTGCATCTCCCTAGCATTTTTGGTTCCAGAGTTATTCCAGAGCGTAGCTGAAAGTTTTTAATTGTCCGGCCTATTTTTTCAATGACCCCCTTATTGTTGGTTGGAACCCTGACTGCGCCGTGTTTTTGTATACGCTGTATACACGCACAGTGTACGTTAACTTCAAATGGGTGCCTGCTCGCGCCGTCGCATCTGGCCCCGCCTTAAAAGTCGTCAGAGCTTTAAGTTTGGTACGAGAGGAAAGCCCTTGAACATGGCAATCCTGTGGTGGTAAAATTTTGAAGATTGAGCAGGATACTGGGATCGAAATTACCCGTTGTACATTTTGTTTTTCTCTCCGACAGCTCTGTGCGCAAAACTCCAATAGTGGAGGCTGTTGAAATCGTTTCTGAGCAACCCCGCCTACTTGAGCTTTTTCCTATCAAGAAGTGTGCAAGTCGCCCTAAACCTTTAAAAAATGGACGCAGGAATATGCCAGCATGACTAAGGTACAAACTGCATCTCCCTAGCATTTTTGGTTCCAGAGTTATTCCAGAGCGTAGCTGAAAGTTTTTAAATGTCCGGCCTATTTTTTAAATGACCCCCTTATTGTTGGTTGGAACCCTGACTGCGCCGTGTCTTTTTATGTGCTGTATACACGCACAGTGTACGTCAATTTCTAATGGGTGCCTGCTCGCGCCGTCGCATCTGGCCCCGCCTTAAAAATCGTCAGAGCTTTAAGTTTGGTACGAGAGGAAAGCCCTTGAACATGGCAATCCTGTGGTGGTAAAAGTTTGAAGATTGAGCAGGATACTGGGATCGAAATTACCCGTTGTATATTTTGTTTTTCTCTCCGACAGCTCTGTGCGTAAAACTCCCATAGTGGAGGCTGTTGAAATCGTTTCTGAGCAACCCCGCCTTCTTGAGCTTTTTGCTATCAAGAAGTGTGCAAGTCGCCCTAAACCTTTAACAAATTGACGCAGGAATATGCCAGCATGACTAAGGTACAAACTGCATCTCCCTAGCATTTTTGGTTCCAGAGTTATTCCAGAGCGTAGCTGAAAGTTTTTAATTGTCCGGCCTAATTTTTCAATGACCCCCTTATTGTTGGTTGGAACCCTGACTGCGCCGTGTCTTTGTATACGCTGTAAACACGCACAGTGTACGTTAACTTCAAATGGGTGCCTGCTCGCGCCGTCGCACCTGGCCCCGCCTTAAAAATCGTCAGAGCTTTAAGTTTGGTACGAGAGGAAAGCCCTTGAACATGGCAATCCTGTGGTGGTAAAATTTTGAAGATTGAGCAGGATGCTGGGATCGAAATTACCCGTTGTACATTTTGTTTTTCTCTCCGACAGCTCTGTGCGCAAAACTCCCATAGTGGAGGCTGTTGAAATCGTTTCTGAGCAACCCCGCCTACTTGAGCTTTTTCCTATCAAGAAGTGTGCAAGTCGCCCTAAACCTTTAAGAAATTGACGCAGGAATATGCCAGCATGACTAAGGTACAAACTGCATCTCCCTAGCATTTTTGGTTCCAGAGTTATTCCAGAGCGTAGCTGAAAGTTTTTAATTGTCCGGCCTATTTTTTCAATGACCCCCTTATTGTTGGTTGGAACCCTGACTGCGCCGTGTTTTTGTATACGCTGTATACACGCACAGTGTACGTTAACTTCAAATGGGTGCCTGCTCGCGCCGTCGCATCTGGCCCCGCCTTAAAAGTCGTCAGAGCTTTAAGTTTGGTACGAGAGGAAAGCCCTTGAACATGGCAATCCTGTGGTGGTAAAATTTTGAAGATTGAGCAGGATACTGGGATCGAAATTACCCGTTGTACATTTTGTTTTTCTCTCCGACAGCTCTGTGCGCAAAACTCCAATAGTGGAGGCTGTTGAAATCGTTTCTGAGCAACCCCGCCTACTTGAGCTTTTTCCTATCAAGAAGTGTGCAAGTCGCCCTAAACCTTTAAGAAATTGACGCAGGAATATGCCAGCATGACTAAGGTACAAACTGCATCTCCCTAGCATTTTTGGTTCCAGAGTTATTCCAGAGCGTAGCTGAAAGTTTTTAATTGTCCGGCCTATTTTTTCAATGACCCCCTTATTGTTGGTTGGAACCCTGACTGCGCCGAGTCATTGTATACGCTGTATACACGCACAGTGTACGTCAATATCTAATGGGTGCCTGCTCGCGCCGTCGCATCTGGCTCCGCATTAAAAATCGTCAGAGCTTCAAGTTTGGTACGAGAGGAAAGCCCTTGAACATGGCAATCCTGTGGTGGTAAAATTTTGAAGATTGAGCAGGATACTGGGATCGAAATTACCCGTTGTACATTTTGTTTTTCTCTCCGACAGCTCTGTGCGCAAAACTCCCATAGTGGAGGCTGCTGAAATCGTTTCTGAGCAACCCCGCCTACTTGAGCTTTTTCCTATCAAGAAGTGTGCAAGTCGCCCTGAACCTTTAAAAAATGGACGCAGGAATATGCCAGCATGACTAAGGTACAAACTGCATCTCCCTAGCATTTTTGGTTCCAGAGTTATTCCAGAGCGTAGCTGAAAGTTTTTAATTTTCCGGCCTATTTTTTCAATGACCCCCTTATTGTTGGTTGGAACCCTGACTGCGCCGTGTCTTTGTACACGCTGTATACACGCACAGTGTACGTCAATTTCTGATGGGTGCCTGCTTGCGCCGTCGCATCTGGTCCCGCCTTAAAAATCGTAAGAGCTTTAAGTTTGGTATGAGAGGAAAGCCCTTGAACATGGCAATCCTGTGGTGGTAAAAGTTTGAAGATTGAGCAGGATACTGGGATCGAAATTACCCGTTGTACATTAGAGAGTTATTCCAGAGCGTAGTTGAAAGTTTTTAAATGTCCGGCCTATTTTTTCAATGACCCCCTTATTGTTGGTTGGAACCCTGACTGCGCCGAGTCTTTGTATACGCTGTATACACGCACAGTGTACGTCAATTTCTAATGGGTGCCTGCTCGTGCCGTCGCATCTGGCTCCGCCTTAAAAATCGTCAGAGCTTTAAGTTTGGTACGAGAGGAAAGCCCTTGAACATGGCAATCCTGTGGTGGTAAAATTATGAAGATTGAGCAGGATACTGGGATCGAAATTACCCGTTGTACATTTTGTTTTTCTCTCCGACAGCTCTGTGCGCAAAACTCCCATAGTAGAGGCTGTTGAAATCGTTTCTGAGCAACCCCGCCTACTTGAGCTTTTTCCTATCAAGAAGTGTGCAAGTCGCCCTAAACCTTTAAAAAATGGACGCAGGAATATGCCAGCATGACTAAGGTACAAACTGCATCTCCCTAGCATTTTTGGTTCCAGAGTTATTCTAGAGCGTAGCTGAAAGTTTTTAATTGTCCGGCCTATTTTTCAATGACCCCCCTTATTGTTGGTTGGAACCCTGACTGCGCCGTGTCTTTGTATACACTGTATACACGCACAGTGTACGTCAATTTCTAATGGGTGCCTGCCCGCGCCGTCGCATCTGGCCCCGCCTTAAAAATCGCCAGAGCTTTAAGTTTGGTACGAGAGGAAAGCCCTTGAACATGGCAATCCTGTGGTGGTAAAATTTTGAAGATTGAGCAGGATACTGGGATCGAAATTACTCGTTGTACATTTTGTTTTTCTCTCCGACAGCTCTGTGCGCAAAACTCCCATAGTGGAGGCTGTTGAAATCGTTTCTGAGCAACCCCGACTACTTGAGCTTTTTCCTACCAAGAAGTGTGCAAGTCGCCCTAAACCTTTAAAATATGGACGCAGGATTATGCCAGCATGACTAAGGTACAAACTGCATCTCCCTAGCATTTTTGGTTGCAGAGTTATTCCAGAGCGTAGCTGAAAGTTTTTAATTGTCCGGCCTATTTTTTTGAATGACCCCCTTATTGTTGGTTGGAACCCTGACTGCGCCGTGTCTTTGAATACGCTGTATACACGCACAGTGTACGTCAATTTCTAATGGGTGCCTGCTCGCGCCGTCGCATCTGGCCCCGCCTTAAAAATCGTCAGAGCTTTAAGTTTGGTACGAGAGGAAAGCCCTTGAACATGGCAATCCTGTGGTGGTAAAATTTTGAAGATTGAGCAGGATACTGCCATCGAAATTACCCGTTGTACATTTTGTTTTTCTCTCCGACAGCTCTGTGCGCAAAACTCCCATAGTGGAGGCTGTTGAAATCGTTTCTGAGCAACTCCGCCTACTTGAGCTTTTTTCCTATCAAGAAGTGTGCAAGTCGCCCTAAACCTTTAAAAAATGGACGCAGGAATATGCCAGCATGACTAAGGTACAAACTGCATCTCCCTAGCATTTTTGGTTCGAGAGTTATTCCAGAGCGTAGCTGAAAGTTTTTAATTGTCCGGCCTATTTTTTCAATTAGCCCCTTATTGTTGGTTGGAACCCTGACTGCGCCGTGTCTTTGTATACGCTGTATACACGCACAGTGTACGTCAATTTCTAATGGGTGCCTGCTCGCGCCGTCGCATCTGGCCCCGCCTTAAAAATCGTCAGAGCTTTAAGTTTGGTACGAGAGGAAAGCCCTTGATCATGGCAATCCTGTGGTGGTAAAATTGTGAAGATTGAGCAGGATACTGGGATCGAAATTACCCGTTGTACATTTTGTTTTTCTCTCCGACAGCTCTGTGCGCAAAACTCCCATAGTGGAGGCTGTTGGAATCGTTTCTGAGCAACCCCGCCTACTTGTGCTTTTTCCTATCAAGAAGTGTGCAAGTCGCCCTGAACCTTTAAAAAATGGACGCAGGAATATGCCAGCATGACTAAGGTACAAACTGCATCTCCCTAGCATTTTTGGTTCCAGAGTTATTCTAGAGCGTAGCTGAAAGTTTTTAATTGTCCGGTCTATTTTTTCAATGACCCCCTTATTGTTGGTTGGAACCCTGACTGCGCTGTGTCTTTGTATACGGTGTATACATGCACAGTGTACGTCAATTTCTAATGGGTGCCTGCTCGCGCCATCGCATCTGGCCCCGCCTTAAAAATCGTCAGAGCTTTAAGTTTGGTACGAGAGGAAAGCCCTTGAACATGGCAATCCTGTGGTGGTAAAATTGTGAAGATTGAGCAGGATACTGGGATCGAAATTACCCGTTGTACATTTTGTTTTTCTCTCCGACAGCTCTGTGCGCAAAACTCCCATAGTGGAGGCTGTTGAAATCGTTTCTGAGCAACCCCGCCTACTTGAGCTTTTTCCTATCAAGAAGTGTGCAAGTCGCCCTAAACCTTTAAAAAATGGACGCAGGAATATGGCAGCATGACTAAGGTACAAACTGCATCTCCCTAGCATTTTTGGTTGCAGAGTTATTCCAGAGCGTAGCTGAAAGTTTTTAATTTTCCGGCCTATTTTTTCAATGACCCCCTTATTGTTGGTTGGAACCCTGACTGCGCCGTGTCTTTTTATACGCTGTATACACGCACAGTGTACGTCAATTTCTTATGGGTGCATGCTCGCGCCGTCGCATCTGGCCCCGCCTTAAAAATCGTCAGAGCTTTAAGTTTGGTACGAGAGGAAAGCCCTTGAACATGGCAATCCTGTGGTGGTAAAATTTTGAAGATTGAGCAGGATACTGGGATCGAAATTACCCGTTGTACATTTTGTTTTTCTCTCCGACAGCTCTGTGCGCAAAACTCCCATAGTGGAGGCTGTTGAAATCGTTTCTGAGCAACTCCGCCTACTTGAGCTTTTTTCCTATCAAGAAGTGTGCAAGTCGCCCTAAACCTTTAAAAAATGGACGCAGGAATATGCCAGCATGACTAAGGTACAAACTGCATCTCCCTAGCATTTTTGGTTCGAGAGTTATTCCAGAGCGTAGCTGAAAGTTTATAATTGTCCGGCCTATTTTTTCAATTAGCCCCTTATTGTTGGTTGGAACCCTGACTGCGCCGTGTCTTTGTATACGCTGTATACACGCACAGTGTACGTCAATTTCTAATGGGTGCCTGCTCGCGCCGTCGCATCTGGCCCCGCCTTAAAAATCGTCAGAGCTTTAAGTTTGGTACGAGAGGAAAGCCCTTGAACATGGCAAACCTGTGGTGGTAAAATTGTGAAGATTGAGCAGGATACTGGGATCGAAATTACCCGTTGTACATTTTGTTTTTCTCTCCGACAGCTCTGTGCGCAAAACTCCCATAGTGGAGGCTGTTGGAATCGTTTCTGAGCAACCCCGCCTACTTGTGCTTTTTCCTATCAAGAAGTGTGCAAGTCGCCCTGAACCTTTAAAAAATGGACGCAGGAATATGCCAGCATGACTAAGGTACAAACTGCATCTCCCTAGCATTTTTGGTCCCAGAGTTATTCTAGAGCGTAGCTGAAAGTTTTTAATTGTCCGGCCTATTTTTCAATGACCCCCCTTATTGTTGGTTGGAACCCTGACTGCGCCGTGTCTTTGTATACACTGTATACACGCACAGTGTACGTCAATTTCTAATGGGTGCCTGCCCGCGCCGTCGCATCTGGCCCCGCCTTAAAAATCGCCAGAGCTTTAAGTTTGGTACGAGAGGAAAGCCCTTGAACATGGCAATCCTGTGGTGGTAAAATTTTGAAGATTGAGCAGGATACTGGGATCGAAATTACTCGTTGTACATTTTGTTTTTCTCTCCGACAGCTCTGTGCGCAAAACTCCCATAGTGGAGGCTGTTGAAATCGTTTCTGAGCAACCCCGACTACTTGAGCTTTTTCCTACCAAGAAGTGTGCAAGTCGCCCTAAACCTTTAAAATATGGACGCAGGATTATGCCAGCATGACTAAGGTACAAACTGCATCTCCCTAGCATTTTTGGTTGCAGAGTTATTCCAGAGCGTAGCTGAAAGTTTTTAATTGTCCGGCCTATTTTTTTGAATGACCCCCTTATTGTTGGTTGGAACCCTGACTGCGCCGTGTCTTTGTATACGCTGTATACACGCACAGTGTACGTCAATTTCTAATGGGTGCCTGCTCGCGCCGTCGCATC
The DNA here is from genome assembly GCF_032118995.1 of Asterias amurensis. NCBI lineage: Eukaryota > Metazoa > Echinodermata > Asteroidea > Forcipulatida > Asteriidae > Asterias > Asterias amurensis. Next base: position 8,280,302 of record NC_092659.1, on the reverse strand, counting down.
TGGCCCCGCCTTAAAAATCGTCAGAGCTTTAAGTTTGGTACGAGAAGAAAGCCCTTGAACATGGCAATCCTGTGGTGGTAAAATTTTGAAGATTGAGCAGGATACTGGGATCGAAATTACCCGTTGTACATTTTGTTTTTCTCTCCGACAGCTCTGTGCGCAAAACTCCCATAGTGGAGGCTGTTGAAATCGTTTCTGAGCAACTCCGCCTACTTGAGCTTTTTTCCTATCAAGAAGTGTGCAAGTCGCCCTAAACCTTTAAAAAATGGACGCAGGAATATGCCAGCATGACTAAGGTACAAACTGCATCTCCCTAGCATTTTTGGTTCGAGAGTTATTCCAGAGCGTAGCTGAAAGTTTTTAATTGTCCGGCCTATTTTTTCAATTAGCCCCTTAATGTTGGTTGGAACCCTGACTGCGCCGTGTCTTTGTATACGCTGTATACACGCACAGTGTACGTCAATTTCTAATGGGTGCCTGCCCGCGCCGTCGCATCTGGCCCCGCCTTAAAAATCGTCAGAGCTTTAAGTTTGGTACGAGAGGAAAGCCCTTGAACATGGCAATCCTGTGGTGGTAAAATTGTGAAGATTGAGCAGGATACTGGGATCGAAATTACCCGTTGTACATTTTGTTTTTCTCTCCGACAGCTCTGTGCGCAAAACTCCCATAGTGGAGGCTGTTGAAATCGTTTCTGAGCAACCCCGCCTACTTGAGGTTTTTCCTATCAAGAAGTGTGCAAGTCGCCCTGAACCTTTAAAAAATGGACGCAGGAACATGCCAGCATGACTAAGGTACAAACTGCATCTCCCTAGCATTTTTGGTTCCAGAGTTATTCTAGAGCGTAGCTGAAAGTTTTTAATTGTCCGGTCTATTTTTTCAATGACCCCCTTATTGTTGGTTGGAACCCTGACTGCGCTGTGTCTTTGTATACGGTGTATACATGCACAGTGTACGTCAATTTCTAATGGGTGCCTGCTCGCGCCATCGCATCTGGCCCCGCCTTAAAAATCGTCAGAGCTTTAAGTTTGGTACGAGAGGAAAGCCCTTGAACATGGCAATCCTGTGGTGGTAAAATTGTGAAGATTGAGCAGGATACTGGGATCGAAATTACCCGTTGTACATTTTGTTTTTCTCTCCGACAGCTCTGTGCGCAAAACTCCCATAGTGGAGGCTGTTGAGATCGTTTCTGAGCAACCCCGCCTACTTGAGCTTTTTTCCTTCAAGAAGTGTGCAAGTCGCCCTAAACTTTTAAAAAATGGACGCAGGAATATGCCAGCATGACTAAGGTACAAACTGCATCTCCCTAGCATTTTTGGTTCCAGAGTTATTCCAGAGCGTAGCTGAAAGTTTTTAATTGTCCGGCCTATTTTTTCAATGACCCCCCTAATTGTTGGTTGGAACCCTGACTGCGCTGTGTCTTTGTATACGCTGTATACATGCACAGTGTACGTCAAATTCTAAAGGGTGCCTGCTTGCGCCATCGCATCTGGCCCCGCTTTAAAAATCGTCAGAGCTTGAAGTTTGGTACGAGAGGAAAGCCCTTACACATGGCAATCCTGTTGTGGTAAAATTTTGAAGATTGAGCAGGATACTGGGATCGAAATTACCCGTTGTACATTTTGTTTTTCTCTCCGACAGCTCTGTGCGCAAAACTCCCATAGTGGAGGCTGTTGAAATCGTTTCTGAGCAACCCCGCCTACTTGAGCTTTTTCCTATCAAGAAGTGTGTAAGTCGCCCTGAACCTTTAAAAAATGGACGCAGGAATATGCCAGCATGACTAAGGTACAAACTGCATCTCCCTAGCACTTTTGGTTCCAGAGTTATTCTAGAGCGTAGCTGAAAGTTTTTAATTGTCCGGTCTATTTTTTCAATGACCCCCTTATTGTTGGTTGGAACCCTGACTGCGCTGTGTCTTTGTATACGCTGTATACATGCACAGTGTACGTCAAATTCTAAAGGGTGCCTGCTTGCGCCATCGCATCTGGCCCCGCTTTAAAAATCGTCAGAGCTTTAAGTTTGGTACGAGAGGAAAGCCCTTGAACATGGCAATCCTGTGGTGGTAAAATTTTGAAGATTGAGCAGGATACTGCCTTCGAAAATACCCGTTGTACATTTTGTTTTTCTCTCCGACAGCTCTGTGCGCAAAACTCCCATAGTGGAGGCTGTTGAAATCGTTTCTGAGCAACCCCGCCTACTTGAGCTTTTTCCTATCAAGAAGTGTGCAAGTCGCCCTAAACCTTTAAAAAATGGACGCAGGAATATGGCAGCATGACTAAGGTACAAACTGCATCTCCCTAGCATTTTTGGTTGCAGAGTTATTCCAGAGCGTGGCTGAAAGTTTTTAATTGTCCGGCCTATTTTTTCAATGACCCCCTTATTGTTGGTTGGAACCCTGACTGCGCCGTGTCTTTTTATACGCTGTATACACGCACAGTGTACGTCAATTTCTAATGGGTGCCTGCTCGCGCCGTCGCATCTGGCCCCGCTTTAAAAATCATCAGAGCTTTAAGTTTGGTACGAGAGGAAAGCCCTTGAACATGGCAATCCTGTGGTGGTAAAATTGTGAAGATTGAGCAGGATACTGGGATCGAAATTACCCGTTGTACATTTTGTTTTTCTCTCCGACAGCTCTGTGCGCAAAACTCCCATAGTGGAGGCTGTTAAAATCGTTTCTGAGCAACCCTTCCTACTTGAGCTTTTTCCTATCAAGAAGTGTGCAAGTCGCCCTGAACCTTTAAAAAATGGACGCAGGAATATGCCAGCATGACTAAGGTACAAACTGCATCTCCCTAGCATTTTTGGTTCCAGAGTTATTCTAGAGCGTAGCCGAAAGTTTTTAATTGTCCGGTCTATTTTTTCAATGACCCCCTTATTGTTGGTTGGAACCCTGACTGCGCTGTGTCTTTGTATACGGTGTATACATGCACAGTGTACGTCAATTTCTAATGGGTGCCTGCTCGCGCCATCGCATCTGGCCCCGCCTTAAAAATCGTCAGAGCTTTAAGTTTGGTACGAGAGGAAAGCCCTTGAACATGGCAATCCTGTGGTGGTAAAATTGTGAAGATTGAGCAGGATACTGGGATCGAAATTACCCGTTGTACATTTTGTTTTTCTCTCCGACAGCTCTGTGCGCAAAACTCCCATAGTGGAGGCTGTTGAAATCGTTTCTGAGCAACCCCGCCTACTTGAGCTTTTTCCTATCAAGAAGTGTGCAAGTCGCCCTAAACCTTTAAAAAATGGACGCAGGAATATGGCAGCGTGACTAAGGTACAAACTGCATCTCCCTAGCATTTTTGGTTGCAGAGTTATTCCAGAGCGTAGCTGAAAGTTTTTAATTTTCCGGCCTATTTTTTCAATGACCCCCTTATTGTTGGTTGGAACCCTGACTGCGCCGTGTCTTTTTATACGCTGTATACACGCACAGTGTACGTCAATTTCTTATGGGTGCATGCTCGCGCCGTCGCATCTGGCCCCGCTTTAAAAATCATCAGAGCTTTAAGTTTGGTACGAGAGGAAAGCCCTTGAACATGGCAGTCCTGTGGTGGTAAAATTGTGAAGATTGAGCAGGATACTGGGATCGAAATTACCCGTTGTACATTTTGTTTTTCTCTCCGACAGCTCTGTGCGCAAAACTCCCATAGTGGAGGCTGTTGAAATCGTTTCTGAGCAACCCCGCCTACTTGAGGTTTTTCCTATCAAGAAGTGTGCAAGTCGCCCTGAACCTTTAAAAAATGGACGCAGGAACATGCCAGCATGACTAAGGTACAAACTGCATCTCCCTAGCATTTTTGGTTCCAGAGTTATTCTAGAGCGTAGCTGAAAGTTTTTAATTGTCCGGTCTATTTTTTCAATGACCCCCTTATTGTTGGTTGGAACCCTGACTGCGCTGTGTCTTTGTATACGGTGTATACATGCACAGTGTACGTCAATTTCTAATGGGTGCCTGCTCGCGCCATCGCATCTGGCCCCGCCTTAAAAATCGTCAGAGCTTTAAGTTTGGTACGAGAGGAAAGCCCTTGAACATGGCAATCCTGTGGTGGTAAAATTGTGAAGATTGAGCAGGATACTGGGATCGAAATTACCCGTTGTACATTTTGTTTTTCTCTCCGACAGCTCTGTGCGCAAAACTCCCATAGTGGAGGCTGTTGAGATCGTTTCTGAGCAACCCCGCCTACTTGAGCTTTTTTCCTTCAAGAAGTGTGCAAGTCGCCCTAAACTTTTAAAAAATGGACGCAGGAATATGCCAGCATGACTAAGGTACAAACTGCATCTCCCTAGCATTTTTGGTTCCAGAGTTATTCCAGAGCGTAGCTGAAAGTTTTTAATTGTCCGGCCTATTTTTTCAATGACCCCCCTTATTGTTGGTTGGAACCCTGACTGCGCTGTGTCTTTGTATACGCTGTATACATGCACAGTGTACGTCAAATTCTAAAGGGTGCCTGCTTGCGCCATCGCATCTGGCCCCGCTTTAAAAATCGTCAGAGCTTGAAGTTTGGTACGAGAGGAAAGCCCTTACACATGGCAATCCTGTTGTGGTAAAATTTTGAAGATTGAGCAGGATACTGGGATCGAAATTACCCGTTGTACATTTTGTTTTTCTCTCCGACAGCTCTGTGCGCAAAACTCCCATAGTGGAGGCTGTTGAAATCGTTTCTGAGCAACCCCGCCTACTTGAGCTTTTTCCTATCAAGAAGTGTGTAAGTCGCCCTGAACCTTTAAAAAATGGACGCAGGAATATGCCAGCATGACTAAGGTACAAACTGCATCTCCCTAGCACTTTTGGTTCCAGAGTTATTCTAGAGCGTAGCTGAAAGTTTTTAATTGTCCGGTCTATTTTTTCAATGACCCCCTTATTGTTGGTTGGAACCCTGACTGCGCTGTGTCTTTGTATACGCTGTATACATGCACAGTGTACGTCAAATTCTAAAGGGTGCCTGCTTGCGCCATCGCATCTGGCCCCGCTTTAAAAATCGTCAGAGCTTTAAGTTTGGTACGAGAGGAAAGCCCTTGAACATGGCAATCCTGTGGTGGTAAAATTTTGAAGATTGAGCAGGATACTGCCTTCGAAAATACCCGTTGTACATTTTGTTTTTCTCTCCGACAGCTCTGTGCGCAAAACTCCCATAGTGGAGGCTGTTGAAATCGTTTCTGAGCAACCCCGCCTACTTGAGCTTTTTCCTATCAAGAAGTGTGCAAGTCGCCCTAAACCTTTAAAAAATGGACGCAGGAATATGGCAGCATGACTAAGGTACAAACTGCATCTCCCTAGCATTTTTGGTTGCAGAGTTATTCCAGAGCGTGGCTGAAAGTTTTTAATTGTCCGGCCTATTTTTTCAATGACCCCCTTATTGTTGGTTGGAACCCTGACTGCGCCGTGTCTTTTTATACGCTGTATACACGCACAGTGTACGTCAATTTCTAATGGGTGCCTGCTCGCGCCGTCGCATCTGGCCCCGCTTTAAAAATCATCAGAGCTTTAAGTTTGGTACGAGAGGAAAGCCCTTGAACATGGCAATCCTGTGGTGGTAAAATTGTGAAGATTGAGCAGGATACTGGGATCGAAATTACCCGTTGTACATTTTGTTTTTCTCTCCGACAGCTCTGTGCGCAAAACTCCCATAGTGGAGGCTGTTAAAATCGTTTCTGAGCAACCCTTCCTACTTGAGCTTTTTCCTATCAAGAAGTGTGCAAGTCGCCCTGAACCTTTAAAAAATGGACGCAGGAATATGCCAGCATGACTAAGGTACAAACTGCATCTCCCTAGCATTTTTGGTTCCAGAGTTATTCTAGAGCGTAGCTGAAAGTTTTTAATTGTCCGGTCTATTTTTTCAATGACCCCCTTATTGTTGGTTGGAACCCTGACTGCGCTGTGTCTTTGTATACGGTGTATACATGCACAGTGTACGTCAATTTCTAATGGGTGCCTGCTCGCGCCATCGCATCTGGCCCCGCCTTAAAAATCGTCAGAGCTTTAAGTTTGGTACGAGAGGAAAGCCCTTGAACATGGCAATCCTGTGGTGGTAAAATTGTGAAGATTGAGCAGGATACTGGGATCGAAATTACCCGTTGTACATTTTGTTTTTCTCTCCGACAGCTCTGTGCGCAAAACTCCCATAGTGGAGGCTGTTGAAATCGTTTCTGAGCAACCCCGCCTACTTGAGCTTTTTCCTATCAAGAAGTGTGCAAGTCGCCCTAAACCTTTAAAAAATGGACGCAGGAATATGGCAGCGTGACTAAGGTACAAACTGCATCTCCCTAGCATTTTTGGTTGCAGAGTTATTCCAGAGCGTAGCTGAAAGTTTTTAATTTTCCGGCCTATTTTTTCAATGACCCCCTTATTGTTGGTTGGAACCCTGACTGCGCCGTGTCTTTTTATACGCTGTATACACGCACAGTGTACGTCAATTTCTTATGGGTGCATGCTCGCGCCGTCGCATCTGGCCCCGCTTTAAAAATCATCAGAGCTTTAAGTTTGGTACGAGAGGAAAGCCCTTGAACATGGCAGTCCTGTGGTGGTAACATTTTGAAGATTGAGCAGAATACTGCCATCGAAAATACCCGTTGTACATTTCGTTTTTCTCTCCGACAGCTCTGTGCGCAAAACTCCCATAGTGGAGGTTGTTGAAATCGTTTCTGAGCAACCCCGCCTACTTGAGCTTTTTCCTATCAAGAAGTGTACAAGTCGCCTTAAACCTTTAAAAAATGGACGCAGGAATATGCCAGCATGACTAAGGTACAAACTGCATCTCCCTAGCTTTTTTGGTTCCAGAGTTATTCCAGAGCGTAGCTGAAAGTTTTTAATTGTCCGGCCTATTTTTTCAATGACCCCCCTTATTGTTGGTTGGAACCCTGACTGCGCCGTGTCTTTGTATACGCTGTAAACACGCACAGTGTACGTCAATTTCTAATGGGTGTCTGCTCGCGCAGTCGCATCTGGCCCCGCTTTGAAAATCATCAGAGCTTTAAGTTTGGTACGAGAGGAAAGCCCTTACACATGGCAATCCTGTTGTGGTAAAATTTTGAAGATTGAGCAGGATACTGGGATCGAAATTACCCGTTGTACATTTTGTTTTTCTCTCCGACAGCTCTGTGCGCAAAACTCCCATAGTGGAGGCTGTTGAAATCGTTTCTGAGCAACCCCGCCTACTTGAGCTTTTTCCTATCAAGAAGTGTGTAAGTCGCCCTGAACCTTTAAAAAATGGACGCAGGAATATGCCAGCATGACTAAGGTACAAACTGCATCTCCCTAGCACTTTTGGTTCCAGAGTTATTCTAGAGCGTAGCTGAAAGTTTTTAATTGTCCGGTCTATTTTTTCAATGACCCCCTTATTGTTGGTTGGAACCCTGACTGCGCTGTGTCTTTGTATACGCTGTATACATGCACAGTGTACGTCAAATTCTAAAGGGTGCCTGCTTGCGCCATCGCATCTGGCCCCGCTTTAAAAATCGTCAGAGCTTTAAGTTTGGTACGAGAGGAAAGCCCTTGAACATGGCAATCCTGTGGTGGTAAAATTTTGAAGATTGAGCAGGATACTGCCTTCGAAAATACCCGTTGTACATTTTGTTTTTCTCTCCGACAGCTCTGTGCGCAAAACTCCCATAGTGGAGGCTGTTGAAATCGTTTCTGAGCAACCCCGCCTACTTGAGCTTTTTCCTATCAAGAAGTGTGCAAGTCGCCCTAAACCTTTAAAAAATGGACGCAGGAATATGGCAGCATGACTAAGGTACAAACTGCATCTCCCTAGCATTTTTGGTTGCAGAGTTATTCCAGAGCGTGGCTGAAAGTTTTTAATTGTCCGGCCTATTTTTTCAATGACCCCCTTATTGTTGGTTGGAACCCTGACTGCGCCGTGTCTTTTTATACGCTGTATACACGCACAGTGTACGTCAATTTCTAATGGGTGCCTGCTCGCGCCGTCGCATCTGGCCCCGCTTTAAAAATCATCAGAGCTTTAAGTTTGGTACGAGAGGAAAGCCCTTGAACATGGCAATCCTGTGGTGGTAAAATTGTGAAGATTGAGCAGGATACTGGGATCGAAATTACCCGTTGTACATTTTGTTTTTCTCTCCGACAGCTCTGTGCGCAAAACTCCCATAGTGGAGGCTGTTAAAATCGTTTCTGAGCAACCCTTCCTACTTGAGCTTTTTCCTATCAAGAAGTGTGCAAGTCGCCCTGAACCTTTAAAAAATGGACGCAGGAATATGCCAGCATGACTAAGGTACAAACTGCATCTCCCTAGCATTTTTGGTTCCAGAGTTATTCTAGAGCGTAGCTGAAAGTTTTTAATTGTCCGGTCTATTTTTTCAATGACCCCCTTATTGTTGGTTGGAACCCTGACTGCGCTGTGTCTTTGTATACGGTGTATACATGCACAGTGTACGTCAATTTCTAATGGGTGCCTGCTCGCGCCATCGCATCTGGCCCCGCCTTAAAAATCGTCAGAGCTTTAAGTTTGGTACGAGAGGAAAGCCCTTGAACATGGCAATCCTGTGGTGGTAAAATTGTGAAGATTGAGCAGGATACTGGGATCGAAATTACCCGTTGTACATTTTGTTTTTCTCTCCGACAGCTCTGTGCGCAAAACTCCCATAGTGGAGGCTGTTGAAATCGTTTCTGAGCAACCCCGCCTACTTGAGCTTTTTCCTATCAAGAAGTGTGCAAGTCGCCCTAAACCTTTAAAAAATGGACGCAGGAATATGGCAGCGTGACTAAGGTACAAACTGCATCTCCCTAGCATTTTTGGTTGCAGAGTTATTCCAGAGCGTAGCTGAAAGTTTTTAATTTTCCGGCCTATTTTTTCAATGACCCCCTTATTGTTGGTTGGAACCCTGACTGCGCCGTGTCTTTTTATACGCTGTATACACGCACAGTGTACGTCAATTTCTTATGGGTGCATGCTCGCGCCGTCGCATCTGGCCCCGCTTTAAAAATCATCAGAGCTTTAAGTTTGGTACGAGAGGAAAGCCCTTGAACATGGCAGTCCTGTGGTGGTAACATTTTGAAGATTGAGCAGAATACTGCCATCGAAAATACCCGTTGTACATTTCGTTTTTCTCTCCGACAGCTCTGTGCGCAAAACTCCCATAGTGGAGGTTGTTGAAATCGTTTCTGAGCAACCCCGCCTACTTGAGCTTTTTCCTATCAAGAAGTGTACAAGTCGCCCTAAACCTTTAAAAAATGGACGCAGGAATATGCCAGCATGACTAAGGTACAAACTGCATCTCCCTAGCTTTTTTGGTTCCAGAGTTATTCCAGAGCGTAGCTGAAAGTTTTTAATTGTCCGGCCTATTTTTTCAATGACCCCCCTTATTGTTGGTTGGAACCCTGACTGCGCCGTGTCTTTGTATACGCTGTAAACACGCACAGTGTACGTCAATTTCTAATGGGTGTCTGCTCAAGCAGTCGCATCTGGCCCCGCTTTGAAAATCATCAGAGCTTTAAGTTTGGTACGAGAGGAAAGCCCTTGAACATGGCAATCCTGTGGTGGTAAAATTTTGAAGATTGAGCAGGATACTGGGATCGAAATTACTCGTTGTACATTTTGTTTTTCTCTCCGACAGCTCTGTGCGCAAAACTCCCATAGTGGAGGCTGTTGAAATCGTTTCTGAGCAACCCCGACTACTTGAGCTTTTTCCTACCAAGAAGTGTGCAAGTCGCCCTAAACCTTTAACAAATGGACGCAGGATTATGCCAGCATGACTAAGGTACAAACTGCATCTCCCTAGCATTTTTGGTTCCAGAGTTATTCCAGAGCGTAGCTGAAAGTTTTTAATTGTCCGGCCTATTTTTTTGAATGACCCCCTTATTGTTGGTTGGAACCCTGACTGCGCCGTGTCTTTTTATACGCTGTATACACGCACAGTGTACGTCAATTTCTAATGGGTGCCTGCTCGCGCCGTCGCATCTGGCCCCGCTTTAAAAATCATCAGAGCTTTACGTTTGGTACGAGAGGAAAGCCCTTGAACATGGCAATCCTGTGGTGGTAAAATTTTGAAGATTGAGCAGAATACTGCCATCGAAAATACCCGTTGTACATTTTGTTTTTCTCTCCGACAGCTCTGTGCGCAAAACTCCCATAGTGGAGGTTGTTGAAATCGTTTCTGAGCAACCCCGCCTACTTGAGCTTTTTCCCTTCAAGAAGTGTACAAGTCGCCCTAAACCTTTAAAAAATGGACGCAGGAATATGCCAGCATGACTAAGGTACAAAATGCATCTCCCTAGCTTTTTTGGTTCCAGAGTTATTCCAGAGCGTAGCTGAAAGTTTTTAATTGTCCGGCCTATTTTTTCAATGACCCCCTTAATGTTGGTTGGAACCCTGACTGCGCCGTGTCTTTGTATACGCTGTAAACACGCACAGTGTACGTCAATTTCTAATGGGTGTCTGCTCGCGCAGTCGCATCTGGCCCCGCTTTGAAAATCATCAGAGCTTTAAGTTTGGTACGAGAGGAAAGCCCTTGAACATGGCAATCCTGTGGTGGTAAAATTTTGAAGATTGAGCAGGATACTGCCATCGAAATTACCCGTTGTACATTTTGTTTTTCTCACCGACAGCTCTGTGCGCAAAACTCCCATAGTGGAGGCTGTTAAAATCGTTTCTGAGCAACCCCGCCTACTTGAGCTTTTTCCTACCAAGAAGTGTGCAAGTCGCCCTAAACCTTTAAAAAATGGACGCAGGAATATGCCAGCATGACTAAGGTACAAACTGCATCTCCCTAGCATTTTTGGTTGCAGAGTTATTCCAGAGCGTAGCTGAAAGTTTTTAATTGTCCGGCCTATTTTTCAATGACCCCCCTTATTGTTGGTTGGAACCCTGACTGCGCCGTGTCTTTGTATACGCTGTATACACGCACAGTGTACGTCAATTTCAAATGGGTGCCTGCCCGCGCCGTTGCATCTGGCCCCGCCTTAAAAATCGCCAGAGCTTTAAGTTTGGTACGAGAGGAAAGCCCTTGAACATGGCAATCCTGTGGTGGTAAAATTTTGAAGATTGAGCAGGATACTGGGATCGAAATTACTCGTTGTACATTTTGTTTTTCTCTCCGACAGCTCTGTGCGCAAAACTCCCATAGTGGAGGCTGTTGAAATCGTTTCTGAGCAACCCCGACTACTTGAGCTTTTTCCTACCAAGAAGTGTGCAAGTCGCCCTAAACCTTTAACAAATGGACGCAGGATTATGCCAGCATGACTAAGGTACAAACTGCATCTCCCTAGCATTTTTGGTTCCAGAGTTATTCCAGAGCGTAGCTGAAAGTTTTTAATTGTCCGGCCTATTTTTTTGAATGACCCCCTTATTGTTGGTTGGAACCCTGACTGCGCCGTGTCTTTTTATACGCTGTATACACGCACAGTGTACGTCAATTTCTAATGGGTGCCTGCTCGCGCCGTCGCATCTGGCCCCGCTTTAAAAATCATCAGAGCTTTAAGTTTGGTACGAGAGGAAAGCCCTTGAACATGGCAATCCTGTGGTGGTAAAATTTTGAAGATTGAGCAGAATACTGCCATCGAAAATACCCGTTGTACATTTTGTTTTTCTCTCCGACAGCTCTGTGCGCAAAACTCCCATAGTGGAGGTTGTTGAAATCGTTTCTGAGCAACCCCGCCTACTTGAGCTTTTTCCCTTCAAGAAGTGTACAAGTCGCCCTAAACCTTTAAAAAATGGACGCAGGAATATGCCAGCATGACTAAGGTACAAAATGCATCTCCCTAGCTTTTTTGGTTCCAGAGTTATTCCAGAGCGTAGCTGAAAGTTTTTAATTGTCCGGCCTATTTTTTCAATGACCCCCTTAATGTTGGTTGGAACCCTGACTGCGCCGTGTCTTTGTATACGCTGTAAACACGCACAGTGTACGTCAATTTCTAATGGGTGCTGCTCGTGCAGTCGCATCTGGCCCCGCTTTGAAAATCGTCAGAGCTTTAAGTTTGGTACGAGAGGAAAGCCCTTGAACATGGCAATCCTGTGGTGGTAAAATTTTGAAGATTGAGCAGGATACTGCCATCGAAATTACCCGTTGTACCTTTTGTTTTTCTCACCGACAGCTCTGTGCGCAAAACTCCCATAGTGGAGGCTGTTGAAATCGTTTCTGAGCAACCCCGCCTACTTGAGCTTTTTCCTATCAAGAAGTGTGCAAGTCGCCCTAAACCTTTAAAAAATGGACACAGGAATATGCCAGCATGACTAAGGTACAAACTGCATCTCCCTAGCATTTTTGGTTCCAGAGTTATTCCAGAGCGTAGCTGAAAGTTTTTAATTGTCCGGCCTATTTTTCAATGACCCCCCTTATTGTTGGTTGGAACCCTGACTGCGCCGTGTCTTTGTATACGCTGTATACACGCACAGTGTACGTCAATTTCTAATGGATGCCTGCCCGCGCCGTCGCATCTGGCCCCGCCTTAAAAATCGCCAGAGCTTTACGTTTGGTACGAGAGGAAAGCCCTTGAACATGGCAATCCTGTGGTGGTAAAATTTTGAAGATGGAGCAGGATACTGGGATCGAAATTACTCGTTGTACATTTTGTTTTTCTCTCCGACAGCTCTGTGCGCAAAACTCCCATAGTGGAGGCTGTTGAAATCGTTTCTGAGCAACTCCGCCTACTTGAGCTTTTTTCCTATCAAGAAGTGTGCAAGTCGCCCTAAACCTTTAAAAAATGGACGCAGGAATATGCCAGCATGACTAAGGTACAAACTGCATCTCCCTAGCATTTTTGGTTCGAGAGTTATTCCAGAGCGTAGCTGAAAGTTTTTAATTGTCCGGCCTATTTTTTCAATTAGCCCCTTAATGTTGGTTGGAACCCTGACTGCGCCGTGTCTTTGTATACGCTGTATACACGCACAGTGTAAGTCAATTTCTAATGGGTGCCTGACCGCGCCGTCGCATCTGGCCCCGCCTTAAAAATCGCCAGAGCTTTAAGTTTGGTACGAGAGGAAAGCCCTTGAACATGGCAATCCTGTGGTGGTAAAATTGTGAAGATTGAGCAGGATACTGGGATCGAAATTACCCGTTGTACATTTTGTTTTTCTCTCCGACAGCTCTGTGCGCAAAACTCCCATAGTGGAGGCTGTTGAAATCGTTTCTGAGCAACCCCGCCTACTTGAGGTTTTTCCTATCAAGAAGTGTGCAAGTCGCCCTGAACCTTTAAAAAATGGACGCAGGAATATGCCAGCATGACTAAGGTACAAAATGCATCTCCCTAGCTTTTTTGGTTCCAGAGTTACTCCAGAGCGTAGCTGAAAGTTTTTAATTGTCCGGTCTATTTTTTCAATGACCCCCTTATTGTTGGTTGGAACCCTGACTGCGCTGTGTCTTTGTATACGCTGTATACATGCACAGTGTACGTCAAATTCTAAAGGGTGCCTGCTTGCGCCATCGCATCTGGCCCCGCTTTAAAAATCGTCAGAGCTTTAAGTTTGGTACGAGAGGAAAGCCCTTGAACATGGCAATCCTGTGGTGGTAAAATTTTGAAGATTGAGCAGGATACTGCCTTCGAAAATACCCGTTGTACATTTTGTTTTTCTCTCCGACAGCTCTGTGCGCAAAACTCCCATAGTGGAGGCTGTTGAAATCGTTTCTGAGCAACCCCGCCTACTTGAGCTTTTTCCTATCAAGAAGTGTGCAAGTCGCCCTAAACCTTTAAAAAATGGACGCAGGAATATGGCAGCATGACTAAGGTACAAACTGCATCTCCCTAGCATTTTTGGTTGCAGAGTTATTCCAGAGCGTGGCTGAAAGTTTTTAATTGTCCGGCCTATTTTTTCAATGACCCCCTTATTGTTGGTTGGAACCCTGACTGCGCCGTGTCTTTTTATACGCTGTATACACGCACAGTGTACGTCAATTTCTAATGGGTGCCTGCTCGCGCCGTCGCATCTGGCCCCGCTTTAAAAATCATCAGAGCTTTAAGTTTGGTACGAGAGGAAAGCCCTTGAACATGGCAATCCTGTGGTGGTAAAATTGTGAAGATTGAGCAGGATACTGGGATCGAAATTACCCGTTGTACATTTTGTTTTTCTCTCCGACAGCTCTGTGCGCAAAACTCCCATAGTGGAGGCTGTTAAAATCGTTTCTGAGCAACCCTTCCTACTTGAGCTTTTTCCTATCAAGAAGTGTGCAAGTCGCCCTGAACCTTTAAAAAATGGACGCAGGAATATGCCAGCATGACTAAGGTACAAACTGCATCTCCCTAGCATTTTTGGTTCCAGAGTTATTCTAGAGCGTAGCTGAAAGTTTTTAATTGTCCGGTCTATTTTTTCAATGACCCCCTTATTGTTGGTTGGAACCCTGACTGCGCTGTGTCTTTGTATACGGTGTATACATGCACAGTGTACGTCAATTTCTAATGGGTGCCTGCTCGCGCCATCGCATCTGGCCCCGCCTTAAAAATCGTCAGAGCTTTAAGTTTGGTACGAGAGGAAAGCCCTTGAACATGGCAATCCTGTGGTGGTAAAATTGTGAAGATTGAGCAGGATACTGGGATCGAAATTACCCGTTGTACATTTTGTTTTTCTCTCCGACAGCTCTGTGCGCAAAACTCCCATAGTGGAGGCTGTTGAAATCGTTTCTGAGCAACCCCGCCTACTTGAGCTTTTTCCTATCAAGAAGTGTGCAAGTCGCCCTAAACCTTTAAAAAATGGACGCAGGAATATGGCAGCGTGACTAAGGTACAAACTGCATCTCCCTAGCATTTTTGGTTGCAGAGTTATTCCAGAGCGTAGCTGAAAGTTTTTAATTTTCCGGCCTATTTTTTCAATGACCCCCCTTATTGTTGGTTGGAACCCTGACTGCGCCGTGTCTTTTTATACGCTGTATACACGCACAGTGTACGTCAATTTCTTATGGGTGCATGCTCGCGCCGTCGCATCTGGCCCCGCTTTAAAAATCATCAGAGCTTTAAGTTTGGTACGAGAGGAAAGCCCTTGAACATGGCAGTCCTGTGGTGGTAAAATTTTGAAGATTGAGCAGAATACTGCCATCGAAAATACCCGTTGTACATTTCGTTTTTCTCTCCGACAGCTCTGTGCGCAAAACTCCCATAGTGGAGGTTGTTGAAATCGTTTCTGAGCAACCCCGCCTACTTGAGCTTTTTCCTATCAAGAAGTGTACAAGTCGCCCTAAACCTTTAAAAAATGGACGCAGGAATATGCCAGCATGACTAAGGTACAAACTGCATCTCCCTAGCTTTTTTGGTTCCAGAGTTATTCCAGAGCGTAGCTGAAAGTTTTTAATTGTCCGGCCTATTTTTTCAATGACCCCCCTTATTGTTGGTTGGAACCCTGACTGCGCCGTGTCTTTGTATACGCTGTAAACACGCACAGTGTACGTCAATTTCTAATGGGTGTCTGCTCGCGCAGTCGCATCTGGCCCCGCTTTGAAAATCATCAGAGCTTTAAGTTTGGTACGAGAGGAAAGCCCTTGAACATGGCAATCCTGTGGTGGTAAAATTTTGAAGATTGAGCAGGATACTGGGATCGAAATTACTCGTTGTACATTTTGTTTTTCTCTCCGACAGCTCTGTGCGCAAAACTCCCATAGTGGAGGCTGTTGAAATCGTTTCTGAGCAACCCCGACTACTTGAGCTTTTTCCTACCAAGAAGTGTGCAAGTCGCCCTAAACCTTTAACAAATGGACGCAGGATTATGCCAGCATGACTAAGGTACAAACTGCATCTCCCTAGCATTTTTGGTTCCAGAGT
The DNA here is from genome assembly GCF_032118995.1 of Asterias amurensis. NCBI lineage: Eukaryota > Metazoa > Echinodermata > Asteroidea > Forcipulatida > Asteriidae > Asterias > Asterias amurensis. The sequence continues at coordinate 8,264,614 of NC_092659.1, read as the reverse complement.
TATTCCAGAGCGTAGCTGAAAGTTTTTAATTGTCCGGCCTATTTTTTTGAATGACCCCCTTATTGTTGGTTGGAACCCTGACTGCGCCGTGTCTTTTTATACGCTGTATACACGCACAGTGTACGTCAATTTCTAATGGGTGCCTGCTCGCGCCGTCGCATCTGGCCCCGCTTTAAAAATCATCAGAGCTTTACGTTTGGTACGAGAGGAAAGCCCTTGAACATGGCAATCCTGTGGTGGTAAAATTTTGAAGATTGAGCAGAATACTGCCATCGAAAATACCCGTTGTACATTTTGTTTTTCTCTCCGACAGCTCTGTGCGCAAAACTCCCATAGTGGAGGTTGTTGAAATCGTTTCTGAGCAACCCCGCCTACTTGAGCTTTTTCCCTTCAAGAAGTGTACAAGTCGCCCTAAACCTTAAAAAATGGACGCAGGAATATGCCAGCATGACTAAGGTACAAAATGCATCTCCCTAGCTTTTTTGGTTCCAGAGTTATTCCAGAGCGTAGATGAAAGTTTTTAATTGTCCGGCCTATTTTTTCAATGACCCCCTTAATGTTGGTTGGAACCCTGACTGCGCCGTGTCTTTGTATACGCTGTAAACACGCACAGTGTACGTCAATTTCTAATGGGTGTCTGCTCGCGCAGTCGCATCTGGCCCCGCTTTGAAAATCATCAGAGCTTTAAGTTTGGTACGAGAGGAAAGCCCTTGAACATGGCAATCCTGTGGTGGTAAAATTTTGAAGATTGAGCAGGATACTGCCATCGAAATTACCCGTTGTACATTTTGTTTTTCTCACCGACAGCTCTGTGCGCAAAACTCCCATAGTGGAGGCTGTTGAAATCGTTTCTGAGCAACCCCGCCTACTTGAGCTTTTTCCTATCAAGAAGTGTGCAAGTCGCCCTAAACCTTTAAAAAATGGACGCAGGAATATGCCAGCATGACTAAGGTACAAACTGCATCTCCCTAGCATTTTTGGTTGCAGAGTTATTCCAGAGCGTAGCTGAAAGTTTTTAATTGTCCGGCCTATTTTTCAATGACCCCCCTTATTGTTGGTTGGAACCCTGACTGCGCCGTGTCTTTGTATACGCTGTATACACGCACAGTGTACGTCAATTTCAAATGGGTGCCTGCCCGCGCCGTTGCATCTGGCCCCGCCTTAAAAATCGCCAGAGCTTTAAGTTTGGTACGAGAGGAAAGCCCTTGAACATGGCAATCCTGTGGTGGTAAAATTATGAAGATTGAGCAGGATACTGGGATCGAAATTACTCGTTGTACATTTTGTTTTTCTCTCCGACAGCTCTGTGCGCAAAACTCCCATAGTGGAGGCTGTTGAAATCGTTTCTGAGCAACCCCGACTACTTGAGCTTTTTCCTACCAAGAAGTGTGCAAGTCGCCCTAAACCTTTAACGAATGGACGCAGGATTATGCCAGCATGACTAAGGTACAAACTGCATCTCCCTAGCATTTTTGGTTCCAGAGTTATTCCAGAGCGTAGCTGAAAGTTTTTAATTGTCCGGCCTATTTTTTTGAATGACCCCCTTATTGTTGGTTGGAACCCTGACTGCGCCGTGTCTTTTTATACGCTGTATACACGCACAGTGTACGTCAATTTCTAATGGGTGCCTGCTCGCGCCGTCGCATCTGGCCCCGCTTTAAAAATCATCAGAGCTTTAAGTTTGGTACGAGAGGAAAGCCCTTGAACATGGCAATCCTGTGGTGGTAAAATTTTGAAGATTGAGCAGAATACTGCCATCGAAAATACCCGTTGTACATTTTGTTTTTCTCTCCGACAGCTCTGTGCGCAAAACTCCCATAGTGGAGGTTGTTGAAATCGTTTCTGAGCAACCCCGCCTACTTGAGCTTTTTCCCTTCAAGAAGTGTACAAGTCGCCCTAAACCTTTAAAAAATGGACGCAGGAATATGCCAGCATGACTAAGGTACAAAATGCATCTCCCTAGCTTTTTTGGTTCCAGAGTTATTCCAGAGCGTAGCTGAAAGTTTTTAATTGTCCGGCCTATTTTTTCAATGACCCCCTTAATGTTGGTTGGAACCCTGACTGCGCCGTGTCTTTGTATACGCTGTAAACACGCACAGTGTACGTCAATTTCTAATGGGTGCTGCTCGTGCAGTCGCATCTGGCCCCGCTTTGAAAATCGTCAGAGCTTTAAGTTTGGTACGAGAGGAAAGCCCTTGAACATGGCAATCCTGTGGTGGTAAAATTTTGAAGATTGAGCAGGATACTGCCATCGAAATTACCCGTTGTACCTTTTGTTTTTCTCACCGACAGCTCTGTGCGCAAAACTCCCATAGTGGAGGCTGTTGAAATCGTTTCTGAGCAACCCCGCCTACTTGAGCTTTTTCCTATCAAGAAGTGTGCAAGTCGCCCTAAACCTTTAAAAAATGGACGCAGGAATATGCCAGCATGACTAAGGTACAAACTGCATCTCCCTAGCATTTTTGGTTCCAGAGTTATTCCAGAGCGTAGCTGAAAGTTTTTAATTGTCCGGCCTATTTTTCAATGACCCCCCTTATTGTTGGTTGGAACCCTGACTGCGCCGTGTCTTTGTATACGCTGTATACACGCACAGTGTACGTCAATTTCTAATGGGTGCCTGCCCGCGCCGTCGCATCTGGCCCCGCCTTAAAAATCGCCAGAGCTTTACGTTTGGTACGAGAGGAAAGCCCTTGAACATGGCAATCCTGTGGTGGTAAAATTTTGAAGATGGAGCAGGATACTGGGATCGAAATTACTCGTTGTACATTTTGTTTTTCTCTCCGACAGCTCTGTGCGCAAAACTCCCATAGTGGAGGCTGTTGAAATCGTTTCTGAGCAACTCCGCCTACTTGAGCTTTTTTCCTATCAAGAAGTGTGCAAGTCGCCCTAAACCTTTAAAAAATGGACGCAGGAATATGCCAGCATGACTAAGGTACAAACTGCATCTCCCTAGCATTTTTGGTTCGAGAGTTATTCCAGAGCGTAGCTGAAAGTTTTTAATTGTCCGGCCTATTTTTTCAATTAGCCCCTTAATGTTGGTTGGAACCCTGACTGCGCCGTGTCTTTGTATACGCTCTATACACGCACAGTGTAAGTCAATTTCTAATGGGTGCCTGACCGCGCCGTCGCATCTGGCCCCGCCTTAAAAATCGCCAGAGCTTTAAGTTTGGTACGAGAGGAAAGCCCTTGAACATGGCAATCCTGTGGTGGTAAAATTGTGAAGATTGAGCAGGATACTGGGATCGAAATTACCCGTTGTACATTTTGTTTTTCTCTCCGACAGCTCTGTGCGCAAAACTCCCATAGTGGAGGCTGTTGAAATCGTTTCTGAGCAACCCCGCCTACTTGAGGTTTTTCCTATCAAGAAGTGTGCAAGTCGCCCTGAACCTTTAAAAAATGGACGCAGGAATATGCCAGCATGACTAAGGTACAAACTGCATCTCCCTAGCATTTTTGGTTCCAGAGTTATTCTAGAGCGTAGCTGAAAGTTTTTAATTGTCCGGTCTATTTTTTCAATGACCCCCTTATTGTTGGTTGGAACCCTGACTGCGCTGTGTCTTTGTATACGGTGTATACATGCACAGTGTACGTCAATTTCTAATGGGTGCCTGCTCGCGCCATCGCATCTGGCCCCGCCTTAAAAATCGTCAGAGCTTTAAGTTTGGTACGAGAGGAAAGCCCTTGAACATGGCAATCCTGTGGTGGTAAAATTGTGAAGATTGAGCAGGATACTGGGATCGAAATTACCCGTTGTACATTTTGTTTTTCTCTCCGACAGCTCTGTGCGCAAAACTCCCATAGTGGAGGCTGTTGAGATCGTTTCTGAGCAACCCCGCCTACTTGAGCTTTTTTCCTTCAAGAAGTGTGCAAGTCGCCCTAAACCTTTAAAAAATGGACGCAGGAATATGCCAGCATGACTAAGGTACAAACTGCATCTCCCTAGCATTTTTGGTTCCAGAGTTATTCTAGAGCGTAGCTGAAAGTTTTTAATTGTCCGGTCTATTTTTTCAATGACCCCCTTATTGTTGGTTGGAACCCTGACTGCGCTGTGTCTTTGTATACGGTGTATACATGCACAGTGTACGTCAATTTCTAATGGGTGCCTGCTCGCGCCATCGCATCTGGCCCCGCCTTAAAAATCGTCAGAGCTTTAAGTTTGGTACGAGAGGAAAGCCCTTGAACATGGCAATCCTGTGGTGGTAAAATTGTGAAGATTGAGCAGGATACTGGGATCGAAATTACCCGTTGTACATTTTGTTTTTCTCTCCGACAGCTCTGTGCGCAAAACTCCCATAGTGGAGGCTGTTGAGATCGTTTCTGAGCAACCCCGCCTACTTGAGCTTTTTTCCTTCAAGAAGTGTGCAAGTCGCCCTAAACCTTTAAAAAATGGACGCAGGAATATGCCAGCATGACTAAGGTACAAACTGCATCTCCCTAGCATTTTTGGTTCCAGAGTTATTCCAGAGCGTAGCTGAAAGTTTTTAATTGTCCGGCCTATTTTTTCAATGACCCCCCTTATTGTTGGTTGGAACCCTGACTGCGCCGTGTCTTTGTATACGCTGTATACACGCACAGTGCACGTCAATTTCTAATGGGTGCCTGCTCGCGCAGTCGCATCTGGCCCCGCTTTAAAAATCGTCAGAGCTTGAAGTTTGGTACGAGAGGAAAGCCCTTACACATGGCAATCCTGTGGTGGTAAAATTTTGAAGATTGAGCAGGATACTGGGATCGAAATTACCCATTGTACATTTTGTTTTTCTCTCCGACAGCTCTGTGCGCAAAACTCCCATAGTGGAGGCTGTTGAAATCGTTTCTGAGCAACCCCGCCTACTTGAGCTTTTTCCTATCAAGAAGTGTGCAAGTCGCCTAAACCTTTAAAAAATGGACGCAGGAATATGCCAGCATGACTAAGTTACAAACTGCATCTCCCTAGCATTTTTGGTTCCAGAGTTATTCCAGAGCGTACCTGAATGTTTTTAATTGTCCGGCCTATTTTTTCAATGACCCCCCTTATTGTTGGTTGGAACCCTGACTGCGCCGTGTCTTTGTATACGCTGTCTACACGCACAGTGTACGTCAATTTCTAATGGGTGCCTGCTCGCGCAGTCGCATCTGGCCCCGCCTTAAAAATCGTCAGAGCTTTAAGTTTGGTACGAGAGGAAAGCCCTTGAACATGGCAATCCTGTGGTGGTAAAATTTTGAAGATTGAGCAGGATACTGCCATCGAAATTACCCGTTGTACATTTTGTTTTTCTCTCCAACAGCTCTGTGCGCAAAACTCCCATAGTGGAGGCTGTTGAAATCGTTTCTGAGCAACCCCGCCTACTTGAGCTTTTTCCTATCAAGAAGTGTGCAAGTCGCCCTAAACCTTTAAAAAATGGAGGCAGGAATATGCCAGCATGACTAAGGTACAAACTGCATCTCCCTAGCATTTTGGTTCCAGAGTTATTCCAGAGCGTAGCTGAATGTTTTTAATTGTCCGGCCTCTTTTTTCAATGACCCCCCTTATTGTTGGTTGGAACCCTGACTGCGCCGTGTCTTTGTATACGCTGTATACACGCACAGTGTACGTCAATTTCTAATGGGTGCCTGCTCGCGCATTCGCATCTGGCCCCGCTTTAAAAATCGTCAGAGCTTTAAGTTTGGTACGAGAGGAAAGCCCTTACACATGGCAATCCTGTGGTGGTAAAATTTTGAAGATTGAGCAGGATACTGCCATCGAAATTACCCGTTGTACATTTTGTTTTTCTCTCCGACAGCTCTGTGCGCAAAACTCCCATAGTGGAGGCTGTTGAAATCGTTTCTGAGCAACCCCGCCTACTTGAGCTTTTTCCTATCAAGAAGTGTGCAAGTCGCCCTAAACCTTTAAAAAATGGACGCAGGAATATGGCAGCATGACTAAGGTACAAACTGCATCTCCCTAGCATTTTTGGTTGCAGAGTTATTCCAGAGCGTAGCTGAAAGTTTAATTGTCCGGCCTATTTTTCAATGACCCCCCTTATTGTTGGTTGGAACCCTGACTGCGCCGTGTCTTTGTATACGCTGTATACACGCACAGTGCACGTCAATTTCTAATGGGTGCCTGCTCGCGCAGTCGCATCTGGCACCGCTTTAAAAATCGTCAGAGCTTTAAGTTTGGTACGAGAGGAAAGCCCTTGAACATGGCAATCCTGTGGTGGTAAAATTTTGAAGATTGAGCAGGATACTGCCATCGAAATTACCCGTTGTACATTTTGTTTTTCTCTCCGACAGCTCTGTGCGCAAAACTCCCATAGTGGAGACTGTTGAAATCGTTTCTGAGCAACCCCGCCTACTTGAGCTTTTTCCTATCAAGAAGTGTGCAAGTCGCCCTGAACCTTCAACAAATGGACGCAGGGATATGCCAGCATGACTAAGGTACAAACTGCATCTCCCTAGCATTTTTGGTTCCAGAGTTATTCTAGAGCGTAGCTGAAAGTTTTGAATTGTCCGGTCTATTTTTTCAATGACCCCCCTTATTGTTGGTTGGAACCCTGACTGCGCTGTGTCTTTGTATACGCTGTATACATGCACAGTGTACGTCAAATTCTAAAGGGTGCCTGCTTGCGCCATCGCATCTGGCCCCGCTTTAAAAATCGTCAGAGCTTTAAGTTTGGTACGAGAGGAAAGCCCTTGAACATGGCAATCCTGTGGTGGTAAACTTTTGAAGATTGAGGAGAATACTGCCATCGAAAATACCCGTTGTACATTTTGTTTTTCTCTCCGACAGCTCTGTGCGCAAAACTCCCATAGTGGAGGCTGTTGAAATCGTTTCTGAGCAACCCCGCCTACTTGAGCTTTTTCCTATCAAGAAGTGTGCAAGTCGCCCTAAACCTTTAAAAAATGGACGCAGGAATATGGCAGCATGACTAAGGTACAAACTGCATCTCCCTAGCATTTTTGGTTGCAGAGTTATTCCAGAGCGTGGCTGAAAGTTTTTAATTTTCCGGCCTATTTTTTCAATGACCCCCTTATTGTTGGTTGGAACCTTGACTGCGCCGTGTCTTTTTATACGCTGTATACACGCACAGTGTACGTCAATTTCTAATGGGTGCCTGCTCGCGCCGTCGCATCTGGCCCCGCTTTAAAAATCGTCAGAGCTTTAAGTTTGGTACGAGAGGAAAGCCCTTGAACATGGCAATCCTGTGGTGGTAAACTTTTGAAGATTGAGCAGAATACTGCCATCGAAAATACCCGTTGTACATTTTGTTTTTCTCTCCGACAGCTCTGTGCGCAAAACTCCCATAGTGGAGGCTGTTGAGATCGTTTCTGAGCAACCCCGCCTACTTGAGCTTTTTTCCTTCAAGAAGTGTGCAAGTCGCCCTAAACCTTTAAAAAATGGACGCAGGAATATGCCAGCATGACTAAGGTACAAACTGCATCTCCCTAGCATTTTTGGTTCCAGAGTTATTCCAGAGCGTAGCTGAATGTTTTTAATTGTCCGGCCTATTTTTTCAATGACCCCCCTTATTGTTGGTTGGAACCCTGACTGCGCCGTGTCCTTGTATACGCTGTATACACGCACAGTGTACGTCAATTTCTAATGGGTGCCTGCTCGCGCCATCGCATCTGGCCCCGCCTTAAAAATCGTCAGAGCTTTAAGTTTGGTACGAGAGGAAAGCCCTTGAACATGGCAATCCTGTGGTGGTAAAATTGTGAAGATTGAGCAGGATACTGGGATCGAAATTACCCCGTTGTACATTTTGTTTTTCTCTCCGACAGCTCTGTGCGCAAAACTCCCATAGTGGAGGCTGTTGAGATCGTTTCTGAGCAACCCCGCCTACTTGAGCTTTTTTCCTTCAAGAAGTGTGCAAGTCGCCCTAAACCTTTAAAAAATGGACGCAGGAATATGCCAGCATGACTAAGGTACAAACTGCATCTCCCTAGCATTTTTGGTTCCAGAGTTATTCCAGAGCGTAGCTGAATGTTTTTAATTGTCCGGCCTATTTTTTCAATGACCCCTCTTATTGTTGGTTGGAACCCTGACTGCGCCGTGTCTTTGGATACGCTGTATACACGCACAGTGTACGTCAATTTCTCATGGGTGCCTGCTCGCGCAGTCGCATCTGGCCCCGCTTTAAAAATCGTCAGAGCTTTAAGTTTGGTACGAGAGGAAAGCCCTTGAACATGGCAATCCTGTGGTGGTAAAATTTTGAAGATTGAGCAGGATACTGCCATCGAAATTACCCGTTGTACATTTTGTTTTTCTCTCCGACAGCTCTGTGCGCAAAACTCCCATAGTGGAGGCTGTTGAAATCGTTTCTGAGCAACCCCGCCTACTTGAGCTTTTTCCTATCAAGAAGTGTGCAAGTCGCCCTGAACCTTTAAAAAATGGAGGCAGGAATATGCCAGCATGACTAAGGTACAAACTGCATCTCCCTAGCATTTTTGGTTCCAGAGTTATTCCAGAGCGTAGCTGAAAGTTTTTAATAGTCCGGCCTATTTTTTCAATGACCCCCCTTATTGTTGGTTGGAACCCTGACTGCGCCGTGTCTTTGTATACGCTGTATACACGCACAGTGTACGTCAATTTCTAATGGGTGCCTGCTCGCGCAGTCGCATCTGGCCCCGCCTTAAAAATCGTCAGAGCTTTAAGTTTGGTACGAGAGGAAAGCCCTTGAACATGGCAATCCTGTGGTGGTAAAATTTTGAAGATTGAGCAGGATACTGCCATCGAAATTACCCGTTGTACATTTTGTTTTTCTCTCCGACAGCTCTGTGCGCAAAACTCCCGTAGTGGAGGCTGTTGAAATCGTTTCTGAGCAACCCCGCCTACTTGAGCTTTTTTCTATCAAGAAGTGTGCAAGTCGCCCTGAACCTTTAAAAAATGGACGCAGGAATATGCCAGCATGACTAAGGTACAAACTGCATCTCCCTAGCATTTTTAGTTCCAGAGTTATTCTAGAGCGTAGCTGAAAGTTTTTAATTGTCCGGTCTATTTTTTCAATGACCCCCTTATTGTTGGTTGGAACCCTGACTGCGCTGTGTCTTTGTATACGGTGTATACATGCACAGTGTACGTCAATTTCTAATGGGTGCCTGCTCGCGCCATCGCATCTGGCCCTGCCTTAAAAATCGTCAGAGCTTTAAGTTTGGTACGAGAGGAAAGCCCTTGAAAATGGCAATCCTGTGGTGGTAAAATTGTGAAGATTGAGCAGGATACTGGGATCGAAATTACCCGTTGTACATTTTGTTTTTCTCTCCGACAGCTCTGTGCGCAAAACTCCCATAGTGGAGGCTGTTGAAATCGTTTCTGAGCAACCCCGCCTACTTGAGCTTTTTTCTATCAAGAAGTGTGTAAGTCGCCCTAAACCTTTAAAAAATGGACGCAGGAATATGCCAGCATGACTAAGGTACAAACTGCATCTCCCTAGCATTTTTAGTTCCAGAGTTATTCCAGAGCGTAGCTGAAAGTTTTTAATTGTCCGGTCTATTTTTTCAATGACCCCCTTATTGTTGGTTGGAACCCTGACTGCGCTGTGTCTTTGTATACGGTGTATACATGCACAGTGTACGTCAATTTCTAATGGGTGCCTGCTCGCGCCATCGCATCTGGCCCCGCCTTAAAAATCGTCAGAGCTTTAAGTTTGGTACGAGAGGAAAGCCCTTGAACATGGCAATCCTGTGGTGGTAAAATTGTGAAGATTGAGCAGGATACTGGGATCGAAATTACCCGTTGTACATTTTGTTTTTCTCTCCGACAGCTCTGTGCGCAAAACTCCCATAGTGGAGGCTGTTGAGATCGTTTCTGAGCAACCCCGCCTACTTGAGCTTTTTTCCTTCAAGAAGTGTGCAAGTCGCCCTAAACCTTTAAAAAATGGACGCAGGAATATGCCAGCATGACTAAGGTACAAACTGCATCTCCCTAGCATTTTTGGTTCCAGAGTTATTCCAGAGCGTAGCTGAATGTTTTTAATTGTCCGGCCTATTTTTTCAATGACCCCCCTTATTGTTGGTTGGAACCCTGACTGCGCCGTGTCCTTGTATACGCTGTATACACGCACAGTGTACGTCAATTTCTAATGGGTGCCTGCTCGCGCCGTCGCATCTGGCCCCGCTTTAAAAATCGTCAGAGCTTTATTTTTGGTATGAGAGGAAAGCCCTTGAACATGGCAATCCTGTGGTGGTAAAATTGTGAAGATTGAGCAGGATACTGTGATCGAAATTACCCTTTGTACATTTTGTTTTTCTCTCCGACAGCTCTGTGCGCAAAACTCCCATAGTGGAGGCTGTTGAAATCGTTTCTGAGCAACCCCGCCTACTTGAGCTTTTTTCTATCAAGAAGTGTGTAAGTCGCCCTAAACCTTTAAAAAATGGACGCAGGAATATGCCAGCATGACTAAGGTACAAACTGCATCTCCCTAGCATTTTTGGTTGCAGAGTTATTCCAGAGCGTAGCTGAAAGTTTTTAATTGTCCGGCCTATTTTTTCAATGACCCCCCTTATTGTTGGTTGGAACCCTGACTGCGCCATGTCTTTGTATACGCTGTATACACGCACAGTGTACGTCAATTTCTAATGGGTGCCTGCTCGCGCAGTCGCATCTGGCCCCGCTTTAAAAATCGTCAGAGCTTTAAGTTTGGTACGAGAGGAAAGCCCTTGAACATGGCAATCCTGTGGTGGTAAAATTTTGAAGATTGAGCAGGATACTGCCATCGAAATTACCCGTTGTACATTTTGTTTTTCTCTCCGACAGCTCTGTGCGCAAAACTCCCATAGTGGAGGCTGTTGAAATCGTTTCTGAGCAACCCCGCCTACTTGAGCTTTTTCCTATCAAGAAGTGTGCAAGTCGCCCTAAACCTTTAAAAAATGGACGCAGGAATATGCCAGCATGACGTAGGTACAAACTGCACCTCCCTAGCATTTTTGGTTCCAGAGTTATTCCAGAGCGTAGCTGAAAGTTTTTAATTGTCCGGCCTGTTTTTCAATGACCCCCCTTATTGTTGGTTGGAACCCTGACTGCGCCGTGTCTTTGTATACGCTGTATACACGCACAGTGTACGTCAATTTCTAATGGGTGCCTGCTCGCGCAGTCGCATCTGGCCCCGCTTTAAAAATCGTCAGAGCTTTAAGTTTGGTACGAGAGGAAAGCCCTTGAACATGGCAATCCTGTGGTGGTAAAATTTTTTAAGATTGAGCAGGATACTGGGATCGAAATTACCCGTTGTACATTTTGTTTTTCTCTCCGACAGCTCTGTGCGCAAAACTCCCATAGTGGAGGCTGTTGAAATCGTTTCTGAGCAACCCCGCCTACTTGAGCTTTTTCCTATCAAGAAGTGTGCAAGTCGCCCTGAACCTTTAAAAAATGGACGCAGGAATATGCCAGCATGACTAAGGTATAAACTGCATCTCCCTAGCATCTTTGGTTCCAGAGTTATTCTAGAGCGTAGCTGAAAGTTTTTAATTGTCCGGTCTATTTTTTCAATGACCCCCTTATTGTTGGTTGGAACCCTGACTGCGCTGTGTCTTTGTATACGGTGTATACATGCACAGTGTACGTCAATTTCTAATGGGTGCCTGCTCGCGCCATCGCATCTGGCCCCGCCTTAAAAATCGTCAGAGCTTTAAGTTTGGTACGAGAGGAAAGCCCTTGAACATGGCAATCCTGTGGTGGTAAAATTGTGAAGATTGAGCAGGATACTGGGATCGAAATTACCCGTTGTACATTTTGTTTTTCTCTCCGACAGCTCTGTGCGCAAAACTCCCATAGTGGAGGCTGTTGAAATCGTTTCTGAGCAACCCCGCCTACTTGAGCTTTTTCCTATCAAGAAGTGTGCAAGTCGCCCTAAACCTTTAAAAAATGGACGCAGGAATATGGCAGCATGACTAAGGTACAAACTGCATCTCCCTAGCATTTTTGGTTGCAGAGTTATTCCAGAGCGTGGCTGAAAGTTTTTAATTTTCCGGCCTATTTTTTCAATGAGCCCCTTATTGTTGGTTGGAACCCTGACTGCGCCGTGTCTTTTTATACGCTGTATACACGCACAGTGTACGTCAATTTCTAATGGGTGCCTGCTCGCGCCGTCGCATCTGGCCCCGCTTTAAAAATCGTCAGAGCTTTAAGTTTGGTACGAGAGGAAAGCCCTTGAACATGGCAATCCTGTGGTGGTAAACTTTTGAAGATTGAGCAGAATACTGCCATCGAAAATACCCGTTGTACATTTTGTTTTTCTCTCCGACAGCTCTGTGCGCAAAACTCCCATAGTGGAGGCTGTTGAGATCGTTTCTGAGCAACCCCGCCTACTTGAGCTTTTTTCCTTCAAGAAGTGTGCAAGTCGCCCTAAACCTTTAAAAAATGGACGCAGGAATATAGCAGCATGACTAAGGTACAAACTGCATCTCCCTAGCATTTTTGGTTCCAGAGTTATTCCAGAGCGTAGCTGAATGTTTTTAATTGTCCGGCCTATTTTTTCAATGACCCACCTTATTGTTGGTTGGAACCCTGACTGCGCCGTGTCCTTGTATACGCTGTATACACGCACAGTGTACGTCAATTTCTAATGGGTGCCTGCTCACGCCGTCGCATCTGGCCCCGCGTTAAAAATCGTCAGAGCTTTATTTTTGGTACGAGAGGAAAGCCCTTGAACATGGCAATCCTGTGGTGGTAAAATTGTGAAGATTGAGCAGGATACTGTGATCGAAATTACCCGTTGTACATTTTGTTTTTCTCTCCGACAGCTCTGTGCGCAAAACTCCCATAGTGGAGGCTGTTGAAATCGTTTCTGAGCAACCCCGCCTACTTGAGCTTTTTCCTATCAAGAAGTGTGCAAGTCGCCCTAAACCTTTAAAAAATGGACGCAGGAATATGCCAGCATGACTAAGGTACAAACTGCATCTCCCTAGCATTTTTGGTTCCAGAGTTATTCCAGAGCGTAGCTGAAAGTTTAATTGTCCGGCCTATTTTTCAATGACCCCCCTTATTGTTGGTTGGAACCCTGACTGCGCCGTGTCCTTGTATACGCTGTATACACGCACAGTGTACGTCAATTTCTAATGGGTGCCTGCTCGCGCCGTCGCATCTGGCCCCGCCTTAAAAATCGTCAGAGCTTTAAGTTTGGTACGAGAGGAAAGCCCTTGAACATGGCAATCCTGTGGTGGTAAAATTTTGAAGATTGAGCAGGATACTGCCATCGAAATTACCCTTTGTACATTTTGTTTTTCTCTCCGACAGCTCTGTGCGCAAAACTCCCATAGTGGAGGCTGTTGAAATCGTTTCTGAGCAACCCCGACTACTTGAGCTTTTTCCTATCAAGAAGTGTGCAAGTCGCCCTAAACCTTTAAAAAATGGACGCAGGAATATGCCAGCATGACTAAGGTACAAACTGCATCTCCCTAGCATTTTTGGTTCCAGAGTTATTCCAGAGCGTAGCTGAAAGTTTAATTGTCCGGCCTATTTTTCAATGACCCCCCTTATTGTTGGTTGGAACCATGACTGCGCCGTGTCTTTGTATACGCTGTATACACGCACAGTGTACGTCAATTTCTAATGGGTGCCTGCTCGCGCCGTCGCATCTGGCCCCGCCTTAAAAATCGTCAGAGCTTTAAGTTTGGTACGAGAGGAAAGCCCTTGAACATGGCAATCCTGTGGTGGTAAAATTTTGAAGATTGAGCAAGATACTGCCATCGAAATTACCCTTTGTACATTTTGTTTTTCTCTCCGACAGCTCTGTGCGCAAAACTCCCATAGTGGAGGCTGTTGAAATCGTTTCTGAGCAACCCCGCCTACTTGAGCCTTTTCCTATCAAGAAGTATGCAAGTCGCCCTAAACCTTTAAAAAATGGACGCAGGAATATGCCAGCATGACGTAGGTACAAACTGCATCTCCCTAGCATTTTTGGTTCCAGAGTTATTCCAGAGCGTAGCTGAAAGTTTTTAATTGTCCGGCCTATTTTTCAATGACCCCCCTTGTTGTTGGTTGGAACCCTGACTGCGCCGTGTCTTTGTATACGCTGTATACACGCACAGTGTACGTCAATTTCTAATGGGTGCCTACTCGCGCCGTCGCATCTGGCCCCGCCTTAAAAATCGTCAGAGCTTTAAGTTTGGTACGAGAGGAAAGCCCTTGAACATGGCAATCCTGTGGTGGTAAAATTTTGAAGATTGAGCAGGATACTGCCATCGAAATTACCCGTTGTACATTTTGTTTTTCTCTCCGACAGCTCTGTGCGCAAAACTCCCATAGTGGAGGCTGTTGAAATCGTTTCTGAGCAACCCCGCCTACTTGAGCTTTTTCCTATCAAGAAGTGTGCAAGTCGCCCTAAACCTTTAAAAAATGGAGGCAGGAATATGCCAGCATGACTAAGGTACAAACTGCATCTCCCTAGCATTTTTGGTTCCAGAGTTATTCTAGAGCGTAGCTGAAAGTTTTTAATTGTCCGGTCTATTTTTTCAATGACCCCCTTATTGTTGGTTGGAACCCTGACTGCGCTGTGTCTTTGTATACGGTGTATACATGCACAGTGTACGTCAATTTCTAATGGGTGCCTGCTCGCGCCATCGCATCTGGCCCCGCCTTAAAAATCGTCAGAGCTTTAAGTTTGGTACGAGAGGAAAGCCCTTGAACATGGCAATCCTGTGGTGGTAAAATTGTGAAGATTGAGCAGGATACTGGGATCGAAATTACCCGTTGTACATTTTGTTTTTCTCTCCGACAGCTCTGTGCGCAAAACTCCCATAGTGGAGGCTGTTGAAATCGTTTCTGAGCAACCCCGCCTACTTGAGCTTTTTCCTATCAAGAAGTGTGCAAGTCGCCCTAAACCTTTAAAAAATGGACGCAGGAATATGGCAGCATGACTAAGGTACAAACTGCATCTCCCTAGCATTTTTGGTTGCAGAGTTATTCCAGAGCGTGGCTGAAAGTTTTTAATTTTCCGGCCTATTTTTTCAATGACCCCCTTATTGTTGGTTGGAACCCTGACTGCGCCGTGTCTTTTTATACGCTGTATACACGCACAGTGTACGTCAATTTCTAATGGGTGCCTGCTCGCGCCGTCGCATCTGGCCCCGCTTTAAAAATCGTCAGAGCTTTAAGTTTGGTATGAGAGGAAAGCCCTTGAACATGGCAATCCTGTGGTGGTAAACTTGTGAAGATTGAGCAGAATACTGCCATCGAAAATACCCGTTGTACATTTTGTTTTTCTCTCCGACAGCTCTGTGCGCAAAACTCCCATAGTGGAGGCTGTTGAGATCGTTTCTGAGCAACCCCGCCTACTTGAGCTTTTTTCCTTCAAGAAGTGTGCAAGTCGCCCTAAACCTTTAAAAAATGGACGCAGGAATATGCCAGCATGACTAAGGTACAAACTGCATCTCCCTAGCATTTTTGGTTCCAGAGTTATTCCAGAGCGTAGCTGAATGTTTTTAATTGTCCGGCCTATTTTTTCAATGACCCCCCTTATTGTTGGTTGGAACCCTGACTGCGCCGTGTCCTTGTATACGCTGTATACACGCACAGTGTACGTCAATTTCTAATGGGTGCCTGATCGCGCCGTCGCATCTGGCCCCGCCTTAAAAATCGTCAGAGCTTTATTTTTGGTACGAGAAGAAAGCCCTTGAACATGGCAATCCTGTGGTGGTAAAATTGTGAAGATTGAGCAGGATACTGTGATCGAAATTACCCTTTGTACATTTTGTTTTTCTCTCCGACAGCTCTGTGCGCAAAACTCCCATAGTGGAGGCTGTTGAAATCGTTTCTGAGCAACCCCGCCTACTTGAGCTTTTTTCTATCAAGAAGTGTGTAAGTCGCCCTAAACCTTTAAAAAATGGACGCAGGAATATGCCAGCATGACTAAGGTACAAACTGCATCTCCCTAGCATTTTTGGTTGCAGAGTTATTCCAGAGCGTAGCTGAAAGTTTTTAATTGTCCGGCCTATTTTTTCAATGACCCCCCTTATTGTTGGTTGGAACCCTGACTGCGCCATGTCTTTGTATACGCTGTATACACGCACAGTGTACGTCAATTTCTAATGGGTGCCTGCTCGCGCAGTCGCATCTGGCCCCGCTTTAAAAATCGTCAGAGCTTTAAATTTGGTACGAGAGGAAAGCCCTTGAACATGGCAATCCTGTGGTGGTAAAATTTTGAAGATTGAGCAGGATACTGCCATCGAAATTACCCGTTGTACATTTTGTTTTTCTCTCCGACAGCTCTGTGCGCAAAACTCCCATAGTGGAGGCTGTTGAAATCGTTTCTGAGCAACCCCGCCTACTTGAGCTTTTTCCTATCAAGAAAGGTGCAAGTCGCCCTAAACCTTTAAAAAATGGACGCAGGAATATGCCAGCATGACGTAGGTACAAACTGCATCTCCCTAGCATTTTTGGTTCCAGAGTTATTCCAGAGCGTAGCTGAAAGTTTTTAATTGTCCGGCCTATTTTTCAATGACCCCCCTTATTGTTGGTTGGAACCCTGACTGTGCCGTGTCTTTGTATACGCTGTATACACGCACAGTGTACGTCAATTTCTAATTGGTGCCTGCTCGCGCCGTCGCATCTGGCCCCGCCTTAAAAATCGTCAGAGCTTTAAGTTTGGTACGAGAGGAAAGCCCTTGAACATGGCAATCCTGTGGTGGTAAAATTTTGAAGATTGAGCAGGATACTGGGATCGAAATTACCCGTTGTACATTTTGTTTTTCTCTCCGACAGCTCTGTGCGCAAAACTCCCATAGTGGAGGCTGTTGAAATCGTTTCTGAGCAACCCCGCCTACTTGAGCTTTTTCCTATCAAGAAGTGTGCAAGTCGCCCTGAACCTTTAAAAAATGGACGCAGGAATATGCCAGCATGACTAAGGTATAAACTGCATCTCCCTAGCATCTTTGGTTCCAGAGTTATTCCAGAGCGTGGCTGAAAGTTTTTAATTTTCCGGCCTATTTTTTCAATGACCCCCTTATTGTTGGTTGGAACCCTGACTGCGCCGTGTCTTTTTATACGCTGTATACACGCACAGTATACGTCAATTTCTAATGGGTGCCTGCTCGCGCCGTCGCATCTGGCCCCGCTTTAAAAATCGTCAGAGCTTTAAGTTTGGTACGAGAGGAAAGCCCTTGAACATGGCAATCCTGTGGTGGTAAACTTTTGAAGATTGAGCAGAATACTGCCATCGAAAATACCCGTTGTACATTTTGTTTTTCTCTCCGACAGCTCTGTGCGCAAAACTCCCATAGTGGAGGCTGTTGAGATCGTTTCTGAGCAACCCCGCCTACTTGAGCTTTTCTCCTTCAAGAAGTGTGCAAGTCGCCCTAAACCTTTAAAAAATGGACGCAGGAATATAGCAGCATGACTAAGGTACAAACTGCATCTCCCTAGCATTTTTGGTTCCAGAGTTATTCCAGAGCGTAGCTGAATGTTTTTAATTGTCCGGCCTATTTTTTCAATGACCCCCCTTATTGTTGGTTGGAACCCTGACTGCGCCGTGTCCTTGTATACGCTGTATACACGCACAGTGTACGTCAATTTCTAATGGGTGCCTGCTCGCGCCGTCGCATCTGGCCCCGCGTTAAAAATCGTCAGAGCTTTATTTTTGGTACGAGAGGAAAGCCCTTGAACATGGCAATCCTGTGGTGGTAAAATTGTGAAGATTGAGCAGAATACTGCCATCGAAAATACCCGTTGTACATTTTGTTTTTCTCTCCGACAGCTCTGTGCGCAAAACTCCCATAGTGGAGGCTGTTGAAATCGTTTCTGAGCAACCCCGCCTACTTGAGCTTTTTTCTATCAAGAAGTGTGCAAGTCGCCCTAAACCTTTAAAAAATGGACGCAGGAATATGCCAGCATGACGTAGGTACAAACTGCATCTCCCTAGCATTTTTGGTTGCAGAGTTATTCCAGAGCGTAGCTGAAAGTTTTTAATTGTCCGGCCTATTTTTTCAATGACCCCCCTTATTGTTGGTTGGAACCCTGACTGCGCCATGTCTTTGTATACGCTGTATACACGCACAGTGTACGTCAATTTCTAATGGGTGCCTGCTCGCGCAGTCGCATCTGGCCCCGCTTTAAAAATCGTCAGAGCTTTAAGTTTGGTACGAGAGGAAAGCCCTTGAACATGGCAATCCTGTGGTGGTAAAATTTTGAAGATTGAGCAGGATACTGCCATCGAAATTACCCGTTGTACATTTTGTTTTTCTCTCCGACAGCTCTGTGCGCAAAACTCCCATAGTGGAGGCTGTTGAAATCGTTTCTGAGCAACCCCGCCTACTTGAGCTTTTTCCTATCAAGAAGTATGCAAGTCGCCCTAAACCTTTGAAAAATGGACGCAGGAATATGCCAGCATGACGTAGGTACAAACTGCATCTCCCTAGCATTTTTGGTTCCAGAGTTATTCCAGAGCGTAGCTGAAAGTTTTTAATTGTCCGGCCTATTTTTCAATGACCCCCCTTATTGTTGGTTGGAACCCTGACTGCGCCGTGTCTTTGTATACGCTGTATACACGCACAGTGTACGTCAATTTCTAATGGGTGCCTGCTCGCGCAGTCGCATCTGGCCCCGCTTTAAAAATCGTCAGAGCTTTAAGTTTGGTACGAGAGGAAAGCCCTTGAACATGGCAATCCTGTGGTGGTAAAATTTTGAAGATTGAGCAGGATACTGCCATCGAAATTACCCGTTGTACATTTTGTTTTTCTCTCCGACAGCTCTGTGCGCAAAACTCCCATAGTGGAGGCTGTTGAGATCGTTTCTGAGCAACCCCGCCTACTTGAGCTTTTTCCCTTCAAGAAGTGTGCAAGTCGCCCTAAACCTTTAACAAATGGACGCAGGAATATGCCAGCATGACTAAGGTACAAACTGCATCTCCCTAGCATTTTTGGTTCCACAGTTATTCCAGAGCGTAGCTGAAAGTTTTTAATTGTCCGGCCTATTTTTTCAATGACCCCCCTTATTGTTGGTTGGAACCCTGACTGCGCCGTGTCTTTGTATACGCTGTATACACGCACAGTGCACGTCAATTTCTAATGGGTGCCTGCTCGCGCAGTCGCATCTGGCCCCGCTTTAAAAATCGTCAGAGCTTGAAGTTTGGTACGAGAGGAAAGCCCTTACACATGGCAATCCTGTGGTGGTAAAATTTTGAAGATTGAGCAGGATACTGGGATCGAAATTACCCGTTGTACATTTTGTTTTTCTCTCCGACAGCTCTGTGCGCAAAACTCCCATAGTGGAGGCTGTTGAAATCGTTTCTGAGCAACCCCGCCTACTTGAGCTTTTTCCTATCAAGAAGTGTGCAAGTCGCCCTAAACCTTTAAAAAATGGACGCAGGAATATGCCAGCATGACTAAGGTACAAACTGCATCTCCCTAGCATTTTTGGTTCCAGAGTTATTCCAGAGCGTAGCTGAAAGTTTTTAATTGTCCGGCCTATTTTTTCAATGACCCCCCTTTATTGTTGGTTGGAACCCTGACTGCGCCGTGTCTTTGTATACGCTGTATACACGCACAGTGTACGTCAATTTCTAATGGGTGCCTGCTCGCGCCGTCGCATCTGGCCCCGCCTTAAAAATCGTCAGAGCTTTAAGTTTGGTACGAGAGGAAAGCCCTTGAACATGGCAATCCTGTGGTGGTAAAATTTTGAAGATTGAGCAGGATACTGCCATCGAAATTACCCTTTGTACATTTTGTTTTTCTCTCCGACAGCTCTGTGCGCAAAACTCCCATAGTGGAGGCTGTTGAAATCGTTTCTGAGCAACTCCGCCTTCTTGAGCTTTTTTCGTATCAAGAAGTGTGCAAGTCGCCCTAAACCTTTAAAAAATGGACGCAGGAATATGCCAGCATGACTAAGGTACAAACTGCATCTCCCTAGCATTTTTGGTTCCAGAGTTATTCCAGAGCGTAGCTGAAAGTTTTTAATTGTCCGGCCTATTTTTTCAATGACCCCCCTTTATTGTTGGTTGGAACCCTGACTGCGCCGTGTCTTTGTATACGCTGTATACACGCACAGTGTACGTCAATTTCTAATGGGTGCCTGCTCGCGCCGTCGCATCTGGCCCCGCCTTAAAAATCGTCAGAGCTTTAAGTTTGGTACGAGAGGAAAGCCCTTGAACATGGCAATCCTGTGGTGGTAAAATTTTGAAGAGTGAGCAGGATACTGCCATCGAAATTACCCTTTGTACATTTTGTTTTTCTCTCCGACAGCTCTGTGCGCAAAACTCCCATAGTGGAGGCTGTTGAAATCGTTTCTGAGCAACCCCGCCTACTTGAGCTTTTTTCTATCAAGAAGTGTGCAAGTCGCCCTAAACCTTTAAAAAATGGACGCAGGAATATGCCAGCATGACGTAGGTACAAACTGCATCTCCCTAGCATTTTTGGTTGCAGAGTTATTCCAGAGCGTAGCTGAAAGTTTTTAATTGTCCGGCCTATTTTTTCAATGACCCCCCTTATTGTTGGTTGGAAACCTGACTGCGCCATGTCTTTGTATACGCTGTATACACGCACAGTGTACGTCAATTTCTAATGGGTGCCTGCTCGCGCAGTCGCATCTGGCCCCGCTTTAAAAATCGTCAGAGCTTTAAGTTTGGTACGAGAGGAAAGCCCTTGAACATGGCAATCCTGTGGTGGTAAAATTTTGAAGATTGAGCAGGATACTGCCATCGAAATTACCCGTTGTACATTTTGTTTTTCTCTCCGACAGCTCTGTGCGCAAAACTCCCATAGTGGAGGCTGTTGAAATCGTTTCTGAGCAACCCCGCCTACTTGAGCTTTTTCCTATCAAGAAGTATGCAAGTCGCCCTAAACCTTTGAAAAATGGACGCAGGAATATGCCAGCATGACGTAGGTACAAACTGCATCTCCCTAGCATTTTTGGTTCCAGAGTTATTCCAGAGCGTAGCTGAAAGTTTTTAATTGTCCGGCCTATTTTTCAATGACCCCCCTTATTGTTGGTTGGAACCCTGACTGCGCCGTGTCTTTGTATACGCTGTATACACGCACAGTGTACGTCAATTTCTAATGGGTGCCTGCTCGCGCAATCGCATCTGGCCCCGCTTTAAAAATCGTCAGAGCTTTAAGTTTGGTACGAGAGGAAAGCCCTTGAACATGGCAATCCTGTGGTGGTAAAATTTTGAAGATTGAGCAGGATACTGCCATCGAAATTACCCGTTGTACATTTTGTTTTTCTCTCCGACAGCTCTGTGCGCAAAACTCCCATAGTGGAGGCTGTTGAGATCGTTTCTGAGCAACCCCGCCTACTTGAGCTTTTTTCTATCAAGAAGTGTGCAAGTCGCCCTAAACCTTTAAAAAATGGACGCAGGAATATGCCAGCATGACGTAGGTACAAACTGCATCTCCCTAGCATTTTTGGTTGCAGAGTTATTCCAGAGCGTAGCTGAAAGTTTTTAATTGTCCGGCCTATTTTTTCAATGACCCCCCTTATTGTTGGTTGGAACCCTAACTGCGCCATGTCTTTGTATACGCTGTATACACGCACAGTGTACGTCAATTTCTAATGGGTGCCTGCTCGCGCAGTCGCATCTGGCCCCGCTTTAAAAATCGTCAGAGCTTTAAGTTTGGTACGAGAGGAAAGCCCTTGAACATGGCAATCCTGTGTTGTTAAAAGTTTGAAGATTGAGCAGGATACTGCCATCGAAATTACCCGTTGTACATTTTGTTTTTCTCTCCGACAGCTCTGTGCGCAAAACTCCCATAGTGGAGGCTGTTGAAATCGTTTCTGAGCAACCCCGCCTACTTGAGCTTTTTCCTATCAAGAAGTATGCAAGTCGCCCTAAACCTTTGAAAAATGGACGCAGGAATATGCCAGCATGACGTAGGTACAAACTGCATCTCCCTAGCATTTTTGGTTCCAGAGTTATTCCAGAGCGTAGCTGAAAGTTTTTAATTGTCCGGCCTATTTTTCAATGACCCCCCTTATTGTTGGTTGGAACCCTGACTGCGCCGTGTCTTTGTATACGCTGTATACACGCACAGTGTACGTCAATTTCTAATGGGTGCCTGCTCGCGCAGTCGCATCTGGCCCCGCTTTAAAAATCGTCAGAGCTTTAAGTTTGGTACGAGAGGAAAGCCCTTGAACATGGCAATCCTGTGGTGGTAAAATTTTGAAGATTGAGCAGGATACTGCCATCGAAATTACCCGTTGTACATTTTGTTTTTCTCTCCGACAGCTCTGTGCGCAAAACTCCCATAGTGGAGGCTGTTGAGATCGTTTCTGAGCAACCCCGCCTACTTGAGCTTTTTCCCTTCAAGAAGTGTGCAAGTCGCCCTAAACCTTTAACAAATGGACGCAGGAATATGCCAGCATGACTAAGGTACAAACTGCATCTCCCTAGCATTTTTGGTTCCACAGTTATTCCAGAGCGTAGCTGAAAGTTTTTAATTGTCCGGCCTATTTTTTCAATGACCCCCCTTATTGTTGGTTGGAACCCTGACTGCGCCGTGTCTTTGTATACGCTGTATACACGCACAGTGCACGTCAATTTCTAATGGGTGCCTGCTCGCGCAGTCGCATCTGGCCCCGCTTTAAAAATCGTCAGAGCTTGAAGTTTGGTACGAGAGGAAAGCCCTTACACATGGCAATCCTGTGGTGGTAAAATTTTGAAGATTGAGCAGGATACTGGGATCGAAATTACCCGTTGTACATTTTGTTTTTCTCTCCGACAGCTCTGTGCGCAAAACTCCCATAGTGGAGGCTGTTGAAATCGTTTCTGAGCAACCCCGCCTACTTGAGCTTTTTCCTATCAAGAAGTGTGCAAGTCGCCCTAAACCTTTAAAAAATGGACGCAGGAATATGCCAGCATGACTAAGGTACAAACTGCATCTCCCTAGCATTTTTGGTTCCAGAGTTATTCCAGAGCGTAGCTGAAAGTTTTTAATTGTCCGGCCTATTTTTTCAATGACCCCCCTTTATTGTTGGTTGGAACCCTGACTGCGCCGTGTCTTTGTATACGCTGTATACACGCACAGTGCACGTCAATTTCTAATGGGTGCCTGCTCGCGCAGTCGCATCTGGCCCCGCTTTAAAAATCGTCAGAGCTTGAAGTTTGGTACGAGAGGAAAGCCCTTACACATGGCAATCCTGTGGTGGTAAAATTTTGAAGATTGAGCAGGATACTGCCATCGAAATTACCCGTTGTACATTTTGTTTTTCTCTCCGACAGCTCTGTGCGCAAAACTCCCATAGTGGAGGCTGTTGAAATCGTTTCTGAGCAACCCCGCCTACTTGAGCTTTTTCCTATCAAGAAGTGTGCAAGTCGCCCTAAACCTTTAAAAAATGGACGCAGGAATATGCCAGCATGACTAAGGTACAAACTGCATCTCCCTAGCATTTTTGGTTCCAGAGTTATTCCAGAGCGTAGCTGAAAGTTTAATTGTCCGGCCTATTTTTCAATGACCCCCCTTATTGTTGGTTGGAACCCTGACTGCGCCGTGTCTTTGTATACGCTGTATACACGCACAGTGTACGTCAATTTCTAATGGGTGCCTGCTCGCGCCGTCGCATCTGGCCCCGCCTTAAAAATCGTCAGAGCTTTAAGTTTGGTACGAGAGGAAAGCCCTTGAACATGGCAATCCTGTGGTGGTAAAATTTTGAAGATTGAGCAGGATACTGCCATCGAAATTACCCTTTGTACATTTTGTTTTTCTCTCCGACAGCTCTGTGCGCAAAACTCCCATAGTGGAGGCTGTTGAAATCGTTTCTGAGCAACCCCGCCTACTTGAGCTTTTTCCTATCAAGAAGTGTGCAAGTCGCCCTAAACCTTTAAAAAATGGACGCAGGAATATGCCAGCATGACGTAGGTACAAACTGCATCTCCCTACCATTTTTGGTTCCAGAGTTATTCCAGAGCGTAGCTGAAAGTTTTTAATTGTCCGGTCTATTTTTTCAATGACCCCCTTATTGTTGGTTGGAACCCTGACTGCGCCGTCTCTTTGTATACGCTGTATACACGCACAGTGTACGTCAATTTTTAATGGGTGCCTGCTCGCGCAGTCGCATCTGGCCCCGCTTTAAAAATCGTCAGAGCTTTAAGTTTGGTACGAGAGGAAAGCCCTTACACGTGGCAATCCTGTGGTGGTAAAATTTTGAAGATTGAGCAGGATACTGGGATCGAAATTACCCGTTGTACATTTTGTTTTTCTCTCCGACAGCTCTGTGCGCAAAACTCCCATAGTGGAGGCTGTTGAAATCGTTTCTGAGCAACCCCGCCTACTTGAGCTTTTTCCTATCAAGAAGTGTGCAAGTCGCTCTAAACCTTTACAAAATGGACGCAGGAATATGCCAGCATGACTAAGGTACAAACTGCATCTCCCTAGCATTTTTGGTTCCAGAGTTATTCCAGAGCGTAGCTGAAAGTTTTTAATTGTCCGGCCTATTTTTTCAATTAGCCCCTTATTGTTGGTTGGAACCCTGACTGCGCCGTGTCTTTGTATACGCTGTATACACGCACAGTGTACGTCAATTTCTAATGGGTGCCTGCTCGCGCCTTCGCATCTAGCCCCGCCTTAAAAATCGTCAGAGCTTTAAGTTTGGTACGAGAGGAAAGCCCTTGAACATGGCAATCCTGTGGTGGTAAAATTGTGAAGATTGAGCAGGATACTGGGATCGAAATTACCCGTTGTACATTTTGTTTTTCTCTCCGACAACTTTGTGCGCAAAACTTCCATACTGGAGGCTGTTGAAATCGTTTCTGAGCAACCCCGCCTACTTGAGCTTTTTCCTATCAAGAAATGTGCAAGTCGCCCTAAACCTTTAAATAATGGACGCAGGAATATGCCAGCATGACTAAGGTACAAACTGCATCTCCCTAGCATTTTTGGTTCCAGAGTTATTCCAGAGCGTAGCTGAAAGTTTTTAATTGTCCGGCCTATTTTTCAATGACCCCCCTTTATTGTTGGTTGGAACCCTGACTGCGCCGTGTCTTTGTATACGCTGTATACACGCACAGTGTACGTCAATATCTAATGGGTGCCTGCTCGCGCCGTCGCATCTGGACCCGCCTTAAAAATCGTCAGAGCTTTAAGTTTGGTACGAGAGGAAAGCCCTTGAACATGGCAATCCTGTGGTGGTAAAATTGTGAAGATTGAGCAGGATACTGGGATCGAAATTACCCGTTGTACATTTTGTTTTTCTCTCCGACAGCTCTGTGCGCAAAACTCCCATAGTGGAGGCTGTTGAAATCGTTTCTGAGCAACCCCGCCTACTTGAGCTTTTTCCTATCAAGAAGTGTGCAAGTCGCCCTAAACCTTTAAAAAATGGACGCAGGAATATGCCAGCATGACTAAGGTACAAACTACATCTCCCTACCATTTTTGGTTCCAGAGTTATTCCAGAGCGTAGCTGAAAGTTTTTAATTGTCCGGCCTATTTTTTCAATTAGCCCCTTATTGTTGGTTGGAACCCTGACTGCGCCGTGTCTTTGTATACGCTGTATACACGCACAGTGTACGTCAATATCTAATGGGTGCCTGCTCGCGCCGTCGCATCTGGACCCGCCTTAAAAATCGTCAGAGCTTTAAGTTTGGTACGAGAGGAAAGCCCTTGAACATGGCAATCCTGTGGTGGTAAAATTGTGAAGATTGAGCAGGATACTGGGATCGAAATTACCCGTTGTACATTTTGTTTTTCTCTCCGACAGCTCTGTGCGCAAAACTCCCATAGTGGAGGCTGTTGAAATCGTTTCTGAGCAACCCCGCCTACTTGAGCTTTTTCCTATCAAGAAGTGTGCAAGTCGCCCTAAACCTTTAAAAAATGGACGCAGGAATATGCCAGCATGACTAAGGTACAAACTGCATCTCCCTAGCATTTTTGGTTCCAGAGTTATTCCAGAGCGTAGCTGAAAGTTTTTAATTGTCCGGCCTATTTTTCAATGACCCCCCTTTATTGTTGGTTGGAACCCTGACTGCGCCGTGTCTTTGTATACGCTGTATACACGCACAGTGTACGTCAATTTCTAATGGGTGCCTGCTCGCGCCGTCGCATCTGGCCCCGCCTTAAAAATCGTCAGAGCTTTAAGTTTGGTACGAGAGGAGAGCCCTTGAACATGGCAATCCTGTGGGGGTAAAAATTTGAAGATTGAGCAGGATACTGGGATCGAAATTACCCGTTGTACATTTTGTTTTTCTCTCCGACAGCTCTGTGCGCAAAACTCCCATAGTGGAGGCTGTTGAAATCGTTTCTGAGCAACCCCGCCTACTTGAGCTTTTTCCTATCAAGAAGTGTGCAAGTCGCCCTAAACCTTTAAAAAATGGACGCAGGAATATGCCAGCATGACTAAGGTACAAACTGCATCTCCCTAGCATTTTTGGTTCCACAGTTATTCCAGAGCGTAGCTGAAAGTTTTTAATTGTCCGGCCTATTTTTTCAATTAGCCCCTTATTGTTGGTTGGAACCCTGACTGCGCCGTGTCTTTGTATACGCTGTATACACGCACAGTGTACGTCAATTTCTAATTGGTGCCTGCTCGCGCCGTCGCATCTGGCCCCGCCTTAAAAATCGTCAGAGCTTTAAGTTTGGTACGAGAGGAAAGCCCTTGAACATGGCAATCCTGTGGTGGTAAAATTGTGAAGATTGAGCAGGATACTGGGATCGAAATTACCCGTTGTACATTTTGTTTTTCTCTCCGACAGCTCTGTGCGCAAAACTCCCATAGTGGAGGCTGTTGAAATCGTTTCTGAGCAACCCCGCCTACTTGAGCTTTTTCCTATCAAGAAGTGTGCAAGTCGCCCTAAACCTTTAACAAATGGACGCAGGAATATGCCAGCATGACTAAGGTACAAACTGCATCTCCCTAGCATTTTTGGTTCCAGAGTTATTCTAGAGCGTAGCTGAAAGTTTTTAATTGTCCGGTCTATTTTGTCAATGACCCCCTTATTGTTGGTTGGAACCCTGACTGCGCTGTGTCTTTGTATACGCTGTATACACGCACAGTGTACGTCAATTTCTAATGGGTGCCTGCTCGCGCCATCGCATCTGGCCCCGCCTTTAAAAATCGTCAGAGCTTTAAGTTTGGTACGAGAGGAATGCCCTTGAACATGGCAATCCTGTGGTGGTAGAATTTTGAAGATTGAGCAGGATACTTGGATCGAAATTACCCGTTGTACATTTTGTTTTTCTCTCCGACAGCTCTGTGCGCAAAACTCCCATAGTGGAGGCTGTTGAAATCGTTTCTGAGCAACCCCGCCTACTTGAGCTTTTTCCTATCAAGAAGTGTGCAAGTCGCCCTAAACCTTTAAAAAATGGACGCAGGAATATGCCAGCATGACTAAGGTACAAACTGCATCTCCCTAGCATTTTTGGTTCCAGAGTTATTCCAGAGCGTAGCTGAAAGTTTTTAATTTTCCGGCCTATTTTTTCAATTAGCCCCTTATTGTTGGTTTGAACCCTGACTGCGCCGTGTCTTTGTATACGCTGTATACACGCACAGTGTACGTCAATTTCTAATGGGTGCCTGCTCGCGCCGTCGCATCTGGCCCCGCCTTAAAAATCGTCAGAGCTTTAAGTTTGGTACGAGAGGAAAGCCCTTGAACATGGCAATCCTGTGGTGGTAAAATTTTGAAGATTGAGCAGGATACTTGGATCGAAATTACCCGTTGTACATTTTGTTTTTCTCTCCGACAGCTCTGTGCGCAAAACTCCCATAGTGGAGGCTGTTGAAATCGTTTCTGAGCAACCCCGCCTACTTGAGCTTTTTCCTATCAAGAAGTGTGCAAGTCGCCCTGAACCTTTAAAAAATGGACGCAGGAATATGCCAGCATGACTAAGGTACAAACTGCATCTCCCTAGCATTTTTGGTTCCAGAGTTATTCCAGAGCGTAGCTGAAAGTTTTTAATTTTCCGGCCTATTTTTTCAATTAGCCCCTTATTGTTGGTTTGAACCCTGACTGCGCCGTGTCTTTGTATACGCTGTATACACGCACAGTGTACGTCAATTTCTAATGGGTGCCTGCTCGCGCAGTCGCATCTGGCCCCGCCTTAAAAATCGTCAGAGCTTTAAGTTTGGTACGAGAGGAAAGCCCTTGAACATGGCAATCCTGTGGTGGTAAAATTTTGAAGATTGAGCAGAATACTGCCATCGAAAATACCCGTTGTACATTTTGTTTTTCTCTCCGACAGCTCTGTGCGCAAAACTCCCATAGTGGAGGCTGTTGAGATCGTTTCTGAGCAACCCCGCCTACTTGAGCTTTTTCCCTTCAAGAAGTTTGCAAGTCGCCCTAAACCTTTAAAAAATGGACGCAGGAATATGCCAGCATGACTAAGGTACAAACTGCATCTCCCTAGCATTTTTGGTTCCAGAGTTATTCCAGAGCGTAGCTGAAAGTTTTTAATTGTCCGGCCTATTTTTTCAATTAGCCCCTTATTGTTGGTTGGAACCCTGACTGCGCCGTGTCATTCTATACGCTGTATACACGCACAGTGTACGTCAATTTCTAATGGGTGCCTGCTCGCGCCGTCGCATCTGGCCCCGCCTTAAAAATCGTCAGAGCTTTAAGTTTGGTACGAGAGGAAAGCCCTTGAACATGGCAATCCTGTGGTGGTAAAATTGTGAAGATTGAGCAGGATACTGGGATCGAAATTACCCGTTGTACATTTTGTTTTTCTCTCCGACAGCTCTGTGCGCAAAACTCCCATAGTGGAGGCTGTTGAAATCGTTTCTGAGCAACCCCGCCTACTTGAGCTTTTTCCTATCAAGAAGTGTGCAAGTCGCCCTAAACCTTTAAAAAATGGACGCAGGAATATGCCAGCATGACTAAGGTACAAACTGCATCTCCCTAGCATTTTTGGTTCCAGAGTTATTCCAGAGCGTAGCTGAAAGTTTTTAATTGTCCGGCCTATTTTTTCAATTAGCCCCTTATTGTTGGTTGGAACCCTGACTGCGCCGTGTCTTTGTATACGCTGTATACACGCACAGTGTACGTCAATTTCTAATGGGTGCCTGCTCGCGCAGTCGCATCTGGCCCCGCTTTAAAAATCGTCAGAGCTTTAAGTTTGGTACGAGAGGAAAGCCCTTACACGTGGCAATCCTGTGGTGGTAAAATTTTGAAGATTGAGCAGGATACTGCCATCGAAATTACCCGTTGTACATTTTGTTTTTCTCTCCGACAGCTCTGTGCGCAAAACTCCCATAGTGGAGGCTGTTGAAATCGTTTCTGAGCAACCCCGCCTACTTGAGCTTTTTCTATCAAGAAGTGTGCAAGTCGCCCTAAACCTTATAAAAATGGACGCAGGAATATGCCAGCATGACTAAGGTACAAACTGCATCTCCCTAGCATTTTTGGTTCCAGAGTTATTCCAGAGCGTAGCTGAAAGTTTTTAATTTTCCGGCCTATTTTTTCAATTAGCCCCTTATTGTTGGTTTGAACCCTGACTGCGCCGTGTCTTTGTATACGCTGTATACACGCACAGTGTACGTCAATTTCTAATGGGTGCCTGCTCGCGCCGTCGCATCTGGCCCCGCCTTAAAAATCGTCAGAGCTTTAAGTTTGGTACGAGAGGAAAGCCCTTGAACATGGCAATCCTGTGGTGGTAAAATTTTGAAGATTGAGCAGGATACTTGGATCGAAATTACCCGTTGTACATTTTGTTTTTCTCTCCGACAGCTCTGTGCGCAAAACTCCCATAGTGGAGGCTGTTGAAATCGTTTCTGAGCAACCCCGCCTACTTGAGCTTTTTCCTATCAAGAAGTGTGCAAGTCGCCCTGAACCTTTAAAAAATGGACGCAGGAATATGCCAGCATGACTAAGGTACAAACTGCATCTCCCTAGCATTTTTGGTTCCAGAGTTATTCCAGAGCGTAGCTGAAAGTTTTTAATTTTCCGGCCTATTTTTTCAATTAGCCCCTTATTGTTGGTTTGAACCCTGACTGCGCCGTGTCTTTGTATACGCTGTATACACGCACAGTGTACGTCAATTTCTAATGGGTGCCTGCTCGCGCAGTCGCATCTGGCCCCGCCTTAAAAATCGTCAGAGCTTTAAGTTTGGTACGAGAGGAAAGCCCTTGAACATGGCAATCCTGTGGTGGTAAAATTTTGAAGATTGAGCAGAATACTGCCATCGAAAATACCCGTTGTACATTTTGTTTTTCTCTCCGACAGCTCTGTGCGCAAAACTCCCATAGTGGAGGCTGTTGAGATCGTTTCTGAGCAACCCCGCCTACTTGAGCTTTTTCCCTTCAAGAAGTTTGCAAGTCGCCCTAAACCTTTAAAAAATGGACGCAGGAATATGCCAGCATGACTAAGGTACAAACTGCATCTCCCTAGCATTTTTGGTTCCAGAGTTATTCCAGAGCGTAGCTGAAAGTTTTTAATTGTCCGGCCTATTTTTTCAATTAGCCCCTTATTGTTGGTTGGAACCCTGACTGCGCCGTGTCATTCTATACGCTGTATACACGCACAGTGTACGTCAATTTCTAATGGGTGCCTGCTCGCGCCGTCGCATCTGGCCCCGCCTTAAAAATCGTCAGAGCTTTAAGTTTGGTACGAGAGGAAAGCCCTTGAACATGGCAATCCTGTGGTGGTAAAATTGTGAAGATTGAGCAGGATACTGGGATCGAAATTACCCGTTGTACATTTTGTTTTTCTCTCCGACAGCTCTGTGCGCAAAACTCCCATAGTGGAGGCTGTTGAAATCGTTTCTGAGCAACCCCGCCTACTTGAGCTTTTTCCTATCAAGAAGTGTGCAAGTCGCCCTAAACCTTTAAAAAATGGACGCAGGAATATGCCAGCATGACTAAGGTACAAACTGCATCTCCCTAGCATTTTTGGTTCCAGAGTTATTCCAGAGCGTAGCTGAAAGTTTTTAATTGTCCGGCCTATTTTTTCAATTAGCCCCTTATTGTTGGTTGGAACCCTGACTGCGCCGTGTCTTTGTATACGCTGTATACACGCACAGTGTACGTCAATTTCTAATGGGTGCCTGCTCGCGCAGTCGCATCTGGCCCCGCTTTAAAAATCGTCAGAGCTTTAAGTTTGGTACGAGAGGAAAGCCCTTACACGTGGCAATCCTGTGGTGGTAAAATTTTGAAGATTGAGCAGGATACTGCCATCGAAATTACCCGTTGTACATTTTGTTTTTCTCTCCGACAGCTCTGTGCGCAAAACTCCCATAGTGGAGGCTGTTGAAATCGTTTCTGAGCAACCCCGCCTACTTGAGCTTTTTCTATCAAGAAGTGTGCAAGTCGCCCTAAACCTTTACAAAATGGACGCAGGAATATGCCAGCATGACTAAGGTACAAACTGCATCTCCCTAGCATTTTTGGTTCCAGAGTTATTCCAGAGCGTAGCTGAAAGTTTTTAATTGTCCGGCCTATTTTTTCAATTAGCCCCTTATTGTTGGTTGGAACCCTGACTGCGCCGTGTCTTTGTATACGCTGTATACACGCACAGTGTACGTCAATATCTAATGGGTGCCTGCTCGCGCCGTCGCATCTGGCCCCGCCTTAAAAATCGTCAGAGCTTTAAGTTTGGTACGAGAGGAAAGCCCTTGAACATGGCAATCCTGTGGTGGTAAAATTGTGAAGATTGAGCAGGATACTGGGATCGAAATTACCCGTTGTACATTTTGTTTTTCTCTCCGACAGCTCTGTGCGCAAAACTCCCATAGTGGAGGCTGTTGAAATCGTTTCTGAGCAACCCCGCCTACTTGAGCTTTTTCCTATCAAGAAGTGTGCAAGTCGCCCTAAACCTTTAAAAAATGGACGCAGGAATATGCCAGCATGACTAAGGTACAAACTGCATCTCCCTAGCATTTTTGGTTCCAGAGTTATTCCAGAGCGTAGCTGAAAGTTTTTAATTGTCCGGCCTATTTTTTCAATTAGCCCCTTATTGTTGGTTGGAACCCTGACTGCGCCGTGTCTTTGTATACGCTGTATACACGCACAGTGTACGTCAATATCTAATGGGTGCCTGCTCGCGCCGTCGCATCTGGCCCCGCCTTAAAACTCGTCAGAGCTTTAAGTTTGGTACGAGAGGAAAGCCCTTGAACATGGCAATCCTGTGGTGGTAAAATTGTGAAGATTGAGGAGGATACTGGGATCGAAATTACCCGTTGTACATTTTGTTTTTCTCTCCGACAGCTCTGTGCGCAAAACTCCCATAGTGGAGGCTGTTGAAATCGTTTCTGAGCAACCCCGCCTACTTGAGCTTTTTCCTATCAAGAAGTGTGCAAGTCGCCCTAAACCTTTAAAAAATGGACGCAGGAATATGCCAGCATGACTAAGGTACAAACTGCATCTCCCTAGCATTTTTGGTTCCAGAGTTATTCCAGAGCGTAGCTGAAAGTTTTTAATTGTCCGGCCTATTTTTTCAATTAGCCCCTTATTGTTGGTTGGAACCCTGACTGCGCCGTGTCTTTGTATACGCTGTATACACGCACAGTGTACGTCAATTTCTAATGGGTGCCTGCTCGCGCAGTCGCATCTGGCCCCGCTTTAAAAATCGTCAGAGCTTTAAGTTTGGTACGAGAGGAAAGCCCTTACACGTGGCAATCCTGTGGTGGTAAAATTTTGAAGATTGAGCAGGATACTGCCATCGAAATTACCCGTTGTACATTTTGTTTTTCTCTCCGACAGCTCTGTGCGCAAAACTCCCATAGTGGAGGCTGTTGAAATCGTTTCTGAGCAACCCCGCCTACTTGAGCTTTTTCTATCAAGAAGTGTGCAAGTCGCCCTAAACCTTTACAAAATGGACGCAGGAATATGCCAGCATGACTAAGGTACAAACTGCATCTCCCTACCATTTTTGGTTCCAGAGTTATTCCAGAGCGTAGCTGAAAGTTTTTAATTGTCCGGCCTATTTTTTCAATTAGCCCCTTATTGTTGGTTGGAACCCTGACTGCGCCGTGTCTTTGTATACGCTGTATACACGCACAGTGTACGTCAATATCTAATGGGTGCCTGCTCGCGCCGTCGCATCTGGCCCCGCCTTAAAAATCGTCAGAGCTTTAAGTTTGGTACGAGAGGAAAGCCCTTGAACATGGCAATCCTGTGGTGGTAAAATTGTGAAGATTGAGCAGGATACTGGGATCGAAATTACCCGTTGTACATTTTGTTTTTCTCTCCGACAGCTCTGTGCGCAAAACTCCCATAGTGGAGGCTGTTGAAATCGTTTCTGAGCAACCCCGCCTACTTGAGCTTTTTCCTATCAAGAAGTGTGCAAGTCGCCCTAAACCTTTAAAAAATGGACGCAGGAATATGCCAGCATGACTAAGGTACAAACTGCATCTCCCTACCATTTTTGGTTCCAGAGTTATTCCAGAGCGTAGCTGAAAGTTTTTAATTGTCCGGCCTATTTTTTCAATTAGCCCCTTATTGTTGGTTGGAACCCTGACTGCGCCGTGTCTTTGTATACGCTGTATACACGCACAGTGTACGTCAATATCTAATGGGTGCCTGCTCGCGCCGTCGCATCTGGCCCCGCCTTAAAAATCGTCAGAGCTTTAAGTTTGGTACGAGAGGAAAGCCCTTGAACATGGCAATCCTGTGGTGGTAAAATTGTGAAGATTGAGGAGGATACTGGGATCGAAATTACCCGTTGTACATTTTGTTTTTCTCTCCGACAGCTCTGTGCGCAAAACTCCCATAGTGGAGGCTGTTGAAATCGTTTCTGAGCAACCCCGCCTACTTGAGCTTTTTCCTATCAAGAAGTGTGCAAGTCGCCCTAAACCTTTAAAAAATGGACGCAGGAATATGCCAGCATGACTAAGGTACAAACTGCATCTCCCTAGCATTTTTGGTTCCAGAGTTATTCCAGAGCGTAGCTGAAAGTTTTTAATTGTCCGGCCTATTTTTCAATGACCCCCCTTTATTGTTGGTTGGAACCCTGACTGCGCCGTGTCTTTGTATACGCTGTATACACGCACAGTGTACGTCAATTTCTAATGGGTGCCTGCTCGCGCCGTCGCATCTGGCCCCGCCTTAAAAATCGTCAGAGCTTTAGGTTTGGTACGAGAGGAGAGCCCTTGAACATGGCAATCCTGTGGGGGTAAAAATTTGAAGATTGAGCAGGATACTGGGATCGAAATTACCCGTTGTACATTTTGTTTTTCTCTCCGACAGCTCTGTGCGCAAAACTCCCATAGTGGAGGCTGTTGAAATCGTTTCTGAGCAACCCCGCCTACTTGAGCTTTTTCCTATCAAGAAGTGTGCAAGTCGCCCTAAACCTTTAAAAAATGGACGCAGGAATATGCCAGCATGACTAAGGTACAAACTGCATCTCCCTAGCATTTTTGGTTCCACAGTTATTCCAGAGCGTAGCTGAAAGTTTTTAATTGTCCGGCCTATTTTTTCAATTAGCCCCTTATTGTTGGTTGGAACCCTGACTGCGCCGTGTCTTTGTATACGCTGTATACACGCGCAGTGTACGTCAATTTCTAATGGGTGCCTGCTCGCGCCATCGCATCTGGCCCCGCCTTAAAAATCGTCAGAGCTTTAAGTTTGGTACGAGAGGAATGCCCTTGAACATGGCAATCCTGTGGTGGTAAAATTGTGAAGATTGAGCAGGATACTTGGATCGAAATTACCCGTTGTACATTTTGTTTTTCTCTCCGACAGCTCTGTGCGCAAAACTCCCATAGTGGAGGCTGTTGAAATCGTTTCTGAGCAACCCCGCCTACTTGAGCTTTTTCCTATCAAGAAGTGTGCAAGTCGCCCTAAACCTTTAAAAAATGGACGCAGGAATATGCCAGCATGACTAAGGTACAAACTGCATCTCCCTAGCATTTTTGGTTCCACAGTTATTCCAGAGCGTAGCTGAAAGTTTTTAATTGTCCGGCCTATTTTTTCAATTAGCCCCTTATTGTTGGTTGGAACCCTGACTGCGCCGTGTCTTTGTATACGCTGTATACACGCACAGTGTACGTCAATTTCTAATTGGTGCCTGCTCGCGCCGTCGCATCTGGCCCCGCCTTAAAAATCGTCAGAGCTTTAAGTTTGGTACGAGAGGAAAGCCCTTGAACATGGCAATCCTGTGGTGGTAAAATTGTGAAGATTGAGCAGGATACTGGGATCGAAATTACCCGTTGTACATTTTGTTTTTCTCTCCGACAGCTCTGTGCGCAAAACTCCCATAGTGGAGGCTGTTGAAATCGTTTCTGAGCAACCCCGCCTACTTGAGCTTTTTCCTATCAAGAAGTGTGCAAGTCGCCCTAAACCTTTAACAAATGGACGCAGGAATATGCCAGCATGACTAAGGTACAAACTGCATCTCCCTAGCATTTTTGGTTCCAGAGTTATTCTAGAGCGTAGTTTGGTACGAGAGGAAAGCCCTTGAACATGGCAATCCTGTGGTGGTAAAATTGTGAAGATTGAGCAGGATACTGGGATCGAAATTACCCGTTGTACATTTTGTTTTTCTCTCCGACAGCTCTGTGCGCAAAACTCCCATAGTGGAGGCTGTTGAAATCGTTTCTGAGCAACCCCGCCTACTTGAGCTTTTTCCTATCAAGAAGTGTGCAAGTCGCCCTAAACCTTTAACAAATGGACGCAGGAATATGCCAGCATGACTAAGGTACAAACTGCATCTCCCTAGCATTTTTGGTTCCACAGTTATTCCAGAGCGTAGCTGAAAGTTTTTAATTGTCCGGCCTATTTTTTCAATTAGCCCCTTATTGTTGGTTGGAACCCTGACTGCGCCGTGTCTTTGTATACGCTGTATACACGCACAGTGTACGTCAATTTCTAATTGGTGCCTGCTCGCGCCGTCGCATCTGGCCCCGCCTTAAAAATCGTCAGAGCTTTAAGTTTGGTACGAGAGGACAGCCCTTGAACATGGCAATCCTGTGGTGGTAAAATTGTGAAGATTGAGCAGGATACTGGGATCGAAATTACCCGTTGTACATTTTGTTTTTCTCTCCGACAGCTCTGTGCGCAAAACTCCCATAGTGGAGGCTGTTGAAATCGTTTCTGAGCAACCCCGCCTACTTGAGCTTTTTCCTATCAAGAAGTGTGCAAGTCGCCCTAAACCTTTAACAAATGGACGCAGGAATATGCCAGCATGACTAAGGTACAAACTGCATCTCCCTAGCATTTTTGGTTCCAGAGTTATTCTAGAGCGTAGCTGAAAGTTTTTAATTGTCCGGTCTATTTTTTCAATGACCCCCTTATTGTTGGTTGGAACCCTGACTGCGCTGTGTCTTTGTATACGCTGTATACACGCACAGTGTACGTCAATTTCTAATGGGTGCCTGCTCGCGCCATCGCATCTGGCCCCGCCTTAAAAATCGTCAGAGCTTTAAGTTTGGTACGAGAGGAAAGCCCTTGAACATGGCAATCCTGTGGTGGTAAAATTGTGAAGATTGAGCAGGATACTGGGATCGAAATTACCCGTTGTACATTTTGTTTTTCTCTCCGACAGCTCTGTGCGCAAAACTCCCATAGTGGAGGCTGTTGAAATCGTTTCTGAGCAACCCCGCCTACTTGAGCTTTTTCCTATCAAGAAGTGTGCAAGTCGCCCTAAACCTTTAACAAATGGACGCAGGAATATGCCAGCATGACTAAGGTACAAACTGCATCTCCCTAGCATTTTTGGTTCCAGAGTTATTCTAGAGCGTAGCTGAAAGTTTTTAATTGTCCGGTCTATTTTTTCAATGACCCCCTTATTGTTGGTTGGAACCCTGACTGCGCTGTGTCTTTGTATACGCTGTATACACGCACAGTGTACGTCAATTTCTAATGGGTGCCTGCTCGCGCCATCGCATCTGGCCCCGCCTTAAAAATTGTCAGAGCTTTAAGTTTCGTACGAGAGGAATGCCCTTGAACATGGCAATCCTGTGGTGGTAAAATTGTGAAGATTGAGCAGGATACTGGGATCGAAATTACCCGTTGTACATTTTGTTTTTCTCTCCGACAGCTCTGTGCGCAAAACTCCCATAGTGGAGGCTGTTGAAATCGTTTCTGAGCAACCCCGCCTACTTGAGCTTTTTCCTATCAAGAAGTGTGCAAGTAGCCCTAAACCTTTGAAAAATGGACGCAGGAATATGCCAGCATGACTAAGGTACAAACTGCATCTCCCTAGCATTTTTGGTTCCAGAGTTATTCCAGAGCGTAGCTGAAAGTTTTTAATTTTCCGGCCTATTTTTTCAATTAGCCCCTTATTGTTGGTTTGAACCCTGACTGCGCCGTGTCTTTGTATACGCTGTATACACGCACAGTGTACGTCAATTTCTAATGGGTGCCTGCTCGCGCCGTCGCATCTGGCCCCGCCTTAAAAATCGTCAGAGCTTTAAGTTTGGTACGAGAGGAGAGCCCTTGAACATGGCAATCCTGTGGGGGTAAAAATTTGAAGATTGAGCAGGATACTGGGATCGAAATTACCCGTTGTACATTTTGTTTTTCTCTCCGACAGCTCTGTGCGCAAAACTCCCATAGTGGAGGCTGTTGAAATCGTTTCTGAGCAACCCCGCCTACTTGAGCTTTTTCCTATCAAGAAGTGTGCAAGTCGCCCTAAACCTTTAACAAATGGACGCAGGAATATGCCAGCATGACTAAGGTACAAACTGCATCTCCCTAGCATTTTTGGTTCCAGAGTTATTCTAGAGCGTAGCTGAAAGTTTTTAATTGTCCGGTCTATTTTGTCAATGACCCCCTTATTGTTGGTTGGAACCCTGACTGCGCTGTGTCTTTGTATACGCTGTATACACGCACAGTGTACGTCAATTTCTAATGGGTGCCTGCTCGCGCCATCGCATCTGGCCCCGCCTTAAAAATCGTCAGAGCTTTAAGTTTGGTACGAGAGGAATGCCCTTGAACATGGCAATCCTGTGGTGGTAAAATTGTGAAGATTGAGCAGGATACTTGGATCGAAATTACCCGTTGTACATTTTGTTTTTCTCTCCGACAGCTCTGTGCGCAAAACTCCCATAGTGGAGGCTGTTGAAATCGTTTCTGAGCAACCCCGCCTACTTGAGCTTTTTCCTATCAAGAAGTGTGCAAGTCGCCCTAAACCTTTAAAAAATGAACGCAGGAATATGCCAGCATGACTAAGGTACAAACTGCATCTCCCTAGCATTTTTGGTTCCAGAGTTATTCCAGAGCGTAGCTGAAAGTTTTTAATTTTCCGGCCTATTTTTTCAATTAGCCCCTTATTGTTGGTTTGAACCCTGACTGCGCCGTGTCTTTGTATACGCTGTATACACGCACAGTGTACGTCAATTTCTAATGGGTGCCTGCTCGCGCCGTCGCATCTGGCCCCGCCTTAAAAATCGTCAGAGCTTTAAGTTTGGTACGAGAGGAAAGCCCTTGAACATGGCAATCCTGTGGTGGTAAAATTTTGAAGATTGAGCAGGATACTTGGATCGAAATTACCCGTTGTACATTTTGTTTTTCTCTCCGACAGCTCTGTGCGCAAAACTCCCATAGTGGAGGCTGTTGAAATCGTTTCTGAGCAACCCCGCCTACTTGAGCTTTTTCCTATCAAGAAGTGTGCAAGTCGCCCTGAACCTTTAAAAAATGGACGCAGGAATATGCCAGCATGACTAAGGTACAAACTGCATCTCCCTAGCATTTTTGGTTCCAGAGTTATTCCAGAGCGTAGCTGAAAGTTTTTAATTTTCCGGCCTATTTTTTCAATTAGCCCCTTATTGTTGGTTTGAACCCTGACTGCGCCGTGTCTTTGTATACGCTGTATACACGCACAGTGTACGTCAATTTCTAATGGGTGCCTGCTCGCGCAGTCGCATCTGGCCCCGCCTTAAAAATCGTCAGAGCTTTAAGTTTGGTACGAGAGGAAAGCCCTTGAACATGGCAATCCTGTGGTGGTAAAATTTTGAAGATTGAGCAGAATACTGCCATCGAAAATACCCGTTGTACATTTTGTTTTTCTCTCCGACAGCTCTGTGCGCAAAACTCCCATAGTGGAGGCTGTTGAGATCGTTTCTGAGCAACCCCGCCTACTTGAGCTTTTTCCCTTCAAGAAGTTTGCAAGTCGCCCTAAACCTTTAAAAAATGGACGCAGGAATATGCCAGCATGACTAAGGTACAAACTGCATCTCCCTAGCATTTTTGGTTCCAGAGTTATTCCAGAGCGTAGCTGAAAGTTTTTAATTGTCCGGCCTATTTTTTCAATTAGCCCCTTATTGTTGGTTGGAACCCTGACTGCGCCGTGTCATTCTATACGCTGTATACACGCACAGTGTACGTCAATTTCTAATGGGTGCCTGCTCGCGCCGTCGCATCTGGCCCCGCCTTAAAAATCGTCAGAGCTTTAAGTTTGGTACGAGAGGAAAGCCCTTGAACATGGCAATCCTGTGGTGGTAAAATTGTGAAGATTGAGCAGGATACTGGGATCGAAATTACCCGTTGTACATTTTGTTTTTCTCTCCGACAGCTCTGTGCGCAAAACTCCCATAGTGGAGGCTGTTGAAATCGTTTCTGAGCAACCCCGCCTACTTGAGCTTTTTCCTATCAAGAAGTGTGCAAGTCGCCCTAAACCTTTAAAAAATGGACGCAGGAATATGCCAGCATGACTAAGGTACAAACTGCATCTCCCTAGCATTTTTGGTTCCAGAGTTATTCCAGAGCGTAGCTGAAAGTTTTTAATTGTCCGGCCTATTTTTTCAATTAGCCCCTTATTGTTGGTTGGAACCCTGACTGCGCCGTGTCTTTGTATACGCTGTATACACGCACAGTGTACGTCAATTTCTAATGGGTGCCTGCTCGCGCAGTCGCATCTGGCCCCGCTTTAAAAATCGTCAGAGCTTTAAGTTTGGTACGAGAGGAAAGCCCTTACACGTGGCAATCCTGTGGTGGTAAAATTTTGAAGATTGAGCAGGATACTGCCATCGAAATTACCCGTTGTACATTTTGTTTTTCTCTCCGACAGCTCTGTGCGCAAAACTCCCATAGTGGAGGCTGTTGAAATCGTTTCTGAGCAACCCCGCCTACTTGAGCTTTTTCTATCAAGAAGTGTGCAAGTCGCCCTAAACCTTTACAAAATGGACGCAGGAATATGCCAGCATGACTAAGGTACAAACTGCATCTCCCTACCATTTTTGGTTCCAGAGTTATTCCAGAGCGTAGCTGAAAGTTTTTAATTGTCCGGCCTATTTTTTCAATTAGCCCCTTATTGTTGGTTGGAACCCTGACTGCGCCGTGTCTTTGTATACGCTGTATACACGCACAGTGTACGTCAATATCTAATGGGTGCCTGCTCGCGCCGTCGCATCTGGCCCCGCCTTAAAAATCGTCAGAGCTTTAAGTTTGGTACGAGAGGAAAGCCCTTGAACATGGCAATCCTGTGGTGGTAAAATTGTGAAGATTGAGCAGGATACTGGGATCGAAATTACCCGTTGTACATTTTGTTTTTCTCTCCGACAGCTCTGTGCGCAAAACTCCCATAGTGGAGGCTGTTGAAATCGTTTCTGAGCAACCCCGCCTACTTGAGCTTTTTCCTATCAAGAAGTGTGCAAGTCGCCCTAAACCTTTAAAAAATGGACGCAGGAATATGCCAGCATGACTAAGGTACAAACTGCATCTCCCTAGCATTTTTGGTTCCAGAGTTATTCCAGAGCGTAGCTGAAAGTTTTTAATTGTCCGGCCTATTTTTTCAATTAGCCCCTTATTGTTGGTTGGAACCCTGACTGCGCCGTGTCTTTGTATACGCTGTATACACGCACAGTGTACGTCAATATCTAATGGGTGCCTGCTCGCGCCGTCGCATCTGGCCCCGCCTTAAAACTCGTCAGAGCTTTAAGTTTGGTACGAGAGGAAAGCCCTTGAACATGGCAATCCTGTGGTGGTAAAATTGTGAAGATTGAGGAGGATACTGGGATCGAAATTACCCGTTGTACATTTTGTTTTTCTCTCCGACAGCTCTGTGCGCAAAACTCCCATAGTGGAGGCTGTTGAAATCGTTTCTGAGCAACCCCGCCTACTTGAGCTTTTTCCTATCAAGAAGTGTGCAAGTCGCCCTAAACCTTTAAAAAATGGACGCAGGAATATGCCAGCATGACTAAGGTACAAACTGCATCTCCCTAGCATTTTTGGTTCCAGAGTTATTCCAGAGCGTAGCTGAAAGTTTTTAATTGTCCGGCCTATTTTTTCAATTAGCCCCTTATTGTTGGTTGGAACCCTGACTGCGCCGTGTCTTTGTATACGCTGTATACACGCACAGTGTACGTCAATTTCTAATGGGTGCCTGCTCGCGCAGTCGCATCTGGCCCCGCTTTAAAAATCGTCAGAGCTTTAAGTTTGGTACGAGAGGAAAGCCCTTACACGTGGCAATCCTGTGGTGGTAAAATTTTGAAGATTGAGCAGGATACTGCCATCGAAATTACCCGTTGTACATTTTGTTTTTCTCTCCGACAGCTCTGTGCGCAAAACTCCCATAGTGGAGGCTGTTGAAATCGTTTCTGAGCAACCCCGCCTACTTGAGCTTTTTCTATCAAGAAGTGTGCAAGTCGCCCTAAACCTTTACAAAATGGACGCAGGAATATGCCAGCATGACTAAGGTACAAACTGCATCTCCCTACCATTTTTGGTTCCAGAGTTATTCCAGAGCGTAGCTGAAAGTTTTTAATTGTCCGGCCTATTTTTTCAATTAGCCCCTTATTGTTGGTTGGAACCCTGACTGCGCCGTGTCTTTGTATACGCTGTATACACGCACAGTGTACGTCAATATCTAATGGGTGCCTGCTCGCGCCGTCGCATCTGGCCCCGCCTTAAAAATCGTCAGAGCTTTAAGTTTGGTACGAGAGGAAAGCCCTTGAACATGGCAATCCTGTGGTGGTAAAATTGTGAAGATTGAGCAGGATACTGGGATCGAAATTACCCGTTGTACATTTTGTTTTTCTCTCCGACAGCTCTGTGCGCAAAACTCCCATAGTGGAGGCTGTTGAAATCGTTTCTGAGCAACCCCGCCTACTTGAGCTTTTTCCTATCAAGAAGTGTGCAAGTCGCCCTAAACCTTTAAAAAATGGACGCAGGAATATGCCAGCATGACTAAGGTACAAACTGCATCTCCCTACCATTTTTGGTTCCAGAGTTATTCCAGAGCGTAGCTGAAAGTTTTTAATTGTCCGGCCTATTTTTTCAATTAGCCCCTTATTGTTGGTTGGAACCCTGACTGCGCCGTGTCTTTGTATACGCTGTATACACGCACAGTGTACGTCAATATCTAATGGGTGCCTGCTCGCGCCGTCGCATCTGGCCCCGCCTTAAAAATCGTCAGAGCTTTAAGTTTGGTACGAGAGGAAAGCCCTTGAACATGGCAATCCTGTGGTGGTAAAATTGTGAAGATTGAGGAGGATACTGGGATCGAAATTACCCGTTGTACATTTTGTTTTTCTCTCCGACAGCTCTGTGCGCAAAACTCCCATAGTGGAGGCTGTTGAAATCGTTTCTGAGCAACCCCGCCTACTTGAGCTTTTTCCTATCAAGAAGTGTGCAAGTCGCCCTAAACCTTTAAAAAATGGACGCAGGAATATGCCAGCATGACTAAGGTACAAACTGCATCTCCCTAGCATTTTTGGTTCCAGAGTTATTCCAGAGCGTAGCTGAAAGTTTTTAATTGTCCGGCCTATTTTTCAATGACCCCCCTTTATTGTTGGTTGGAACCCTGACTGCG
Source organism: Asterias amurensis (assembly GCF_032118995.1). Taxonomy (NCBI): domain Eukaryota; kingdom Metazoa; phylum Echinodermata; class Asteroidea; order Forcipulatida; family Asteriidae; genus Asterias; species Asterias amurensis. Next base: position 8,222,120 of record NC_092659.1, on the reverse strand, counting down.
CCGTGTCTTTGTATACGCTGTATACACGCACAGTGTACGTCAATTTCTAATGGGTGCCTGCTCGCGCCGTCGCATCTGGCCCCGCCTTAAAAATCGTCAGAGCTTTAGGTTTGGTACGAGAGGAGAGCCCTTGAACATGGCAATCCTGTGGGGGTAAAAATTTGAAGATTGAGCAGGATACTGGGATCGAAATTACCCGTTGTACATTTTGTTTTTCTCTCCGACAGCTCTGTGCGCAAAACTCCCATAGTGGAGGCTGTTGAAATCGTTTCTGAGCAACCCCGCCTACTTGAGCTTTTTCCTATCAAGAAGTGTGCAAGTCGCCCTAAACCTTTAAAAAATGGACGCAGGAATATGCCAGCATGACTAAGGTACAAACTGCATCTCCCTAGCATTTTTGGTTCCACAGTTATTCCAGAGCGTAGCTGAAAGTTTTTAATTGTCCGGCCTATTTTTTCAATTAGCCCCTTATTGTTGGTTGGAACCCTGACTGCGCCGTGTCTTTGTATACGCTGTATACACGCACAGTGTACGTCAATTTCTAATTGGTGCCTGCTCGCGCCGTCGCATCTGGCCCCGCCTTAAAAATCGTCAGAGCTTTAAGTTTGGTACGAGAGGAAAGCCCTTGAACATGGCAATCCTGTGGTGGTAAAATTGTGAAGATTGAGCAGGATACTGGGATCGAAATTACCCGTTGTACATTTTGTTTTTCTCTCCGACAGCTCTGTGCGCAAAACTCCCATAGTGGAGGCTGTTGAAATCGTTTCTGAGCAACCCCGCCTACTTGAGCTTTTTCCTATCAAGAAGTGTGCAAGTCGCCCTAAACCTTTAACAAATGGACGCAGGAATATGCCAGCATGACTAAGGTACAAACTGCATCTCCCTAGCATTTTGGTTCCAGAGTTATTCTAGAGCGTAGCTGAAAGTTTTTAATTGTCCGGTCTATTTTTTCAATGACCCCCTTATTGTTGGTTGGAACCCTGACTGCGCTGTGTCTTTGTATACGCTGTATACACGCACAGTGTACGTCAATTTCTAATGGGTGCCTGCTCGCGCCATCGCATCTGGCCCCGCCTTAAAAATCGTCAGAGCTTTAAGTTTGGTACGAGAGGAATGCCCTTGAACATGGCAATCCTGTGGTGGTAAAATTGTGAAGATTGAGCAGGATACTTGGATCGAAATTACCCGTTGTACATTTTGTTTTTCTCTCCGACAGCTCTGTGCGCAAAACTCCCATAGTGGAGGCTGTTGAAATCGTTTCTGAGCAACCCCGCCTACTTGAGCTTTTTCCTATCAAGAAGTGTGCAAGTCGCCCTAAACCTTTAAAAAATGGACGCAGGAATATGCCAGCATGACTAAGGTACAAACTGCATCTCCCTAGCATTTTTGGTTCCACAGTTATTCCAGAGCGTAGCTGAAAGTTTTTAATTGTCCGGCCTATTTTTTCAATTAGCCCCTTATTGTTGGTTGGAACCCTGACTGCGCCGTGTCTTTGTATACGCTGTATACACGCACAGTGTACGTCAATTTCTAATTGGTGCCTGCTCGCGCCGTCGCATCTGGCCCCGCCTTAAAAATCGTCAGAGCTTTAAGTTTGGTACGAGAGGAAAGCCCTTGAACATGGCAATCCTGTGGTGGTAAAATTGTGAAGATTGAGCAGGATACTGGGATCGAAATTACCCGTTGTACATTTTGTTTTTCTCTCCGACAGCTCTGTGCGCAAAACTCCCATAGTGGAGGCTGTTAGAATCGTTTCTGAGCAACCCCGCCTACTTGAGCTTTTTCCTATCAAGAAGTGTGCAAGTCGCCCTAAACCTTTAACAAATGGACGCAGGAATATGCCAGCATGACTAAGGTACAAACTGCATCTCCCTAGCATTTTTGGTTCCAGAGTTATTCTAGAGCGTAGCTGAAAGTTTTTAATTGTCCGGTCTATTTTTTCAATGACCCCCTTATTGTTGGTTGGAACCCTGACTGCGCTGTGTCTTTGTATACGCTGTATACACGCACAGTGTACGTCAATTTCTAATGGGTGCCTGCTCGCGCCATCGCATCTGGCCCCGCCTTAAAAATCGTCAGAGCTTTAAGTTTGGTACGAGAGGAAAGCCCTTGAACATGGCAATCCTGTGGTGGTAAAATTGTGAAGATTGAGCAGGATACTGGGATCGAAATTACCCGTTGTACATTTTGTTTTTCTCTCCGACAGCTCTGTGCGCAAAACTCCCATAGTGGAGGCTGTTGAAATCGTTTCTGAGCAACCCCGCCTACTTGAGCTTTTTCCTATCAAGAAGTGTGCAAGTCGCCCTAAACCTTTAACAAATGGACGCAGGAATATGCCAGCATGACTAAGGTACAAACTGCATCTCCCTAGCATTTTTGGTTCCAGAGTTATTCTAGAGCGTAGCTGAAAGTTTTTAATTGTCCGGTCTATTTTTTCAATGACCCCCTTATTGTTGGTTGGAACCCTGACTGCGCTGTGTCTTTGTATACGCTGTATACACGCACAGTGTACGTCAATTTCTAATGGGTGCCTGCTCGCGCCATCGCATCTGGCCCCGCCTTAAAAATTGTCAGAGCTTTAAGTTTCGTACGAGAGGAATGCCCTTGAACATGGCAATCCTGTGGTGGTAAAATTGTGAAGATTGAGCAGGATACTGGGATCGAAATTACCCGTTGTACATTTTGTTTTTCTCTCCGACAGCTCTGTGCGCAAAACTCCCATAGTGGAGGCTGTTGAAATCGTTTCTGAGCAACCCCGCCTACTTGAGCTTTTTCCTATCAAGAAGTGTGCAAGTAGCCCTAAACCTTTGAAAAATGGACGCAGGAATATGCCAGCATGACTAAGGTACAAACTGCATCTCCCTAGCATTTTTGGTTCCAGAGTTATTCCAGAGCGTAGCTGAAAGTTTTTAATTTTCCGGCCTATTTTTTCAATTAGCCCCTTATTGTTGGTTTGAACCCTGACTGCGCCGTGTCTTTGTATACGCTGTATACACGCACAGTGTACGTCAATTTCTAATGGGTGCCTGCTCGCGCCGTCGCATCTGGCCCCGCCTTAAAAATCGTCAGAGCTTTAAGTTTGGTACGAGAGGAGAGCCCTTGAACATGGCAATCCTGTGGGGGTAAAAATTTGAAGATTGAGCAGGATACTGGGATCGAAATTACCCGTTGTACATTTTGTTTTTCTCTCCGACAGCTCTGTGCGCAAAACTCCCATAGTGGAGGCTGTTGAAATCGTTTCTGAGCAACCCCGCCTACTTGAGCTTTTTCCTATCAAGAAGTGTGCAAGTCGCCCTAAACCTTTAACAAATGGACGCAGGAATATGCCAGCATGACTAAGGTACAAACTGCATCTCCCTAGCATTTTTGGTTCCAGAGTTATTCTAGAGCGTAGCTGAAAGTTTTTAATTGTCCGGTCTATTTTTTCAATGACCCCCTTATTGTTGGTTGGAACCCTGACTGCGCTGTGTCTTTGTATACGCTGTATACACGCACAGTGTACGTCAATTTCTAATGGGTGCCTGCTCGCGCCATCGCATCTGGCCCCGCCTTAAAAATTGTCAGAGCTTTAAGTTTCGTACGAGAGGAATGCCCTTGAACATGGCAATCCTGTGGTGGTAAAATTGTGAAGATTGAGCAGGATACTGGGATCGAAATTACCCGTTGTACATTTTGTTTTTCTCTCCGACAGCTCTGTGCGCAAAACTCCCATAGTGGAGGCTGTTGAAATCGTTTCTGAGCAACCCCGCCTACTTGAGCTTTTTCCTATCAAGAAGTGTGCAAGTAGCCCTAAACCTTTGAAAAATGGACGCAGGAATATGCCAGCATGACTAAGGTACAAACTGCATCTCCCTAGCATTTTTGGTTCCAGAGTTATTCCAGAGCGTAGCTGAAAGTTTTTAATTTTCCGGCCTATTTTTTCAATTAGCCCCTTATTGTTGGTTTGAACCCTGACTGCGCCGTGTCTTTGTATACGCTGTATACACGCACAGTGTACGTCAATTTCTAATGGGTGCCTGCTCGCGCCGTCGCATCTGGCCCCGCCTTAAAAATCGTCAGAGCTTTAAGTTTGGTACGAGAGGAGAGCCCTTGAACATGGCAATCCTGTGGGGGTAAAAATTTGAAGATTGAGCAGGATACTGGGATCGAAATTACCCGTTGTACATTTTGTTTTTCTCTCCGACAGCTCTGTGCGCAAAACTCCCATAGTGGAGGCTGTTGAAATCGTTTCTGAGCAACCCCGCCTACTTGAGCTTTTTCCTATCAAGAAGTGTGCAAGTCGCCCTAAACCTTTAAAAAATGGACGCAGGAATATGCCAGCATGACTAAGGTACAAACTGCATCTCCCTAGCATTTTTGGTTCCAGAGTTATTCTAGAGCGTAGCTGAAAGTTTTTATTTGTCCGGTCTATTTTTTCAATGACCCCCTTATTGTTGGTTGGAACCCTGACTGCGCCGTGTCTTTGTATACGCTGTATACACGCACAGTGTACGTCAATTTCTAATTGGTGCCTGCTCGCGCCGTCGCATCTGGCCCCGCCTTAAAAATCGTCAGAGCTTTAAGTTTGGTACGAGAGGAAAGCCCTTGAACATGGCAATCCTGTGGTGGTAAAATTGTGAAGATTGAGCAGGATACTGGGATCGAAATTACCCGTTGTACATTTTGTTTTTCTCTCCGACAGCTCTGTGCGCAAAACTCCCATAGTGGAGGCTGTTGAAATCGTTTCTGAGCAACCCCGCCTACTTGAGCTTTTTCCTATCAAGATGTGTGCAAGTCGCCCTAAACCTTTAACAAATGGACGCAGGAATATGCCAGCATGACTAAGGTACAAACTGCATCTCCCTAGCATTTTTGGTTCCAGAGTTATTCTAGAGCGTAGCTGAAAGTTTTTATTTGTCCGGTCTATTTTTTCAATGACCCCCTTATTGTTGGTTGGAACCCTGACTGCGCTGTGTCTTTGTATACGCTGTATACACGCACAGTGTACGTCAATTTCTAATGGGTGCCTGCTCGCGCCATCGCATCTGGCCCCGCCTTAAAAATCGTCAGAGCTTTAAGTTTGGTACGAGAGGAAAGCCCTTGAACATGGCAATCCTGTGGTGGTAAAATTGTGAAGATTGAGCAGGATACTGGGATCGAAATTACCCGTTGTACATTTTGTTTTTCTCTCCGACAGCTCTGTGCGCAAAACTCCCATAGTGGAGGCTGTTGAAATCGTTTCTGAGCAACCCCGCCTACTTGAGCTTTTTCCTATCAAGAAGTGTGCAAGTCGCCCTAAACCTTTAACAAATGGACGCAGGAATATGCCAGCATGACTAAGGTACAAACTGCATCTCCCTAGCATTTTTGGTTCCACAGTTATTCCAGAGCGTAGCTGAAAGTTTTTAATTGTCCGGCCTATTTTTTCAATTAGCCCCTTATTGTTGGTTGGAACCCTGACTGCGCCGTGTCTTTGTATACGCTGTATACACGCACAGTGTACGTCAATTTCTAATTGGTGCCTGCTCGCGCCGTCGCATCTGGCCCCGCCTTAAAAATCGTCAGAGCTTTAAGTTTGGTACGAGAGGAAAGCCCTTGAACATGGCAATCCTGTGGTGGTAAAATTGTGAAGATTGAGCAGGATACTGGGATCGAAATTACCCGTTGTACATTTTGTTTTTCTCTCCGACAGCTCTGTGCGCAAAACTCCCATAGTGGAGGCTGTTGAAATCGTTTCTGAGCAACCCCGCCTACTTGAGCTTTTTCCTATCAAGAAGTGTGCAAGTCGCCCTAAACCTTTAACAAATGGACGCAGGAATATGCCAGCATGACTAAGGTACAAACTGCATCTCCCTAGCATTTTTGGTTCCAGAGTTATTCTAGAGCGTAGCTGAAAGTTTTTATTTGTCCGGTCTATTTTTTCAATGACCCCCTTATTGTTGGTTGGAACCCTGACTGCGCTGTGTCTTTGTATACGCTGTATACACGCACAGTGTACGTCAATTTCTAATGGGTGCCTGCTCGCGCCATCGCATCTGGCCCCGCCTTAAAAATCGTCAGAGCTTTAAGTTTGGTACGAGAGGAAATCCCTTGAACATGGCAATCCTGTGGTGGTAAAATTGTGAAGATTGAGCAGGATACTGGGATCGAAATTACCCGTTGTACATTTTGTTTTTCTCTCCGACAGCTCTGTGCGCAAAACTCCCATAGTGGAGGCTGTTGAAATCGTTTCTGAGCAACCCCGCCTACTTGAGCTTTTTCCTATCAAGAAGTGTGCAAGTCGCCCTAAACCTTTAACAAATGGACGCAGGAATATGCCAGCATGACTAAGGTACAAACTGCATCTCCCTAGCATTTTTGGTTCCACAGTTATTCCAGAGCGTAGCTGAAAGTTTTTAATTTTCCGGCCTATTTTTTCAATTAGCCCCTTATTGTTGGTTTGAACCCTGACTGCGCCGTGTCTTTGTATACGCTGTATACACGCACAGTGTACGTCAATTTCTAATGGGTGCCTGCTCGCGCCGTCGCATCTGGCCCCGCCTTAAAAATCGTCAGAGCTTTAAGTTTGGTACGAGAGGAGAGCCCTTGAACATGGCAATCCTGTGGGGGTAAAAATTTGAAGATTGAGCAGGATACTGGGATCGAAATTACCCGTTGTACATTTTGTTTTTCTCTCCGACAGCTCTGTGCGCAAAACTCCCATAGTGGAGGCTGTTGAAATCGTTTCTGAGCAACCCCGCCTACTTGAGCTTTTTCCTATCAAGAAGTGTGCAAGTCGCCCTAAACCTTTAAAAAATGGACGCAGGAATATGCCAGCATGACTAAGGTACAAACTGCATCTCCCTAGCATTTTTGGTTCCAGAGTTATTCTAGAGCGTAGCTGAAAGTTTTTATTTGTCCGGTCTATTTTTTCAATGACCCCCTTATTGTTGGTTGGAACCCTGACTGCGCCGTGTCTTTGTATACGCTGTATACACGCACAGTGTACGTCAATTTCTAATTGGTGCCTGCTCGCGCCGTCGCATCTGGCCCCGCCTTAAAAATCGTCAGAGCTTTAAGTTTGGTACGAGAGGAAAGCCCTTGAACATGGCAATCCTGTGGTGGTAAAATTGTGAAGATTGAGCAGGATACTGGGATCGAAATTACCCGTTGTACATTTTGTTTTTCTCTCCGACAGCTCTGTGCGCAAAACTCCCATAGTGGAGGCTGTTGAAATCGTTTCTGAGCAACCCCGCCTACTTGAGCTTTTTCCTATCAAGATGTGTGCAAGTCGCCCTAAACCTTTAACAAATGGACGCAGGAATATGCCAGCATGACTAAGGTACAAACTGCATCTCCCTAGCATTTTTGGTTCCAGAGTTATTCTAGAGCGTAGCTGAAAGTTTTTATTTGTCCGGTCTATTTTTTCAATGACCCCCTTATTGTTGGTTGGAACCCTGACTGCGCTGTGTCTTTGTATACGCTGTATACACGCACAGTGTACGTCAATTTCTAATGGGTGCCTGCTCGCGCCATCGCATCTGGCCCCGCCTTAAAAATCGTCAGAGCTTTAAGTTTGGTACGAGAGGAAAGCCCTTGAACATGGCAATCCTGTGGTGGTAAAATTGTGAAGATTGAGCAGGATACTGGGATCGAAATTACCCGTTGTACATTTTGTTTTTCTCTCCGACAGCTCTGTGCGCAAAACTCCCATAGTGGAGGCTGTTGAAATCGTTTCTGAGCAACCCCGCCTACTTGAGCTTTTTCCTATCAAGAAGTGTGCAAGTCGCCCTAAACCTTTAACAAATGGACGCAGGAATATGCCAGCATGACTAAGGTACAAACTGCATCTCCCTAGCATTTTTGGTTCCACAGTTATTCCAGAGCGTAGCTGAAAGTTTTTAATTGTCCGGCCTATTTTTTCAATTAGCCCCTTATTGTTGGTTGGAACCCTGACTGCGCCGTGTCTTTGTATACGCTGTATACACGCACAGTGTACGTCAATTTCTAATTGGTGCCTGCTCGCGCCGTCGCATCTGGCCCCGCCTTAAAAATCGTCAGAGCTTTAAGTTTGGTACGAGAGGAAAGCCCTTGAACATGGCAATCCTGTGGTGGTAAAATTGTGAAGATTGAGCAGGATACTGGGATCGAAATTACCCGTTGTACATTTTGTTTTTCTCTCCGACAGCTCTGTGCGCAAAACTCCCATAGTGGAGGCTGTTGAAATCGTTTCTGAGCAACCCCGCCTACTTGAGCTTTTTCCTATCAAGAAGTGTGCAAGTCGCCCTAAACCTTTAACAAATGGACGCAGGAATATGCCAGCATGACTAAGGTACAAACTGCATCTCCCTAGCATTTTTGGTTCCAGAGTTATTCTAGAGCGTAGCTGAAAGTTTTTATTTGTCCGGTCTATTTTTTCAATGACCCCCTTATTGTTGGTTGGAACCCTGACTGCGCTGTGTCTTTGTATACGCTGTATACACGCACAGTGTACGTCAATTTCTAATGGGTGCCTGCTCGCGCCATCGCATCTGGCCCCGCCTTAAAAATCGTCAGAGCTTTAAGTTTGGTACGAGAGGAAATCCCTTGAACATGGCAATCCTGTGGTGGTAAAATTGTGAAGATTGAGCAGGATACTGGGATCGAAATTACCCGTTGTACATTTTGTTTTTCTCTCCGACAGCTCTGTGCGCAAAACTCCCATAGTGGAGGCTGTTGAAATCGTTTCTGAGCAACCCCGCCTACTTGAGCTTTTTCCTATCAAGAAGTGTGCAAGTCGCCCTAAACCTTTAACAAATGGACGCAGGAATATGCCAGCATGACTAAGGTACAAACTGCATCTCCCTAGCATTTTTGGTTCCACAGTTATTCCAGAGCGTAGCTGAAAGTTTTTAATTGTCCGGCCTATTTTTTCAATTAGCCCCTTATTGTTGGTTGGAACCCTGACTGCGCCGTGTCTTTGTATACGCTGTATACACGCACAGTGTACGTCAATTTCTAATTGGTGCCTGCTCGCGCCGTCGCATCTGGCCCCGCCTTAAAAATCGTCAGAGCTTTAAGTTTGGTACGAGAGGAAAGCCCTTGAACATGGCAATCCTGTGGTGGTAAAATTGTGAAGATTGAGCAGGATACTGGGATCGAAATTACCCGTTGTACATTTTGTTTTTCTCTCCGACAGCTCTGTGCGCAAAACTCCCATAGTGGAGGCTGTTGAAATCGTTTCTGAGCAACCCCGCCTACTTGAGCTTTTTCCTATCAAGAAGTGTGCAAGTCGCCCTAAACCTTTAACAAATGGACGCAGGAATATGCCAGCATGACTAAGGTACAAACTGCATCTCCCTAGCATTTTTGGTTCCAGAGTTATTCTAGAGCGTAGCTGAAAGTTTTTAATTGTCCGGTCTATTTTTTCAATGACCCCCTTATTGTTGGTTGGAACCCTGACTGCGCTGTGTCTTTGTATACGCTGTATACACGCACAGTGTACGTCAATTTCTAATGGGTGCCTGCTCGCGCCATCGCATCTGGCCCCGCCTTAAAAATCGTCAGAGCTTTAAGTTTGGTACGAGAGGAAAGCCCTTGAACATGGCAATCCTGTGGTGGTAAAATTGTGAAGATTGAGCAGGATACTGGGATCGAAATTACCCGTTGTACATTTTGTTTTTCTCTCCGACAGCTCTGTGCGCAAAACTCCCATAGTGGAGGCTGTTGAAATCGTTTCTGAGCAACCCCGCCTACTTGAGCTTTTTCCTATCAAGAAGTGTGCAAGTCGCCCTAAACCTTTAACAAATGGACGCAGGAATATGCCAGCATGACTAAGGTACAAACTGCATCTCCCTAGCATTTTTGGTTCCAGAGTTATTCTAGAGCGTAGCTGAAAGTTTTTAATTGTCCGGTCTATTTTTTCAATGACCCCCTTATTGTTGGTTGGAACCCTGACTGCGCTGTGTCTTTGTATACGCTGTATACACGCACAGTGTACGTCAATTTCTAATGGGTGCCTACTCGCGCCATCGCATCTGGCCCCGCCTTAAAAATCGTCAGAGCTTTAAGTTTGGTACGAGAGGAATGCCCTTGAACATGGCAATCCTGTGGTGGTAAAATTGTGAAGATTGAGCAGGATACTGGGATCGAAATTACCCGTTGTACATTTTGTTTTTCTCTCCGACAGCTCTGTGCGCAAAACTCCCATAGTGGAGGCTGTTGAAATCGTTTCTGAGCAACCCCGCCTACTTGAGCTTTTTCCTATCAAGAAGTGTGCAAGTAGCCCTAAACCTTTGAAAAATGGACGCAGGAATATGCCAGCATGACTAAGGTACAAACTGCATCTCCCTAGCATTTTTGGTTCCAGAGTTATTCCAGAGCGTAGCTGAAAGTTTTTAATTTTCCGGCCTATTTTTTCAATTAGCCCCTTATTGTTGGTTTGAACCCTGACTGCGCCGTGTCTTTGTATACGCTGTATACACGCACAGTGTACGTCAATTTCTAATGGGTGCCTGCTCGCGCCGTCGCATCTGGCCCCGCCTTAAAAATCGTCAGAGCTTTAAGTTTGGTACGAGAGGAAAGCCCTTGAACATGGCAATCCTGTGGTGGTAAAATTTTGAAGATTGAGCAGGATACTGGGATCGAAATTACCCGTTGTACATTTTGTTTTTCTCTCCGACAGCTCTGTGCGCAAAACTCCCATAGTGGAGGCTGTTGAAATCGTTTCTGAGCAACCCCGCCTACTTGAGCTTTTTCCTATCAAGAAGTGTGCAAGTCGCCCTAAACCTTTAAAAAATGGACGCAGGAATATGCCAGCATGACTAAGGTACAAACTGCATCTCCCTAGCATTTTTGGTTCCAGAGTTATTCCAGAGCGTAGCTGAAAGTTTTTAATTTTCCGGCCTATTTTTTCAATGACCCCCTTATTGTTGGTTGGAACCCTGACTGCGCCGTGTCTTTGTATACGCTGTATACACGCACAGTGTACGTCAATTTCTAATGGGTGCCTGCTCGCGCAGTCGCATCTGGCCCCGCCTTAAAAATCGTCAGAGCTTTAAGTTTGGTACGAGAGGAAAGCCCTTGAACATGGCAATCCTGTGGTGGTAAAATTTTGAAGATTGAGCAGAATACTGCCATCGAAAATACCCGTTGTACATTTTGTTTTTCTCTCCGACAGCTCTGTGCGCAAAACTCCCATAGTGGAGGCTGTTGAGATCGTTTCTGAGCAACCCCGCCTACTTGAGCTTTTTCCCTTCAAGAAGTTTGCAAGTCGCCCTAAACCTTTAAAAAATGGACGCAGGAATATGCCAGCATGACTAAGGTACAAACTGCATCTCCCTTGCATTTTTGGTTCCAGAGTTATTCCAGAGCGTAGCTGAAAGTTTTTAATTGTCCGGCCTATTTTTTCAATGACCCCCTTATTGTTGGTTGGAACCCTGACTGCGCCGTGTCATTCTATACGCTGTATACACGCACAGTGTACGTCAATTTCTAATGGGTGCCTGCTCGCGCCGTCGCATCTGGCCCCGCCTTAAAAATCGTCAGAGCTTTAAGTTTGGTACGAGAGGAAAGCCCTTGAACATGGCAATCCTGTGGTGGTAAAATTGTGAAGATTGAGCAGGATACTGGGATCAAAATTACCCGTTGTACATTTTGTTTTTCTCTCCGACAGCTCTGTGCGCAAAACTCCCATAGTGGAGGCTGTTGAAATCGTTTCTGAGCAACCCCGCCTACTTGAGCTTTTTCCTATCAAGAAGTGTGCAAGTCGCCCTAAACCTTTAACAAATGGACGCAGGAATATGCCAGCATGACTAAGGTACAAACTGCATCTCCCTAGCATTTTTGGTTCCAGAGTTATTCCAGAGCGTAGCTGAAAGTTTTTAATTGTCCGGCCTATTTTTCAATGACCCCCCTTTATTGTTGGTTGGAACCCTGACTGCGCCGTGTCTTTGTATACGCTGTATACACGCACAGTGTACGTCAATTTCTAATGGGTGCCTGCTCGCGCCGTCGCATCTGGCCCCGCCTTAAAAATCGTCAGAGCTTTAAGTTTGGTACGAGAGGAGAGCCCTTGAACATGGCAATCCTGTGGGGGTAAAAATTTGAAGATTGAGCAGGATACTGGGATCGAAATTACCCGTTGTACATTTTGTTTTTCTCTCCGACAGCTCTGTGCGCAAAACTCCCATAGTGGAGGCTGTTGAAATCGTTTCTGAGCAACCCCGCCTACTTGAGCTTTTTCCTATCAAGAAGTGTGCAAGTCGCCCTAAACCTTAAAAAAATGGACGCAGGAATATGCCAGCATGACTAAGGTACAAACTGCATCTCCCTAGCATTTTTGGTTCCAGAGTTATTCCAGAGCGTAGCTGAAAGTTTTTAATTGTCCGGCCTATTTTTTCAATTAGCCCCTTATTGTTGGTTGGAACCCTGACTGCGCCGTGTCTTTGTATACGCTGTATACACGCACAGTGTACGTCAATTTCTAATGGGTGCCTGCTCGCGCCGTCGCATCTGGCCCCGCCTTAAAAATCGTCAGAGCTTTAAGTTTGGTACGAGAGGAAAGCCCTTGAACATGGCAATCCTGTGGAGGTAAAATTGTGAAGATTGAGCAGGATACTGGGATCGAAATTACCCGTTGTACATTTTGTTTTTCTCTCCGACAGCTCTGTGCGCAAAACTCCCATAGTGGAGGCTGTTGAAATCGTTTCTGAGCAACCCCGCCTACTTGAGCTTTTTCCTATCAAGAAGTGTGCAAGTCGCCCTAAACCTTTAAAAAATGGACGCAGGAATATGCCAGCATGACTAAGGTACAAACTGCATCTCCCTAGCATTTTTGGTTCCAGAGTTATTCCAGAGCGTAGCTGAAAGTTTTTAATTTTCCGGCCTATTTTTTCAATGACCCCCTTATTGTTGGTTGGAACCCTGACTGCGCCGTGTCTTTGTATACGCTGTATACACGCACAGTGTACGTCAATTTCTAATGGGTGCCTGCTCGCGCAGTCGCATCTGGCCCCGCCTTAAAAATCGTCAGAGCTTTAAGTTTGGTACGAGAGGAAAGCCCTTGAACATGGCAATCCTGTGGTGGTAAAATTTTGAAGATTGAGCAGAATACTGCCATCGAAAATACCCGTTGTACATTTTGTTTTTCTCTCCGACAGCTCTGTGCGCAAAACTCCCATAGTGGAGGCTGTTGAAATCGTTTCTGAGCAACCCCGCCTACTTGAGCTTTTTCCTATCAAGAAGTGTGCAAGTCGCCCTAAACCTTTAACAAATGGACGCAGGAATATGCCAGCATGACTAAGGTACAAACTGCATCTCCCTAGCATTTTTGGTTCCAGAGTTATTCCAGAGCGTAGCTGAAAGTTTTTAATTGTCCGGCCTATTTTTCAATGACCCCCCTTTATTGTTGGTTGGAACCCTGACTGCGCCGTGTCTTTGTATACGCTGTATACACGCACAGTGTACGTCAATTTCTAATGGGTGCCTGCTCGCGCCGTCGCATCTGGCCCCGCCTTAAAAATCGTCAGAGCTTTAAGTTTGGTACGAGAGGAGAGCCCTTGAACATGGCAATCCTGTGGGGGTAAAAATTTGAAGATTGAGCAGGATACTGGGATCGAAATTACCCGTTGTACATTTTGTTTTTCTCTCCGACAGCTCTGTGCGCAAAACTCCCATAGTGGAGGCTGTTGAAATCGTTTCTGAGCAACCCCGCCTACTTGAGCTTTTTCCTATCAAGAAGTGTGCAAGTCGCCCTAAACCTTTAACAAATGGACGCAGGAATATGCCAGCATGACTAAGGTACAAACTGCATCTCCCTAGCATTTTTGGTTCCAGAGTTATTCCAGAGCGTAGCTGAAAGTTTTTAATTGTCCGGCCTATTTTTTCAATTAGCCCCTTATTGTTGGTTGGAACCCTGACTGCGCCGTGTCTTTGTATACGCTGTATACACGCACAGTGTACGTCAATCTCTAATGGGTGCCTGCTCGCGCCGTCGCATCTGGCCCCGCCTTAAAAATCGTCAGAGCTTTAAGTTTGGTACGAGAGGAAAGCCATTGAACATGGCAATCCTGTGGAGGTAAAATTGTGAAGATTGAGCAGGATACTGGGATCGAAATTACCCGTTGTACATTTTGTTTTTCTCTCCGACAGCTCTGTGCGCAAAACTCCCATAGTGGAGGCTGTTGAAATCGTTTCTGAGCAACCCCGCCTACTTGAGCTTTTTTCTATCAAGAAGTGTGCAAGTCGCCCTAAACCTTTAAAAAATGGACGCAGGAATATGCCAGCATGACTAAGGTACAAACTGCATCTCCCTAGCATTTTTGGTTCCAGAGTTATTCCAGAGCGTAGCTGAAAGTTTTTAATTTTCCGGCCTATTTTTTCAATGACCCCCTTAATGTTGGTTGGAACCCTGACTGCGCCGTGTCTTTGTATACGCTGTATACACGCACAGTGTACGTCAATTTCTAATGGGTGCCTGCTCGCGCCGTCGCATCTGGCCCCGCTTTAAAAATCGTCAGAGCTTTAAGTTTGGTACGAGAGGAAAGCCCTTGAACATGGCAATCTTGTGGTGGTAAAATTTTGAAGATTGAGCAGAATACTGCCATCGAAAATACCCGTTGTACATTTTGTTTTTCTCTCCGACAGCTCTGTGCGCAAAACTCCCATAGTGGATGCTGTTGAGATCGTTTCTGAGCAACCCCGCCTACTTGAGCTTTTTCCTATCAAGAAGTGTGCAAGTAGCCCTAAACCTTTAAAAAATGGACGCAGGAATATGCCAGCATGACTAAGGTACAAACTGCATCTCCCTAGCATTTTTGGTTCCAGAGTTATTCCAGAGCGTAGCTGAAAGTTTTTAATTTTCCGGCCTATTTTTTCAATTAGCCCCTTATTGTTGGTTTGAACCCTGACTGCGCGGTGTCTTTGTATACGCTGTATACACGCACAGTGTACGTCAATTTCTAATTGGTGCCTGCTCGCGCCGTCGCATCTGGCCCCGCTTTAAAAATCGTCAGAGCTTTAAGTTTGGTACGAGAGGAAAGCCCTTGAACATGGCAATCCTGTGGTGGTAAAATTGTGAAGATTGAGCAGGATACTGGGATCGAAATTACCCGTTGTACATTTTGTTTTTCTCTCCGACAGCTCTGTGCGCAAAACTCCCATAGTGGAGGCTGTTGAGATCGTTTCTGAGCAACCCCGCCTACTTGAGCTTTTTCCTATCAAGAAGTGTGCAAGTCGCCCTAAACCTTTAAAAAATGGACGCAGGAATATGCCAGCATGACTAAGGTACAAACTGCATCTCCCTAGCATTTTTGGTTCCAGAGTTATTCCAGAGCGTAGCTGAAAGTTTTTATTTGTCCGGTCTATTTTTTCAATGACCCCCTTATTGTTGGTTGGAACCCTGACTGCGCTGTGTATTTGTATACGCTGTATACACGCACAGTGTACGTCAATTTCTAATTGGTGCCTGCTCGCGCCGTCGCATCTGGCCCCGCCTTAAAAATCGTCAGAGCTTTAAGTTTGGTACGAGAGGAAAGCCCTTGAACATGGCAATCCTGTGGTGGTAAAATTGTGAAGATTGAGCAGGATACTGGGATCGAAATTACCCGTTGTACATTTTGTTTTTCTCTCCGACAGCTCTGTGCGCAAAACTCCCATAGTGGAGGCTGTTGAAATCGTTTCTGAGCAACCCCGCCTACTTGAGCTTTTTCCTATCAAGAAGTGTGCAAGTCGCCCTAAACCTTTAACAAATGGACGCAGGAATATGCCAGCATGACTAAGGTACAAACTGCATCTCCCTAGCATTTTTGGTTCCAGAGTTATTCTAGAGCGTAGCTGAAAGTTTTTAATTGTCCGGTCTATTTTTTCAATGACCCCCTTATTGTTGGTTGGAACCCTGACTGCGCTGTGTCTTTGTATACGCTGTATACACGCACAGTGTACGTCAATTTCTAATGGGTGCCTGCTCGCGCCATCGCATCTGGCCCCGCCTTAAAAATCGTCAGAGCTTTAAGTTTGGTACGAGAGGAAAGCCCTTGAACATGGCAATCCTGTGGTGGTAAAATTGTGAAGATTGAGCAGGATACTGGGATCGAAATTACCCGTTGTACATTTTGTTTTTCTCTCCGACAGCTCTGTGCGCAAAACTCCCATAGTGGAGGCTGTTGAAATCGTTTCTGAGCAACCCCGCCTACTTGAGCTTTTTCCTATCAAGAAGTGTGCAAGTCGCCCTAAACCTTTAAAAAATGGACGCAGGAATATGCCAGCATGACTAAGGTACAAACTGCATCTCCCTAGCATTTTTGGTTCCAGAGTTATTCCAGAGCGAAGCTGAAAGTTTTTAATTGTCCGGTCTATTTTTTCAATGACCCCCTTATTGTTGGTTGGAACCCTGACTGCGCTGTGTCTTTGTATACGCTGTATACACGCACAGTGTACGTCAATTTCTAATGGGTGCCTACTCGCGCCATCGCATCTGGCCCCGCCTTAAAAATCGTCAGAGCTTTAAGTTTGGTACGAGAGGAATGCCCTTGAACATGGCAATCCTGTGGTGGTAAAATTGTGAAGATTGAGCAGGATACTGGGATCGAAATTACCCGTTGTACATTTTGTTTTTCTCTCCGACAGCTCTGTGCGCAAAACTCCCATAGTGGAGGCTGTTGAAATCGTTTCTGAGCAACCCCGCCTACTTGAGCTTTTTCCTATCAAGAAGTGTGCAAGTAGCCCTAAACCTTTGAAAAATGGACGCAGGAATATGCCAGCATGACTAAGGTACAAACTGCATCTCCCTAGCATTTTTGGTTCCAGAGTTATTCCAGAGCGTAGCTGAAAGTTTTTAATTTTCCGGCCTATTATTTCAATTAGCCCCTTATTGTTGGTTTGAACCCTGACTGCGCCGTGTCTTTGTATACGCTGTATACACGCACAGTGTACGTCAATTTCTAATGGGTGCCTGCTCGCGCCGTCGCATCTGGCCCCGCCTTAAAAATCGTCAGAGCTTTAAGTTTGGTACGAGAGGAAAGCCCTTGAACATGGCAATCCTGTGGTGGTAAAATTTTGAAGATTGAGCAGGATACTGGGATCGAAATTACCCGTTGTACATTTTGTTTTTCTCTCCGACAGCTCTGTGCGCAAAACTCCCATAGTGGAGGCTGTTGAAATCGTTTCTGAGCAACCCCGCCTACTTGAGCTTTTTCCTATCAAGAAGTGTGCAAGTCGCCCTAAACCTTTAAAAAATGGACGCAGGAATATGCCAGCATGACTAAGGTACAAACTGCATCTCCCTAGCATTTTTGGTTCCAGAGTTATTCCAGAGCGTAGCTGAAAGTTTTTAATTTTCCGGCCTATTTTTTCAATGACCCCCTTATTGTTGGTTGGAACCCTGACTGCGCCGTGTCTTTGTATACGCTGTATACACGCACAGTGTACGTCAATTTCTAATGGGTGCCTGCTCGCGCAGTCGCATCTGGCCCCGCCTTAAAAATCGTCAGAGCTTTAAGTTTGGTACGAGAGGAAAGCCCTTGAACATGGCAATCCTGTGGTGGTAAAATTTTGAAGATTGAGCAGAATACTGCCATCGAAAATACCCGTTGTACATTTTGTTTTTCTCTCCGACAGCTCTGTGCGCAAAACTCCCATAGTGGAGGCTGTTGAAATCGTTTCTGAGCAACCCCGCCTACTTGAGCTTTTTTCTATCAAGAAGTGTGCAAGTCGCCCTAAACCTTTAAAAAATGGACGCAGGAATATGCCAGCATGACTAAGGTACAAACTGCATCTCCCTAGCATTTTTGGTTCCAGAGTTATTCCAGAGCGTAGCTGAAAGTTTTTAATTTTCCGGCCTATTTTTTCAATGACCCCCTTAATGTTGGTTGGAACCCTGACTGCGCCGTGTCTTTGTATACGCTGTATACACGCACAGTGTACGTCAATTTCTAATGGGTGCCTGCTCGCGCCGTCGCATCTGGCCCCGCTTTAAAAATCGTCAGAGCTTTAAGTTTGGTACGAGAGGAAAGCCCTTGAACATGGCAATCTTGTGGTGGTAAAATTTTGAAGATTGAGCAGAATACTGCCATCGAAAATACCCGTTGTACATTTTGTTTTTCTCTCCGACAGCTCTGTGCGCAAAACTCCCATAGTGGAGGCTGTTGAAATCGTTTCTGAGCAACCCCGCCTACTTGAGCTTTTTCCTATCAAGAAGTGTGCAAGTGGCCCTAAACCTTTAACAAATGGACGCAGGAATATGCCAGCATGACTAAGGTACAAACTGCATCTCCCTAGCATTTTTGGTTCCAGAGTTATTCCAGAGCGTAGCTGAAAGTTTTTAATTGTCCGGGCCTATTTTTCAATGACCCCCCTTTATTGTTGGTTGGAACCCTGACTGCGCCGTGTCTTTGTATACGCTGTATACACGCACAGTGTACGTCAATTTCTAATGGGTGCCTGCTCGCGCCGTCGCATCTGGCCCCGCCTTAAAAATCGTCAGAGCTTTAAGTTTGGTACGAGAGGAGAGCCCTTGAACATGGCAATCCTGTGGGGGTAAAAATTTGAAGATTGAGCAGGATACTGGATCGAAATTACCCGTTGTACATTTTGTTTTTCTCTCCGACAGCTCTGTGCGCAAAACTCCCATAGTGGAGGCTGTTGAAATCGTTTCTGAGCAACCCCGCCTACTTGAGCTTTTTCCTATCAAGAAGTGTGCAAGTCGCCCTAAACCTTAAAAAAATGGACGCAGGAATATGCCAGCATGTCTAAGGTACAAACTGCATCTCCCTAGCATTTTTGGTTCCAGAGTTATTCCAGAGCGTAGCTGAAAGTTTTTAATTGTCCGGCCTATTTTTTCAATTAGCCCCTTATTGTTGGTTGGAACCCTGACTGCGCCGTGTCTTTGTATACGCTGTATACACGCACAGTGTACGTCAATTTCTAATGGGTGCCTGCTCGCGCCGTCGCATCTGGCCCCGCCTTAAAAATCGTCACAGCTTTAAGTTTGGTACGAGAGGAAAGCCCTTGAACATGGCAATCCTGTGGAGGAAAAATTGTGAAGATTGAGCAGGATACTGGGATCGAAATTACCCGTTGTACATTTTGTTTTTCTCTCCGACAGCTCTGTGCGCAAAACTCCCATAGTGGAGGCTGTTGAAATCGTTTCTGAGCAACCCCGCCTACTTGAGCTTTTTCCTATCAAGAAGTGTGCAAGTCGCCCTAAACCTTAAAAAAATGGACGCAGGAATATGCCAGCATGACTAAGGTACAAACTGCATCTCCCTAGCATTTTTGGTTCCAGAGTTATTCCAGAGCGTAGCTGAAAGTTTTTAATTGTCCGGCCTATTTTTTCAATTAGCCCCTTATTGTTGGTTGGAACCCTGACTGCGCCGTGTCTTTGTATACGCTGTATACACGCACAGTGTACGTCAATTTCTAATGGGTGCCTGCTCGCGCCGTCGCATCTGGCCCCGCCTTAAAAATCGTCAGAGCTTTAAGTTTGGTACGAGAGGAAAGCCCTTGAACATGGCAATCCTGTGGAGGTAAAATTGTGAAGATTGAGCAGGATACTGGGATCGAAATTACCCGTTGTACATTTTGTTTTTCTCTCCGACAGCTCTGTGCGCAAAACTCCCATAGTGGAGGCTGTTGAAATCGTTTCTGAGCAACCCCGCCTACTTGAGCTTTTTCCTATCAAGAAGTGTGCAAGTCGCCCTAAACCTTTAAAAAATGGACGCAGGAATATGCCAGCATGACTAAGGTACAAACTGCATCTCCCTAGCATTTTTGGTTCCAGAGTTATTCCAGAGCGTAGCTGAAAGTTTTTAATTTTCCGGCCTATTTTTTCAATGACCCCCTTATTGTTGGTTGGAACCCTGACTGCGCCGTGTCTTTGTATACGCTGTATACACGCACAGTGTACGTCAATTTCTAATGGGTGCCTGCTCGCGCCGTCGCATCTGGCCCCGCTTTAAAAATCGTCAGAGCTTTAAGTTTGGTACGAGAGGAAAGCCCTTGAACATGGCAATCTTGTGGTGGTAAAATTTTGAAGATTGAGCAGAATACTGCCATCGAAAATACCCGTTGTACATTTTGTTTTTCTCTCCGACAGCTCTGTGCGCAAAACTCCCATAGTGGATGCTGTTGAGATCGTTTCTGAGCAACCCCGCCTACTTGAGCTTTTTCCCTTCAAGAAGTGTGCAAGTCGCCCTAAACCTTTAAAAAATTGACGCAGGAATATGCCAGCATGACTAAGGTACAAACTGCATCTCCCTAGCATTTTTGGTTCAAGAGTTATTCCAGAGCGTAGCTGAAAGTTTTTAATTGTCCGGCCTATTTTTTCAATTAGCCCCTTATTGTTGGTTGGAACCCTGACTGCGCCGTGTCCTTGTATACGCTGTATACACGCACAGTGTACGTCAATTTCTAATGGGTGCCTGCTCGCGCCGTCGCATCTGGCCCCGCCTTAAAAATCGTCAGAGCTTTAAGTTTGGTACGAGAGGAAAGCCCTTGAACATGGCAATCCTGTGGTGGTAAAATTGTGAAGATTGAGCAGGATACTGGGATCGAAATTACCCGTTGTACATTTTGTTTTTCTCTCCGACAGCTCTGTGCGCAAAACTCCCATAGTGGAGGCTGTTGAAATCGTATCTGAGCAACCCCGCCTACTTGAGCTTTTTCCTATCAAGAAGTGTGCAAGTCGCCCTAAACCTTTAACAAATGGACGCAGGAATATGCCTGCATGACTAAGGTACAAACTGCATCTCCCTAGCATTTTTGGTTCCAGAGTTATTCCAGAGCGTAGCTGAAAGTTTTTAATTGTCCGGCCTTATTTTTTCATAGACCCCGTAATTGTTGGTTGGAACCCTGACTGCGCTGTGTCTTTGTATACGCTGTAAACACGCACAGTGTACGTCAATTTCTAATGGGTGCCTGCTCGCGCCGTCGCATCTGGCCCCGCCTTAAAAATCGTCAGAGCTTTAAGTTTGGTACGAGAGGAAAGCCCTTGAACATGGCAATCCTGTGGTGGTAAAATTTTGAAGATTGAGCAGGATACTGGGATCGAAATTACCCGTTGTACATTTTGTTTTTCTCTCCGACAGCTCTGTGCGCAAAACTCCCATAGTGGAGGCTGTTGAAATCGTATCTGAGCAACCCCGCCTACTTGAGCTTTTTCCTATCAAGAAGTGTGCAAGTCGCCCTAAACCTTTAACAAATGGACGCAGGAATATGCCTGCATGACTAAGGTACAAACTGCATCTCCCTAGCATTTTTGGTTCCAGAGTTATTCCAGAGCGTAGCTGAAAGTTTTTAATTGTCCGGCCTTATTTTTTCATAGACCCCGTAATTGTTGGTTGGAACCCTGACTGCGCCGTGTCTTTGTATACGCTGTAAACACGCACAGTGTACGTCAATTTCTAATGGGTGCCTGCTCGCGCCGTCGCATCTGGCCCCGCCTTAAAAGTCAGAGCTTTAAGTTTGGTACGAGAGGAAAGCCCTTGAACATGGCAATCCTGTGGTGGTAAAATTTTGAAGATTGAGCAGGATACTGGAATCGAAATTACCCGTTGTACATTTTGTTTTTCTCTCCGACAGCTCTGTGCGCAAAACTCCATAGTGGAGGCTGTTGAAATCGTTTCTGAGCAACCCCCGCCTACTTGAGCTTTTTCCTATCAAGAAGTGTGCAAGTCGCCCTAAACCTTTAACAAATGGACGCAGGAATATGCCTGCATGACTAAGGTACAAACTGCATCTCCCTAGCATTTTTGGTTCCAGAGTTATTCCAGAGCGTAGCTGAAAGTTTTTAATTGTCCGGCCTATTTTTTCAATGACCCCTAATTGTTGGTTGGAACCCTGACTGCGCCGTGTCTTTGTATACGCTGTAAACACGCACAGTGTACGTCAATTTCTAATGGGTGCCTGCTCGCGCCGTCGCATCTGGCCCCGCCTTTAAAATCGTCAGAGCTTTAAGTTTGGTACGAGAGGAAAGCCCTTGAACATGGCAATCCTGTGGTGGTAAAATTTTGAAGATTGAGCAGGATACTGGAATCGAAATTACCCGTTGTACATTTTGTTTTTCTCTCCGACAGCTCTGTGCGCAAAACTCCCATAGTGGAGGCTGTTGAAATCGTTTCTGAGCAACCCCGCCTACTTGAGCTTTTTCCTATCAAGAAGTGTGCAAGTCGCCCTAAACCTTTAAAAAATGGACGCAGGAATATGCTAGCATGACTAAGGTACAAACTGCATCTCCCTAGCTTTTTTGGTTCCAGAGTTATTCCAGAGCGTAGCTGAAAGTTTTAATTTTCCGGCCTATTTTTTCAATGACCCCCTTATTGTTGGTTGGAACCCTGACTGCGCCGTGTCTTTGTATACGCTGTATACACGCACAGTGTACGTCAATTTCTAATGGGTGCCTGCTCGCGCCGTCGCATCTGGCCCCGCCTTAAAAATCGTCAGAGCTTTAAGTTTGGTACGAGAGGAAAGCCCTTGAACATGGCAATCCTGTGGTGGTAAAATTGTGAAGATTGAGCAGGATACTGGAATCGAAATTACCCGTTGTACATTTTGTTTTTCTCTCCGACAGCTCTGTGCGCAAAACTCCCATAGTGGAGGCTGTTGAAATCGTTTCTGAGCAACCCCGCCTACTTGAGCTTTTTCCTATCAAGAAGTGTGCAAGTCGCCCTAAACCTTTAACAAATGGACGCAGGAATATGCCTGCATGACTAAGGTACAAACTGCATCTCCCTAGCATTTTTGGTTCCAGAGTTATTCCAGAGCGTAGCTGAAAGTTTTTAATTGTCCGGCCTATTTTTTCAATGACCCCCTAATTGTTGGTTGGAACCCTGACTGCGCCGTGTCTTTGTATACGCTGTAAACACGCACAGTGTACGTCAATTTCTAATGGGTGCCTGCCCGCGCCGTCGCATCAGGCCCCGCCTTAAAAATCGTCAGAGCTTTAAGTTTGGTACGAGAGGAAAGCCCTTGAACATGGCAATCCTGTGGTGGTAAAATTTTGAAGATTGAGCAGGATACTGGAATCGAAATTACCCTTTGTACATTTTGTTTTTCTCTCCGACAGCTCTGTGCGCAAAACTCCCATAGTGGAGGCTGTTGAAATCGTTTCTGAGCAACCCCGCCTACTTGAGCTTTTTCCTATCAAGAAGTGTGCAAGTCGCCCTAAACCTTTAAAAAATGGACGCAGGAATATGCCAGCATGACTAAGGTACAAACTGCATCTCCCTAGCATTTTTGGGTCCAGAGTTATTCCAGAGCGTAGCTGAAAGTTTTTAATTTTCCGGCCTATTTTTTCAATGACCCCCTTATTGTTGGTTGGAACCCTGACTGCGCCGTGTCTTTGTATACGCTGTATACACGCACAGTGTACGTCAATTTCTAATGGGTGCCTGCTCGCGCCGTCGCATCTGGCCCCGCTTTAAAAATCGTCAGAGCTTTAAGTTTGGTACGAGAGGAAAGCCCTTGAACATGGCAATCTTGTGGTGGTAAAATTTTGAAGATTGAGCAGAATACTGCCATCGAAAATACCCGTTGTACATTTTGTTTTTCTCTCCGACAGCTCTGTGCGCAAAACTCCCATAGTGGATGCTGTTGAGATCGTTTCTGAGCAACCCCGCCTACTTGAGCTTTTTCCCTTCAAGAAGTGTGCAAGTCGCCCTAAACCTTTAAAAAATTGACGCAGGAATATGCCAGCATGACTAAGGTACAAACTGCATCTCCCTAGCATTTTTGGTTCAAGAGTTATTCCAGAGCGTAGCTGAAAGTTTTTAATTGTCCGGCCTATTTTTTCAATTAGCCCCTTATTGTTGGTTGGAACCCTGACTGCGCCGTGTCCTTGTATACGCTGTATACACGCACAGTGTACGTCAATTTCTAATGGGTGCCTGCTCGCGCAGTCGCATCTGGCCCCGCTTTAAAAATCGTCAGAGCTTTAAGTTTGGTACGAGAGGAAAGCCCTTGAACATGGCAATCCTGTGGTGGTAAAATTGTGAAGATTGAGCAGGATACTGGGATCGAAATTACCCGTTGTACATTTTGTTTTTCTCTCCGACAGCTCTGTGCGCAAAACTCCCATAGTGGAGGCTGTTGAAATCGTTTCTGAGCAACCCCGCCTACTTGAGCTTTTTCCCTTCAAGAAGTGTGCAAGTCGCCCTAAACCTTTAACAAATGGACGCAGGAATATGCCTGCATGACTAAGGTACAAACTGCATCTCCCTAGCATTTTTGGTTCCAGAGTTATTCCAGAGCGTAGCTGAAAGTTTTTAATTGTCCGGCCTTATTTTTTCATAGACCCCGTAATTGTTGGTTGGAACCCTGACTGCGCCGTGTCTTTGTATACGCTGTAAACACGCACAGTGTACGTCAATTTCTAATGGGTGCCTGCTCGCGCCGTCGCATCTGGCCCCGCCTTAAAAATCGTCAGAGCTTTAAGTTTGGTACGAGAGGAAAGCCCTTGAACATGGCAATCCTGTGGTGGTAAAATTGTGAAGATTGAGCAGGATACTGGAATCGAAATTACCCGTTGTACATTTTGTTTTTCTCTCCGACAGCTCTGTGCGCAAAACTCCCATAGTGGAGGCTGTTGAAATCGTTTCTGAGCAACCCCGCCTACTTGAGCTTTTTCCTATCAAGAAGTGTGCAAGTCGCCCTAAACCTTTAGCAAATGGACGCAGGAATATGCCTGCATGACTAAGGTACAAACTGCATCTCCCTAGCATTTTTGTGGTTCCAGAGTTATTCCAGAGCGTAGCTAAAAGTTTTTAATTGTCCGGCCTATTTTTTCAATGACCCCCTAATTGTTGGTTGGAACCCTGACTGCGCCGTGTCTTTGTATACGCTGTAAACACGCACAGTGTACGTCAATTTCTAATGGGTGCCTGCCCGCGCCGTCGCATCTGGCCCCGCCTTAAAAATCGTCAGAGCTTTAAGTTTGGTACGAGAGGAAAGCCCTTGAACATGGCAATCCTGTGGTGGTAAAATTTTGAAGATTGAGCAGGATACTGGAATCGAAATTACCCGTTGTACATTTTGTTTTTCTCTCCGACAGCTCTGTGCGCAAAACTCCCATAGTGGAGGCTGTTGAAATCGTTTCTGAGCAACCCCGCCTACTTGAGCTTTTTCCTATCAAGAAGTGTGCAAGTAGCCCTAAACCTTTGAAAAATGGACGCAGGAATATGCCAGCATGACTAAGGTACAAACTGCATCTCCCTAGCATTTTTGGTTCCAGAGTTATTCCAGAGCGTAGCTGAAAGTTTTTAATTGTCCGGCCTTTTTTTTTCATAGACCCCGTAATTGTTGGTTGGAACCCTGACTGCGCCGTGTCTTTGTATACGCTGTAAACACGCACAGTGTACGTCAATTTCTAATGGGTGCCTGCTCGCGCCGTCGCATCTGGCCCCGCCTTAAAAATCGTCAGAGCTTTAAGTTTGGTACGAGAGGAAAGCCCTTGAACATGGCAATCCTGTGGTGGTAAAATTGTGAAGATTGAGCAGGATACTGGAATCGAAATTACCCGTTGTACATTTTGTTTTTCTCTCCGACAGCTCTGTGCGCAAAACTCCCATAGTGGAGGCTGTTGAAATCGTTTCTGAGCAACCCCGCCTACTTGAGCTTTTTCCTATCAAGAAGTGTGCAAGTCGCCCTAAACCTTTAACAAATGGACGCAGGAATATGCCTGCATGACTAAGGTACAAACTGCATCTCCCTAGCATTTTTGGTTCCAGAGTTATTCCAGAGCGTAGCTAAAAGTTTTTAATTGTCCGGCCTATTTTTTCAATGACCCCCTAATTGTTGGTTGGAACCCTGACTGCGCCGTGTCTTTGTATACGCTGTAAACACGCACAGTGTACGTCAATTTCTAATGGGTGCCTGCCCGCGCCGTCGCATCTGGCCCCGCCTTAAAAATCGTCAGAGCTTTAAGTTTGGTACGAGAGGAAAGCCCTTGAACATGGCAATCCTGTGGTGGTAAAATTTTGAAGATTGAGCAGGATACTGGAATCGAAATTACCCGTTGTACATTTTGTTTTTCTCTCCGACAGCTCTGTGCGCAAAACTCCCATAGTGGAGGCTGTTGAAATCGTTTCTGAGCAACCCCGCCTACTTGAGCTTTTTCCTATCAAGAAGTGTGCAAGTCGCCCTAAACCTTTAACAAATGGACGCAGGAATATGCCTGCATGACTAAGGTACAAACTGCATCTCCCTAGCATTTTTGGTTCCAGAGTTATTCCAGAGCGTAGCTGAAAGTTTTTAATTGTCCGGCCTATTTTTTCAATGACCCCCTAATTGTTGGTTGGAACCCTGACTGCGCCGTGTCTTTGTATACGCTGTAAACACGCACAGTGTACGTCAATTTCTAATGGGTGCCTGCCCGCGCCGTCGCATCTGGCCCCGCCTTAAATATCGTCAGAGCTTTAAGTTTGGTACGAGAGGAAAGCCCTTGAACATGGCAATCCTGTGGTGGTAAAATTTTGAAGATTGAGCAGGATACTGGAATCGAAATTACCCGTTGTACATTTTGTTTTTCTCTCCGACAGCTCTGTGCGCAAAACTCCCATAGTGGAGGCTGTTGAAATCGTTTCTGAGCAACCCCGCCTACTTGAGCTTTTTCCTATCAAGAAGTGTGCAAGTCGCCCTAAACCTTTAAAAAATGGAGGCAGGAATATGCCAGCATGACTAAGGTACAAACTGCATCTCCCTAGCATTTTTGGTTCCAGAGTTATTCCAGAGCGTAGCTGAAAGTTTTTAATTGTCCGGCCTATTTTTTCAATGACCCCCCTTATTGTTGGTTGGAACCCTGACTGCGCCGTGTCCTTGTATACGCTGTATACACGCACAGTGTACGTCAATTTCTAATGGGTGCCTGCTCGCGCCGTCGCATCTGGCCCCGCCTTAAAAATCGTCAGAGCTTTACGTTTGGTACGAGAGGAAAGCCCTTGAACATGGCAATTGGTGGTAAAATTTTGAAGATTGAGCAGGATACTGCCATCGAATTTACCCGTTGTACATTTTGTTTTTCTCTCCGACAGCTCTGTGCGCAAAACTCCCATAGTGGAGGCTGTTGAAATCGTTTCTGAGCAACCCCGCCTACTTGAGCTTTTTCCTATCAAGAAGTGTGCAAGTCGCCCTAAACCTTTAAAAAATGGAGGCAGGAATATGCCAGCATGACTAAGGTACAAACTGCATCTCCCTAGCATTTTTGGTTCCAGAGTTATTCCAGAGCGTAGCTGAAAGTTTTTAATTGTCCGGCCTATTTTTTCAATGACCCCCCTTATTGTTGGTTGGAACCCTGACTGCGCCGTGTCCTTGTATACGCTGTATACACGCACAGTGTACGTCAATTTCTAATGGGTGCCTGCTCGCGCCGTCGCATCTGGCCCCGCTTTAAAAATCGTCAGAGCTTTAAGTATGGTACGAGAGGAAAGCCCTTGAACATGGCAATCCTGTGGTGGTAAACGTGAAGATTGAGCAGGATACTGGGATCGAAATTACCCGTTGTACATTTTGTTTTTCTCTCCGACAGCTCTGTGCGCAAAACTCCCATAGTGGAGGCTGTTGAAATCGTTTCTGAGCAACCCCGCCTACTTGAGCTTTTTTCTATCAAGAAGTGTGCAAGTCGCCCTAAACCTTTAAAAAATGGACGCAGGAATATGCCAGCATGACTAAGGTACAAACTGCATCTCCCTAGCATTTTTGGTTCCAGAGTTATTCCAGAGCGTAGCTGAAAGTTTTTAATTGTCCGGCCTATTTTTTCAATTAGCCCCTTATTGTTGGTTGGAACCCTGACTGCGCCGTGTCCTTGTTTACGCTGTATACAAGCACAGTGTACGTCAATTTCTAATGGGTGCCTG
Organism: Asterias amurensis; assembly: GCF_032118995.1. Taxonomy (NCBI): domain Eukaryota; kingdom Metazoa; phylum Echinodermata; class Asteroidea; order Forcipulatida; family Asteriidae; genus Asterias; species Asterias amurensis. The sequence goes on along the minus strand of NC_092659.1, from coordinate 8,194,341 downwards.
CTCGCGCCGTCGCATCTGGCCCCGCCTTAAAAATCGTCAGAGCTTTACGTTTGGTACGAGAGGAAAGCCCTTGAACATGGCAATTGGTGGTAAAATTTTGAAGATTGAGCAGGATACTGCCATCGAATTTACCCGTTGTACATTTTGTTTTTCTCTCCGACAGCTCTGTGCGCAAAACTCCCTTAGTGGAGGCTGTTGAAATCGTTTCTGAGCAACCCCGCCTACTTGAGCTTTTTCCTATCAAGAAGTGTGCAAGTCGCCCTAAACCTTTAAAAAATGGACGCAGGAATATGCCAGCATGACTAAGGTACAAACTGCATCTCCCTAGCATTTTTGGTTCCAGAGTTATTCCAGAGCGTAGCTGAAAGTTTTTAATTGTCCGGCCTATTTTTTCAATGACCCCCCTTATTGTTGGTTGGAACCCTGACTGCACCGTGTCTTTGTATACGCTGTATACACGCACAGTGTACGTCAATTTCTAATGGGTGCCTGCTCGCGCAGTCGCATCTGGCCCCGCTTTAAAATTCGTCAGAGCTTTAAGTTTGGTACGAGAGGAAAGCCCTTACACATGGCAATCCTGTGGTGGTAAAATTTTGAAGATTGAGCAGGATACTGCCATCGAAATTACCCGTTGTACATTTTGTTTTTCTCTCCGACAGCTCTGTGCGCAAAACTCCCATAGTGGAGGCTGTTGAAATCGTTTCTGAGCAACCCCGCCTACTTGAGCTTTTTCCTATCAAGAAGTGTGCAAGTCGCCCTAAACCTTTAAAAAATGGACGCAGGAATATGCCTGCATGACTAAGGTACAAACTGCATCTCCCTAGCATTTTTGGTTCCAGAGTTATTCTAGAGCGTAGCTGAAAGTTTTTAATTGTCCGGTCTATTTTTTCAATAACCCCCTTATTGTTGGTTGGAACCCTGACTGCGCCGTGTCTTTGTATACGCTGTATACACGCACAGTGTACGTCAATTTCTAATGGGTGCCTGCTCGCGCCGTCGCATCTGGCCCCGCTTTAAAAATCGTCAGAGCTTTAAGTTTGGTGCGAGAGGAAAGCCCTTGAACATGGCAATCCTGTGGTGGTAAACTTTTGAAGATTGAGCAGAATACTGCCATCGAAAATACCCGTTGTACATTTTGTTTTTCTCTCCGACAGCTCTGTGCGCAAAACTCCCATAGTGGAGGCTGTTGAGATCGTTTCTGAGCAACCCCGCCTACTTGAGCTTTTTCCCTTCAAGAAGTGTGCAAGTCGCCCTAAACCTTTAAAAAATGGACGCAGGAATATGCCAGCATGACTAAGGTACAAACTGCATCTCCCTAGCATTTTTGGTTCGAGAGTTATTCCAGAGCGTAGCTGAAAGTTTTTAATTGTCCGGCCTATTTTTTCAATGACCCCCCCTTATTGTTGGTTGGAACCCTGACTGCGCCGTGTCTTTGTATACGCTGTATACACGCACAGTGTACGTCAATTTCTAATGGGTGCCTGCTCGCGCAGTCGCATCTGGCCCCGCTTTAAAAATCGTCAGAGCTTTAAGTTTGGTACGAGAGGAAAGCCCTTACACATGGCAATCCTGTGGTGGTAAAATTTTGAAGATTGAGCAGGATACTGCCATCGAAATTACCCGTTGTACATTTTGTTTTTCTCTCCGACAGCTCTGTGCGCAAAACTCCCATAGTGGAGGCTGTTGAAATCGTTTCTGAGCAACCCCGCCTACTTGAGCTTTTTCCTATCAAGAAGTGTGCAAGTCGCCCTAAACCTTTAACAAATGGAGGCAGGAATATGCCAGCATGACTAAGGTACAAACTGCATCTCCCTAGCATTTTTGGTTCCAGAGTTATTCCAGAGCGTAGCTGAAAGTTTTTAATTGTCCGGCCTATTTTTTCAATGACCCCCCTTATTGTTGGTTGGAACCCTGACTGTGCCGTGTCTTTATATACGCTGTATACACGCACAGTGTACGTCAATTTCTAATGGGTGCCTGCTCGCGCCGTCGCATCTGGCCCCGCTTTAAAAATCGTCAGAGCTTTAAGTTTGGTACAAGAGGAAAGCCCTTACACATGGCAATCCTGTGGTGGTAAAATTTTGAAGATTGAGCAGGATACTGGAATCGAAAGTACCCGTTGTACATTTTGTTTTTCTCTCCGACAGCTCTGTGCGCAAAACTCCCATAGTGGAGGCTGTTGAAATCGTTTCTGAGCAACCCCGCCTACTTGAGCTTTTTCCTATCAAGAAGTGTGCAAGTCGCCCTAAACCTTTAACAAATGGACGCAGGAATATGCCTGCATGACTAAGGTACAAACTGCATCTCCCTAGCATTTTTGGTTCCAGAGTTATTCCAGAGCGTAGCTAAAAGTTTTTAATTGTCCGGCCTATTTTTTCAATGACCCCCTAATTGTTGGTTGGAACCCTGACTGCGCCGTGTCTTTGTATACGCTGTAAACACGCACAGTGTACGTCAATTTCTAATGGGTGCCTGCCCGCGCCGTCGCATCTGGCCCCGCCTTAAAAATCGTCAGAGCTTTAAGTTTGGTACGAGAGGAAAGCCCTTGAACATGGCAATCCTGTGGTGGTAAAATTTTGAAGATTGAGCAGGATACTGGAATCGAAATTACCCGTTGTACATTTTGTTTTTCTCTCCGACAGCTCTGTGCGCAAAACTCCCATAGTGGAGGCTGTTGAAATCGTTTCTGAGCAACCCCGCCTACTTGAGCTTTTTCCTATCAAGAAGTGTGCAAGTCGCCCTAAACCTTTAACAAATGGACGCAGGAATATGCCTGCATGACTAAGGTACAAACTGCATCTCCCTAGCATTTTTGGTTCCAGAGTTATTCCAGAGCGTAGCTGAAAGTTTTTAATTGTCCGGCCTATTTTTTCAATGACCCCCTAATTGTTGGTTGGAACCCTGACTGCGCCGTGTCTTTGTATACGCTGTAAACACGCACAGTGTACGTCAATTTCTAATGGGTGCCTGCCCGCGCCGTCGCATCTGGCCCCGCCTTAAATATCGTCAGAGCTTTAAGTTTGGTACGAGAGGAAAGCCCTTGAACATGGCAATCCTGTGGTGGTAAAATTTTGAAGATTGAGCAGGATACTGGAATCGAAATTACCCGTTGTACATTTTGTTTTTCTCTCCGACAGCTCTGTGCGCAAAACTCCCATAGTGGAGGCTGTTGAAATCGTTTCTGAGCAACCCCGCCTACTTGAGCTTTTTCCTATCAAGAAGTGTGCAAGTCGCCCTAAACCTTTAAAAAATGGAGGCAGGAATATGCCAGCATGACTAAGGTACAAACTGCATCTCCCTAGCATTTTTGGTTCCAGAGTTATTCCAGAGCGTAGCTGAAAGTTTTTAATTGTCCGGCCTATTTTTTCAATGACCCCCCTTATTGTTGGTTGGAACCCTGACTGCGCCGTGTCCTTGTATACGCTGTATACACGCACAGTGTACGTCAATTTCTAATGGGTGCCTGCTCGCGCCGTCGCATCTGGCCCCGCCTTAAAAATCGTCAGAGCTTTAAGTATGGTACGAGAGGAAAGCCCTTGAACATGGCAATCCTGTGGTGGTAAAATTGTGAAGATTGAGCAGGATACTGGGATCGAAATTACCCGTTGTACATTTTGTTTTTCTCTCCGACAGCTCTGTGCGCAAAACTCCCATAGTGGAGGCTGTTGAGATCGTTTCTGAGCAACCCCGCCTACTTGAGCTTTTTCCCTTCAAGAAGTGTGCAAGTCGCCCTAAACCTTTAAAAAATGGACGCAGGAATATGCCAGCATGACTAAGGTACAAACTGCATCTCCCTAGCATTTTTGGTTCGAGAGTTATTCCAGAGCGTAGCTGAAAGTTTTTAATTGTCCGGCCTATTTTTTCAATGACCCCCCCCTTATTGTTGGTTGGAACCCTGACTGCGCCGTGTCTTTGTATACGCTGTATACACGCACAGTGTACGTCAATTTCTAATGGGTGCCTGCTCGCGCCGTCGCATCTGGCCCCGCTTTAAAAATCGTCAGAGCTTTAAGTTTGGTACGAGAGGAAAGCCCTTACACATGGCAATCCTGTGGTGGTAAAATTTTGAAGATTGAGCAGGATACTGCCATCGAAATTACCCGTTGTACATTTTGTTTTTCTCTCCGACAGCTCTGTGCGCAAAACTCCCATAGTGGAGGCTGTTGAAATCGTTTCTGAGCAACCCCGCCTACTTGAGCTTTTTCCTATCAAGAAGTGTGCAAGTCGCCCTAAACCTTTAAAAAATGGAGGCAGGAATATGCCAGCATGACTAAGGTACAAACTGCATCTCCCTAGCATTTTTGGTTCCAGAGTTATTCCAGAGCGTAGCTGAAAGTTTTTAATTGTCCGGCCTATTTTTTCAATGACCCCCCTTATTGTTGGTTGGAACCCTGACTGTGCCGTGTCTTTGTATACGCTGTATACACGCACAGTGTACGTCAATTTCTAATGGGTGCCTGCTCGCGCCGTCGCATCTGGCCCCGCTTTAAAAATCGTCAGAGCTTTAAGTTTGGTACAAGAGGAAAGCCCTTACACATGGCAATCCTGTGGTGGTAAAATTTTGAAGATTGAGCAGGATACTGCCATCGAAATTACCCGTTGTACATTTTGTTTTTCTCTCCGACAGCTCTGTGCGCAAAACTCCCATAGTGGAGGCTGTTGAAATCGTTTCTGAGCAACCCCGCCTACTTGAGCTTTTTCCTATCAAGAAGTGTGCAAGTCGCCCTAAACCTTTAAAAAATGGACGCAGGAATATGGCAGCATGACTAAGGTACAAACTGCATCTCCCTAGCATCTTTGGTTGCAGAGTTATTCCAGAGCGTAGCTGAAAGTTTTTAATTGTCCGGCCTATTTTTTCAATGACCCCCTTATTGTTGGTTGGAACCCTGACTGCGCCGAGTCTTTGTATACGTTGTATACACGCACAGTGTACGTCAATTTCTAATGGGCGCTTGCTCGCGCCGTCGCATCTGGCCCCGCCTTAAAAATCGTCAGAGCTTTAAGTTTGGTACGAGAGGAAAGCCCTTGAACATGGCAATCCTGTGGTGGTAAAATTTTGAAGATTGAGCAGGATACTGGGATCGAAATTACCCGTTGTACATTTTGTTTTTCTCTCCGACAGCTCTGTGCGCAAAACTCCCATAGTGGAGGCTGTTGAGATCGTTTCTGAGCAACCCCGCCTACTTGAGCTTTTTCCCTTCAAGAAGTGTGCAAGTCGCCCTAAACCTTTAACAAATGGACGCAGGAATATGCCAGCATGACTAAGGTACAAACTGCATCTCCCTAGCATTTTTGGTTCGAGAGTTATTCCAGAGCGTAGCTGAAAGTTTTTAATTGTCCGGCCTATTTTTTCAATGACCCCCCCTTATTGTTGGTTGGAACCCTGACTGCGCCGTGTCTTTGTATACGCTGTATACACGCACAGTGTACGTCAATTTCTAATGGGTGCCTGCTCGCGCAGTCGCATCTGGCCCCGCTTTAAAAATCGTCAGAGCTTTAAGTTTGGTACGAGAGGAAAGCCCTTACACATGGCAATCCTGTGGTGGTAAAATTTTGAAGATTGAGCAGGATACTGCCATCGAAATTACCCGTTGTACATTTTGTTTTTCTCTCCGACAGCTCTGTGCGCAAAACTCCCATAGTGGAGGCTGTTGAAATCGTTTCTGAGCAACCCCGCCTACTTGAGCTTTTTCCTATCAAGAAGGGTGCAAGTCGCCCTAAACCTTTAAAAAATGGAGGCAGGAATATGCCAGCATGACTAAGGTACAAACTGCATCTCCCTAGCATTTTTGGTTCCAGAGTTGTTCCAGAGCGTAGCTGAAAGTTTTTAATTGTCCGGCCTATTTTTTCAATGACCCCCCTTATTGTTGGTTGGAACCCTGACTGCGCCGTGTCTTTGTATACGCTGTATACACGCACAGTGTACGTCAATTTCTAATGGGTGCCTGCTCGCGCCGTCGCATCTGGCCCCGCTTTAAAAATCGTCAGAGCTTTAAGTTTGGTACAAGAGGAAAGCCCTTACACATGGCAATCCTGTGGTGGTAAAATTTTGAAGATTGAGCAGGATACTGCCATCGAAATTACCCGTTGTACATTTTGTTTTTCTCTCCGACAGCTCTGTGCGCAAAACTCCCATAGTGGAGGCTGTTGAAATCGTTTCTGAGCAACCCCGCCTACTTGAGCTTTTTCCTATCAAGAAGTGTGCAAGTCGCCCTAAACCTTTAAAAAATGGACGCAGGAATATGCCAGCATGACTAAGGTACAAACTGCATCTCCCTAGCATTTTTGGTTCCAGAGTTATTCTAGAGCGTAGCTGAAAGTTTTTAATTGTCCGGTCTATTTTTTCAATAACCCCCTTATTGTTGGTTGGAACCCTGACTGCGCCGTGTCTTTGTATACGCTGTATACACGCACAGTGTACGTCAATTTCTAATGGGTGCCTGCTCGCGCCGTCGCATCTGGCCCCGCTTTAAAAATCGTCAGAGCTTTAAGTTTGGTACGAGAGGAAAGCCCTTGAACATGGCAATCCTGTGGTGGTAAACTTTTGAAGATTGAGCAGAATACTGCCATCGAAAATACCCGTTGTACATTTTGTTTTTCTCTCCGACAGCTCTGTGCGCAAAACTCCCATAGTGGAGGCTGTTGAGATCGTTTCTGAGCAACCCCGCCTACTTGAGCTTTTTCCCTTCAAGAAGTGTGCAAGTCGCCCTAAACCTTTCAAAAATGGACGCAGGAATATGCCAGCATGACTAAGGTACAAACTGCATCTCCCTAGCATTTTTGGTTCGAGAGTTATTCCAGAGCGTAGCTGAAAGTTTTTAATTGTCCGGCCTATTTTTTCAATGACCCCCCCTTATTGTTGGTTGGAACCCTGACTGCGCCGTGTCTTTGTATACGCTGTATACACGCACAGTGTACGTCAATTTCTAATGGGTGCTTGCTCGCGCCGTCGCATCTGGCCCCGCTTTAAAAATCGTCAGAGCTTTAAGTTTGGTACGAGAGGAAAGCCCTTGAACATGGCAATCCTGTGGTGGTAAAATTGTGAAGATTGAGCAGGATACTGGGATCGAAATTACCCGTTGTACATTTTGTTTTTCTCTCCGACAGCTCTGTGCGCAAAACTCCCATAGTAGAGGCTGTTGAAATCGTTTCTGAGCAACCCCGCCTACTTGAGCTTTTTCCTATCAAGAAGTGTGCAAGTCGCCCTGAACCTTTAAAAAATGGACGCAGGAATATGCCAGCATGACTAAGGTACAAACTGCATCTCCCTAGCATTTTTGGTTCCAGAGTTATTCCAGAGCGTAGCTGAAAGTTTTTAAATGTCCGGCCTATTTTTTAAATGACCCCCTTATTGTTGGTTGGAACCCTGACTGCGCCGTGTCTTTTTATGTGCTGTATACACGCACAGTGTACGTCAATTTCTAATGGGTGCCTGCTCGCGCCGTCGCATCTGGCCCCGCTTTAAAAATCGTCAGAGCTTTAACTTCGGTACGAGAGGAAAGCCCTTGAACATGGCAATCCTGTGGTGGTAAAATTTTGAAGATTGAGCAGGATACTGAGATCGAAATTACCCGTTGTACATGTTGTGTTTCTCTCCGACAGCTCTGTGCGCAAAACTCCCATAGTGGAGGCTGTTGAAATCGTTTCTGAGCAACCCCGCCTACTTGAGCTTTTTCCTATCAAGAAGTGTGCAAGTCGCCCTAAACCTTTAACAAATTGACGCAGGAATATGCCAGCATGACTAAGGTACAAACTGCATCTCCCTAGCATTTTTGGTTCCAGAGTTATTCCAGAGCGTAGCTGAAAGTTTTTAATTGTCCGGCCTATTTTTTCAATGACCCCCTTATTGTTGGTTGGAACCCTGACTGCGCCGTGTTTTTGTATACGCTGTATACACGCACAGTGTACGTCAATTTCTAATGGGTGCCTGCTCGCGCCGTCGCATCTGGCCCCGCCTTAAAAATCGTCAGAGCTTTAAGTTGGTACGAGAGGAAAGCCCTTGAACATGGCAATCCTGTGGTGGTAAAATTTCGAAGATTGAGCGGGACACTGGGATCGAAATTACCCGTTGTACATTTTGTTTTTCTCTCCGACAGCTCTGTGAGCAAAACTCCCATAGTGGAGGCTGTTGAAATCGTTTCTGAGCAACCCCGCCTACTTGAGCTTTTTCCTATCAAGAAGTGTGCAAGTCGCCCTAAACCTATAACAAATTGACACAGGAATATGCCAGCATGACTAAGGTACAAACTGCATCTCCCTAGCATTTTTGGTTCCAGAGTTATTCCAGAGCGTAGTTGAAAGTTTTTAAATGTCCGGCCTATTTTTTCAATGACCCCCTTATTGTTGGTTGGAACCCTGACTGCGCCGTGTTTTTGTATACGCTGTATACACGCACAGTGTACGTCAATTTCTAATGGGTGCCTGCTCGCGCCGTCGCATCTGGCCCCGCCTTAAAAATCGTCAGAGCTTTAAGTTTGGTACGAGAGGAAAGCCCTTGAACATGGCAATCCTGTGGTGGTAAAATTTCGAAGATTGAGCGGGACACTGGGATCGAAATTACCCGTTGTACATTTTGTTTTTCTCTCCGACAGCTCTGTGCGCAAAACTCCCATAGTGGAGGCTGTTGAAATCGTTTCTGAGCAACCCCGCCTACTTGAGCTTTTTCCTATCAAGAAGTGTGCAAGTCGCCCTGAACCTTTAAGAAATTGACGCAGGAATATGCCAGCATGACTAAGGTACAAACTGCATCTCCCTAGCATTTTCGGTTCCAGAGTTGTTCCAGAGCGTAGCTGAAAGTTTTTAATTGTCCGGCCTATTTTTTCAATGACCCCCTTATTGTTGGTTGGAACCCTGACTGCGCCGAGTCTTTGTATACGCTGTATACACGCACAGTGTACGTCAATTTCTAATGGGTGCCTGCTCGCGCCGTCGCATCTGGCTCCGCCTTAAAAATCGTCAGAGCTTCAAGTTTGGTACGAGAGGAAAGCCCTTGAACATGGCAATCCTGTGGTGGTAAAATTATGACGATTGAGCAGGATACTGGGATCGAAATTACCCGTTGTACATTTTGTTTTTCTCTCCGACAGCTCTGTGCGCAAAACTCCCATAGTAGAGGCTGTTGAAATCGTTTCTGAGCAACCCCGACTACTTGAGCTTTTTCCTATCAAGAAGTGTGCAAGTCGCCCTAAACCTTTAAGAAATTGACGCAGGAATATGCCAGCATGACTAAAGTACAAACTGCATCTCCCTAGCATTTTTGGTTCCAGAGTTATTCCAGAGCGAAGCTGAAAGTTTTTAAATGTCCGGCCTATTTTTTAAATGACCCCCTTATTGTTGGTTGGAACCCTGACTGCGCCGAGTCTTTGTATACGCTGTATACACGCACAGTGTACGTCAATTTCTAATGGGTGCCTGCTCGCGCCGTCGCATCTGGCTCCGCATTAAAAATCGTCAGAGCTTCAAGTTTGGTACGAGAGGAAAGCCCTTGAACATGGCAATCCTGTGGTGGTAAAATTTTGAAAATTGAGCAGGATACTGGGATCGAAATTACCCGTTGTACATTTTGTGTTTCTCTCCGACAGCTCTGTGCGCAAAACTCCCATAGTAGAGGCTGTTGAAATCGTTTCTGAGCAACCCCGCCTACTTGAGCTTTTTCCTATCAAGAAGTGTGCAAGTCGCCCTGAACCTTTAAAAAATGGACGCAGGAATATGCCACCATGACTCAGGTACAAACTGCATCTCCCTAGCATTTTTGGTTCCAGAGTTATTCCAGAGCGTAGCTGAAAGTTTTTAAATGTCCGGCCTATTTTTTAAATGACCCCCTTATTGTTGGTTGGAACCCTGACTGCGCCGTGTTTTTTTATGTGCTGTATACACGCACAGTGTACGTCAATTTCTAATGGGTGCCTGCTCGCGCCGTCGCATCTGGCCCCGCTTTAAAAATCGTCAGAGCTTTAAGTTTGGTACGAGAGGAAAGCCCTTGAACATGGCAATCCTGTGGTGGTAAAATTTTGAAAATTGAGCAGGATACTGGGATCGAAATTACCCGTTGTACATTTTGTTTTTCTCTCCGACAGCTCTGTGCGCAAAACTCCCATAGTGGAGGCTGTTGAAATCGTTTCTGAGCAACCCCGCCTACTTGAGCTTTTTCCTATCAAGAAGTGTGCAAATCGCCCTAAACCTTTAAGAAATTGACGCAGGAATATGCCAGCATGACTAAGGTACAAACTGCATCTCCCTAGCATTTTTGGTTCCAGAGTTATTCCAGAGCGTAGCTGAAAGTTTTTAATTGTCCGGCCTATTTTTTCAATGACCCCCTTATTGTTGGTTGGAACCCTGACTGCGCCGAGTCTTTGTATACGCTGTATACACGCACAGTGTACGTCAATTTCTAATGGGTGCCTGCTCGCGCCGTCGCATCTGGCTCCGCCTTAAAAATCGTCAGAGCTTCAAGTTTGGTACGAGAGGAAAGCCCTTGAACATGGCAATCCTGTGGTGGTAAAATTATGACGATTGAGCAGGATACTGGGATCGAAATTACCCGTTGTACATTTTGTTTTTCTCTCCGACAGCTCTGTGCGCAAAACTCCCTTAGTAGAGGCTGTTGAAATCGTTTCTGAGCAACCCCGACTACTTGAGCTTTTTCCTATCAAGAAGTGTGCAAGTCGCCCTAAACCTTTAAGAAATTGACGCAGGAATATGCCAGCATGACTAAGGTACAAACTGCATCTCCCTAGCATTTTTGGTTCCAGAGTTATTCCAGAGCGAAGCTGAAAGTTTTTAAATGTCCGGCCTATTTTTTAAATGACCCCCTTATTGTTGGTTGGAACCCTGACTGCGCCGAGTCTTTGTATACGCTGTATACACGCACAGTGTACGTCAATTTCTAATGGGTGCCTGCTCGCGCCGTCGCATCTGGCTCCGCATTAAAAATCGTCAGAGCTTCAAGTTTGGTACGAGAGGAAAGCCCTTGAACATGGCAATCCTGTGGTGGTAAAATTTTGAAAATTGAGCAGGATACTGGGATCGAAATTACCCGTTGTACATTTTGTGTTTCTCTCCGACAGCTCTGTGCGCAAAACTCCCATAGTAGAGGCTGTTGAAATCGTTTCTGAGCAACCCCGCCTACTTGAGCTTTTTCCTATCAAGAAGTGTGCAAGTCGCCCTGAACCTTTAAAAAATGGACGCAGGAATATGCCACCATGACTCGGGTACAAACTGCATCTCCCTAGCATTTTTGGTTCCAGAGTTATTCCAGAGCGTAGCTGAAAGTTTTTAAATGTCCGGCCTATTTTTTAAATGACCCCCTTATTGTTGGTTGGAACCCTGACTGCGCCGTGTTTTTTTATGTGCTGTATACACGCACAGTGTACGTCAATTTCTAATGGGTGCCTGCTCGCGCCGTCGCATCTGGCCCCGCTTTAAAAATCGTCAGAGCTTTAAGTTTGGTACGAGAGGAAAGCCCTTGAACATGGCAATCCTGTGGTGGTAAAATTTTGAAAATTGAGCAGGATACTGGGATCGAAATTGACCGTTGTACATTTTGTGTTTCTCTCCGACAGCTCTGTGCGCAAAACTCCCATAGTGGAGGCTGTTGAAATCGTTTCTGAGCAACCCCGCCTACTTGAGCTTTTTCCTATCAAGAAGTGTGCAAATCGCCCTAAACCTTTAAGAAATTGACGCAGGAATATGCCAGCATGACTAAGGTACAAACTGCATCTCCCTAGCATTTTTGGTTCCAGAGTTATTCCAGAGCGTAGCTGAAAGTTTTTAATTGTCCGGCCTATTTTTTCAATGACCCCCTTATTGTTGGTTGGAACCCTGACTGCGCCGAGTCTTTGTATACGCTGTATACACGCACAGTGTACGTCAATTTCTAATGGGTGCCTGCTCGCGCCGTCGCATCTGGCTCCGCCTTAAAAATCGTCAGAGCTTCAAGTTTGGTACGAGAGGAAAGCCCTTGAACATGGCAATCCTGTGGTGGTAAAATTATGACGATTGAGCAGGATACTGGGATCGAAATTACCCGTTGTACATTTTGTTTTTCTCTCCGACAGCTCTGTGCGCAAAACTCCCATAGTAGAGGCTGTTGAAATCGTTTCTGAGCAACCCCGACTACTTGAGCTTTTTCCTATCAAGAAGTGTGCAAGTCGCCCTAAACCTTTAAGAAATTGACGCAGGAATATGCCAGCATGACTAAGGTACAAACTGCATCTCCCTAGCATTTTTGGTTCCAGAGTTATTCCAGAGCGAAGCTGAAAGTTTTTAAATGTCCGGCCTATTTTTTAAATGACCCCCTTATTGTTGGTTGGAACCCTGACTGCGCCGAGTCTTTGTATACGCTGTATACACGCACAGTGTACGTCAATTTCTAATGGGTGCCTGCTCGCGCCGTCGCATCTGGCTCCGCATTAAAAATCGTCAGAGCTTCAAGTTTGGTACGAGAGGAAAGCCCTTGAACATGGCAATCCTGTGGTGGTAAAATTTTGAAAATTGAGCAGGATACTGGGATCGAAATTACCCGTTGTACATTTTGTGTTTCTCTCCGACAGCTCTGTGCGCAAAACTCCCATAGTAGAGGCTGTTGAAATCGTTTCTGAGCAACCCCGCCTACTTGAGCTTTTTCCTATCAAGAAGTGTGCAAGTCGCCCTGAACCTTTAAAAAATGGACGCAGGAATATGCCACCATGACTCAGGTACAAACTGCATCTCCCTAGCATTTTTGGTTCCAGAGTTATTCCAGAGCGTAGCTGAAAGTTTTTAAATGTCCGGCCTATTTTTTAAATGACCCCCTTATTGTTGGTTGGAACCCTGACTGCGCCGTGTTTTTTTATGTGCTGTATACACGCACAGTGTACGTCAATTTCTAATGGGTGCCTGCTCGCGCCGTCGCATCTGGCCCCGCTTTAAAAATCGTCAGAGCTTTAAGTTTGGTACGAGAGGAAAGCCCTTGAACATGGCAATCCTGTGGTGGTAAAATTTTGAAAATTGAGCAGGATACTGGGATCGAAATTACCAATTGTACATTTTGTGTTTCTCTCCGACAGCTCTGTGCGCAAAACTCCCATAGTGGAGGCTGTTGAAATCGTTTCTGAGCAACCCCGCCTACTTGAGCTTTTTCCTATCAAGAAGTGTGCAAATCGCCCTAAACCTTTAACAAATTGACGCAGGAATATGCCAGCATGACTAAGGTACAAACTGCATCTCCCTAGCATTTTTGGTTCCAGAGTTATTCCAGAGCGTAGCTGAAAGTTTTTAATTGTCCGGCCTATTTTTTCAATGACCCCCTTATTGTTGGTTGGAACCCTGACTGCGCCGAGTCTTTGTATACGCTGTATACACGCACAGTGTACGTCAATTTCTAATGGGTGCCTGCTCGCGCCGTCGCATCTGGCTCCGCCTTAAAAATCGTCAGAGCTTTAAGTTTGGTACGAGATGAAAGCCCTTGAACATGGCAATCCTGTGGTGGTAAAATTTTGAAGATTGAGCAGGATACTGGGATCGAAATTACCCGTTGTACATTTTGTTTTTCTCTCCGACAGCTCTGTGCGCAAAACTCCCATAGTAGAGGCTGTTGAAATCGTTTCTGAGCAACCCCGCCTACTTGAGCTTTTTCCTATCAAGAAGTGTGCAAGTCGCCCTAAACCTTTAAGAAATTGACGCAGGAATATGCCAGCATGACTAAGGTACAAACTGCATCTCCCTAGCATTTTTGGTTCCAGAGTTATTCCAGAGCGAAGCTGAAAGTTTTTAAATGTCCGGCCTATTTTTTAAATGACCCCCTTATTGTTGGTTGGAACCCTGACTGCGCCGTGTCTTTGTATACGCTGTATACACGCACAGTGTACGTCAGTTTCTAATGGGTGCCTGCTCGCGCCGTCGCATCTGGCTCCGCATTAAAAATCGTCAGAGCTTCAAGTTTGGTACGAGAGGAAAGCCCTTGAACATGGCAATCCTGTGGTGGTAAAATTTTGAAAATTGAGCAGGATACTGGGATCGAAATTACCCGTTGTACATTTTGTGTTTCTCTCCGACAGCTCTGTGCGCAAAACTCCCATAGTGGAGGCTGTTGAAATCGTTTCTGAGCAACCCCGCCTACTTGAGCTTTTTCCTATCAAGAAGTGTGCAAGTCGCCCTAAACCTTTAACAAATTGACGCAGGAATATGCCAGCATGACTAAGGTACAAACTGCATCTCCCTAGCATTTTTGGTTCCAGAGTTATTCCAGAGCGTAGCTGAAAGTTTTTAATTGTCCGGCCTATTTTTTCAATGACCCCCTTATTGTTGGTTAGAACCCTGACTGCGCCGAGTCTTTGTATACGCTGTATACACGCACAGTGTACGTCAATTTCTAATGGGTGCCTGCTCGCGCCGTCGCATCTGGCTCCGCCTTAAAAATCGTCAGAGCTTTAAGTTTGGTACGAGAGGAAAGCCCTTGAACATGGCAATCCTGTGGTGGTAAAATTATGAAGATTGAGCAGGATACTGGGATCGAAATTACCCGTTGTACATTTTGTTTTTCTCTCCGACAGCTCTGTGCGCAAAACTCCCATAGTAGAGGCTGTTGAAATCGTTTCTGAGCAACCCCGCCTACTTGAGCTTTTTCCTATCAAGAAGTGTGCAAGTCGCCCTAAACCTTTAAGAAATTGACGCAGGAATATGCCAGCATGACTAAGGTACAAACTGCATCTCCCTAGCATTTTTGGTTCCAGAGTTATTCCAGAGCGTAGCTGAAAGTTTTTAAATGTCCGGCCTATTTTTTAAATGACCCCCTTATTGTTGGTTTGAACCCTGACTGCGCCGTGTCTTTTTATGTGCTGTATACACGCACAGTGTACGTCAATTTCTAATGGGTGCCTGCTCGCGCCGTCGCATCTGGCCCCGCTTTAAAAATCGTCAGAGCTTTAAGTTTGGTACGAGAGGAAAGCCCTTGAACATGGCAATCCTGTGGTGGTAAAATTATGACGATTGAGCAGGATACTGGGATCGAAATTACCCGTTGTACATTTTGTTTTTCTCTCCGACAGCTCTGTGACCAAAACTCCCATAGTAGAGGCTGTTGAAATCGTTTCTGAGCAACCCCGACTACTTGAGCTTTTTCCTATCAAGAAGTGTGCAAGTCGCCCTAAACCTTTAAGAAATTGACGCAGGAATATGCCAGCATGACTAAAGTACAAACTGCATCTCCCTAGCATTTTTGGTTCCAGAGTTATTCCAGAGCGAAGCTGAAAGTTTTTAAATGTCCGGCCTATTTTTTAAATGACCCCCTTATTGTTGGTTGGAACCCTGACTGCGCCGAGTCTTTGTATACGCTGTATACACGCACAGTGTACGTCAATTTCTAATGGGTGCCTGCTCGCGCCGTCGCATCTGGCTCCGCATTAAAAATCGTCAGAGCTTCAAGTTTGGTACGAGAGGAAAGCCCTTGAACATGGCAATCCTGTGGTGGTAAAATTTTGAAAATTGAGCAGGATACTGGGATCGAAATTACCCGTTGTACATTTTGTGTTTCTCTCCGACAGCTCTGTGCGCAAAACTCCCATAGTAGAGGCTGTTGAAATCGTTTCTGAGCAACCCCGCCTACTTGAGCTTTTTCCTATCAAGAAGTGTGCAAGTCGCCCTGAACCTTTAAAAAATGGACGCAGGAATATGCCACCATGACTCAGGTACAAACTGCATCTCCCTAGCATTTTTGGTTCCAGAGTTATTCCAGAGCGTAGCTGAAAGTTTTTAAATGTCCGGCCTATTTTTTAAATGACCCCCTTATTGTTGGTTGGAACCCTGACTGCGCCGTGTTTTTTTATGTGCTGTATACACGCACAGTGTACGTCAATTTCTAATGGGTGCCTGCTCGCGCCGTCGCATCTGGCCCCGCTTTAAAAATCGTCAGAGCTTTAAGTTTGGTACGAGAGGAAAGCCCTTGAACATGGCAATCCTGTGGTGGTAAAATTTTGAAAATTGAGCAGGATACTGGGATCGAAATTACCCGTTGTACATTTTGTTTTTCTCTCCGACAGCTCTGTGCGCAAAACTCCCATAGTGGAGGCTGTTGAAATCGTTTCTGAGCAACCCCGCCTACTTGAGCTTTTTCCTATCAAGAAGTGTGCAAATCGCCCTAAACCTTTAAGAAATTGACGCAGGAATATGCCAGCATGACTAAGGTACAAACTGCATCTCCCTAGCATTTTTGGTTCCAGAGTTATTCCATAGCGTAGCTGAAAGTTTTTAATTGTCCGGCCTATTTTTTCAATGACCCCCTTATTGTTGGTTGGAACCCTGACTGCGCCGAGTCTTTGTATACGCTGTATACACGCACAGTGTACGTCAATTTCTAATGGGTGCCTGCTCGCGCCGTCGCATCTGGCTCCGCCTTAAAAATCGTCAGAGCTTCAAGTTTGGTACGAGAGGAAAGCCCTTGAACATGGCAATCCTGTGGTGGTAAAATTATGACGATTGAGCAGGATACTGGGATCGAAATTACCCGTTGTACATTTTGTTTTTCTCTCCGACAGCTCTGTGCGCAAAACTCCCATAGTAGAGGCTGTTGAAATCGTTTCTGAGCAACCCCGACTACTTGAGCTTTTTCCTATCAAGAAGTGTGCAAGTCGCCCTAAACCTTTAAGAAATTGACGCAGGAATATGCCAGCATGACTAAGGTACAAACTGCATCTCCCTAGCATTTTTGGTTCCAGAGTTATTCCAGAGCGAAGCTGAAAGTTTTTAAATGTCCGGCCTATTTTTTAAATGACCCCCTTATTGTTGGTTGGAACCCTGACTGCGCCGAGTCTTTGTATACGCTGTATACACGCACAGTGTACGTCAATTTCTAATGGGTGCCTGCTCGCGCCGTCGCATCTGGCTCCGCATTAAAAATCGTCAGAGCTTCAAGTTTGGTACGAGAGGAAAGCCCTTGAACATGGCAATCCTGTGGTGGTAAAATTTTGAAAATTGAGCAGGATACTGGGATCGAAATTACCCGTTGTACATTTTGTGTTTCTCTCCGACAGCTCTGTGCGCAAAACTCCCATAGTAGAGGCTGTTGAAATCGTTTCTGAGCAACCCCGCCTACTTGAGCTTTTTCCTATCAAGAAGTGTGCAAGTCGCCCTGAACCTTTAAAAAATGGACGCAGGAATATGCCACCATGACTCAGGTACAAACTGCATCTCCCTAGCATTTTTGGTTCCAGAGTTATTCCAGAGCGTAGCTGAAAGTTTTTAAATGTCCGGCCTATTTTTTAAATGACCCCCTTATTGTTGGTTGGAACCCTGACTGCGCCGTGTTTTTTTATGTGCTGTATACACGCACAGTGTACGTCAATTTCTAATGGGTGCCTGCTCGCGCCGTCGCATCTGGCCCCGCTTTAAAAATCGTCAGAGCTTTAAGTTTGGTACGAGAGGAAAGCCCTTGAACATGGCAATCCTGTGGTGGTAAAATTTTGAAAATTGAGCAGGATACTGGGATCGAAATTACCAATTGTACATTTTGTGTTTCTCTCCGACAGCTCTGTGCGCAAAACTCCCATAGTGGAGGCTGTTGAAATCGTTTCTGAGCAACCCCGCCTACTTGAGCTTTTTCCTATCAAGAAGTGTGCAAATCGCCCTAAACCTTTAACAAATTGACGCAGGAATATGCCAGCATGACTAAGGTACAAACTGCATCTCCCTAGCATTTTTGGTTCCAGAGTTATTCCAGAGCGTAGCTGAAAGTTTTTAATTGTCCGGCCTATTTTTTCAATGACCCCCTTATTGTTGGTTGGAACCCTGACTGCGCCGAGTCTTTGTATACGCTGTATACACGCACAGTGTACGTCAATTTCTAATGGGTGCCTGCTCGCGCCGTCGCATCTGGCTCCGCCTTAAAAATCGTCAGAGCTTTAAGTTTGGTACGAGATGAAAGCCCTTGAACATGGCAATCCTGTGGTGGTAAAATTTTGAAGATTGAGCAGGATACTGGGATCGAAATTACCCGTTGTACATTTTGTTTTTCTCTCCGACAGCTCTGTGCGCAAAACTCCCATAGTAGAGGCTGTTGAAATCGTTTCTGAGCAACCCCGCCTACTTGAGCTTTTTCCTATCAAGAAGTGTGCAAGTCGCCCTAAACCTTTAAGAAATTGACGCAGGAATATGCCAGCATGACTAAGGTACAAACTGCATCTCCCTAGCATTTTTGGTTCCAGAGTTATTCCAGAGCGAAGCTGAAAGTTTTTAAATGTCCGGCCTATTTTTTAAATGACCCCCTTATTGTTGGTTGGAACCCTGACTGCGCCGTGTCTTTGTATACGCTGTATACACGCACAGTGTACGTCAGTTTCTAATGGGTGCCTGCTCGCGCCGTCGCATCTGGCTCCGCATTAAAAATCGTCAGAGCTTCAAGTTTGGTACGAGAGGAAAGCCCTTGAACATGGCAATCCTGTGGTGGTAAAATTTTGAAAATTGAGCAGGATACTGGGATCGAAATTACCCGTTGTACATTTTGTGTTTCTCTCCGACAGCTCTGTGCGCAAAACTCCCATAGTGGAGGCTGTTGAAATCGTTTCTGAGCAACCCCGCCTACTTGAGCTTTTTCCTATCAAGAAGTGTGCAAGTCGCCCTAAACCTTTAACAAATTGACGCAGGAATATGCCAGCATGACTAAGGTACAAACTGCATCTCCCTAGCATTTTTGGTTCCAGAGTTATTCCAGAGCGTAGCTGAAAGTTTTTAATTGTCCGGCCTATTTTTTCAATGACCCCCTTATTGTTGGTTAGAACCCTGACTGCGCCGAGTCTTTGTATACGCTGTATACACGCACAGTGTACGTCAATTTCTAATGGGTGCCTGCTCGCGCCGTCGCATCTGGCTCCGCCTTAAAAATCGTCAGAGCTTTAAGTTTGGTACGAGAGGAAAGCCCTTGAACATGGCAATCCTGTGGTGGTAAAATTATGAAGATTGAGCAGGATACTGGGATCGAAATTACCCGTTGTACATTTTGTTTTTCTCTCCGACAGCTCTGTGCGCAAAACTCCCATAGTAGAGGCTGTTGAAATCGTTTCTGAGCAACCCCGCCTACTTGAGCTTTTTCCTATCAAGAAGTGTGCAAGTCGCCCTAAACCTTTAAGAAATTGACGCAGGAATATGCCAGCATGACTAAGGTACAAACTGCATCTCCCTAGCATTTTTGGTTCCAGAGTTATTCCAGAGCGTAGCTGAAAGTTTTTAAATGTCCGGCCTATTTTTTAAATGACCCCCTTATTGTTGGTTTGAACCCTGACTGCGCCGTGTCTTTTTATGTGCTGTATACACGCACAGTGTACGTCAATTTCTAATGGGTGCCTGCTCGCGCCGTCGCATCTGGCCCCGCTTTAAAAATCGTCAGAGCTTTAAGTTTGGTACGAGAGGAAAGCCCTTGAACATGGCAATCCTGTGGTGGTAAAATTATGACGATTGAGCAGGATACTGGGATCGAAATTACCCGTTGTACATTTTGTTTTTCTCTCCGACAGCTCTGTGACCAAAACTCCCATAGTAGAGGCTGTTGAAATCGTTTCTGAGCAACCCCGACTACTTGAGCTTTTTCCTATCAAGAAGTGTGCAAGTCGCCCTAAACCTTTAAGAAATTGACGCAGGAATATGCCAGCATGACTAAAGTACAAACTGCATCTCCCTAGCATTTTTGGTTCCAGAGTTATTCCAGAGCGAAGCTGAAAGTTTTTAAATGTCCGGCCTATTTTTTAAATGACCCCCTTATTGTTGGTTGGAACCCTGACTGCGCCGAGTCTTTGTATACGCTGTATACACGCACAGTGTACGTCAATTTCTAATGGGTGCCTGCTCGCGCCGTCGCATCTGGCTCCGCATTAAAAATCGTCAGAGCTTCAAGTTTGGTACGAGAGGAAAGCCCTTGAACATGGCAATCCTGTGGTGGTAAAATTTTGAAAATTGAGCAGGATACTGGGATCGAAATTACCCGTTGTACATTTTGTGTTTCTCTCCGACAGCTCTGTGCGCAAAACTCCCATAGTAGAGGCTGTTGAAATCGTTTCTGAGCAACCCCGCCTACTTGAGCTTTTTCCTATCAAGAAGTGTGCAAGTCGCCCTGAACCTTTAAAAAATGGACGCAGGAATATGCCACCATGACTCAGGTACAAACTGCATCTCCCTAGCATTTTTGGTTCCAGAGTTATTCCAGAGCGTAGCTGAAAGTTTTTAAATGTCCGGCCTATTTTTTAAATGACCCCCTTATTGTTGGTTGGAACCCTGACTGCGCCGTGTTTTTTTATGTGCTGTATACACGCACAGTGTACGTCAATTTCTAATGGGTGCCTGCTCGCGCCGTCGCATCTGGCCCCGCTTTAAAAATCGTCAGAGCTTTAAGTTTGGTACGAGAGGAAAGCCCTTGAACATGGCAATCCTGTGGTGGTAAAATTTTGAAAATTGAGCAGGATACTGGGATCGAAATTACCCGTTGTACATTTTGTTTTTCTCTCCGACAGCTCTGTGCGCAAAACTCCCATAGTGGAGGCTGTTGAAATCGTTTCTGAGCAACCCCGCCTACTTGAGCTTTTTCCTATCAAGAAGTGTGCAAATCGCCCTAAACCTTTAAGAAATTGACGCAGGAATATGCCAGCATGACTAAGGTACAAACTGCATCTCCCTAGCATTTTTGGTTCCAGAGTTATTCCATAGCGTAGCTGAAAGTTTTTAATTGTCCGGCCTATTTTTTCAATGACCCCCTTATTGTTGGTTGGAACCCTGACTGCGCCGAGTCTTTGTATACGCTGTATACACGCACAGTGTACGTCAATTTCTAATGGGTGCCTGCTCGCGCCGTCGCATCTGGCTCCGCCTTAAAAATCGTCAGAGCTTCAAGTTTGGTACGAGAGGAAAGCCCTTGAACATGGCAATCCTGTGGTGGTAAAATTATGACGATTGAGCAGGATACTGGGATCGAAATTACCCGTTGTACATTTTGTTTTTCTCTCCGACAGCTCTGTGCGCAAAACTCCCATAGTAGAGGCTGTTGAAATCGTTTCTGAGCAACCCCGACTACTTGAGCTTTTTCCTATCAAGAAGTGTGCAAGTCGCCCTAAACCTTTAAGAAATTGACGCAGGAATATGCCAGCATGACTAAGGTACAAACTGCATCTCCCTAGCATTTTTGGTTCCAGAGTTATTCCAGAGCGAAGCTGAAAGTTTTTAAATGTCCGGCCTATTTTTTAAATGACCCCCTTATTGTTGGTTGGAACCCTGACTGCGCCGAGTCTTTGTATACGCTGTATACACGCACAGTGTACGTCAATTTCTAATGGGTGCCTGCTCGCGCCGTCGCATCTGGCTCCGCATTAAAAATCGTCAGAGCTTCAAGTTTGGTACGAGAGGAAAGCCCTTGAACATGGCAATCCTGTGGTGGTAAAATTTTGAAAATTGAGCAGGATACTGGGATCGAAATTACCCGTTGTACATTTTGTGTTTCTCTCCGACAGCTCTGTGCGCAAAACTCCCATAGTAGAGGCTGTTGAAATCGTTTCTGAGCAACCCCGCCTACTTGAGCTTTTTCCTATCAAGAAGTGTGCAAATCGCCCTAAACCTTTAAAAAATTGACGCAGGAATATGCCAGCATGACTAAGGTACAAACTGCATCTCCCTAGCATTTTTGGTTCCAGAGTTATTCCAGAGCGTAGCTGAAAGTTTTTAATTGTCCGGCCTATTTTTTCAATGACCCCCTTATTGTTGGTTGGAACCCTGACTGCGCCGAGTCTTTGTATACGCTGTATACACGCACAGTGTACGTCAATTTCTAATGGGTGCCTGCTCGCGCCGTCGCATCTGGCTCCGCCTTAAAAATCGTCAGAGCTTCAAGTTTGGTACGAGAGGAAAGCCCTTGAACATGGCAATCCTGTGGTGGTAAAATTATGACGATTGAGCAGGATACTGGGATCGAAATTACCCGTTGTACATTTTGTTTTTCTCTCCGACAGCTCTGTGCGCAAAACTCCCATAGTAGAGGCTGTTGAAATCGTTTCTGAGCAACCCCGACTACTTGAGCTTTTTCCTATCAAGAAGTGTGCAAGTCGCCCTAAACCTTTAAGAAATTGACGCAGGAATATGCCAGCATGACTAAGGTACAAACTGCATCTCCCTAGCATTTTTGGTTCCAGAGTTATTCCAGAGCGAAGCTGAAAGTTTTTAAATGTCCGGCCTATTTTTTAAATGACCCCCTTATTGTTGGTTGGAACCCTGACTGCGCCGAGTCTTTGTATACGCTGTATACACGCACAGTGTACGTCAATTTCTAATGGGTGCCTGCTCGCGCCGTCGCATCTGGCTCCGCATTAAAAATCGTCAGAGCTTCAAGTTTGGTACGAGAGGAAAGCCCTTGAACATGGCAATCCTGTGGTGGTAAAATTTTGAAAATTGAGCAGGATACTGGGATCGAAATTACCCGTTGTACATTTTGTGTTTCTCTCCGACAGCTCTGTGCGCAAAACTCCCATAGTAGAGGCTGTTGAAATCGTTTCTGAGCAACCCCGCCTACTTGAGCTTTTTCCTATCAAGAAGTGTGCAAGTCGCCCTGAACCTTTAAAAAATGGACGCAGGAATATGCCACCATGACTCAGGTACAAACTGCATCTCCCTAGCATTTTTGGTTCCAGAGTTATTCCAGAGCGTAGCTGAAAGTTTTTAAATGTCCGGCCTATTTTTTAAATGACCCCCTTATTGTTGGTTGGAACCCTGACTGCGCCGTGTTTTTTTATGTGCTGTATACACGCACAGTGTACGTCAATTTCTAATGGGTGCCTGCTCGCGCCGTCGCATCTGGCCCCGCTTTAAAAATCGTCAGAGCTTTAAGTTTGGTACGAGAGGAAAGCCCTTGAACATGGCAATCCTGTGGTGGTAAAATTTTGAAAATTGAGCAGGATACTGGGATCGAAATTACCAATTGTACATTTTGTGTTTCTCTCCGACAGCTCTGTGCGCAAAACTCCCATAGTGGAGGCTGTTGAAATCGTTTCTGAGCAACCCCGCCTACTTGAGCTTTTTCCTATCAAGAAGTGTGCAAATCGCCCTAAACCTTTAACAAATTGACGCAGGAATATGCCAGCATGACTAAGGTACAAACTGCATCTCCCTAGCATTTTTGGTTCCAGAGTTATTCCAGAGCGTAGCTGAAAGTTTTTAATTGTCCGGCCTATTTTTTCAATGACCCCCTTATTGTTGGTTGGAACCCTGACTGCGCCGAGTCTTTGTATACGCTGTATACACGCACAGTGTACGTCAATTTCTAATGGGTGCCTGCTCGCGCCGTCGCATCTGGCTCCGCCTTAAAAATCGTCAGAGCTTTAAGTTTGGTACGAGATGAAAGCCCTTGAACATGGCAATCCTGTGGTGGTAAAATTTTGAAGATTGAGCAGGATACTGGGATCGAAATTACCCGTTGTACATTTTGTTTTTCTCTCCGACAGCTCTGTGCGCAAAACTCCCATAGTAGAGGCTGTTGAAATCGTTTCTGAGCAACCCCGCCTACTTGAGCTTTTTCCTATCAAGAAGTGTGCAAGTCGCCCTAAACCTTTAAGAAATTGACGCAGGAATATGCCAGCATGACTAAGGTACAAACTGCATCTCCCTAGCATTTTTGGTTCCAGAGTTATTCCAGAGCGAAGCTGAAAGTTTTTAAATGTCCGGCCTATTTTTTAAATGACCCCCTTATTGTTGGTTGGAACCCTGACTGCGCCGTGTCTTTGTATACGCTGTATACACGCACAGTGTACGTCAGTTTCTAATGGGTGCCTGCTCGCGCCGTCGCATCTGGCTCCGCATTAAAAATCGTCAGAGCTTCAAGTTTGGTACGAGAGGAAAGCCCTTGAACATGGCAATCCTGTGGTGGTAAAATTTTGAAAATTGAGCAGGATACTGGGATCGAAATTACCCGTTGTACATTTTGTGTTTCTCTCCGACAGCTCTGTGCGCAAAACTCCCTGTTTCTGAGCAACCCCGCCTACTTGAGCTTTTTCCTATCAAGAAGTGTGCAAGTCGCCCTAAACCTTTAACAAATTGACGCAGGAATATGCCAGCATGACTAAGGTACAAACTGCATCTCCCTAGCATTTTTGGTTCCAGAGTTATTCCAGAGCGTAGCTGAAAGTTTTTAATTGTCCGGCCTATTTTTTCAATGACCCCCTTATTGTTGGTTAGAACCCTGACTGCGCCGAGTCTTTGTATACGCTGTATACACGCACAGTGTACGTCAATTTCTAATGGGTGCCTGCTCGCGCCGTCGCATCTGGCTCCGCCTTAAAAATCGTCAGAGCTTTAAGTTTGGTACGAGAGGAAAGCCCTTGAACATGGCAATCCTGTGGTGGTAAAATTATGAAGATTGAGCAGGATACTGGGATCGAAATTACCCGTTGTACATTTTGTTTTTCTCTCCGACAGCTCTGTGCGCAAAACTCCCATAGTAGAGGCTGTTGAAATCGTTTCTGAGCAACCCCGCCTACTTGAGCTTTTTCCTATCAAGAAGTGTGCAAGTCGCCCTAAACCTTTAAGAAATTGACGCAGGAATATGCCAGCATGACTAAGGTACAAACTGCATCTCCCTAGCATTTTTGGTTCCAGAGTTATTCCAGAGCGTAGCTGAAAGTTTTTAAATGTCCGGCCTATTTTTTAAATGACCCCCTTATTGTTGGTTGGAACCCTGACTGCGCCGTGTCTTTTTATGTGCTGTATACACGCACAGTGTACGTCAATTTCTAATGGGTGCCTGCTCGCGCCGTCGCATCTGGCCCCGCTTTAAAAATCGTCAGAGCTTTAAGTTTGGTACGAGAGGAAAGCCCTTGAACATGGCAATCCTGTGGTGGTAAAATTATGAAGATTGAGCAGGATACTGGGATCGAAATTACCCTTTGTACATTTTGTTTTTCTCTCCGACAGCTCTGTGACCAAAACTCCCATAGTAGAGGCTGTTGAAATCGTTTCTGAGCAACCCCGCCTACTTGAGCTTTTTCCTATCAAGAAGTGTGCAAGTCGCCCTGAACCTTTAAAAAATGGACGCAGGAATATGCCAGCATGACTAAGGTACAAACTGCATCTCCCTAGCATTTTTGGTTCCAGAGTTATTCCAGAGCGTAGCTGAAAGTTTCTAATTGTCCGGCCTATTTTTTCAATGACCCCCTTATTGTTGGTTGGAACCCTGACTGCGCCGAGTCTTTGTATACGCTGTATACACGCACAGTGTACGTCAATTTCTAATGGGTGCCTGCTCGCGCCGTCGCATCTGGCTCCGCCTTAAAAATCGTCAGAGCTTTAAGTTTGGTACGAGAGGAAAGCCCTTGAACATGGCAATCCTGTGGTGGTAAAATTATGAAGATTGAGCAGGATACTGGGATCGAAGTTACCCGTTGTACATTTTGTTTTTCTCTCCGACAGCTCTGTGCGCAAAACTCCCATAGTAGAGGCTGTTGAAATCGTTTCTGAGCAACCCCGCCTACTTGAGCTTTTTCCTATCAAGAAGTGTGCAAGTCGCCCTAAACCTTTAAGAAATGGACGCAGGAATATGCCAGCATGACTAAGGTACAAACTGCATCTCCCTAGCATTTTTGGTTCCAGAGTTATTCTAGAGCGTAGCTGAAAGTCTTTAATTGTCCGGTCTATTTTTTCAATAACCCCCTTATTGTTGGTTGGAACCCTGACTGCGCCGTGTTTTTGTATACGCTGTATACACGCACAGTGTACGTCAATTTCTAATGGGTGCCTGCTCGCGCCGTCGCATCTGGCCCCGCCTTAAAAATCGTCAGAGCTTCAAGTTTGGTACGAGAGGAAAGCCCTTGAACATGGCAATCCTATGGTGGTAAAATTTTGAAGATTGAGCAGGATACTGGGATCGAAATTACCCGTTGTACATGTTGTGTTTCTCTCCGACAGCTCTGTGCGCAAAACTCCCATAGTGGAGGCTGTTGAAATCGTTTCTGAGCAACCCCGCCTACTTGAGCTTTTTCCTATCAAGAAGTGTGCAAGTCGCCCTAAACCTTTAACAAATTGACGCAGGAATATGCCAGCATGACTAAGGTACAAACTGCATCTCCCTAGCATTTTTGGTTCCAGAGTTATTCCAGAGCGTAGCTGAAAGTTTTTAATTGTCCGGCCTATTTTTTCAATGACCCCCTTATTGTTGGTTGGAACCCTGACTGCGCCGTGTTTTTGTATACGCTGTATACACGCACAGTGTACGTCAATTTCTAATGGGTGCCTGCTCGCGCCGTCGCATCTGGCCCCGCCTTAAAAATCGTCAGAGCTTTAAGTTGGTACGAGAGGAAAGCCCTTGAACATGACAATCCTGTGGTGGTAAAATTTCGAAGATTGAGCGGGACACTGGGATCGAAATTACCCGTTGTACATTTTGTTTTTCTCTCCGACAGCTCTGTGAGCAAAACTCCCATAGTGGAGGCTGTTGAAATCGTTTCTGAGCAACCCCGCCTACTTGAGCTTTTTCCTATCAAGAAGTGTGCAAGTCGCCCTAAACCTATAACAAATTGACACAGGAATATGCCAGCATGACTAAGGTACAAACTGCATCTCCCTAGCATTTTTGGTTCCAGAGTTATTCCAGAGCGTAGCTGAAAGTTTTTAATTGTTTTAATTGTCCGGCCTATTTTTTCAATGACCCCCTTATTGTTGGTTGGAACCCTGACTGCGCCGTGTTTTTGTATACGCTGTATACACGCACAGTGTACGTCAATTTCTAATGGGTGCCTGCTCGCGCCGTCGCATCTGGCCCCGCCTTAAAAATCGTCAGAGCTTTAAGTTGGTACGAGACGAAAGCCCTTGAATATGGCAATCCTGTGGTGGTAAAATTTTGAAGATTGAGCAGGATACTGGGATCGAAATTACCCGTTGTACATTTTGTTTTTCTCTCCGACAGCTCTGTGCGCAAAACTCCCATAGTGGAGGCTGTTGAAATCGTTTCTGAGCAACCCCGCCTAAAGAGCTTTTTCCTATCAAGAAGTGTGCAAGTCGCCCTGAACCTTTAAGAAATTGACGCAGGAATATGCCAGCATGACTAAGGTACAAACTGCATCTCCCTAGCATTTTTGGTTCCAGAGTTGTTCCAGAGCGTAGCTGAAAGTTTTTAATTGTCCGGCCTATTTTTTCAATGACCCCCTTATTGTTGGTTGGAACCCTGACTGCGCCGAGTCTTTGTATACGCTGTATACACGCACAGTGTACGTCAATTTCTAATGGGTGCCTGCTCGCGCCGTCGCATCTGGCTCCGCCTTAAAAATCGTCAGAGCTTCAAGTTTGGTACGAGAGGAAAGCCCTTGAACATGGCAATCCTGTGGTGGTAAAATTATGACGATTGAGCAGGATACTGGGATCGAAATTACCCGTTGTACATTTTGTTTTTCTCTCCGACAGCTCTGTGCGCAAAACTCCCATAGTAGAGGCTGTTGAAATCGTTTCTGAGCAACCCCGACTACTTGAGCTTTTTCCTATCAAGAAGTGTGCAAGTTGCCCTAAACCTTTAAGAAATTGACGCAGGAATATGCCAGCATGACTAAGGTACAAACTGCATCTCCCTAGCATTTTTGGTTCCAGAGTTATTCCAGAGCGAAGCTGAAAGTTTTTAAATGTCCGGCCTATTTTTTAAATGACCCCCTTATTGTTGGTTGGAACCCTGACTGCGCCGAGTCTTTGTATACGCTGTATACACGCACAGTGTACGTCAATTTCTAATGGGTGCCTGCTCGCGCCGTCGCATCTGGCTCCGCATTAAAAATCGTCAGAGCTTCAAGTTTGGTACGAGAGGAAAGCCCTTGAACATGGCAATCCTGTGGTGGTAAAATTTTGAAAATTGAGCAGGATACTGGGATCGAAATTACCCGTTGTACATTTTGTGTTTCTCTCCGACAGCTCTGTGCGCAAAACTCCCATAGTAGAGGCTGTTGAAATCGTTTCTGAGCAACCCCGCCTACTTGAGCTTTTTCCTATCAAGAAGTGTGCAAATCGCCCTAAACCTTTAACAAATTGACGCAGGAATATGCCAGCATGACTAAGGTACAAACTGCATCTCCCTAGCATTTTTGGTTCCAGAGTTATTCCAGAGCGTAGCTGAAAGTTTTTAAATGTCCGGCCTATTTTTTAAATGACCCCCTTATTGTTGGTTGGAACCCTGACTGCGCCGAGTCTTTGTATACGCTGTATACACGCACAGTGTACGTCAATTTCTAATGGGTGCCTGCTCGCGCCGTCGCATCTGGCTCCGCATTAAAAATCGTCAGAGCTTCAAGTTTGGTACGAGAGGAAAGCCCTTGAACATGGCAATCCTGTGGTGGTAAAATTATGACGATTGAGCAGGATACTGGGATCGAAATTACCCGTTGTACATTTTGTTTTTCTCTCCGACAGCTCTGTGCGCAAAACTCCCATAGTGGAGGCTGTTGAAATCGTTTCTGAGCAACCCCGCCTACTTGAGCTTTTCCCTATCACGAAGTGTGCAAATCGCCCTAAACCTTTAACAAATTGACGCAGGAATATGCCAGCATGACTAAGGTACAAACTGCATCTCTCTAGCATTTTTGGTTCCAGAGTTATTCCAGAGCGTAGCTGAAAGTTTTTAATTGTCCGGCCTATTTTTTCAATGACCCCCTTATTGTTGGTTGGAACCCTGACTGCGCCGAGTCTTTGTATACGCTGTATACACGCACAGTGTACGTCAATTTCTAATGGGTGCCTGCTCGCGCCGTCGCATCTGGCTCCGCCTTAAAAATCGTCAGAGCTTTAAGTTTGGTACGAGATGAAAGCCCTTGAACATGGCAATCCTGTGGTGGTAAAATTTTGAAAATTGAGCAGGATACTGGGATCGAAATTACCCGTTGTACATTTTGTGTTTCTCTCCGACAGCTCTGTGCGCAAAACTCCCATAGTAGAGGCTGTTGAAATCGTTTCTGAGCAACCCCGCCTACTTGAGCTTTTTCCTATCAAGAAGTGTGCAAGTCGCCCTGAACCTTTAAAAAATGGACGCAGGAATATGCCACCATGACTCAGGTACAAACTGCATCTCCCTAGCATTTTTGGTTCCAGAGTTATTCCAGAGCGTAGCTGAAAGTTTTTAAATGTCCGGCCTATTTTTTAAATGACCCCCTTATTGTTGGTTGGAACCCTGACTGCGCCGTGTTTTTTTATGTGCTGTATACACGCACAGTGTACGTCAATTTCTAATGGGTGCCTGCTCGCGCCGTCGCATCTGGCCCCGCTTTAAAAATCGTCAGAGCTTTAAGTTTGGTACGAGAGGAAAGCCCTTGAACATGGCAATCCTGTGGTGGTAAAATTTTGAAAATTGAGCAGGATACTGGGATCGAAATTACCCGTTGTACATTTTGTGTTTCTCTCCGACAGCTCTGTGCGCAAAACTCCCATAGTGGAGGCTGTTGAAATCGTTTCTGAGCAACCCCGCCTACTTGAGCTTTTTCCTATCAAGAAGTGTGCAAATCGCCCTAAACCTTTAACAAATTGACGCAGGAATATGCCAGCATGACTAAGGTACAAACTGCATCTCCCTAGCATTTTTGGTTCCAGAGTTATTCCAGAGCGTAGCTGAAAGTATTTAAATGTCCGGCCTATTTTTTAAATGACCCCCTTATTGTTGGTTGGAACCCTGACTGCGCCGAGTCTTTGTATACGCTGTATACACGCACAGTGTACGTCAATTTCTAATGGGTGCCTGCTCGCGCCGTCGCATCTGGCTCCGCCTTAAAAATCTTCAGAGCTTCAAGTTTGGTACGAGAGGAAAGCCCTTGAACATGGCAATCCTGTGGTGGTAAAATTATGACGATTGAGCAGGATACTGGGATCGAAATTACCCGTTGTACATTTTGTTTTTCTCTCCGACAGCTCTGTGCGCAAAACTCCCATAGTGGAGGCTGTTGAAATCGTTTCTGAGCAACCCCGCCTACTTGAGCTTTTCCCTATCAAGAAGTGTGCAAATCGCCCTCAACCTTTAACAAATTGACGCAGGAATATGCCAGCATGACTAAGGTACAAACTGCATCTCCCTAGCATTTTTGGTTCCAGAGTTATTCCAGAGCGTAGCTGAAAGTTTTTAATTGTCCGGCCTATTTTTTCAATGACCCCCTTATTGTTGGTTGGAACCCTGACTGCGCCGAGTCTTTGTATACGCTGTATACACGCACAGTGTACGTCAATTTCTAATGGGTGCCTGCTCGCGCCGTCGCATCTGGCTCCGCCTTAAAAATCGTCAGAGCTTTAAGTTTGGTACGAGATGAAAGCCCTTGAACATGGCAATCCTGTGGTGGTAAAATTTTGAAGATTGAGCAGGATACTGGGATCGAAATTACCCGTTGTACATTTTGTTTTTCTCTCCGACAGCTCTGTGCGCAAAACTCCCATAGTAGAGGCTGTTGAAATCGTTTCTGAGCAACCCCGCCTACTTGAGCTTTTTCCTATCAAGAAGTGTGCAAGTCGCCCTAAACCTTTAAGAAATTGACGCAGGAATATGCCAGCATGACTAAGGTACAAACTGCATCTCCCTAGCATTTTTGGTTCCAGAGTTATTCCAGAGCGAAGCTGAAAGTTTTTAAATGTCCGGCCTATTTTTTAAATGACCCCCTTATTGTTGGTTGGAACCCTGACTGCGCCGTGTCTTTGTATACGCTGTATACACGCACAGTGTACGTCAATTTCTAATGGGTGCCTGCTCGCGCCGTCGCATCTGGCTCCGCATTAAAAATCGTCAGAGCTTCAAGTTTGGTACGAGAGGAAAGCCCTTGAACATGGCAATCCTGTGGTGGTAAAATTTTGAAAATTGAGCAGGATACTGGGATCGAAATTACCCGTTGTACATTTTGTGTTTCTCTCCGACAGCTCTGTGCGCAAAACTCCCATAGTGGAGGCTGTTGAAATCGTTTCTGAGCAACCCCGTCTACTTGAGCTTTTTCCTATCAAGAAGTGTGCAAGTCGCCCTGAACCTTTAACAAATTGACGCAGGAATATGCCAGCATGACTAAGGTACAAACTGCATCTCCCTAGCATTTTTGGTTCCAGAGTTATTCCAGAGCGTAGCTGAAAGTTTTTAATTGTCCGGCCTATTTTTTCAATGACCCCCTTATTGTTGGTTAGAACCCTGACTGCGCCGAGTCTTTGTATACGCTGTATACACGCACAGTGTACGTCAATTTCTAATGGGTGCCTGCTCGCGCCGTCGCATCTGGCTCCGCCTTAAAAATCGTCAGAGCTTTAAGTTTGGTACGAGAGGAAAGCCCTTGAACATGGCAATCCTGTGGTGGTAAAATTATGAAGATTGAGCAGGATACTGGGATCGAAATTACCCGTTGTACATTTTGTTTTTCTCTCCGACAGCTCTGTGCGCAAAACTCCCATAGTAGAGGCTGTTGAAATCGTTTCTCAGCAACCCCGCCTACTTGAGCTTTTTCCTATCAAGAAGTGTGCAAGTCGCCCTAAACCTTTAAGAAATTGACGCAGGAATATGCCAGCATGACTAAGGTACAAACTGCATCTCCCTAGCATTTTTGGTTCCAGAGTTATTCCAGAGCGTAGCTGAAAGTTTTTAAATGTCCGGCCTATTTTTTAAATGACCCCCTTATTGTTGGTTGGAACCCTGACTGCGCCGTGTCTTTTTATGTGCTGTATACACGCACAGTGTACGTCAATTTCTAATGGGTGCCTGCTCGCGCCGTCGCATCTGGCCCCGCTTTAAAAATCGTCAGAGCTTTAAGTTTGGTACGAGAGGAAAGCCCTTGAACATGGCAATCCTGTGGTGGTAAAATTATGAAGATTGAGCAGGATACTGGGATCGAAATTACCCGTTGTACATTTTGTTTTTCTCTCCGACAGCTCTGTGACCAAAACTCCCATAGTAGAGGCTGTTGAAATCGTTTCTGAGCAACCCCGCCTACTTGAGCTTTTTCCTATCAAGAAGTGTGCAAGTCGCCCTGAACCTTTAAAAAATGGACGCAGGAATATGCCAGCATGACTAAGGTACAAACTGCATCTCCCTAGCATTTTTGGTTCGAGAGTTATTCCAGAGCGTAGCTGAAAGTTTTTAATTGTCCGGCCTATTTTTTCAATGACCCCCCTTTATTGTTGGTTGGAACCCTGACTGCGCCGTGTCTTTGTATACGCTGTATACACGCACAGTGCACGTCAATTTCTAATGGGTGCCTGCTCGCGCAGTCGCATCTGGCCCCGCTTTAAAAATCGTCAGAGCTTGAAGTTTGGTACGAGAGGAAAGCCCTTACACATGGCAATCCTGTGGTGGTAAAATTTTGAAGATTGAGCAGGATACTGCCATCGAAATTACCCGTTGTACATTTTGTTTTTCTCTCCGACAGCTCTGTGCGCAAAACTCCCATAGTGGAGGCTGTTGAAATCGTTTCTGAGCAACCCCGCCTACTTGAGCTTTTTCCTATCAAGAAGTGTGCAAGTCGCCCTAAACCTTTAAAAAATGGACGCAGGAATATGCCAGCATGACTAAGGTACAAACTGCATCTCCCTAGCATTTTTGGTTCCAGAGTTATTCTAGAGCGTAGCTGAAAGTTTTTAATTGTCCGGTCTATTTTTTTAATGACCCCCTTATTGTTGGTTGGAACCCTGACTGCGCTGTGTCTTTGTATACGCTGTATACACGCACAGTGTACGTCAATTTCTAATGGGTGCCTGCTCGCGCCGTCGCATCTGGCCCCGCCTTAAAAATCGTCAGATCTTTAAGTTTGGTACGAGAGGAATGCCCTTGAACATGGCAATCCTGTGGTGGTAAAATTGTGAAGATTGAGCAGGATACTGGGATCGAAATTACCCGTTGTACATTTTGTTTTTATCTCCGACAGCTCTGTGCGCAAAACTCCCATAGTGGAGGCTGTTGAAATCGTTTCTGAGCAACCCCGCCTACTTGAGCTTTTTTCCTTCAAGAAGTGTGCAAGTCGCCCTAAACCTTTAAAAAATGGACGCAGGAATATGCCAGCATGACTAAGGTACAAACTGCATCTCCCTAGCATTTTTGGTTCCAGAGTTATTCCAGAGCGTAGCTGAAAGTTTTTAATCGTCCGGCCTATTTTTTCAATGACCCCCCTTATTGTTGGTTGGAACCCTGACTGCGCCGTGTCCTTGTATACGCTGTATACACGCACAGTGTACGTCAATTTCTAATGGGTGCCTGCTCGCGCCGTCGCATCTGGCCCCGCCTTAAAAATCGTCAGAGCTTTAAGTTTGGTACGAGAGGAAAGCCCTTGAACATAGCAATCCTGTGGTGGTACAATTTTGAAGATTGAGCAGGATACTGCCATCGAAATTACCCTTTGTACATTTTGCGCAAAACTCCCATAGTGGAGGCTGTTGAAATCGTTTCTGAGCAACCCCGCCTACTTGAGCTTTTTCCTATCAAGAAGTGTGCAAGTCGCCCTAAACCTTTAAAAAATGGACGCAGGAATATGCCAGCATGACTAAGGTACAAACTGCATCTCCCTAGCATTTTTGGTTCCAGAGTTATTCCAGAGCGTTGCTGAAAGTTTTTAATTTTCCGGCCTATTTTTTCAATGACCCCCTTATTGTTGGTTGGAACCCTGACTGCGCCGTGTCTTTGTATACGCTGTATACACGCACAGTGTACGTCAATTTCTAACGGGTGCCTGCTCGCGCCGTCGCATCTGGCCCCGCCTTAAAAATCGTCAGAGCTTTAAGTTTGGTACGAGAGGAAAGCCCTTGAACATGGCAATCCTGTGGTGGTAAAATTGTGAAGATTGAGCAGGATACTGGGATCGAAATTACCCGTTGTACATTTTGTTTTTCTCTCCGACAGCTCTGTGCGCAAAACTCCCATAGTGGAGGCTGTTGAAATCGTTTCTGAGCAACCCCGCCTACTTGAGCTTTTTCCTATCAAGAAGTGTGCAAGTCGCCCTAAACCTTTAAAAAATGGAGGCAGGAATATGCCAGCATGACTAAGGTACAAACTGCATCTCCCTAGCATTTTTGGTTCCAGAGTTATTCCAGAGCGTAGCTGAAAGTTTTTAATTGTCCGTTCTATTTTTTCAATGACCCCCTTATTGTTGGTTGGAACCCTGACTGCGCTGTGTCTTTGTATACGCTGTATACATGCACAGTGTACGTCAATTTCTAATGGGTGCCTGCTCGCGCCATCGCATCTGGCCCCGCTTTAAAAATCGTCAGAGCTTTAAGTTTGGTACGAGAGGAAAGCCCTTGAACATGGCAATCCTGTGGTGGTAAAATTGTGAAGATTGAGCAGGATACTGGGATCGAAATTACCCGTTGTACATTTTGTTTTTCTCTCCGACAGCTCTGTGCGCAAAACTCCCATAGTGGAGGCTGTTGAAATCGTTTCTGAGCAACCCCGCCTACTTGAGCTTTTTTCTATCAAGAAGTGTGCAAGTCGCCCTAAACCTTTAAAAAATGGACGCAGGATAATGCCAGCATGACTAAGGTACAAACTGCATCTCCCTAGCATTTTTGGTTGCAGAGTTATTCCAGAGCGTAGCTGAAAGTTTTTAATTGTCCGGCCTATTTTTTCAATGACCCCCTTATTGTTGGTTGGAACCCTGACTGCGCCGTGTCTTTGTATACGCTGTATACACGCACAGTGTACGTCAATTTCTAACGGGTGCCTGCTCGCGCCGTCGCATCTGGCCCCGCCTTAAAAATCGTCAGAGCTTTAAGTTTGGTACGAGAGGAAAGCCCTTGAACATGGCAATCCTGTGGTGGTAAAATTGTGAAGATTGAGCAGGATACTGGGATCGAAATTACCCGTTGTACATTTTGTTTTTCTCTCCGACAGCTCTGTGCGCAAAACTCCCATAGTGGAGGCTGTTGAAATCGTTTCTGAGCAACCCCGTCTACTTGAGCTTTATTCTATCAAGAAGTGTGCAAGTCGCCCTAAACCTTTAAAAAATGGACGCAGGAATATGCCAGCATGACTAAGGTACAAACTGCATCTCCCTAGCATTTTTGGTTCCAGAGTTATTCCAGAGCGTAGCTGAAAGTTTTTAATTTTCCGGCCTATTTTTTCAATGACCCCCTTATTGTTGGTTGGAACCCTGACTGCGCCGTGTCTTTGTATACGCTGTATACACGCACAGTGTACGTCAATTTCTAATGGGTGCCTGCTCGCGCCGTCGCATCTGGCCCCGCTTTAAAAATCGTCAGAGCTTTAAGTTTGGTACGAGAGGAAAGCCCTTGAACATGGCAATCCTGTGGTGGTAAACTTTTGAAGATTGAGCAGAATACTGCCATCGAAAATACCCGTTGTACATTTTGTTTTTATCTCCGACAGCTCTGTGCGCAAAACTCCCATAGTGGAGGCTGTTGAAATCGTTTCTGAGCAACCCCGCCTACTTGAGCTTTTTTCCTTCAAGAAGTGTGCAAGTCGCCCTAAACCTTTAAAAAATGGACGCAGGAATATGCCAGCATGACTAAGGTACAAACTGCATATCCCTAGCATTTTTGGTTCCAGAGTTATTCCAGAGCGTAGCTGAAAGTTTTTAATCGTCCGGCCTGTTTTTTCAATGACCCCCCTTATTGTTGGTTGGAACCCTGACTGCGCCGTGTCCTTGTATACGCTGTATACACGCACAGTGTACGTCAATTTCTAATGGGTGCCTGCTCGCGCCGTCGCATCTGGCCCCGTCTTAAAAATCGTCAGAGCTTTAAGTTTGGTACGAGAGGAAAGCCCTTGAACATGGCAATCCTGTGGTGGTAAAATTTTGAAGATTGAGCAGGATACTGCCATCGAAATTACCCTTTGTACATTTTGCGCAAAACTCCCATAGTGGAGGCTGTTGAAATCGTTTCTGAGCAACCCCGCCTACTTGAGCTTTTTCCTATCAAGAAGTGTGCAAGTCGCCCTAAACCTTTAAAAATGGACGCAGGAATATGCCAGCATGACTAAGGTACAAACTGCATCTCCCTAGCATTTTTGGTTCCAGAGTTATTCCAGAGCGTAGCTGAAAGTTTTTAATTTTCCGGCCTATTTTTTCAATGACCCCCTTATTGTTGGTTGGAAGCCTGACTGCGCCGTGTCTTTGTATACGCTGTATACATGCACAGTGTACGTTAACTTCAAATGGGTGCCTCTTCGCGCCGTCGCATCTGGCCCCGCCTTAAAAATCGTCAGAGCTTTAACTTTGGTACGAGAGGAAAGCCCTTGAACATGGCAATCCTGTGGTGGTAAAATTGTGAAGATTGAGCAGGATACTGGGATCGAAATTACCCGTTGTACATTTTGTTTTTCTCTCCGACAGCTCTGTGCGCAAAACTCCCATAGTGGAGGCTGTTGAAATCGTTTCTGAGCAACCCCGCCTACTTGAGCTTTTTCCTATCAAGAAGTGTGCAAGTCGCCCTAAACCTTTAAAAAATGGAGGCAGGAATATGCCAGCATGACTAAGGTACAAACTGCATCTCCCTAGCATTTTTGGTTCCAGAGTTATTCCAGAGCGTAGCTGAAAGTTTTTAATTGTCCGTTCTATTTTTTCAATGACCCCCTTATTGTTGGTTGGAACCCTGACTGCGCTGTGTCTTTGTATACGCTGTATACACGCACAGTGTACGTCAATTTCTAATGGGTGCCTGCTCGCGCCGTCGCATCTGGCCCCGCTTTAAAAATCGTCAGAGCTTTAAGTTTGGTACGAGAGGAAAGCCCTTGAACATGGCAATCCTGTGGTGGTAAACTTTTGAAGATTGAGCAGAATACTGCCATCGAAAATACCCGTTGTACATTTTGTTTTTATCTCCGACAGCTCTGTGCGCAAAACTCCCATAGTGGAGGCTGTTGAAATCGTTTCTGAGCAACCCCGCCTACTTGAGCTTTTTTCCTTCAAGAAGTGTGCAAGTCGCCCTAAACCTTTAAAAAATGGACGCAGGAATATGCCAGCATGACTAAGGTACAAACTGCATATCCCTAGCATTTTTGGTTCCAGAGTTATTCCAGAGCGTAGCTGAAAGTTTTTAATCGTCCGGCCTGTTTTTTCAATGACCCCCCTTATTGTTGGTTGGAACCCTGACTGCGCCGTGTCCTTGTATACGCTGTATACACGCACAGTGTACGTCAATTTCTAATGGGTGCCTGCTCGCGCCGTCGCATCTGGCCCCGCCTTAAAAATCGTCAGAGCTTTAAGTTTGGTACGAGAGGAAAGCCCTTGAACATGGCAATCCTGTGGTGGTAAAATTTTGAAGATTGAGCAGGATACTGCCATCGAAATTACCCTTTGTACATTTTGCGCAAAACTCCCATAGTGGAGGCTGTTGAAATCGTTTCTGAGCAACCCCGCCTACTTGAGCTTTTTCCTATCAAGAAGTGTGCAAGTCGCCCTAAACCTTTAAAAAATGGACGCAGGAATATGCCAGCATGACTAAGGTACAAACTGCATCTCCCTAGCATTTTTGGTTCCAGAGTTATTCCAGAGCGTAGCTGAAAGTTTTTAATTTTCCGGCCTATTTTTTCAATGACCCCCTTATTGTTGGTTGGAAGCCTGACTGCGCCGTGTCTTTGTATACGCTGTATACATGCACAGTGTACGTTAACTTCAAATGGGTGCCTCTTCGCGCCGTCGCATCTGGCCCCGCCTTAAAAATCGTCAGAGCTTTAACTTTGGTACGAGAGGAAAGCCCTTGAACATGGCAATCCTGTGGTGGTAAAATTGTGAAGATTGAGCAGGATACTGGGATCGAAATTACCCGTTGTACATTTTGTTTTTCTCTCCGACAGCTCTGTGCGCAAAACTCCCATAGTGGAGGCTGTTGAAATCGTTTCTGAGCAACCCCGCCTACTTGAGCTTTTTCCTATCAAGAAGTGTGCAAGTCGCCCTAAACCTTTAAAAAATGGAGGCAGGAATATGCCAGCATGACTAAGGTACAAACTGCATCTCCCTAGCATTTTTGGTTCCAGAGTTATTCCAGAGCGTAGCTGAAAGTTTTTAATTGTCCGTTCTATTTTTTCAATGACCCCCTTATTGTTGGTTGGAACCCTGACTGCGCTGTGTCTTTGTATACGCTGTATACATGCACAGTGTACGTCAATTTCTAATGGGTGCCTGCTCGCGCCATCGCATCTGGCCCCGCTTTAAAAATCGTCAGAGCTTTAAGTTTGGTACGAGAGGAAAGCCCTTGAACATGGCAATCCTGTGGTGGTAAAATTGTGAAGATTGAGCAGGATACTGGGATCGAAATTACCCGTTGTACATTTTGTTTTTCTCTCCGACAGCTCTGTGCGCAAAACTCCCATAGTGGAGGCTGTTGAAATCGTTTCTGAGCAACCCCGCCTACTTGAGCTTTTTTCTATCAAGAAGTGTGCAAGTCGCCCTAAACCTTTAAAAAATGGACGCAGGATAATGCCAGCATGACTAAGGTACAAACTGCATCTCCCTAGCATTTTTGGTTGCAGAGTTATTCCAGAGCGTAGCTGAAAGTTTTTAATTTTCCGGCCTATTTTTTCAATGACCCCCTTATTGTTGGTTGGAACCCTGACTGCGCCGTGTCTTTGTATACGCTGTATACACGCACAGTGTACGTCAATTTCTAACGGGTGCCTGCTCGCGCCGTCGCATCTGGCCCCGCCTTAAAAATCGTCAGAGCTTTAAGTTTGGTACGAGAGGAAAGCCCTTGAACATGGCAATCCAGTGGTGGTAAAATTGTGAAGATTGAGCAGGATACTGCCATCGAAATTACCCGTTGTACATTTTGTTTTTCTCTCCGACAGCTCTGTGCGCAAAACTCCCATAGTGGAGGCTGTTGAAATCGTTTCTGAGCAACCCCGTCTACTTGAGCTTTATTCTATCAAGAAGTGTGCAAGTCGCCCTAAACCTTTAAAAAATGGACGCAGGAATATGCCAGCATGACTAAGGTACAAACTGCATCTCCCTAGCATTTTTGGTTGCAGAGTTATTCCAGAGCGTAGCTGAAAGTTTTTAATTTTCCGGCCTTTTTTTTCAATGACCCCCTTATTGTTGGTTGGAACCCTGACTGCGCCGTGTCTTTGTATACGCTCTATACACGCACAGTGTACGTCAATTTCTAATGGGTGCCTGCTCGCGCCGTCGCATCTGGCCCCGCCTTAAAAATCGTCAGAGCTTTAAGTTTGGTACGAGAGGAAATCCCTTGAACATGGCAATCCTGTGGTGGTAAAATTTTGAAGATTGAGCAGGATACTGGGATCGAAATTACCCGTTGTACATTTTGTGTTTCTCTCCGACAGCTCTGTGCGCAAAACTCCCATAGTGGAGGCTGTTGAAATCGTTTCTGAGCAACACCGCCTACTTGAGCTTTTTTCCTTCAAGAAGTGTGCAAGTCGCCCTAAACCTTTAAAAAATGGACGCAGGAATATGCCAGCATGACTAAGGTACAAACTGCATCTCCCTAGCATTTTTGGTTCCAGAGTTATTCCAGAGCGTAGCTGAAAGTTTTTAATCGTCCGGCCTATTTTTTCAATGACCCCCCCCTTATTGTTGGTTGGAACCCTGACTGCGCCGTGTCCTTGTATACGCTGTATACACGCACAGTGTACGTCAATTTCTAATTGGTGCCTGCTCGCGCCGTCGCATCTGGCCCCGCTTTAAAAATCGTCAGAGCTTTATTTTTGGTACGAGAGGAAAGCCCTTGAACATGGCAATCCTGTGGTGGTAAAATTGTGAAGATTGAGCAGGATACTGGGATCGAAATTACCCGTTGTACATTTTGTTTTTCTCTCCGACAGCTCTGTGCGCAAAACTCCCATAGTGGAGGCTGTTGAAATCGTTTCTGAGCAACCCCGCCTACTTGAGCTTTTTCCTATCAAGAAGTGTGCAAGTCGCCCTAAACCTTTAAAAAATGGAGGCAGGAATATGCCAGCATGACTAAGGTACAAACTGCATCTCCCTAGCATTTTTGGTTCCAGAGTTATTCCAGAGCGTAGCTGAAAGTTTTTAATTGTCCGTTCTATTTTTTCAATGACCCCCTTATTGTTGGTTGGAACCCTGACTGCGCTGTGTCTTTGTATACGCTGTATACATGCACAGTGTACGTCAATTTCTAATGGGTGCCTGCTCGCGCCATCGCATCTGGCCCCGCTTTAAAAATCGTCAGAGCTTTAAGTTTGGTACGAGAGGAAAGCCCTTGAACATGGCAATCCTGTGGTGGTAAAATTGTGAAGATTGAGCAGGATACTGGGATCGAAATTACCCGTTGTACATTTTGTTTTTCTCTCCGACAGCTCTGTGCGCAAAACTCCCATAGTGGAGGCTGTTGAAATCGTTTCTGAGCAACCCCGCCTACTTGAGCTTTTTTCTATCAAGAAGTGTGCAAGTCGCCCTAAACCTTTAAAAAATGGACGCAGGATAATGCCAGCATGACTAAGGTACAAACTGCATCTCCCTAGCATTTTTGGTTGCAGAGTTATTCCAGAGCGTAGCTGAAAGTTTTTAATTTTCCGGCCTATTTTTTCAATGACCCCCTTATTGTTGGTTGGAACCCTGACTGCGCCGTGTCTTTGTATACGCTGTATACACGCACAGTGTACGTCAATTTCTAACGGGTGCCTGCTCGCGCCGTCGCATCTGGCCCCGCCTTAAAAATCGTCAGAGCTTTAAGTTTGGTACGAGAGGAAAGCCCTTGAACATGGCAATCCTGTGGTGGTAAAATTGTGAAGATTGAGCAGGATACTGGGATCGAAATTACCCGTTGTACATTTTGTTTTTCTCTCCGACAGCTCTGTGCGCAAAACTCCCATAGTGGAGGCTGTTGAAATCGTTTCTGAGCAACCCCGTCTACTTGAGCTTTATTCTATCAAGAAGTGTGCAAGGCGCCCTAAACCTTTAAAAAATGGACGCAGGAATATGCCAGCATGACTAAGGTACAAACTGCATCTCCCTAGCATTTTTGGTTCCAGAGTTATTCCAGAGCGTAGCTGAAAGTTTTTAATTTTCCGGCCTATTTTTTCAATGACCCCCTTATTGTTGGTTGGAACCCTGACTGCGCCGTGTCTTTGTATACGCTGTATACACGCACAGTGTACGTCAATTTCTAATGGGTGCCTGCTCGCGCCGTCGCATCTGGCCCC
Source organism: Asterias amurensis (assembly GCF_032118995.1). Taxonomy (NCBI): domain Eukaryota; kingdom Metazoa; phylum Echinodermata; class Asteroidea; order Forcipulatida; family Asteriidae; genus Asterias; species Asterias amurensis. Next base: position 8,153,300 of record NC_092659.1, on the reverse strand, counting down.
GCTTTAAAAATCGTCAGAGCTTTAAGTTTGGTACGAGAGGAAAGCCCTTGAACATGGCAATCCTGTGGTGGTAAACTTTTGAAGATTGAGCAGAATACTGCCATCGAAAATACCCGTTGTACATTTTGTTTTTATCTCCGACAGCTCTGTGCGCAAAACTCCCATAGTGGAGGCTGTTGAAATCGTTTCTGAGCAACCCCGCCTACTTGAGCTTTTTTCCTTCAAGAAGTGTGCAAGTCGCCCTAAACCTTTAAAAAATGGACGCAGGAATATGCCAGCATGACTAAGGTACAAACTGCATATCCCTAGCATTTTTGGTTCCAGAGTTATTCCAGAGCGTAGCTGAAAGTTTTTAATCGTCCGGCCTGTTTTTTCAATGACCCCCCTTATTGTTGGTTGGAACCCTGACTGCGCCGTGTCCTTGTATACGCTGTATACACGCACAGTGTACGTCAATTTCTAATGGATGCCTGCTCGCGCCGTCGCATCTGGCCCCGCCTTAAAAATCGTCAGAGCTTTAAGTTTGGTACGAGAGGAAAGCCCTTGAACATGGCAATCCTGTGGTGGTAAAATTTGGAAGATTGAGCAGGATACTGCCATCGAAATTACCCTTTGTACATTTTGCGCAAAACTCCCATAGTGGAGGCTGTTGAAATCGTTTCTGAGCAACCCCGCCTACTTGAGCTTTTTCCTATCAAGAAGTGTGCAAGTCGCCCTAAACCTTTAAAAAATGGACGCAGGAATATGCCAGCATGACTAAGGTACAAACTGCATCTCCCTAGCATTTTTGGTTCCAGAGTTATTCCAGAGCGTAGCTGAAAGTTTTTAATTTTCCGGCCTATTTTTTCAATGACCCCCTTATTGTTGGTTGGAAGCCTGACTGCGCCGTGTCTTTGTATACGCTGTATACATGCACAGTGTACGTTAACTTCAAATGGGTGCCTCTTCGCGCCATCGCATCTGGCCCCGCCTTAAAAATCGTCAGAGCTTTAACTTTGGTACGAGAGGAAAGCCCTTGAACATGGCAATCCTGTGGTGGTAAAATTGTGAAGATTGAGCAGGATACTGGGATCGAAATTACCCGTTGTACATTTTGTTTTTCTCTCCGACAGCTCTGTGCGCAAAACTCCCATAGTGGAGGCTGTTGAAATCGTTTCTGAGCAACCCCGCCTACTTGAGCTTTTTCCTATCAAGAAGTGTGCAAGTCGCCCTAAACCTTTAAAAAATGGAGGCAGGAATATGCCAGCATGACTAAGGTACAAACTGCATCTCCCTAGCATTTTTGGTTCCAGAGTTATTCCAGAGCGTAGCTGAAAGTTTTTAATTGTCCGTTCTATTTTTTCAATGACCCCCTTATTGTTGGTTGGAACCCTGACTGCGCTGTGTCTTTGTATACGCTGTATACATGCACAGTGTACGTCAATTTTTAATGGGTGCCTGCTCGCGCCATCGCATCTGGCCCCGCTTTAAAAATCGTCAGAGCTTTAAGTTTGGTACGAGAGGAAAGCCCTTGAACATGGCAATCCTGTGGTGGTAAAATTGTGAAGATTGAGCAGGATACTGGGATCGAAATTACCCGTTGTACATTTTGTTTTTCTCTCCGACAGCTCTGTGCGCAAAACTCCCATAGTGGAGGCTGTTGAAATCGTTTCTGAGCAACCCCGCCTACTTGAGCTTTTTTCTATCAAGAAGTGTGCAAGTCGCCCTAAACCTTTAAAAAATGGACGCAGGATAATGCCAGCATGACTAAGGTACAAACTGCATCTCCCTAGCATTTTTGGTTGCAGAGTTATTCCAGAGCGTAGCTGAAAGTTTTTAATTTTCCGGCCTATTTTTTCAATGACCCCCTTATTGTTGGTTGGAACCCTGACTGCGCCGTGTCTTTGTATACGCTGTATACACGCACAGTGTACGTCAATTTCTAACGGGTGCCTGCTCGCGCCGTCGCATCTGGCCCCGCCTTAAAAATCGTCAGAGCTTTAAGTTTGGTACGAGAGGAAAGCCCTTGAACATGGCAATCCTGTGGTGGTAAAATTGTGAAGATTGAGCAGGATACTGGGATCGAAATTACCCGTTGTACATTTTGTTTTTCTCTCCGACAGCTCTGTGCGCAAAACTCCCATAGTGGAGGCTGTTGAAATCGTTTCTGAGCAACCCCGCCTACTTGAGCTTTTTTCTATCAAGAAGTGTGCAAGTCGCCCTAAACCTTTAAAAAATGGACGCAGGATAATGCCAGCATGACTAAGGTACAAACTGCATCTCCCTAGCTTTTTTGGTTGCAGAGTTATTCCAGAGCGTAGCTGAAAGTTTTTAATTTTCCGGCCTATTTTTTCAATGACCCCCTTATTGTTGGTTGGAACCCTGACTGCGCCGTGTCTTTGTATACGCTGTATACACGCACAGTGTACGTCAATTTCTAACGGGTGCCTGCTCGCGCCGTCGCATCTGGCCCCGCCTTAAAAATCGTCAGAGCTTTAAGTTTGGTACGAGAGGAAAGCCCTTGAACATGGCAATCCTGTGGTGGTAAAATTGTGAAGATTGAGCAGGATACTGGGATCGAAATTACCCGTTGTACATTTTGTTTTTCTCTCCGACAGCTCTGTGCGCAAAACTCCCATAGTGGAGGCTGTTGAAATCGTTTCTGAGCAACCCCGTCTACTTGAGCTTTATTCTATCAAGAAGTGTGCAAGTCGCCCTAAACCTTTAAAAAATGGACGCTGGAATATGCCAGCATGACTAAGGTACAAACTGCATCTCCCTAGCATTTTTGGTTCCAGAGTTATTCCAGAGCGTAGCTGAAAGTTTTTAATTTTCCGGCCTATTTTTTCAATGACCCCCTTATTGTTGGTTGGAACCCTGACTGCGCCGTGTCTTTGTATACGCTGTATACACGCACAGTGTACGTCAATTTCTAATGGGTGCCTGCTCGCGCCGTCGCATCTGGCCCCGCTTTAAAAATCGTCAGAGCTTTAAGTTTGGTACGAGAGGAAAGCCCTTGAACATGGCAATCCTGTGGTGGTAAACTTTTGAAGATTGAGCAGAATACTGCCATCGAAAATACCCGTTGTACATTTTGTTTTTATCTCCGACAGCTCTGTGCGCAAAACTCCCATAGTGGAGGCTGTTGAAATCGTTTCTGAGCAACCCCGCCTACTTGAGCTTTTTTCCTTCAAGAAGTGTGCAAGTCGCCCTAAACCTTTAAAAAATGGACGCAGGAATATGCCAGCATGACTAAGGTACAAACTGCATATCCCTAGCATTATTGGTTCCAGAGTTATTCCAGAGCGTAGCTGAAAGTTTTTAATCGTCCGGCCTGTTTTTTCAATGACCCCCCTTATTGTTGGTTGGAACCCTGACTGCGCCGTGTCCTTGTATACGCTGTATACACGCACAGTGTACGTCAATTTCTAATGGGTGCCTGCTCGCGCCGTCGCATCTGGCCCCGCCTTAAAAATCGTCAGAGCTTTAAGTTTGGTACGAGAGGAAAGCCCTTGAACATGGCAATCCTGTGGTGGTAAAATTTTGAAGATTGAGCAGGATACTGCCATCGAAATTACCCTTTGTACATTTTGCGCAAAACTCCCATAGTGGAGGCTGTTGAAATCGTTTCTGAGCAACCCCGCCTACTTGAGCTTTTTCCTATCAAGAAGTGTGCAAGTCGCCCTAAACCTTTAAAAAATGGACGCAGGAATATGCCAGCATGACTAAGGTACAAACTGCATCTCCCTAGCATTTTTGGTTCCAGAGTTATTCCAGAGCGTAGCTGAAAGTTTTTAATTTTCCGGCCTATTTTTTCAATGACCCCCTTATTGTTGGTTGGAAGCCTGACTGCGCCGTGTCTTTGTATACGCTGTATACATGGACAGTGTACGTTAACTTCAAATGGGTGCCTCTTCGCGCCGTCGCATCTGGCCCCGCCTTAAAAATCGTCAGAGCTTTAACTTTGGTACGAGAGGAAAGCCCTTGAACATGGCAATCCTGTGGTGGTAAAATTGTGAAGATTGAGCAGGATACTGGGATCGAAATTACCCGTTGTACATTTTGTTTTTCTCTCCGACAGCTCTGTGCGCAAAACTCCCATAGTGGAGGCTGTTGAAATCGTTTCTGAGCAACCCCGCCTACTTGAGCTTTTTCCTATCAAGAAGTGTGCAAGTCGCCCTAAACCTTTAAAAAATGGAGGCAGGAATATGCCAGCATGACTAAGGTACAAACTGCATCTCCCTAGCATTTTTGGTTCCAGAGTTATTCCAGAGCGTAGCTGAAAGTTTTTAATTGTCCGTTCTATTTTTTCAATGACCCCCTTATTGTTGGTTGGAACCCTGACTGCGCTGTGTCTTTGTATACGCTGTATACATGCACAGTGTACGTCAATTTCTAATGGGTGCCTGCTCGCGCCATCGCATCTGGCCCCGCTTTAAAAATCGTCAGAGCTTTAAGTTTGGTACGAGAGGAAAGCCCTTGAACATGGCAATCCTGTGGTGGTAAACTTTTGAAGATTGAGCAGAATACTGCCATCGAAAATACCCGTTGTACATTTTGTTTTTCTCTCCGACAGCTCTGTGCGCAAAACTCCCATAGTGGAGGCTGTTGAGATCGTTTCTGAGCAACCCCGCCTACTTGAGCTTGTTCCCTTCAAGAAGTGTGCAAGTCGCCCTAAACCTTTAAAAAATGGACGCAGGAATATGCCAGCATGACTAAGGTACAAACTGCATCTCCCTAGCATTTTTGGTTCCACAGTTATTCCAGAGCGTAGCTGAAAATTTTTAATTTTCCGGCCTATTTTTTCAATGACCCCCCTTATTGTTGGTTGGAACCCTGACTGCGCCGTGTCTTTGTATACGCTGTATACACGCACAGTGTACGTCAATTTCTAATGGGTGCCTGCTCGCGCAGTCGCATCTGGTCCCGCTTTAAAAATCGTCAGAGCTTTAAGTTTGGTACGAGAGGAAAGCCCATACACATGGCAATCCTGTGGTGGTTAAATTGTGAAGATTGAGCAGGATACTGGGATCGAAATTACCCGTTGTACATTTTGTTTTTCTCTCCGACAGCTCTGTGCGCAAAACTCCCATAGTGGAAGCTGTTGAAATCGTTTCTGAGCAACACCGCCTACTTGAGCTTTTTTCTATCAAGAAGTGTGCAAGTCGCCCTAAACCTTTAAAAAATGGACGCAGGAATATGCCAGCATGACTAAGGTACAAACTGCATCTCCCTAGCATTTTTGGTTGCAGAGTTATTCCAGAGCGTAGCTGAAAGTTTTTAATTTTCCGGCCTATTTTTTAAATGACCCCCTTATTGTTGGTTGGAACCCTGACTGCGCCGTGTCTTTTTATGTGCTGTATACACGCACAGTGTACGTCAATTTCTAATGGGTGCCTGCTCGCGCCGTCGCATCTGGCCCCGCCTTAAAAATCGTCAGAGCTTTAAGTTTGGTACGAGAGGAAATCCCTTGAACATGGCAATCCTGTGGTGGTAAAATTTTGAAGATTGAGCAGGATACTGGGATCGAATTTACCCGTTGTACATTTTGTGTTTCTCTCCGACAGCTCTGTGCGCAAAACTCCCATAGTGGAGGCTGTTGAAATCGTTTCTGAGCAACCCCGCCTACTTGAGCTTTTTCCTATCAAGAAGTGTGCAAGTCGCCCTAAACCTTTAAAAAATTGACGCAGGAATATGCCAGCATGACTAAGGTACAAACTGCATCTCCCTAGCATTTTTGGTTCCAGAGTTATTCCAGAGTGTAGCTGAAAGTTTTTAATTGTCCGGCCTATTTTTTCAATGACCCCCTTATTGTTGGTTGGAACCCTGACTGCGCCGTGTCTTTGTATACGCTGTTTACACGCACAGTGTACGTTAACTTCAAATGGGTGCCTGGTCGCGCCGTCGCACCTGGCCCCGCCTTAAAAATCGTCAGAGCTTTAAGTTTGGTACGAGAGGAAAGCTTTTGAACATGGCAATCCTGTGGTGGTAAAATTTTGAAGATTGAGCAGGATACTGGGATCGAAATTACCCGTTGTACATTTTGTTTTTCTCTCCGACAGCTCTGTGCGCAAAACTCCCATAGTGGAGGCTGTTGAAATCGTTTCTGAGCAACCCCGACTACTTGAGCTTTTTCCTATCAAGAAGTGTGCAAGTCGCCCTAAACCTTTAACAAATTGACGCAGGAATATGCCAGCATGACTAAGGTACAAACTGCATCTCCTTAGCATTTTTGGTTACAGAGTTATTCCAGAGCGTAGCTGAAAGTTTTTAATTGTCCGGCCTATTTTTTCAATGACCCCCTTATTGTTGGTTGGAACCCTGACTGCGCCGTGTTTTTGTATACGCTGTATACACGCACAGTGTACGTCAATTTCTAATGGGTGCCTGCTCGCGCCGTCGCATCTGGCCCCGCCTTAAAAATCGTCAGAGCTTTAAGTTTGGTACGAGAGGAAAGCCCTTGAACATGGCAATCCTGTGGTGGTAAAATTTTGAAGATTGAGCAGGATACTGGGATCGAAATTACCCGTTGTACATTTTGTTTTTCTCTCCGACAGCTCTGTGCGCAAAACGCCCATAGTGGAGGCTGTTGAAATCGTTTCTGAGCAACCCCGCCTACTTGAGCTTTTTCCTATCAAGAAGTGTGCAAGTCGCCCTAAACCTTTAGGAAATTGACGCAGGAATATGCCAGCATGACTAAGGTACAAACTGCATCTCCCTAGCATTTTCGGTTCCAGAGTTGTTCCAGAGCGTAGCTGAAAGTTTTTAATTGTCCGGCCTATTTTTTCAATGACCCCCTTATTGTTGGTTGGAACCCTGACTGCGCCGTGTCTTTGTATACGCTGTATACACGCACAGTGTACGTTAACTTCAAATGGGTGCCTGGTCGCGCCGTCGCACCTGGCCCCGCCTTAAAAATCGTCAGAGCTTTAAGTTTGGTACGAGAGGAAAGCTTTTGAACATGGCAATCCTGTGGTGGTAAAATTTTGAAGATTGAGCAGGATACTGGGATCGAAATTACCCGTTGTACATTTTGTTTTTCTCTCCGACAGCTCTGTGCGCAAAACTCCCATAGTGGAGGCTGTTGAAATCGTTTCTGAGCAACCCCGCCTACTTGAGCTTTTTCCTATCAAGAAGTTTGCAAGTCGCCCTGAACCTTTAAGAAATGGACGCAGGAATATGCCAGCATGACTAAGGTACAAACTGCATCTCCCTAGCATTTTTGGTTCCAGAGTTATTCCAGAGCGTAGTTGAAAGTTTTTAAATGTCCGGCCTATTTTTTAAATGACCCCCTTATTGTTGGTTGGAACCCTGACTGCGCCGTGTCTTTTTATGTGCTGTATACACGCACAGTGTACGTCAATTTCTAATGGGTGCCTGCTCGCGCCGTCGCATCTGGCCCCGCTTTAAAAATCGTCAGAGCTTTAAGTTTGGTACGAGAGGAAAGCCCTTGAACATGGCAATCCTGTGGTGGTAAAATTTTGAAGATTGAGCAGGATACTGGGATCGAATTTACCCGTTGTACATTTTGTGTTTCTCTCCGACAGCTCTGTGCGCAAAACTCCCATAGTGGAGGCTGTTGAAATCGTTTCTGAGCAACCCCGCCTACTTGAGCTTTTTCCTATCAAGAAGTGTGCAAGTCGCCCTAAACCTTTAAAAAATTGACGCAGGAATATGCCAGCATGACTAAGGTACAAACTGCATCTCCCTAGCATTTTTGGTTCCAGAGTTATTCCAGAGCGTAGCTGAAAGTTTTTAATTGTCCGGCCTATTTTTTCAATGACCCCCTTATTGTTGGTTGGAACCCTGACTGCGCCGTGTCTTTGTATACGCTGTTTACACGCACAGTGTACGTTAACTTCAAATGGGTGCCTGGTCGCGCCGTCGCACCTGGCCCCGCCTTAAAAATCGTCAGAGCTTTAAGTTTGGTACGAGAGGAAAGCTTTTGAACATGGCAATCCTGTGGTGGTAAAATTTTGAAGATTGAGCAGGATACTGGGATCGAAATTACCCGTTGTACATTTTGTTTTTCTCTCCGACAGCTCTGTGCGCAAAACTCTCATAGTGGAGGCTGTTGAAATCGTTTCTGAGCAACCCCGACTACTTGAGCTTTTTCCTATCAAGAAGTGTGCAAGTCGCCCTCAACCTTTAACAAATTGACGCAGGAATATGCCAGCATGACTAAGGTACAAACTGCATCTCCCTAGCATTTTTGGTTCCAGAGTTATTCCAGAGCGTAGCTGAAAGTTTTTAATTGTCCGGCCTATTTTTTCAATGACCCCCTTATTGTTGGTTGGAACCCTGACTGCGCCGTGTTTTTGTATACGCTGTATACACGCACAGTGTACGTCAATTTCTAATGGGTGCCTGCTCGCGCCGTCGCATCTGGCTCCGCCTTAAAAATCGTCAGAGCTTTAAGTTTGGTACGAGAGGAAAGCCCTTGAACATGGCAATCCTGTGGTGGTAAAATTATGAAGATTGAGCAGGATACTGGGATCGAAATTACCCGTTGTACATTTTGTTTTTCTCTCCGACAGCTCTGTGCGCAAAACTCCCATAGTAGAGGCTGTTGAAATCGTTTCTGAGCAACCCCGCCTACTTGAGCTTTTTCCTATCAAGAAGTGTGCAAGTCGCCCTAAACCTTTAAGAAATTGACGCAGGAATATGCCAGCATGACTAAGGTACAAACTGCATCTCCCTAGCATTTTTGGTTCCAGAGTTATTCCAGAGCGAAGCTGAAAGTTTTTAAATGTCCGGCCTATTTTTTCAATGACCCCCTTATTGTTGGTTGGAACCCTGACTGCGCCGAGTCTTTGTATACGCTGTATACACGCACAGTGTACGTCAATTTCTAATGGGTGCCTGCTCGCGCCGTCGCATCTGGCTCCGCATTAAAAATCGTCAGAGCTTCAAGTTTGGTACGAGAGGAAAGCCCTTGAACATGGCAATCCTGTGGTGGTAAAATTTTGAAAATTGAGCAGGATACTGGGATCGAAATTACCCGTTGTACATTTTGTGTTTCTCTCCGACAGCTCTGTGCGCAAAACTCCCATAGTAGAGGCTGTTGAAATCGTTTCTGAGCAACCCCGCCTACTTGAGCTTTTTCCTATCAAGAAGTGTGCAAGTCGCCCTGAACCTTTAAAAAATGGACGCAGGAATATGCCAGCATGACTCAGGTACAAACTTCATCTCCCTAGCATTTTTGGTTCCAGAGTTATTCCAGAGCGTAGCTGAAAGTTTTTAAATGTCCGGCCTATTTTTTAAATGACCCCCTTATTGTTGGTTGGAACCCTGACTGCGCCGTGTCTTTGTATACGCTGTATACACGCACAGTGTACGTCAATTTCTAATGGGTGCCTGCTCGCGCCGTCGCATCTGGCTCCGCCTTAAAAATCGTCAGAGCTTTAAGTTTGGTACGAGTGGAAAGCCCTTGAACATGGCAATCCTGTGGTGGTAAAATTATGAAGATTGAGCAGGATACTGGGATCGAAATTACCCGTTGTACATTTTGTTTTTCTCTCCGACAGCTCTGTGACCAAAACTCCCATAGTAGAGGCTGTTGAAATCGTTTCTGAGCAACCCCGCCTACTTGAGCTTTTTCCTATCAAGAAGTGTGCAAGTCGCCCTGAACCTTTAAAAAATGGACGCAGGAATATGCCAGCATGACTCAGGTACAAACTGCATCTCCCTAGCATTTTTGGTTCCAGAGTTATTCCAGAGCGTAGCTGAAAGTTTTTAAATGTCCGGCCTATTTTTTAAATGACCCCCTTATTGTTGGTTGGAACCCTGACTGCGCCGTGTCTTTTTATGTGCTGTATACACGCACAGTGTACGTCAATTTCTAATGGGTGCCTGCTCGCGCCGTCGCATCTGGCCCCGCTTTAAAAATCGTCAGAGCTTTAAGTTTGGTACGAGAGGAAAGCCCTTGAACATGGCAATCCTGTGGTGGTAAAATTTTGAAAATTGAGCAGGATACTGGGATCGAAATTACCCGTTGTACATTTTGTGTTTCTCTCCGACAGCTCTGTGCGCAAAACTCCCATAGTGGAGGCTGTTGAAATCGTTTCTGAGCAACCCCGCCTACTTGAGCTTTTTCCTATCAAGAAGTGTGCAAGTCGCCCTAAACCTTTAACAAATTGACGCAGGAATATGCCAGCATGACTAAGGTACAAACTGCATCTCCCTAGCATTTTTGGTTCCAGAGTTATTCCAGAGCGTAGCTGAAAGTTTTTAATTGTCCTGCCTAATTTTTCAATGACCCCCTTATTGTTGGTTGGAACCCTGACTGCGCCTTGTCTTTGTATACGCTGTAAACACGCACAGTGTACGTTAACTTCAAATGGGTGCCTGCTCGCGCCGTCGCACCTGGCCCCGCCTTAAAAATCGTCAGAGCTTTAAGTTTGGTACGAGAGGAAAGCCCTTGAACATGGCAATCCTGTGGTGGTAAAATTTTGAAGATTGAGCAGGATACTGGGATCGAAATTACCCGTTGTACATTTTGTTTTTCTCTCCGACAGCTCTGTGCGCAAAACTCCCATAGTGGAGGCTGTTGAAATCGTTTCTGAGCAACCCCGCCTACTTGAGCTTTTTCCTATCAAGAAGTGTGCAAGTCGCCCTAAACCTTTAACAAATTGACGCAGGAATATGCCAGCATGACTAAGGTACAAACTGCATCTCCCTAGCATTTTTGGTTCCAGAGTTATTCCAGAGCGTAGCTGAAAGTTTTTAATTGTCCGGCCTATTTTTTCAATGACCCCCTTATTGTTGGTTGGAACCCTGACTGCGCCGTGTTTTTGTATACGCTGTATACACGCACAGTGTACGTTAACTTCAAATGGGTGCCTGCTCGCGCCGTCGCACCTGGCCCCGCTTTAAAAATCGTCAGAGCTTTAAGTTTGGTACGAGAGGAAAGCCCTTGAACATGGCAATCCTGTGGTGGTAAAATTTTGAAGATTGAGCAGGATACTGGGATCGAAATTACCCGTTGTACATTTTGTTTTTCTCCCCGACAGCTCTGTGCGCAAAACTCCCATAGTGGAGGCTGTTGAAATCGTTTCTGAGCAACCCCGCCTACTTGAGCTTTTTGCTATCAAAAAGTGTGCAAGTCGCCCTAAACCTTTAAAAAATGGACGCAGGAATATGCCAGCATGACTAAGGTACAAACTGCATCTCCCTAGCATTTTTGGTTCCAGAGTTATTCCAGAGCGTAGCTGAAAGTTTTTAATTTTCCGGCCTATTTTTTCAATGACCCCCTTATTGTTGGTTGGAACCCTGACTGCGCCGTGTCTTTGTATACGCTGTATACATGCACAGTGTACGTTAACTTCAAATGGGTGCCTCTTCGCGCCGTCGCATCTGGCCCCGCCTTAAAAATCGTCAGAGCTTTAACTTTGGTACGAGAGGAAAGCCCTTGAACATGGCAATCCTGTGGTGGTAAAATTTTGAAGATTGAGCAGGATACTGGGATCGAAATTACCCGTTGTACATTTTGTTTTTCTCTCCGACAGCTCTGTGCGCAAAACTCCCATAGTGGAGGCTGTTGAAATCGTTTCTGAGCAACCCCGCCTACTTGAGCTTTTTCCTATCAAGAAGTGTGCAAGTCGCCCTAAACCTTTAACAAATTGACGCAGGAATATGCCAGCATGACTAAGGTACAAACTGCATCTCCCTAGCATTTTTGGTTCCAGAGTTATTCCAGAGCGTAGCTGAAAGTTTTTAATTGTCCGGCCAATTTTTTCAATGACCCCCTTATTGTTGGTTGGAACCCTGACTGCGCCGTGTCTTTTTATGTGCTGTATACACGCACAGTGTACGTCAATTTCTAATGGGTGCCTGCTCGCGCCGTCGCATCTGGCCCCGCTTTAAAAATCGTCAGAGCTTTAAGTTTGGTACGAGAGGAAAGCCCTTGAACATGGCAATCCTGTGGTGGTAAAATTTTGAAAATTGAGCAGGATACTGGGATCGAAATTACCCGTTGTACATTTTGTGTTTCTCTCCGACAGCTCTGTGCGCAAAACTCCCATAGTGGAGGCTGTTGAAATCGTTTCTGAGCAACCCCGCCTACTTGAGCTTTTTCCTATCAAGAAGTGTGCAAGTCGCCCTAAACCTTTAACAAATTGACGCAGGAATATGCCAGCATGACTAAGGTACAAACTGCATCTCCCTAGCATTTTTGGTTCCAGAGTTATTCCAGAGCGTAGCTGAAAGTTTTTAATTGTCCTGCCTAATTTTTCAATGACCCCCTTATTGTTGGTTGGAACCCTGACTGCGCCTTGTCTTTGTATACGCTGTAAACACGCACAGTGTACGTTAACTTCAAATGGGTGCCTGCTCGCGCCGTCGCACCTGGCCCCGCCTTAAAAATCGTCAGAGCTTTAAGTTTGGTACGAGAGGAAAGCCCTTGAACATGGCAATCCTGTGGTGGTAAAATTTTGAAGATTGAGCAGGATACTGGGATCGAAATTACCCGTTGTACATTTTGTTTTTCTCTCCGACAGCTCTGTGCGCAAAACTCCCATAGTGGAGGCTGTTGAAATCGTTTCTGAGCAACCCCGCCTACTTGAGCTTTTTCCTATCAAGAAGTGTGCAAGTCGCCCTAAACCTTTAACAAATTGACGCAGGAATATGCCAGCATGACTAAGGTACAAACTGCATCTCCCTAGCATTTTTGGTTCCAGAGTTATTCCAGAGCGTAGCTGAAAGTTTTTAATTGTCCGGCCTATTTTTTCAATGACCCCCTTATTGTTGGTTGGAACCCTGACTGCGCCGTGTTTTTGTATACGCTGTATACACGCACAGTGTACGTTAACTTCAAATGGGTGCCTGCTCGCGCCGTCGCACCTGGCCCCGCTTTAAAAATCGTCAGAGCTTTAAGTTTGGTACGAGAGGAAAGCCCTTGAACATGGCAATCCTGTGGTGGTAAAATTTTGAAGATTGAGCAGGATACTGGGATCGAAATTACCCGTTGTACATTTTGTTTTTCTCTCCGACAGCTCTGTGCGCAAAACTCCCATAGTGGAGGCTGTTGAAATCGTTTCTGAGCAACCCCGCCTACTTGAGCTTTTTGCTATCAAAAAGTGTGCAAGTCGCCCTAAACCTTTAAAAAATGGACGCAGGAATATGCCAGCATGACTAAGGTACAAACTGCATCTCCCTAGCATTTTTGGTTCCAGAGTTATTCCAGAGCGTAGCTGAAAGTTTTTAATTTTCCGGCCTATTTTTTCAATGACCCCCTTATTGTTGGTTGGAACCCTGACTGCGCCGTGTCTTTGTATACGCTGTATACATGCACAGTGTACGTTAACTTCAAATGGGTGCCTCTTCGCGCCGTCGCATCTGGCCCCGCCTTAAAAATCGTCAGAGCTTTAACTTTGGTACGAGAGGAAAGCCCTTGAACATGGCAATCCTGTGGTGGTAAAATTTTGAAGATTTAACAGGATACTGGGATCGAAATTACCCGTTGTACATTTTGTTTTTCTCTCCGACAGCTCTGTGCGCAAAACTCCCATAGTGGAGGCTGTTGAAATCGTTTCTGAGCAACCCCGCCTACTTGAGGTTTTTCCTATCAAGAAGTGTGCAAGTCGCCCTAAACCTTTAACAAATTGACGCAGGAATATGCCAGCATGACTAAGGTACAAACTGCATCTCCCTAGCATTTTTGGTTCCAGAGTTAGTCCAGAGCGTAGCTGAAAGTTTTTAATTGTCCGGCCTATTTTTTCAATGACCCCCTTATTGTTGGTTGGAACCCTGACTGCGCCGTGTCTTTGTATACGCTGTAAACACGCACAGTGTACGTTAACTTCAAATGGGTGCCTGCTCGCGCCGTCGCACCTGGCCCCGCCTTAAAAATCGTCAGAGCTTTAACTTTGGTACGAGAGGAAAGCCCTTGAACATGGCAATCCTGTGGTGGTAAGATTTTGAAGATTGAGCAGGATACTGGGATCGAAATTACCCGTTGTACATTTTGTTTTTCTCTCCGACAGCTCTGTGCGCAAAACTCCCATAGTGGAGGCTGTTGAAATCGTTTCTGAGCAACCCCGCCTACTTGAGCTTTTTCCTATCAAGAAGTGTGCAAGTCGCCCTAAACCTTTAAAAAATGGACGCAGGAATATGGCAGCATGACTAAGGTACAAACTGCATCTCCCTAGCATTTTTGGTTCCAGAGTTATTCCAGAGCGTAGCTGAAAGTTTTTAATTTTCCGGCCTATTTTTTCAATGACCCCCTTATTGTTGGTTGGAACCCTGACTGCGCCGTGTCTTTGTATACGCTGTATACACGCACAGTGTACGTTAACTTCAAATGGGTGCCTCTTCGCGCCGTCGCATCTGGCCCCGCCTTAAAAATCGTCAGAGCTTTAACTTTGGTACGAGAGGAAAGCCCTTGAACATGGCAATCCTGTGGTGGTAAAATTTTGAAGATTGAGCAGGATACTGGGATCGAAATTACCCGTTGTACATTTTGTTTTTCTCTCCGACAGCTCTGTGCGCAAAACTCCCATAGTGGAGGCTGTTGAAATCGTTTCTGAGCAACCCCGCCTACTTGAGCTTTTTCCTATCAAAAAGTGTGCAAGTCGCCCTAAACCTTTAAAAAATGGACGCAGGAATATGCCAGCATGACTAAGGTACAAACTGCATCTCCCTAGCATTTTTGGTTCCAGAGTTATTCCAGAGCGTAGCTGAAAGTTTTTAATTTTCCGGCCTATTTTTTCAATGACCCCCTTATTGTTGGTTGGAACCCTGACTGCGCCGTGTCTTTGTATACGCTGTATACATGCACAGTGTACGTTAACTTCAAATGGGTGCCTCTTCGCGCCGTCGCATCTGGCCCCGCCTTAAAAATCGTCAGAGCTTTAACTTTGGTACGAGAGGAAAGCCCTTGAACATGGCAATCCTGTGGTGGTAAAATTTTGAAGATTGAGCAGGATACTGGGATCGAAATTACCCGTTGTACATTTTGTTTTTCTCTCCGACAGCTCTGTGCGCAAAACTCCCATAGTGGAGGCTGTTGAAATCGTTTCTGAGCAACCCCGCCTACTTGAGCTTTTTCCTATCAAGAAGTGTGCAAGTCGCCCCAAACCTTTAACAAATTGACGCAGGAATATGCCAGCATGACTAAGGTACAAACTGCATCCCCCTAGCATTTTTGGTTCCAGAGTTAGTCCAGAGCGTAGCTGAAAGTTTTTAATTGTCCGGCCTATTCTTTCAATGACCCCCTTATTGTTGGTTGGAACCCTGACTGCGCCGTGTCTTTGTATACGCTGTAAACACGCACAGTGTACGTTAACTTCAAATGGGTGCCTGCTCGCGCCGTCGCACCTGGCCCCGCCTTAAAAATCGTCAGAGCTTTAAGTTTGGTACGAGAGGAAAGCCCTTGAACATGGCAATCCTGTGGTGGTAAAATTTTGAAGATTGAGCAGGATACTGGGATCGAAATTACCCGTTGTACATTTTGTTTTTCTCTCCGACAGCTCTGTGCGCAAAACTCCCATAGTGGAGGCTGTTGAGATCGTTTCTGAGCAACCCCGCCTACTTGAGCTTTTTCCTATCAAGAAGTGTGCAAGTCGCCCTAAACCTTTAACAAATTGACGCAGGAATATGCCAGCATGACTAAGGTACAAACTGCATCTCCCTAGCATTTTTGGTTCCAGAGTTATTCCAGAGCGTAGCTGAAAGTTTTTAATTGTCCGGCCTATTTTTTCAATGACCCCCTTATTGTTGGTTGGAACCCTGACTGCGCCGTGTCTTTGTATACGCTGTAAACACGCACAGTGTACGTTAACTTCAAATGGGTGCCTGCTCGCGCCGTCGCACCTGGCCCCGCCTTAAAAATCGTCGGAAGCTTCAAGTTTGGTACGAGAGGAAAGCCCTTGAACATGGCAATCCTGTGGTGGTAAAATTTTGAAGATTGAGCAGGATACTGGGATCGAAATTACCCGTTGTACATTTTGTTTTTCTCTCCGACAGCTCTGTGCGCAAAACTCCCATAGTGGAGGCTGTTGAAATCGTTTCTGAGCAACCCCGCCTACTTGAGCTTTTTCCTATCAAAAAGTGTGCAAGTCGCCCTAAACCTTTAAAAAATGGACGCAGGATTATGCCAGCATGACTAAGGTACAAACTGCATCTCCCTAGCATTTTTGGTTCCAGAGTTATTCCAGAGCGTAGCTGAAAGTTTTTAATTGTCCGGCCTATTTTTTCAATGACCCCCTTATTGTTGGTTGGAACCCTGACTGCGCCGTGTCTTTGTATACGCTGTAAACACGCACAGTGTACGTTAACTTCAAATGGGTGCCTGCTCGCGCCGTCGCACTTGGCCCCGCCTTAAAAATCGTCAGAGCTTTAAGTTTGGTACGAGAGGAAAGCCCTTGAACATGGCAATCCTGTGGTGGTAAAATTTTGAAGATTGAGCAGGATACTGGGATCGAAATTACCCGTTGTACATTTTGTTTTTCTCTCCGACAGCTCTGTGCGCAAAACTCCCATAGTGGAGGCTGTTGAAATCGTTTCTGAGCAACCCCGCCTACTTGAGGTTTTTCCTATCAAGAAGTGTGCAAGTCGCCCTAAACCTTTAACAAATTGACGCAGGAATATGCCAGCATGACTAAGGTACAAACTGCATCTCCCTAGCATTTTTGGTTCCAGAGTTATTCCAGAGCGTAGCTGAAAGTTTTTAATTGTCCGGCCTATTTTTTCAATGACCCCCTTATTGTTGGTTGGAACCCTGACTGCGCCGTGTCTTTGTATACGCTGTATACATGCACAGTGTACGTTAACTTCAAATGGGTGCCTCTTCGCGCCGTCGCATCTGGCCCCGCCTTAAAAATCGTCAGAGCTTTAACTTTGGTACGAGAGGAAAGCCCTTGAACATGGCAATCCTGTGGTGGTAAAATTTTGAAGATTGAGCAGGATACTGGGATCGAAATTACCCGTTGTACATTTTGTTTTTCTCTCCGACAGCTCTGTGCGCAAAACTCCCATAGTGGAGGCTGTTGAAATCGTTTCTGAGCAACCCCGCCTACTTGAGCTTTTTCCTATCAAGAAGTGTGCAAGTCGCCCTCAACCTTTAAAAAATGGACGCAGGAATATGCCAGCATGACTAAGGTACAAACTGCATCTCCCTAGCATTTTTGGTTCCAGAGTTATTCCAGAGCGTAGCTGAAAGTTTTTAATTTTCCGGCCTATTTTTTCAATGATCCCCTTATTGTTGGTTGGAACCCTGACTGCGCCGTGTCTTTGTATACGCTGTATACACGCACAGTGTACGTCAACTTCAAATGGGTGCCTCTTCGCGCCGTCGCATCTGGCCCCGCCTTAAAAATCGTCAGAGCTTTAACTTTGGTACGAGAGGAAAGCCCTTGAACATGGCAATCCTGTGGTGGTAAAATTTTGAAGATTGAGCAGGATACTGGGATCGAAATTACCCGTTGTACATTTTGTTTTTCTCTCCGACAGCTCTGTGCGCAAAACTCCCATAGTGGAGGCTGTTGAAATCGTTTCTGAGCAACCCCGCCTACTTGAGCTTTTTCCTATCAAAAAGTGTGCAAGTCGCCCTAAACCTTTAAAAAATGGACGCAGGAATATGCCAGCATGACTAAGGTACAAACTGCATCCCCCTAGCATTTTTGGTTCCAGAGTTAGTCCAGAGCGTAGCTGAAAGTTTTTAATTGTCCGGCCTATTTTTTCAATGACCCCCTTATTGTTGGTTGGAACCCTGACTGCGCCGTGTCTTTGTATACGCTGTAAACACGCACAGTGTACGTTAACTTCAAATGGGTGCCTGCTCGCGCCGTCGCACCTGGCCCCGCCTTAAAAATCGTCAGAGCTTTAAGTTTGGTACGAGAGGAAAGCCCTTGAACATGGCAATCCTGTGGTGGTAAAATTTTGAAGATTGAGCAGGATACTGGGATCGAAATTACCCGTTGTACATTTTGTTTTTCTCTCCGACAGCTCTGTGCGCAAAACTCCCATAGTGGAGGCTGTTGAGATCGTTTCTGAGCAACCCCGCCTACTTGAGCTTTTTCCTATCAAGAAGTGTGCAAGTCGCCCTAAACCTTTAACAAATTGACGCAGGAATATGCCAGCATGACTAAGGTACAAACTGCATCTCCCTAGCATTTTTGGTTCCAGAGTTATTCCAGAGCGTAGCTGAAAGTTTTTAATTGTCCGGCCTATTTTTTCAATGACCCCCTTATTGTTGGTTGGAACCCTGACTGCGCCGTGTCTTTGTATACGCTGTAAACACGCACAGTGTACGTTAACTTCAAATGGGTGCCTGCTCGCGCCGTCGCACCTGGCCCCGCCTTAAAAATCGTCGGAAGCTTCAAGTTTGGTACGAGAGGAAAGCCCTTGAACATGGCAATCCTGTGGTGGTAAAATTTTGAAGATTGAGCAGGATACTGGGATCGAAATTACCCGTTGTACATTTTGTTTTTCTCTCCGACAGCTCTGTGCGCAAAACTCCCATAGTGGAGGCTGTTGAAATCGTTTCTGAGCAACCCCGCCTACTTGAGCTTTTTCCTATCAAAAAGTGTGCAAGTCGCCCTAAACCTTTAAAAAATGGACGCAGGAATATGCCAGCATGACTAAGGTACAAACTGCATCTCCCTAGCATTTTTGGTTCCAGAGTTATTCCAGAGCGTAGCTGAAAGTTTTTAATTGTCCGGCCTATTTTTTCAATGACCCCCTTATTGTTGGTTGGAACCCTGACTGCGCCGTGTCTTTGTATACGCTGTAAACACGCACAGTGTACGTTAACTTCAAATGGGTGCCTGCTCGCGCCGTCGCACTTGGCCCCGCCTTAAAAATCGTCAGAGCTTTAAGTTTGGTACGAGAGGAAAGCCCTTGAACATGGCAATCCTGTGGTGGTAAAATTTTGAAGATTGAGCAGGATACTGGGATCGAAATTACCCGTTGTACATTTTGTTTTTCTCTCCGACAGCTCTGTGCGCAAAACTCCCATAGTGGAGGCTGTTGAAATCGTTTCTGAGCAACCCCGCCTACTTGAGCTTTTTCCTATCAAGAAGTGTGCAAGTCGCCCTAAACCTTTAACAAATTGACGCAGGAATATGCCAGCATGACTAAGGTACAAACTGCATCTCCCTAGCATTTTTGGTTCCAGAGTTATTCCAGAGCGTAGCTGAAAGTTTTTAATTGTCCGGCCTATTTTTTCAATGACCCCCTTATTGTTGGTTGGAACCCTGACTGCGCCGTGTCTTTGTATACGCTGTATACATGCACAGTGTACGTTAACTTCAAATGGGTGCCTCTTCGCGCCGTCGCATCTGGCCCCGCCTTAAAAATCGTCAGAGCTTTAACTTTGGTACGAGAGGAAAGCCCTTGAACATGGCAATCCTGTGGTGGTAAAATTTTGAAGATTGAGCAGGATACTGGGATCGAAATTACCCTTTGTACATTTTGTTTTTCTCTCCGACAGCTCTGTGCGCAAAACTCCCATAGTGGAGGCTGTTGAAATCGTTTCTGAGCAACCCCGCCTACTTGAGCTTTTTCCTATCAAGAAGTGTGCAAGTCGCCCTCAACCTTTAAAAAATGGACGCAGGAATATGCCAGCATGACTAAGGTACAAACTGCATCTCCCTAGCATTTTTGGTTCCAGAGTTATTCCAGAGCGTAGCTGAAAGTTTTTAATTTTCCGGCCTATTTTTTCAATGACCCCCTTATTGTTGGTTGGAACCCTGACTGCGCCGTGTCTTTGTATACGCTGTATACACGCACAGTGTACGTCAACTTCAAATGGGTGCCTCTTCGCGCCGTCGCATCTGGCCCCGCCTTAAAAATCGTCAGAGCTTTAACTTTGGTACGAGAGGAAAGCCCTTGAACATGGCAATCCTGTGGTGGTAAAATTTTGAAGATTGAGCAGGATACTGGGATCGAAATTACCCGTTGTACATTTTGTTTTTCTCTCCGACAGCTCTGTGCGCAAAACTCCCATAGTGGAGGCTGTTGAAATCGTTTCTGAGCAACCCCGCCTACTTGAGCTTTTTCCTATCAAAAAGTGTGCAAGTCGCCCTAAACCTTTAAAAAATGGACGCAGGAATATGCCAGCATGACTAAGGTACAAACTGCATCTCCCTAGCATTTTTGGTTCCAGAGTTATTCCAGAGCGTAGCTGAAAGTTTTTAATTGTCCGGCCTATTTTTTCAATGACCCCCTTATTGTTGGTTGGAACCCTGACTGCGCCGTGTCTTTGTATACGCTGTAAACACGCACAGTGTACGTTCACTTCAAATGGGTGCCTGCTCGCGCCGTCGCACCTGGCCCCGCCTTAAAAATCGTCAGAGCTTTAAGTTTGGTACGAGAGGAAAGCCCTTGAACATGGCAATCCTGTGGTGGTAAAATTTTGAAGATTGAGCAGGATACTGGGATCGAAATTACCCGTTGTACATTTTGTTTTTCTCTCCGACAGCTCTGTGCGCAAAACTCCCATAGTGGAGGCTGTTGAAATCGTTTCTGAGCAACCCCGCCTACTTGAGCTTTTTCCTATCAAGAAGTGTGCAAGTCGCCCTAAACCTTTAACAAATTGACGCAGGAATATGCCAGCATGACTAAGGTACAAACTGCATCTCCCTAGCATTTTTGGTTCCAGAGTTATTCCAGAGCGTAGCTGAAAGTTTTTAATTGTCCGGCCTATTTTTTCAATGACCCCCTTATTGTTGGTTGGAACCCTGACTGCGCCGTGTCTTTGTATACGCTGTATACACGCACAGTGTACGTTGACTTCAAATGGGTGCCTCTTCGCGCCGTCGCATCTGGCCCCGCCTTAAAAATCGTCAGAGCTTTAACTTTGGTACGAGAGGAAAGCCCTTGAACATGGCAATCCTGTGGTGGTAAAATTTTGAAGATTGAGCAGGATACTGGGATCGAAATTACCCGTTGTACATTTTGTTTTTCTCTGCGACAGCTCTGTGCGCAAAACTCCCATAGTGGAGGCTGTTGAAATCGTTTCTGAGCAACCCCGCCTACTTGAGCTTTTTCCTATCAAGAAGTGTGCAAGTCGCCCTAAACCTTTAACAAATTGACGCAGGAATATGCCAGCATGACTAAGGTACAAACTGCATCTCCCTAGCATTTTTGGTTCCAGAGTTATTCCAGAGCGTAGCTGAAAGTTTTTAATTGTCCGGCCTATTTTTTCAATGACCCCCTTATTGTTGGTTGGAACCCTGACTGCGCCGTGTCTTTGTATACGCTGTAAACACGCACAGTGTACGTTAACTTCAAATGGGTGCCTGCTCGCGCCGTCGCACCTGGCCCCGCCTTAAAAATCGTCAGAGCTTTAAGTTTGGTACGAGAGGAAAGCCCTTGAACATGGCAATCCTGTGGTGGTAAAATTTCGAAGATTGAGCAGGATACTGGGATCGAAATTACCCGTTGTACATTTTGTTTTTCTCTCCGACAGCTCTGTGCGCAAAACTCCCATAGTGGAGGCTGTTGAAATCGTTTCTGAGCAACCCCGCCTACTTGAGCTTTTTCCTATCAAGAAGTGTGCAAGTCGCCCTAAACCTTTAACAAATTGACGCAGGAATATGCCAGCATGACTAAGGTACAAACTGCATCTCCCTAGCATTTTTGGTTCCAGAGTTATTCCAGAGCGTAGCTGAAAGTTTTTAATTGTCCGGCCTATTTTTTCAATGACCCCCTTATTGTTGGTTGGAACCCTGACTGCGCCGTGTTTTTGTATACGCTGTATACACGCACAGTGTACGTTAACTTCAAATGGGTGCCTGCTCGCGCCGTCGCACCTGGCCCCGCCTTAAAAATCGTCAGAGCTTTAAGTTTGGTACGAGAGGAAAGCCCTTGAACATGGCAATCCTGTGGTGGTAAAATTTTGAAGATTGAGCAGGATGCTGGGATCGAAATTACCCGTTGTACATTTTGTTTTTCTCTCCGACAGCTCTGTGCGCAAAACTCCCATAGTGGAGGCTGTTGAAATCGTTTCTGAGCAACCCCGCCTACTTGAGCTTTTTGCTATCAAGAAGTGTGCATGTCGCCCTAAACCTTTAAAAAATGGACGCAGGAATATGCCAGCATGACTAAGGTACAAACTGTATCTCCCTAGCATTTTTGGTTCCAGAGTTATTCCAGTGCGTAGCTGAAAGTTTTTAATTGTCCGGACTATTTTTTTCAACGACCCCCTGACTGCGCCGTGTCTTTGTATACGCTGTATACACGCACAGTGTACGTCAATTTCTAATGGGTGCCTGTTCGCGCCGTCGCATCTGGCCCCGCCTTAAAAATCGTCAGAGCTTTAAGTTTGGTACGAGAGGAAAGCCCTTGAATATGGCAATCCTGTGGTGGTAAAATTTTGAAGATTGAGCAGGATACTGGGATCGAAATTACCCGTTGTACATTTTGTTTTTCTCTCCGACAGCTCTGTGCGCAAAACTCCCATAGTGGAGGCTGTTGAAATCGTTTCTGAGCAACCCCGCCTACTTGAGCTTTTTCCGATAAAGAAGTGTGCAAGTCGCCCTAAACCTTTAACAAATGGACGCAGGAATATGCCAGCATGACTATTGTACAAACTGCATCTCCCTAACATTTTTGGTTCAAGAGTTATTCCAGAGCGTAGCTGAAAGTTTTTAATTGTCCGGCCTATTGTTTCAATGACCCCCTTATTGTTGGTTGGAACCCTGACTGCGCCGTGTCTTTGTATACGCTGTAAACACGCACAGTGTACGTCAATTTCTAATGGGTGCCTGCCCGCGCCGTCGCATCTGGCCCCGCCTTAAAAATCGTCAGGGCTTTAAGTTTGGTACGAGAGGAAAGCCCTTGAACATTGCAATCCTGTGGTGGTAAAATTTTGAAGATTGAGCAGGATACTGGGATCGAAATTACCCGTTGTACATTTTGTTTTTCTCTCCGACAGCTCTGTGCGCAAAACTCCCATAGTGGAGGCTGTTGAAATCGTTTCTGAGCAACCCCGCCTACTTGAGCTTTTTCCTATCAAGAAGTGTGCAAGTCGCACTAAACCTTTAAAAAATGGACGCAGGAATATGCCAGCATGACTAAGGTACAAACTGCATCTCCCTAGCATGTTTGGTTCCAGAGTTATTCCAGAGCGTAGCTGAAGGTTTTTAATTGTCCGGCCTATTTTTTCAATGACCCCCTTATTGTTGGTTGGAACCCTGACTGCGCCGTGTCTTTGTATACGCTGTATACACGCACAGTGTACGTCAATTTCTAATGGGTGCCTGCTCGCGCCGTCGCATCTGGCCCCGCCTTAAAAATCGTCAGAGCTTTAAGTTTGGTACGAGAGGAAAGCCCTTGAACATGGCAATCCTGTGGTGGTAAAATTTTGAAGATTGAGCAGGATACTGGAACCGAAATTACCCGTTGTACATTTTGTTTTTCTCTCCGACAGCTCTGTGCGCAAAACTCCCATAGTGGAGGCTGTTGAAATCGTTTCTGAGCAACCCCGCCTACTTGAGCTTTTTCCTATCAAGAAGTGTGCAAGTCGCCCTAAACCTTTAAAAAATGGACGCAGGAATATGCCAGCATGACTAAGGTACAAACAGCATCTCCCTAGCATTTTTGGTTCCAGGGTTATTCCAGAGCGTAGCTGAAAGTTTGTAATTGTCCGGCCTATTTTTTGAATGACCCCCTTATTGTTGGTTTGAGCCCTGACTGCGCCGTGTCTTTGTATACGCTGTATACACGCAAAGTGTACGTCAATTTCTAATGGGTGCCTGCTCGCGCCGTCGCATCTGGCCCCGCCTCAAAATCGTCAGAGCCTTAAGTTTTGTACGAGAGGAAAGCCCTTGAACATGGTAATCCTGTGGTGGTAAAATTTTGAAGATCGATCCTGATACTGGGATCGAAATTACCCGTTGTACATTTTGTTTTTCTCTCCGACAGCTCTGTGCACAAAACTCCCATAGTGGAGGCTGTTGAAATCGTTTCTGATCAACCCCGCCTACTTGAGCTTTTTTCTATCAAGAAGTGTGCAAGTCGCCCTAAACCTCTCAAAAATGGACGCAGGAATATGCCAGCATGACTAAGGTACAAACTGCATCTCCCTAGCATTTTTGGTTCCAGAGTTATTCCAGAGCGTAGCTGAAAGTTTTTAATTGTCCGGCCTATTTTTTCAATGACCCCCTTATTGTTGGTTGGAACCCTGACTGCGCCGTGTCTTTGTATACGCTGTATACACGCACAGTGTACGTCAATTTCTAATGGGTGCCTGCTCGCGCCGTCGCATCTGGCCCCGCTTTAAAAACCTCAGAGCTTTAAGTTTGGTACGAGAGGAAAGCCCTTGAATATGGCAATCCTGTGATGGTAAAATTTTGAAGATTGAGCAGGATACTGGGATTGAAATTACCCGTTGTACATTTTGTTTTTCTCTCCGACAGCTCTGTGCGCAAAACTCCCATAGTGGAGGCTGTTGAAATCGTTTCTGAGCAACCCCGCCTACTTAAGCTTTTTTCCATCAAGAAGTGTGCAAGTCGCCCTAAACCTTTTACAAATGGACGCAGGAATATGCCAGCATGACTAAGGTACAAACTGCATCTCCCTAGCATTTTTGGTTCCAGAGTTATTCCAGAGCGTAGCTGAAAGTTTTTAATTGTCCGGCCTATTTTTTCAATGACCCCCTTATCGTTGGTTGGAACCCTGACTGCGCCGTGTCTTTGTATACGCTGTATACACGCACAGTGTACGTCAATTTCTAATGGGTGCCTGCTCGCGCCGTCGCATCTGGCCCCGCCTTAAAAACCTCAGAGCTTTAAGTTTGGTACGAGAGGAAAGCCCTTGAACATGGCAATCCTGTGATGGTAAAATTTTGAAGATTGAGCAGGATACTGGGATCGAAATTACCCGTTGTACATTTTGTTTTTCTCTCCGACAGCTCTGTGCGCAAAACTCCCATAGTGGAGGCTGTTGAAATCGTTTCTGACCAATCCCGCCTACTTAAGCTTTTTCCTATCAAGAAGTGTGCAAGTCGCCCTAAACCTTTTACAAAAGGACGCAGGAATATGCCAGCATGACTAAGGTACAAACTGCATCTCCCTAGCATTTTTGGTTCTAGAGTTATTCCAGAGCTTAGCTGAAAGTTTTTAATTGTCCGGCCTATTTTTTCAATGACCCCCTTATTGTTGGTTGGAACCCTGATTGCGCCGTGTCTTTGTACACGCTGTGTACACGCACAGTGTACGTCAATTTCTAATGGGTGCCTGCTCGCGCCGTCGCATCTGGCCCCGCCTTAAAAACCTCAGAGCTTTAAGTTTGGTACGAGAGGAAAGCCCTTGAACATGGCAATCCTGTGATGGTAAAATTTTGAAGATTGAGCAGGATACTGGGATCGAAATTACCCGTTGTACATTTTGTTTTTCTCTCCGACAGCTCTGTGCGCAAAACTCCCATAGTGGAGGCTGTTGAAATCGTTTCTGACCAACCCCGCCTACTTAAGCTTTTTCCTATCAAGAAGTGTGCAAGTCGCCCTAAACCTTTTACAAATGGACGCAGGAATATGCCAGCATGACTAAGGTACAAACTGCATCTCCCTAGCGTTTTTGGTTCCAGAGTTATTCCAGAGCTTAGCTGAAAGTTTTTAATTGTCCGGCCTATTTTTTCAATGACCCCCTTATTGTTGGTTGGAACCCTGACTGCGCCGTGTCTTTGTACACGCTGTATACACGCACAGTGTACGTCAATTTCTAATGGGTGCCTGCTCGCGCCGTCGCATCTGGCCCCGCCTTAAAAACCTCAGAGCTTTAAGTTTGGTACGAGAGGAAAGCCCTTGAACATGGCAATCCTGTGATGGTAAAATTTTGAAGATTGAGCAGGATACTGGGATCGAAATTACCCGTTGTACATTTTGTTTTTCTCTCCGACAGCTCTGTGCGCAAAACTCCCAAATCGTTTCTGAGCAACCCCGCCTACTTGAGCTTTTTCCTATCAAGAAGTGTGCAAGTCGCACTAAACCTATAAAAAATGGACGCAGGAATATGCCAGCATGACTAAGGTACAGACTGCATCTCCCTAGCATTTTTGGTTCCAGAGTTATTCCAGAGCGTAGCTGAACGTTTTTAATTGTCCGGCCTATTTTTTCAATGACCCCCTTATTGTTGGTTGGAACCCTGACTGCGCCGTGTCTTTGTATACGCTGTATACACGCACAGTGTACGTCAATTTCTAATGGGTGCCTGCTCGCGCCGTCGCATCTGGCCCCGCCTTAAAAATCGTCAGAGCTTTAAGTTTGGTACGAGAGGAAAACCCTTGAACATGGCAATCCTGTGGTGGTAAAATCTTGAAGATTGAGCAGGATACTGGGATCGAAATTACCCGTTGTACATTTTGTTTTTCTCTCCGACAGCTCTGTGTACAGAACTCCCATAGTGGAGGCTGTTGAAATCGTTTCTGAGAAACCCCGCCTACTTGAGCTTGTTTCTATCAAGAAGTGTGCAAGTTGCCCTAAACCTTTACAAAATGGACGCAGGAATATGCCAGCATGACTTAGGTACAAACTGCATCTCCCTAGCATTTTTGGTTGCAGAGTTATTCCAGAGCGTAGCTGAAGGTTTTTAATTGGCCGGGCCTCTCTATTTTGGAATGATTATTATTTTTGGTTGGAATCCTGACTGCGCCGTGTCTTTGTATACGCTGTATACACGCCCAGTGTACGTCAATTTCTAATGGGTGCTTGCTCGCGCCGTCGCATCTGGCCCCGCCTCAAAATCGTCAGAGCATTAAGTTTTGTACGAGAGGAAAGCCCTTGAACATGGCAATCCTGTGGTGGTAAAAATTTGAAGATCGAGCCTGATACTGGGATCGAAATTACCCGTTGTACATTTTGTTTTTCTCTCCGACAGGTCTGTGCACAAAACTCCCATAGTGGAGGCTGTTGAAATCGTTTCTGATCAACCCCGCCTACTTGAGCTATTTTCTATCAAGAAGTGTGCAAGTCGCCCTAAACCTCTCAAAAATGGACGCAGGAGTAGTTTTAATGAACCACGCAACCCATTGGTTGCTATTATGTCTACTATCTGTGCACAAGCAGAAACTGTGCATTATTTGTGGTAAACCTTAAATGAATAATTGGGCTTATTATGTAAACACTAAGCTATAAATAGTTCATATTGTGTTCATTATTGTATGGACACCAGTTGATTCACTGTTACTTGCTTGTGATGATGTAAACGATTAGTTTGTTATTTGAGCAATGTTATAACTGCGATTATCAGAATGTTTTTTTTTTATAAATCTCATTGGGATTCGGGTACATGTATGAGCAGTCATTGACGAGTTAAGGCGCCTGCAGAATATTTGACATCAAGTTCTTCTGTATTTTAAAAAAAAATGTTCAATCTTGAAAAAAAAGCTTAAGTAAAAAGCTTAATTAATGAGAAAACTAAACAAAAAGCAAACAACAAAAAAATCCTGAAAAACACAAAAAAAAATTGCTTAGTGCATGCACAACTTCAGCAGCTACCCTAAATGTAAAAGTAACATAGCACTTTTGATATACTTACATGAAGTAAAATAATTTGTGAAAATTATCATTTTACTTTACTTTCATTCAATAGTTTAACAATTACACTCAGAAACCGGGCATGCAGTGACGGTTTAAGTTTTAAATATGCCAATAATGGTAAATTAATTTTGGTTTTAACCTTTTTTTTTGCTGAAAGAATTGCATGTGTATATTGCGACTACTATATTTCTACAGTACGAAGAGTACCATGCAAAATTAAAAACCGGATGTTTTTTTTTAAATGTTGATATAAACATAAAACCATTCCATTTCGAAGATAAAATTATTCAATATTTTGATTGGCGTGCTTTTTGTTTCTGTCAAAAGTCAGGGTTGTTTTATACATTGATTTTTAAATCAGCAGATTGGGTTGGTATGTTACGTAATGAAACTTGTTCCATCTCTTTTAAAGACAGTGGACACTATTGGTAATTGTCAAAGACTAGTCTTCCCTCTTGGTGTATCTCAACATACGCATACAATAAAAAAGCTCTGAAATTTGAGCTTGATTGGTCGTCGGAGTTGTGAGATAACTATGAAAGAAGAAAACACCCTTGTCACACGAAGTTGTGTGCTTTCAGATGCTTGGTTTCGAGACCTCAAATTCTAAACTTGAGGTCATGAAATCAAATTCGTGGTAAATTACTTCGTTCTCGAAAACTATGTCACTTCAGAGGGAGCCGTTCCTCACAATGTTTTATACTATCAACAGCTCCTCATTACTCATTACCATGTAAGGTTTTATGATAATAAATGTTTTGAGTAATTACCAATAGTGTCCACTGCCTTTAATGAGCGCTATCAATTATTTTGATTTGAATAATGATTGGTAATTTGCAGATTAAGGTTCATGTTTTATTTTATTAAAAACGTTTTACCTTAAACATGATTTTTGATGTGAGTTTATTATTTGTTGATCATTGTTCGGAAAAGCACTTGTGATAAGATATTTTTTATTATAATTCAAATTTCTACACCTTTATTGCAATTGTTGCACGTCACCAATATGGAAGTAAAAATGTACTGGATTAGGTTACTGGAGTTTGAACAATATTGCCTTTGGACTTGAGTTTATTTGTTAATGTTTTCTGGGGGAAACCAAACGTGGGATAAGTTATAACTTCAATTAGAATTAGATATGAATTAGATATGCTACAATTTTTGTTGTAAATGTCTACATGTTGTGTCAATAATATGGAAGTAAAAATTGAACCGATAAAGCAGGAGTCGAACCTTGGCGTTCTTTTAATTGGAGTTAAATTGGTTAAATATTGTTTGGGAAAACCAAATGTGGGGTGAGCCTATTAAATATTTTCATGTTCATGTTAGGTTTTCCTGCTTCCTTTATTTAATCTTATTGTGTTTGTATTCAGTTAATTTGGGTGATTCTCAACCTTAAAGGCCCGGCCCCACTGCAGCGAGAACGAGAACGAGAACGATATTGACGCAAAGAGAACGCATTCTTTTGGTTGAATGAGCGTGTGCGTATTCTGCGTGGAGCAATTCAACCAATAGAACGCGTTCTCTTTGTGCCGTGAACGTTATCGTTTTCGTTATCGCTGCAGTGAGACTCGGCTAAAGATTGTTTGGTCTTTGCTGTCAACATTTGAATAATGCATAACGTTAAGGCAATTGATACTTATTGGTCATTATTCAATAATTGTTGGCATAAAAACTTACTTGGTAACGATCATTGAATAGTAGTTTTTGAGAAAGGTGCAATTTCTCACTAAAGTAATATTTGAATTGAATAACATACCTCGGCCGAGATCTTGAATTCAAGGCGTCTGAAAGCACACAACTGGTGCGACGATGGTGTCTTTCTATAATTATATTATATCGCAACTGAGTCCAAATTTTCATAAGTTTGTTCTGTATGCATATGTTGAGAAACACCAAGTAAGAAGGCTGATTTGACAGTATTATCAAAGGTGTCCTTCAAGAAAGCACATCGACTTAAAAGCAGAAACATAGAGATACGCCGTAATTCTACGTGTCTGTACATCAGACGTCTGGAATGAATAAGCTTTCCATAACTGTGTTTTGAATTTGTTTTGATTTGTCCGAGGTGATGTTTGTCAGCTCTGCGCCCATACCACATCTGACCAATCAAAACATAGCTATGAGAAGCTTATGTCACTGCACGTTTATCCAATGAAATAATTTTATCAAATGTAATCACTGGTTCTCAAAAGCAGGTACCTGCGGATAAAGACAGGGGTCACAGGCCAAGTTTATGTGATACTCTGAGCGAGTTCGCTCGTCCCCAGCGCCATGCTTTCACCAAAGGCGCTGGGATGGGCAAAAGTATCATGCACTGTCATAGGTTTAGAAATGCGCAGTCCCATCATGCATCACATTCACACTGCACCATCATTTCTATGCACTATACGCATGACGTACTTCCTGAACAAGAATCTGTTCAAGCGATTAGCCCATCCCAGTCCTGGATAGACTGGCCACTGGGGCCGAGCGAACTGAACGAGTGGGATTGGTAACCTTTGAGTTGACGAGACGCGTGTTCACTTTGACCAATATAATGGCATTAGTCTACTCTATCAGCACCCATGAGATGCCACTGCTGCACATTGATGTGACTTTTCCCCCAAACAGAGCAGAGCAAAGTTGCTTACACAATTTAAAAGTTGTTAAGTTCAAACATGAGTTATGGGCAAATATAACACTATTGTTGAGTCGGGTTTTCGACCCACTTGACGTTGGCCATTTGCCCATATGATACTGGCGAGTGGAGATACAGTGACTATCGTCAGGAATTTACTAAAACACATGAAGTGTGCACCATAACTAGTTGACTAAAAGCTCACTGGTACCAGCCCATTAATTATAGTATTGAGACCCAATACTGGATCAATATTAGAGAGCTGCTTTAGGCTGGAAGTTTTGTTTGACAATTTTCTGCTTAGTGACAATGGGCATTGAGCACGAGCACGTTCCGCAATATTTCACAATATTAACAAGAACCTGTGATATTCAAGTGCGCAGTGACGCCGTAACTCGCCCGTTTACGCCTTAGAGACACTGGACACTATTGGTAGTCACAGACCAGCCGTCGATTTCACAAAGAGTTAGGACGAGTAACTCGCCCTAAGTATTAATCTTAAAGTCTGCATGCTACAGTGCAGGGTTGAGACTCGTCCTAAGTCATAATATTAGTCTTAAGTTAGGAAGAGTTTTGTGAAATCGACGGCAGTCTTCTCACATATCTCAACAGCACAAACACAACAAAATTTGAACTCAATTGGTCGTCGAAGTTTGAGATGATAATGGAAGAAAAAACACCATTGTCACACGAAGTTGTGTACTTTCAGATGCTTGATTTCGGGACCTCAAAATCTAATTCTGAGGTCTCGAAATCAAATTCGTTGACAATTACTTCTTTTTCGAAAACAACGTTACTTCAGAGGTTTTATGCTTACAATTATTTTTAGAAATTACCAATAGTGTCCACTGCCTTTAAAAACTTTTTATCAGATAACACATCTGGTTGAAAACTGCTCATTATCATGAGTTCCCCGAGAGTTTTACAGCACAAGATTTTACTATGGTCCTCGCATGGGGAAACTCCCTTCTCTCTAAGGTCACAAAATCAGCCTGTTTTTTAGTGATTCAATGTTTTATAGGCAAACATATTGATGATCCGTGTTGATGATCCGATGTGGATTCGCGTGTCTCACAACCGAAGGACATGTTTTCGTGCTGTAAGATTTGAGAACCTGTGTCGACCACCATATAATGGAGTTTTGTTTGACAAAAACACCTACATACTTCTGGCACGTTAACTACAGTTGCATGCATCCCCTGATTGTTCATAAATATGCCCAATTCGGAACTTCACCGTACCTACTGACAAAAGATCGCACAAGCTCCGCAAGGAACAGCTGTAGCTCGCCTATTGTTGTAGCATGTGTACGCTTGGGTACCATATCGGGCAGCACATAGTTTGTTATATAGTACAATTGTATATGAACGGTCAATGTCTGCACTGCGCCTATAGTCTGCACTGATCTACTGGAACGTTCAATGAGTTGCCTCAATGATCTTTGCTGCTTTGACCACACCCTTGAATGCACGTATGCCTTTAGATATTTACGAACGTCATTACAAGCTTTCTACGCCATGTCTTCATGTTATCAACACATTCGCATACAGACTTTTCCGACTGAAGAGGGACGCTGTACATTGGATACATGTATAGTTTTTAACAGTTTAAGGGCTCACATTTCTATTTATCCCTGCATTATGAGAGATAGCCATGTGTGCAATATGCATACAGGAAGCTGGATTGTTCCGAACGAGGCAAAATGTGGTTTGTGCCAACAAATCTGACGCTGATTTGGTAGCAGGACGCCAAAAGAACGCAATGGAAACCCAACACAACTGATTGGTGGTGATCCCGAATATGGGGAAGACATGCACATAATCTCACATATCTGCAGAGCAGCAAAACACCGTCAATACCGAAGAGGAAGAGGTGTTGAACGACATAGATCGCCAGAAATGCCAGAGACGAGATTCCCGGTATCAAAGGTATGACCCTACACCATCTTCCCGATCGCAACCTGTACAAGGTAGGTCTACACACGATTTTATATCCACTTTTAATAACCAGGTGCGTCATTGCGCAGGCACGCCTATAGTTGTATTGTACTGTCTGCAAAACTAATACGGATAATTTCCCGTATAATGCCACCACCTTTTCACTCATTACAAAAAAGGATGCTCAATTGAGGTATACTTGGATACTACATTATTTCATGTCTGATGAAAAAGTGTTGGCGCCATACGGAAACATCCCCTCTCTCCAATCAAAATTACATGAGAAGTTCTTTGAAGGGTCTATGTAACTTTTGTAAAACAGGAAACACAATGTCCACAGATTTACACAAGACTAACACAGTTTGAAGATAATGATAGCAGAAAGCTTCCCTGAAAATATTACGTGCTGAGGTGCTATAGTTTTTGGGAAATAAGTAAAACAATGTCATGAAAATAATTTTGGTCTCATGAGACGAATATTATTTTAATCATTTACAAACGTACTTTCATGACATTGTTTTACTAACTTCTCAAAAACTACAGCACCTCAGTTAGTGGTATTGGAAGGGAAGCTTTCCACTATCATTTTCTATAAACCCTGTAAGTTTAATGTAAATCTATTGACATTATTTTTGAAAAAGGTACCCAAATCCAATTTGACATGCAGGACATTTCAAAGGGTCAGCCAACATAAATGCACCAACAGTTTAAACAAATGATGTTAAAAGGCACACCATAATCACTAAATACTTTCTTGAAAAAGATCGTTTTGATATGAGATTTGAATTAATTTAGTGAGTGTAATAATGGACCGATCACGCTACCAATGTGATCACGTAACCTAGCTAGAATGGGTATATAAAAAACAAGGTTACACAGTAAAGACATGTGAAGACTCGTACCGATGGACCATAATCTGCTGTATTTTCGATAAATAACATTTTTAACTTTAACGAAGCTCTTTTTATAATGTTGAATGTTGTACTGATTTAAATCGCACTTTATACTGTTTGACAGTATTGTACCACACAAAAAAAGTTTCTTTTGAGAGTATGGTTAGACTACGTAAATTAATGGTTTGAGCGAGCTCACGCGCCGCGATTTTTCGCTCGTGCACGGCGTGAACTCGAGCTGTGCCATGTGAGACCAAGGAGCGCAATCGGTCTTTTTACGAATGTTATAAGGTGGCAAACTATTCCTTAAAAAACGATTGTCCAAGGCCCACACTTCGTGTATCACAACTTCTATATCAAATAACAAACCTGTGAAAATTTAGGCTCAGTCGGTCATCGGAGTCTGGAGAAAATAACGGAAAACCCACCCGTGTATCCGCGCGTTTCGCCGTGTCATAACATGTGTTTAAAATAAATCCGTAATTATAGCTAACGAGAATTGATATTGTTTTACTGTTTTCTCAAAAATTAAAGCATTTCATGGAATGATATTTCAAGGGAAGTCTTTCACCACTACCTTCTGTAAACCCTGTAAGTTATGTGTAAGTCTGTGAAGTTTTTTTTCTGTACCGAAAGGGTCCAATGGCTGTAAAGAGACTGGACAGTTTTGGTAATTACTTGTTTTTTCTACAAAATAATTGTTAGCATAAAAACTTTCTTAGTAACGAGCAATGGAGAGCTGTTGATAGTGAAATATTTTGTGAGAAACGGCTCCCTCTGAAGAAACGTAGGTTTTTGAGAAGGTAATTGTTTTCACTAAATAGTTTGAATTGAGTGCGATACCTCCGCTGAAGTCTCGAATTCAAGCATTTAAAAGCACACAACTTTGTGTGACAAGGTTTTTTTTATTCCATCATTAAGTTCGACCACCAATGAGTTCAAAATTTCACAGGTTTATGTTTTTATGTTCATATTGAGGTGTACCAAGTAAGAAGGCCGGCCTTTGACAATTGCCCAAGGTGTCTAGTGGCTTTGAAGGAACACGTTGCCTTCGATTGGTCTGTAAAAAGCGTTTGTAACAATTTTTTAAAAATGCGTATGGTTAGAAAGATGTTTTAAAAGTAGAATACAATGATCTACACAAGTTTGGCTCGAAGTTGCGAGGTTTGCCTTTTACTGTGCGAACTAACACGGTCGGCCAGTCAAAACTTTGACTCCCATAAATGGCAGAGCGTGTTAGTCGACGAGGCATGTTTGTGTGGATCATTGTGTACTACTTTTTACACAACTTTTTCCCCATGTGCAATTCATAACAAACGGTTACAAACGCTTTTCAAAGACCAACTCGACCGATCCAAGGCAACCTGTTCATTTAAGTAAATGGGAGCAGCATGTAAACATAACAAAAAACACGTGTAAACTTTTTAAATCAGTCCAAACTTATATAAATTAACGATGCATGGGTGACTTATGGCCTATTGGACCATATTTTGATCTACCATAGTGGAGGTTGTTAAAATCTGAACATGGCAATCCTGTGGTGGTAAAATGTTGAAGATTGAGCATGATACTGGGATCGAAATTACCCGTTGTACATTTTGTTTTTCTCTCCGACATGTACAAAACTCCCATAGTGGAGGCTGTTGTAATCGTTTCTGAGCAACCCCGCCTAGTTGAGCTTTTTCTATCAAGAAGTGTGCAAGTCGCCCTAAACCTTAGGAGTATGCCAGCATGACTAAGGTACAAACTGCATCTCCCTAGCATTTTTGGTTCCAGAGTTATTCCAGAGCGAAGCTGAAAGTTTTTAATTGTCCTGCCTTATTTTTCAATGACCCCCTTATTGTTGGTTGGCACCCTGACTGCGCCGTGTCATTGTATACGCGTATAAACGCACAATGTACGTCAACTTAAAATGGGTGCCTGCTCGCGCCGTCGCATCTGGCCCCGCCTTAAAAATCGTCAGAGCATTAAGTTTTGTACGAGAGGAAAGCCCTTGAACATGGCAACCCTGTGGTGGTAAAATTGTGAAGAATGAGCAGGATACTGGGATCGAAATTACCCGTTGTACATTTTGTTTTTCTCTCCGACAGCTCTGTGCGCAAAACTCCCATAGTGGAGGCTGTTGAAATCGTTTCTGAGCAACCCCGCCTACTTGAGCTTTTTACTATCAAGAAGTGTTCAAGTCGTCCTAAACCTTTTATAAATGGACGCAGGAGTATGCCAGCATGACTAAGGTACAAACTGCATCTCCCTAGCATTTTTGGTTCCAGAGTTATTCCAGAGCGTAGCTGAAAGTTTTTAATTGTCCGGCCTATTTTTTCAATGACCCCCTTATTGTTGGTTGGAACCCTGACTGCGCCGTGTCTTTGTATACGCTGTATACACGCACAGTGTACGTCAATTTCTAATGGGTGCCTGTTCGCGCCGTCGCATCTGGCCCCGCCTTAAAAATCGTCAAAGCTTTAAGTTTGGTACGAGAGGAAAGCCCTTGAACATGGCAATCCTGTGGTGGTAAAATTTTGAAGATTGAGCAGGATACCGGGATCGAAATTACCCGTTGTACATTTTGTTTTTCTCTCTGACAGCTCTGTGCGCAAAACTCCCATAGTGGAGGCTGTTGAAATCGTTTCTGAGCAACCCCGCCTACTTGAGCTTTTTCCTATCAAGAAGTGTGCAAGTCGCCCTGAACCTTTAAAAAAGTGGACGCAGGAATATGCCAGCATGACTAAGGTACAAACTGCATCTCCCTAGCATTTTTGGTTCCAGAGTTATTCCAGAGTGTAGCTGAAAGTTTTTAATTGTCCGGCCTATTTTTTCAATGACCCCCTTATTGTTGGTTGAAACCCTGACTGCGCCGTGTCTTTGTATACGCTGTATACACGCACAGTGTACGTCAATTTCTAACGGGTGCCTGCTTGCGCCGTTGCATCTGGCCTCGCCTTAAAAATCGTCAGAGCTTTAAGTTTGGTACGAGAGGAAAGCCCTTGAACATGGCAATCCTGTGGTGGTAAAATTTTGAAGATTGAGCAGGATACTGGGATCGAAATTACCCGTTGTACATTTTGTTTTTCTCTCCGACAGCTCTGTGCGCAAAACTCCCATAGTGGAGGCTGTTGAAATCGTTTCTGAGCAACCCCGCCTACTTGAGCTTTTTCCTATCAAGAAGTGTGCAAGTCGCCCTAAACCTTTAAAAAATGGACGCAGGAATATGCCAGCATGACTAAGGTATAACTTGCATCTCCCTAGCATTTTAGGTTCCAGAGTTATTCCAGAGCGTAGCTGAAAGTTTTTAATTGTCCGGCCCATTTTTTTTAATGACCCCCTTATTGTTGGTTGGAACCCTGACTGCGCCGTGTCTTTGTATACGCTGAATACACGCACAGTGTACGTCAATTTCTAACGGGTGCCTGCTCGCGCTGTCGCATCTGGCCTCGCCTTAAAAATCGTCAGAGCTTTAAGTTTGGTACGAGAGGAAAGCCCTTGAACATGGCAATCCTGTGGTGGTAAAATTTTGAAGATTGAGCAGGATACTGGGATCGAAATTACCCGTTGTACATTTTGTTTTTCTCTCCGACAGCTCTGTGCGCAAAACTCCCATAGTGGAGGCTGTTGAAATCGTTTCTGAGCAATCCCGCCTACTTGAGCTTTTTCCTATTAAGAAGTGTGCAAGTCGCCCTAAACCTTTAAAAAATGGACGCAGGAATATGCCAGCATGACTAAGGTACAAACTGCATCTCCCTAGCATTTTTGGTTCCAGAGTTATTCCAGAGCGTAGCTGAATGTTTTTAGTTGTCCGGCCTATTTTTTCAATGACCCCCTTATTGTTGGTTGGAACCCTGACTGCGCCGAGTCTTTGCATACGCTGTATACACGCACAGTGTACGTCAATTTCTAATGGGTGCCTGCTCGCGCCGTCGCATCTGGCTCCGCCTTAAAAATCGTCAGAGCTTTAAGTTTGGTACGAGAGGAAAGCCCTTGAACATGGCAATCCTGTGGTGGTAAAATTATGACGATTGAGCAGGATACTGGGATCGAAATTACCCGTTGTACATTTTGTTTTTCTCTCCGACAGCTTTCTGCGCAAAACTCCCATAGTGGAGGCTGTTGAAATCGTTTCTGAGCAACCCCGACTACTTGAGCTTTTTCTTACCAAGAAGTGTGCAAGTCGCCCTAAACCTTTAAAAAATGGACGCAGGATTATGCCAGCATGACTAAGGTACAAACTGCATCTCCCTAGCATTTTTGGTTCCAGAGTTATTCCAGAGCGTAGCTGAAAGTTTTTAATTGTCCGGCCTATTTTTTTGAATGACCCCCTTATTGTTGGTTGGAACCCTGACTGCGCCGTGTCTTTGTATACGCTGTATACACGCACAGTGTACGTCAATTTCTAATGGGTGCCTGCTCGCGCCGTCGCATCTGGCCCCGCCTTAAAAATCGTCAGAGCTTTAAGTTTGGTACGAGAGGAAAGCCCTTGAACATGGCAATCCTGTGGTGGTAAAATTGTGAAGATTGAGCAGGATACTGGGATCGAAATTACCCGTTGTACATTTTGTTTTTCTCTCCGACAGCTCTGTGCGCAAAACT
Source organism: Asterias amurensis (assembly GCF_032118995.1). Classification (NCBI taxonomy): domain Eukaryota; kingdom Metazoa; phylum Echinodermata; class Asteroidea; order Forcipulatida; family Asteriidae; genus Asterias; species Asterias amurensis. The sequence continues at coordinate 8,115,809 of NC_092659.1, read as the reverse complement.
CCCATAGTGGAGGCTGTTGAAATCGTTTCTGAGCAACCCCGCCTACTTGAGCTTTTTCCTATCAAGAAGTGTGCAAGTCGCCCTGAACCTTTAAAAAATGGACGCAGGAATATGCCAGCATGACTAAGGTACAAACTGCATCTCCCTAGCATTTTTGGTTCCAGAGTTATTCTAGAGCGTAGCTGAAAGTTTTTAATTGTCCGGTCTATTTTTTCAATGACCCCCTTATTGTTGGTTGGAACCCTGACTGCGCTGTGTCTTTGTATACGGTGTATACATGCACAGTGTACGTCAATTTCTAATGGGTGCCTGCTCGCGCCATCGCATCTGGCCCCGCCTTAAAAATCGTCAGAGCTTTAAGTTTGGTACGAGAGGAACCCCTTGAACATGGCAATCCTGTGGTGGTAAAATTGTGAAGATTGAGCAGGATACTGGGATCGAAATTACCCGTTGTACATTTTGTTTTTCTCTCCGACAGCTCTGTGCGCAAAACTCCCATAGTGGAGGCTGTTGAAATCGTTTCTGAGCAACCCCGCCTACTTGAGCTTTTTCCTATCAAGAAGTGTGCAAGTCGCCCTAAACCTATAAAAAATGGACGCAGGAATATGGCAGCATGACTAAGGTACAAACTGCATCTCCCTAGCATTTTTGGTTGTATAGTTATTCCAGAGCGTGGCTGAAAGTTTTTAATTTTCCGGCCTATTTTTTCAATGACCCCCTTATTGTTGGTTGGAACCCTGACTGCGCCGTGTCTTTGTATACGCTGTAAACACGCACAGTGTACGTTAACTTCAAATGGGTGCCTGCTCGCGCCGTCGCACCTGGCCCCGCCTTAAAAATCGTCAGAGCTTTAAGTTTGGTACGAGAGGAAAGCCCTTGAACATGGCAATCCTGTGGTGGTAAAATTGTGAAGATTGAGCAGGATACTGGGATCGAAATTACCCGTTGTACATTTTGTTTTTCTCTCCGACAGCTTTCTGCGCAAAACTCCCATAGTGGAGGCTGTTGAAATCGTTTCTGAGCAACCCCGACTACTTGAGCTTTTTCTTACCAAGAAGTGTGCAAGTCGCCCTAAACCTTTAAAAAATGGACGCAGGATTATGCCAGCATGACTAAGGTACAAACTGCATCTCCCTAGCATTTTTGGTTCCAGAGTTATTCCAGAGCGTAGCTGAAAGTTTTTAATTGTCCGGCCTATTTTTTTGAATGACCCCCTTATTGTTGGTTGGAACCCTGACTGCGCCGTGTCTTTGTATACGCTGTATACACGCACAGTGTACGTCAATTTCTAATGGGTGCCTGCTCGCGCCGTCGCATCTGGCCCCGCCTTAAAAATCGTCAGAGCTTTAAGTTTGGTACGAGAGGAAAGCCCTTGAACATGGCAATCCTGTGGTGGTAAAATTGTGAAGATTGAGCAGGATACTGGGATCGAAATTACCCGTTGTACATTTTGTTTTTCTCTCCGACAGCTCTGTGCGCAAAACTCCCATAGTGGAGGCTGTTGAAATCGTTTCTGAGCAACCCCGCCTACTTGAGCTTTTTCCTATCAAGAAGTGTGCAAGTCGCCCTGAACCTTTAAAAAATGGACGCAGGAATATGCCAGCATGACTAAGGTACAAACTGCATCTCCCTAGCATTTTTGGTTCCAGAGTTATTCTAGAGCGTAGCTGAAAGTTTTTAATTGTCCGGTCTATTTTTTCAATGACCCCCTTATTGTTGGTTGGAACCCTGACTGCGCTGTGTCTTTGTATACGGTGTATACATGCACAGTGTACGTCAATTTCTAATGGGTGCCTGCTCGCGCCATCGCATCTGGCCCCGCCTTAAAAATCGTCAGAGCTTTAAGTTTGGTACGAGAGGAACCCCTTGAACATGGCAATCCTGTGGTGGTAAAATTGTGAAGATTGAGCAGGATACTGGGATCGAAATTACCCGTTGTACATTTTGTTTTTCTCTCCGACAGCTCTGTGCGCAAAACTCCCATAGTGGAGGCTGTTGAAATCGTTTCTGAGCAACCCCGCCTACTTGAGCTTTTTCCTATCAAGAAGTGTGCAAGTCGCCCTAAACCTATAAAAAATGGACGCAGGAATATGGCAGCATGACTAAGGTACAAACTGCATCTCCCTAGCATTTTTGGTTGTATAGTTATTCCAGAGCGTGGCTGAAAGTTTTTAATTTTCCGGCCTATTTTTTCAATGACCCCCTTATTGTTGGTTGGAACCCTGACTGCGCCGTGTCTTTGTATACGCTGTAAACACGCACAGTGTACGTTAACTTCAAATGGGTGCCTGCTCGCGCCGTCGCACCTGGCCCCGCCTTAAAAATCGTCAGAGCTTTAAGTTTGGTACGAGAGGAAAGCCCTTGAACATGGCAATCCTGTGGTGGTAAAATTGTGAAGATTGAGCAGGATACTGGGATCGAAATTACCCGTTGTACATTTTGTTTTTCTCTCCGACAGCTCTGTGCGCAAAACTCCCATAGTGGAGGCTGTTGAAATCGTTTCTGAGCAACCCCGCCTACTTGAGCTTTTTCCTATCAAGAAGTGTGCAAGTCGCCCTAAACCTATAAAAAATGGACGCAGGAATATGGCAGCATGACTAAGGTACAAACTGCATCTCCCTAGCATTTTTGGTTGTATAGTTATTCCAGAGCGTGGCTGAAAGTTTTTAATTTTCCGGCCTATTTTTTCAATGACCCCCTTATTGTTGGTTGGAACCCTGACTGCGCCGTGTCTTTGTATACGCTGTATACACGCACAGTGTACGTCAATTTCTAATGGGTGCCTGCTCGCGCCGTCGCATCTGGCCCCGCTTTAAAAATCGTCAGAGCTTTAAGTTTGGTACGAGAGGAAAGCCCTTGAACATGGCAATCCTGTGGTGGTAAACTTTTGAAGATTGAGCAGAATACTGCTATCGAAAATACCCGTTGTACATTTTGTTTTTCTCTCCGACAGCTCTGTGCGCAAAACTCCCATAGTGGAGGCTGTTGAAATCGTTTCTGAGCAACCCCGCCTACTTGAGCTTTTTCCTATCAAGAAGTGTGCAAGTCGCCCTAAACCTTTAAAAAATGGACGCAGGAATATGCCAGCATGACTAAGGTACAAACTGCATCTCCCTAGCATTTTTGGTTCCAGAGTTATTCCAGAGCGTAGCTGAAAGTTTAATTGTCCGGCCTATTTTTCAATGACCCCCCTTATTGTTGGTTGGAACCCTGACTGCGCCGTGTCTTTGTATACGCTGTATACACGCACAGTGTACGTCAATTTCTAATGGGTGCCTGCTCGCGCCGTCGCATCTGGCCCCGCCTTAAAAATCGTCAGAGCTTTAAGTTTGGTACGAGAGGAAAGCCCTTGAACATGGCAATCCTGTGGTGGTAAAATTTTGAAGATTGAGCAGGATACTGCCATCGAAATTACCCGTTGTACATTTTGTTTTTCTCTCCGACAGCTCTGTGCGCAAAACTCCCATAGTGGAGGCTGTTGAAATCGTTTCTGAGCAACTCCGCCTACTTGAGTTTTTTCCTATCAAGAAGTGTGCAAGTCGCCCTAAACCTTTAAAAAATGGACGCAGGAATATGCCAGCATGACTAAGGTACAAACTGCATCTCCCTAGCATTTTTGGTTCGAGAGTTATTCCAGAGCGTAGCTGAAAGTTTTTAATTGTCCGGCCTATTTTTTCAATTAGCCCCTTATTGTTGGTTGGAACCCTGACTGCGCCGTGTCTTTGTATACGCTGTATACACGCACAGTGTACGTCAATTTCTAATGGGTGCCTGCTCGCGCCGTCGCATCTGGCCCCGCTTTAAAAATCGTCAGAGCTTTAAGTTTGGTACGAGAGGAAAGCCCTTGAACATGGCAATCCTGTGGTGGTAAAATTTTGAAGATTGAGCAGGATACTGGGATCGAAATTACCCGTTGTACATTTTGTTTTTCTCTCCGACAGCTCTGTGCGCAAAACTCCCATAGTGGAGGCTGTTGAGATCGTTTCTGAGGAACCCCGCCTACTTGAGCTTTTTCCCTTCAAGAAGTGTGCAAGTCGCCCTAAACCTTTAACAAATGGACGCAGGAATATGCCAGCATGACTAAGGTACAAACTGCATCTCCCTAGCATTTTTGGTTCCACAGTTATTCCAGAGCGTAGCTGAAAGTTTTTAATTGTCCGGCCTATTTTTTCAATGACCCCCCTTATTGTTGGTTGGAACCCTGAATGCGCCGTGTCTTTGTATACGCTGTATACACGCACAGTGCACGTCAATTTCTAATGGGTGCCTGCTCGCGCAGTCGCATCTGGCCCCGCTTTAAAAATCGTCAGAGCTTTAAGTTTGGTACGAGAGGAAAGCCCTTACACATGGCAATCCTGTGGTGGTAAAATTTTGAAGATTGAGCAGGATACTGCCATCGAAATTACCCGTTGTACATTTTGTTTTTCTCTCCGACAGCTCTGTGCGCAAAACTCCCATAGTGGAGGCTGTTGAAATCGTTTCTGAGCAACCCCGCCTACTTGAGCTTTTTCCTATCAAGAAGTGTGCAAGTCGCCCTAAACCTTTAAAAAATGGACGCAGGAATATGCCAGCATGACTAAGGTACAAACTGCATCTCCCTAGCATTTTTGGTTCCAGAGTTATTCCAGAGCGTAGCTGAAAGTTTAATTGTCCGGCCTATTTTTCAATGACCCCCCTTATTGTTGGTTGGAACCCTGACTGCGCCGTGTCTTTGTATACGCTGTATACACGCACAGTGTACGTCAATTTCTAATGGGTGCCTGCTCGCGCCGTCGCATCTGGCCCCGCCTTAAAAATCGTCAGAGCTTTAAGTTTGGTACGAGAGGAAAGCCCTTGAACATGGCAATCCTGTGGTGGTAAAATTGTGAAGATTGAGCAGGATACTGGGATCGAAATTACCCGTTGTACATTTTGTTTTTCTCTCCGACAGCTCTGTGCGCAAAACTCCCATAGTGGAGGCTGTTGAAATCGTTTCTGAGCAACCCCGCCTACTTGAGCTTTTTCCTATCAAGAAGTGTGCAAGTCGCCCTGAACCTTTAAAAAATGGACGCAGGGATATGCCAGCATGACTAAGGTTAAACTGCATCTCCCTAGCATTTTTTGTTCCAGAGTTATTCTAGAGCGTAGCTGAAAGTTTTTAATTGTCCGGTCTATTTTTTCAATGACCCCCTTATTGTTGGTTGGAACCCTGACTGCGCTGTGTCTTTGTATACGGTGTATACATGCACAGTGTACGTCAATTTCTAATGGGTGCCTGCTCGCGCCATCGCATCTGGCCCCGCCTTAAAAATCGTCAGAGCTTTAAGTGTGGTACGAGAGGAAAGCCCTTGAACATGGCAATCCTGTGGTGGTAAAATTTTGAAGATTGAGCAGGATACTGGGATCGAAATTACCCGTTGTACATTTTGTTTTTCTCTCCGACAGCTCTGTGCGCAAAACTCCCATAGTGGAGGCTGTTGAAATCGTTTCTGAGCAACCCCGCCTACTTGAGCTTTTTCCCTTCAAGAAGTGTGCAAGTCGCCCTAAACCTTTAACAAATGGACGCAGGAATATGCCAGCATGACTAAGGTACAAACTGCATCTCCCTAGCATTTTTGGTTCCAGAGTTATTCCAGAGCGTAGCTGAAAGTTTAATTGTCCGGCCTATTTTTCAATGACCCCCCTTATTGTTGGTTGGAACCCTGACTGCGCCGTGTCTTTGTATACGCTGTATACACGCACAGTGTACGTCAATTTCTAATGGGTGCCTGCTCGCGCCGTCGCATCTGGCCCCGCCTTAAAAATCGTCAGAGCTTTAAGTTTGGTACGAGAGGAAAGCCCTTGAACATGGCAATCCTGTGGTGGTAAAATTGTGAAGATTGAGCAGGATACTGGGATCGAAATTACCCGTTGTACATTTTGTTTTTCTCTCCGACAGCTCTGTGCGCAAAACTCCCATAGTGGAGGCTGTTGAAATCGTTTCTGAGCAACCCCGCCTACTTGAGCTTTTTCCTATCAAGAAGTGTGCAAGTCACCCTGAACCTTTAAAAAATGGACGCAGGGATATGCCAGCATGACTAAGGTACAAACTGCATCTCCCTAGCATTTTTGGTTCCAGAGTTATTCTAGAGCGTAGCTGAAAGTTTTTAATTGTCCGGTCTATTTTTTCAATGACCCCCTTATTGTTGGTTGGAACCCTGACTGCGCTTTGTCTTTGTATACGGTGTATACATGCACAGTGTACGTCAATTTCTAATGGGTGCCTGCTCGCGCCATCGCATCTGGCCCCGCCTTAAAAATCGTAAGAGCTTTAAGTTTGGTACGAGAGGAAAGCCCTTGAACATGGCAATCCTGTGGTGGTAAAACTTTGAAGATTGAGCAGGATACTGGGATCGAAATTACCCGTTGTACATTTTGTTTTTCTCTCCGACAGCTCTGTGCGCAAAACTCCCATAGTGGAGGCTGTTGAAATCGTTTCTGAGCAACCCCGCCTACTTGAGCTTTTTCCTATCAAGAAGTGTGCAAGTCGCCCTAAACCTTTAAAAAATGGACGCAGGAATATGCCAGCATGACTAAGGAACAAACTGCATCTCCCTAGCATTTTTGGTTCCCTGACTGCGCCGTGTCTTTGTATATGCTGTGTACACGCACAGTGTACGTCAATTTCTAATGGGTGCCTGCTCGCGCCGTCGCATCTGGCCCGCGTTATAAATCGTCAGAGCTTTAAGTTTGGTACGAGAGGAAAGCCCTTGAACATGGCAATCCTGTGGTGGTAAAATTTTGAAGATTGAGCAGGATACTGCCATCGAAATTACCCGTTGTACTTTTTTTTTTTCTCTCCGACAGCTCTGTGCGCAAAACTCCCATAGTGGAGGCTGTTGAAATCGTTTCTGAGCAACCCCGCCTACTTGAGCTTTTTCCTATCAAGAAGTGTGCAAGTCGCCCTAAACCTTTAACAAATGGACGCAGGAATATGCCAGCATGACTAAGGTACAAACTGCATCTCCCTATCATTTTTGGTTCCAGAGTTATTCTAGAGCGTAGCTGAAAGTTTTTAATTGTCCGGTCTATTTTTCAATGACCCCCCTCATTGTTGGTTGGAACCCTGACTGCGCCGTGTCTTTGTATACGCTGTATACACGCACAGTGTACGTCAATTTCTAATGGGTGCCTGCTCGCGCCGTCGCATCTGGCCCCGCCTTAAAAATCGTCAGAGCTTTAAGTGTGGTACGAGAGGAAAGCCCTTGAACATGGCAATCCTGTGGTGGTAAAATTTTGAAGATTGAGCAGGATACTGCCATCGAAATTACCCGTTGTACATTTTGTTTTTCTCTCCGACAGCTCTGTGCGCAAAACTCCCATAGTGGAGGCTGTTGAAATCGTTTCTGAGCAACCCCGCCTACTTGAGCTTTTTCCTATCAAGAAGTGTGCAAGTCGCCCTAAACCTTTAAAAAATGGAGGCAGGAATATGCCAGCATGACTAAGGTACAAACTGCATCTCTCTAGCATTTTTGGTTCCAGAGTTATTCCAGAGCGTAGCTGAAAGTTTTTAATTGTCCGGCCTATTTTTTCAATGACCCCCCTTATTGTTGGTTGGAACCCTGACTGCGCCGTGTCTTTGTATACGCTGTATACACGCAGAGTGTACGTCAATTTCTAATGGGTGCCTGCTCGCGCCGTCGCATCTGGCCCCGCTTTAAAAATCGTCAGAGCTTTAAGTTTGGTACGAGAGGAAAGCCCTTGAACATGGCAATCCTGTGGTGGTAAAATTTTGAAGATTGAGCAGGATACTGCCATCGAAATTACCCGTTGTACATTTTGTTTTTCTCTCCGACAGCTCTGTGCGCAAAACTCCCATAGTGGAGGCTGTTGAGATCGTTTCTGAGGAACCCCGCCTACTTGAGCTTTTTCCCTTCAAGAAGTGTGCAAGTCGCCCTAAACCTTTAACAAATGGACGCAGGAATATGCCAGCATGACTAAGGTACAAACTGCATCTCCCTAGCATTTTTGGTTCCACAGTTATTCCAGAGCGTAGCTGAAAGTTTTTAATTGTCCGGCCTATTTTTTCAATGACCCCCCTTATTGTTGGTTGGAACCCTGACTGCGCCGTGTCTTTGTATACGCTGTATACACGCACAGTGCACGTCAATTTCTAATGGGTGCCTGCTCGCGCAGTCGCATCTGGCCCCGCTTTAAAAATCGTCAGAGCTTTAAGTTTGGTACGAGAGGAAAGCCCTTACACATGGCAATCCTGTGGTGGTAAAATTTTGAAGATTGAGCAGGATACTGCCATCGAAATTACCCGTTGTACATTTTGTTTTTCTCTCCGACAGCTCTGTGCGCAAAACTCCCATAGTGGAGGCTGTTGAAATCGTTTCTGAGCAACCACGCCTACTTGAGCTTTTTCCTATCAAGAAGTGTGCAAGTCGCCCTAAACCTTTAAAAAATGGACGCAGGAATATGCCAGCATGACTAAGGTACAAACTGCATCTCCCTAGCATTTTTGGTTCCAGAGTTATTCCAGAGCGTAGCTGAAAGTTTAATTGTCCGGCCTATTTTTCAATGACCCCCCTTATTGTTGGTTGGAACCCTGACTGCGCCGTGTCTTTGTATACGCTGTATACACGCACAGTGTACGTCAATTTCTAATGGGTGCCTGCTCGCGCCGTCGCATCTGGCCCCGCCTTAAAAATCGTCAGAGCTTTAAGTTTGGTACGAGAGGAAAGCCCTTGAACATGGCAATCCTGTGGTGGTAAAATTGTGAAGATTGAGCAGGATACTGGGATCGAAATTACCCGTTGTACATTTTGTTTTTCTCTCCGACAGCTCTGTGCGCAAAACTCCCATAGTGGAGGCTGTTGAAATCGTTTCTGAGCAACCCCGCCTACTTGAGCTTTTTCCTATCAAGAAGTGTGCAAGTCGCCCTGAACCTTTAAAAATGGACGCAGGGATATGCCAGCATGACTAAGGTACAAACTGCATCTCCCTAGCATTTTTGGTTCCAGAGTTATTCTAGAGCGTAGCTGAAAGTTTTTAATTGTCCGGTCTATTTTTTCAATGACCCCCTTATTGTTGGTTGGAACCCTGACTGCGCTGTGTCTTTGTATACGGTGTATACATGCACAGTGTACGTCAATTTCTAATGGGTGCCTGCTCGCGCCATCGCAGATGGCCCCGCCTTAAAAATCGTCAGAGATTTAAGTTTGGTACGAGAGGAAAGCCCTTGAACATGGCAATCCTGTGGTGGTAAAATTTTGAAGATTGAGCAGGATACTGGGATCGAAATTACCCGTTGTACATTTTGTTTTTCTCTCCGACAGCTCTGTGCGCAAAACTCCCTTAGTGGAGGCTGTTGAAACCGTTTCTGAGCAACCCCGCCTACTTGAGCTTTTTCCCTTCAAGAAGTGTGCAAGTCGCCCTAAACCTTTAACAAATGGACGCAGGAATATGCCAGCATGACTAAGGTACAAACTGCATCTCCCTAGCATTTTTGGTTCCACAGTTATTCCAGAGCGTAGCTGAAAGTTTTTAATTGTCCGGCCTATTTTTTCAATGACCCCCCTTATTGTTGGTTGGAACCCTGACTGCGCCGTGTCTTTGTATACGCTGTATACACGCACAGTGCACGTCAATTTCTAATGGGTGCCTGCTCGCGCAGTCGCATCTGGCCCCGCTTTAAAAATCGTCAGAGCTTTAAGTTTGGTACGAGAGGAAAGCCCTTACACATGGCAATCCTGTGGTGGTAAAATTTTGAAGATTGAGCAGGATACTGCCATCGAAATTACCCGTTGTACATTTTGTTTTTCTCTCCGACAGCTCTGTGCGCAAAACTCCCATAGTGGAGGCTGTTGAAATCGTTTCTGAGCAACCCCGCCTACTTGAGCTTTTTCCTATCAAGAAGTGTGCAAGTCGCCCTAAACCTTTAAAAAATGGACGCAGGAATATGCCAGCATGACTAAGGTACAAACTGCATCTCCCTAGCATTTTTGGTTCCAGAGTTATTCCAGAGCGTAGCTGAAAGTTTAATTGTCCGGCCTATTTTTCAATGACCCCCCTTATTGTTGGTTGGAACCCTGACTGCGCCGTGTCTTTGTATACGCTGTATACACGCACAGTGTACGTCAATTTCTAATGGGTGCCTGCTCGCGCCGTCGCATCTGGCCCCGCCTTAAAAATCGTCAGAGCTTTAAGTTTGGTACGAGAGGAAAGCCCTTGAACATGGCAATCCTGTGGTGGTAAAATTGTGAAGATTGAGCAGGATACTGCCATCGAAATTACCCGTTGTACATTTTGTTTTTCTCTCCGACAGCTCTGTGCGCAAAACTCCCATAGTGGAGGCTGTTGAAATCGTTTCTGAGCAACCCCGCCTACTTGAGCTTTTTCCTATCAAGAAGTGTGCAAGTCGCCCTGAACCTTTAAAAAATGGACGCAGGGATATGCCAGCATGACTAAGGTACAAACTGCATCTCCCTAGCATTTTTGGTTCCAGAGTTATTCTAGAGCGTAGCTGAAAGTTTTTAATTGTCCGGTCTATTTTTTCAATGACCCCCTTATTGTTGGTTGGAACCCTGACTGCGCTGTGTCTTTGTATACGGTGTATACATGCACAGTGTACGTCAATTTCTAATGGGTGCCTGCTCGCGCCATCGCATCTGGCCTCGCCTTAAAAATCGTCAGAGCTTTAAGTATGGTACGAGAGGAAAGCCCTTGAACATGGCAATCCTGTGGTGGTAAAATTTTGAAGATTGAGCAGGATACTGGGATCGAAATTACCCGTTGTACATTTTGTTTTTCTCTCCGACAGCTCTGTGCGCAAAACTCCCATAGTGGAGGCTGTTGAAATCGTTTCTGAGCAACCCCGCCTACTTGAGCTTTTTCCTATCAAGAAGTGTGCAAGTCGCCCTAAACCTTTAAAAAATGGACGCAGGAATATGCCAGCATGACTAAGGAACAAACTGCATCTCCCTAGCATTTTTGGTTCCCTGACTGCGCCGTGTCTTTGTATATGCTGTGTACACGCACAGTGTACGTCAATTTCTAATGGGTGCCTGCTCGCGCCGTCGCATCTGGCCCGCCTTAAAAATCGTCAGAGCTTTAAGTTTGGTACGAGAGGAAAGCCCTTGAACATGGCAATCCTGTGGTGGTAAAATTTTGAAGATTGAGCAGGATACTGCCATCGAAATTACCCGTTGTACTTTTTTTTTTCTCTCCGACAGCTCTATGCGCAAAACTCCCATAGTGGAGGCTGTTGAAATCGTTTCTGAGCAACCCCGCCTACTTGAGCTTTTTCCTATCAAGAAGTGTGCAAGTCGCCCTAAACCTTTAACAAATGGACGCAGGAATATGCCAGCATGACTAAGGTATAACTTGCATCTCCCTAGCATTTTTGGTTCCAGAGTTATTCCAGAGCGTAGCTGAAAGTTTTTAATTGTCCGGCCCATTTTTTTTAATGACCCCCTTATTGTTGGTTGGAACCCTGACTGCGCCGTGTCTTTGTATACGCTGAATACACGCACAGTGTACGTCAATTTCTAACGGGTGCCTGCTCGCGCTGTCGCATCTGGCCTCGCCTTAAAAATCGTCAGAGCTTTAAGTTTGGTACGAGAGGAAAGCCCTTGAACATGGCAATCCTGTGGTGGTAAACTTTTGAAGATTGAGCAGGATACTGGGATCGAAATTACCCGTTGTACATTTTGTTTTTCTCTCCGACAGCTCTGTGCGCAAAACTCCCATAGTGGAGGCTGTTGAAATCGTTTCTGAGCAACCCCGACTACTTGAGCTTTTTCCTTCCAAGAAGTGTGCAAGTCGCCCTAAACCTTTAAAAAATGGACGCAGGAATATGCCAGCATGACTAAGGTACAAACTGCATCTCCCTAGCATTTTTGGTTCGAGAGTTATTCCAGAGCGTAGCTGAAAGTTTTTAATTGTCCGGCCTATTTTTTCAATTAGCCCCTTATTGTTGGTTGGAACCCTGACTGCGCCGTGTCTTTGTATACGCTGTATACACGCACAGTGTACGTCAATTTCTAATGGGTGCCTGCTCGCGCCGTCGCATCTGGCCCCGCCTTAAAAATCGTCAGAGCTTTAAGTTTGGTACGAGAGGAAAGCCCTTGAACATGGCAATCCTGTGGTGGTAAAATTTTGAAGATTGAGCAGGATACTGGGATCGAAATTACCCGTTGTACATTTTGTTTTTCTCTCCGACAGCTCTGTGCGCAAAACTCCCATAGTGGAGGCTGTTGAAATCGTTTCTGAGCAACCCCGCCTACTTGAGCTTTTTCCTATCAAGAAGTGTGCAAGTCGCCCTAAACATTTAACAAATGGACGCAGGAATATGCCAGCATGACTAAGGTATAACTTGCATCTCCCTAGCATTTTTGGTTCCAGAGTTATTCCAGTGCGTAGCTGAAAGTTTTTAATTGTCCGGCCTATTTTTTCAATGACCCCCCTTATTGTTGGTTGGAACCCTGACTGCGCCGTGTCTTTGTATACGCTGAATACACGCACAGTGTACGTCAATTTCTAACGGGTGCCTGCTCGCGCTGTCGCATCTGGCCTCGCCTTAAAAATCGTCAGAGCTTTAAGTTTGGTACGAGAGGAAAGCCCTTGAACATGGCAATCCTGTGGTGGTAAAATTTTGAAGATTGAGCAGGATACTGGGATCGAAATTACTCGTTGTACATTTTGTTTTTCTCTCCGACAGCTCTGTGCGCAAAACTCCCATAGTGGAGGCTGTTGAAATCGTTTCTGAGCAACCCCGACTACTTGAGCTTTTTCTTACCAAGAAGTGTGCAAGTCGCCCTAAACCTTTAAAAAATGGACGCAGGATTATGCCAGCATGACTAAGGTACAAACTGCATCTCCCTAGCATTTTTGGTTCCAGAGTTATTCCAGAGCGTAGCTGAAAGTTTTTAATTGTCCGGCCTATTTTTTTGAATGACCCCCTTATTGTTGGTTGGAACCCTGACTGCGCCGTGTCTTTGTATACGCTGTATACACGCACAGTGTACGTCAATTTCTAATGGGTGCCTGCTCGCGCCGTCGCATCTGGCCCCGCCTTAAAAATCGTCAGAGCTTTAAGTTTGGTACGAGAGGAAAGCCCTTGAACATGGCAATCCTGTGGTGGTAAAATTGTGAAGATTGAGCAGGATACTGGGATCGAAATTACCCGTTGTACATTTTGTTTTTCTCTCCGACAGCTCTGTGCGCAAAACTCCCATAGTGGAGGCTGTTGAAATCGTTTCTGAGCAACCCCGCCTACTTGAGCTTTTTCCTATCAAGAAGTGTGCAAGTCGCCCTGAACCTTTAAAAAATGGACGCAGGAATATGGCAGCATGACTAAGGTACAAACTGCATCTCCCTAGCATTTTTGGTTGCAGAGTTATTCCAGAGCGTAGCTGAAAGTTTTTAATTTTCCGGCCTATTTTTTCAATGACCCCCTTATTGTTGGTTGGAACCCTGACTGCGCTGTGTCTTTTTATACGCTTCATACACGCACAGTGTACGTCAATTTCTAATGGGTGCCTGCTCGCGCCGTCGCATCTGGCCCCGCTTTAAAAATCATTAGAGCTTTAAGTTTGGTACGAGAGGAAAGCCCTTGAACATGGCAATCCTGTGGTGGTAAAATTTTGAAGATTGAGCAGAATACTGCCATCGAAAATACCCGTTGTACATTTTGTTTTTCTCTCCGACAGCTCTGTGCGCAAAACTCCCATAGTGGAGGTTGTTGAAATCGTTTCTGAGCAACCCCGCCTACTTGAGCTTTTTCCCTTCAAGAAGTGTACAAGTTGCCCTAAACCTTTAAAAAATGGACGCAGGAATATGCCAGCATGACTAAGGTACAAACTGCATCTCCCTAGCTTTTTTGGTTCCAGAGTTATTCCAGAGCGTAGCTGAAAGTTTTTAATTGTCCGGCCTATTTTTTCAATGACCCCCCTTATTGTTGGTTGGAACCCTGACTGCGCCGTGTCTTTGTATACGCTGTAAACACGCACAGTGTACGTCAATTTCTAATGGGTGTCTGCTCGCGCAGTCGCATCTGGCCCCGCTTTGAAAATCGTCAGAGCTTTAAGTTTGGTACGAGAGGAAAGCCCTTGAACATGGCAATCCTGTGGTGGTAAAATTTTGAAGATTGAGCAGGATACTGCCATCGAAATTACCCGTTGTACCTTTTGTTTTTCTCACCGACAGCTCTGTGCGCAAAACTCCCATAGTGGAGGCTGTTGAAATCGTTTCTGAGCAACCCCGCCTACTTGAGCTTTTTCCTATCAAGAAGTGTGCAAGTCGCCCTAAACCTTTAACTAATGGACGCAGGAATATGCCAGCATGACTAAGGTATAACTTGCATCTCCCTAGCATTTTTGGTTCCAGAGTTATTCCAGAGCGTAGCTGAAAGTTTTTAATTGTCCGGCCCATTTTTTTTTAATGACCCCCTTATTGTTGGTTGGAACCCTGACTGCGCCGTGTCTTTGTATACGCTGAATACACGCACAGTGTACGTCAATTTCTAACGGGTGCCTGCTCGCGCTGTCGCATCTGGCCTCGCCTTAAAAATCGTCGGAGCTTTAAGTTTGGTACGAGAGGAAAGCCCTTGAACATGGCAATCCTGTGGTGGTAAAATTTTGAAGATTGAGCAGGATACTGGGATCGAAATTACCCGTTGTACATTTTGGTTTTCTCTCCGACAGCTCTGTGCGCAAAACTCCCATAGTGGAGGCTGTTGAAATCGTTTCTGAGCAACCCCGCCTACTTGAGCTTTTTCCTATTAAGAAGTGTGCAAGTCGCCCTAAACCTTTAAAAAATGGACGCAGGAATATGCCAGCATGACTAAGGTACAAACTGCACCTCCCTAGCATTTTTGGTTCCAGAGTTATTCCAGAGCGTAGCTGAATGTTTTTAGTTGTCCGGCCTATTTTTTCAATGACCCCCTTATTGTTGGTTGGAACCCTGACTGCGCCGTGTCCTTGTATACGCTGTATACACGCACAGTGTACGTCAATTTCTAATGGGTGCCTGCTCGCGCCGTCGCATCTGGCCCCGCCTTAAAAATCGTCAGAGCTTTAAGTTTGGTACGAGAGGAAAGCCCTTGAACATGGCCATCCTGTGGTGGTAAAATTTTGAAGATTGAGCAGGATACTGGGATCAAAATTATCCGTTGTACATTTTGTTTTTCTCTACTATAGCTCTGTGCGCAAAACTCCCATAGTGGAAGCTGTTGAAATCGTTTCTGAGCAACCCCGACTACTTGAGCTTTTTCCTATCAAGAAGTGTGCAAGTCGCCCCAAACCTTTACAAAATGGACGCAGGAATATGCCAGCATGACTAAGGTACAAACTGCATCTCCCTAGCATTTTTGGTTCTCTAGAGCGTAGCTGAAAGTTTTTAATTGTCCGGTCTATTTTTTCAGTTACCCCCTTATTGTTGGTTGGAACCCTGACTGCGCCGTGTCCTTGTATACGCTGTATACACGAACAGTGTACGTCAATTTCTAATGGGTGCCTGCTCGCGCCGTCGCATCTGGCCCCGCCTTAAAAATCGTCAGAGCTTTAAGTTTGGTACGAGAGGAAAGCCCTTGAACATGGCAATCCTGTGGTGGTAAAATTTTGATAATTGAGCAGGAAACTGGGATCGCAATTACCCGTTGTACATTTTGTTTTTCTCTCCGACAGCTCTGTGCGCAAAACTCCCATAGTGGAGGCTGTTGAAATCGTTTCTGAGCAACCCCGACTACTTGAGCTTTTTCCTTCCAAGAAGTGTGCAAGTCGCCCTAAACCTTTAAAAAATGGACGCAGGATTATGCCAGCATGACTAAGGTACAAACTGCATCTCCCTAGCATTTTTGGTTCCAGAGTTATTCCAGAGCGTAGCTGAAAGTTTTTAATTGTCCTGTCTATTTTTTTGAATGACCCCCTTATTGTTGGTTGGAACCCTGACTGCGCCGTGTCTTTGTATACGCTGTATACACGCACAGTGTACGTCAATTTCTAATGGGTGCCTGCTCGCGCCGTCGCATCTGGCCCCGCTTTAAAAATCGTCAGAGCTTTAAGTTTGGTACGAGAGGAAACCCCTTGAACATGGCAATCCTGTGGTGGTAAAATTGTGAAGATTGAGCAGGATACTGGGATCGAAATTACCCGTTGTACATTTTGTTTTTCTCTCCGACAGCTCTGTGCGCAAAACTCCCATAGTGGAGGCTGTTGAAATCGTTTCTGAGCAACCCCGCCTACTTGAGCTTTTTCCTATCAAGAAGTGTGCAAGTCGCCCTAAACCTTTAAAAAATGGACGCAGGAATATGGCAGCATGACTAAGGTACAAACTGCATCTCCCTAGCATTTTTGGTTGCAGAGTTATTCCAGAGCGTAGCTGAAAGTTTTTAATTTTCCGGCCTATTTTTTCAATGACCCCCTTATTGTTGGTTGGAACGCTGACTGCGCCGTGTCTTTTTATACGCTGTATACACGCACAGTGTACGTCAATTTCTAATGGGTGCCTGCTCGCGCCGTCGCATCTGGCCCCGCTTTAAAAATCATCAGAGCTTTAAGTTTGGTACGAGGGGAAAGCCCTTGAACATGGCAATCCTGTGGTGGTAAAATTTTGAAGATTGAGCAGAATACTGCCATCGAAAATACCCGTTGTACATTTTGTTTTTCTCTCCGACAGCTCTGTGCGCAAAACTCCCATAGTGGAGGTTGTTGAAATCGTTTCTGAGCAACCCCGCCTACTTGAGCTTTTTCCCTTCAAGAAGTGTACAAGTTGCCCTAAACCTTTAAAAAATGGACGCAGGAATATGCCAGCATGACTAAGGTACAAACTGCATCTCCCTAGCTTTTTTGGTTCCAGAGTTATTCCAGAGCGTAGCTGAAAGTTTTTAATTGTCCGGCCTATTTTTTCAATGACCCCCTTATTGTTGGTTGGAACCCTGACTGCGCCGTGTCTTTTTATACGCTGTATACACGCACAGTGTACGTCAATTTCTAATGGGTGCCTGCTCGCGCCGTCGCATCTGGCCCCGCTTTAAAAATCGTCAGAGCTTTAAGTTTGGTACGAGAGGAAAGCCCTTGAACATGGCAATCCTGTGGTGGTAAACTTTTGAAGATTGAGCAGAATACTGCTATCGAAAATACCCGTTGTACATTTTGTTTTTCTCTCCGACAGCTCTGTGCGCAAAACTCCCATAGTGGAGGCTGTTGAGATCGTTTCTGAGCAACCCCGCCTACTTGAGCTTTTTCCCTTCAAGAAGTGTGCAAGTCGCCCTAAACCTTTAAAAAAATGGACGCAGGAATATGCCAGCATGACTAAGGTACAAACTGCATCTCCCTAGCATTTTTGGTTGCAGAGTTATTCCAGAGCGTAGCTGAAAGTTTTTAATTGTCCGGCCTATTTTTTCAATGACACCCCTTATTGTTGGTTGGAACCCTGACTGCGCCGTGTCTTTGTATACGCTGTATACACGCACAGTGTACGTCAATTTCTAATGGGTGCCTGCTCGCGCCGTCGCATCTGGCCCCGCCTTAAAAATCGTCAGAGCTTTAAGTTTGGTACGAGAGGAAAGCCCTTGAACATGGCAATCCTGTGGTGGTAAAATTGTGAAGATTGAGCAGGATACTGGGATCGAAATTACCCGTTGTACATTTTGTTTTTCTCTCCGACAGCTCTGTGCGCAAAACTCCCATAGTGGAGGCTGTTGAAATCGTTTCTGAGCAACCCCGCCTACTTGAGCTTTTTCCTATCAAGAAGTGTGCAAGTCGCCCTAAACCTTTAAAAAATGGACGCAGGAATATGCCAGCATGACTAAGGTACAAACTGCATCTCCCTAGCATTTTTGGTTCCAGAGTTATTCTAGAGCGTAGCTGAAAGTTTTTAATTGTCTGGTCTATTTTTTCAATGACCCCCTTATTGTTGGTTGGAACCCTGACTGCGCTGTGTCTTTGTATACGGTGTATACATGCACAGTGTACGTCAATTTCTAATGGGTGCCTGCTCGCGCCATCGCATCTGGCCCCGCCTTAAAAATCGTCAGAGCTTTAAGTTTGGTACGAGAGGAAAGCCCTTGAACATGGCAATCCTGTGGTGGTAAAATTGTGAAGATTGAGCAGGATACTGCCATCGAAATTACCCGTTGTACATTTTGTTTTTCTCTCCGACAGCTCTGTGCGCAAAACTCCCATAGTGGAGGCTGTTGAGATCGTTTCTGAGCAACCCCGCCTACTTGAGCTTTTTCCCTTCAAGAAGTGTGCAAGTCGCCCTAAACCTTTAAAAAAATGGACGCAGGAATATGCCAGCATGACTAAGGTACAAACTGCATCTCCCTAGCATTTTTGGTTGCAGAGTTATTCCAGAGCGTAGCTGAAAGTTTTTAATTGTCCGGCCTATTTTTTCAATGACACCCCTTATTGTTGGTTGGAACCCTGACTGCGCCGTGTCTTTGTATACGCTGTATACACGCACAGTGTACGTCAATTTCTAATGGGTGCCTGCTCGCGCCGTCGCATCTGGCCCCGCCTTAAAAATCGTCAGAGCTTTAAGTTTGGTACGAGAGGAAAGCCCTTGAACATGGCAATCCTGTGGTGGTAAAATTGTGAAGATTGAGCAGGATACTGGGATCGAAATTACCCGTTGTACATTTTGTTTTTCTCTCCGACAGCTCTGTGCGCAAAACTCCCATAGTGGAGGCTGTTGAAATCGTTTCTGAGCAACCCCGCCTACTTGAGCTTTTTCCTATCAAGAAGTGTGCAAGTCGCCCTAAACCTTTAAAAAATGGACGCAGGAATATGCCAGCATGACTAAGGTACAAACTGCATCTCCCTAGCATTTTTGGTTCCAGAGTTATTCTAGAGCGTAGCTGAAAGTTTTTAATTGTCTGGTCTATTTTTTCAATGACCCCCTTATTGTTGGTTGGAACCCTGACTGCGCTGTGTCTTTGTATACGGTGTATACATGCACAGTGTACGTCAATTTCTAATGGGTGCCTGCTCGCGCCATCGCATCTGGCCCCGCCTTAAAAATCGTCAGAGCTTTAAGTTTGGTACGAGAGGAAAGCCCTTGAACATGGCAATCCTGTGGTGGTAAAATTGTGAAGATTGAGCAGGATACTGCCATCGAAATTACCCGTTGTACATTTTGTTTTTCTCTCCGACAGCTCTTTGCGCAAAACTCCCATAGTGGAGGCTGTTGAAATCGTTTCTGAGCAACCCCGCCTACTTGAGCTTTTTCCTATCAAGAAGTGTGCAAGTCGCCCTCAACCTGTAAAAAATGGACGCAGGAATATGGCAGCATGACTAAGGTACAAACTGCATCTCCCTAGCATTTTTGGTTGTAGAGTTATTCCAGAGCGTGGCTGAAAGTTTTATAATTTTCCGGCCTATTTTTTCAATGACCCCCTTATTGTTGGTTGGAACCCTGACTGCGCCGTGTCTTTTTATACGCTGTATACACGCACAGTGTACGTCAATTTCTAATGGGTGACTGCTCGCGCCGTCGCATCTGGCCCCGCTTTAAAAATCGTCAGAGCTTTAAGTTTGGTACGAGAGGAAAGCCCTTGAACATGGCAATCCTGTGGTGGTAAACTTTTGAAGATTGAGCAGAATACTGCCATCGAAAATACCCGTTGTACATTTTGTTTTTCTCTCCGACAGCTCTGTGCGCAAAACTCCCATAGTGGAGGCTGTTGAGATCGTTTCTGAGCAACCCCGCCTACTTGAGCTTTTTTCCTTCAAGAAGTGTGCAAGTCGCCCTCAACCTTTAACAAATGGACGCAGGAATATGCCAGCATGACTAAGGTACAAACTGCATCTCCCTAGCATTTTTGGTTCGAGAGTTTTTCCAGAGCGTAGCTGAAAGTTTTTAATTGTCCGGCCTATTTTTTCAATTAGCCCCTTATTGTTGGTTGGAACCCTGACTGCGCCGTGTCTTAGTATACGCTGTATACACGCACAGTGTACGTCAATTTCTAATGGGTGCCTGCTCGCGCCGTCGCATCTGGCCCCGCCTTAAAAATCGTCAGAGCTTTAATGTTGGTACGAGAGGAAAGCCCTTGAACATGGCAATCCTGTGGTGGTAAAATTTTGAAGATTGAGCAGGATACTGCCATCGAAATTACCCGTTGTACATTTTGTTTTTCTCTCCGACAGCTCTGTGCGCAAAACTCCCATAGTGGAGGCTGTTGAAATCGTTTCTGAGCAACCCCGCCTACTTGAGCTTTTTCCTATCAAGAAGTGTGCAAGTCGCCCTAAACCTTTAAAAAATGGAGGCAGGAATATGCCAGCATGACTAAGGTACAAACTGCATCTCCCTAGCATTTTTGGTTCCAGAGTTATTCCAGAGCGTAGCTGAAAGTTTTTAATTGTCCGGCCTATTTTTTCAATGACCCCCCTTATTGTTGGTTGGAACCCTGACTGCGCCGTGTCTTTGTATACGCTGTATACACGCACAGTGTACGTCAATTTCTAATGGGTGCCTGCTCGCGCCGTCGCATCTGGCCCCGCTTTAAAAATCGTCAGAGCTTTAAGTTTGGTACGAGATGAAAGCCCTTGAACATGGCAATCCTGTGGTGGTAAAATTTTGAAGATTGAGCAGAATACTGCCATCGAAAATACCCGTTGTACATTTTGTTTTTCTCTCCGACAGCTCTGTGCGCAAAACTCCCATAGTGGAGGCTGTTGAGATCGTTTCTGAGCAACCCCGCCTACTTGAGCTTTTTCCCTTCAAGAAGTGTGCAAGTCGCCCTAAACCTTTAAAAAAATGGACGCAGGAATATGCCAGCATGACTAAGGTACAAACTGCATCTCCCTAGCATTTTTGGTTCCACAGTTATTCCAGAGCGTAGCTGAAAGTTTTTAATTGTCCGGCCTATTTTTTCAATGACCCCCTTTATTGTTGGTTGGAACCCTGACTGCGCCGTGTCTTTGTATACGCTGTATACACGCACAGTGCACGTCAATTTCTAATGGGTGCCTGCTCGCGCAGTCGCATCTGGCCCCGCTTTAAAAATCGTCAGAGCTTTAAGTTTGGTACGAGAGGAAAGCCCTTACACATGGCAATCCTGTGGTGGTAAAATTTTGAAGATTGAGCAGGATACTGCCATCAAAATTACCCGTTGTACATTTTGTTTTTCTCTCCGACAGCTCTGTGCGCAAAACTCCCATAGTGGAGGCTGTTGAAATCGTTTCTGAGCAACCCCGCCTACTTGAGCTTTTTCCTATCAAGAACCAAGAAGTGTGCAAGTCGCCCTAAACCTTTAAAAAATGGACGCAGGAATATGCCAACATGACTAAGGTACAAACTGCATCTCCCTAGCATTTTTGTTTCCAGAGTTATTCCAGAGCGTAGCTGAAAGTTTAATTGTCCGGCCTATTTTTCAATGACCCCCCTTATTGTTGGTTGGAACCCTGACTGCGCCGTGTCTTTGTATACGCTGTATACACGCACAGTGTACGTCAATTTCTAATGGGTGCCTGCTCGCGCCGTCGCATCTGGCCCCGCCTTAAAAATCGTCAGAGCTTTAAGTTTGGTACGAGAGGAAAGCCCTTGAACATGGCAATCCTGTGGTGGTAAAATTTTGAAGATTGAGCAGGATACTGCCATCGAAATTACCCGTTGTACATTTTGTTTTTCTCTCCGACAGCTCTGTGCGCAAAACTCCCATAGTGGAGGCTGTTGAAATCGTTTCTGAGCAACCCCGCCTACTTGAGCTTTTTCCTATCAAGAAGTGTGCAAGTCGCCCTCAACCTGTAAAAAATGGACGCAGGAATATGGCAGCATGACTAAGGTACAAACTGCATCTCCCTAGCATTTTTGGTTGTAGAGTTATTCCAGAGCGTGGCTGAAAGTTTTATAATTTTCCGGCCTATTTTTTCAATGACCCCCTTATTGTTGGTTGGAACCCTGACTGCGCCGTGTCTTTTTATACGCTGTATACACGCACAGTGTACGTCAATTTCTAATGGGTGACTGCTCGCGCCGTCGCATCTGGCCCCGCTTTAAAAATCGTCAGAGCTTTAAGTTTGGTACGAGAGGAAAGCCCTTGAACATGGCAATCCTGTGGTGGTAAACTTTTGAAGATTGAGCAGAATACTGCCATCGAAAATACCCGTTGTACATTTTGTTTTTCTCTCCGACAGCTCTGTGCGCAAAACTCCCATAGTGGAGGCTGTTGAGATCGTTTCTGAGCAACCCCGCCTACTTGAGCTTTTTTCCTTCAAGAAGTGTGCAAGTCGCCCTCAACCTTTAACAAATGGACGCAGGAATATGCCAGCATGACTAAGGTACAAACTGCATCTCCCTAGCATTTTTGGTTCGAGAGTTTTTCCAGAGCGTAGCTGAAAGTTTTTAATTGTCCGGCCTATTTTTTCAATTAGCCCCTTATTGTTGGTTGGAACCCTGACTGCGCCGTGTCTTAGTATACGCTGTATACACGCACAGTGTACGTCAATTTCTAATGGGTGCCTGCTCGCGCCGTCGCATCTGGCCCCGCTTTAAAAATCGTCAGAGCTTTAATGTTGGTACGAGAGGAAAGCCCTTGAACATGGCAATCCTGTGGTGGTAAAATTTTGAAGATTGAGCAGGATACTGCCATCGAAATTACCCGTTGTACATTTTGTTTTTCTCTCCGACAGCTCTGTGCGCAAAACTCCCATAGTGGAGGCTGTTGAAATCGTTTCTGAGCAACCCCGCCTACTTGAGCTTTTTCCTATCAAGAAGTGTGCAAGTCGCCCTAAACCTTTAAAAAATGGAGGCAGGAATATGCCAGCATGACTAAGGTACAAACTGCATCTCCCTAGCATTTTTGGTTCCAGAGTTATTCCAGAGCGTAGCTGAAAGTTTTTAATTGTCCGGCCTATTTTTTCAATGACCCCCCTTATTGTTGGTTGGAACCCTGACTGCGCCGTGTCTTTGTATACGCTGTATACACGCACAGTGTACGTCAATTTCTAATGGGTGCCTGCTCGCGCCGTCGCATCTGGCCCCGCTTTAAAAATCGTCAGAGCTTTAAGTTTGGTACGAGATGAAAGCCCTTGAACATGGCAATCCTGTGGTGGTAAAATTTTGAAGATTGAGCAGAATACTGCCATCGAAAATACCCGTTGTACATTTTGTTTTTCTCTCCGACAGCTCTGTGCGCAAAACTCCCATAGTGGAGGCTGTTGAGATCGTTTCTGAGCAACCCCGCCTACTTGAGCTTTTTCCCTTCAAGAAGTGTGCAAGTCGCCCTAAACCTTTAAAAAAATGGACGCAGGAATATGCCAGCATGACTAAGGTACAAACTGCATCTCCCTAGCATTTTTGGTTCCACAGTTATTCCAGAGCGTAGCTGAAAGTTTTTAATTGTCCGGCCTATTTTTTCAATGACCCCCTTTATTGTTGGTTGGAACCCTGACTGCGCCGTGTCTTTGTATACGCTGTATACACGCACAGTGCACGTCAATTTCTAATGGGTGCCTGCTCGCGCAGTCGCATCTGGCCCCGCTTTAAAAATCGTCAGAGCTTGAAGTTTGGTACGAGAGGAAAGCCCTTACACATGGCAATCCTGTGGTGGTAAAATTTTGAAGATTGAGCAGGATACTGGGATCGAAATTACCCGTTGTACATTTTGTTTTTCTCTCCGACAGCTCTGTGCGCAAAACTCCCATAGTGGAGGCTGTTGAAATCGTTTCTGAGCAACTCCGCCTACTTGAGTTTTTTCCTATCAAGAAGTGTGCAAGTCGCCCTAAACCTTTAAAAAATGGACGCAGGAATATGCCAGCATGACTAAGGTACAAACTGCATCTCCCTAGCATTTTTGGTTCGAGAGTTATTCCAGAGCGTAGCTGAAAGTTTTTAATTGTCCGGCCTATTTTTTCAATTAGCCCCGTATTGTTGGTTGGAACCCTGACTGCGCCGTGTCTTTGTATACGCTGTATACACGCACAGTGCACGTCAATTTCTAATGGGTGCCTGCTCGCGCAGTCGCATCTGGCCCCGCTTTAAAAATCGTCAGAGCTTGAAGTTTGGTACGAGAGGAAAGCCCTTACACATGGCAATCCTGTGGTGGTAAAATTTTGAAGATTGAGCAGGATACTGGGATCGAAATTACCCGTTGTACATTTTGTTTTTCTCTCCGACAGCTCTGTGCGCAAAACTCCCATAGTGGAGGCTGTTGAAATCGTTTCTGAGCAACTCCGCCTACTTGAGTTTTTTCCTATCAAGAAGTGTGCAAGTCGCCCTAAACCTTTAAAAAATGGACGCAGGAATATGCCAGCATGACTAAGGTACAAACTGCATCTCCCTAGCATTTTTGGTTCGAGAGTTATTCCAGAGCGTAGCTGAAAGTTTTTAATTGTCCGGCCTATTTTTTCAATTAGCCCCGTATTGTTGGTTGGAACCCTGACTGCGCCGTGTCTTTGTATACGCTGTATACACGCACAGTGTACGTCAATTTCTAATGGGTGCCTGCTCGCGCCGTCGCATCTGGCCCCGCCTTAAAAATCGTCAGAGCTTTAAGTTTGGTACGAGAGGAAAGCCCTTGAACATGGCAATCCTGTGGTGGTAAAATTTTGAAGATTGAGCAGGATACTGGGATCGAAATTACCCGTTGTACATTTTGTTTTTCTCTCCGACAGCTCTGTGCGCAAAACTCCCATAGTGGAGGCTGTTGGAATCGTTTCTGAGCAACCCCGCCTACTTGTGCTTTTTCCTATCAAGAAGTGTGCAAGTCGCCCTGAACCTTTAAAAAATGGACGCAGGAATATGCCAGCATGACTAAGGTACAAACTGCATCTCCCTATCATTTTTGGTTCCAGAGTTATTCTAGAGCGTAGCTGAAAGTTTTTAATTGTCCGGTCTATTTTTCAATGACCCCCCCTTATTGTTGGTTGGAACCCTGACTGCGCCGTGTCTTTGTATACGCTGTATACACGCACAGTGTACGTCAATTTCTAATGGGTGCCTGCTCGCGCCGTCGCATCTGGCCCCGCCTTAAAAATCGTCAGAGCTTTAAGTGTGGTACGAGAGGAAAGCCCTTGAACATGGCAATCCTGTGGTGGTAAAATTTTGAAGATTTAACAGGATACTGCCATCGAAATTACCCGTTGTACATTTTGTTTTTCTCTCCGACAGCTCTGTGCGCAAAACTCCCATAGTGGAGGCTGTTGAAATCGTTTCTGAGCAACCCCGCCTACTTGAGGTTTTTCCTATCAAGAAGTGTGCAAGTCGCCCTAAACCTTTAAAAAATGGAGGCAGGAATATGCCAGCATGACTAAGGTACAAACTGCATCTCCCTAGCATTTTTGGTTCCAGAGTTATTCCAGAGCGTAGCTGAAAGTTTTTAATTGTCCGGCCTATTTTTTCAATGACCCCCCTTATTGTTGGTTGGAACCCTGACTGCGCCGTGTCTTTGTATACGCTGTATACACGCACAGTGTACGTCAATTTCTAATGGGTGCCTGCTCGCGCCGTCGCATCTGGCCCCGCTTTAAAAATCGTCAGAGCTTTAAGTTTGGTACGAGAGGAAAGCCCTTGAACATGGCAATCCTGTGGTGGTAAAATTTTGAAGATTGAGCAGGATACTGCCATCGAAATTACCCGTTGTACATTTTGTTTTTCTCTCCGACAGCTCTGTGCGCAAAACTCCCATAGTGGAGGCAGTTGAGATCGTTTCTGAGGAACCCCGCCTACTTGAGCTTTTTCCCTTCAAGAAGTGTGCAAGTCGCCCTAAACCTTTAACAAATGGATGCAGGAATATGCCAGCATGACTAAGGTACAAACTGCATCTCCCTAGCATTTTTGGTTCCACAGTTATTCCAGAGCGTAGCTGAAAGTTTTTAATTGTCCGGCCTATTTTTTCAATGACCCCCCTTATTGTTGGTTGGAACCCTGACTGCGCCGTGTCTTTGTATACGCTGTATACACGCACAGTGCACGTCAATTTCTAATGGGTGCCTGCTCGCGCAGTCGCATCTGGCCCCGCTTTAAAAATCGTCAGAGCTTTAAGTTTGGTACGAGAGGAAAGCCCTTACACATGGCAATCCTGTGGTGGTAAAATTTTGAAGATTGAGCAGGATACTGCCATCGAAATTACCCGTTGTACATTTTGTTTTTCTCTCCGACAGCTCTGTGCGCAAAACTCCCATAGTGGAGGCTGTTGAAATCGTTTCTGAGCAACCCCGCCTACTTGAGCTTTTTCCTATCAAGAAGTGTGCAAGTCGCCCTAAACATTTAAAAAATGGACGCAGGAATATGCCAGCATGACTAAGGTACAAACTGCATCTCCCTAGCATTTTTGGTTCCAGAGTTATTCCAGAGCGTAGCTGAAAGTTTAATTGTCCGGCCTATTTTTCAATGACCCCCCTTATTGTTGGTTGGAACCCTGACTGCGCCGTGTCTTTGTATACGTTGTATACACGCACAGTGTACGTCAATTTCTAATGGGTGCCTGCTCGCACCGTCGCATCTGGCCCCGCCTCAAAAATCGTCAGAGCTTTAAGTTTGGTACGAGAGGAAAGCCCTTGAACATGGCAATCCTGTGGTGGTAAAATTGTGAAGATTGAGCAGGATACTGGGATCGAAATTACCCGTTGTACATTTTGTTTTTCTCTCCGACAGCTCTGTGCGCAAAACTCCCATAGTGGAGGCTGTTGAAATCGTTTCTGAGCAACCCCGCCTACTTGAGCTTTTTCCTATCAAGAAGTGTGCAAGTCGCCCTGAACCTTTAAAAAATGGACGCAGGGATATGCCAGCATGACTAAGGTACAAACTGCATCTCCCTAGCATTTTTGGTTCCAGAGTTATTCTAGAGCGTAGCTGAAAGTTTTTAATTGTCCGGTCTATTTTTTCAATGACCCCCTTATTGTTGGTTGGAACCCTGACTGCGCTGTGTCTTTGTATACGGTGTATACATGCACAGTGTACGTCAATTTCTAATGGGTGCCTGCTCGCGCCATCGCATCTGGCCCCGCCTTAAAAATCGTCAGAGCTTTAAGTTTGGTACGAGAGGAAAGCCCTTGAACATGGCAATCCTGTGGTGGTAAAATTGTGAAGATTGAGCAGGATACTGGGATCGAAATTACCCGTTGTACATTTTGTTTTTCTCTCCGACAGCTCTGTGCGCAAAACTCCCATAGTGGAGGCTGTTGAAATCGTTTCTGAGCAACCCCGCCTACTTGAGCTTTTTCCTATCAAGAACTGTGCAAGTCGCCCTAAACCTTTAAAAAATGGACGCAGGAATATGCCAGCATGACTAAGGTACAAACTGCATCTCCCTAGCATTTTTGGTTCCACAGTTATTCCAGAGCGTAGCTGAAAGTTTTTAATTTTCCGGCCTATTTTTTCAATGACCCCCTTATTGTTGGTTGGAACCCTGGCTGCGCCGTGTCTTTTTATACGCTGTATACACGCACAGTGCACGTCAATTTCTAATGGGTGCCTGCTCGCGCAGTCGCATCTGGCCCCGCTTTAAAAATCGTCAGAGCTTGAAGTTTGGTACGAGAGGAAAGCCCTTACACATGGCAATCCTGTGGTGGTAAAATTTTGAAGATTGAGCAGGATACTGGGATCGAAATTACCCGTTGTACATTTTGTTTTTCTCTCCGACAGCTCTGTGCGCAAAACTCCCATAGTGGAGGCTGTTGAAATCGTTTCTGAGCAACCCCGCCTACTTGAGCTTTTTCCTATCAAGAAGTGTGCAAGTCGCCCTGAACCTTTAAAAAATGGACGCAGGGATATGCCAGCATGACTAAGGTACAAACTGCATCTCCCTAGCATTTTTGGTTCCAGAGTTATTCTAGAGCGTAGCTGAAAGTTTTTAATTGTCCGGTCTATTTTTTCAATGACCCCCTTATTGTTGGTTGGAACCCTGACTGCGCTGTGTCTTTGTATACGGTGTATACATGCACAGTGTACGTCAATTTCTAATGGGTGCCTGCTCGCGCCATCGCATCTGGCCCCGCCTTAAAAATCGTCAGAGCTTTAAGTTTGGTACGAGAGGAAAGCCCTTGAACATGGCAATCCTGTGGTGGTAAAATTGTGAAGATTGAGCAGGATACTGGGATCGAAATTACCCGTTGTACATTTTGTTTTTCTCTCCGACAGCTCTGTGCGCAAAACTCCCATAGTGGAGGCTGTTGAAATCGTTTCTGAGCAACCCCGCCTACTTGAGCTTTTTCCTATCAAGAAGTGTGCAAGTCGCCCTAAACCTTTAATAAATGGACGCAGGAATATGGCAGCATGACTAAGGTACAAAC
This sequence comes from Asterias amurensis, assembly GCF_032118995.1. Lineage (NCBI taxonomy): Eukaryota > Metazoa > Echinodermata > Asteroidea > Forcipulatida > Asteriidae > Asterias > Asterias amurensis. Next base: position 8,087,616 of record NC_092659.1, on the reverse strand, counting down.
TGCATCTCCCTAGCATTTTTGGTTCCACAGTTATTCCAGAGCGTAGCTGAAAGTTTTTAATTTTCCGGCCTATTTTTTCAATGACCCCCTTATTGTTGGTTGGAACCCTGGCTGCGCCGTGTCTTTTTATACGCTGTATACACGCACAGTGCACGTCAATTTCTAATGGGTGCCTGCTCGCGCAGTCGCATCTGGCCCCGCTTTAAAAATCGTCAGAGCTTGAAGTTTGGTACGAGAGGAAAGCCCTTACACTTGGCAATCCTGTGGTGGTAAAATTTTGAAGATTGAGCAGGATACTGGGATCGAAATTACCCGTTGTACATTTTGTTTTTCTCTCCGACAGCTCTGTGCGCAAAACTCCCATAGTGGAGGCTTTTGAAATCGTTTCTGAGCAACCCCGCCTACTTGAGCTTTTTCCTATCAAGAAGTGTGCAAGTCGCCCTAAACCTTTAAAAAATGGACGCAGGAAAATGCCAGCATGACTAAGGTACAAACTGCATCTCCCTAGCATTTTTGGTTCCAGAGTTATTCCAGAGCGTAGCTGAAAGTTTAATTGTCCGGCCTATTTTTCAATGACCCCCCTTATTGTTGGTTGGAACCCTGACTGCGCCGTGTCTTTGTATACGCTGTATACACGCACAGTGTACGTCAATTTCTAATGGGTGCCTGCTCGCGCCGTCGCATCTGGCCCCGCCTTAAAAATCGTCAGAGCTTTAAGTTTGGTACGAGAGGAAAGCCCTTGAACATGGCAATCCTGTGGTGGTAAAATTGTGAAGATTGAGCAGGATACTGGGATCGAAATTACCCGTTGTACATTTTGTTTTTCTCTCCGACAGCTCTGTGCGCAAAACTCCCATAGTGGAGGCTGTTGAAATCGTTTCTGAGCAACCCCGCCTACTTGAGCTTTTTCCTATCAAGAAGTGTGCAAGTCGCCCTGAACCTTTAAAAAATGGACGCAGGGATATGCCAGCATGACTAAGGTACAAACTGCATCTCCCTAGCATTTTTGGTTCCAGAGTTATTCTAGAGCGTAGCTGAAAGTTTTTAATTGTCCGGTCTATTTTTTCAATGACCCCCTTATTGTTGGTTGGAACCCTGACTGCGCTGTGTCTTTGCATACGGTGTATACATGCACAGTGTACGTCAATTTCTAATGGGTGCCTGCTCGCGCCATCGCATCTGGCCCCGCCTTAAAAATCGTCAGAGCTTTAAGTTTGGTACGAGAGGAAAGCCCTTGAACATGGCAATCCTGTGGTGGTAAAATTGTGAAGATTGAGCAGGATACTGGGATCGAAATTACCCGTTGTACATTTTGTTTTTCTCTCCGACAGCTCTGTGCGCAAAACTCCCATAGTGGAGGCTGTTGAAATCGTTTCTGAGCAACCCCGCCTACTTGAGCTTTTTCCTATCAAGAAGTGTGCAAGTCGCCCTAAACCTTTAAAAAATGGACGCAGGAATATGGCAGCATGACTAAGGTACAAACTGCATCTCCCTAGCATTTTTGGTTGCAGAGTTATTCCAGAGCGTAGCTGAAAGTTTTTAATTTTCCGGCCTATTTTTTCAATGACCCCCTTATTGTTGGTTGGAACCCTGGCTGCGCCGTGTCTTTTTATACGCTGTATACACGCACAGTGCACGTCAATTTCTAATGGGTGCCTGCTCGCGCAGTCGCATCTGGCCCCGCTTTAAAAATCGTCAGAGCTTGAAGTTTGGTACGAGAGGAAAGCCCTTACACTTGGCAATCCTGTGGTGGTAAAATTTTGAAGATTGAGCAGGATACTGGGATCGAAATTACCCGTTGTACATTTTGTTTTTCTCTCCGACAGCTCTGTGCGCAAAACTCCCATAGTGGAGGCTGTTGAAATCGTTTCTGAGCAACCCCGCCTACTTGAGCTTTTTCCTATCAAGAAGTGTGCAAGTCGCCCTAAACCTTTAAAAAATGGACGCAGGAATATGCCAGCATGACTAAGGTACAAACTGCATCTCCCTAGCATTTTTGGTTCCAGAGTTATTCCAGAGCGTAGCTGAAAGTTTAATTGTCCGGCCTATTTTTCAATGACCCCCCTTATTGTTGGTTGGAACCCTGACTGCGCCGCGTCTTTGTATACGGTGTATACATGCACAGTGTACGTCAATTTCTAATGGGTGCCTGCTCGCGCCATCGCATCTGGCCCCGCCTTAAAAATCGTCAGAGCTTTAAGTTTGGTACGAGAGGAAAGCCCTTGAACATGGCAATCCTGTGGTGGTAAAATTTTGAAGATTGAGCAGGATACTGCCATCGAAATTACCCGTTGTACATTTTGTTTTTCTCTCCGACAGCTCTGTGCGCAAAACTCCCATAGTGGAGGCTGTTGAAATCGTTTCTGAGCAACCCCGCCTACTTGAGCTTTTTCCTATCAAGAAGTGTGCAAGTCGCCCTAAACCTTTAAAAAATGGACGCAGGAATATGGCAGCATGACTAAGGTACAAACTGCATCTCCCTAGCATTTTTGGTTGCAGAGTTATTCCAGAGCGTGGCTGAAAGTTTTTAATTTTCCGGCCTATTTTTTCAATGACCCCCTTATTGTTGGTTGGAACCCTGATTGCGCCGTGTCTTTTTATACGCTGTATACACGCACAGTGTACGTCAATTTCTAATGGGTGCCTGCTCGCGCCGTCGCATCTGGCCCCGCTTTAAAAATCGTCAGAGCTTTAAGTTTGGTACGAGAGGAAAGCCCTTGAACATGGCAATCCTGTGGTGGTAAACTTTTGAAGATTGAGCAGAATACTGCCATCGAAAATACCCGTTGTACATTTTGTTTTTCTCTCCGCGGCTCTGTGCGCAAAACTCCCATAGTGGAGGCTGTTGAGATCGTTTCTGAGCAACCCCGCCTACTTGAGCTTTTTTCCTTCAAGAAGTGTGCAAGTCGCCCTAAACCTTTAAAAAATGGACGCAGGAATATGCCAGCATGACTAAGGTACAAGTTGCATCTCCCTAGCATTTTTGGTTCCAGAGTTATTCCAGAGCGTAGCTGAATGTTTTTAATTGTCCGGCCTATTTTTTCAATGACCCCCCTTATTGTTGGTTGGAACCCTGACTGCGCCGTGTCCTTGTATCCGCTGTATACACGCACAGTGTACGTCAATTTCTAATGGGTGCCTGCTCGCGCCGTCGCATCTGGCCCCGCCTTTAAAATCGTCAGAGCTTTATTTTTGGTACGAGAGGAAAGCCCTTGAACATGGCAATCCTGTGGTGGTAAAATTGTGAAGATTGAGCAGGATACTGTGATCGAAATTACCCGTTGTACATTTTGTTTTTCTCTCCGACAGCTCTGTGCGCAAAACTCCCATAGTGGAGGCTGTTGAAATCGTTTCTGAGCAACCCCGCCAAATTGAGCTTTTTTCTATCAAGAAGTGTGCAAGTCGCCCTAAACCTTTAAAAAATGGACGCAGGAATATGCCAGCATGACTAAGGTACAAACTGCATCTCCCTAGCATTTTTGGTTCCAGAGTTATTCCAGAGCGTAGCTGAAAGTTTTTAATTGTCCGGCCTATTTTTTCAATGACCCCCCTTATTGTTGGTTGGAACCCTGACTGCGCCGTGTCTTTGTATACGCTGTATACACGCACAGTGTACGTCAATTTCTAATGGGTGCCTGCTCGCGCCGTCGCATCTGGCCCCGCCTTAAAAAATCGTCAGAGCTTTAAGTTTGGTACGAGAGGAAAGCCCTTGAACATTGCAATCCTGTGGTGGTAAAATTGTGAAGATTGAGCAGGATACTGGGATCGAAATTACCCGTTGTACATTTTGTTTTTCTCTCCGACAGCTCTGTGCGCAAAACTCCCATAGTGGAGGCTGTTGAAATCGTTTCTGAGCAACCCCGCCTACTTGAGCTTTTTCCTATCAAGAAGTGTGCAAGTCGCCCTGAACCTTTAAAAAATGGACGCAGGAATATGCCAGCATGACTAAGGTACAAACTGCATCTCCCTAGCATTTTTGGTTCCAGAGTTATTCTAGAGCGTAGCTGAAAGTTTTTAATTGTCCGGTCTATTTTTTCAATGACCCCCTTATTGTTGGTTGGAACCCTGACTGCGCTGTGTCTTTGTATACGGTGTATACATGCACAGTGTACGTCAATTTCTAATGGGTGCCTGCTCGCGCCATCGCATCTGGCCCCGCCTTAAAAATCGTCAGAGCTTTAAGTTTGGTACGAGAGGAAAGCCCTTGAACATGGCAATCCTGTGGTGGTAAAATTGTGAAGATTGAGCAGGATACTGGGATCGAAATTACCCGTTGTACATTTTGTTTTTCTCTCCGACAGCTCTGTGCGCAAAACTCCCATAGTGGAGGCTGTTGAAATCGTTTCTGAGCAACCCCGCCTACTTGAGCTTTTTCCTATCAAGAAGTGTGCAAGTCGCCCTAAACCTTTAAAAAATGGACGCAGGAATATGCCAGCATGACTAAGGTACAAACTGCATCTCCCTAGCATTTTTGGTTCCAGAGTTATTCCAGAGCGTAGCTGAAAGTTTAATTGTCCGGCCTATTTTTCAATGACCCCCCTTATTGTTGGTTGGAACCCTGACTGCGCCGTGTCTTTGTATACGCTGTATACACGCACAGTGTACGTCAATTTCTAATGGGTGCCTGCTCGCGCCGTCGCATCTGGCCCCGCCTTAAAAATCGTCAGAGCTTTAAGTTTGGTACGAGAGGAAAGCCCTTGAACATGGCAATCCTGTGGTGGTAAAATTGTGAAGATTGAGCAGGATACTGGGATCGAAATTACCCGTTGTACATTTTGTTTTTCTCTCCGACAGCTCTGTGCGCAAAACTCCTATAGTGGAGGCTGTTGAAATCGTTTCTGAGCAACCCCGCCTACTTGAGCTTTTTCCTATCAAGAAGTGTGCAAGTCGCCCTGAACCTTTAAAAAATGGACGCAGGGATATGCCAGCATGACTAAGGTACAAACTGCATCTCCCTAGCATTTTTGGTTCCAGAGTTATTCTAGAGCGTAGCTGAAAGTTTTTAATTGTCCGGTCTATTTTTTCAATGACCCCCTTATTGTTGGTTGGAACCCTGACTGCGCTGTGTCTTTGTATACGGTGTATACATGCACAGTGTACGTCAATTTCTAATGGGTGCCTGCTCGCGCCATCGCATCTGGCCCCGCCTTAAAAATCGTCAGAGCTTTAAGTTTGGTACGAGAGGAAAGCCCTTGAACATGGCAATCCTGTGGTGGTAAAATTGTGAAGATTGAGCAGGATACTGGGATCGAAATTACCCGTTGTACATTTTGTTTTTCTCTCCGACAGCTCTGTGCGCAAAACTCCCATAGTGGAGGCTGTTGAAATCGTTTCTGAGCAACCCCGCCTACTGGAGCTTTTTCCTATCAAGAACTGTGCAAGTCGCCCTAAACCTTTAAAAAATGGACGCAGGAATATGCCAGCATGACTAAGGTACAAACTGCATCTCCCTAGCATTTTTGGTTCCAGAGTTATTCTAGAGCGTAGCTGAAAGTTTTTAATTGTCCGGTCTATTTTTTCAATGACCCCCTTATTGTTGGTTGGAACCCTGACTGCGCTGTGTCTTTGTATACGGTGTATACATGCACAGTGTACGTCAATTTCTAATGGGTGCCTGCTCGCGCCATCGCATCTGGCCCCGCCTTAAAAATCGTCAGAGCTTTAAGTTTGGTACGAGAGGAAAGCCCTTGAACATGGCAATCCTGTGGTGGTAAAATTGTGAAGATTGAGCAGGATACTGCCATCGAAATTACCCGTTGTACATTTTGTTTTTCTCTCCGACAGCTCTGTGCGCAAAACTCCCATAGTGGAGGCTGTTGAAATCGTTTCTGAGCAACCCCGCCTACTGGAGCTTTTTCCTATCAAGAACTGTGCAAGTCGCCCTAAACCTTTAAAAAATGGACGCAGGAATATGGCAGCATGACTAAGGTACAAACTGCATATCCCTAGCATTTTTGGTTGCAGAGTTATTCCAGAGCGTAGCTGAAAGTTTTTAATTTTCCGGCCTATTTTTTCAATGACCCCCTTACTGTTGGTTGGAACCCTGACTGCGCCGTGTCTTTTTATACGCTGTATACACGCACAGTGTACGTCAATTTCTAATGGGTGCCTACTCGCGCAGTCGCATCTGGCCCCGCTTTAAAAATCGTCAGAGCTTTAAGTTTGGTACGAGAGGAAAGCCCTTGAACATGGCAATCCTGTGGTGGTAAAATTTTGAAGATTGAGCAGGATACTGCCATCGAAATTACCCGTTGTACATTTTGTTTTTCTCTCCGACAGCTCTGTGCGCAAAACTCCCATAGTGGAGGCTGTTGAGATCGTTTCTGAGGAACCCCGCCTACTTGAGCTTTTTCCCTTCAAGAAGTGTGCAAGTCGCCCTAAACCTTTAACAAATGGACGCAGGAATATGCCAGCATGACTAAGGTACAAACTGCATCTCCCTAGCATTTTTGGTTCCACAGTTATTCCAGAGCGTAGCTGAAAGTTTTTTATTGTCCGGCCTATTTTTTCAATGACCCCCCTTATTGTTGGTTGGAACCCTGACTGCGCCGTGTCTTTGTATACGCTGTATACACGCACAGTGCACGTCAATTTCTAATGGGTGCCTGCTCGCGCAGTCGCATCTGGCCCCGCTTTAAAAATCGTCAGAGCTTGAAGTTTGGTACGAGAGGAAAGCCCTTACACATGGCAATCCTGTGGTGGTAAAATTTTGAAGATTGTGCAGGATACTGGGATCGAAATTACCCGTTGTACATTTTGTTTTTCTCTCCGACAGCTCTGTGCGCAAAACTCCCATAGTGGAGGCTGTTGAAATCGTTTCTGAGCAACCCCGCCTACTTGAGCTTTTTCCTATCAAGAACTGTGCAAGTCGCCCTAAACCTTTAAAAAATGGACGCAGGAATATGGCAGCATGACTAAGGTACAAACTGCATCTCCCTAGCATTTTTGGTTCCAGAGTTATTCCAGAGCGTAGCTGAAAGTTTTTAATTTTCCGGCCTATTTTTTCAATGACCCCCTTATTGTTGGTTGGAACCCTGACTGCGCCGTGTCTTTTTATACGCTGTATACACGCACAGTGTACGTCAATTTCTAATGGGTGCCTACTCGCGCAGTCGCATCTGGCCCCGCTTTAAAAATCGTCAGAGCTTTAAGTTTGGTACGAGAGGAAAGCCCTTGAACATGGCAATCCTGTGGTGGTAAACTTTTGAAGATTGAGCAGAATACTGCCATCGAAAATACCCGTTGTAAATTTTGTTTTTCTCTCCGACAGCTCTGTGCGCAAAACTCCCATCGTGGAGGCTGTTGAGATCGTTTCTGAGCAACCCCGCCTACTTGAGCTTTTTTCCTTCAAGAAGTGTGCAAGTCGCCCTAAACCTTTAAAAAATGGACGCAAGAATATGCCAGCATGACTAAGGTACAAACTGCATCTCCCTAGCATTTTTGGTTCCAGAGTTATTCCAGAGCGTAGCTGAAAGTTTTTAATTGTCCGGCCTATTTTTTCAATGACCCCCCTTATTGTTGGTTGGAACCCTGACTGCGCCGTGTCCTTGTATACGCTGTATACGCGCACAGTGTACGTCAATTTCTAATGGGTGCTTGCTCGCGCCGTCGCATCTGGCCCCGCCTTAAAAATCGTCAGAGCTTTATTTTTGGTACGAGAGGAAAGCCCTTGAACATGGCAATCCTGTGGTGGTAAACTTTTGAAGATTGAGCAGGTTACTGGGATCGAAATTACCCGTTGTACATTTTGTTTTTCTCTCCGACAGCTCTGTGCGCAAAACTCCCATAGTGGAGGCTGTTGAAATCGTTTCTGAGCAACCCCGCCTACTTGAGCTTTTTCCTATCAAGAAGTGTGCAAGTCGCCCTAAACCTTTAAAAAATGGACGCAGGAATATGCCAGCATGACTAAGGTACAAACTGCATCTCCCTAGCATTTTTGGTTGCAGAGTTATTCCAGAGCGTAGCTGAAAGTTTTTAATTGTCCGGTCTATTTTTTCAATGACCCCCTTATTGTTGGTTGGAACCCTGACTGCGCTGTGTCTTTGTATACGGTGTATACATGCACAGTGTACGTCAATTTCTAATGGGTGCCTGCTCGCGCCATCGCATCTGGCCCCGCCTTAAAAATCGTCAGAGCTTTAAGTTTGGTACGAGAGGAAAGCCCTTGAACATGGCAATCCTGTGGTGGTAAAATTGTGAAGATTGAGCAGGATACTGGGATCGAAATTACCCGTTGTACATTTTGTTTTTCTCTCCGACAGCTCTGTGCGCAAAACTCCCATAGTGGAGGCTGTTGAAATCGTTTCTGAGCAACCCCGCCTACTTGAGCTTTTTCCTATCAAGAAGTGTGCAAGTCGCCCTGAACCTTTAAAAAATGGACGCAGGAATATGCCAGCATGACTAAGGTACAAACTGCATCTCCCTAGCATTTTTGGTTCCAGAGTTATTCCAGAGCGTGGCTGAAAGTTTTTAATTTTCCGGCCTATTTTTTCAATGACCCCCTTATTGTTGGTTGGAACCCTGACTGCGCCGTGTCTTTTTATACGCTGTATACACGCACAGTGTACGTCAATTTCTAATGGGTGCCTGCTCGCGCCGTCGCATCTGGCCCCGCTTTAAAAATCGTCAGAGCTTTAAGTTTGGTACGAGAGGAAAGCCCTTGAACATGGCAATCCTGTGGTGGTAAACTTTTGAAGATTGAGCAGAATACTGCCATCGAAAATACCCGTTGTACATTTTGTTTTTCTCTCCGACAGCTCTGTGCGCAAAACTCCCATAGTGGAGGCTGTTGAGATCGTTTCTGAGGAACCCCGCCTACTTGAGCTTTTTTCCTTCAAGAAGTGTGCAAGTCGCCCTAAACCTTTAAAAAATGGACGCAGGAATATGCCAGCATGACTAAGGTACAAACTGCATCTCCCTAGCATTTTTGGTTCCAGAGTTATTCCAGAGCGTAGCTGAATGTTTTTAATTGTCCAGCCTATTTTTTCAATGACCCCCCTTATTGTTGGTTGGAACCCTGACTGCGCCGTGTCCTTGTATCCGCTGTATACACGCACAGTGTACGTCAATTTCTAATGGGTGCCTGCTCGCGCCGTCGCATCTGGCCCCGCCTTTAAAATCGTCAGAGCTTTATTTTTGGTACGAGAGGAAAACCCTTGAACATGGCAATCCTGTGGTGGTAAACTTTTGAAGATTGAGCAGGTTACTGGGATCGAAATTACCCGTTGTACATTTTGTTTTTCTCTCCGACAGCTCTGTGCGCAAAACTCCCATAGTGGAGGCTGTTGAAATCGTTTCTGAGCAACCCCGCCTACTTGAGCTTTTTCCTATCAAGAAGTGTGCAAGTCGCCCTAAACCTTTAAAAAATGGACGCAGGAATATGCCAGCATGACTAAGGTACAAACTGCATCTCCCTAGCATTTTTGGTTGCAGAGTTATTCCAGAGCGTAGCTGAAAGTTTTTAATTTTCCGGCCTATTTTTTCAATGACCCCCTTATTGTTGGTTGGAACCCTGACTGCGCTGTGTCTTTGTATACGGTGTATACATGCACAGTGTACGTCAATTTCTAATGGGTGCCTGCTCGCGCCATCGCATCTGGCCCCGCCTTAAAAATCGTCAGAGCTTTAAGTTTGGTACGAGAGGAAAGCCCTTGAACATGGCAATCCTGTGGTGGTAAAATTGTGAAGATTGAGCAGGATACTGCCATCGAAATTACCCGTTGTACATTTTGTTTTTCTCTCCGACAGCTCTGTGCGCAAAACTCCCATAGTGGAGGCTGTTGAAATCGTTTCTGAGCAACCCCGCCTACTTGAGCTTTTTCCTATCAAGAAGTGTGCAAGTCGCCCTGAACCTTTAAAAAATGGACGCAGGAATATGCCAGCATGACTAAGGTACAAACTGCATCTCCCTAGCATTTTTGGTTCCAGAGTTATTCCAGAGCGTGGCTGAAAGTTTTTAATTTTCCGGCCTATTTTTTCAATGACCCCCTTATTGTTGGTTGGAACCCTGACTGCGCCGTGTCTTTTTATACGCTGTATACACGCACAGTGTACGTCAATTTCTAATGGGTGCCTGCTCGCGCCGTCGCATCTGGCCCCGCTTTAAAAATCGTCAGAGCTTTAAGTTTGGTACGAGAGGAAAGCCCTTGAACATGGCAATCCTGTGGTGGTAAACTTTTGAAGATTGAGCAGAATACTGCCATCGAAAATACCCGTTGTACATTTTGTTTTTCTCTCCGACAGCTCTGTGCGCAAAACTCCCATAGTGGAGGCTGTTGAGATCGTTTCTGAGGAACCCCGCCTACTTGAGCTTTTTTCCTTCAAGAAGTGTGCAAGTCGCCCTAAACCTTTAAAAAATGGACGCAGGAATATGCCAGCATGACTAAGGTACAAACTGCATCTCCCTAGCATTTTTGGTTCCAGAGTTATTCCAGAGCGTAGCTGAATGTTTTTAATTGTCCGGCCTATTTTTTCAATGACCCCCCTTATTGTTGGTTGGAACCCTGACTGCGCCGTGTCCTTGTATCCGCTGTATACACGCACAGTGTACGTCAATTTCTAATGGGTGCCTGCTCGCGCCGTCGCATCTGGCCCCGCCTTTAAAATCGTCAGAGCTTTATTTTTGGTACGAGAGGAAAACCCTTGAACATGGCAATCCTGTGGTGGTAAACTTTTGAAGATTGAGCAGGTTACTGGGATCGAAATTACCCGTTGTACATTTTGTTTTTCTCTCCGACAGCTCTGTGCGCAAAACTCCCATAGTGGAGGCTGTTGAAATCGTTTCTGAGCAACCCCGCCTACTTGAGCTTTTTCCTATCAAGAAGTGTGCAAGTCGCCCTAAACCTTTAAAAAATGGACGCAGGAATATGCCAGCATGACTAAGGTACAAACTGCATCTCCCTAGCATTTTTGGTTGCAGAGTTATTCCAGAGCGTAGCTGAAAGTTTTTAATTTTCCGGCCTATTTTTTCAATGACCCCCTTATTGTTGGTTGGAACCCTGACTGCGCCGTGTCTTTGTATACGCTGTATACACGCACAGTGTACGTCAATTTCTAATGGGTGCCTGCTCGCGCCGTCGCATCTGGCCCCGCCTTAAAAAATCGTCAGAGCTTTAAGTTTGGTACGAGAGGAAAGCCCTTGAACATTGCAATCCTGTGGTGGTAAAATTGTGAAGATTGAGCAGGATACTGGGATCGAAATTACCCGTTGTACATTTTGTTTTTCTCTCCGACAGCTCTGTGCGCAAAACTCCCATAGTGGAGGCTGTTGAAATCGTTTCTGAGCAACCCCGCCTACTTGAGCTTTTTCCTATCAAGAAGTGTGCAAGTCGCCCTGAAACTTTAAAAAATGGACGCAGGAATATGCCAGCATGACTAAGGTACAAACTGCATCTCCCTAGCATTTTTGGTTCCAGAGTTATTCTAGAGCGTAGCTGAAAGTTTTTAATTGTCCGGTCTATTTTTTCAATGACCCCCTTATTGTTGGTTGGAACCCTGACTGCGCTGTGTCTTTGTATACGGTGTATACATGCACAGTGTACGTCAATTTCTAATGGGTGCCTGCTCGCGCCATCGCATCTGGCCCCGCCTTAAAAATCGTCAGAGCTTTAAGTTTGGTACGAGAGGAAAGCCCTTGAACATGGCAATCCTGTGGTGGTAAAATTGTGAAGATTGAGCAGGATACTGGGATCGAAATTACCCGTTGTACATTTTGTTTTTCTCTCCGACAGCTCTGTGCGCAAAACTCCCATAGTGGAGGCTGTTGAGATCGTTTCTGAGCAACCCCGCCTACTTGAGCTTTTTTCCTTCAAGAAGTGTGCAAGTCGCCCTAAACCTTTAAAAAATGGACGCAGGAATATGCCAGCATGACTAAGGTACAAACTGCATCTCCCTAGCATTTTTGGTTCCAGAGTTATTCCAGAGCGTAGCTGAATGTTTTTAATTGTCCGGCCTATTTTTTCAATGACCCCCCTTATTGTTGGTTGGAACCCTGACTGCGCCGTGTCCTTGTATCCGCTGTATACACGCACAGTGTACGTCAATTTCTAATGGGTGCCTGCTCGCGCCGTCGCATCTGGCCCCGCCTTTAAAATCGTCAGAGCTTTATTTTTGGTACGAGAGGAAAGCCCTTGAACATGGCAATCCTGTGGTGGTAAAATTGTGAAGATTGAGCAGGATACTGTGATCGAAATTACCCTATGTACATTTTGTTTTTCTCTCCGACAGCTCTGTGCGCAAAACTCCCATAGTGGAGGCTGTTGAAATCGTTTCTGAGCAACCCCGCCTAATTGAGCTTTTTTCTATCAAGAAGTGTGCAAGTCGCCCTGAAACTTTAAAAAATGGACGCAGGAATATGCCAGCATGACTAAGGTACAAACTGCATCTCCCTAGCATTTTTGGTTCCAGAGTTATTCCAGAGCGTAGCTGAAAGTTTTTAATTGTCCGGCATATTTTTTCAATGACCCCCCTTATTGTTGGTTGGAACCCTGACTGCGCCGTGTCTTTGTATACGCTGTATACACGCACAGTGTACGTCAATTTCTAATGGGTGCCTGCTCGCGCCGTCGCATCTGGCCCCGCCTTAAAAAATCGTCAGAGCTTTAAGTTTGGTACGAGAGGAAAGCCCTTGAACATTGCAATCCTGTGGTGGTAAAATTGTGAAGATTGAGCAGGATACTGGGATCGAAATTACCCGTTGTACATTTTGTTTTTCTCTCCGACAGCTCTGTGCGCAAAACTCCCATAGTGGAGGCTGTTGAAATCGTTTCTGAGCAACCCCGCCTACTTGAGCTTTTTCCTATCAAGAAGTGTGCAAGTCGCCCTGAAACTTTAAAAAATGGACGCAGGAATATGCCAGCATGACTAAGGTACAAACTGCATCTCCCTAGCATTTTTGGTTCCAGAGTTATTCTAGAGCGTAGCTGAAAGTTTTTAATTGTCCGGTCTATTTTTTCAATGACCCCCTTATTGTTGGTTGGAACCCTGACTGCGCTGTGTCTTTGTATACGGTGTATACATGCACAGTGTACGTCAATTTCTAATGGGTGCCTGCTCGCGCCATCGCATCTGGCCCCGCCTTAAAAATCGTCAGAGCTTTAAGTTTGGTACGAGAGGAAAGCCCTTGAACATGGCAATCCTGTGGTGGTAAAATTGTGAAGATTGAGCAGGTTACTGGGATCGAAATTACCCGTTGTACATTTTGTTTTTCTCTCCGACAGCTCTGTGCGCAAAACTCCCATAGTGGAGGCTGTTGAAATCGTTTCTGAGCAACCCCGCCTACTTGAGCTTTTTCCTATCAAGAAGTGTGCAAATCGCCCTAAACCTTTAAAAAATGGACGCAGGAATATGGCAGCATGACTAAGGTACAAACTGCATCTCCCTAGCATTTTTGGTTGCAGAGTTATTCCAGAGCGTGGCTGAAAGTTTTTAATTTTCCGGCCTATTTTTTCAATGACCCCCTTATTGTTGGTTGGAACCCTGACTGCGCCGTGTCTTTTTATACGCTGTATACACGCACAGTGTACGTCAATTTCTAATGGGTGCCTGCTCGCGCCGTCGCATCTGGCCCCGCTTTAAAAATCGTCAGAGCTTTAAGTTTGGTACGAGAGGAAAGCCCTTGAACATGGCAATCCTGTGGTGGTAAACTTTTGAAGATTGAGCAGAATACTGCCATCGAAAATACCCGTTGTACATTTTGTTTTTCTCTCCGACAGCTCTGTGCGCAAAACTCCCATAGTGGAGGCTGTTGAGATCGTTTCTGAGCAACCCCGCCTACTTGAGCTTTTTTCCTTCAAGAAGTGTGCAAGTCGCCCTAAACCTTTAAAAAATGGACGCAGGAATATGCCAGCATGACTAAGGTACAAACTGCATCTCCCTAGCATTTTTGGTTCCAGAGTTATTCCAGAGCGTAGCTGAATGTTTTTAATTGTCCGGCCTATTTTTTCAATGACCCCCCTTATTGTTGGTTGGAACCCTGACTGCGCCGTGTCCTTGTATACGCTGTATACACGCACAGTGTACGTCAATTTCTAATGGGTGCCTGCTCGCGCCGTCGCATCTGGCCCCGCCTTAAAAATCGTCAGAGCTTTATTTTTGGTACGAGAGGAAAGCCCTTGAACATGGCAATCCTGTGGTGGTAAACTTTTGAAGATTGAGCAGGTTACTGGGATCGAAATTACCCGTTGTACATTTTGTTTTTCTCTCCGACAGCTCTGTGCGCAAAACTCCCATAGTGGAGGCTGTTGAAATCGTTTCTGAGCAACCCCGCCTACTTGAGCTTTTTCCTATCAAGAAGTGTGCAAGTCGCCCTAAACCTTTAAAAAATGGACGCAGGAATATGCCAGCATGACTAAGGTACAAACTGCATCTCCCTAGCATTTTTGGTTGCAGAGTTATTCCAGAGCGTAGCTGAAAGTTTTTAATTTTCCGGCCTATTTTTTCAATGACCCCCTTATTGTTGGTTGGAACCCTGACTGCGCCGTGTCTTTGTATACGCTGTATACACGCACAGTGTACGTCAATTTCTAATGGGTGCCTGCTCGCGCCGTCGCATCTGGCCCCGCCTTAAAAAATCGTCAGAGCTTTAAGTTTGGTACGAGAGGAAAGCCCTTGAACATTGCAATCCTGTGGTGGTAAAATTGTGAAGATTGAGCAGGATACTGGGATCGAAATTACCCGTTGTACATTTTGTTTTTCTCTCCGACAGCTCTGTGCGCAAAACTCCCATAGTGGAGGCTGTTGAAATCGTTTCTGAGCAACCCCGCCTACTTGAGCTTTTTCCTATCAAGAAGTGTGCAAGTCGCCCTGAAACTTTAAAAAATGGACGCAGGAATATGCCAGCATGACTAAGGTACAAACTGCATCTCCCTAGCATTTTTGGTTCCAGAGTTATTCTAGAGCGTAGCTGAAAGTTTTTAATTGTCCGGTCTATTTTTTCAATGACCCCCTTATTGTTGGTTGGAACCCTGACTGCGCTGTGTCTTTGTATACGGTGTATACATGCACAGTGTACGTCAATTTCTAATGGGTGCCTGCTCGCGCCATCGCATCTGGCCCCGCCTTAAAAATCGTCAGAGCTTTAAGTTTGGTACGAGAGGAAAGCCCTTGAACATGGCAATCCTGTGGTGGTAAAATTGTGAAGATTGAGCAGGATACTGGGATCGAAATTACCCGTTGTACATTTTGTTTTTCTCTCCGACAGCTCTGTGCGCAAAACTCCCATAGTGGAGGCTGTTGAGATCGTTTCTGAGCAACCCCGCCTACTTGAGCTTTTTTCCTTCAAGAAGTGTGCAAGTCGCCCTAAACCTTTAAAAAATGGACGCAGGAATATGCCAGCATGACTAAGGTACAAACTGCATCTCCCTAGCATTTTTGGTTCCAGAGTTATTCCAGAGCGTAGCTGAATGTTTTTAATTGTCCGGCCTATTTTTTCAATGACCCCCCTTATTGTTGGTTGGAACCCTGACTGCGCCGTGTCCTTGTATCCGCTGTATACACGCACAGTGTACGTCAATTTCTAATGGGTGCCTGCTCGCGCCGTCGCATCTGGCCCCGCCTTTAAAATCGTCAGAGCTTTATTTTTGGTACGAGAGGAAAGCCCTTGAACATGGCAATCCTGTGGTGGTAAAATTGTGAAGATTGAGCAGGATACTGTGATCGAAATTACCCTATGTACATTTTGTTTTTCTCTCCGACAGCTCTGTGCGCAAAACTCCCATAGTGGAGGCTGTTGAAATCGTTTCTGAGCAACCCCGCCTAATTGAGCTTTTTTCTATCAAGAAGTGTGCAAGTCGCCCTGAAACTTTAACAAATGGACGCAGGAATATGCCAGCATGACTAAGGTACAAACTGCATCTCCCTAGCATTTTTGGTTCCAGAGTTATTCCAGAGCGTAGCTGAAAGTTTTTAATTGTCCGGCATATTTTTTCAATGACCCCCCTTATTGTTGGTTGGAACCCTGACTGCGCCGTGTCTTTGTATACGCTGTATACACGCACAGTGTACGTCAATTTCTAATGGGTGCCTGCTCGCGCCGTCGCATCTGGCCCCGCCTTAAAAAATCGTCAGAGCTTTAAGTTTGGTACGAGAGGAAAGCCCTTGAACATTGCAATCCTGTGGTGGTAAAATTGTGAAGATTGAGCAGGATACTGGGATCGAAATTACCCGTTGTACATTTTGTTTTTCTCTCCGACAGCTCTGTGCGCAAAACTCCCATAGTGGAGGCTGTTGAAATCGTTTCTGAGCAACCCCGCCTACTTGAGCTTTTTCCTATCAAGAAGTGTGCAAGTCGCCCTGAAACTTTAAAAAATGGACGCAGGAATATGCCAGCATGACTAAGGTACAAACTGCATCTCCCTAGCATTTTTGGTTCCAGAGTTATTCTAGAGCGTAGCTGAAAGTTTTTAATTGTCCGGTCTATTTTTTCAATGACCCCCTTATTGTTGGTTGGAACCCTGACTGCGCTGTGTCTTTGTATACGGTGTATACATGCACAGTGTACGTCAATTTCTAATGGGTGCCTGCTCGCGCCATCGCATCTGGCCCCGCCTTAAAAATCGTCAGAGCTTTAAGTTTGGTACGAGAGGAAAGCCCTTGAACATGGCAATCCTGTGGTGGTAAAATTGTGAAGATTGAGCAGGATACTGGGATCGAAATTACCCGTTGTACATTTTGTTTTTCTCTCCGACAGCTCTGTGCGCAAAACTCCCATAGTGGAGGCTGTTGAAATCGTTTCTGAGCAACCCCGCCTACTTGAGCTTTTTCCTATCAAGAAGTGTGCAAATCGCCCTAAACCTTTAAAAAATGGACGCAGGAATATGGCAGCATGACTAAGGTACAAACTGCATCTCCCTAGCATTTTTGGTTGCAGAGTTATTCCAGAGCGTGGCTGAAAGTTTTTAATTTTCCGGCCTATTTTTTCAATGACCCCCTTATTGTTGGTTGGAACCCTGACTGCGCCGTGTCTTTTTATACGCTGTATACACGCACAGTGTACGTCAATTTCTAATGGGTGCCTGCTCGCGCCGTCGCATCTGGCCCCGCTTTAAAAATCGTCAGAGCTTTAAGTTTGGTACGAGAGGAAAGCCCTTGAACATGGCAATCCTGTGGTGGTAAACTTTTGAAGATTGAGCAGAATACTGCCATCGAAAATACCCGTTGTACATTTTGTTTTTCTCTCCGACAGCTCTGTGCGCAAAACTCCCATAGTGGAGGCTGTTGAGATCGTTTCTGAGCAACCCCGCCTACTTGAGCTTTTTTCCTTCAAGAAGTGTGCAAGTCGCCCTAAACCTTTAAAAAATGGACGCAGGAATATGCCAGCATGACTAAGGTACAAACTGCATCTCCCTAGCATTTTTGGTTCCAGAGTTATTCCAGAGCGTAGCTGAATGTTTTTAATTGTCCGGCCTATTTTTTCAATGACCCCCCTTATTGTTGGTTGGAACCCTGACTGCGCCGTGTCCTTGTATACGCTGTATACACGCACAGTGTACGTCAATTTCTAATGGGTGCCTGCTCGCGCCGTCGCATCTGGCCCCGCCTTAAAAATCGTCAGAGCTTTATTTTTGGTACGAGAGGAAAGCCCTTGAACATGGCAATCCTGTGGTGGTAAACTTTTGAAGATTGAGCAGGTTACTGGGATCGAAATTACCCGTTGTACATTTTGTTTTTCTCTCCGACAGCTCTGTGCGCAAAACTCCCATAGTGGAGGCTGTTGAAATCGTTTCTGAGCAACCCCGCCTACTTGAGCTTTTTCCTATCAAGAAGTGTGCAAGTCGCCCTAAACCTTTAAAAAATGGACGCAGGAATATGCCAGCATGACTAAGGTACAAACTGCATCTCCCTAGCATTTTTGGTTGCAGAGTTATTCCAGAGCGTAGCTGAAAGTTTTTAATTTTCCGGCCTATTTTTTCAATGACCCCCTTATTGTTGGTTGGAACCCTGACTGCGCCGTGTCTTTGTATACGCTGTATACACGCACAGTGTACGTCAATTTCTAATGGGTGCCTGCTCGCGCCGTCGCATCTGGCCCCGCCTTAAAAAATCGTCAGAGCTTTAAGTTTGGTACGAGAGGAAAGCCCTTGAACATTGCAATCCTGTGGTGGTAAAATTGTGAAGATTGAGCAGGATACTGGGATCGAAATTACCCGTTGTACATTTTGTTTTTCTCTCCGACAGCTCTGTGCGCAAAACTCCCATAGTGGAGGCTGTTGAAATCGTTTCTGAGCAACCCCGCCTACTTGAGCTTTTTCCTATCAAGAAGTGTGCAAGTCGCCCTGAAACTTTAAAAAATGGACGCAGGAATATGCCAGCATGACTAAGGTACAAACTGCATCTCCCTAGCATTTTTGGTTCCAGAGTTATTCTAGAGCGTAGCTGAAAGTTTTTAATTGTCCGGTCTATTTTTTCAATGACCCCCTTATTGTTGGTTGGAACCCTGACTGCGCTGTGTCTTTGTATACGGTGTATACATGCACAGTGTACGTCAATTTCTAATGGGTGCCTGCTCGCGCCATCGCATCTGGCCCCGCCTTAAAAATCGTCAGAGCTTTAAGTTTGGTACGAGAGGAAAGCCCTTGAACATGGCAATCCTGTGGTGGTAAAATTGTGAAGATTGAGCAGGATACTGGGATCGAAATTACCCGTTGTACATTTTGTTTTTCTCTCCGACAGCTCTGTGCGCAAAACTCCCATAGTGGAGGCTGTTGAAATCGTTTCTGAGCAACCCCGCCTACTTGAGCTTTTTTCCTTCAAGAAGTGTGCAAGTCGCCCTAAACCTTTAAAAAATGGACGCAGGAATATGGCAGCATGACTAAGGTACAAACTGCATCTCCCTAGCATTTTTGGTTCCAGAGTTATTCCAGAGCGTGGCTGAAAGTTTTTAATTTTCCGGCCTATTTTTTCAATGACCCCCTTATTGTTGGTTGGAACCCTGACTGCGCCGTGTCTTTTTATACGCTGTATACACGCACAGTGTACGTCAATTTCTAATGGGTGCCTGCTCGCGCCGTCGCATCTGGCCCCGCTTTAAAAATCGTCAGAGCTTTAAGTTTGGTACGAGAGGAAAGCCCTTGAACATGGCAATCCTGTGGTGGTAAACTTTTGAAGATTGAGCAGAATACTGCCATCGAAAATACCCGTTGTACATTTTGTTTTTCTCTCCGACAGCTCTGTGCGCAAAACTCCCATAGTGGAGGCTGTTGAAATCGTTTCTGAGCAACCCCGCCTACTTGAGCTTTTTTCTATCAAGAAGTGTGCAAGTCGCCCTAAACCTTTAAAAAATGGACGCAGGAATATGCCAGCATGACTAAGGTACAAACTGCATCTCCCTAGCATTTTTGGTTCCAGAGCTATTCCAGAGCGTAGCTGAAAGTTTTTAATTGTCCGGCATATTTTTTCAATGACCCCCCTTATTGTTGGTTGGAACCCTGACTGCGCCGTGTCTTTGTATACGCTGTATACACGCACAGTGTACGTCAATTTCTAATGGGTGCCTGCTCGCGCCGTCGCATCTGGCCCCGCCTTAAAAAATCGTCAGAGCTTTAAGTTTGGTACGAGAGGAAAGCCCTTGAACATTGCAATCCTGTGGTGGTAAAATTGTGAAGATTGAGCAGGATACTGGGATCGAAATTACCCGTTGTACATTTTGTTTTTCTCTCCGACAGCTCTGTGCGCAAAACTCCCATAGTGGAGGCTGTTGAAATCGTTTCTGAGCAACCCCGCCTACTTGAGCTTTTTCCTATCAAGAAGTGTGCAAGTCGCCCTGAAACTTTAAAAAATGGACGCAGGAATATGCCAGCATGACTAAGGTACAAACTGCATCTCCCTAGCATTTTTGGTTCCAGAGTTATTCTAGAGCGTAGCTGAAAGTTTTTAATTGTCCGGTCTATTTTTTCAATGACCCCCTTATTGTTGGTTGGAACCCTGACTGCGCTGTGTCTTTGTATACGGTGTATACATGCACAGTGTACGTCAATTTCTAATGGGTGCCTGCTCGCGCCATCGCATCTGGCCCCGCCTTAAAAATCGTCAGAGCTTTAAGTTTGGTACGAGAGGAAAGCCCTTGAACATGGCAATCCTGTGGTGGTAAAATTGTGAAGATTGAGCAGGATACTGGGATCGAAATTACCCGTTGTACATTTTGTTTTTCTCTCCGACAGCTCTGTGCGCAAAACTCCCATAGTGGAGGCTGTTGAAATCGTTTCTGAGCAACCCCGCCTACTTGAGCTTTTTCCTATCAAGAAGTGTGCAAGTCGCCCTAAACCTTTAAAAAATGGACGCAGGAATATGGCAGCATGACTAAGGTACAAACTGCATCTCCCTAGCATTTTTGGTTGCAGAGTTATTCCAGAGCGTGGCTGAAAGTTTTTAATTTTCCGGCCTATTTTTTCAATGACCCCCTTATTGTTGGTTGGAACCCTGACTGCGCCGTGTCTTTTTATACGCTGTATACACGCACAGTGTACGTCAATTTCTAATGGGTGCCTGCTCGCGCCGTCGCATCTGGCCCCGCTTTAAAAATCGTCAGAGCTTTAAGTTTGGTACGAGAGGAAAGCCCTTGAACATGGCAATCTTGTGGTGGTAAACTTTTGAAGATTGAGCAGAATACTGCCATCGAAAATACCCGTTGTACATTTTGTTTTTCTCTCCGACAGCTCTGTGCGCAAAACTCCCATAGTGGAGGCTGTTGAGATCGTTTCTGAGCAACCCCGCCTACTTGAGCTTTTTTCCTTCAAGAAGTGTGCAAGTCGCCCTAAACCTTTAAAAAATGGACGCAGGAATATGCCAGCATGACTAAGGTACAAACTGCATCTCTTTAGCATTTTTGGTTCCAGAGTTATTCCAGAGCGTAGCTGAATGTTTTTAATTGTCCGGCCTATTTTTTCAATGACCCCCCTTATTGTTGGTTGGAACCCTGACTGCGCCGTGTCCTTGTATACGCTGTATACA
This sequence comes from Asterias amurensis, assembly GCF_032118995.1. NCBI lineage: Eukaryota > Metazoa > Echinodermata > Asteroidea > Forcipulatida > Asteriidae > Asterias > Asterias amurensis. Next base: position 8,066,670 of record NC_092659.1, on the reverse strand, counting down.
CGCACAGTGTACGTCAATTTCTAATGGGTGCCTGCTCGCGCCGTCGCATCTGGCCCCGCCTTAAAAATCGTCAGAGCTTTATTTTTGGTACGAGAGGAAAGCCCTTGAACATGGCAATCCTGTGGTGGTAACATTGTGAAGATTGAGCAGGATACTGTGATCGAAATTACCCGTTGTACATTTTGTTTTTCTCTCCGACAGCTCTGTGCGCAAAACTCCCATAGTGGAGGCTGTTGAAATCGTTTCTGAGCAACCCCGCCTACTTGAGCTTTTTCCTATCAAGAAGTGTGCAAGTCGCCCTGAACCTTTAAAAAAATGGACGCAGGAATATGCCAGCATGACTAAGGTACAAACTGCATCTCCCTAGCATTTTTGGTTCCAGAGTTATTCTAGAGCGTAGCTGAAAGTTTTTAATTGTCCGGTCTATTTTTTCAATGACCCCCTTATTGTTGGTTGGAACCCTGACTGCGCTGTGTCTTTGTATACGGTGTATACATGCACAGTGTACGTCAATTTCTAATGGGTGCCTGCTCGCGCCATCGCATCTGGCCCCGCCTTAAAAATCGTCAGAGCTTTAAGTTTGGTACGAGAGGAAAGCCCTTGAACATGGCAATCCTGTGGTGGTAAAATTGTGAAGATTGAGCAGGATACTGGGATCGAAATTACCCGTTGTACATTTTGTTTTTCTCTCCGACAGCTCTGTGCGCAAAACTCCCATAGTGGAGGCTGTTGAAATCGTTTCTGAGCAACCCCGCCTACTTGAGCTTTTTCCTATCAAGAAGTGTGCAAGTCGCCCTAAACCTTTAAAAAATGGACGCAGGAATATGGCAGCATGACTAAGGTACAAACTGCATCTCCCTAGCATTTTTGGTTGCAGAGTTATTCCAGAGCGTGGCTGAAAGTTTTTAATTTTCCGGCCTATTTTTTCAATGACCCCCTTATTGTTGGTTGGAACCCTGACTGCGCCGTGTCTTTTTATACGCTGTATACACGCACAGTGTACGTCAATTTCTAATGGGTGCCTGCTCGCGCCGTCGCATCTGGCCCCGCTTTAAAAATCGTCAGAGCTTTAAGTTTGGTACGAGAGGAAAGCCCTTGAACATGGCAATCCTGTGGTGGTAAACTTTTGAAGATTGAGCAGAATACTGCCATCGAAAATACCCGTTGTACATTTTGTTTTTCTCTCCGACAGCTCTGTGCGCAAAACTCCCATAGTGGAGGCTGTTGAGATCGTTTCTGAGCAACCCCGCCTACTTGAGCTTTTTTCCTTCAAGAAGTGTGCAAGTCGCCCTAAACCTTTAAAAAATGGACGCAGGAATATGCCAGCATGACTAAGGTACAAACTGCATCTCCCTAGCATTTTTGGTTCCAGAGTTATTCCAGAGCGTAGCTGAATGTTTTTAATTGTCCGGCCTATTTTTTCAATGACCCCCCTTATTGTTGGTTGGAACCCTGACTGCGCCGTGTCCTTGTATACGCTGTATACACGCACAGTGTACGTCAATTTCTAATGGGTGCCTGCTCGCGCCGTCGCATCTGGCCCCGCCTTAAAAATCGTCAGAGCATTATTTTTGGTACGAGAGGAAAGCCCTTGAACATGGCAATCCTGTGGTGGTAAAATTGTGAAGATTGAGCAGGATACTGTGATCGAAATTACCCGTTGTACATTTTGTTTTTCTCTCCGACAGCTCTGTGCGCAAAACTCCCATAGTGGAGGCTGTTGAAATCGTTTCTGAGCAACCCCGCCTAATTGAGCTTTTTTCTATCAAGAAGTGTGCAAGTCGCCCTAAACCTTTAAAAAATGGACGCAGGAATATGCCAGCATGACTAAGGTACAAACTGCATCTCCCTAGCATTTTTGGTTCCAGAGTTATTCCAGAGCGTAGCTGAAAGTTTTTAATTGTCCGGCATATTTTTTCAATGACCCCCCTTATTGTTGGTTGGAACCCTGACTGCGCTGTGTCTTTGTATACGGTGTATACATGCACAGTGTACGTCAATTTCTAATGGGTGCCTGCTCGCGCCATCGCATCTGGCCCCGCCTTAAAAATCGTCAGAGCTTTAAGTTTGGTACGAGAGGAAAGCCCTTGAACATGGCAATCCTGTGGTGGTAAAATTGTGAAGATTGAGCAGGATACTGGGATCGAAATTACCCGTTGTACATTTTGTTTTTCTCTCCGACAGCTCTGTGCGCAAAACTCCCATAGTGGAGGCTGTTGAAATCGTTTCTGAGCAACCCCGCCTACTTGAGCTTTTCCTATCAAGAAGTGTGCAAGTCGCCCTAAACCTTTAAAAAATGGACGCAGGAATATGGCAGCATGACTAAGGTACAAACTGCATCTCCCTAGCATTTTTGGTTGCAGAGTTATTCCAGAGCGTGGCTGAAAATTTTTAATTTTCCGGCCTATTTTTTCAATGACCCCCTTATTGTTGGTTGGAACCCTGACTGCGCCGTGTCTTTTTATACGCTGTATACACGCACAGTGTACGTCAATTTCTAATGGGTGCCTGCTCGCGCCGTCGCATCTTGCCCCGCTTTAAAAATCGTCAGAGCTTTAAGTTTGGTACGAGAGGAAAGCCCTTACACATGGCAATCCTGTGGTGGTAAACTTTTGAAGATTGAGCAGAATACTGCCATCGAAAATACCCGTTGTACATTTTGTTTTTCTCTCCGACAGCTCTGTGCGCAAAACTCCCATAGTGGAGGCTGTTGAGATCGTTTCTGAGCAACCCCGCCTACTTGAGCTTTTTTCCTTCAAGAAGTGTGCAAGTCGCCCTAAACCTTTAAAAAATGGACGCAGGAATATGCCAGCATGACTAAGGTACAAACTGCATCTCCCTAGCATTTTTGGTTCCAGAGTTATTCCAGAGCGTAGCTGAATGTTTTTAATTGTCCGGCCTATTTTTTCAATGACCCCCCTTATTGTTGGTTGGAACCCTGACTGCGCCGTGTCCTTGTATACGCTGTATACACGCACAGTGTACGTCAATTTCTAATGGGTGCCTGCTCGCGCCGTCGCATCTGGCCCCGCCTTAAAAATCGTCAGAGCTTTATTTTTGGTACGAGAGGAAAGCCCTTGAACATGGCAATCCTGTGGTGGTAAAATTGTGAAGATTGAGCAGGATACTGTGATCGAAGTTACCCGTTGTACATTTTGTTTTTCTCTCCGACAGCTCTGTGCGCAAAACTCCCATAGTGGAGGCTGTTGAAATCGTTTCTGAGCAACCCCGCCTACTTGAGCTTTTTTCTATCAAGAAGTGTGCAAGTCGCCCTAAACCTTTAAAAAATGGACGCAGGAATATGCCAGCATGACTAAGGTACAAACTGCATCTCCCTAGCATTTTTGGTTCCAGAGTTATTCCAGAGCGTAGCTGAAAGTATTTAATTGTCCGGCCTATTTTTTCAATGACCCCCTTTATTGTTGGTTGGAACCCTGACTGCGCCATGTCTTTGTATACGCTGTATACACGCACAGTGTACGTCAATTTCTAATGGGTGCCTGCTCGCGCAGTCGCATCTGGCCCCGCTTTAAAAATCGTCAGAGCTTTAAGTTTGGTACGAGAGGAAAGCCCTTACACATGGCAATCCTGTGGTGGTAAAATTTTGAAGATTGAGCAGGATACTGCCATCGAAATTACCCGTTGTACATTTTGTTTTTCTGTCCGACAGCTCTGTGCGCAAAACTCCCATAGTGGAGGCTGTTGAAATCGTTTCTGAGCAACCCCGCCTACTTGAGCTTTTTCCTATCAAGAAGTGTGCAAGTCGCCCTAAACCTTTAAAAAATGGACGCAGGAATATGCCAGCATGACTAAGGTACAAACTGCATCTCCCTAGCATTTTTGGTTCCAGAGTTATTCCAGAGCGTAGCTGAATGTTTTTAATTGTCCGGCCTATTTTTTCAATGACCCCCCTTATTGTTGGTTGGAACCCTGACTGCGCCGTGTCCTTGTATCCGCTGTATACACGCACAGTGTACGTCAATTTCTAATGGGTGCCTGCTCGCGCCGTCGCATCTGGCCCCGCCTTTAAAATCGTCAGAGCTTTATTTTTGGTACGAGAGGAAAGCCCTTGAACATGGCAATCCTGTGGTGGTAAAATTGTGAAGATTGAGCAGGATACTGTGATCGAAATTACCCGTTGTACATTTTGTTTTTCTCTCCGACAGCTCTGTGCGCAAAACTCCCATAGTGGAGGCTGTTGAAATCGTTTCTGAGCAACCCCGCCTAATTGAGCTTTTTTCTATCAAGAAGTGTGCAAGTCGCCCTAAACCTTTAAAAAATGGACGCAGGAATATGCCAGCATGACTAAGGTACAAACTGCATCTCCCTAGCATTTTTGGTTCCAGAGTTATTCCAGAGCGTAGCTGAAAGTTTTTAATTGTCCGGCATATTTTTTCAATGACCCCCCTTATTGTTGGTTGGAACCCTGACTGCGCCGTGTCTTTGTATACGCTGTATACACGCACAGTGTACGTCAATTTCTAATGGGTGCCTGCTCGCGCCGTCGCATCTGGCCCCGCCTTAAAAAATCGTCAGAGCTTTAAGTTTGGTACGAGAGGAAAGCCCTTGAACATTGCAATCCTGTGGTGGTAAAATTGTGAAGATTGAGCAGGATACTGCCATCGAAATTACCCGTTGTACATTTTGTTTTTCTCTCCGACAGCTCTGTGCGCAAAACTCCCATAGTGGAGGCTGTTGAAATCGTTTCTGAGCAACCCCGCCTACTTGAGCTTTTTCCTATCAAGAAGTGTGCAAGTCGCCCTAAACCTTTAAAAAATGGACGCAGGAATATGGCAGCATGACTAAGGTACAAACTGCATCTCCCTAGCATTTTTGGTTGCAGAGTTATTCCAGAGCGTGGCTGAAAGTTTTTAATTTTCCGGCCTATTTTTTCAATGACCCCCTTATTGTTGGTTGGAACCCTGACTGCGCCGTGTCTTTTTATACGCTGTATACACGCACAGTGTACGTCAATTTCTAATGGGTGCCTGCTCGCGCCGTCGCATCTGGCCCCGCTTTAAAAATCGTCAGAGCTTTAAGTTTGGTACGAGAGGAAAGCCCTTGAACATGGCAATCTTGTGGTGGTAAACTTTTGAAGATTGAGCAGAATACTGCCATCGAAAATACCCGTTGTACATTTTGTTTTTCTCTCCGACAGCTCTGTGCGCAAAACTCCCATAGTGGAGGCTGTTGAGATCGTTTCTGAGCAACCCCGCCTACTTGAGCTTTTTTCCTTCAAGAAGTGTGCAAGTCGCCCTAAACCTTTAAAAAATGGACGCAGGAATATGCCAGCATGACTAAGGTACAAACTGCATCTCCCTAGCATTTTTGGTTCCAGAGTTATTCCAGAGCGTAGCTGAATGTTTTTAATTGTCCGGCCTATTTTTTCAATGACCCCCCTTATTGTTGGTTGGAACCCTGACTGCGCCGTGTCCTTGTATACGCTGTATACACGCACAGTGTACGTCAATTTCTAATGGGTGCCTGCTCGCGCCGTCGCATCTGGCCCCGCCTTAAAAATCGTCAGAGCTTTATTTTTGGTACGAGAGGAAAGCCCTTGAACATGGCAATCCTGTGGTGGTAACATTGTGAAGATTGAGCAGGATACTGTGATCGAAATTACCCGTTGTACATTTTGTTTTTCTCTCCGACAGCTCTGTGCGCAAAACTCCCATAGTGGAGGCTGTTGAAATCGTTTCTGAGCAACCCCGCCTACTTGAGCTTTTTCCTATCAAGAAGTGTGCAAGTCGCCCTGAACCTTTAAAACAATGGACGCAGGAATATGCCAGCATGACTAAGGTACAAACTGCATCTCCCTAGCATTTTTGGTTCCAGAGTTATTCTAGAGCGTAGCTGAAAGTTTTTAATTGTCCGGTCTATTTTTTCAATGACCCCCTTATTGTTGGTTGGAACCCTGACTGCGCTGTGTCTTTGTATACGGTGTATACATGCACAGTGTACGTCAATTTCTAATGGGTGCCTGCTCGCGCCATCGCATCTGGCCCCGCCTTAAAAATCGTCAGAGCTTTAAGTTTGGTACGAGAGGAAAGCCCTTGAACATGGCAATCCTGTGGTGGTAAAATTGTGAAGATTGAGCAGGATACTGGGATCGAAATTACCCGTTGTACATTTTGTTTTTCTCTCCGACAGCTCTTTGCGCAAAACTCCCATAGTGGAGGCTGTTGAAATCGTTTCTGAGCAACCCCGCCTACTTGAGCTTTTTCCTATCAAGAAGTGTGCAAGTCGCCCTAAACCTTTAAAAAATGGACGCAGGAATATGGCAGCATGACTAAGGTACAAACTGCATCTCCCTAGCATTTTTGGTTGCAGAGTTATTCCAGAGCGTGGCTGAAAGTTTTTAATTTTCCGGCCTATTTTTTCAATGACCCCCTTATTGTTGGTTGGAACCCTGACTGCGCCGTGTCTTTTTATACGCTGTATACACGCACAGTGTACGTCAATTTCTAATGGGTGCCTGCTCGCGCCGTCGCATCTGGCCCCGCTTTAAAAATCGTCAGAGCTTTAAGTTTGGTACGAGAGGAAAGCCCTTGAACATGGCAATCCTGTGGTGGTAAACTTTTGAAGATTGAGCAGAATACTGCCATCGAAAATACCCGTTGTACATTTTGTTTTTCTCTCCGACAGCTCTGTGCGCAAAACTCCCATAGTGGAGGCTGTTGAGATCGTTTCTGAGCAACCCCGCCTACTTGAGCTTTTTTCCTTCAAGAAGTGTGCAAGTCACCCTAAACCTTTAAAAAATGGACGCAGGAATATGCCAGCATGACTAAGGTACAAACTGCATCTCCCTAGCATTTTTTGTTCCAGAGTTATTCCAGAGCGTAGCTGAATGTTTTTAATTGTCCGGCCTATTTTTTCAATGACCCCCCTTATTGTTGGTTGGAACCCTGACTGCGCCGTGTCCTTGTATACGCTGTATACACGCACAGTGTACGTCAATTTCTAATGGGTGCCTGCTCGCGCCGTCGCATCTGGCCCCGCCTTAAAAATCGTCAGAGCTTTATTTTTGGTACGAGAGGAAAGCCCTTGAACATGGCAATCCTGTGGTGGTAAACTTTTGAAGATTGAGCAGGTTACTGGGATCGAAATTACCCGTTGTACATTTTGTTTTTCTCTCCGACAGCTCTGTGCGCAAAACTCCCATAGTGGAGGCTGTTGAAATCGTTTCTGAGCAACCCCGCCTACTTGAGCTTTTTCCTATCAAGAAGTGTGCAAGTCGCCCTAAACCTTTAAAAAATGGAGGCAGGAATATGCCAGCATGACTAAGGTACAAACTGCATCTCCCTAGCATTTTTGGTTGCAGAGTTATTCCAGAGCGTAGCTGAAAGTTTTTAATAGTCCGGCCTATTTTTTCAATGACCCCCCTTATTGTTGGTTGGAACCCTGACTGCGCCGTGTCTTTGTATACGCTGTATACACGCACAGTGTACGTCAATTTCTAATGGGTGCCTGCTCGCGCCGTCGCATCTGGCCCCGCCTTAAAAAATCGTCAGAGCTTTAAGTTTGGTACGAGAGGAAAGCCCTTGAACATTGCAATCCTGTGGTGGTAAAATTGTGAAGATTGAGCAGGATACTGGGATCGAAATTACCCGTTGTACATTTTGTTTTTCTCTCCGACAGCTCTGTGCGCAAAACTCCCATAGTGGAGGCTGTTGAAATCGTTTCTGAGCAACCCCGCCTACTTGAACTTTTTCCTATCAAGAAGTGTGCAAGTCGCCCTGAACCTTTAAAAAATGGACGCAGGAATATGCCAGCATGACTAAGGTACAAACTGCATCTCCCTAGCATTTTTGGTTCCAGAGTTATTCTAGAGCGTAGCTGAAAGTTTTTAATTGTCCGGTCTATTTTTTCAATGACCCCCTTATTGTTGGTTGGAACCCTGACTGCGCTGTGTCTTTGTATACGGTGTATACATGCACAGTGTACGTCAATTTCTAATGGGTGCCTGCTCGCGCCGTCGCATCTGGCCCCGCTTTAAAAATCGTCAGAGCTTTAAGTTTGGTACGAGAGGAAAGCCCTTGAACATGGCAATCCTGTGGTGGTAAACTTTTGAAGATTGAGCAGAATACTGCCATCGAAAATACCCGTTGTACATTTTGATTTTCTCTCCGACAGCTCTGTGCGCAAAACTCCCATAGTGGAGGCTGTTGAAATCGTTTCTGAGCAACCCCGCCTACTTGAGCTTTTTTCTATCAAGAAGTGTGCAAGTCGCCCTAAACCTTTAAAAAATGGACGCAGGAATATGCCAGCATGACTAAGGTACAAACTGCATCTCCCTAGCATTTTTGGTTCCAGAGTTATTCCAGAGCGTAGCTGAAAGTTTTTAATTGTCCGGCCTATTTTTTCAATGACCCCCTTATTGTTGGTTGGAACCCTGACTGCGCCGTGTCTTTTTATACGCTGTATACACGCACAGTGTACGTCAATTTCTAATGGGTGCCTGCTCGCGCCGTCGCATCTGGCCCCGCTTTAAAAATCGTCAGAGCTTTAAGTTTGGTACGAGAGGAAAGCCCTTGAACATGGCAATCCTGTGGTGGTAAACTTTTGAAGATTGAGCAGAATACTGCCATCGAAAATACCCGTTGTACATTTTGTTTTTCTCTCCGACAGCTCTGTGCGCAAAACTCCCATAGTGGAGGCTGTTGAGATCGTTTCTGAGCAACCCCGCCTACTTGAGCTTTTTTCCTTCAAGAAGTGTGCAAGTCGCCCTAAACCTTTAAAAAATGGACGCAGGAATATGCCAGCATGACTAAGGTACAAACTGCATCTCCCTAGCATTTTTTGTTCCAGAGTTATTCCAGAGCGTAGCTGAATGTTTTTAATTGTCCGGCCTATTTTTTCAATGACCCCCCTTATTGTTGGTTGGAACCCTGACTGCGCCGTGTCCTTGTATACGCTGTATACACGCACAGTGTACGTCAATTTCTAATGGGTGCCTGCTCGCGCCGTCGCATCTGGCCCCGCCTTAAAAATCGTCAGAGCTTTATTTTTGGTACGAGAGGAAAGCCCTTGAACATGGCAATCCTGTGGTGGTAAACTTTTGAAGATTGAGCAGGTTACTGGGATCGAAATTACCCGTTGTACATTTTGTTTTTCTCTCCGACAGCTCTGTGCGCAAAACTCCCATAGTGGAGGCTGTTGAAATCGTTTCTGAGCAACCCCGCCTACTTGAGCTTTTTCCTATCAAGAAGTGTGCAAGTCGCCCTAAACCTTTAAAAAATGGACGCAGGAATATGCCAGCATGACTAAGGTACAAACTGCATCTCCCTAGCATTTTTGGTTGCAGAGTTATTCCAGAGCGTAGCTGAAAGTTTTTAATTTTCCGGCCTATTTTTTCAATGACCCCCTTATTGTTGGTTGGAACCCTGACTGCGCCGTGTCTTTGTATACGCTGTATACACGCACAGTGTACGTCAATTTCTAATGGGTGCCTGCTCGCGCCGTCGCATCTGGCCCCGCCTTAAAAAATCGTCAGAGCTTTAAGTTTGGTACGAGAGGAAAGCCCTTGAACATTGCAATCCTGTGGTGGTAAAATTGTGAAGATTGAGCAGGATACTGGGATCGAAATTACCCGTTGTACATTTTGTTTTTCTCTCCGACAGCTCTGTGCGCAAAACTCCCATAGTGGAGGCTGTTGAAATCGTTTCTGAGCAACCCCGCCTACTTGAGCTTTTTCCTATCAAGAAGTGTGCAAGTCGCCCTGAAACTTTAAAAAATGGACGCAGGAATATGCCAGCATGACTAAGGTACAAACTGCATCTCCCTAGCATTTTTGGTTCCAGAGTTATTCTAGAGCGTAGCTGAAAGTTTTTAATTGTCCGGTCTATTTTTTCAATGACCCCCTTATTGTTGGTTGGAACCCTGACTGCGCTGTGTCTTTGTATACGGTGTATACATGCACAGTGTACGTCAATTTCTAATGGGTGCCTGCTCGCGCCATCGCATCTGGCCCCGCCTTAAAAATCGTCAGAGCTTTAAGTTTGGTACGAGAGGAAAGCCCTTGAACATGGCAATCCTGTGGTGGTAAAATTGTGAAGATTGAGCAGGATACTGGGATCGAAATTACCCGTTGTACATTTTGTTTTTCTCTCCGACAGCTCTGTGCGCAAAACTCCCATAGTGGAGGCTGTTGAAATCGTTTCTGAGCAACCCCGCCTACTTGAGCTTTTTTCCTTCAAGAAGTGTGCAAGTCGCCCTAAACCTTTAAAAAATGGACGCAGGAATATGGCAGCATGACTAAGGTACAAACTGCATCTCCCTAGCATTTTTGGTTGCAGAGTTATTCCAGAGCGTGGCTGAAAGTTTTTAATTTTCCGGCCTATTTTTTCAATGACCCCCTTATTGTTGGTTGGAACCCTGACTGCGCCGTGTCTTTTTATACGCTGTATACACGCACAGTGTACGTCAATTTCTAATGGGTGCCTGCTCGCGCCGTCGCATCTGGCCCCGCTTTAAAAATCGTCAGAGCTTTAAGTTTGGTACGAGAGGAAAGCCCTTGAACATGGCAATCCTGTGGTGGTAAACTTTTGAAGATTGAGCAGAATACTGCCATCGAAAATACCCGTTGTACATTTTGTTTTTCTCTCCGACAGCTCTGTGCGCAAAACTCCCATAGTGGAGGCTGTTGAGATCGTTTCTGAGCAACCCCGCCTACTTGAGCTTTTTTCCTTCAAGAAGTGTGCAAGTCGCCCTAAACCTTTAAAAAATGGACGCAGGAATATGCCAGCATGACTAAGGTACAAACTGCATCTCCCTAGCATTTTTGGTTCCAGAGTTATTCCAGAGCGTAGCTGAATGTTTTTAATTGTCCGGCCTATTTTTTCAATGACCCCCCTTATTGTTGGTTGGAACCCTGACTGCGCCGTGTCCTTGTATCCGCTGTATACACGCACAGTGTACGTCAATTTCTAATGGGTGCCTGCTCGCGCCGTCGCATCTGGCCCCGCCTTAAAAATCGTCAGAGCTTTATTTTTGGTACGAGAGGAAAGCCCTTGAAGATGGCAATCCTGTGGTGGTAAAATTGTGAAGATTGAGCAGGATACTGTGATCGAAATTACCCGTTGTACATTTTGTTTTTCTCTCCGACAGCTCTGTGCGCAAAACTCCCATAGTGGAGGCTGTTGAAATCGTTTCTGAGCAACCCCGCCTAATTGAGCTTTTTTCTATCAAGAAGTGTGCAAGTCGCCCTAAACCTTTAAAAAATGGACGCAGGAATATGCCAGCATGACTAAGGTACAAACTGCATCTCCCTAGCATTTTTGGTTCCAGAGCTATTCCAGAGCGTAGCTGAAAGTTTTTAATTGTCCGGCATATTTTTTCAATGACCCCCCTTATTGTTGGTTGGAACCCTGACTGCGCCGTGTCTTTGTATACGCTGTATACACGCACAGTGTACGTCAATTTCTAATGGGTGCCTGCTCGCGCCGTCGCATCTGGCCCCGCCTTAAAAAATCGTCAGAGCTTTAAGTTTGGTACGAGAGGAAAGCCCTTGAACATTGCAATCCTGTGGTGGTAAAATTGTGAAGATTGAGCAGGATACTGGGATCGAAATTACCCGTTGTACATTTTGTTTTTCTCTCCGACAGCTCTGTGCGCAAAACTCCCATAGTGGAGGCTGTTGAAATCGTTTCTGAGCAACCCCGCCTACTTGAGCTTTTTTCTATCAAGAAGTGTGCAAGTCGCCCTGAAACTTTAAAAAATGGACGCAGGAATATGCCAGCATGACTAAGGTACAAACTGCATCTCCCTAGCATTTTTGGTTCCAGAGTTATTCTAGAGCGTAGCTGAAAGTTTTTAATTGTCCGGTCTATTTTTTCAATGACCCCCTTATTGTTGGTTGGAACCCTGACTGCGCTGTGTCTTTGTATACGGTGTATACATGCACAGTGTACGTCAATTTCTAATGGGTGCCTGCTCGCGCCATCGCATCTGGCCCCGCCTTAAAAATCGTCAGAGCTTTAAGTTTGGTACGAGAGGAAAGCCCTGAACATGGCAATCCTGTGGTGGTAAAATTGTGAAGATTGAGCAGGATACTGGGATCGAAATTACCCGTTGTACATTTTGTTTTTCTCTCCGACAGCTCTGTGCGCAAAACTCCCATAGTGGAGGCTGTTGAAATCGTTTCTGAGCAACCCCGCCTACTTGAGCTTTTTCCTATCAAGAAGTGTGCAAGTCGCCCTAAACCTTTAAAAAATGGACGCAGGAATATGGCAGCATGACTAAGGTACAAACTGCATCTCCCTAGCATTTTTGGTTGCAGAGTTATTCCAGAGCGTGGCTGAAAGTTTTTAATTTTCCGGCCTATTTTTTCAATGACCCCCTTATTGTTGGTTGGAACCCTGACTGCGCCGTGTCTTTTTATACGCTGTATACACGCACAGTGTACGTCAATTTCTAATGGGTGCCTGCTCGCGCCGTCGCATCTGGCCCCGCTTTAAAAATCGTCAGAGCTTTAAGTTTGGTACGAGAGGAAAGCCCTTGAACATGGCAATCTTGTGGTGGTAAACTTTTGAAGATTGAGCAGAATACTGCCATCGAAAATACCCGTTGTACATTTTGTTTTTCTCTCCGACAGCTCTGTGCGCAAAACTCCCATAGTGGAGGCTGTTGAGATCGTTTCTGAGCAACCCCGCCTACTTGAGCTTTTTTCCTTCAAGAAGTGTGCAAGTCGCCCTAAACCTTTAAAAAATGGACGCAGGAATATGCCAGCATGACTAAGGTACAAACTGCATCTCTTTAGCATTTTTGGTTCCAGAGTTATTCCAGAGCGTAGCTGAATGTTTTTAATTGTCCGGCCTATTTTTTCAATGACCCCCCTTATTGTTGGTTGGAACCCTGACTGCGCCGTGTCCTTGTATACGCTGTATACACGCACAGTGTACGTCAATTTCTAATGGGTGCCTGCTCGCGCCGTCGCATCTGGCCCCGCCTTAAAAATCGTCAGAGCTTTATTTTTGGTACGAGAGGAAAGCCCTTGAACATGGCAATCCTGTGGTGGTAACATTGTGAAGATTGAGCAGGATACTGTGATCGAAATTACCCGTTGTACATTTTGTTTTTCTCTCCGACAGCTCTGTGCGCAAAACTCCCATAGTGGAGGCTGTTGAAATCGTTTCTGAGCAACCCCGCCTACTTGAGCTTTTTCCTATCAAGAAGTGTGCAAGTCGCCCTGAACCTTTGAAAAAATGAACGCAGGAATATGCCAGCATGACTAAGGTACAAACTGCATCTCCCTAGCATTTTTGGTTCCAGAGTTATTCTAGAGCGTAGCTGAAAGTTTTTAATTGTCCGGTCTATTTTTTCAATGACCCCCTTATTGTTGGTTGGAACCCTGACTGCGCTGTGTCTTTGTATACGGTGTATACATGCACAGTGTACGTCAATTTCTAATGGGTGCCTGCTCGCGCCATCGCATCTGGCCCCGCCTTAAAAATCGTCAGAGCTTTAAGTTTGGTACGAGAGGAAAGCCCTTGAACATGGCAATCCTGTGGTGGTAAAATTGTGAAGATTGAGCAGGATACTGGGATCGAAATTACCCGTTGTACATTTTGTTTTTCTCTCCGACAGCTCTGTGCGCAAAACTCCCATAGTGGAGGCTGTTGAAATCGTTTCTGAGCAACCCCGCCTACTTGAGCTTTTTCCTATCAAGAAGTGTGCAAGTCGCCCTAAACCTTTAAAAAATGGACGCAGGAATATGGCAGCATGACTAAGGTACAAACTGCATCTCCCTAGCATTTTTGGTTGCAGAGTTATTCCAGAGCGTAGCTGAAAGTATTTAATTGTCCGGCCTATTTTTTCAATGACCCCCCTTATTGTTGGTTGGAACCCTGACTGCGCCATGTCTTTGTATACGCTGTATACACGCACAGTGTACGTCAATTTCTAATGGGTGCCTGCTCGCGCAGTCGCATCTGGCCCCGCTTTAAAAATCGTCAGAGCTTTAAGTTTGGTACGAGAGGAAAGCCCTTGAACATGGCAATCCTGTGGTGGTAAACTTTTGAAGATTGAGCAGAATACTGCCATCGAAAATACCCGTTGTACATTTTGTTTTTCTCTCCGACAGCTCTGTGCGCAAAACTCCCATAGTGGAGGCTGTTGAGATCGTTTCTGAGCAACCCCGCCTACTTGAGCTTTTTTCCTTCAAGAAGTGTGCAAGTCGCCCTAAACCTTTAAAAAATGGACGCAGGAATATGCCAGCATGACTAAGGTACAAACTGCATCTCCCTAGCATTTTTGGTTCCAGAGTTATTCCAGAGCGTAGCTGAAAGTTTTTAATAGTCCGGCCTATTTTTTCAATGACCCCCCTTATTGTTGGTTGGAACCCTGACTGCGCCGTGTCCTTGTATACGCTGTATACACGCACAGTGTACGTCAATTTCTAATGGGTGCCTGCTCGCGCCGTCGCATCTGGCCCCGCCTTAAAAATCGTCAGAGCTTTATTTTTGGTACGAGAGGAAAGCCCTTGAACATGGCAATCCTGTGGTGGTAAAATTGTGAAGATTGAGCAGGATACTGTGATCGAAGTTACCCGTTGTACATTTTGTTTTTCTCTCCGACAGCTCTGTGCGCAAAACTCCCATAGTGGAGGCTGTTGAAATCGTTTCTGAGCAACCCCGCCTACTTGAGCTTTTTTCTATCAAGAAGTGTGCAAGTCGCCCTAAACCTTTAAAAAATGGACGCAGGAATATGCCAGCATGACTAAGGTACAAACTGCATCTCCCTAGCATTTTTGGTTCCAGAGTTATTCCAGAGCGTAGCTGAAAGTATTTAATTGTCCGGCCTATTTTTTCAATGACCCCCCTTATTGTTGGTTGGAACCCTGACTGCGCCATGTCTTTGTATACGCTGTATACACGCACAGTGTACGTCAATTTCTAATGGGTGCCTGCTCGCGCAGTCGCATCTGGCCCCGCTTTAAAAATCGTCAGAGCTTTAAGTTTGGTACGAGAGGAAAGCCCTTACACATGGCAATCCTGTGGTGGTAAAATTTTGAAGATTGAGCAGGATACTGCCATCGAAATTACCCGTTGTACATTTTGTTTTTCTGTCCGACAGCTCTGTGCGCAAAACTCCCATAGTGGAGGCTGTTGAAATCGTTTCTGAGCAACCCCGCCTACTTGAGCTTTTTCCTATCAAGAAGTGTGCAAGTCGCCCTAAACCTTTAAAAAATGGACGCAGGAATATGCCAGCATGACTAAGGTACAAACTGCATCTCCCTAGCATTTTTGGTTCCAGAGTTATTCCAGAGCGTAGCTGAATGTTTTTAATTGTCCGGCCTATTTTTTCAATGACCCCCCTTATTGTTGGTTGGAACCCTGACTGCGCCGTGTCCTTGTATACGCTGTATACACGCACAGTGTACGTCAATTTCTAATGGGTGCCTGCTCGCGCAGTCGCATCTGGCCCCGCTTTAAAAATCGTCAGAGCTTTAAGTTTGGTACGAGAGGAAAGCCCTTACACACGGCAATCCTGTGGTGGTAAAACTTTGAAGATTGAGCAGGATACTGCCATCGAAATTACCCGTTGTATATTTTGTTTTTCTCTCCGACAGCTCTGTGCGCAAAACTCCCATAGTGGAGGCTGTTGAAATCGTTTCTGAGCAACCCCGCCTACTTGAGCTTTTTTCCTTCAAGAAGTGTGCAAGTCGCCCTAAACCTTTAAAAAATGGACGCAGGAATATGCCAGCATGACTAAGGTACAAACTGCATCTCCCTAGCATTTTTGGTTCCAGAGTTATTCCAGAGCGTAGCTGAATGTTTTTAATTGTCCGGCCTATTTTTTCAATGACCCCCCTTATTGTTGGTTGGAACCCTGACTGCGCCGTGTCCTTGTATACGCTGTATACACGCACAGTGTACGTCAATTTCTAATGGGTGCCTGCTCGCGCCGTCGCATCTGGCCCCGCCTTAAAAATCGTCAGAGCTTTATTTTTGGTACGAGAGGAAAGCCCTTGAACATGGCAATCCTTTGGTGGTAAAATTGTGAAGATTGAGCAGGATACTGTGATCGAAATTACCCGTTGTACATTTTGTTATTCTCTCCGACAGCTCTGTGCGCAAAACTCCCATGGTGGAGGCTGTTGAAATCGTTTCTGAGCAACCCCGCCTACTTGAGCTTTTTTCTATCAAGATGTGTGCAAGTCGCCCTAAACCTTTAAAAAATGGACGCAGGAATATGCCAGCATGACTAAGGTACAAACTGCATCTCCCTAGCATTTTTGGTTCCAGAGTTATTCCAGAGCGTAGCTGAAAGTTTTTAATTGTCCGGCCTATTTTTTCAATGACCCCCCTTATTGTTGGTTGGAACCCTGACTGCGCCGTGTCTTTGTATACGCTGTATACACGCACAGTGTACGTCAATTTCTAATGGGTGCCTGCTCGCGCCGTCGCATCTGGCCCCGCCTTAAAAATCGTCAGAGCTTTAAGTTTGGTGCGAGAGGAAAGCCCTTGAACATGGCAATCCTGTGGTGGTAAAATTTTGAAGATTGAGCAGGATACTGCCATCGAAATTACCCGTTGTACATTTTGTTTTTCTCTCCGACAGCTCTGTGCGCAAAACTCCCATAGTGGAGGCTGTTGAAATCGTTTCTGAGCAACCCCGCCTACTTGAGCTTTTTCCTATCAAGAAGTGTGCAAGTCG
This sequence comes from Asterias amurensis, assembly GCF_032118995.1. Taxonomy (NCBI): domain Eukaryota; kingdom Metazoa; phylum Echinodermata; class Asteroidea; order Forcipulatida; family Asteriidae; genus Asterias; species Asterias amurensis. The sequence continues at coordinate 8,050,014 of NC_092659.1, read as the reverse complement.
CCCTAAACCTTTAAAAAATGGAGGCAGGAATATGCCAGCATGACTAAGGTACAAACTGCATCTCCCTAGCATTTTTGGTTCCAGAGTTATTCCAGAGCGTAGCTGAAAGTTTTTAATAGTCCGGCCTATTTTTTCAATGACCCCCCTTATTGTTGGTTGGAACCCTGACTGCGCCGTGTCTTTGTATACGCTGTATACACGCACAGTGTACGTCAATTTCTAATGGGTGCCTGCTCGCGCAGTCGCATCTGGCCCCGCTTTAAAAATCGTCAGAGCTTTAAGTTTGGTACGAGAGGAAAGCCCTTGAACATGGCAATCCTGTGGTGGTAAAATTTTGAAGATTGAGCAGGATACTGGGATCGAAATTACCCGTTGTACATTTTGTTTTTCTCTCCGACAGCTCTGTGCGCAAAACTCCCATAGTGGAGGCTGTTGAAATCGTTTCTGAGCAACCCCGCCTACTTGAGCTTTTTTCTATCAAGATGTGTGCAAGTCGCCCTAAACCTTTAAAAAATGGACGCAGGAATATGCCAGCATGACTAAGGTACAAACTGCATCTCCCTAGCATTTTTGGTTCCAGAGTTATTCCAGAGCGTAGCTGAAAGTTTTTAATTGTCCGGCCTATTTTTTCAATGACCCCCCTTATTGTTGGTTGGAACCCTGACTGCGCCGTGTCTTTGTATACGCTGTATACACGCACAGTGTACGTCAATTTCTAATGGGTGCCTGCTCGCGCCGTCGCATCTGGCCCCGCCTTAAAAATCGTCAGAGCTTTAAGTTTGGTGCGAGAGGAAAGCCCTTGAACATGGCAATCCTGTGGTGGTAAAATTTTGAAGATTGAGCAGGATACTGCCATCGAAATTACCCGTTGTACATTTTGTTTTTCTCTCCGACAGCTCTGTGCGCAAAACTCCCATAGTGGAGGCTGTTGAAATCGTTTCTGAGCAACCCCGCCTACTTGAGCTTTTTCCTATCAAGAAGTGTGCAAGTCGCCCTAAACCTTTAAAAAATGGAGGCAGGAATATGCCAGCATGACTAAGGTACAAACTGCATCTCCCTAGCATTTTTGGTTCCAGAGTTATTCCAGAGCGTAGCTGAAAGTTTTTAATAGTCCGGCCTATTTTTTCAATGACCCCCCTTATTGTTGGTTGGAACCCTGACTGCGCCGTGTCTTTGTATACGCTGTATACACGCACAGTGTACGTCAATTTCTAATGGGTGCCTGCTCGCGCAGTCGCATCTGGCCCCGCTTTAAAAATCGTCAGAGCTTTAAGTTTGGTACGAGAGGAAAGCCCTTGAACATGGCAATCCTGTGGTGGTAAAATTTTGAAGATTGAGCAGGATACTGGGATCGAAATTACCCGTTGTACATTTTGTTTTTCTCTCCGACAGCTCTGTGCGCAAAACTCCCATAGTGGAGGCTGTTGAAATCGTTTCTGAGCAACTCCGCCTACTTGAGCTTTTTTCCTATCAAGAAGTGTGCAAGTCGCCCTGAACCTTTAAAAAATGGACGCAGGAATATGCCAGCATTACTAAGCTACAAACTGCATCTCCCTAGCATTTTTGGTTGCAGAGTTATTCCAGAGCGTAGCTGAAAGTTTTTAGGTTTCCGGCCTATTTTTTCAATGACCCCCTTATTGTTGGTTGGAACCCTGACTGCGCCGTGTCTTTGTATACGCTGTATACACGCACAGTGTACGTCAATTTCTAACGGGTGCCTGCTCGCGCCGTCGCATCTGGCCCCGCCTTAAAAAATCGTCAGAGCTTTAAGTTTGGTACGAGAGGAAAGCCCTTGAACATTGCAATCCTGTGGTGGTAAAATTGTGAAGATTGAGCAGGATACTGGGATCGAAATTACCCGTTGTACATTTTGTTTTTCTCTCCGACAGCTCTGTGCGCAAAACTCCCATAGTGGAGGCTGTTGAAATCGTTTCTGAGCAACCCCGCCTACTTGAGCTTTTTCCTATCAAGAAGTGTGCAAGTCGCCCTGAACCTTTAAAAAATGGACGCAGGAATATGCCAGCATGACTAAGGTACAAACTGCATCTCCCTAGCATTTTTGGTTCCAGAGTTATTCTAGAGCGTAGCTGAAAGTTTTTAATTGTCCGGTCTATTTTTTCAATGACCCCCTTATTGTTGGTTGGAACCCTGACTGCGCTGTGTCTTTGTATACGGTGTATACATGCACAGTGTACGTCAATTTCTAATGGGTGCCTGCTCGCGCCGTCGCATCTGGCCCCGCTTTAAAAATCGTCAGAGCTTTAAGTTTGGTACGAGAGGAAAGCCCTTGAACATGGCAATCCTGTGGTGGTAAACTTTTGAAGATTGAGCAGAATACTGCCATCGAAAATACCCGTTGTACATTTTGATTTTCTCTCCGACAGCTCTGTGCGCAAAACTCCCATAGTGGAGGCTGTTGAAATCGTTTCTGAGCAACCCCGCCTACTTGAGCTTTTTTCTATCAAGAAGTGTGCAAGTCGCCCTAAACCTTTAAAAAATGGACGCAGGAATATGCCAGCATGACTAAGGTACAAACTGCATCTCCCTAGCATTTTTGGTTCCAGAGTTATTCCAGAGCGTAGCTGAAAGTTTTTAATTGTCCGGCCTATTTTTTCAATGACCCCCCTTATTGTTGGTTGGAACCCTGACTGCGCCATGTCTTTGTATACGCTGTATACACGCACAGTGTACGTCAATTTCTAATGGGTGCCTGCTCGCGCAGTCGCATCTGGCCCCGCTGTAAAAATCGTCAGAGCTTTAAGTTTGGTACGAGAGGAAAGCCCTTGAACATGGCAATCCTTTGGTGGTAAAATTGTGAAGATTGAGCAGGATACTGTGATCGAAATTACCCGTTGTACATTTTGTTATTCTCTCCGACAGCTCTGTGCGCAAAACTCCCATGGTGGAGGCTGTTGAAATCGTTTCTGAGCAACCCCGCCTACTTGAGCTTTTTTCTATCAAGATGTGTGCAAGTCGCCCTAAACCTTTAAAAAATGGACGCAGGAATATGCCAGCATGACTAAGGTACAAACTGCATCTCCCTAGCATTTTTGGTTCCAGAGTTATTCCAGAGCGTAGCTGAAAGTTTTTAATTGTCCGGCCTATTTTTTCAATGACCCCCCTTATTGTTGGTTGGAACCCTGACTGCGCCGTGTCTTTGTATACGCTGTATACACGCACAGTGTACGTCAATTTCTAATGGGTGCCTGCTCGCGCCGTCGCATCTGGCCCCGCCTTAAAAATCGTCAGAGCTTTAAGTTTGGTGCGAGAGGAAAGCCCTTGAACATGGCAATCCTGTGGTGGTAAAATTTTGAAGATTGAGCAGGATACTGCCATCGAAATTACCCGTTGTACATTTTGTTTTTCTCTCCGACAGCTCTGTGCGCAAAACTCCCATAGTGGAGGCTGTTGAAATCGTTTCTGAGCAACCCCGCCTACTTGAGCTTTTTCCTATCAAGAAGTGTGCAAGTCGCCCTAAACCTTTAAAAAATGGAGGCAGGAATATGCCAGCATGACTAAGGTACAAACTGCATCTCCCTAGCATTTTTGGTTCCAGAGTTATTCCAGAGCGTAGCTGAAAGTTTTTAATAGTCCGGCCTATTTTTTCAATGACCCCCCTTATTGTTGGTTGGAACCCTGACTGCGCCGTGTCTTTGTATACGCTGTATACACGCACAGTGTACGTCAATTTCTAATGGGTGCCTGCTCGCGCAGTCGCATCTGGCCCCGCTTTAAAAATCGTCAGAGCTTTAAGTTTGGTACGAGAGGAAAGCCCTTGAACATGGCAATCCTGTGGTGGTAAAATTTTGAAGATTGAGCAGGATACTGGGATCGAAATTACCCGTTGTACATTTTGTTTTTCTCTCCGACAGCTCTGTGCGCAAAACTCCCATAGTGGAGGCTGTTGAAATCGTTTCTGAGCAACCCCGCCTACTTGAGCTTTTTTCTATCAAGATGTGTGCAAGTCGCCCTAAACCTTTAAAAAATGGACGCAGGAATATGCCAGCATGACTAAGGTACAAACTGCATCTCCCTAGCATTTTTGGTTCCAGAGTTATTCCAGAGCGTAGCTGAAAGTTTTTAATTGTCCGGCCTATTTTTTCAATGACCCCCCTTATTGTTGGTTGGAACCCTGACTGCGCCGTGTCTTTGTATACGCTGTATACACGCACAGTGTACGTCAATTTCTAATGGGTGCCTGCTCGCGCCGTCGCATCTGGCCCCGCCTTAAAAATCGTCAGAGCTTTAAGTTTGGTGCGAGAGGAAAGCCCTTGAACATGGCAATCCTGTGGTGGTAAAATTTTGAAGATTGAGCAGGATACTGCCATCGAAATTACCCGTTGTACATTTTGTTTTTCTCTCCGACAGCTCTGTGCGCAAAACTCCCATAGTGGAGGCTGTTGAAATCGTTTCTGAGCAACCCCGCCTACTTGAGCTTTTTCCTATCAAGAAGTGTGCAAGTCGCCCTAAACCTTTAAAAAATGGAGGCAGGAATATGCCAGCATGACTAAGGTACAAACTGCATCTCCCTAGCATTTTTGGTTCCAGAGTTATTCCAGAGCGTAGCTGAAAGTTTTTAATAGTCCGGCCTATTTTTTCAATGACCCCCCTTATTGTTGGTTGGAACCCTGACTGCGCCGTGTCTTTGTATACGCTGTATACACGCACAGTGTACGTCAATTTCTAATGGGTGCCTGCTCGCGCAGTCGCATCTGGCCCCGCTTTAAAAATCGTCAGAGCTTTAAGTTTGGTACGAGAGGAAAGCCCTTGAACATGGCAATCCTGTGGTGGTAAAATTTTGAAGATTGAGCAGGATACTGGGATCGAAATTACCCGTTGTACATTTTGTTTTTCTCTCCGACAGCTCTGTGCGCAAAACTCCCATAGTGGAGGCTGTTGAAATCGTTTCTGAGCAACTCCGCCTACTTGAGCTTTTTTCCTATCAAGAAGTGTGCAAGTCGCCCTGAACCTTTAAAAAATGGACGCAGGAATATGCCAGCATTACTAAGCTACAAACTGCATCTCCCTAGCATTTTTGGTTGCAGAGTTATTCCAGAGCGTAGCTGAAAGTTTTTAGGTTTCCGGCCTATTTTTTCAATGACCCCCTTATTGTTGGTTGGAACCCTGACTGCGCCGTGTCTTTGTATACGCTGTATACACGCACAGTGTACGTCAATTTCTAACGGGTGCCTGCTCGCGCCGTCGCATCTGGCCCCGCCTTAAAAAATCGTCAGAGCTTTAAGTTTGGTACGAGAGGAAAGCCCTTGAACATTGCAATCCTGTGGTGGTAAAATTGTGAAGATTGAGCAGGATACTGGGATCGAAATTACCCGTTGTACATTTTGTTTTTCTCTCCGACAGCTCTGTGCGCAAAACTCCCATAGTGGAGGCTGTTGAAATCGTTTCTGAGCAACCCCGCCTACTTGAGCTTTTTCCTATCAAGAAGTGTGCAAGTCGCCCTGAACCTTTAAAAAATGGACGCAGGAATATGCCAGCATGACTAAGGTACAAACTGCATCTCCCTAGCATTTTTGGTTCCAGAGTTATTCTAGAGCGTAGCTGAAAGTTTTTAATTGTCCGGTCTATTTTTTCAATGACCCCCTTATTGTTGGTTGGAACCCTGACTGCGCTGTGTCTTTGTATACGGTGTATACATGCACAGTGTACGTCAATTTCTAATGGGTGCCTGCTCGCGCCGTCGCATCTGGCCCCGCTTTAAAAATCGTCAGAGCTTTAAGTTTGGTACGAGAGGAAAGCCCTTGAACATGGCAATCCTGTGGTGGTAAACTTTTGAAGATTGAGCAGAATACTGCCATCGAAAATACCCGTTGTACATTTTGATTTTCTCTCCGACAGCTCTGTGCGCAAAACTCCCATAGTGGAGGCTGTTGAAATCGTTTCTGAGCAACCCCGCCTACTTGAGCTTTTTTCTATCAAGAAGTGTGCAAGTCGCCCTAAACCTTTAAAAAATGGACGCAGGAATATGCCAGCATGACTAAGGTACAAACTGCATCTCCCTAGCATTTTTGGTTCCAGAGTTATTCCAGAGCGTAGCTGAAAGTTTTTAATTGTCCGGCCTATTTTTTCAATGACCCCCCTTATTGTTGGTTGGAACCCTGACTGCGCCATGTCTTTGTATACGCTGTATACACGCACAGTGTACGTCAATTTCTAATGGGTGCCTGCTCGCGCAGTCGCATCTGGCCCCGCTGTAAAAATCGTCAGAGCTTTAAGTTTGGTACGAGAGGAAAGCCCTTACACATGGCAATCCTGTGGTGGTAAAATTTTGAAGATTGAGCAGGATACTGCCATCGAAATTACCCGTTGTACATTTTGATTTTCTCTCCGACAGCTCTGTGCGCAAAACTCCCATAGTGGAGGCTGTTGAAATCGTTTCTGAGCAACCCCGCCTACTTGAGCTTTTTCCTATCAAGAAGTGTGCAAGTCGCCCTAAACCTTTAAAAAATGGAGGCAGGAATATGCCAGCATGACTAAGGTACAAACTGCATCTCCCTAGCATTTTTGGTTCCAGAGTTATTCCAGAGCGTAGCTGAAAGTTTTTAATAGTCCGGCCTATTTTTTCAATGACCCCACTTATTGTTGGTTGGAACCCTGACTGCGCCGTGTCTTTGTGTACGCTGTATACACGCACAGTGTACGTCAATTTCTAATGGGTGCCTGCTCGCGCAGTCGCATCTGGCCCCGCTTTAAAAATCGTCAGAGCTTTAAGTTTGGTACGAGAGGAAAGCCCTTGAACATGGCAATCCTGTGGTGGTAAAATTTTGAAGATTGAGCAGGATACTGCCATCGAAATTACCCGTTGTACATTTTGTTTTTCTCTCCGACAGCTCTGTGCGCAAAACTCCCATAGTGGAGGCTGTTGAAATCGTTTCTGAGCAACTCCGCCTACTTGAGCTTTTTTCCTATCAAGAAGTGTGCAAGTCGCCCTAAACCTTTAAAAATGGACGCAGGAATATGCCAGCATGACTAAGGTACAAACTGCATCTCCCTAGCATTTTTGGTTCCAGAGTTATTCCAGAGCGTAGCTGAAAGTTTAATTGTCCGGCCTATTTTTCAATGACCCCCCTTATTGTTGGTTGGAACCCCGACTGCGCCGTGTCTTTGTATACGCTGTATACACGCACAGTGTACGTCAATTTCTAATGGGTGCCTGCTCGCGCCGTCGCATCTGGCCCCGTCTTAAAAATCGTCAGAGCTTTAAATTTGGTACGAGAGGAAAGCCCTTGAACATGGCAATCCTGTGGTGGTAAAATTTTGAAGATTGAGCAGGATACTGCCATCGAAATTACCCGTTGTACATTTTGTTTTTCTCTCCGACAGCTCTGTGCGCAAAACTCCCATAGTGGAGGCTGTTGAAATCGTTTCTGAGCAACTCCGCCTACTTAAGCTTTTTTCCTATCAAGAAGTGTGCAAGTCGCCCTAAACCTTTAAAAAATGGACACAGGGATATGCCAGCATGACTAAGGTACAAACTGCATCTCCCTAGCATTTTTGGTTCCAGAGTTATTCTAGAGCGTAGCTGAAAGTTTGTAATTGTCCGGTCTATTTTTTCAATGACCCCCTTATTGTTGGTTGGAACCCTGACTGCGCTGTGTCTTTGTATACGGTGTATACATGCACAGTGTACGTCAATTTCTAATGGGTGCCTGCTCGCGCCATCGCATCTGGCCCCCCTTAAAAATCGTCAGAGCTTTAAGTTTGGTACGAGAGGAAAGCCCTTGAACATGGCAATCCTGTGGTGGTAAAATTGTGAAGATTGAGCAGGATACTGGGATCGAAATTACCCGTTGTACGTTTTGTTTTTCTCTCCGACAGCTCTGTGCGCAAAACTCCCATAGTGGAGGCTGTTGAAATCGTTTCTGAGCAACTCCGCCTACTTAAGCTTTTTTCCTATCAAGAAGTGTGCAAGTCGCCCTAAACCTTTAAAAAATGGACACAGGGATATGCCAGCATGACTAAGGTACAAACTGCATCTCCCTAGCATTTTTGGTTCCAGAGTTATTCTAGAGCGTAGCTGAAAGTTTGTAATTGTCCGGTCTATTTTTTCAATGACCCCCTTATTGTTGGTTGGAACCCTGACTGCGCTGTGTCTTTGTATACGGTGTATACATGCACAGTGTACGTCAATTTCTAATGGGTGCCTGCTCGCGCCATCGCATCTGGCCCCCCTTAAAAATCGTCAGAGCTTTAAGTTTGGTACGAGAGGAAAGCCCTTGAACATGGCAATCCTGTGGTGGTAAAATTGTGAAGATTGAGCAGGATACTGGGATCGAAATTACCCGTTGTACGTTTTGTTTTTCTCTCCGACAGCTCTGTGCGCAAAACTCCCATAGTGGAGGCTGTTGAAATCGTTTCTGAGCAACCCCGCCTACTTGAGCTTTTTCCTATCAAGAAGTGTGCAAGTCGCCCTAAACCTTTAAAAAATGGACGCAGGAATATGGCAGCATGACTAAGGTACAAACTGCATCTCCCTAGCATTTTTGATTGCAGAGTTATTCCAGAGCGTAGCTGAAAGTTTTTAATTGTCCGGCCTATTTTTTCAATGACCCCCCTTATTGTTGGTTGGAACCCTGACTGCGCCGTGTCCTTGTATACGCTGTATACACGCACAGTGTACGTCAATTTCTAATGGGTGCTTGCTCGCGCCGTCGCATCTGGCCCCGCCTTAAAAATCGTCAGAGCTTTATTTTTGGTACGAGAGGAAAGCCCTTGAACATGGCAATCCTGTGGTGGTAAAATTTTGAAGATTGAGCAGGATACTGCCATCGAAATTACCCGTTGTACATTTTGTTTTTCTCTCCGACAGCTCTGTGCGCAAAACTCCCATAGTGGAGGCTGTTGAAATCGTTTCTGAGCAACCCCGCCTACTTGAGCTTTTTTCCTTCAAGAAGTGTGCAAGTCGCCCTAAACCTTTAAAAAATGGACGCAGGAATATGCCAGCATGACTAAGGTACAAACTGCATCTCCCTAGCATTTTTGGTTCCAGAGTTATTCCAGAGCGTAGCTGAATGTTTTTAATTGTCCGGCCTATTTTTTCAATGACCCCCCTTATTGTTGGTTGGAACCCTGACTGCGCCGTGTCCTTGTATCCGCTGTATACACGCACAGTGTACGTCAATTTCTAATGGGTGCCTGCTCGCGCCGTCGCATCTGGCCCCGCCTTTAAAATCGTCAGAGCTTTATTTTTGGTACGAGAGGAAAGCCCTTGAACATGGCAATCCTGTGGTGGTAAAATTGTGAAGATTGAGCAGGATACTGGGATCGAAATTACCCGTTGTACATTTTGTTTTTCTCTCCGACAGCTCTGTGCGCAAAACTCCCATAGTGGAGGCTGTTGAAATCGTTTCTGAGCAACCCCGCCTACTTGAGCTTTTTCCTATCAAGAAGTGTGCAAGTCGCCCTAAACCTTTAAAAAATGGACGCATGAATATGGCAGCATGACTAAGGTACAAACTGCATCTCCCTAGCTTTTTTGGTTGCAGAGTTATTCCAGAGCGTGGCTGAAAGTTTTTAATTTTCCGGCCTATTTTTTCAATGACCCCCTTATTGTTGGTTGGAACCCTGACTGCGCCGTGTCTTTTTATACGCTGTATACACGCACAGTGTACGTCAATTTCTAATGGGTGCCTGCTCGCGCCGTCGCATCTGGCCCCGCTTTAAAAATCGTCAGAGCTTTAAGTTTGGTACGAGAGGAAAGCCCTTGAACATGGCAATCTTGTGGTGGTAAACTTTTGAAGATTGAGCAGAATACTGCCATCGAAAATACCCGTTGTACATTTTGTTTTTCTCTCCGACAGCTCTGTGCGCAAAACTCCCATAGTGGAGGCTGTTGAGATCGTTTCTGAGCAACCCCGCCTACTTGAGCTTTTTTCCTTCAAGAAGTGTGCAAGTCGCCCTAAACCTTTAAAAAATGGACGCAGGAATATGCCAGCATGACTAAGGTACAAACTGCATCTCCCTAGCATTTTTGGTTCCAGAGTTATTCCAGAGCGTAGCTGAATGTTTTTAATTGTCCGGCCTATTTTTTCAATGACCCCCCTTATTGTTGGTTGGAACCCTGACTGCGCCGTGTCCTTGTATACGCTGTATACACGCACAGTGTACGTCAATTTCTAATGGGTGCCTGCTCGCGCCGTCGCATCTGGCCCCGCCTTAAAAATCGTCAGAGCTTTATTTTTGGTACGAGAGGAAAGCCCTTGAACATGGCAATCCTGTGGTGGTAACATTGTGAAGATTGAGCAGGATACTGTGATCGAAATTACCCGTTGTACATTTTGTTTTTCTCTCCGACAGCTCTGTGCGCAAAACTCCCATAGTGGAGGCTGTTGAAATCGTTTCTGAGCAACCCCGCCTACTTGAGCTTTTTCCTATCAAGAAGTGTGCAAGTCGCCCTGAACCTTTAAAAAAATGGACGCAGGAATATGCCAGCATGACTAAGGTACAAACTGCATCTCCCTAGCATTTTTGGTTCCAGAGTTATTCTAGAGCGTAGCTGAAAGTTTTTAATTGTCCGGTCTATTTTTTCAATGACCCCCTTATTGTTGGTTGGAACCCTGACTGCGCTGTGTCTTTGTATACGGTGTATACATGCACAGTGTACGTCAATTTCTAATGGGTGCCTGCTCGCGCCATCGCATCTGGCCCCGCCTTAAAAATCGTCAGAGCTTTAAGTTTGGTACGAGAGGAAAGCCCTTGAACATGGCAATCCTGTGGTGGTAAAATTGTGAAGATTGAGCAGGATACTGGGATCGAAATTACCCGTTGTACGTTTTGTTTTTCTCTCCGACAGCTCTGTGCGCAAAACTCCCATAGTGGAGGCTGTTGAAATCGTTTCTGAGCAACCCCGCCTACTTGAGCTTTTTCCTATCAAGAAGTGTGCAAGTCGCCCTAAACCTTTAAAAAATGGACGCAGGAATATGGCAGCATGACTAAGGTACAAACTGCATCTCCCTAGCATTTTTGGTTGCAGAGTTATTCCAGAGCGTGGCTGAAAGTTTTTAATTTTCCGGCCTATTTTTTCAATGACCCCCTTATTGTTGGTTGGAACCCTGACTGCGCCGTGTCTTTTTATACGCTGTATACACGCACAGTGTACGTCAATTTCTAATGGGTGCCTGCTCGCGCCGTCGCATCTGGCCCCGCTTTAAAAATCGTCAGAGCTTTAAGTTTGGTACGAGAGGAAAGCCCTTGAACATGGCAATCCTGTGGTGGTAAACTTTTGAAGATTGAGCAGAATACTGCCATCGAAAATACCCGTTGTACATTTTGTTTTTCTCTCCGACAGCTCTGTGCGCAAAACTCCCATAGTGGAGGCTGTTGAAATCGTTTCTGAGCAACCCCGCCTACTTGAGCTTTTTTCCTTCAAGAAGTGTGCAAGTCGCCCTAAACCTTTAAAAAATGGACGCAGGAATATGCCAGTATTACTAAGCTACAAACTGCATCTCCCTAGCATTTTTGGTTCCAGAGTTATTCCAGAGCGTAGCTGAATGTTTTTAATTGTCCGGCCTATTTTTTCAATGACCCCCCTTATTGTTGGTTGGAACCCTGACTGCGCCGTGTCCTTGTATACGCTGTATACACGCACAGTGTACGTCAATTTCTAATGGGTGCCTGCTCGCGCCGTCGCATCTGGCCCCGCCTTAAAAATCGTCAGAGCTTTATTTTTGGTACGAGAGGAAAGCCCTTGAACATGGCAATCCTGTGGTGGTAAAATTGTGAAGATTGAGCAGGATACTGTGATCGAAGTTACCCGTTGTACATTTTGTTTTTCTCTCCGACAGCTCTGTGCGCAAAACTCCCATAGTGGAGGCTGTTGAAATCGTTTCTGAGCAACCCCGCCTACTTGAGCTTTTTTCTATCAAGAAGTGTGCAAGTCGCCCTAAACCTTTAAAAAATGGACGCAGGAATATGCCAGCATGACTAAGGTACAAACTGCATCTCCCTAGCATTTTTGGTTCCAGAGTTATTCCAGAGCGTAGCTGAAAGTATTTAATTGTCCGGCCTATTTTTTCAATGACCCCCCTTATTGTTGGTTGGAACCCTGACTGCGCCATGTCTTTGTATACGCTGTATACACGCACAGTGTACGTCAACTTCTAATGGGTGCCTGCTCGCGCAGTCGCATCTGGCCCCGCTTTAAAAATCGTCAGAGCTTTAAGTTTGGTACGAGAGGAAAGCCCTTACACATGGCAATCCTGTGGTGGTAAAATTTTGAAGATTGAGCAGGATACTGCCATCGAAATTACCCGTTGTACATTTTGTTTTTCTCTCCGACAGCTCTGTGCGCAAAACTCCCATAGTGGAGGCTGTTGAAATCGTTTCTGAGCAACCCCGCCTACTTGAGCTTTTTCCTATCAAGAAGTGTGCAAGTCGCCCTAAACCTTTAAAAAATGGAGGCAGGAATATGGCAGCATGACTAAGGTACAAACTGCATCTCCCTAGCATTTTTGGTTCCAGAGTTATTCCAGAGCGTAGCTGAAAGTTTTTAATAGTCCGGCCTATTTTTTCAATGACCCCCCTTATTGTTGGTTGGAACCCTGACTGCGCCGTGTCTTTGTATACGCTGTATACACGCACAGTGTACGTCAATTTCTAATGGGTGCCTGCTCGCGCAGTCGCATCTGGCCCCGCTTTAAAAATCGTCAGAGCTTTAAGTTTGGTACGAGAGGAAAGCCCTTACACATGGCATTCCTGTGGTGGTAAAACTTTGAAGATTGAGCAGGATACTGCCATCGAAATTACCCGTTGTATATTTTGTTTTTCTCTCCGACAGCTCTGTGCGCAAAACTCCCATAGTGGAGGCTGTTGAAATCGTTTCTGAGCAACCCCGCCTACTTGAGCTTTTTGCCTTCAAGAAGTGTGCAAGTCGCCCTAAACCTTTAAAAAATGGACGCAGGAATATGCCAGCATGACTAAGGTACAAACTGCATCTCCCTAGCATTTTTGGTTCCAGAGTTATTCCAGAGCGTAGCTGAATGTTTTTAATTGTCCGGCCTATTTTTTCAATGACCCCCCTTATTGTTGGTTGGAACCCTGACTGCGCCGTGTCCTTGTATACGCTGTATACACGCACAGTGTACGTCAATTTCTAATGGGTGCCTGCTCGCGCCGTCGCATCTGGCCCCGCCTTAAAAATCGTCAGAGCTTTAAGATTGGTGCGAGAGGAAAGCCCTTGAACATGGCAATCCTGTGGTGGTAAAATTTTGAAGATTGAGCAGGATACTGCCATCGAAATTACCCGTTGTACATTTTGTTTTTCTCTCCGACAGCTCTGTGCGCAAAACTCCCATAGTGGAGGCTGTTGAAATCGTTTCTGAGCAACCCCGCCTACTTGAGCTTTTTCCTATCAAGAAGTGTGCAAGTCGCCCTAAACCTTTAAAAAATGGAGGCAGGAATATGCCAGCATGACTAAGGTACAAACTGCATCTCCCTAGCATTTTTGGTTCCAGAGTTATTCCAGAGCGTAGCTGAAAGTTTTTAATAGTCCGGCCTATTTTTTCAATGACCCCCCTTATTGTTGGTTGGAACCCTGACTGCGCCGTGTCTTTGTATACGCTGTATACACGCACAGTGTACGTCAATTTCTAATGGGTGCCTGCTCGCGCAGTCGCATCTGGCCCCGCTTTAAAAATCGTCAGAGCTTTAAGTTTGGTACGAGAGGAAAGCCCTTGAACATGGCAATCCTGTGGTGGTAAAATTTTGAAGATTGAGCAGGATACTGCCATCGAAATTACCCGTTGTACATTTTGTTTTTCTCTCCGACAGCTCTGTGCGCAAAACTCCCATAGTGGAGGCTGTTGAAATCGTTTCTGAGCAACTCCGCCTACTTGAGCTTTTTTCCTATCAAGAAGTGTGCAAGTCGCCCTGAACCTTTAAAAAATGGACGCAGGAATATGCCAGCATGACTAAGGTACAAACTGCATCTCCCTAGCATTTTTGGTTGCAGAGTTATTCCAGAGCGTAGCTGAAAGTTTTTAGGTTTCCGGCCTATTTTTTCAATGACCCCCTTATTGTTGGTTGGAACCCTGACTGCGCCGTGTCTTTGTATACGCTGTATACACGCACAGTGTACGTCAATTTCTAACGGGTGCCTGCTCACGCCGTCGCATCTGGCCCCGCCTTAAAAAATCGTCAGAGCTTTAAGTTTGGTACGAGAGGAAAGCCCTTGAACATTGCAATCCTGTGGTGGTAAAATTGTGAAGATTGAGCAGGATACTGGGATCGAAATTACCCGTTGTACATTTTGTTTTTCTCTCCGACAGCTCTCTGCGCAAAACTCCCATAGTGGAGGCTGTTGAAATCGTTTCTGAGCAACCCCGCCTACTTGAGCTTTTTCCTATCAAGAAGTGTGCAAGTCGCCCTGAACCTTTAAAAAATGGACGCAGGAATATGCCAGCATGACTAAGGTACAAACTGCATCTCCCTAGCATTTTTGGTTCCAGAGTTATTCTAGAGCGTAGCTGAAAGTTTTTAATTGTCCGGTCTATTTTTTCAATGACCCCCTTATTGTTGGTTGGAACCCTGACTGCGCTGTGTCTTTGTATACGGTGTATACATGCACAGTGTACGTCAATTTCTAATGGGTGCCTGCTCGCGCCGTCGCATCTGGCCCCGCTTTAAAAATCGTCAGAGCTTTAAGTTTGGTACGAGAGGAAAGCCCTTGAACATGGCAATCCTGTGGTGGTAAACTTTTGAAGATTGAGCAGAATACTGCCATCGAAAATACCCGTTGTACATTTTGATTTTCTCTCCGACAGCTCTGTGCGCAAAACTCCCATAGTGGAGGCTGTTGAAATCGTTTCTGAGCAACCCCGCCTACTTGAGCTTTTTTCTATCAAGAAGTGTGCAAGTCGCCCTAAACCTTTAAAAAATGGACGCAGGAATATGCCAGCATGACTAAGGTACAAACTGCATCTCCCTAGCATTTTTGGTTCCAGAGTTATTCCAGAGCGTAGCTGAAAGTTTTTAATAGTCCGGCCTATTTTTTCAATGACCCCCCTTATTGTTGGTTGGAACCCTGACTGCGCCGTGTCTTTGTATACGCTGTATACACGCACAGTGTACGTCAATTTCTAATGGGTGCCTGCTCGCGCAGTCGCATCTGGCCCCGCTTTAAAAATCGTCAGAGCTTTAAGTTTGGTACGAGAGGAAAGCCCTTGAACATGGCAATCCTGTGGTGGTAAAATTTTGAAGATTGAGCAGGATACTGCCATCGAAATTACCCGTTGTACATTTTGTTTTTCTCTCCGACAGCTCTGTGCGCAAAACTCCCATAGTGGAGGCTGTTGAAATCGTTTCTGAGCAACTCCGCCTACTTGAGCTTTTTTCCTATCAAGAAGTGTGCAAGTCGCCCTGAACCTTTAAAAAATGGACGCAGGAATATGCCAGCATGACTAAGGTACAAACTGCATCTCCCTAGCATTTTTGGTTGCAGAGTTATTCCAGAGCGTAGCTGAAAGTTTTTAGGTTTCCGGCCTATTTTTTCAATGACCCCCTTATTGTTGGTTGGAACCCTGACTGCGCCGTGTCTTTGTATACGCTGTATACACGCACAGTGTACGTCAATTTCTAACGGGTGCCTGCTCGCGCCGTCGCATCTGGCCCCGCCTTAAAAAATCGTCAGAGCTTTAAGTTTGGTACGAGAGGAAAGCCCTTGAACATTGCAATCCTGTGGTGGTAAAATTGTGAAGATTGAGCAGGATACTGGGATCGAAATTACCCGTTGTACATTTTGTTTTTCTCTCCGACAGCTCTGTGCGCAAAACTCCCATAGTGGAGGCTGTTGAAATCGTTTCTGAGCAACCCCGCCTACTTGAGCTTTTTCCTATCAAGAAGTGTGCAAGTCGCCCTGAACCTTTAAAAAATGGACGCAGGAATATGCCAGCATGACTAAGGTACAAACTGCATCTCCCTAGCATTTTTGGTTCCAGAGTTATTCTAGAGCGTAGCTGAAAGTTTTTAATTGTCCGGTCTATTTTTTCAATGACCCCCTTATTGTTGGTTGGAACCCTGACTGCGCTGTGTCTTTGTATACGGTGTATACACGCACAGTGTACGTCAATTTCTAATGGGTGCCTGCTCGCGCCGTCGCATCTGGCCCCGCTTTAAAAATCGTCAGAGCTTTAAGTTTGGTACGAGAGGAAAGCCCTTGAACATGGCAATCCTGTGGTGGTAAACTTTTGAAGATTGAGCAGAATACTGCCATCGAAAATACCCGTTGTACATTTTGATTTTCTCTCCGACAGCTCTGTGCGCAAAACTCCCATAGTGGAGGCTGTTGAAATCGTTTCTGAGCAACCCCGCCTACTTGAGCTTTTTTCTATCAAGAAGTGTGCAAGTCGCCCTAAACCTTTAAAAAATGGACGCAGGAATATGCCAGCATGACTAAGGTACAAACTGCATCTCCCTAGCATTTTTGGTTCCAGAGTTATTCCAGAGCGTAGCTGAAAGTTTTTAATTGTCCGGCCTATTTTTTCAATGACCCACCTTATTGTTGGTTGGAACCCTGACTGCGCCATGTCTTTGTATACGCTGTATACACGCACAGTGTACGTCAATTTCTAATGGGTGCCTGCTCGCGCAGTCGCATCTGGCCCCGCTTTAAAAATCGTCAGAGCTTTAAGTTTGGTACGAGAGGAAAGCCCTTACACATGGCAATCCTGTGGTGGTAAAATTTTGAAGATTGAGCAGGATACTGCCATCGAAATTACCCGTTGTACATTTTGTTTTTCTCTCCGACAGCTCTGTGCGCAAAACTCCCATAGTGGAGGCTGTTGAAATCGTTTCTGAGCAACCCCGCCTACTTGAGCTTTTTCCTATCAAGAAGTGTGCAAGTCGCCCTAAACCTTTAAAAAATGGAGGCAGGAATATGCCAGCATGACTAAGGTACAAACTGCATCTCCCTAGCATTTTTGGTTCCAGAGTTATTCCAGAGCGTAGCTGAAAGTTTTTAATAGTCCGGCCTATTTTTTCAATGACCCCCCTTATTGTTGGTTGGAACCCTGACTGCGCCGTGTCTTTGTATACGCTGTATACACGCACAGTGTACGTCAATTTCTAATGGGTGCCTGCTCGCGCAGTCGCATCTGGCCCCGCTTTAAAAATCGTCAGAGCTTTAAGTTTGGTACGAGAGGAAAGCCCTTGAACATGGCAATCCTGTGGTGGTAAAATTTTGAAGATTGAGCAGGATACTGCCATCGAAATTACCCGTTGTACATTTTGTTTTTCTCTCCGACAGCTCTGTGCGCAAAACTCCCATAGTGGAGGCTGTTGAAATCGTTTCTGAGCAACTCCGCCTACTTGAGCTTTTTTCCTATCAAGAAGTGTGCAAGTCGCCCTAAACCTTTAAAAAATGGACACAGGGATATGCCAGCATGATTAAGGTACAAACTGCATCTCCCTAGCATTTTTGGTTCCAGAGTTATTCTAGAGCGTAGCTGAATGTTGTTAATTGTCCGGCCTATTTTTTCAATGACCCCCCTTATTGTTGGTTGGAACCCTGACTGCGCCGTGTCCTTGTATCCGCTGTATACACGCACAGTGTACGTCAATTTCTAATGGGTGCCTGCTCGCGCCGTCGCATCTGGCCCCGCCTTTAAAATCGTCAGAGCTTTATTTTTGGTACGAGAGGAAAGCCCTTGAACATGGCAATCCTGTGGTGGTAAAATTGTGAAGATTGAGCAGGATACTGTGATCGAAATTACCCGTTGTACATTTTGTTTTTCTCTCCGACAGCTCTGTGCGCAAAACTCCCATAGTGGAGGCTGTTGAAATCGTTTCTGAGCAACCCCGCCTAATTGAGCTTTTTTCTATCAAGAAGTGTGCAAGTCGCCCTAAACCTTTAAAAAATGGACGCAGGAATATGCCAGCATGACTAAGGTACAAACTGCATCTCCCTAGCATTTTTGGTTCCAGAGTTATTCCAGAGCGTAGCTGAAAGTTTTTAATTGTCCGGCATATTTTTTCAATGACCCCCCTTATTGTTGGTTGGAACCCTGACTGCGCCGTGTCTTTGTATACGCTGTATACACGCACAGTGTACGTCAATTTCTAATGGGTGCCTGCTCGCGCCGTCGCATCTGGCCCCGCCTTAAAAAATCGTCAGAGCTTTAAGTTTGGTACGAGAGGAAAGCCCTTGAACATTGCAATCCTGTGGTGGTAAAATTGTGAAGATTGAGCAGGATACTGGGATCGAAATTACCCGTTGTACATTTTGTTTTTCTCTCCGACAGCTCTGTGCGCAAAACTCCCATAGTGGAGGCTGTTGAAATCGTTTCTGAGCAACCCCGCCTACTTGAGCTTTTTCCTATCAAGAAGTGTGCAAGTCGCCCTGAAACTTTAAAAAATGGACGCAGGAATATGCCAGCATGACTAAGGTACAAACTGCATCTCCCTAGCATTTTTGGTTCCAGAGTTATTCTAGAGCGTAGCTGAAAGTTTTTAATTGTCCGGTCTATTTTTTCAATGACCCCCTTATTGTTGGTTGGAACCCTGACTGCGCTGTGTCTTTGTATACGGTGTATACATGCACAGTGTACGTCAATTTTTAATGGGTGCCTGCTCGCGCCATCGCATCTGGCCCCGCCTTAAAAATCGTCAGAGCTTTAAGTTTGGTACGAGAGGAAAGCCCTTGAACATGGCAATCCTGTGGTGGTAAAATTGTGAAGATTGAGCAGGATACTGGGATCGAAATTACCCGTTGTACATTTTGTTTTTCTCTCCGACAGCTCTGTGCGCAAAACTCCCATAGTGGAGGCTGTTGAAATCGTTTCTGAGCAACCCCGCCTACTTGAGCTTTTTCCTATCAAGAAGTGTGCAAGTCGCCCTAAACCTTTAAAAAATGGACGCAGGAATATGGCAGCATGACTAAGGTACAAACTGCATCTCCCTAGCATTTTTGGTTGCAGAGTTATTCCAGAGCGTGGCTGAAAGTTTTTAATTTTCCGGCCTATTTTTTCAATGACCCCCTTATTGTTGGTTGGAACCCTGACTGCGCCGTGTCTTTTTATACGCTGTATACACGCACAGTGTACGTCAATTTCTAATGGGTGCCTGCTCGCGCCGTCGCATCTGGCCCCGCTTTAAAAATCGTCAGAGCTTTAAGTTTGGTACGAGAGGAAAGCCCTTGAACATGGCAATCTTGTGGTGGTAAACTTTTGAAGATTTAGCAGAATACTGCCATCGAAAATACCCGTTGTACATTTTGTTTTTCTCTCCGACAGCTCTGTGCGCAAAACTCCCATAGTGGAGGCTGTTGAAATCGTTTCTGAGCAACCCCGCCTACTTGAGCTTTTTTCCTTCAAGAAGTGTGCAAGTCGCCCTAAACCTTTAAAAAATGGACGCAGGAATATGCCAGCATGACTAAGGTACAAACTGCATCTCCCTAGCATTTTTGGTTCCAGAGTTATTCCAGAGCGTGGCTGAAAGTTTTTAATTTTCCGGCCTATTTTTTCAATGACCCCCTTATTGTTGGTTGGAACCCTGACTGCGCCGTGTCTTTTTATACGCTGTATACACGCACAGTGTACGTCAATTTCTAATGGGTGCCTGCTCGCGCCGTCGCATCTGGCCCCGCTTTAAAAATCGTCAGAGCTTTAAGTTTGGTACGAGAGGAAAGCCCTTGAACATGGCAATCCTGTGGTGGTAAACTTTTGAAGATTGAGCAGAATACTGCCATCGAAAATACCCGTTGTACATTTTGTTTTTCTCTCCGACAGCTCTGTGCGCAAAACTCCCATAGTGGAGGCTGTTGAGATCGTTTCTGAGCAACCCCGCCTACTTGAGCTTTTTTCCTTCAAGAAGTGTGCAAGTCGCCCTAAACCTTTAAAAAATGGACGCAGGAATATGCCAGCATGACTAAGGTACAAACTGCATCTCCCTAGCATTTTTGGTTCCAGAGTTATTCCAGAGCGTAGCTGAATGTTTTTAATTGTCCGGCCTATTTTTTCAATGACCCCCCTTATTGTTGGTTGGAACCCTGACTGCGCCGTGTCCTTGTATACGCTGTATACACGCACAGTGTACGTCAATTTCTAATGGGTGCCTGCTCGCGCCGTCGCATCTGGCCCCGCCTTAAAAATCGTCAGAGCTTTATTTTTGGTACGAGAGGAAAGCCCTTGAACATGGCAATCCTGTGGTGGTAAAATTGTGAAGATTGAGCAGGATACTGTGATCGAAGTTACCCGTTGTACATTTTGTTTTTCTCTCCGACAGCTCTGTGCGCAAAACTCCCATAGTGGAGGCTGTTGAAATCGTTTCTGAGCAACCCCGCCTACTTGAGCTTTTTTCTATCAAGAAGTGTGCAAGTCGCCCTAAACCTTTAAAAAATGGACGCAGGAATATGCCAGCATGACTAAGGTACAAACTGCATCTCCCTAGCATTTTTGGTTCCAGAGTTATTCCAGAGCGTAGCTGAAAGTATTTAATTGTCCGGCCTATTTTTTCAATGACCCCCCTTATTGTTGGTTGGAACCCTGACTGCGCCATGTCTTTGTATACGCTGTATACACGCACAGTGTACGTCAATTTCTAATGGGTGCCTGCTCGCGCAGTCGCATCTGGCCCCGCTTTAAAAATCGTCAGAGCTTTAAGTTTGGTACGAGAGGAAAGCCCTTACACATGGCAATCCTGTGGTGGTAAAATTTTGAAGATTGAGCAGGATACTGCCATCGAAATTACCCGTTGTACATTTTGTTTTTCTCTCCGACAGCTCTGTGCGCAAAACTCCCATAGTGGAGGCTGTTGAAATCGTTTCTGAGCAACCCCGCCTACTTGAGCTTTTTCCTATCAAGAAGTGTGCAAGTCGCCCTAAACCTTTAAAAAATGGAGGCAGGAATATGGCAGCATGACTAAGGTACAAACTGCATCTCCCTAGCATTTTTGGTTCCAGAGTTATTCCAGAGCGTAGCTGAAAGTTTTTAATAGTCCGGCCTATTTTTTCAATGACCCCCCTTATTGTTGGTTGGAACCCTGACTGCGCCGTGTCTTTGTATACGCTGTATACACGCACAGTGTACGTCAATTTCTAATGGGTGCCTGCTCGCGCCGTCGCATCTGGCCCCGCTTTAAAAATCGTCAGAGCTTTAAGTTTGGTACGAGAGGAAAGCCCTTACACATGGCAATCCTGTGGTGGTAAAATTGTGAAGATTGAGCAGGATACTGCCATCGAAATTACCCGTTGTATAATTTGTTTTTCTCTCCGACAGCTCTGTGCGCAAAACTCCCATAGTGGAGGCTGTTGAAATCGTTTCTGAGCAACCCCGCCTACTTGAGCTTTTTTCCTTCAAGAAGTGTGCAAGTCGCCCTAAACCTTTAAAAAATGGACGCAGGAATATGCCAGCATGACTAAGGTACAAACTGCATCTCCCTAGCATTTTTGGTTCCAGAGTTATTCCAGAGCGTAGCTGAATGTTTTTAATTGTCCGGCCTATTTTTTCAATGACCCCCCTTATTGTTGGTTGGAACCCTGACTGCGCCGTGTCCTTGTATACGCTGTATACACGCACAGTGTACGTCAATTTCTAATGGGTGCCTGCTCGCGCCGTCGCATCTGGCCCCGCCTTAAAAATCGTCAGAGCTTTATTTTTGGTACGAGAGGAAAGCCCTTGAACATGGCAATCCTTTGGTGGTAAAATTGTGAAGATTGAGCAGGATACTGTGATCGAAATTACCCGTTGTACATTTTGTTTTTCTCTCCGACAGCTCTGTGCGCAAAACTCCCATAGTGGAGGCTGTTGAAATCGTTTCTGAGCAACCCCGCCTACTTGAGCTTTTTTCTATCAAGATGTGTGCAAGTCGCCCTAAACCTTTAAAAAATGGACGCAGGAATATGCCAGCATGACTAAGGTACAAACTGCATCTCCCTAGCATTTTTGGTTCCAGAGTTATTCCAGAGCGTAGCTGAAAGTTTTTAATTGTCCGGCCTATTTTTTCAATGACCCCCCTTATTGTTGGTTGGAACCCTGACTGCGCCGTGTCTTTGTATACGCTGTATACACGCACAGTGTACGTCAATTTCTAATGGGTGCCTGCTCGCGCCGTCGCATCTGGCCCCGCCTTAAAAAACGTCAGAGCTTTAAGATTGGTGCGAGAGGAAAGCCCTTGAACATTGCAATCCTGTGGTGGTAAAATTTTGAAGATTGAGCAGGATACTGCCATCGAAATTACCCGTTGTACATTTTGTTTTTCTCTCCGACAGCTCTGTGCGCAAAACTCCCATAGTGGAGGCTGTTGAAATCGTTTCTGAGCAACCCCGCCTACTTGAGCTTTTTCCTATCAAGAAGTGTGCAAGTCGCCCTAAACCTTTAAAAAATGGAGGCAGGAATATGCCAGCATGACTAAGGTACAAACTGCATCTCCCTAGCATTTTTGGTTCCAGAGTTATTCCAGAGCGTAGCTGAAAGTTTTTAATAGTCCGGCCTATTTTTTCAATGACCCCCCTTATTGTTGGTTGGAACCCTGACTGCGCCGTGTCTTTGTATACGCTGTATACACGCACAGTGTACGTCAATTTCTAATGGGTGCCTGCTCGCGCAGTCGCATCTGGCCCCGCTTTAAAAATCGTCAGAGCTTTAAGTTTGGTACGAGAGGAAAGCCCTTGAACATGGCAATCCTGTGGTGGTAAAATTTTGAAGATTGAGCAGGATACTGCCATCGAAATTACCCGTTGTACATTTTGTTTTTCTCTCCGACAGCTCTGTGCGCAAAACTCCCATAGTGGAGGCTGTTGAAATCGTTTCTGAGCAACTCCGCCTACTTGAGCTTTTTTCCTATCAAGAAGTGTGCAAGTCGCCCTGAACCTTTAAAAAATGGACGCAGGAATATGCCAGCATGACTAAGGTACAAACTGCATCTCCCTAGCATTTTTGGTTGCAGAGTTATTCCAGAGCGTAGCTGAAAGTTTTTAGGTTTCCGGCCTATTTTTTCAATGACCCCCTTATTGTTGGTTGGAACCCTGACTGCGACGTGTCTTTGTATACGCTGTATACACGCACAGTGTACGTCAATTTCTAACGGGTGCCTGCTCGCGCCGTCGCATCTGGCCCCGCCTTAAAAAATCGTCAGAGCTTTAAGTTTGGTACGAGAGGAAAGCCCTTGAACATTGCAATCCTGTGGTGGTAAAATTGTGAAGATTGAGCAGGATACTGGGATCGAAATTACCCGTTGTACATTTTGTTTTTCTCTCCGACAGCTCTGTGCGCAAAACTCCCATAGTGGAGGCTGTTGAAATCGTTTCTGAGCAACCCCGCCTACTTGAGCTTTTTCCTATCAAGAAGTGTGCAAGTCGCCCTGAACCTTTAAAAAATGGACGCAGGAATATGCCAGCATGACTAAGGTACAAACTGCATCTCCCTAGCATTTTTGGTTCCAGAGTTATTCTAGAGCGTAGCTGAAAGTTTTTAATTGTCCGGTCTATTTTTTCAATGACCCCCTTATTGTTGGTTGGAACCCTGACTGCGCTGTGTCTTTGTATACGGTGTATACATGCACAGTGTACGTCAATTTCTAATGGGTGCCTGCTCGCGCCGTCGCATCTGGCCCCGCTTTAAAAATCGTCAGAGCTTTAAGTTTGGTACGAGAGGAAAGCCCTTGAACATGGCAATCCTGTGGTGGTAAACTTTTGAAGATTGAGCAGAATACTGCCATCGAAAATACCCGTTGTACATTTTGATTTTCTCTCCGACAGCTCTGTGCGCAAAACTCCCATAGTGGAGGCTGTTGAAATCGTTTCTGAGCAACCCCGCCTACTTGAGCTTTTTTCTATCAAGAAGTGTGCAAGTCGCCCTAAACCTTTAAAAAATGGACGCAGGAATATGCCAGCATGACTAAGGTACAAACTGCATCTCCCTAGCATTTTTGGTTCCAGAGTTATTCCAGAGCGTAGCTGAAAGTTTTTAATTGTCCGGCCTATTTTTTCAATGACCCCCCTTATTGTTGGTTGGAACCCTGACTGCGCCATGTCTTTGTATACGCTGTATACACGCACAGTGTACGTCAATTTCTAATGGGTGCCTGCTCGCGCAGTCGCATCTGGCCCCGCTTTAAAAATCGTCAGAGCTTTAAGTTTGGTACGAGAGGAAAGCCCTTACACATGGCAATCCTGTGTTGGTAAAATTTTGAAGATTGAGCAGGATACTGCCATCGAAATTACCCGTTGTACATTTTGTTTTTCTCTCCGACAGCTCTGTGCGCAAAACTCCAATAGTGGAGGCTGTTGAAATCGTTTCTGAGCAACCCCGCCTACTTGAGCTTTTTCCTATCAAGAAGTGTGCAAGTCGCCCTAAACCTTTAAAAAATGGAGGCAGGAATATGCCAGCATGACTAAGGTACAAACTGCATCTCCCTAGCATTTTTGGTTCCAGAGTTATTCCAGAGCGTAGCTGAAAGTTTTTAATAGTCCGGCCTATTTTTTCAATGACCCCCCTTAGTGTTGGTTGGAACCCTGACTGCGCCGTGTCTTTGTATACGCTGTATACACGCACAGTGTACGTCAATTTCTAATGGGTGCCTGCTCGCGCAGTCGCATCTGGCCCCGCTTTAAAAATCGTCAGAGCTTTAAGTTTGGTACGAGAGGAAAGCCCTTGAACATGGCAATCCTGTGGTGGTAAAATTTTGAAGATTGAGCAGGATACTGCCATCGAAATTACCCGTTGTACATTTTGTTTTTCTCTCCGACAGCTCTGTGCGCAAAACTCCCATAGTGGAGGCTGTTGAAATCGTTTCTGAGCAACTCCGCCTACTTGAGCTTTTTTCCTATCAAGAAGTGTGCAAGTCGCCCTAAACCTTTAAAAAATGGACGCAGGAATATGCCAGCATGACTAAGGTACAAACTGCATCTCCCTAGCATTTTTGGTTCCAGAGTTATTCCAGAGCGTAGCTGAAAGTTTAATTGTCCGGCCTATTTTTCAATGACCCCCCTTATTGTTGGTTGGAACCCCGACTGCGCCGTGTCTTTGTATACGCTGTATACACGCACAGTGTACGTCAATTTCTAATGGGTGCCTGCTCGCGCCGTCGCATCTGGCCCCGTCTTAAAAATCGTCAGAGCTTTAAATTTGGTACGAGAGGAAAGCCCTTGAACATGGCAATCCTGTGGTGGTAAAATTTTGAAGATTGAGCAGGATACTGCCATCGAAATTACCCGTTGTACATTTTGTTTTTCTCTCCGACAGCTCTGTGCGCAAAACTCCCATAGTGGAGGCTGTTGAAATCGTTTCTGAGCAACTCCGCCTACTTGAGCTTTTTTCCTATCAAGAAGTGTGCAAGTCGCCCTAAACCTTAAAAAAATGGACACAGGGATATGCCAGCATGACTAAGGTACAAACTGCATCTCCCTAGCATTTTTGGTTCCAGAGTTATTCTAGAGCGTAGCTGAAAGTTTGTAATTGTCCGGTCTATTTTTTCAATGACCCCCTTATTGTTGGTTGGAACCCTGACTGCGCTGTGTCTTTGTATACGGTGTATACACGCACAGTGTACGTCAATTTCTAATGGGTGCCTGCTCGCGCCATCGCATCTGGCCCCCCTTAAAAATCGTCAGAGCTTTAAGTTTGGTACGAGAGGAAAGCCCTTGAACATGGCAATCCTGTGGTGGTAAAATTGTGAAGATTGAGCAGGATACTGGGATCGAAATTACCCGTTGTACGTTTTGTTTTTCTCTCCGACAGCTCTGTGCGCAAAACTCCCATAGTGGAGGCTGTTGAAATCGTTTCTGAGCAACCCCGCCTACTTGAGCTTTTTCCTATCAAGAAGTGTGCAAGTCGCCCTAAACCTTTAAAAAATGGAGGCAGGAATATGGCAGCATGACTAAGGTACAAACTGCATCTCCCTAGCATTTTTGGTTGCAGAGTTATTCCAGAGCGTAGCTGAAAGTTTTTAATTGTCCGGCCTATTTTTTCAATGACCCCCCTTATTGTTGGTTGGAACCCTGACTGCGCCGTGTCCTTGTATACGCTGTATACACGCACAGTGTACGTCAATTTCTAATGGGTGCTTGCTCGCGCCGTCGCATCTGGCTCCGCCTTAAAAATCGTCAGAGCTTTATTTTTGGTACGAGAGGAAAGCCCTTGAACATGGCAATCCTGTGGTGGTAAAATTTTGAAGATTGAGCAGGATACTGCCATCGAAATTACCCGTTGTACATTTTGTTTTTCTCTCCGACAGCTCTGTGCGCAAAACTCCCATAGTGGAGGCTGTTGAAATCGTTTCTGAGCAACCCCGCCTACTTGAGCTTTTTCCTATCAAGAAGTGTGCAAGTCGCCCTAAACCTTTAAAAAATGGAGGCAGGAATATGCCAGCATGACTAAGGTACAAACTGCATCTCCCTAGCATTTTTGGTTCCAGAGTTATTCCAGAGCGTAGCTGAAAGTTTTTAATTGTCCGGCCTATTTTTTCAATGACCCCCCTTATTGTTGGTTGGAACCCTGACTGCGCCGTGTCTTTGTATACGCTGTATACACGCACAGTGTACGTCAATTTCTAATGGGTGCCTGCTCGCGCCGTCGCATCTGGCCCCGCCTTAAAAATCGTCAGAGCTTTAAGTTTGGTACGAGAGGAAAGCCCTTGAACATGGCAATCCTGTGGGGGTAAAATTTTGAAGATTGAGCAGGATACTGCCATCGAAATTACCCTTTGTACATTTTGTTTTTCTCTCCGACAGCTCTGTGCGCAAAACTCCCATAGTGGAGGCTGTTGAAATCGTTTCTGAGCAACCCCGCCTACTTGAGCTTTTTCCTATCAAGAAGTGTGCAAGTCGCCCTAAACCTTTAAAAAATGGACGCAGGAATATGGCAGCATGACTAAGGTACAAACTGCATCTCCCTAGCATTTTTGGTTGCAGAGTTATTCCAGAGCGTAGCTGAAAGTTTTTAATTGTCCGGCCTATTTTTTCAATGACCCCCCTTATTGTTGGTTGGAACCCTGACTGCGCCGTGTCCTTGTATACGCTGTATACACGCACAGTGTACGTCAATTTCTAATGGGTGCTTGCTCGCGCCGTCGCATCTGGCCCCGCCTTAAAAATCGTCAGAGCTTTATTTTTGGTACGAGAGGAAAGCCCTTGAACATGGCAATCCTGTGGTGGTAAAATTTTGAAGATTGAGCAGGATACTGCCATCGAAATTACCCGTTGTACATTTTGTTTTTCTCTCCGACAGCTCTGTGCGCAAAACTCCCATAGTGGAGGCTGTTGAAATCGTTTCTGAGCAACCCCGCCTACTTGAGCTTTTTCCTATCAAGAAGTGTGCAAGTCGCCCTAAACCTTTAAAAAATGGACACAGGAATATGCCAGCATGACTAAGGTACAAACTGCATCTCCCTAACATTTTTGGTTCCAGAGTTATTCCAGAGCGTAGCTGAAAGTTTAATTGTCCGGCCTATTTTTCAATGACCCCCCTTATTGTTGGTTGGAACCCTGACTGCGCCGTGTCTTTGTATACGCTGTATACACGCACAGTGTACGTCAATTTCTAATGGGTGCCTGCTCGCGCCGTCGCATCTGGCCCCGCCTTAGAAATCGTCAGAGCTTGAAGTTTGGTACGAGAGGAAAGCCCTTGAACATGGCAATCCTGTGGTGGTAAAATTTTGAAGATTGAGCAGGATACTGCCATCGAAATTACCCTTTGTACATTTTGTTTTTCTCTCCGACAGCTCTGTGCGCAAAACTCCCATAGTGGAGGCTGTTGAAATCATTTCTGAGCAACCCCGCCTACTTGAGCTTTTTCCTATCAAGAAGTGTGCAAGTCGCCCTAAACCTTTAAAAAATGGACGCAGGAATATGCCAGCATGACTAAGGTACAAACTGCATCTCCCTAGCATTTTTGGTTCCAGAGTTATTCCAGAGCGTAGCTGAAAGTTTAATTGTCCGGCCTATTTTTCAATGACCCCCCTTTATTGTTGGTTGCAACCCTGACTGCGCCGTGTCTTTGTATACGCTGTATACACGCACAGTGTACGTCAATTTCTAATGGGTGCCTGCTCGCGCCGTCGCATCTGGCCCCGCCTTAAAAGTCGTCAGAGCTTTAAGTTTGGTACGAGAGGAAAGCCCTTGAACATGGCAATCCTGTGGTGGTAAAATTTTGAAGATTGAGCAGGATACTGCCATCGAAATTACCCTTTGTACATTTTGTTTTTCTCTACGACAGCTCTGTGCGCAAAACTCCCATAGTGGAGGCTGTTGAAATCGTTTCTGAGCAACCCCGCCTACTTGAGCTTTTTCCTATCAAGAAGTGTGCAAGTCGCCCTAAACCTTTAAAAAATGGACGCAGGAATATGCCAGCATGACTAAGGTACAAACTGCATCTCCCTAGCATTTTTGGTTCCAGAGTTATTCCAGAGCGTAGCTGAAAGTTTTTAATTGTCCGGCCTATTTTTCAATGACCCCCCTTTATTGTTGGTTGGAACCCTGACTGCGCCGTGTCTTTGTATACGCTGTATACACGCACAGTGTACGTCAATTTCTAATGGGTGCCTGCTCGCGCCGTCGCATCTGGCCCCGCCTTAAAAATCGTCAGAGCTTTAAGTTTGGTACGAGAGGAGAGCCCTTGAACATGGCAATCCTGTGGAGTTAAATTTTGAAGATTGAGCAGGATACTGGGATCGAAATTACCCGTTGTACATTTTGTTTTTCTCTCCGACAGCTCTGTGCGCAAAACTCCCATAGTGGAGGCTGTTGAAATCATTTCTGAGCAACCCCGCCTACTTGAGCTTTTTCCTATCAAGAAGTGTGCAAGTCGCCCTAAACCTTTAAAAAATGGACGCAGGAATATGCCAGCATGACTAAGGTACAAACTGCATCTCCCTAGCATTTTTGGTTCCAGAGTTATTCCAGAGCGTAGCTGAAAGTTTAATTGTCCGGCCTATTTTTCAATGACCCCCCTTTATTGTTGGTTGCAACCCTGACTGCGCCGTGTCTTTGTATACGCTGTATACACGCACAGTGTACGTCAATTTCTAATGGGTGCCTGCTCGCGCCGTCGCATCTGGCCCCGCCTTAAAAGTCGTCAGAGCTTTAAGTTTGGTACGAGAGGAAAGCCCTTGAACATGGCAATCCTGTGGTGGTAAAATTTTGAAGATTGAGCAGGATACTGCCATCGAAATTACCCTTTGTACATTTTGTTTTTCTCTACGACAGCTCTGTGCGCAAAACTCCCATAGTGGAGGCTGTTGAAATCGTTTCTGAGCAACCCCGCCTACTTGAGCTTTTTCCTATCAAGAAGTGTGCAAGTCGCCCTAAACCTTTAAAAAATGGACGCAGGAATATGCCAGCATGACTAAGGTACAAACTGCATCTCCCTAGCATTTTTGGTTCCAGAGTTATTCCAGAGCGTAGCTGAAAGTTTTTAATTGTCCGGCCTATTTTTCAATGACCCCCCTTTATTGTTGGTTGGAACCCTGACTGCGCCGTGTCTTTGTATACGCTGTATACACGCACAGTGTACGTCAATTTCTAATGGGTGCCTGCTCGCGCCGTCGCATCTGGCCCCGCCTTAAAAATCGTCAGAGCTTTAAGTTTGGTACGAGAGGAGAGCCCTTGAACATGGCAATCCTGTGGAGTAAAATTTTGAAGATTGAGCAGGATACTGGGATCGAAATTACCCGTTGTACATTTTGTTTTTCTCTCCGACAGCCCTGTGCGCAAAACTCCCATAGTGGAGGCTGTTGAAATCGTTTCTGAGCAACCCCGCCTACTTGAGCTTTTTCCTATCAAGAAGTGTGCAAGTTGCCCTAAACCTTTAAAAAATGGACGCAGGAATATGCCAGCATGACTAAGGTACAAACTGCATCTCCCTAGCATTTTTGGTTCCAGAGTTATTCCAGAGCGTAGCTGAAAGTTTTTAATTGTCCGGCCTATTTTTCAATGACCCCCCTTTATTGTTGGTTGCAACCCTGACTGCGCCGTGTCTTTGTATACGCTGTATACACGCACAGTGTACGTCAATTTCTAATGGGTGCCTGCTCGCATCTGGCCCCGCTTTAAAAATCGTCAGAGCTTTAAGTTTGGTACGAGAAGAAAAGCCCTTGAACATGGCAATCCTGTGGTGGTAAACTTTTGAAGATTGAGCAGAATACTGCCATCGAAAATACCCGTTGTACATTTTGTTTTTCTCTCCGACAGCTCTGTGCGCAAAACTCCCATAGTGGAGGCTGTTGAAATCGTTTCTGAGCAACCCCGCCTACTTGAGCTTTTTCCCTTCAAGAAGTGTGCAAGTCGCCCTAAACCTTTAAAAAATGGACGCAGGAATATGCCAGCATGACTAAGGTACAAACTGCATCTCCCTTGCATTTTTGGTTGCAGAGTTATTCCAGAGCGTAGCTGAAAGTTTTTAATTGTCCGGCCTATTTTTTCAATGACCCCCCTTATTGTTGGTTGGAACCCTGACTGCGCCGTGTCTTTGTATACGCTGTATACACGCACAGTGTACGTCAATTTCTAATGGGTGCCTGCTCGCGCAGTCGCATCTGGCCCCGCTTTAAAAATCGTCAGAGCTTGAAGTTTGGTACGAGAGGAAAGCCCTTACACATGGCAATCCTGTGGTGGTAAAATTGTGAAGATTGAGCAGGATACTGCCATCGAAATTACCCGTTGTACATTTTGTTTTTCTCTCCGACAGCTCTGTGCGCAAAACTCCCATAGTGGAGGCTGTTGAAATCGTTTCTGAGCAACCCCGCCTACTTGAGCTTTTTCCCTTCAAGAAGTGTGCAAGTCGCCCTAAACCTTTAAAAAATGGACGCAGGAATATGCCAGCATGACTAAGGTACAAACTGCATCTCCCTAGCATTTTTGGTTCCAGAGTTATTCCAGAGCGTAGCTGAAAGTTTTTAATTGTCCGGCCTATTTTTCAATGACCCCCCTTTATTGTTGGTTGGAACCCTGACTGCGCCGTGTCTTTGTATACGGTGTATACACGCACAGTGTACGTCAATTTCTAATGGGTGCCTGCTCGCGCCGTCGCATCTGGCCCCGCCTTAAAAATCGTCAGAGCTTTAAGTTTGGTACGAGAGGAGAGCCCTTGAACATGGCAATCCTGTTGGGGTGAAATTGTGAAGATTGAGCAGGATACTGGGATCGAAATTACCCGTTGTACATTTTGTTTTTCTCTCCGACAGCTCTGTGCGCAAAACTCCCATAGTGGAGGCTGTTGAAATCGTTTCTGAGCAACCCCGCCTACTTGAGCTTTTTCCTATCAAGAAGTGTGCAAGTCGCCCTAAACCTTTAAAAAATGGACGCAGGAATATGCCAGCATGACTAAGGTACAAACTGCATCTCCCTAGCATTTTTGGTTCCAGAGTTATTCCAGAGCGTAGCTGAAAGTTTTTAATTGTCCGGCCTATTTTTTCAATTAGCCCCTTATTGTTGGTTGGAACCCTGACTGCGCCGTCTCCTTGTATACGCTGTATACACGCACAGTGTACGTCAATTTCTAATGGGTGCCTGCTCGCGCCCTCGCATCTGGCCCCGCCTTAAAAATCGTCAGAGCTTTAAGTTTGGTACGAGAGGAAAGCCCTTGAACATGGCAATCCTGTGGTGGTAAAATTGTGAAGATTGAGCAGGATACTGCCATCGAAATTACCCGTTGTACATTTTGTATTTCTCTCCGACAGCTCTGTGCGCAAAACTCCCATAGTGGAAGCTGTTGAAATCGTTTCTGAGCAACTCCGCCTACTTGAGCTTTTTTCGTATCAAGAAGTGTGCAAGTCGCCCTAAACCTTTAAAAAATGGACGCAGGAATATGCCAGCATGACTAAGGTACAAACTGCATCTCCCTAGCATTTTTGGTTCCAGAGTTATTGCAGAGCGTAGCTGAAAGTTTTTAATTGTCCGGCCTATTTTTCAATGACCCCCCTTTATTGTTGGTTGCAACCCTGACTGCGCCGTGTCTTTGTATACGCTGTATACACGCACAGTGCACGTCAATTTCTAATGGGTGCCTGCTCGCGCAGTCGCATCTGGCCCCGCTTTAAAAATCGTCAGAGCTTGAAGTTTGGTACGAGAGGAAAGCCCTTACACATGGCAATCCTGTGGTGGTAAAATTGTGAAGATTGAGCAGGATACTGCCATCGAAATTACCCGTTGTACATTTTGTTTTTCTCTCCGACAGCTCTGTGCGCAAAACTCCCATAGTGGAGGCTGTTGAAATCGTTTCTGAGCAACCCCGCCTACTTGAGCTTTTTCCTATCAAGAAGTGTGCAAGTCGCCCTAAACCTTTAAAAAATGGACGCAGGAATATGCCAGCATGACTAAGGTACAAACTGCATCTCCCTAGCATTTTTGGTTCCAGAGTTATTCCAGAGCGTAGCTGAAAGTTTAATTGTCCGGCCTATTTTTCAATGACCCCCCTTTATTGTTGGTTGCAACCCTGACTGCGCCGTGTCTTTGTATACGCTGTATACACGCACAGTGTACGTCAATTTCTAATGGGTGCCTGCTCGCGCCGTCGCATCTGGCCCCGCCTTAAAAATCGTCAGAGCTTTAAGTTTGGTACGAGAGGAAAGCCCTTGAACATGGCAATCCTGTGGTGGTAAAATTTTGAAGATTGAGCAGGATACTGCCATCGAAATTACCCTTTGTACATTTTGTTTTTCTCTACGACAGCTCTGTGCGCAAAACTCCTATAGTGGAGGCTGTTGAAATCGTTTCTGAGCAACCCCGCCTACTTGAGCTTTTTCCTATCAAGAAGTGTGCAAGTCGCCCTAAACCTTTAAAAAATGGACGCAGGAATATGCCAGCATGACTAAGGTACAAACTGCATCTCCCTAGCATTTTTGGTTCCAGAGTTATTCCAGAGCGTAGCTGAAAGTTTTTAATTGTCCGGCCTATTTTTCAATGACCCCCCTTTATTGTTGGTTGGAACCCTGACTGCGCCGTGTCTTTGTATACGCTGTATACACGCACAGTGTACGTCAATTTCTAATGGGTGCCTGCTCGCGCCGTCGCATCTGGCCCCGCCTTAAAAATCGTCAGAGCTTTAAGTTTGGTACGAGAGGAGAGCCCTTGAACATGGCAATCCTGTTGGGGTGAAATAGTGAAGATTGAGCAGGATACTGGGATCGAAATTACCCGTTGTACATTTTGTTTTTCTCTCCGACAGCTCTGTGCGCAAAACTCCCATAGTGGAGGCTGTTGAAATCGTTTCTGAGCAACCCCGCCTACTTGAGCTTTTTCCTATCAAGAAGTGTGCAAGTCGCCCTAAACCTTTAAAAAATGGACGCAGGAATATGCCAGCATGACTAAGGTACAAACTGCATCTCCCTAGCATTTTTGGTTCCAGAGTTATTCCAGAGCGTAGCTGAAAGTTTTTAATTGTCCGGCCTATTTTTTCAATTAGCCCCTTATTGTTGGTTGGAACCCTGACTGCGCCGTGTCCTTGTATACGCTGTATACACGCACAGTGTACGTCAATTTCTAATGGGTGCCTGCTCGCGCCCTCGCATCTGGCCCCGCCTTAAAAATCGTCAGAGCTTTAAGTTTGGTACGAGAGGAAAGCCCTTGAACATGGCAAACCTGTGGTGGTAAAATTGTGAAGATTGAGCAGGATACTGGGATCGAAATTACCCGTTGTACGTTTTGTTTTTCTCTCCGACAGCTTTGTGCATAAAACTCCCATAGTGGAGGCTGTTGAAATCGTTTCTGAGCAACCCCGCCTACTTGAGCTTTTTCCTATCAAGAAGTGTGCAAGTCGCCCTAAACCTTTAAAAAATGGACGCAGGAATATGCCAGCATGACTAAGGTACAAACTGCATCTCCCTAGCATTTTTGGTTCCAGAGTTATTCCAGAGCGTAGCTGAAAGTTTTTAATTGTCCGACCAATTTTTTAATAACCCCCCTTTATTGTTGGTTGCAACCCTGACTGCGCCGTGTCTTTGTATACGCTGTAATACACGCACAGTGTACGTCAATTTCTAATGGGTGCCTGCTCGCGCCGTCGCATCTGGCCCCGCCTTAAAAATCGTCAGAGCTTTAAGTTTGGTACGAGAGGAAAGCCCTTGAACATGGCAATCCTGTGGTGGTAAAATTGTGAAGATTGAGCAGGATACTGCCATCGAAATTACCCGTTGTACATTTTGTATTTCTCTCCGACAGCTCTGTGCGCAAAACTCCCATAGTGGAAGCTGTTGAAATCGTTTCTGAGCAACCCCGCCTACTTGAGCTTTTTTCGTATCAAGAAGTGTGCAAGTCGCCCTAAACCTTTAAAAAATGGACGCAGGAATATGCCAGCATGACTAAGGTACAAACTGCTTCTCCCTAGCATTTTTGGTTCCAGAGTTATTGCAGAGCGTAGCTGAAAGTTTTTAATTGTCCGGCCTATTTTTCAATGACCCCCCTTTATTGTTGGTTGCAACCCTGACTGCGCCGTGTCTTTGTATACGCTGTATACACGCACAGTGCACGTCAATTTCTAATGGGTGCCTGCTCGCGCAGTCGCATCTGGCCCCGCTTTAAAAATCGTCAGAGCTTGAAGTTTGGTACGAGAGGAAAGCCCTTACACATGGCAATCCTGTGGTGGTAAAATTTTGAAGATTGAGCAGGATACTGCCATCGAAATTACCCGTTGTACATTTTGTTTTTCTCTCCGACAGCTCTGTGCGCAAAACTTCCATAGTGGAGGCTGTTGAAATCGTTTCTGAGCAACCCCGCCTACTTGAGCTTTTTCCTATCAAGAAGTGTGCAAGTCGCCCTAAACCTTTAAAAAATGGACGCAGGAATATGCCAGCATGACTAAGGTACAAACTGCATCTCCCTAGCATTTTTGGTTCCAGAGTTATTCCAGAGCGTAGCTGAAAGTTTAATTGTCCGGCCTATTTTTCAATGACCCCCCCTTATTGTTGGTTGGAACCCTGACTGCGCCGTGTCTTTGTATACGCTGTATACACGCACAGTGTACGTCAATTTCTAATGAGTGCCTGCTCGCGCCTTCGCATCTGGCCCCGCCTTAAAAATCGTCAGAGCTTTAAGTTTGGTACGAGAGGAAAGCCCTTGAACATGGCAATCCTGTGATGGTAAACTTTTGAAGATTGAGCAGGATACTGCCATCGAAATTACCCTTTGTACATTTTGTTTTTCTCTCCGACAGCTCTGTGCGCAAAACTCCCATAGTGGAGGCTGTTGAAATCGTTTCTGAGCAACCCCGCCTACTTGAGCTTTTTCCTTCAAGAAGTGTGCAAGTCGCCCTAAACCTTTAAAAAATGGACGCAGGAATATGCCAGCATGACTAAGGTACAAACTGCATCTCCCTAGCATTTTTGGTCCCAGAGTTATTCCAGAGCGTAGCTGAAAGTTTTTAATTGTCCGGCCTATTTTTCAATGACCCCCCTTTATTGTTGGTTGGAACCCTGACTGCGCCGTGTCTTTGTATACGCTGTATACACGCACAGTGTACGTCAATTTCTAATGGGTGCCTGCTCGCGCCGTCGCATCTGGCCCCGCCTTAAAAATCGTCAGAGCTTTAAGTTTGGTACGAGAGGAGAGCCCTTGAACATGGCAATCCTGTGGGGGTAAAATTGTGAAGATTGAGCAGGATACTGGGATCGAAATTACCCGTTGTACATTTTGTTTTTCTCTCCGACAGCTCTGTGCGCAAAACTCCCATAGTGGAGGCTGTTGAAATCGTTTCTGAGCAACCCCGCCTACTTGAGCTTTTTCCTATCAAGAAGTGTGCAAGTCGCCCTAAACCTTTAAAAAATGGACGCAGGAATATGCCAGCATGACTAAGGTACAAACTGCATCTCCCTAGCATTTTTGGTTCCAGAGTTATTCCAGAGCGTAGCTGAAAGTTTAATTGTCCGGCCTATTTTTCAATGACCCCCCTTATTGTTGGTTGGAACCCTGACTGCGCCGTGTCTTTGTATACGCTGTATACACGCACAGTGTACGTCAATTTCTAATGAGTGCCTGCTCGCGCCGTCGCATCTGGCCCCGCCTTAAAAATCGTCAGAGCTTTAAGTTTGGTACGAGAGGAAAGCCCTTGAACATGGCAATCCTGTGATGGTAAAATTTTGAAGATTGAGCAGGATACTGCCATCGAAATTACCCTTTGTACATTTTGTTTTTCTCTCCGACAGCTCTGTGCGCAAAACTCCCATAGTGGAGGCTGTTGAAATCGTTTCTGAGCAACCCCGCCTACTTGAGCTTTTTCCTTCAAGAAGTGTGCAAGTCGCCCTAAACCTTTAAAAAAATGGACGCAGGAATATGCCAGCATGACTAAGGTACAAACTGCATCTCCCTAGCATTTTTGGTCCCAGAGTTATTCCAGAGCGTAGCTGAAAGTTTTTAATTGTCCGGCCTATTTTTCAATGACCCCCCTTTATTGTTGGTTGGAACCCTGACTGCGCCGTGTCTTTGTATACGCTGTATACACACACAGTGTACGTCAATTTCTAATGGGTGCCTGCTAGCGCCGTCGCATCTGGCCCCGCCTTAAAAATCGTCAGAGCTTTAAGTTTGGTACGAGAGGAGAGCCCTTGAACATGGCAATCCTGTGGGGGTAAAATTTTGAAGATTGAGCAGGATACTGGGATCGAAATTACCCGTTGTACATTTTGTTTTTCTCTCCGACAGCTCTGTGCGCAAAACTCCCATAGTGGAGGCTGTTGAAATCGTTTCTGAGCAACCCCGCCTACTTGAGCTTTTTCCTATCAAGAAGTGTGCAAGTCGCCCTAAACCTTTAAAAAATGGACGCAGGAATATGCCAGCATGACTAAGGTACAAACTGCATCTCCCTAGCATTTTTGGTCCCAGAGTTATTCCAGAGCGTAGCTGAAAGTTTTTAATTGTCCGGCCTATTTTTCAATGACCCCCCTTTATTGTTGGTTGGAACCCTGACTGCGCCGTGTCTTTGTATACGCTGTATACACGCACAGTGTACGTCAATTTCTAATGGGTGCCTGCTAGCGCCGTCGCATCTGGCCCCGCCTTAAAAATCGTCAGAGCTTTAAGTTTGGTACGAGAGGAGAGCCCTTGAACATGGCAATCCTGTGGGGGTAAAATTTTGAAGATTGAGCAGGATACTGGGATCGAAATTACCCGTTGTACATTTTGTTTTTCTCTCCGACAGCTCTGTGCGCAAAACTCCCATAGTGGAGGCTGTTGAAATCGTTTCTGAGCAACCCCGCCTACTTGAGCTTTTTCCTTCAAGAAGTGTGCAAGTCGCCCTAAACCTTTAAAAAATGGACGCAGGAATATGCCAGCATGACTAAGGTACAAACTGCATCTCCCTAGCATTTTTGGTCCCAGAGTTATTCCAGAGCGTAGCTGAAAGTTTTTAATTGTCCGGCCTATTTTTCAATGACCCCCCTTTATTGTTGGTTGGAACCCTGACTGCGCCGTGTCTTTGTATACGCTGTATACACGCACAGTGTACGTCAATTTCTAATGGGTGCCTGCTCGCGCCGTCGCATCTGGCCCCGCCTTAAAAATCGTCAGAGCTTTAAGTTTGGTACGAGAGGAGAGCCCTTGAACATGGCAATCCTGTGGGGGTAAAATTTTGAAGATTGAGCAGGAAAATGCCATCGAAATTACCCTTTGTACATTTTGTTTTTCTCTCCGACAGCTCTGTGCGCAAAACTCCCATAGTGGAGGCTGTTGAAATCGTTTCTGAGCAACCCCGCCTACTTGAGCTTTTTCCTTCAAGAAGTGTGCAAGTCGCCCTAAACCTTTAAAAAATGGACGCAGGAATATGCCAGCATGACTAAGGTACAAACTGCATCTCCCTAGCATTTTTGGTCCCAGAGTTATTCCAGAGCGTAGCTGAAAGTTTTTAATTGTCCGGCCTATTTTTCAATGACCCCCCTTTATTGTTGGTTGGAACCCTGACTGCGCCGTGTCTTTGTATACGCTGTATACACGCACAGTGTACGTCAATTTCTAATGGGTGCCTGCTCGCGCCGTCGCATCTGGCCCCGCCTTAAAAATCGTCAGAGCTTTAAGGTTTGTACGAGAGGAGAGCCCTTGAACATGGCAATCCTGTGGGGGTAAAATTTTGAAGATTGAGCAGGATACTGGGATCGAAATTACCCGTTGTACATTTTGTTTTTCTCTCCGACAGCTCTGTGCGCAAAACTCCCATAGTGGAGGCTGTTGAAATCGTTTCTGAGCAACCCCGCCTACTTGAGCTTTTTCCTATCAAGAAGTGTGCAAGTCGCCCTAAACCTTTAAAAAATGGACGCAGGAATATGCCAGCATGACTAAGGTACAAACTGCATCTCCCTAGCATTTTTGGTTCCAGAGTTATTCCAGAGCGTAGCTGAAAGTTTAATTGTCCGGCCTATTTTTCAATGACCCCCCTTATTGTTGGTTGGAACCCTGACTGCGCCGTGTCTTTGTATACGCTGTATACACGCACAGTGTACGTCAATTTCTAATGAGTGCCTGCTCGCGCCGTCGCATCTGGCCCCGCCTTAAAAATCGTCAGAGCTTTAAGTTTGGTACGAGAGGAAAGCCCTTGAACATGGCAATCCTGTGGTGGTAAAATTTTGAAGATTGAGCAGGATACTGGGATCGAAATTACCCTTTGTACATTTTGTTTTTCTCTCCGACAGCTCTGTGCGCAAAACTCCCATAGTGGAGGCTGTTGAAATCGTTTCTGAGCAACCCCGCCTACTTGAGCTTTTTCCTATCAAGAAGTGTGCAAGTCGCCCTAAACCTTTAAAAAATGGACGCAGGAATATGCCAGCATGACTAAGGTACAAACTGCATCTCCCTAGCATTTTTGGTTCCAGAGTTATTCCAGAGCGTAGCTGAAAGTTTAATTGTCCGGCCTATTTTTCAATGACCCCCCTTATTGTTGGTTGGAACCCTGACTGCGCCGTGTCTTTGTATACGCTGTATACACGCACAGTGTACGTCAATTTCTAATGGGTGCCTGCTCGCGCCGTCGCATCTGGCCCCGCCTTAAAAATCGTCAGAGCTTTAAGTTTGGTACGAGAGGAGAGCCCTTGAACATGGCAATCCTGTGGGGGTAAAATTTTGAAGATTGAGCAGGATACTGCCATCGAAATTACCCTTTGTACATTTTGTTTTTCTCTCCGACAGCTCTGTGCGCAAAACTCCCATAGTGGAGGCTGTTGAAATCGTTTCTGAGCAACCCCGCCTACTTGAGCTTTTTCCTTCAAGAAGTGTGCAAGTCGCCCTAAACCTTTAAAAAATGGACGCAGGAATATGCCAGCATGACTAAGGTACAAACTGCATCTCCCTAGCATTTTTGGTCCCAGAGTTATTCCAGAGCGTAGCTGAAAGTTTTTAATTGTCCTGCCTATTTTTCAATGACCCCCCTTTATTGTTGGTTGGAACCCTGACTGCGCCGTGTCTTTGTATACGCTGTATACACGCACAGTGTACGTCAATTTCTAATGGGTGCCTGCTAGCGCCGTCGCATCTGGCCCCGCCTTAAAAATCGTCAGAGCTTTAAGTTTGGTACGAGAGGAGAGCCCTTGAACATGGCAATCCTGTGGGGGTAAAATTTTGAAGATTGAGCAGGATACTGGGATCGAAATTACCCGTTGTACATTTTGTTTTTCTCTCCGACAGCTCTGTGCGCAAAACTCCCATAGTGGAGGCTGTTGAAATCGTTTCTGAGCAACCCCGCCTACTTGAGCTTTTTCCTATCAAGAAGTGTGCAAGTCGCCCTAAACCTTTAAAAAATGGACGCAGGAATATGCCAGCGTGACTAAGGTACAAACTGCATCTCCCTAGCATTTTTGGTTCCAGAGTTATTCTAGAGCGTAGCTGAAAGTTTTTAATTGTCCGGTCTATTTTTTCAATGACCCCCTTATTGTTGGTTGGAACCCTGACTGCGCCGTGTCTTTGTATACGCTGTATACACGCACAGTGTACGTCAATTTCTAATGGGTGCCTGCTCGCGCAGTCGCATCTGGCCCCGCTTTAAAAATCGTCAGAGCTTTAAGTTTGGTACGAGAGGAAAGCCCTTACACGTGGCAATTCTGTGGTGGTAAAATTTTGAAGATTGAGCAGGATACTGCCATCGAAATTACCCGTTGTACATTTTGTTTTTCTCTCCGACAGCTCCGTGCGCAAAACTCCCATAGTGGAGGCTGTTGAAATCGTTTCTGAGCAACCCCGCCTACTTGAGCTTTTTCTATCAAGAAGTGTGCAAGTCGCCCTAAACCTTTACAAAATGGACGCAGGAATATGCCAGCATGACTAAGGTACAAACTGCATCTCCCTACCATTTTTGGTTCCAGAGTTATTCCAGAGCGTAGCTGAAAGTTTAATTGTCCGGCCTATTTTTCAATGACCCCCCCTTATTGTTGGTTGGAACCCTGACTGCGCCGTGTCTTTGTATACGCTGTATACACGCACAGTGTACGTCAATTTCTAATGGGTGCCTGCTCGCGCCGTCGCATCTGGCCCCGCCTTAAAAATCGTCAGAGCTTTAAGTTTGGTACGAGAGGAAAGCCCTTGAACATGGCAATCCTGTGGTGGTAAAATTGTGAAGATTGAGCAGGATACTGGGATCGAAATTACCCGTTGTACATTTTGTTTTTCTCTCCGACAGCTTTGTGCGCAAAACTCCCATAGTGGAGGCTGTTGAAATCGTTTCTGAGCAACCCCGCCTACTTGAGCTTTTTCCTATCAAGAAGTGTGCAAGTCGCCCTAAACCTTTAAAAAATGGACGCAGGAATATGCCAGCATGACTAAGGTACAAACTGCATCTCCCTAGCATTTTTGGTTCCAGAGTTATTCCAGAGCGTAGCTGAAAGTTTAATTGTCCGGCCTATTTTTCAATGACCCCCCTTATTGTTGGTTGGAACCCTGACTGCGCCGTGTCTTTGTATACGCTGTATACACGCACAGTGTACGTCAATTTCTAATGGGTGCCTGCTCGCGCCGTCGCATCTAGCCCCGCCTTAAAAATCGTCAGAGCTTTAAGTTTGGTACGAGAGGAGAGCCCTTGAACATGGCAATCCTGTGGGGGTAAAATTTTGAAGATTGAGCAGGATACTGGGATCGAAATTACCCGTTGTACATTTTGTTTTTCTCTCCGACAGCTCTGTGCGCAAAACTCCCATAGTGGAGGCTGTTGAAATCGTTTCTGAGCAACCCCGCCTACTTGAGCTTTTTCTATCAAGAAGTGTGCAAGTCGCCCTAAACCTTTACAAAATGGACGCAGGAATATGCCAGCATGACTAAGGTACAAACTGCATCTCCCTACCATTTTTGGTTCCAGAGTTATTCCAGAGCGTAGCTGAAAGTTTAATTGTCCGGCCTATTTTTCAATGACCCCCCCTTATTGTTGGTTGGAACCCTGACTGCGCCGTGTCTTTGTATACGCTGTATACACGCACAGTGTACGTCAATTTCTAATGGGTGCCTGCTCGCGCCGTCGCATCTGGCCCCGCCTTAAAAATCGTCAGAGCTTTAAGTTTGGTACGAGAGGAAAGCCCTTGAACATGGCAATCCTGTGGTGGTAAAATTGTGAAGATTGAGCAGGATACTGGGATCGAAATTACCCGTTGTACATTTTGTTTTTCTCTCCGACAGCTTTGTGCGCAAAACTCCCATAGTGGAGGCTGTTGAAATCGTTTCTGAGCAACCCCGCCTACTTGAGCTTTTTCCTATCAAGAAGTGTGCAAGTCGCCCTAAACCTTTAAAAAAATGGACGCAGGAATATGCCAGCATGACTAAGGTACAAACTGCATCTCCCTAGCATTTTTGGTTCCAGAGTTATTCCAGAGCGTAGCTGAAAGTTTAATTGTCCGGCCTATTTTTCAATGACCCCCCTTATTGTTGGTTGGAACCCTGACTGCGCCGTGTCTTTGTATACGCTGTATACACGCACAGTGTACGTCAATTTCTAATGGGTGCCTGCTCGCGCCGTCGCATCTGGCCCCGCCTTAAAAATCGTCAGAGCTTTAAGTTTGGTACGAGAGGAGAGCCCTTGAACATGGCAATCCTGTGGGGGTAAAATTTTGAAGATTGAGCAGGATACTGGGATCGAAATTACCCGTTGTACATTTTGTTTTTCTCTCCGACAGCTCTGTGCGCAAAACTCCCATAGTGGAGGCTGTTGAAATCGTTTCTGAGCAACCCCGCCTACTTGAGCTTTTTCCTATCAAGAAGTGTGCAAGTCGCCCTAAACCTTTAAAAAATGGACGCAGGAATATGCCAGCATGACTAAGGTACAAACTGCATCTCCCTAGCATTTTTGGTTCCAGAGTTATTCCAGAGCGTAGCTGAAAGTTTTTAATTGTCCGGCCTATTTTTTCAATTAGCCCCTTATTGTTGGTTGGAACCCTGACTGCGCCGTGTCTTTGTTTACGCTGTATACACGCACAGTGTACGTCAATTTCTAATGGGTGCCTGCTCGCGCCGTCGCATCTGGCCCCGCCTTAAAAATCGTCAGAGCTTTAAGTTTGGTACGAGAGGAGAGCCCTTGAACATGGCAATCCTGTGGGGGTAAAATTTTGAAGATTGAGCAGGATACTGGGATCGAAATTACCCGTTGTACATTTTGTTTTTCTCTCCGACAGCTCTGTGCGCAAAACTCCCATAGTGGAGGCTGTTGAAATCGTTTCTGAGCAACCCCGCCTACTTGAGCTTTTTCCTTCAAGAAGTGTGCAAGTCGCCCTAAACCTTTAAAAAATGGACGCAGGAATATGCCAGCATGACTAAGGTACAAACTGCATCTCCCTAGCATTTTTGGTCCCAGAGTTATTCCAGAGCGTAGCTGAAAGTTTTTAATTGTCCGGCCTATTTTTCAATGACCCCCCTTTATTGTTGGTTGGAACCCTGACTGCGCCGTGTCTTTGTATACGCTGTATACACGCACAGTGTACGTCAATTTCTAATGGGTGCCTGCTAGCGCCGTCGCATCTGGCCCCGCCTTAAAAATCGTCAGAGCTTTAAGTTTGGTACGAGAGGAGAGCCCTTGAACATGGCAATCCTGTGGGGGTAAAATTTTGAAGATTGAGCAGGATACTGGGATCGAAATTACCCGTTGTACATTTTGTTTTTCTCTCCGACAGCTCTGTGCGCAAAACTCCCATAGTGGAGGCTGTTGAAATCGTTTCTGAGCAACCCCGCCTACTTGAGCTTTTTCCTTCAAGAAGTGTGCAAGTCGCCCTAAACCTTTAAAAAATGGACGCAGGAATATGCCAGCATGACTAAGGTACAAACTGCATCTCCCTAGCATTTTTGGTCCCAGAGTTATTCTAGAGCGTAGCTGAAAGTTTTTAATTGTCCGGTCTATTTTTTCAATGACCCCCTTATTGTTGGTTGGAACCCTGACTGCGCCGTGTCTTTGTATACGCTGTATACACGCACAGTGTACGTCAATTTCTAATGGGTGCCTGCTCGCGCAGTCGCATCTGGCCCCGCTTTAAAAATCGTCAGAGCTTTAAGTTTGGTACGAGAGGAAAGCCCTTACACGTGGCAATTCTGTGGTGGTAAAATTTTGAAGATTGAGCAGGATACTGCCATCGAAATTACCCGTTGTACATTTTGTTTTTCTCTCCGACAGCTCTGTGCGCAAAACTCCCATAGTGGAGGCTGTTGAAATCGTTTCTGAGCAACCCCGCCTACTTGAGCTTTTTCTATCAAGAAGTGTGCAAGTCGCCCTAAACCTTTACAAAATGGACGCAGGAATATGCCAGCATGACTAAGGTACAAACTGCATCTCCCTACCATTTTTGGTTCCAGAGTTATTCCAGAGCGTAGCTGAAAGTTTAATTGTCCGGCCTATTTTTCAATGACCCCCCCTTATTGTTGGTTGGAACCCTGACTGCGCCGTGTCTTTGTATACGCTGTATACACGCACAGTGTACGTCAATTTCTAATGGGTGCCTGCTCGCGCCGTCGCATCTGGCCCCGCCTTAAAAATCGTCAGAGCTTTAAGTTTGGTACGAGAGGAAAGCCCTTGAACATGGCAATCCTGTGGTGGTAAAATTGTGAAGATTGAGCAGGATACTGGGATCGAAATTACCCGTTGTACATTTTGTTTTTCTCTCCGACAGCTTTGTGCGCAAAACTCCCATAGTGGAGGCTGTTGAAATCGTTTCTGAGCAACCCCGCCTACTTGAGCTTTTTCCTATCAAGAAGTGTGCAAGTCGCCATAAACCTTTAAAAAATGGACGCAGGAATATGCCAGCATGACTAAGGTACAAACTGCATCTCCCTAGCATTTTTGGTTCCAGAGTTATTCCAGAGCGTAGCTGAAAGTTTAATTGTCCGGCCTATTTTTCAATGACCCCCCTTATTGTTGGTTGGAACCCTGACTGCGCCGTGTCTTTGTATACGCTGTATACACGCACAGTGTACGTCAATTTCTAATGGGTGCCTGCTCGCGCCGTCGCATCTGGCCCCGCCTTAAAAATCGTCAGAGCTTTAAATTTGGTACGAGAGGAAAGCCCTTACACATGGCAATCCTGTGGTGGTAAAATTTTGAAGATTAAGCAGGAAACTGCCATCGAAATTATCCGTTGTACATTTTGTTTTTCTCTCCGACAGCTCTGTGCGTAAAACTCCCATAGTGGAGGCTGTTGAAATCGTTTCTGAGCAACCCCGCCTACTTGAGCTTTTTCTATCAAGAAGTGTGCAAGTCGCCCTAAACCTTTACAAAATGGACGCAGGAATATGCCAGCATGACTAAGGTACAAACTGCATCTCCCTACCATTTTTGGTTCCAGAGTTATTCCAGAGCGTAGCTGAAAGTTTTTAATTGTCCGGCCTATTTTTTCAATTAGCCCCTTATTGTTGGTTGGAACCCTGACTGCGCCGTGTCTTTGTATACGCTGCATACACGCACAGTGTACGTCAATATCTAATGGGTGCCTGCTCGCGCCGTCGCATCTGGCCCCGCCTTAAAAATCGTCAGAGCTTTAAGTTTGGTACGAGAGGAAAGCCCTTGAACATGGCAATCCTGTG
Organism: Asterias amurensis; assembly: GCF_032118995.1. NCBI lineage: Eukaryota > Metazoa > Echinodermata > Asteroidea > Forcipulatida > Asteriidae > Asterias > Asterias amurensis. Next base: position 8,005,118 of record NC_092659.1, on the reverse strand, counting down.
GTGGTAAAATTGTAAAGATTGAGCAGGATATTGGGATCGAAATTACCCGTTGTACATTTTGTTTTTCTCTCCGACAGCTCTGTGCGCAAAACTCCCATAGTGGAGGCTGTTGAAATCGTTTCTGAGCAACCCCGCCTACTTGAGCTTTTTCCTATCAAGAAGGGTTAGTGTGCAAGTCGCCCTAAACCTTTAAAAAATGGACGCAGTAATATACCAGCATGACTAAGGTACAAACTGCATCTCCCTAGCATTTTTGGTTCCAGAGTTATTCCAGAGCGTAGCTGAACGTTTTTAATTGTCCGGCCTATTTTTTCAATTAGCCCCTTATTGTTGGTTGGAACCCTGACTGCGCCGTGTCTTTGTATACGCTGTATACACGCACAGTGTACGTCATGTTCTAATTGGTGCCTGCTCGCGCCGTCGCATCTGGCCCCGCCTTAAAAATCGTCAGAGCTTTAAGTTTGGTACGAGAGGAAAGCCCTTGAACATGGCAATCCTGTGGTGGTAAAATTGTGAAGATTGAGCAGGATACTGGGATCGAAATTACCCGTTGTACATTTTGTTTTTCTCTCCGACAGCTCTGTGCGCAAAACTCCCATAGTGGAGGCTGTTGAAATCGTTTCTGAGCAACCCCGCCTACTTGAGCTTTTTCCTATCAAGAAGTGTGCAAGTCGCCCTAAACCTTTAAAAAATGGACGCAGGAATATGCCAGCATGACTAAGGTACAAACTGCATCTCCCTAGCATTTTTGGTTCCAGAGTTATTCCAGAGCGTAGCTGAAAGTTTTTAATAGTCCGGCCTATTTTTTCAATGACCCCCCTTATTGTTGGTTGGAACCCTGACTGCGCCGTGTCTTTGTATACGCTGTATACACGCACAGTGTACGTCAATTTCTAATGGGTGCCTGCTCGCGCAGTCGCATCTGGCCCCGCTTTAAAAATCGTCAGAGCTTGAAGTTTGGTACGAGAGGAAAGCCCTTGAACATGGCAATCCTGTGGTGGTAAAATTTTGAAGATTGAGCAGGATACTGCCATCGAAATTACCCGTTGTACATTTTGTTTTTCTCTCCGACAGCTCTGTGCGCAAAACTCCCATAGTGGAGGCTGTTGAGATCGTTTCTGAGGAACCCCGCCTACTTGAGCTTTTTCCCTTCAAGAAGTGTGCAAGTCGCCCTAAACCTTTAACAAATGGACGCAGGAATATGCCAGCATGACTAAGGTACAAACTGCATCTCCCTAGCATTTTTGGTTCCAAAGTTATTCCAGAGCGTAGCTGAAAGTTTTTAATTGTCCGGCCTATTTTTTCAATGACCCCCCTTATTGTTGGTTGGAACCCTGACTGCGCCGTGTCTTTGTATACGCTGTATACACGCACAGTGCACGTCAATTTCTAATGGGTGCCTGCTCGCGCAGTCGCATCTGGCCCCGCTTTAAAAATCGTCAGAGCTTGAAGTTTGGTACGAGAGGAAAGCCCTTACACATGGCAATCCTGTGGTGGTAAAATTTTGAAGATTGAGCAGGATACTGCCATCGAAATTACCCGTTGTACATTTTGTTTTTCTCTCCGACAGCTCTGTGCGCAAAACTCCCATAGTGGAGGCTGTTGAAATCGTTTCTGAGCAACCCCGCCTACTTGAGCTTTTTCCTATCAAGAAGTGTGCAAGTCGCCCTAAACCTTTAAAAAATGGACGCAGGAATATGCCAGCATGACTAAGGTACAAACTGCATCTCCCTAGCATTTTTGGTTCCAGAGTTATTCCAGAGCGTAGCTGAAAGTTTAATTGTCCGGCCTATTTTTCAATGACCCCCCTTTTTGTTGGTTGGAACCCTGACTGCGCCGTGTCTTTGTATACGCTGTATACACGCACAGTGTACGTCAATTTCTAATGGGTGCCTGCTCGCGCCGTCGCATCTGGCCCCGCCTTAAAAATCGTCAGAGCTTTAAGTTTGGTACGAGAGGAAAGCCCTTGAACATGGCAATCCTGTGGTGGTAAAATTGTGAAGATTGAGCAGGATACTGGGATCGAAATTACCCGTTGTACATTTTGTTTTTCTCTCCGACAGCTCTGTGCGCAAAACTCCCATAGTGGAGGCTGTTGAAATCGTTTCTGAGCAACCCCGCCTACTTGAGCTTTTTCCTATCAAGAACTGTGCAAGTCGCCCTAAACCTTTAAAAAATGGACGCAGGAATATGGCAGCATGACTAAGGTACAAACTGCATCTCCCTAGCATTTTTGGTTGCAGAGTTATTCCAGAGCGTAGCTGAAAGTTTTTAATTTTCCGGCCAATTTTTTGAATGACCCCCTTATTGTTGGTTGGAACCCTGACTGCGCCGTGTCTTTTTATACGCTGTATACACGCACAGTGTACGTCAATTTCTAATGGGTGCCTACTCGCGCAGTCGCATCTGGCCCCGCTTTAAAAATCGTCAGAGCTTTAAGTTTGGTACGAGAGGAAAGCCCTTGAACATGGCAATCCTGTGGTGGTAAACTTTTGAAGATTGAGCAGAATACTGCCATCGAAAATACCCGTTGTAAATTTTGTTTTCTCTCCGACAGCTCTGTGCGCAAAACTCCCATCGTGGAGGCTGTTGAGATCGTTTCTGAGCAACCCCGCCTACTTGAGCTTTTTTCCTTCAAGAAGTGTGCAAGTCGCCCTAAACCTTTAAAAAATGGACGCAGGAATATGCCAGCATGACTAAGGTACAAACTGCATCTCCCTAGCATTTTTGGTTCCAGAGTTATTCCAGAGCGTAGCTGAAAGTTTTTAATTGTCCGGCCTATTTTTTCAATGACCCCCCTTATTGTTGGTTGGAACCCTGACTGCGCCGTGTCCTTGTATACGCTGTATACACGCACAGTGTACGTCAATTTCTAATGGGTGCTTGCTCGCGCCGTCGCATCTGGCCCCGCCTTAAAAATCGTCAGAGCTTTATTTTTGGTACGAGAGGAAAGCCCTTGAACATGGCAATCCTGTGGTGGTAAACTTTTGAAGATTGAGCAGGTTACTGGGATCGAAATTACCCGTTGTACATTTTGTTTTTCTCTCCGACAGCTCTGTGCGCAAAACTCCCATAGTGGAGGCTGTTGAAATCGTTTCTGAGCAACCCCGCCTACTTGAGCTTTTTCCTATCAAGAAGTGTGCAAGTCGCCCTAAACCTTTAAAAAATGGACGCAGGAATATGGCAGCATGACTAAGGTACAAACTGCATCTCCCTAGCATTTTTGGTTGCAGAGTTATTCCAGAGCGTGGCTGAAAGTTTTTAATTTTCCGGCCTATTTTTTCAATGACCCCCTTATTGTTGGTTGGAACCCTGACTGCGCCGTGTCTTTTTATACGCTGTATACACGCACAGTGTACGTCAATTTCTAATGGGTGCCTGCTCGCGCCGTCGCATCTGGCCCCGCTTTAAAAATCGTCAGAGCTTTAAGTTTGGTACGAGAGGAAAGCCCTTGAACATGGCAATCCTGTGGTGGTAAACTTATGAAGATTGAGCAGAATACTGCCATCGAAAATACCCGTTGTACATTTTGTTTTTCTCTCCGACAGCTCTGTGCGCAAAACTCCCATAGTGGAGGCTGTTGAGATCGTTTCTGAGCAACCCCGCCTACTTGAGCTTTTTTCCTTCAAGAAGTGTGCAAGTCGCCCTAAACCTTTAAAAAATGGACGCAGGAATATGCCAGCATGACTAAGGTACAAACTGCATCTCCCTAGCATTTTTGGTTCCAGAGTTATTCCAGAGCGTAGCTGAATGTTTTTAATTGTCCGGCCTATTTTTTCAATGACCCCCCCTTATTGTTGGTTGGAACCCTGACTGCGCCGTGTCCTTGTATACGCTGTATACACGCACAGTGTACGTCAATTTCTAATGGGTGCCTGCTCGCGCCGTCGCATCTGGCCCCGCCTTAAAAATCGTCAGAGCTTTATTTTTGGTACGAGAGGAAAGCCCTTGAACATGGCAATCCTGTGGTGGTAAAATTGTGAAGATTGAGCAGGATACTGTGATCGAAATTACCCGTTGTACATTTTGTTTTTCTCTCCGACAGCTCTGTGCGCAAAACTCCCATAGTGGAGGCTGTTGAAATCGTTTCTGAGCAACCCCGCCTACTTGAGCTTTTTCCTATCAAGAAGTGTGCAAGTCGCCCTAAACCTTTAAAAAATGGACGCAGGAATATGCCAGCATGACTAAGGTACAAACTGCATCTCCCTAGCATTTTTGGTTCCAGAGTTATTCCAGAGCGTAGCTGAAAGTTTTTAATTGTCCGGCATATTTTTTCAATGACCCCCCTTATTGTTGGTTGGAACCCTGACTGCGCCATGTCTTTGTATACGCTGTATACACGCACAGTGTACGTCAATTTCTAATGGGTGCCTGCTCGCGCAGTCGCATCTGGCCCCGCTTTAAAAATCGTCAGAGCTTTAAGTTTGGTACGAGAGGAAAGCCCTTACACATGGCAATCCTGTGGTGGTAAAATTTTGAAGATTGAGCAGGATACTGCCATCGAAATTACCCGTTGTACATTTTGTTTTTCTCTCCGACAGCTCTGTGCGCAAAACTCCCATAGTGGAGGCTGTTGAAATCGTTTCTGAGCAACCCCGCCTACTTGAGCTTTTTTCTATCAAGAAGTGTGCAAGTCGCCCTAAACCTTTAAAAAATGGACGCAGGAATATGCCAGCATGACTAAGGTACAAACTGCATCTCCCTAGCATTTTTGGTTGCAGAGTTATTCCAGAGCGTAGCTGAAAGTTTTTAATTGTCCGGCCTATTTTTTCAATGACCCCCCTTATTGTTGGTTGGAACCCTGACTGCGCCGTGTCTTTGTATACGCTGTATACACGCACAGTGTACGTCAATTTCTAATGGGTGCCTGCTCGCGCAGTCGCATCTGGCCCCGCTTTAAAAATCGTCAGAGCTTTAAGTTTGGTACGAGAGGAAAGCCCTTGAACATGGCAATCCTGTGGTGGTAAAATTTTGAAGATTGAGCAGGATACTGCCATCGAAATTACCCGTTGTACATTTTGTTTTTCTCTCCGACAGCTCTGTGCGCAAAACTCCCATAGTGGAGGCTGTTGAAATCGTTTCTGAGCAACCCCGCCTACTTGAGCTTTTTCCTATCAAGAAGTGTGCAAGTCGCCCTAAACCTTTAAAAAATGGAGGTAGGAATATGCCAGCATGACTAAGGTACAAACTGCACCTCCCTAGCATTTTTGGTTCCAGAGTTATTCCAGAGCGTAGCTGAAAGTTTTTAATAGTCCGGCCTATTTTTTCAATGACCCCCCTTATTGTTGGTTGGAACCCTGACTGCGCCGTGTCTTTGTATACGCTGTATACACGTACAGTGTACGTCAATTTCTAATGGGTGCCTGCTCGCGCAGTCGCATCTGGCCCCGCTTTAAAAATCGTCAGAGCTTTAAGTTTGGTACGAGAGGAAAGCCCTTGAACATGGCAATCCTGTGGTGGTAAAATTTTGAAGATTGAGCAGGATACTGCCATCGAAATTACCCGTTGTACATTTTGTTTTTCTCTCCGACAGCTCTGTGCGCAAAACTCCCATAGTGGAGGCTGTTGAAATCGTTTCTGAGCAACTCCGCCTACTTGAGCTTTTTTCCTATCAAGAAGTGTGCAAGTCGCCCTAAACCTTTAAAAAATGGACGCAGGAATATGCCAGCATGACTAAGGTACAAACTGCATCTCCCTAGCATTTTTGGTTGCAGAGTTATTCCAGAGCGTAGCTGAAAGTTTTTAGGTTTCCGGCCTATTTTTTCAATGACCCCCTTATTGTTGGTTGGAACCCTGACTGCGCCGTGTCTTTGTATACGCTGTATACACGCACAGTGTACGTCAATTTCTAACGGGTGCCTGCTCGCGCCGTCGCATCTGGCCCCGCCTTAAAAAATCGTCAGAGCTTTAAGTTTGGTACGAGAGGAAAGCCCTTGAACATTGCAATCCTGTGGTGGTAAAATTGTGAAGATTGAGCAGGATACTGGGATCGAAATTACCCGTTGTACATTTTGTTTTTCTCTCCGACAGCTCTGTGCGCAAAACTCCCATAGTGGAGGCTGTTGAAATCGTTTCTGAGCAACCCCGCCTACTTGAGCTTTTTCCTATCAAGAAGTGTGCAAGTCGCCCTGAACCTTTAAAAAATGGACGCAGGAATATGCCAGCATGACTAAGGTACAAACTGCATCTCCCTAGCATTTTTGGTTCCAGAGTTATTCTAGAGCGTAGCTGAAAGTTTTTAGTTGTCCGGTCTATTTTTTCAATGACCCTCTTATTGTTGGTTGGAACCCTGACTGCGCTGTGTCTTTGTATACGGTGTATACATGCACAGTGTACGTCAATTTCTAATGGGTGCCTGCTCGCGCCGTCGCATCTGGCCCCGCTTTAAAAATCGTCAGAGCTTTAAGTTTGGTACGAGAGGAAAGCCCTTGAACATGGCAATCCTGTGGTGGTAAACTTTTGAAGATTGAGCAGAATACTGCCATCGAAAATACCCGTTGTACATTTTGTTTTTCTCTCCGACAGCTCTGTGCGCAAAACTCCCATAGTGGAGGCTGTTGAGATCGTTTCTGAGCAACTCCGCCTACTTGAGCTTTTTTCCTTCAAGAAGTGTGCAAGTCGCCCTAAACCTTTAACAAATGGACGCAGGAATATGCCAGCATGACTAAGGTACAAACTGCATCTCCCTAGCATTTTTGGTTCCAGAGTTATTCCAGAGCGTAGCTGAATGTTTTTAATTGTCCGGCCTATTTTTTCAATGACCCCCCTTATTGTTGGTTGGAACCCTGACTGCGCCGTGTCCTTGTATACGCTGTATACACGCACAGTGTACGTCAATTTCTAATGGGTGCCTGCTCGCGCCGTCGCATCTGGCCCCGCCTTAAAAATCGTCAGAGCTTTATTTTTGGTACGAGAGGAAAGCCCTTGAACATGGCAATCCTGTGGTGGTAAAATTGTGAAGATTGAGCAGGATACTGTGATCGAAATTACCCGTTGTACATTTTGTTTTTCTCTCCGACAGCTCTGTGCGCAAAACTCCCATAGTGGAGGCTGTTGAAATCGTTTCTGAGCAACCCCGCCTACTTGAGCTTTTTGCTATCAAGAAGTGTGCAAAGCCCCCTAAACCTTTAAAAAATGGACGCAGGAATATGCCAGCATGACTAAGGTACAAACTGCATCTCCCTAGCATTTTTGGTTCCAGAGTTATTCCAGAGCGTAGCTGAAAGTTTAATTGTCCGGCCTATTTTTCAATGACCCCCCTTATTGTTGGTTGGAACCCTGACTGCGCCGTGTCTTTGTATACGCTGTATACACGCACAGTGTACGTCAATTTCTAATGGGTGCCTGCTCGCGCCGCCGCATCTGGCCCCGCCTTAAAAATCGTCAGAGCTTTAAGTTTGGTACGAGAGGAAAGCCCTTGAACATGGCAATCCTGTGGTGGTAAAATTTTGAAGATTGAGCAGGATACTGCCATCGAAATTACCCTTTGTACATTTTGTTTTTCTCTCCGACAGCTCTCTGCGCAAAACTCCCATAGTGGAGGCTGTTGAAATCGTTTCTGAGCAACCCCGCCTACTTGAGCTTTTTCCTATCAAGAAGTGTGCAAGTCGCCCTAAACCTTTAAAAAATGGACGCAGGAATATGCCAGCATGACTAAGGTACAAACTGCATCTCCCTAGCATTTTTGGTTCCAGAGTTATTCCAGAGCGTAGCTGAAAGTTTTTAATTGTCCGGCCTATTTTTCAATGACCCCCCTTTATTGTTGGTTGGAACCCTGACTGCGCCGTGTCTTTGTATACGCTGTATACACGCACAGTGTACGTCAATTTCTAATGGGTGCCTGCTCGCGCCGTCGCATATGGCCCCGCCTTAAAAATCGTCAGAGCTTTAAGTTTGGTACGAGAGGAAAGCCCTTGAACATGGCAATCCTGTGGGGGTAAAATTTTGAAGATTGAGCAGGATACTGGGATCGAAATTACCCGTTGTACATTTTGTTTTTCTCTCCGACAGCTCTGTGCGCAAAACTCCCTTAGTGGAGGCTGTTGAAATCGTTTCTGAGCAACCCCGCCTACTTGAGCTTTTTCCTATCAAGAAATGTGCAAGTCGCCCTAATCCTTTAACAAATGGACGCAGGAATATGGCAGCATGACTAAGGTACAAACTGCATCTCCCTAGCATTTTTGGTTCCAGAGTTATTCCAGAGCGTAGCTGAAAGTTTTTAATTGTCCGGCCTATTTTTTCAATTAGCCCCTTATTGTTGGTTGGAACCCTGACTGCGCCGTGTCCTTGTATACGCTGTATACACGCACAGTGTACGTCAATTTCTAATGGGTGCCTGCTCGCGCCGTCGCATCTGGCCCCGCCTTAAAAATCGTCAGAGCTTTAAGTTTGGTACGAGAGGAAAGCCCTTGAACATGGCAATCCTGTGGTGGTAAAATTGTGAAGATTGAGCAGGATACTGGGATCGAAATTACCCGTTGTACATTTTGTTTTTCTCTCCGACAGCTTTGTGCGTAAAACTCCCATAGTGGAGGCTGTTGAAATCGTTTCTGAGCAACCCCGCCTACTTGAGCTTTTTCCTATCAAGAAGTGTGCAAGTCGCCCTAAACCTTTAAAAAATGGACGCAGGAATATGCCAGCATGACTAAGGTACAAACTGCATCTCCCTAGCATTTTTGGTTCCAGAGTTATTCCAGAGCGTAGCTGAAAGTTTTTAATTGTCCGGCCTATTTTTCAATGACCCCCCTTTTATTGTTGGTTGGAACCCTGACTGCGCCGTGTCTTTGTATACGCTGTATACACGCACAGTGTACGTCAATTTCTAATGGGTGCCTGCTCGCGCCGTCGCATCTGGCCCCGCCTTAAAAATCGTCAGAGCTTTAAGTTTGGTACGAGAGGAAAGCCCTTGAACATGGCAATCCTGTGGTGGTAAAATTTTGAAGATTGAGCAGGATACTGGGATCGAAATTACCCTTTGTACATTTTGTTTTTCTCTCCGACAGCTCTGTGCGCAAAACTCCCATAGTGGAGGCTGTTGAAATCGTTTCTGAGCAACCCCGCCTACTTGAGCTGTTTCCTATCAAGAAGTGTGCAAGTCGCCCTAAACCTTTAAAAAATGGACGCAGGAATATGCCAGCATGACTAAGGTACAAACTGCATCTCCCTAGCATTTTTGGTTCCAGAGTTATTCCAGAGCGTAGCTGAAAGTTTAATTGTCCGGCCTATTTTTCAATGACCCCCCTTATTGTTGGTTGGAACCCTGACTGCGCCGTGTCTTTGTATACGCTGTATACACGCACAGTGTACGTCAATTTCTAATGGGTGCCTGCTCGCGCCGTCGCATCTGGCCCCGCCTTAAAAATCGTCAGAGCTTTAAGTTTGGTACGAGAGGAAAGCCCTTGAACATGGCAATCCTGTGGTGGTAAAATTGTGAAGATTGAGCAGGATACTGCCATCGAAATTACCCTTTGTACATTTTGTTTTTCTCTCCGACAGCTCTGTGCGCAAAACTCCCATAGTGGAGGCTGTTGAAATCGTTTCTGAGCAACCCCGCCTACTTGAGCTTTTTCCTATCAAGAAGTGTGCAAGTCGCCCTAAACCTTTAAAAAATGGACGCAGGAATATGCCAGCATGACTAAGGTACAAACTGCATCTCCCTAGCATTTTTGGTTCCAGAGTTATTCCAGAGCGTAGCTGAAAGTTTTTAATTTTCCGGCCTATTTTTCAATGACCCCCCTTTATTGTTGGTTGGAACCCTGACTGCGCCGTGTCTTTGTATAAGCTGTATACACGCACAGTGTACGTCAATTTCTAATGGGTGCCTGCTCGCGACGTCGCATCTGGCCCCGCCTTAAAAATCGTCAGAGCTTTAAGTTTGGTACGAGAGGAAAGCCCTTGAACATGGCAATCCTGTGGGGGTAAAATTTTGAAGATTGAGCAGGATACTGGGATCGAAATTACCCGTTGTACATTTTGTTTTTCTCTCCGACAGCTCTGTGCGCAAAACTCCCATAGTGGAGGCTGTTGAAATCGTTTCTGAGCAACCCCGCCTACTTGAGCTTTTTCCTATCAAGAAGTGTGCAAGTCGCCCTAAACCTTTAACAAATGGACGCAGGAATATGCCAGCATGACTAAGGTACAAACTGCATCTCCCTAGCATTTTTGGTTCCAGAGTTATTCCAGAGCGTAGCTGAAAGTTTTTAATTTTCCGGCCTATTTTTTCAATTAGCCCCTTATTGTTGGTTGGAACCCTGACTGCGCCGTGTCCTTGTATACGCTGTATACACGCACAGTGTACGTCAATTTCTAATGGGTGCCTGCTCGCGCCGTCGCATCTGGCCCCGCCTTAAAAATCGTCAGAGCTTTAAGTTTGGTACGAGAGGAAAGCCCTTGAACATGGCAATCCTGTGGTGGTAAAATTGTGAAGATTGAGCAGGATACTGGGATCGAAATTACCCGTTGTACTTTTTGTTTTTCTCTCCGACAGCTTTGTGCGTAAAACTCCCATAGTGGAGGCTGTTGAAATCGTTTCTGAGCAACCCCGCCTACTTGAGCTTTTTCCTATCAAGAAGTGTGCAAGTCGCCCTAAACCTTTAAAAAATGGACGCAGGAATATGCCAGCATGACTAAGGTACAAACTGCATCTCCCTAGCATTTTTGGTTCCACAGTTATTCCAGAGCGTAGCTGAAAGTTTTTAATTGTCCGGCCCATTTTTTCAATGACCCCCCTTATTGTTGGTTGGAACCCTGACTGCGCCGTGTCTTTGTATACGCTGTATACACGCACAGTGCACGTCAATTTCTAATGGGTGCCTGCTCGCGCAGTCGCATCTGGCCCCGCTTTAAAAATCGTCAGAGCTTGAAGTTTGGTACGAGAGGAAAGCCCTTACACATGGCAATCCTGTGGTGGTAAAATTTTGAAGATTGAGCAGGATACTGCCATCGAAATTACCCGTTGTACATTTTGTTTTTCTCTCCGACAGCTCTGTGCGCAAAACTCCCATAGTGGAGGCTGTTGAAATCGTTTCTGAGCAACCCCGCCTACTTGAGCTTTTTCCCTTCAAGAAGTGTGCAATGCGCCCTAAACCTTTAAAAAATGGACGCAGGAATATGCCAGCATGACTAAGGTACAAACTGCATCTCCCTAGCATTTTTGGTTCCACAGTTATTCCAGAGCGTAGCTGAAAGTTTTTAATTGTCCGGCCCATTTTTTCAATGACCCCCCTTATTGTTGGTTGGAACCCTGACTGCGCCGTGTCTTTGTATACGCTGTATACACGCACAGTGCACGTCAATTTCTAATGGGTGCCTGCTCGCGCAGTCGCATCTGGCCCCGCTTTAAAAATCGTCAGAGCTTGAAGTTTGGTACGAGAGGAAAGCCCTTACACATGGCAATCCTGTGGTGGTAAAATTTTGAAGATTGAGCAGGATACTGCCATCGAAATTACCCGTTGTACATTTTGTTTTTCTCTCCGACAGCTCTGTGCGCAAAACTCCCATAGTGGAGGCTGTTGAAATCGTTTCTGAGCAACCCCGCCTACTTGAGCTTTTTCCTATCAAGAAGTGTGCAAAGCCCCCTAAACCTTTAACAAATGGACGCAGGAATATGCCAGCATGACTAAGGTACAAACTGCATCTCCCTAGCATTTTTGGTTCCAGAGTTATTCCAGAGCGTAGCTGAAAGTTTAATTGTCCGGCCTTTTTTTCAATGACCCCCCTTATTGTTGGTTGGAACCCTGACTGCGCCGTGTCTTTGTATACGCTGTATACACGCACAGTGTACGTCAATTTCTAATGGGTGCCTGCTCGCGCCGTCGCATCTGGCCCCGCCTTAAAAATCGTCAGAGCTTTAAGTTTGGTACGAGAGGAAAGCCCTTGAACATGGCAATCCTGTGGTGGTAAAATTTGTAAGATTGAGCAGGATACTGCCATCGAAATTACCCTTTGTACATTTTGTTTTTCTCTCCGACAGCTCTGTGCGCAAAACTCCCTTAGTGGAGGCTGTTGAAATCGTTTCTGAGCAACCCCGCCTACTTGAGCTTTTTCCTATCAAGAAGTGTGCAAGTCGCCCTAAACCTTTAAAAAATGGACGCAGGAATATGCCAGCATGACTAAGGTACAAACTGCATCTCCCTAGCATTTTTGGTTCCAGAGTTATTCCAGAGCGTAGCTGAAAGTTTTTAATTGTCCGGCCTATTTTTCAATGACCCCCCTTTATTGTTGGTTGGAACCCTGACTGCGCCGTGTCTTTGTATACGCTGTATACACGCACAGTGTACGTCAATTTCTAATGGGTGCCTGCTCGCGCCGTCGCATCTGGCCCCGCCTTAAAAATCGTCAGAGCTTTAAGTTTGGTACGAGAGGAAAGCCCTTGAACATGGCAATCCTGTGGTGGTAAAATTTTGAAGATTGAGCAGGATACTGGGATCGAAATTACCCTTTGTACATTTTGTTTTTCTCTCCGACAGCTCTGTGCGCAAAACTCCCATAGTGGAGGCTGTTGAAATCGTTTCTGAGCAACCCCGCCTACTTGAGTTTTTTCCTATCAAGAAGTGTGCAAGTCGCCCTAAACCTTTAACAAATGGACGCAGGAATATGCCAGCATGACTAAGGTACAAACTGCATCTCCCTAGCATTTTTGGTTCCAGAGTTATTCCAGAGCGTAGCTGAAAGTTTTTAATTTTCCGGCCTATTTTTTCAATTAGCCCCTTATTGTTGGTTGGAACCCTGACTGCGCCGTGTCCTTGTATACGCTGTATACACGCACAGTGTACGTCAATTTCTAATGGGTGCCTGCTCGCGCCGTCGCATCTGGCCCCGCCTTAAAAATCGTCAGAGCTTTAAGTTTGGTACGAGAGGAAAGCCCTTGAACATGGCAATCCTGTGGTGGTAAAATTGTGAAGATTGAGCAGGATACTGGGATCGAAATTACCCGTTGTACTTTTTGTTTTTCTCTCCGACAGCTTTGTGCGTAAAACTCCCATAGTGGAGGCTGTTGAAATCGTTTCTGAGCAACCCCGCCTACTTGAGCTTTTTCCTATCAAGAAGTGTGCAAGTCGCCCTAAACCTTTAAAAAATGGACGCAGGAATATGCCAGCATGACTAAGGTACAAACTGCATCTCCCTAGCATTTTTGGTTCCAGAGTTATTCCAGAGCGTAGCTGAAAGTTTTTAATTGTCCGGCCTATTTTTCAATGACCCCCCTTTATTGTTGGTTGCAACCCTGACTGCGCCGTGTCTTTGTATACGCTGTATACACGCACAGTGCACGTCAATTTCTAATGGGTGCCTGCTCGCGCAGTCGCATCTTGCCCCGCTTTAAAAATCGTCAGAGCTTGAAGTTTGGTACGAGAGGAAAGCCCTTACACATGGCAATCCTGTGGTGGTAAAATTTTGAAGATTGAGCAGGATACTGCCATCGAAATTACCCGTTGTACATTTTGTTTTTCTCTCCGACAGCTCTGTGCGCAAAACTCCCATAGTGGAGGCTGTTGAAATCGTTTCTGAGCAACCCCGCCTACTTGAGCTTTTTCCTATCAAGAAGTATGCAAGTCGCCCTAAACCTTTAAAAAATGGACGCAGGAATATGCCAGCATGACTAAGGTACAAACTGCATCTCCCTAGCATTTTTGGTTCCAGAGTTATTCCAGAGCGTAGCTGAAAGTTTTTAATTGTCCGGCCTATTTTTTCAATGACCCCCCTTTATTGTTGGTTGGAACCCTGACTGCGCCGTGTCTTTGTATACGCTGTATACACGCACAGTGTACGTCAATTTCTAATGGGTGCCTGCTCGCGCAGTCGCATCTGGCCCCGCTTTAAAAATCATCAGAGCTTTAAGTTTGGTACGAGAGGAAAGCCCTTACACATGGCAATCCTGTGGTGGTAAAAATTTGAAGATTGAGCAGGATACTGCCATCGAAATTACCCGTTGTACATTTTGTTTTTCTCTCCGACAGCTCTGTGCGCAAAACTCCCATAGTGGAGGCTGTTGAGATCGTTTCTGAGCAACCCCGCCTACTTGAGCTTTTTCCCTTCAAGAAGTGTGCAAGTCGCCCTAAACCTTTAAAAAATGGAGGCAGGAATATGCCAGCATGACTAAGGTACAAACTGCATCTCCCTAGCATTTTTGGTTCCAAAGTTATTCCAGAGCGTAGCTGAAAGTTTAATTGTCCGGCCTTTTTTTCAATGACCCCCCTTATTGTTGGTTGGAACCCTGACTGCGCCGTGTCTTTGTATACGCTGTATACACGCACAGTGTACGTCAATTTCTAATGGGTGCCTGCTCGCGCCGTCGCATCTGGCCCCGCCTTAAAAATCGTCAGAGCTTTAAGTTTGGTACGAGAGGAAAGCCCTTGAACATGGCAATCCTGTGGTGGTAAAATTTTGAAGATTGAGCAGGATACTGCCATCGAAATTACCCTTTGTACATTTTGTTTTTCTCTCCGACAGCTCTGTGCGCAAAACTCCCATAGTGGAGGCTGTTGAAATCGTTTCTGAGCAACCCCGCCTACTTGAGCTTTTTCCTATCAAGAAGTGTGCAAGTCGCCCTAAACCTTTAAAAAATGGACGCAGGAATATGCCAGCATGACTAAGGTACAAACTGCATCTCCCTAGCATTTTTGGTTCCAGAGTTATTCCAGAGCGTAGCTGAAAGTTTTTAATTGTCCGGCCTATTTTTCAATGACCCCCCTTTATTGTTGGTTGGAACCCTGACTGCGCCGTGTCTTTGTATACGCTGTATACACGCACAGTGTACGTCAATTTCTAATGGGTGCCTGCTCGCGACGTCGCATCTGGCCCCGCCTTAAAAATCGTCAGAGCTTTAAGTTTGGTACGAGAGGAAAGCCCTTGAACATGGCAATCCTGTGGGGGTAAAATTTTGAAGATTGAGCAGGATACTGGGATCGAAATTACCCTTTGTACATTTTGTTTTTTCTCCGACAGCTCTGTGCGCAAAACTCCCATAGTGGAGGCTGTTGAAATCGTTTCTGAGCAACCCCGCCTACTTGAGCTTTTTCCTATCAAGAAGTGTGCAAGTCGCCCTAAACCTTTAACAAATGGACGCAGGAATATGCCAGCATGACTAAGGTACAAACTGCATCTCCCTAGCATTTTTGGTTCCAGAGTTATTCCAGAGCGTAGCTGAAAGTTTTTAATTGTCCGGCCTATTTTTTCAATTAGCCCCTTATTGTTGGTTGGAACCCTGACTGCGCCGTGTCCTTGTATACGCTGTATACACGCACAGTGTACGTCAATTTCTAATGGGTGCCTGCTCGCGCCGTCGCATCTGGCCCCGCCTTAAAAATCGTCAGAGCTTTAAGTTTGGTACGAGAGGAAAGCCCTTGAACATGGCAATCCTGTGGTGGTAAAATTGTGAAGATTGAGCAGGATACTGGGATCGAAATTACCCGTTGTACATTTTGTTTTTCTCTCCGACAGCTTTGTGCGTAAAACTCCCATAGTGGAGGCTGTTGAAATCGTTTCTGAGCAACCCCGCCTACTTGAGCTTTTTCCTATCAAGAAGTGTGCAAGTCGCCCTAAACCTTTAAAAAATGGACGCAGGAATATGCCAGCATGACTAAGGTACAAACTGCATCTCCCTAACATTTTTGGTTCCAGAGTTATTCCAGAGCGTAGCTGAAAGTTTAATTGTCCGGCCTATTTTTCAATGACCCCCCTTATTGTTGGTTGGAACCCTGACTGCGCCGTGTCTTTGTATACGCTGTATACAGGCACAGTGTACGTCAATTTCTAATGGGTGCCTGCTCGCGCCGTCGCATCTGGCCCCGCCTTAAAAGTCGTCAGAGCTTTAAGTTTGGTACGAGAGGAAAGCCCTTGAACATGGCAATCCTGTGGTGGTAAAATTTTGAAGATTGAGCAGGATACTGCCATCGAAATTACCCTTTGTACATTTTGTTTTTCTCTCCGACAGCTCTGTGCGCAAAACTCCCATAGTGGAGGCTGTTGAAATCGTTTCTGAGCAACCCCGCCTACTTGAGCTTTTTCCTATCAAGAAGTGTGCAAGTCGCCCTAAACCTTCAAAAAAATGGACGCAGGAATATGCCAGCATGACTAAGGTACAAACTGCATCTCCCTAGCATTTTTGGTTCCAGAGTTATTCCAGAGCGTAGCTGAAAGTTTTTAATTGTCCGGCCTATTTTTTCAATTAGCCCCTTATTGTTGGTTGGAACCCTGACTGCGCCGTGTCCTTGTATACGCTGTATACACGCACAGTGTACGTCAATTTCTGATGGGTGCCTGCTCGCGCCGTCGCATCTGGCCCCGCCTTAAAAATCGTCAGAGCTTTAAGTTTGGTACGAAAGGAATGCCCTTGAACATGGCAATCCTGTGGTGGTAAAATTGTGAAGATTGAGCAGGATACTGGGATCGAAATTACCCGTTGTACATTTTCTTTTTCTCTCCGACAGCTCTGTGCGCAAAACTCCCATAGTGGAGGCTGTTGAAATCGTTTCTGAGCAACTCCACCTACTTGAGCTTTTTCCTATCAAGAAGTGTGCAAGTCGCCCTAAACCTTTAAAAAATGGACGCAGGAATATGCCAGCATGACTAAGGTACAAACTGCATCTCCCTATCATTTTTTGGTTCCAGAGTTATTCCAGAGCGTAGCTGAAAATTTTTAATTGTCCGGCCTATTTTTTCAATGACCCCCCTTATTGTTGGTTGGAACCCTGACTGCGCCGTGTCTTTGTATACGCTGTATACACGCACAGTGTACGTCAATTTCTAATGGGTGCCTGCTCGCGCCGTCGCTTCTGGCCCCGCCTTATAAATCGTCCGAGCTTTAAGTTTGGTACGAGAGGAAAGCCCTTGTACATGGCAATCCTGTGGGGGTAAAATTTTGAAGATTGAGCAGGATACTGGAATCGAAATTACCCGTTGTACATTTTGTTTTTCTCTCCGACAGCTCTGTGCGCAAAACTCCCATAGTGGAGGCTGTTGAAATCGTTTCTGAGAAACCCCGCCTACTTGAGCTTTTTCCTATCAAGAAGTGTGCAAGTCGCCCTAAACCTTTAAATAATGGACGCAGGAATATGCCAGCATGACTAAGGTACAAACTGCATCTCCCTAGCGTTTTTGGTTCCAGAGTTATTCCAGAGCGTAGCTGAAAGGTTTTAATTGTCCTGCCTATTTTTTCAATTAGCCCCTTATTGTTGGTTGGAACCCTGACTGCGCCGTGTCCTTGTATACGCTGTATACACGCACAGTGTACGTCAATTTCTAATGGGTGCCTGCTCGCGCCGTCGCATCTGGCCCCGCTTTAAAAATCGTCAGAGCTTTATGTTTGGTACGAGAGGAAAGCCCTTGAACATGGCAATCCTGTGGTGGTAAAACTTTGAAGATTGAGCAGGATACTGGGATCGAAATTACCCGTTGTACATTTTGTTTTTCTCTCCGACAGCTCTGTGCGCAAAACTCCCATAGTGGAGGCTGTTGAGATCGTTTCTGAGCAACCCCGCCTACTTGAGCTTTTTCCCTTCAAGAAGTGTGCAAGTCGCCCTAAACCTTTAAAAAATGGACGCAGGAATATGCCAACATGACTAAGGTACAAACTGCATCTCCCTAGCATTTTTGGTTCCAGAGTTATTCCAGAGCGTAGCTGAAAGTTTTTAATTGTCCGGCCTATTTTTTCAATGACCCCCCTTATTGTTGGTTGGAACCCTGACTGCGCCGTGTCTTTGTATACGCTGTATACACGCACAGTGTACGTCAATTTCTAATGGGTGCCTGCTCGCGCCGTCGCTTCTGGCCCCGCCTTATAAATCGTCAGAGCTTTAAGTTTGGTACGAGAGGAAAGCCCTTGTACATGGCAATCCTGTGGGGGTAAAATTTTGAAGATTGAGCAGGATACTGGAATCGAAATTACCCGTTGTACATTTTGTTTTTCTCTCCGACAGCTCTGTGCGCAAAACTCCCATAGTGGAGGCTGTTGAAATCGTTTCTGAGAAACCCCGCCTACTTGAGCTTTTTCCTATCAAGAAGTGTGCAAGTCGCCCTAAACCTTTAAAAAATGGACGCAGGAATATGCCAACATGACTAAGGTACAAACTGCATCTCCCTAGCATTTTTGGTTCCAGAGTTATTCCAGAGCGTAGCTGAAAGTTTTTAATTGTCCGGCCTATTTTTTCTATGACCCCCTTATTGTTGGTTGGAACCCTGACTGCGCCGTGTCTTTGTATACGCTGTATACACGCACAGTGTATGACAATTTCTAATGGGTGCCAGCTCGCGCCGTCGCATCTGGCCCCGCCTTACAAATCGTCAGAGCTTTAAGTTTGGTACGAGAGGAACATGGCAATCCTGTGGTGGTGAAATTTTGAAGATTGAGCAGGATACTGGGATCGAAATTACCCGTTGTACATTTTTTTTCCGACAGCTCTGTGCGCAAAACTCCCTTAGTGGAGGCTGTTGAAATCGTTTCTGAGCAACCCCGCCTACTTGAGCTTTTTCCTATCAAGAAGTGTGCAAGTCGCCCTAAACCTTTAAAAAGTGGACGCAGGAATATGCCAGCATGACTAAGGTACAAACTGCATCTCCCTAGCATTTTTGGTTCCAGAGTTATTCCAGAGCGTAGCTGAAAGTTTTTAATTGTCCGGCCTATTTTTTCAATGACCCCCTCAGTATTGGTTGGAACCCTGACTGCGCCGTGTCTTTGTATACGCTGTATACACGCACAGTGTACGTCAATTTCTAATGGGTGCCTGCTCGCGCCGTCGCATCTGGCCCCGCTTTTAAAATCGTCAGAGCTTTAAGCTTGGTACGAGAGGAAAGCCCTTGAACATGGCAATCCTGTGGTGGTAAAATTTTGAAGATTGAGCAGAATACTGGGATCGAAATTACCCGTTGTACATTTTGTTTTTCTCTCCGACAGCTCTGTGCGCAAAACTCCCATAGTGGAGGCTGTTCCAATCGTTTCTGAGCAACCCCGCCTACTTGAGCTTTTTCCTATCAAGAAGTGTGCAAGTCGCCCTAAACCTTTAAGAAATGGACGAAGGAATATGCCAGCATGACTAAGGTACAAACTGCATCTCCCTAGCATTTTTGGTTCCAGAGTTATTCCAGAGCGTAGCTGAAAGTTTTTAATTGTCCGGCCTATTTTTTCTATGACCCCCTCAGTATTGGTTGGAACCCTGACTGCGCCGTGTCTTTGTATACACTGTTTACACGCACAGTGTACGTCAATTTCTAATTGGGTGCCTGCTCGCGCCGTCGCACCTGGCCCCGCCTTAAAAATCGTCAGAGCTTTAAGTTCGGTACGAGAGGAAAGCCCTTGAACATGGCAATCCTGTGGTGGTAAAATGTTGAAGATTGAGCAGGATACTGGGATCGAAATTACCCGTTGTATATTTTGTTTTTCTCTCCGACAGCTCTGTGCGCAAAACTCCCATAGTGGAGGCTGTTGAAATCGTTTCTGAGCAACCCCGCCTACTTGAGCTTTTTCCTATCAAGAAGTGTGCAAGTCGCCCTGAACCTTTAAAAAATGGACGCAGGAATAAGCCAGCATGACTAAGGTACAAACTACATCTCCCTAGCATTTTTGGTTCCAGAGTTATTCCAGAGCGTAGCTGAAAGTTTTTAATTGTCCGGCCTATTTTTTCAATGACCCCCTTTCGGATGGTTGGTACCCTGACTGAGCCATGTCTTTGTATACGCTTATACACGCACAGTGTACGTCAATTTCTAATGGGTGCCTGCTCGCGCCGTCGCATCTGGCCCCGCCTTAAAAATCGTCAGAGCTATAAGTTTGGTACGAGAGGAAAGCCCTTGAACATGGCAATCCTGTGGTGGTGAAATTTTGAAGATTGAGCAGGATACTGGGATCGAAATTACCCGTTGTACATTTTGTTTTTCTCTCCGACAGCTCCGTGCGCAAAACTCCCATAGTGGAGGCTGTTGAAATCGTTTCTGAGCAACCCCGCCTACTTGAGCTTTTTCCTATCAAGAAGTGTGCAAGTCGCCCTGAACCTTTAAAAAATGGACGCAGGAATATGCCAGCA
Organism: Asterias amurensis; assembly: GCF_032118995.1. Taxonomy (NCBI): domain Eukaryota; kingdom Metazoa; phylum Echinodermata; class Asteroidea; order Forcipulatida; family Asteriidae; genus Asterias; species Asterias amurensis. The sequence continues at coordinate 7,985,103 of NC_092659.1, read as the reverse complement.
TGACTAAGGTACAAACTGCATCTCCCTAGCATTTTTGGTTCCAGAGTTATTCCAGAGCGTAGCTGAAAGTTTTTAATTGTCCGGCCTATTTTTTCAATGACCCCCTTATTGTTGGTTGGAACCCTGACTGCGCCGTGTCTTTGTATACGCTGTATACACGCACAGTGTATGACAATTTCTAATGGGTGCCTGCTCGCGCCGTCGCATCTGGCCCCGCCTTACAAATCGTCAGAGCTTTAAGTTTGGTACGAGAGGAAAGCCCTTGAACATGGCAATCCTGTGGTGGTGAAATTTTGAAGATTGAGCAGGATACTGGGATCGAAATTACCCGTTGTACATTTTTTTTTCCGACAGCTCTGTGCGCAAAACTCCCTTAGTGGAGGCTGTTGAAATCGTTTCTGAGCAACCCCGCCTACTTGAGCTTTTTCCTATCAAGAAGTGTGCAAGTCGCCCTAAACCTTTAAAAAATGGACGCAGGAATATGCCAGCATGACTAAGGTACAAACTGCATCTCCCTAGCATTTTTGGTTCCAGAGTTATTCCAGAGCTTAGCTGAAAGTTTTTAATTGTCCGGCCTATTTTTTCAATGACCCCCTTATTGTTGGTTGGAACCCTGACTGCGCCGTGTCTTTGTATACGCTGTATACACGCACAGTGTACGTCAATTTCTAATGGGTGCCTGCTCGCGCCGTGGCATCTGGCCCCGCCTTAAAAATCGTCAGAGCTTTAAGCTTGGTACGAGAGGAAAGCCCTTGAACATGGCAATCCTGTGGTGGTAAAATTTTGAACATTGAGCAGGATGCTGGGATCGAAATTACCCGTTGTACATTTTCTTTTTCTCTCCGACAGCTCTGTGCGCAAAACTCCCATAGTGGAGGCTGTTGCAATCGTTTCTGAGCAACCCCGCCTACTTGAGCTTTTTTCTATCAAGAAGTGTGCAAGTCGCCCTAAACCTTTAAAAAATTGACGCAGGAATATGCCGGCATGACTAAGGTACAAACTGCATCTCCCTAGTTTTTTGGGTTCCAGAGTTATTCCAGAGCGTAGCTGAAAGTTTTTAATTGTCCGGCCTTTTTTTTCAATGACCCCCTCAGTATTGGTTGGAACCCTGACTGCGCCGTGTCTTTGTATACGCTGTATACACGCACAGTGTACGTCAATTTCTAATGGGTGCCTACTGTCGCCGTCGCATCTGGCCCCGCCTTAAAAATCGTCAGAGCTTTAAGTTTGGTACGAGAGGAAAGCCCTTGAACATGGCAATCCTGTGGTGCTAAAATTTTGAAGATTGAGCAGGATACTGGGATCGAAATTACCCGTTGTACATTTTGTTTTTCTCTCCGACAGCTCTGTGCGCAAAACTCCCATAGTGGAGGCTGTTGAAATCGTTTCTGAGCAACCCCGCCTACTTGAGCTTTTTCCTATCAAGAAGTGTGCAAGTCGCCCTAAACCTTTTAAAAATTGACGCAGGAATATGCCAGCATGACTAATGTACAAACTGCATCTCCCTAGCATTTTTGGTTCCAGAGTTATTCCAGAGCGTAGCTGAAAGTTTTTAATTGTCCGGCCTATTGTTTCAATGACCCCCCTTATTGTTGGTTGGAACCCTGACTGCGCCGTGTCTTTGTATACGCTGTATACACGCACAGTGTACGTCAATTTCTAATGGGTGCCTGCTCGCGCCGTGGCATCTGGCACCGCCTAAAGAATCGTCAGAGCTTTAAGTTTGGTACGAGAGGAAAGCCCTTGAACATGGCAATCCTGTGGTGGTAAAATTTTGAAGATTGAGCAGGATTCTGGGATCGAAATTACCCGTTGTACATTTTGTTTTTCTCTCCGACAGCTCTGTGCACAAAACTCCCATAGTGGAGGCTGTTGAAATCGTTTCTGAGCAACCCCGCCTACTTGAGCGTTTTCCTATCAAGAAGTGTGCAAGTCGCCCTCAACCTTTAAAAAATGGACGCAGGAATATTCCAGCATGACTAAGGTACAAACTGCATCTCTCTAGCATGTTTGGTTCCAGGGTTATTCCGGAGTGTAGCTGAAAGTTTTTAATTGTCCGGCCTATTTTTTCAATGACCCCCTTATTGTTGGCTGGAACCCTGACTGCGCCGTGTCTTTGTATACGCTGTATACACGCACAGTGTACGTCAATTTCTAATGGGTGCCTGCTCGCGCCGTCGCATCTGGCCCCGCCTCAAAAATCGTCATAGCTTTAAGTTTGGTACGAGACGAAAGCCCTTGAACATGACAATCCTGTGGTGGTAAAACTTTGAAGATTGAGCAGGATACTGGGATCGAAATTACCCGTTGTACATTTTGTTTTTCTCTCCGACAGCTCTGAGCGCAAAACTCCCATAGTGGAGGCTGATGAAATCGTTTCTGAGCAACCCCGCCTACTTAAGCTTTTTCCTATCAAGAAGTGTGCAAGTCGCCCTCAACCTTTAAAAAATGGACGCAGGAATATGCCAGCATGACTAAGGTACAAACTGCATCTCCCTAGCATTTTTGGTTCCAGAGTTATTCCAGAGCGTAGCTGAAAGTTTTTAATTGTCCGGCCTATTTTTTCAATGACCCCCTTATTGTTGGTTGGAACCCTGACTGCGCCGAGTCTTTGTATACGTTGTATACACGCACAGTGTACGTCAATTTCTAATGGGTGCCTGCTCGCGCCGTCGCATCTGGCCCCGCCTTAAAAATCGTCAGAGCTTTAAGTTTGGTACGAGAGGAAAGCCCTTGAACATGGCAATCCTGTGGTGGTAAAACTTTGAAGATTGAGCAGGATACTGGGATCGAAATTACCCGTTGTACATTTTGTTTTTCTCTCCAACAGCTCTGTGCGCAAAACTCCCATAGTGGAGGCTGTTGAAATCGTTTCTGAGCAACCCCGCCTACTTGAGCTTTTTCCTATCAAGAAGTGTGCAAGTCGCCCTCAACCTTTAAAAAATGGACGCAGGAATATGCCAGCATGACTAAGGTACAAACTGCATCTCCCTAGCATTTTTGGTTCCAGAGTTTTTCCAGAGCGTAGCTGAAAGTTTTTAATTGTCCGGCCTATTTTTTGAATGACCCCCTTATTGTTGGTTGGAACCCTGACTGCGCCGTGTCTTTGTATACGCTGTATACACGCACAGTGTACGTCAATTTCTAATGGGTGCCTGCTCGCGCCGTCGCATATGGCCCCTTCTTAAAAATCAACAGAGCTTTAAGTTTGGTACGAGAAGAAAGCCCTTGAACATGGCAATCCTGTGGTGGTAAAACTTTGAAGATTGAGCAGGATACTGGGATCGAAATTACCCGTTGTACATTTTGTTTTTCTCTCCGACAGCTCTGAGCGCAAAACTCCCATAGTGGAGGCTGTTGAAATCGTTTCTGAGCAACCCCGCCTACTTGAGCTTTTTCCTATCAAGAAGTGTGCAAGTCGCCTTCAACCTTTAAAAAATGGACGCAGGAATATGCCAGCATGACTAAGGTACAAACTGCATCTCTCTAGCATGTTTGGTTCCAGAGTTATTCCAGAGCGTAGCTGAAAGTTTTTAATTGTCCGGCCTATTGTTTCAATGACCCCCCTTATTGTTGGTTGGAACCCTGACTGCGCCGTGTCTTTGTATACGCTGTATACACGCACAGTGTACGTCAATTTCTAATGGGTGCCTGCTCGCGCCGTCGCATCTGGCACCGCCTAAAGAATCGTCAGAGCTTTAAGTTTGGTACGAGAGGAAAGCCCTTGAACATGGCAATCCTGTGGTGGTAAAATTTTGAAGATTGAGCAGGATTCTGGGATCGAAATTACCCGTTGTACATTTTGTTTTTCTCTCCGACAGCTCTGTGCACAAAACTCCCATAGTGGAGGCAGTTGAAATCGTTTCTGAGCAACCCCGCCTACTTGAGCGTTTTCCTATCAAGAAGTGTGCAAGTCGCCCTCAACCTTTAAAAAATGGACGCAGGAATATTCCAGCATGACTAAGGTACAAACTGCATCTCTCTAGCATGTTTGGTTCCAGGGTTATTCCGGAGTGTAGCTGAAAGTTTTTAATTGTCCGGCCTATTTTTTCAATGACCCCCTTATTGTTGGCTGGAACCCTGACTGCGCCGTGTCTTTGTATACGCTGTATACACGCACAGTGTACGTCAATTTCTAATGGGTGCCTGCTCGCGCCGTCGCATCTGGCCCCGCCTCAAAAATCGTCATAGCTTTAAGTTTGGTACGAGACGAAAGCCCTTGAACATGACAATCCTGTGGTGGTAAAACTTTGAAGATTGAGCAGGATACTGGGATCGAAATTACCCGTTGTACATTTTGTTTTTCTCTCCGACAGCTCTGAGCGCAAAACTCCCATAGTGGAGGCTGATGAAATCGTTTCTGAGCAACCCCGCCTACTTAAGCTTTTTCCTATCAAGAAGTGTGCAAGTCGCCCTCAACCTTTAAAAAATGGACGCAGGAATATGCCAGCATGACTAAGGTACAAACTGCATCTCCCTAGCATTTTTGGTTCCAGAGTTATTCCAGAGCGTAGCTGAAAGTTTTTAATTGTCCGGCCTATTTTTTTCAATGACCCCCTTATTGTTGGTTGGAACCCTGACTGCGCCGAGTCTTTGTATACGTTGTATACACGCACAGTGTACGTCAATTTCTAATGGGTGCCTGCTCGCGCCGTCGCATCTGGCCCCGCCTTAAAAATCGTCAGAGCTTTAAGTTTGGTACGAGAGGAAAGCCCTTGAACATGGCAATCCTGTGGTGGTAAAACTTTGAAGATTGAGCAGGATACTGGGATCGAAATTACCCGTTGTACATTTTGTTTTTCTCTCCAACAGCTCTGTGCGCAAAACTCCCATAGTGGAGGCTGTTGAAATCGTTTCTGAGCAACCCCGCCTACTTGAGCTTTTTCCTATCAAGAAGTGTGCAAGTCGCCCTCAACCTTTAAAAAATGGACGCAGGAATATGCCAGCATGACTAAGGTACAAACTGCATCTCCCTAGCATTTTTGGTTCCAGAGTTTTTCCAGAGCGTAGCTGAAAGTTTTTAATTGTCCGGCCTATTTTTTGAATGACCCCCTTATTGTTGGTTGGAACCCTGACTGCGCCGTGTCTTTGTATACGCTGTATACACGCACAGTGTACGTCAATTTCTAATGGGTGCCTGCTCGCGCCGTCGCATCTGGCCCCTTCTTAAAAATCAACAGAGCTTTAAGTTTGGTACGAGAAGAAAGCCCTTGAACATGGCAATCCTGTGGTGGTAAAACTTTGAAGATTGAGCAGGATACTGGGATCGAAATTACCCGTTGTACATTTTGTTTTTCTCTCCGACAGCTCTGAGCGCAAAACTCCCATAGTGGAGGCTGTTGAAATCGTTTCTGAGCAACCCCGCCTACTTGAGCTTTTTCCTATCAAGAAGTGTGCAAGTCGCCTTCAACCTTTAAAAAATGGACGCAGGAATATGCCAGCATGACTAAGGTACAAACTGCATCTCTCTAGCATGTTTGGTTCCAGGGTTATTCCGGATTGTAGCTGAAAGTTTTTAATTGTCCGGCCTATTTTTTCAATGACCCCCTTATTGTTGGCTGGAACCCTGACTGCGCCGTGTCTTTGTATACGCTGTATACACGCACAGTGTACGTCAATTTCTAATGGGTGCCTGCTCGCGCCGTCGCATCTGGCCCCGCCTTAAAAATCGTCATAGCTTTAAGTTTGGTACGAGACGAAAGCCCTTGAACATGGCATTCCTGTGGTGGTAAAATTTTAAAGATTGAGCAGGATACTGGGATCGAAATTACCCGTTGTACATTTTGTTTTTCTCTCCGACAGCTCTGTGCGCAAAACTCCCATAGTGGAGGCTGATGAAATCGTTTCTGAGCAACCCCGCCTACTTGAGCTTTTTCCTATCAAGAAGTGTGCAAGTCGCCCTCAACCTTTAAAAAATGGACGCAGGAATATGCCAGCATGACTAAGGTACAGACTGCATCTCCCTAGCATTTTTGGTTCCAGAGTTATTCCAGAGCGTAGCTGAAAGTTTTTAATTGTCCGGCCTATTTTTTCAATGACCCCCTTATTGTTGGTTGGAACCCTGACTGCGCCGAGTCTTTGTATACGCTGTATACACGCACAGTGTACGTCAATTTCTAATGGGTGCCTGCTCGCGCCTTCGCATCTGGCCCCGCTTTAAAAATCGTCAGAGCTTTAAGTTTGGTACGAGAGGAAAGCCCTTGAACATGGCAATCCTGTGGTGGTAAAACTTTGAAGATTGAGCAGGATACTGGGATCGAAATTACCCGTTGTACATTTTGTTTTTCTCTCCAACAGCTCTGTGCGCAAAACTCCCATAGTGGAGGCTGTTGAAATCGTTTCTGATCAACCCCGCCTACTTGAGCTTTTTCCTATCAAGAAGTGTAAAAGTCGCCCTCAACCTTTAAAAAATGGACGCAGGAATATGCCAGCATGACTAAGGTACAAACTGCATCTCCCTAGCATGTTTGGTTCCAGGGTTATTCCGGAGTGTAGCTGAAAGTTTTTAATTGTCCGGCCTATTTTTTCAATGACCCCCTTATTGTTGGCTGGAACCCTGACTGCGCCGTGTCTTTGTACACGATGTACACCAGCACAGTGTACGTCAATTTCTAATGGGTGCCTGCTCGCGCCGTCGCATCTGGCCCCGCCTTAAAAATCGTCAGAGCTTTATGTTTTGTACGAGAGGAAAGCCCTTGAACATGGCAATCCTGTGGTGGTAAAACTTTGAAGATTGAGCAGGATACTGGGATCGAAATTACCCGTTGTACATTTTGTTTTTCTCTCCGACAGCTCTGAGCGCAAAACTCGCATAGTGGAGGCTGTTGAAATCGTTTCTGAGCAACCCCGCCTACTTGAGCTTTTTCCTATCAAGAAGTGTGCAAGTCGCCCTCAACCTTTAAAAAATGGACGCAGGAATATGCCAGCATGACTAAGGTACAAACTGCATCTCCCTAGCATTTTTGGTTCCAGAGTTATTCCAGAGCGTAGCTGAAAGTTTTTAATTGTCCGGCCTATTTTTTCAATGACCCCCTTATTGTTGGTTGGAACCCTGACTGCGCCGTGTCTTTGTATACGCTGTATACACGCACAGTGTACGTCAATTTCTAATGGGTGCCTGCTCGCGTCGTCGCATCTGGCCCCGCCTTAAAAATCGACAGAGCTTTAAGTTTGGTACGAGAGGAAAGCCCTTGAACATGGCAATCCTGTGGTGGTAAAATTTTGAAGATTGAGCAGGATACTGGGATCGAAATTACCCGTTGTACATTTTGTTTTTCTCTCCGACAGCTCTGTGCGCAAAACTCCCATAGTGAAGGCTGTTGAAATCGTTTCTGAGCAACCCCGCCTACTTGAGCTTTTTCCTATCAAGAAGTGTGCAAGTCGCCCTAAACCTTTACAAAATGGACGCAGGAATATGCCAGCATGACTAAGGTACAAACTGCATCTCCCTAGCATGTTTGGTTCCAGGGTTATTCCGGAGTGTAGCTGAAAGTTTTTAATTGTCCGGCCTATTTTTTCAATGACCCCCTTATTGTTGGCTGGAACCCTGACTGCGCCGTGTCTTTGTACACGATGTACACAAGCACAGTGTACGTCAATTTCTAATGGGTGCCTGCTCGCGCCGTCGCATCTGGCCCCGCCTTAAAAATCGTCAGAGCTTTATGTTTTGTATGAGAGGAAAGCCCTTGAACATGGCAATCCTGTGGTGGTAAAACTTTGAAGATTGAGCAGGATACTGGGATCGAAATTACCCGTTGTACATTTTGTTTTTCTCTCCGACAGCTCTGTGCGCAAAACTCCCATAGTGAAGGCTGTTGAAATCGTTTCTGAGCAACCCCGCCTACTTGAGCTTTTTCCTATCAAGAAGTGTGCAAGTCGCCCTAAACCTTTAAAAAATGGACGCAGGAATATGCCAGCATGACTAAGGTACAAACTGCATCTCCCTAGCATGTTTGGTTCCAGGGTTATTCCGGAGTGTAGCTGAAAGTTTTTAATTGTCCGGCCTATTTTTTCAATGACCCCCTTATTGTTGGCTGGAACCCTGACTGCGCCGTGTCTTTGTACACGATGTACACAAGCACAGTGTACGTCAATTTCTAATGGGTGCCTGCTCGCGCCGTCGCATCTGGCCCCGCCTTAAAAATCGTCAGAGCTTTATGTTTTGTACGAGAGGAAAGCCCTTGAACATGGCAATCCTGTGGTGGTAAAACTTTGAAGATTGAGCAGGATACTGGGATCGAAATTACCCGTTGTACATTTTGTTTTTCTCTCCGACAGCTCTGAGCGCAAAACTCGCATAGTGGAGGCTGTTGAAATCGTTTCTGAGCAACCCCGCCTACTTGAGCTTTTTCCTATCAAGAAGTGTGCAAGTCGCCCTCAACCTTTAAAAAATGGACGCAGGAATATGCCAGCATGACTAAGGTACAAACTGCATCTCCCTAGCTGTTTTGGTTCCAGAGTTATTCTAGAGCGTAGCTGAAAGTTTTTAATTGTCCGGCCTATTTTTTCAATGACCCCCCTTATTGTTGGTTGGAACCCTGACTGCGCCGTGTCTTTGTATACGCTGTATACACGCACAGTGTACGTCAATTTCTAATGGGTGCCTGCTCGCGTCGTCGCATCTGGCCCCGCCTTAAAAATCGACAGAGCTTTAAGTTTGGTACGAGAGGAAAGCCCTTGAACATGGCAATCCTGTGGTGGTAAAATTTTGAAGATTGAGCAGGATACTGGGATCGAAATTACCTGTTGTACATTTTGTTTTTCTCTCCGACAGCTCTGTGCGCAAAACTCCCATAGTGAAGGCTGTTGAAATCGTTTCTGAGCAACCCCGCCTACTTGAGCTTTTTCCTATCAAGAAGTGTGCAAGTCGCCCTAAACCTTTAAAAAATGGACGCAGGAATATGCCAGCATGACTAAGGTACAAACTGCATCTCCCTAGCATGTTTGGTTCCAGGGTTATTCCGGAGTGTAGCTGAAAATTTTTAATTGTCCGGCCTATTTTTTCAATGACCCCCTTATTGTTGGCTGGAACCCTGACTGCGCCGTGTCTTTGTACACGATGTACACAAGCACAGTGTACGTCAATTTCTAATGGGTGCCTGCTCGCGCCGTCGCATCTGGCCCCGCCTTAAAAATCGTCAGAGCTTTATGTTTTGTACGAGAGGAAAGCCCTTGAACATGGCAATCCTGTGGTGGTAAAACTTTGAAGATTGAGCAGGATACTGGGATCGAAATTACCCGTTGTACATTTTGTTTTTCTCTCCGACAGCTCTGTGCGCAAAACTCCCATAGTGAAGGCTGTTGAAATCGTTTCTGAGCAACCCCGCCTACTTGAGCTTTTTCCTATCAAGAAGTGTGCAAGTCGCCCTAAACCTTTAAAAAATGGACGCAGGAATATGCCAGCATGACTAAGGTACAAACTGCATCTCCCTAGCATGTTTGGTTCCAGGGTTATTCCGGAGTGTAGCTGAAAGTTTTTAATTGTCCGGCCTATTTTTTCAATGACCCCCTTATTGTTGGTTGGAACCCTGACTGCGCCGTGTCTTTGTATACGCTGTATACACGCACAGTGTACGTCAATTTCTAATGGGTGCCTGCTCGCGCCGTGGCATCTGGCACCGCCTAAAGAATCGTCAGAGCTTTAAGTTTGGTACGAGAGGAAAGCCCTTGAACATGGCAATCCTGTGGTGGTAAAATTTTGAAGATTGAGCAGGATTCTGGGATCGAAATTACCCGTTGTACATTTTGTTTTTCTCTCCGACAGCTCTGTGCACAAAACTCCCATAGTGGAGGCTGTTTAAATCGTTTCTGAGCAACCCCGCCTACTTGAGCGTTTTCCTATCAAGAAGTGTGCAAGTCGCCCTCAACCTTTAAAAAATGGACGCAGGAATATTCCAGCATGACTAAGGTACAAACTGCATCTCTCTAGCATGTTTGGTTCCAGGGTTATTCCGGAGTGTAGCTGAAAGTTTTTAATTGTCCGGCCTATTTTTTCAATGACCCCCTTATTGTTGGCTGGAACCCTGACTGCGCCGTGTCTTTGTATACGCTGTATACACGCACAGTGTACGTCAATTTCTAATGGGTGCCTGCTCGCGCCGTCGCATCTGGCCCCGCCTCAAAAATCGTCATAGCTTTAAGTTTGGTACGAGACGAAAGCCCTTGAACATGACAATCCTGTGGTGGTAAAACTTTGAAGATTGAGCAGGATACTGGGATCGAAATTACCCGTTGTACATTTTGTTTTTCTCTCCGACAGCTCTGAGCGCAAAACTCCCATAGTGGAGGCTGATGAAATCGTTTCTGAGCAACCCCGCCTACTTAAGCTTTTTCCTATCAAGAAGTGTGCAAGTCGCCCTCAACCTTTAAAAAATGGACGCAGGAATATGCCAGCATGACTAAGGTACAAACTGCATCTCCCTAGCATTTTTGGTTCCAGAGTTATTCCAGAGCGTAGCTGAAAGTTTTTAATTGTCCGGCCTATTTTTTCAATGACCCCCTTATTGTTGGTTGGAACCCTGACTGCGCCGAGTCTTTGTATACGTTGTATACACGCACAGTGTACGTCAATTTCTAATGGGTGCCTGCTCGCGCCGTCGCATCTGGCCCCGCCTTAAAAATCGTCAGAGCTTTAAGTTTGGTACGAGAGGAAAGCCCTTGAACATGGCAATCCTGTGGTGGTAAAACTTTGAAGATTGAGCAGGATACTGGGATCGAAATTACCCGTTGTACATTTTGTTTTTCTCTCCAACAGCTCTGTGCGCAAAACTCCCATAGTGGAGGCTGTTGAAATCGTTTCTGAGCAACCCCGCCTACTTGAGCTTTTTCCTATCAAGAAGTGTGCAAGTCGCCCTCAACCTTTAAAAAATGGACGCAGGAATATGCCAGCATGACTAAGGTACAAACTGCATCTCCCTAGCATTTTTGGTTCCAGAGTTTTTCCAGAGCGTAGCTGAAAGTTTTTAATTGTCCGGCCTATTTTTTGAATGACCCCCTTATTGTTGGTTGGAACCCTGACTGCGCCGTGTCTTTGTATACGCTGTATACACGCACAGTGTACGTCAATTTCTAATGGGTGCCTGCTCGCGCCGTCGCATCTGGCCCCTTCTTAAAAATCAACAGAGCTTTAAGTTTGGTACGAGAAGAAAGCCCTTGAACATGGCAATCCTGTGGTGGTAAAACTTTGAAGATTGAGCAGGATACTGGGATCGAAATTACCCGTTGTACATTTTGTTTTTCTCGCCGACAGCTCTGAGCGCAAAACTCCCATAGTGGAGGCTGTTGAAATCGTTTCTGAGCAACCCCGCCTACTTGAGCTTTTTCCTATCAAGAAGTGTGCAAGTCGCCTTCAACCTTTAAAAAATGGACGCAGGAATATGCCAGCATGACTAAGGTACAAACTGCATCTCTCTATCATGTTTGGTTCCAGGGTTATTCCGGATTGTAGCTGAAAGTTTTTAATTGTCCGGCCTATTTTTTCAATGACCCCCTTATTGTTGGCTGGAACCCTGACTGCGCCGTGTCTTTGTATACGCTGTATACACGCACAGTGTACGTCAATTTCTAATGGGTGCCTGCTCGCGCCGTCGCATCTGGCCCCGCCTTAAAAATCGTCATAGCTTTAAGTTTGGTACGAGACGAAAGCCCTTGAACATGGCATTCCTGTGGTGGTAAAATTTTAAAGATTGAGCAGGATACTGGGATCGAAATTACCCGTTGTACATTTTGTTTTTCTCTCCGACAGCTCTGTGCGCAAAACTCCCATAGTGGAGGCTGATGAAATCGTTTCTGAGCAACCCCGCCTACTTGAGCTTTTTCCTATCAAGAAGTGTGCAAGTCGCCCTCAACCTTTAAAAAATGGACGCAGGAATATGCCAGCATGACTAAGGTACAGACTGCATCTCCCTAGCATTTTTGGTTCCAGAGTTATTCCAGAGCGTAGCTGAAAGTTTTTAATTGTCCGGCCTATTTTTTCAATGACCCCCTTATTGTTGGTTGGAACCCTGACTGCGCCGAGTCTTTGTATACGCTGTATACACGCACAGTGTACGTCAATTTCTAATGGGTGCCTGCTCGCGCCGTCGCATCTGGCCCCGCTTTAAAAATCGTCAGAGCTTTAAGTTTGGTACGAGAGGAAAGCCCTTGAACATGGCAATCCTGTGGTGGTAAAACTTTGAAGATTGAGCAGGATACTGGGATCGAAATTACCCGTTGTACATTTTGTTTTTCTCTCCAACAGCTCTGTGCGCAAAACTCCCATAGTGGAGGCTGTTGAAATCGTTTCTGATCAACCCCGCCTACTTGAGCTTTTTCCTATCAAGAAGTGTAAAAGTCGCCCTCAACCTTTAAAAAATGGACGCAGGAATATGCCAGCATGACTAAGGTACAAACTGCATCTCCCTAGCATGTTTGGTTCCAGGGTTATTCCGGAGTGTAGCTGAAAGTTTTTAATTGTCCGGCCTATTTTTTCAATGACCCCCTTATTGTTGGCTGGAACCCTGACTGCGCCGTGTCTTTGTACACGATGTACACCAGCACAGTGTACGTCAATTTCTAATGGGTGCCTGCTCGCGCCGTCGCATCTGGCCCCGCCTTAAAAATCGTCAGAGCTTTATGTTTTGTACGAGAGGAAAGCCCTTGAACATGGCAATCCTGTGGTGGTAAAACTTTGAAGATTGAGCAGGATACTGGGATCGAAATTACCCGTTGTACATTTTGTTTTTCTCTCCGACAGCTCTGAGCGCAAAACTCGCATAGTGGAGGCTGTTGAAATCGTTTCTGAGCAACCCCGCCTACTTGAGCTTTTTCCTATCAAGAAGTGTGCAAGTCGCCCTCAACCTTTAAAAAATGGACGCAGGAATATGCCAGCATGACTAAGGTACAAACTGCATCTCCCTAGCATTTTTGGTTCCAGAGTTATTCCAGAGCGTAGCTGAAAGTTTTTAATTGTCCGGCCTATTTTTTCAATGACCCCCTTATTGTTGGTTGGAACCCTGACTGCGCCGTGTCTTTGTATACGCTGTATACACGCACAGTGTACGTCAATTTCTAATGGGTGCCTGCTCGCGTCGTCGCATCTGGCCCCGCCTTAAAAATCGACAGAGCTTTAAGTTTGGTACGAGAGGAAAGCCCTTGAACATGGCAATCCTGTGGTGGTAAAATTTTGAAGATTGAGCAGGATACTGGGATCGAAATTACCCGTTGTACATTTTGTTTTTCTCTCCGACAGCTCTGTGCGCAAAACTCCCATAGTGAAGGCTGTTGAAATCGTTTCTGAGCAACCCCGCCTACTTGAGCTTTTTCCTATCAAGAAGTGTGCAAGTCGCCCTAAACCTTTACAAAATGGACGCAGGAATATGCCAGCATGACTAAGGTACAAACTGCATCTCCCTAGCATGTTTGGTTCCAGGGTTATTCCGGAGTGTAGCTGAAAGTTTTTAATTGTCCGGCCTATTTTTTCAATGACCCCCTTATTGTTGGCTGGAACCCTGACTGCGCCGTGTCTTTGTACACGATGTACACAAGCACAGTGTACGTCAATTTCTAATGGGTGCCTGCTCGCGCCGTCGCATCTGGCCCCGCCTTAAAAATCGTCAGAGCTTTATGTTTTGTACGAGAGGAAAGCCCTTGAACATGGCAATCCTGTGGTGGTAAAACTTTGAAGATTGAGCAGGATACTGGGATCGAAATTACCCGTTGTACATTTTGTTTTTCTCTCCGACAGCTCTGTGCGCAAAACTCCCATAGTGAAGGCTGTTGAAATCGTTTCTGAGCAACCCCGCCTACTTGAGCTTTTTCCTATCAAGAAGTGTGCAAGTCGCCCTAAACCTTTAAAAAATGGACGCAGGAATATGCCAGCATGACTAAGGTACAAACTGCATCTCCCTAGCATGTTTGGTTCCAGGGTTATTCCGGAGTGTAGCTGAAAGTTTTTAATTGTCCGGCCTATTTTTTCAATGACCCCCTTATTGTTGGCTGGAACCCTGACTGCGCCGTGTCTTTGTACACGATGTACACAAGCACAGTGTACGTCAATTTCTAATGGGTGCCTGCTCGCGCCGTCGCATCTGGCCCCGCCTTAAAAATCGTCAGAGCTTTATGTTTTGTACGAGAGGAAAGCCCTTGAACATGGCAATCCTGTGGTGGTAAAACTTTGAAGATTGGGCAGGATACTGGGATCGAAATTACCCGTTGTACATTTTGTTTTTCTCTCCGACAGCTCTGAGCGCAAAACTCGCATAGTGGAGGCTGTTGAAATCGTTTCTGAGCAACCCCGCCTACTTGAGCTTTTTCCTATCAAGAAGTGTGCAAGTCGCCCTCAACCTTTAAAAAATGGACGCAGGAATATGCCAGCATGACTAAGGTACAAACTGCATCTCCCTAGCATTTTTGGTTCCAGAGTTATTCTAGAGCGTAGCTGAAAGTTTTTAATTGTCCGGCCTATTTTTTGAATGACCCCCTTATTGTTGGTTGGAACCCTGACTGCGCCGTGTCTTTGTATACGCTGTATACACGCACAGTGTACGTCAATTTCTAATGGGTGCCTGCTCGCGTCGTCGCATCTGGCCCCGCCTTAAAAATCGACAGAGCTTTAAGTTTGGTACGAGAGGAAAGCCCTTGAACATGGCAATCCTGTGGTGGTAAAATTTTGAAGATTGAGCAGGATACTGGGATCGAAATTACCTGTTGTACATTTTGTTTTTCTCTCCGACAGCTCTGTGCGCAAAACTCCCATAGTGAAGGCTGTTGAAATCGTTTCTGAGCAACCCCGCCTACTTGAGCTTTTTCCTATCAAGAAGTGTGCAAGTCGCCCTAAACCTTTAAAAAATGGACGCAGGAATATGCCAGCATGACTAAGGTACAAACTGCATCTCCCTAGCATGTTTGGTTCCAGGGTTATTCCGGAGTGTAGCTGAAAATTTTTAATTGTCCGGCCTATTTTTTCAATGACCCCCTTATTGTTGGCTGGAACCCTGACTGCGCCGTGTCTTTGTACACGATGTACACAAGCACAGTGTACGTCAATTTCTAATGGGTGCCTGCTCGCGCCGTCGCATCTGGCCCCGCCTTAAAAATCGTCAGAGCTTTATGTTTTGTACGAGAGGAAAGCCCTTGAACATGGCAATCCTGTGGTGGTAAAACTTTGAAGATTGAGCAGGATACTGGGATCGAAATTACCCGTTGTACATTTTGTTTTTCTCTCCGACAGCTCTGTGCGCAAAACTCCCATAGTGAAGGCTGTTGAAATCGTTTCTGAGCAACCCCGCCTACTTGAGCTTTTTCCTATCAAGAAGTGTGCAAGTCGCCCTAAACCTTTAAAAAATGGACGCAGGAATATGCCAGCATGACTAAGGTACAAACTGCATCTCCCTAGCATGTTTGGTTCCAGGGTTATTCCGGAGTGTAGCTGAAAGTTTTTAATTGTCCGGCCTATTTTTTCAATGACCCCCTTATTGTTGGCTGGAACCCTGACTGCGCCGTGTCTTTGTACACGATGTACACAAGCACAGTGTACGTCAATTTCTAATGGGTGCCTGCTCGCGCCGTCGCATCTGGCCCCGCCTTAAAAATCGTCAGAGCTTTATGTTTTGTACGAGAGGAAAGCCCTTGAACATGGCAATCCTGTGGTGGTAAAACTTTGAAGATTGAGCAGGATACTGGGATCGAAATTACCCGTTGTACATTTTGTTTTTCTCTCCGACAGCTCTGTGCGCAAAACTCCCATAGTGAAGGCTGTTGAAATCGTTTCTGAGCAACCCCGCCTACTTGAGCTTTTTCCTATCAAGAAGTGTGCAAGTCGCCCTAAACCTTTAAAAAATGGACGCAGGAATATGCCAGCATGACTAAGGTACAAACTGCATCTCCCTAGCATGTTTGGTTCCAGGGTTATTCCGGAGTGTAGCTGAAAGTTTTTAATTGTCCGGCCTATTTTTTCAATGACCCCCTTATTGTTGGCTGGAACCCTGACTGCGCCGTGTCTTTGTACACGATGTACACAAGCACAGTGTACGTCAATTTCTAATGGGTGCCTGCTCGCGCCGTCGCATCTGGCCCCGCCTTAAAAATCGTCAGAGCTTTATGTTTTGTACGAGAGGAAAGCCCTTGAACATGGCAATCCTGTGGTGGTAAAACTTTGAAGATTGAGCAGGATACTGGGATCGAAATTACCCGTTGTACATTTTGTTTTTCTCTCCGACAGCTCTGAGCGCAAAACTCGCATAGTGGAGGCTGTTGAAATCGTTTCTGAGCAACCCCGCCTACTTGAGCTTTTTCCTATCAAGAAGTGTGCAAGTCGCCCTCAACCTTTAAAAAATGGACGCAGGAATATGCCAGCATGACTAAGGTACAAACTGCATCTCCCTAGCATTTTTGGTTCCAGAGTTATTCTAGAGCGTAGCTGAAAGTTTTTAATTGTCCGGCCTATTTTTTCAATGACCCCCTTATTGTTGGTTGGAACCCTGACTGCGCCGTGTCTTTGTATACGCTGTATACACGCACAGTGTACGTCAATTTCTAATGGGTGCCTGCTCGCGTCGTCGCATCTGGCCCCGCCTTAAAAATCGTCAGAGCTTTAAGTTTGGTACGAGAGGAAAGCCCTTGAACATGGCAATCCTGTGGTGGTAAAATTTTGAAGATTGAGCAGGATACTGGGATCGAAATTACCTGTTGTACATTTTGTTTTTCTCTCCGACAGCTCTGTGCGCAAAACTCCCATAGTGAAGGCTGTTGAAATCGTTTCTGAGCAACCCCGCCTACTTGAGCTTTTTCCTATCAAGAAGTGTGCAAGTCGCCCTAAACCTTTAAAAAATGGACGCAGGAATATGCCAGCATGACTAAGGTACAAACTGCATCTCCCTAGCATGTTTGGTTCCAGGGTTATTCCGGAGTGTAGCTGAAAATTTTTAATTGTCCGGCCTATTTTTTCAATGACCCCCTTATTGTTGGCTGGAACCCTGACTGCGCCGTGTCTTTGTACACGATGTACACAAGCACAGTGTACGTCAATTTCTAATGGGTGCCTGCTCGCGCCGTCGCATCTGGCCCCGCCTGATAAATCGTCAGAGCTTTATGTTTTGTACGAGAGGAAAGCCCTTGAACATGGCAATCCTGTGGTGGTAAAACTTTGAAGATTGAGCAGGATACTGGGATCGAAATTACCCGTTGTACATTTTGTTTTTCTCTCCGACAGCTCTGTGCGCAAAACTCCCAAAGTGAAGGCTGTTGAAATCGTTTCTGAGCAACCCCGCCTACTTGAGCTTTTTCCTATCAAGAAGTGTGCAAGTCGCCCTAAACCTTTAAAAAATGGACGCAGGAATATGCCAGCATGACTAAGGTACAAACTGCATCTCCCTAGCATGTTTGGTTCCAGGGTTATTCCGGAGTGTAGCTGAAAGTTTTTAATTGTCCGGCCTATTTTTTCAATGACCCCCTTATTGTTGGCTGGAACCCTGACTGCGCCGTGTCTTTGTACACGATGTACACAAGCACAGTGTACGTCAATTTCTAATGGGTGCCTGCTCGCGCCGTCGCATCTGGCCCCGACTTAAAAATCGTCAGAGCTTTATGTTTTGTACGAGAGGAAAGCCCTTGAACATGGCAATCCTGTGGTGGTAAAACTTTGAAGATTGAGCAGGATACTGGGATCGAAATTACCCGTTGTACATTTTGTTTTTCTCTCCGACAGCTCTGAGCGCAAAACTCCCATAGTGGAGGCTGTTGAAATCGTTTCTGAGCAACCCCGCCTACTTGAGCTTTTTCCTATCAAGAAGTGTGCAAGTCGCCCTCAACCTTTAAAAAATGGACGCAGGAATATGCCAGCATGACTAAGGTACAAACTGCATCTCCCTAGCATGTTTGGTTCCAGAGTTATTCCGGAGTGTAGCTGAAAGTTTTTAATTGTCCGGCCTATTTTTTCAATGACCCCCTTATTGTTGGCTGGAACCCTGACTGCGCCGTGTCTTTGTACACGATGTACACCAGCACAGTGTACGTCAATTTCTAATGGGTGCCTGCTCGCGCCGTCGCATCTGGCCCCGCCTTAAAAATCGTCAGAGCTTTATGTTTTGTACGAGAGGAAAGCCCTTGAACATGGCAATCCTGTGGTGGTAAAACTTTGAAGATTGAGCAGGATACTGGGATCGAAATTACCCGTTGTACATTTTGTTTTTCTCTCCGACAGCTCTGAGCGCAAAACTCCCAAAGTGGAGACTGTTGAAATCGTTTCTGAGCAACCCTGCCTACTTGAGCTTTTTCCTATTAAGAAGTGTGCAAGTCGCCCTCAACCTTTAAAAAATGGACGCAGGAATATGCCAGCATGACTAAGGTACAAACTGCATCTCCCTAGCATTTTTGGTTCCAGAGTTTTTCCAGAGCGTAGCTGAAAGTTTTTAATTGTCCGGCCTATTTTTTGAATGACCCCCTTATTGTTGGTTGGAACCCTGACTGCGCCGTGTCTTTGTATACGCTGTATACACGCACAGTGTACGTCAATTTCTAATGGGTGCCTGCTCGCGCCGTCGCATCTGGCCCCTTCTTAAAAATCGACAGAGCTTTAAGTTTGGTACGAGAAGAAAGCCCTTGAACATTGCAATCCTGTGGTGGTAAAACTTTGAAGATTGAGCAGGATACTGGGATCGAAATTACCCGTTGTACATTTTGTTTTTCTCTCCGACAGCTCTGTGCGCAAAACTCCCATAGTGAAGGCTGTTGAAATCGTTTCTGAGCAACCCCGCCTACTTGAGCTTTTTCCTATCAAGAAGTGTGCAAGTCGCCCTCAACCTTTAAAAAATGGACGCAGGAATATTCCAGCATGACTAAGGTACAAACTGCATCTCTCTAGCATGTTTGGTTCCAGGGTTATTCCGGAGTGTAGCTGAAAGTTTTTAATTGTCCGGCCTATTTTTTCAATGACCCCCTTATTGTTGGCTGGAACCCTGACTGCGCCGTGTCTTTGTATACGCTGTATACACGCACAGTGTACGTCAATTTCTAATGGGTGCCTGCTCGCGCCGTCGCATCTGGCCCCGCCTTAAAAATCGTCATAGCTTTAAGTAAGGTACGAGACGAAAGCCCTTGAACATGACAATCCTGTGGTGGTAAAACTTTGAAGATTGAGCAGGATACTGGGATCGAAATTACCCGTTGTACATTTTGTTTTTCTCTCCGACAGCTCTGAGCGCAAAACTCCCATAGTGGAGGCTGTTGAAATCGTTTCTGAGCAACCCCGCCTACTTGAGCTTTTTCCTATCAAGAAGTGTGCAAGTCGCCCTCAACCTTTAAAAAATGCATGGACGCACGAATATGCCAGCATGACTAAGGTACAAACTGCATCTCCCTAGCATTTTTGGTTCCAGAGTTATTCCAGAGCGTAGCTGAAAGTTTTTAATTGTCCGGCCTATTTTTTGAATGACCCCCTTATTGTTGGTTGGAACCCTGACTGCGCCGTGTCTTTGTATACGCTGTATACACGCACAGTGTACGTCAATTTCTAATGGGTGCCTGCTCGCGCCGTCGCATCTGGCCCCTTCTTAAAAATCGACAGAGCTTTAAGTTTGGTACGAGAAGAAAGCCCTTGAACATTGCAATCCTGTGGTGGTAAAACTTTGAAGATTGAGCAGGATACTGGGATCGAAATTACCCGTTGTACATTTTGTTTTTCTCTCCGACAGCTCTGTGCGCAAAACTCCCATAGTGAAGGCTGTTGAAATCGTTTCTGAGCAACCCCGCCTACTTGAGCTTTTTTCTATCAAGAAGTGTGCAAGTCGCCTTAAACCTTTAAAGAATGGACGCAGGAATATTCCAGCATGACTAAGGTACAAACTGCATCTCTCTAGCATGTTTGGTTCCAGGGTTATTCCGGAGCGTAGCTGAAAGTTTTTAATTGTCCGGACTATTTTTTCAATGACCCCCTTATTGTTGGCTGGAACCCTGACTGCGCCGTGTCTTTGTATACGCTGTATACACGCACAGTGTACGTCAATTTCTAATGGGTGCCTGCTCGCGCCGTCGCATCTGGCCCCGCCTTAAAAATCGTCATAGCTTTAAGTTTGGTACGAGACGAAAGCCCTTGAACATGACAATCCTGTGGTGGTAAAACTTTGAAGATTGAGCAGGATACTGGGATCGAAATTACCCGTTGTACATTTTGTTTTTCTCTCCGACAGCTCTGAGCGCAAAACTCCCATAGTGGAGGCTGTTGAAATCGTTTCTGAGCAACCCCGCCTACTTGAGCTTTTTCCTATCAAGAAGTGTGCAAGTCGCCCTCAACCTTTAAAAAATGGACGCAGGAATATTCCAGCATGACTAAGGTACAAACTGCATCTCTCTAGCATGTTTGGTTCCAGGGTTATTCCGGAGTGTAGCTGAAAGTTTTTAATTGTCCGGCCTATTTTTTCAATGACCCCCTTATTGTTGGCTGGAACCCTGACTGCGCCGTGTCTTTGTATACGCTGTATACACGCACAGTGTACGTCAATTTCTAATGGGTGCCTGCTCGCGTCGTCGCATCTGGCCCCTTCTTAAAAATCGACAGAGCTTTAAGTTTGGTACGAGAGGAAAGCCCTTGAACATGGCAATCCTGTGGTGGTAAAACTTTGAAGATTGAGCAGGATACTGGGATCGAAATTACCCGTTGTACATTTTGTTTTTCTCTCCGACAGCTCTGTGCGCAAAACTCCCATAGTGAAGGCTGTTGAAATCGTTTCTGAGCAACCCCGCCTACTTGAGCTTTTTCCTATCAAGAAGTGTGCAAGTCGCCCTAAACCTTTAAAAAATGGACGCAGGAATATGCCAGCATGACTAAGGTACAAACTGCATCTCCCTAGCATGTTTGGTTCCGGGGTTATTCCGGAGTGTAGCTGAAAGTTTTTAATTGTCCGGCCTATTTTTTCAATGACCCCCTTATTGTTGGCTGGAACCCTGACTGCGCCGTGTCTTTGTACACGATGTACACAAGCACAGTGTACGTCAATTTCTAATGGGTGCCTGCTCGCGCCGTCGCATCTGGCCCCGCCTTAAAAATCGTCAGAGCTTTATGTTTTGTACGAGAGGAAAGCCCTTGAACATGGCAATCCTGTGGTGGTACAATTTTGAAGATTGAGCAGGGTACTGGGATCGAAATTACCCGTTGTACATTTTGTTTTTCTCTCCGACAGCTCTGTGCGCAAAACTCCCATAGTGGAGGCTGTTGAAATCGTTTCTGAGCAACCCCGCCTACTTGAGCTTTTTCCTATCAAGAAGTGTGCAAGTCTCCCTAAACCTTTAACAAACGGACGCAGGAATATGCCAGCATGACTAAGGTACAAACTTCATCTGCCTATCGTTTTTGGTTCTAGAGTTATTCCAGAGCGTAGCTGAAAGTTTTTAATTGTCCGGCCTGTTTTTTTCAATGACCCCCTTATTGTTGGTTGGAACCCTGACTGCGCCGTGTCTTTGTATACGCTGTATACACGCAAAGTGTACGCCAATTTCTAATGGGTGCCTGCTCGCGCCGTCCCATCTGGCCCCGCCTGAAAAATCGTCAGAGCTTTAAGTTTGGTACGAGAGGAAAGCCCTTGAACATGGCAATCCTGTGGTGATAAAATTTTGAAGATTGAGCAGGATACTGGGATCGAAATTACCCGTTGTGCATTTTGTTTTTCTCTCCGACAGCTCTGTGCGCAAAACTCCCATAGTGGAGGCTGTTGAAATCGTTTCTGAGCAACCCCGCCTACTTGAGGTTTTTCCTATCAAGAAGTGTGCAAGTCGCCCTAAACCTTTAAAAATGGACGCAGGAATATGCAAGCATGACTAAGGTACAAACTTCATCTGCCTATCGTTTTTGGTTCCAGAGTTATTCCAGAGCGTAGCTGAAAGTTTTTAATTGTCCGGCCTGTTTTTTTCAATGACCCCCTTATTGTTGGTTGGAACCCTGACTGCGCCGTGTCTTTGTATACGCTGTATACACGCAAAGTGTACGCCAATTTCTAATGGGTGCCTGCTCGCGCCGTCCCATCTGGCCCCGCCTGAAAAATCGTCAGAGCTTTAAGTTTGGTACGAGAGGAAAGCCCTTGAACATGGCAATCCTGTGGTGATAAAATTTTGAAGATTGAGCAGGATACTGGGATCGAAATTACCCGTTGTACATTTTGTTTTTCTCTCCGACAGCTCTGTGCGCAAAACTCCCATAGTGGAGGCTGTTGAAATCGTTTCTGAGCAACCCCGCCTACTTGAGCTTTTTCCTATCAAGAAGTGTGCAAGTCGCCCTAAACCTTTAAAAAATGAACGCAGGAATATGCCAGCATGACTAAGGTACAAACTGCATCTCCCTAGCATTTTTGGTTCCAGAGTTATTCCAGAGCGTAGCTGAAAGTTTTTAATTGTCCGGCCTATTTTTTCAATGACCCCCTTATTGTTGGTTGGAACCCTGACTGCGCCGTGTCTTTGTATACGCTGTATACACGCACAGAGTACGTCCATTTCTAATGGGTGCCTGATCGCGCCGTCGCATCTGGCCCCGCCTTAAAAATGGTCAGAGCTTTAAGTTTGGTACGAGAGGAAAGCCCTTGAACATGGCAATCCTGTGGTGGTAAAATTTTGAAGATTCAGCAGGATACTGGGATCGAAATTACCCGTTGTACATTTTGTTTTTCTCTCCGACAGCTCTGTGCGCAAAACTCCCATAGTGGAGGCTGTTGAAATCGTTTCTGAGCAACCCCGCCTACTTGAGCTTTTTCCTATCAAGAAGTGTGCAAGTCGCCCTAAACCTTTAAAAAATGGACGCAGGAATATGCCAGCATGACTAAGGTACAAACTGCATCTCCCTAGCATTTTTGATTCCAGAGTTATTCCAGAGCGTAGCTGAAAGTTTTTTATTGTCCGGCCTTTTTTTTCAATGACCCCCTTATTGTTGGTTGGAACCCTGACAGCACCGTGTCTTTGTATACGCTGTATACACGCACAGTGTACGTCAATTTCTAATGGGTGCCTGCTCGCGCCGTCGCATCTGGCCCCGCCTTAAAATTCGTCAGAGCTTTAAGTTTGGTACGAGAGGAAAGCCCTTGAACATGGCAATCCTGTGGTGGTAAAATTTTGAAGATTGAGCAGGATACTGGGATCGAAATTACCCGTTGTACATTTTGTTTTTCTCTCCGACAGCTCTGTGCGCAAAACTCCCATAGTGGAGGCTGTTGAAATCGTTTCTGAGCAACCCCGCCTACTTGAGCGTTTTCCTATCAAGAAGTGTGCAAGTCGCCCTAAACCTTTAAAAAATGGACGCAGGAATATGCCAGCATGAGTAAGGTACAAACTGCATCTCCCTAGCATTTTTGATTCCAGAGTTATTCCAGAGCGTACCTGAAAGTTTTTTATTGTCCGGCCTTTTTTTTTCAATGACCCCCTTATTGTTGGTTGGAACCCTGACAGCACCGTGTCTTTGTATACGCTGTATACACACACAGTGTACGTCAATTTCTAATGGGTGCCTGCTCGTGCCGTCGCATCTGGCCCCGCCTTAAAAATCGTCAGAGCTTTAAGATTGGTACGAGAGGAGAGCCCTTGAACATGGCAATCCTGTGGTGGTAAAATTATGAAGATTGAGCAGGATACCGGGATCGAAATTACCCGTTGTACATTTTGTTTTTCTCTCCGACAGCTCTGTGCGCAAAACTCCCATAGTGGAGGCTGTTGAAATCGTTTCTGAGCAACCCCCCATGCTCTAGTTTTTTCCTATCAAGAAGTGTGAAAGTCGCCCTAAACCTTTAATAAATGGACGCAGGAATATGCCAGCATGACTAAGGTACAAACTGCATCTCCCTAGCATTTTTGGTTCCAGAGTTATTCCAGAGCGTAGCTGAAAGTTTTTAATTGTCCGGCCTATTTTTTCAATGACCCCCTTATTGTTGGTTGGAACCCTGACTGCGCCGTGTCTTTGTATACGCTGTATACACGCACAGTGTACGTCCATTTCTAATGGGTGCCTGCTCGCGCCGTCGCATCTGGCCCCGCCTTAAAGATGGTCAGAGCTTTAAGTTTGGTACGAGAGGAAAGTATGGTGGCCCCAAAGGGACATCGCATAACGCAAACGTGTTCGCACACGTATGCAATGTCGTGAAACAAATCGCGAATATATGCGCACACGTATACAATATCGTGAAACAATTCGCGAATATGTGCGCACACGTATGCAATGTCGTGAAACAATTCGCGAATATGTGCGCACACGTATGCAATGTCGTGAAACAAATCGCGAATATGTGCGCACACCTATGCAATCTCGTGAACCAAATCGTGAATATGTGGGCACACGTATGCAATTTCGTGAACCAAATCGTGAATATGTGCGCACACGAGTGCGATTTGTTTTGCAATGTCGTGAATTTTATTGCATACCATGTTGCATACCATTAGGATGATGTCATAGTTGTGGATAATTTGTTACCGATCTAGGGAGTACTGTGGCGCTACAGCAGGCTCCCTCTATAAAGCATGTGTATACCCAGGAACTTGGCACCAGGCCAAGGACGACCACACGCCTCGCTTGCCTCACAACAAAGACTACTGCTGCAATGCCTACCGCTTATCTCACTGTTGGAAAGAAACCCCCCAGATCATTAGACATTTTATTCAAAGGTATGCAACATGGTATGCAATAAAATTCACGACATCGCAAATAATATTCGCAGACGTGAGCGCACATATTCGCGAATTGTTTCACGACATTGCATACGTGTGCGCACATATTCGCGAATTGTTTCACGACATTGCATATGTGTGCGCACATATTTGCGAATTGTTTCACGACATTACATACGTGTGCGCACATATTCGCGAATTGTTTCACGACATTGCATTCGTGTGCGCACATATTTGCGAATTGTTTCACGACATTGCATACGTATGCGCACACGTTTGCGATATGCGATGTCCCTTCAGAGCCACCATAGGAAAGCCCTTGAACATGGCAATCCTGTGGTGGTAAAATTTTGAAGATTCAGCAGGATACTGGGATCGAAATTACCCGTTGTACATTTTGTTTTTCTCTCCGACAGCTCTGTGCGCAAAACTCCCATAGTGCATGCTGTTGAAATCGTTTCTGAGCAACCCTGCCTACTTGAGCTTTTTCCTATCAAGAAGTGTGCAAGTCGCCCTAAACCTTTACAAAATGGACGCAGGAATATGCCAGCATGACTAAGGTACAAACTGCATCTCCCTAGCATTTTTGATTCCAGAGTTATTTCAGAGCGTAGCTGAAAGTTTTTTATTGTCCGGCCTTTTTTTTCAATGACCCCCTTATTGTTGGTTGGAACCCTGACAGCACCGTGTCTTTGTATACGCTGTATACACGCACAGTGTACGTCAATTTCTAATGGGTGCCTGCTCGCGCCGTCGCATCTGGCCCCGCCTTAAAATTCGTCAGAGCTTTAAGTTTGGTACGAGAGGAAAGCCCTTGAACATGGCAATCCTGTGGTGGTAAAATTTTGAAGATTGAGCAGGATACTGGGATCGAAATTACCCGTTGTACATTTTGTTTTTCTCTCCGACAGCTCTGTGCGCAAAACTCCCATAGTGGAGGCTGTTGAAATCGTTTCTGAGCAACCCCGCCTACTTGAGCTTTTTCCTATCAAGAAGTGTGCAAGTCGCCCTAAACCTTTACAAAATGGACGCAGGAATATGCCAGCATGACTAAGGTACAAACTGCATCTCCCTAGCATTTTTGGTTCCAGAGTTATTCCAGAGCGTAGCTGAAAGTTTCCAATTGTCCGGCCTATTTTTTTTCCAATGACCCCCTTAATGTTGGTTGGAACCCTGACTGCGCCGTGTCTTTGTATACGCTGTATACACGCACAGTGTACGTCAATTTCAAATGGGTGCCTGCCCGCGCCGTCGCATGTGGCCCCGCATTAAAAATCGTCAGAGCTTTACGTTTGGTACGAGAGGAAAGCCCTTGAACATGGCAATCCTGTGGTGGTGAAGTTTTGAAGATTGAGCAGGATACTGGGATCGAAATTACCCGTTGTACATTTTGTTTTTCTCTCCGACAGCTCTGTGCGCAAAACTCCCATAGTGGAGGCTGTTGAAATCGTTTCTGGGCAACCCTGCCTACTTGAGCTTTTTCCTATCAAGAAGTGTGCAAGTCGCCCTCAACCTTTAAAAATGGACGCAGGAATAAGCCAGCATAACTAAGGTACCAACTGCATCTCCCTAGCATTTTCCGTTACAGAGTTATTCCAGAGCGTAGCTGAAAGTTTTTAATTGTCCGGCCTATTTTTTTCAATGACCCCCCTTATTGTTGGTTGGAACCCTGACTGCTACTTGTCTTTGTATACGCTGTATACACGCACAGTGTACGTCAATTTCTAATGGGTGCCTGCCCGTGCCGTCGCATCTGGCCCCGCCTAAAAAATCGTCAGAGCTTTAAGTTTGGTACGAGAGGAGAGCCCTTGAACATGGCAATCCTGTGGTGGTAAAATTTTGAAGATTGAGCAGGATACTGGGATCGAAATTACCCGTTGTACATTTTGTTTTTCTCTCCGACAGCTCTGTGCGCAAAACTCCCATAGTGGAGGCTGTTGAAATCGTTTCTGAGCAACCCCGCCTACTTGAGCTTTTTCCTATCAAGAAGTGTGCAAGTCGCCTTAAACCTCTCAAAAATGGACGCAGGAATATGCCAGCATGACTAAGGTACAAACTGCATCTCCCTAGCATTTTTGGTTCCAGAGTTATTCCAGAGCGTAGCTGAAAGTTTTTAATTGTCCGGCCCAGTTTTTCAATGACCCCCTTATTGTTGGTTGGAACCCTGACTGCGCCGTGTCTTTGTATACGCTGTATACACGCACAGTGTACGTCAATTTCAAATGAGTGTCTGCCCGCGCAGTCGCATGTGGCCCCGCCTTAAAAATCGTTAGAGCTTTAAGTTTGTTACGAGATAAAAGCCCTTGAACATGGCAATCCTGTGGTGGTAAAATTTTGAAGATTGAGCAGGATACTGGGATCGAAATTACCCGTTGTACATTTTGTTTTTCTCTCCGACAGCTCTGTGCGCAAAACTCCTATAGTGGAGGCTGTTGAAATCGTTTCTGGGCAACCCTGCCTACTTGAGCTTATTCCTATCAAGAAGTGTGCAAGTCGCCCTAAACCTTTAAATATGGACGCAGGAATATGCCAGCATGACTAAGGTACAAACTGCATCTCTCTAGCATTTTTGGTTCCAGAGTTATTCCAGAGCGTAGCTGAAAGTTTCTAATTGTCCGGCCTGTTTTTTCAATGACCCCCTTCTTGTTGGTTGGAACCCTGACTGCGCCGTGTCTTTGTATACGCTGTATACACGCACAGTGTACGTCAATTTCAAATGGGTGCCTGCCCGCGCCGTCGCATGTGGCCCCGCATTAAAAATCGTCAGAGCTTTACGTTTGGTACGAGAGGAAAGCCCTTGAACATGGCAATCCTGTGGTGGTGAAGTTTTGAAGATTGAGCAGGATACTGGGATCGAAATTACCCGTTGTACATTTTGTTTTTCTCTCCGACAGCTCTGTGCGCAAAACTCCCATAGTGGAGGCTGTTGAAATCGTTTCTGGGCAACCCTGCCTACTTGAGCTTTTTCCTATCAAGAAGTGTGCAAGTCGCCCTCAACCTTTAAAAATGGACGCAGGAATGTGCCAGCATGACTAAGGTACAAACTGCATCTCCCTAGCATTTTTGGTTACAGAGTTATTCCAGAGCGTAGCTGAAAGTTTTTAATTGTCCGGCCTATTTTTTTGAATGACCCCCCTTATTGTTGGTTGGAACCCTGACTGCTACTTGTCTTTGTATACGCTGTATACACGCACAGTGTACGTCAATTTCTAATGGGTGCCTGCCCGTGCCGTCGCATCTGGCCCCGCTTTAAAAATCGTCAGAGCTTTAAGTTTGGTACGAGAGGAGAGCCCTTGAACATGGCAATCCTGTGGTGGTAAAATTTTGAAGATTGAGCAGGATACTGGGATCGAAATTACCCGTTGTACATTTTGTTTTTCTCTCCGACAGCTCTGTGCGCAAAACTCCCATAGTGGAGGCTGTTGAAATCGTTTCTGAGCAACCCCGCCTACTTGAGCTTTTTCTTATCAAGAAGTGTGCAAGTCGCCTTAAACCTCTCAAAAATGGACGCAGGAATATGCCAGCATGACTAAGGTACAAACTGCATCTCCCTAGCATTTTTGATTCCAGAGTTATTCCAGAGCGTAGCTGAAAGTTTTTAATTGTCCGGCCCAGTTTTTCAATGACCCCCTTATTGTTGGTTGGAACCCTGACTGCGCCGTGTCTTTGTATACGCTGTATACACGCACAGTGTACGTCAACTTCTAATGGGTGCCTGCTCGCGCCGTCGCATCTGGCCCCGCCCTAAAAATCTTCAGAGCTTTAACTTTGGTGCGAGAGGAAAGCCCTTGAACATGGCAATCCTGTGGTGGTAACATTTTGAAGATCGAGCAGGATACTGGGATCGAAATTACCCGTTGTACATTTTGTTCTTCTCTCCGACAGCTCTGTGCGCAAAACTCCCATAGTGGAGGCTGTTGAAATCGTTTATGAGCAACCCCGCCTCCTTGAGCTTTTTCCTATCAAGAAGTGTGCAAGTCGCCCTAAACCTTTAATAAATGGACGCAGGAATATGCCAGCATGACTAAGGTACAAACTGCATCTCCCTAGCATTTTTGGTTCCAGAGTTATTAAAGTTTTTAATTGTCCGGCCTATTTTTTCAATGACCCCCTTATTGTTGGTTGGAACCCTGACTGCGCCGTGTCTTTGTATACACTGTATACACGCACAGTGTACGTCATTTCTAATGGGTGCGTGCTCGCGCCGTCGCATCTGGCCCCGCCTTAAAAATCGTCAGAGCTTTAAGTTTGGTACGAGAGGAAAGCCCTTGAACATGGCAATCCTGTGGTGGTAACATTTTGAAGGTTGAGCAGGATACTGGGATCGAAATTACCCGTTGTACATTTTGTTTTTCTCTCCGACAGCTCTGTGCGCAAAACTCCCATAGTGGAGGCTGTTGAAATCGTTTCTGAGCAAACCCGCCTACTTGAGCTTTTTCCTATCAAGAAGTGTGCAAGTCGCCCTAAACCTTTAAAAAATGGACGCAGGAGTATGCCAGCATGACTAAGGTACAAACTGCATCTCCCTAGCATTTTTGGTTCCAGAGTTATTCCAGAGCGTAGCTGAAAGTTTTTAATTGTCCGGCCTATTTTTTTCAATGACCCCCTTATTGTTGGTTGGAACCCTGACTGCGCCGTGTCTTTGTATACGCTGTATACACGCACAGTGTACGTCAATTTCTAAAGGGTGCCTGCCCGCGCCGTCGCATCTGGCCCCGCCTTATAAATCGTCAGAGCTTTAAGTTTGGTACGAGAGGAAAGCCCTTGAACATGGCAATCCTGTGGTGGTAACATTTTGAAGATTGAGCAGGATACTGTGATCGAAATTACCCGTTGTACATTTTGTTTTTCTCTCCGACAGCTCTGTGCGCAAAACTCCCACAGTGGAGGCTGTTGAAATCGTTTCTGAGCAACCCCGCCTACTTGAGCTTTTTCCTATCAAGAAGTGTGCAAGTCGCCCTAAACCTATAAAAAATGGACGCAGGAATATGCCAGCATGACTAAGGTACAAACTGCATCTCCCTAGCATTTTTGGTTCCAGAGTTATTCCAGAGCGTAGCTGAAAGTTTTTAATTGTCCGGCCTAGTTTTTTTCAATGACCCCCTTATTGTTGGTTGGAACCCTGACTGCGCCGTGTCTTTGTATACGCTGTATACACGCACAGTGTACGTCAATTTCTAAAGGGTGCCTGCCCGCGCCGTCGCATCTGGCCCCGCCTTATAAATCGTCAGAGCTTTAAGTTTGGTACGAGAGGAAAGCCCTTGAATATGGCAATCCTGTGGTGGTAAAATTTTGAAGATTGAGCAGGATACTGTGATCGAAATTACCCGTTGTACATTTTGTTTTTCTCTCCGACAGCTCTGTGCGCAAAACTCCCATAGTGGAGGCTGTTGAAATCGTTTCTGGGCAACCCCGCCAACTTGAGCTTTTTCCTATCAAGAAATGTGCAAGTCGCCCTAAACCTTTAACAAATGGACGAAGGAATATGCCAGCATGACTAAGGTACAAACTGCATCTCCCTAGCATTTTTGGTTCCAGAGTTATTCCAGAGCGTAGCTGAAAGTTTTTAATTGTCCGGCCTATTTTTTCAATGACCCCCTTATTGTTGGTTGGAACCCTGACTGCGCCGTGTCTTTGTATACGCTGTATACACGCACAGTGTACGTAAATTTTAAATGGGTGCGTGCTCGCGCCGTCGCATCTGGCCCCGCCTTAAAAATCGTCAGAGCTTTAAGTTTGGTACGAGAGGAAAGCCCTTGAACATGGCAATCCTGTGGTGGTAACATTTTGAAGGTTGAGCAGGATACTGGGATCGAAATTACCCGTTGTACATTTTGTTTTTCTCTCCGACAGCTCTGTGCGCAAAACTCCCATAGTGGAGGCTGTTGAAATCGTTTCTGAGCAAACCCGCCTACTTGAGCTTTTTCCTATCAAGAAGTGTGCAAGTCGCCCTAAACCTTTAAAAAATGGACGCAGGAGTATGCCAGCATGACTAAGGTACAAACTGCATCTCCCTAGCATTTTTGGTTCCAGAGTTATTCCAGAGCGTAGCTGAAAGTTTTTAATTGTCCGGCCTATTTTTTTCAATGACCCCCTTATTGTTGGTTGGAACCCTGACTGCGCCGTGTCTTTGTATACGCTGTATACACGCACAGTGTACGTCAATTTCTAAAGGGTGCCTGCCCGCGCCGTCGCATCTGGCCCCGCCTTATAAATCGTCAGAGCTTTAAGTTTGGTACGAGCGGAAAGCCCTTGAACATGGCAATCCTGTGGTGGTAACATTTTGAAGATTGAGCAGGATACTGGGATCGAAATTACCCGTTGTACATTTTGTTTTTCTCTCCGACAGCTCTGTGCGCAAAACTCCCACAGTGGAGGCTGTTGAAATCGTTTCTGAGCAACCCCGCCTACTTGAGCTTTTTCCTATCAAGAAGTGTGCAAGTCGCCCTAAACCTATAAAAAATGGACGCAGGAATATGCAGCATGACTAAGGTACAAACTGCATCTCCCTAGCATTTTTGGTTCCAGAGTTATTCCAGAGCGTAGCTGAAAGTTTTTAATTGTCCGGCCTAGTTTTTTTCAATGACCCCCTTATTGTTGGTTGGAACCCTGACTGCGCCGTGTCTTTGTATACGCTGTATACACGCACAGTGTACGTCAATTTCTAAAGGGTGCCTGCCCGCGCCGTCGCATCTGGCCCCGCCTTATAAATCGTCAGAGCTTTAAGTTTGGTACGAGAGGAAAGCCCTTGAATATGGCAATCCTGTGGTGGTAAAATTTTGAAGATTGAGCAGGATACTGTGATCGAAATTACCCGTTGTACATTTTGTTTTTCTCTCCGACAGCTCTGTGCGCAAAACTCCCATAGTGGAGGCTGTTGAAATCGTTTCTGAGCAACCCCGCCTACTTGAGCTTTTTCCTATCAAGAAATGTGCAAGTCGCCCTAAACCTTTAACAAATGGACGAAGGAATATGCCAGCATGACTAAGGTACAAACTGCATCTCCCTAGCATTTTTGGTTCCAGAGTTATTCCAGAGCGTAGCTGAAAGTTTTTAATTGTCCGGCCTATTTTTTCAATGACCCCCTTATTGTTGGTTGGAACCCTGACTGCGCCGTGTCTTTGTATACGCTGTATACACGCACAGTGTACGTAAATTTTAAATGGGTGCCTGCTCGCGCCGTCGCATCTGGCCCCGCCTTAAAAATCGTCAGAGCTTTAAGTTTGGTACGAGAGGAAAGCCCCTGTAACATGGCAATCCTGTGGTGGTAAAATTTGGAAGATTGAGCAGGATAATGGGATCGAAATTACCCGTTGTACATTTTGTTTTTCTCTCCGACAGCTCTGTGCGCAAAACTCCCATAGTGGAGGCTGTTGAAATCGTTTCTGAGCAACCCCGCCTACTTGAGCTTTTTCCTATCAAGAAGTGTGCAAGTCGCCCTAAACCTTTAACAAATGGACGAAGGAATATGCCAGCATGACTAAGGTACAAACTGCATCTCCCTAGCATTTTTGGTTCCAGAGTTATTCCAGAGCGTAGCTGAAAGTTTTTAATTTTCCGGCCTATTTTTTCAGTGACCCCCTTATTTTTGGTTGGCCCCCGACTGCGGCGTGTCTTTGTATACGCTGTATACACGCACAGTGTACGTCAATTTCTAATGGGTGCCTGCTCGCGCCGTCGCATCTGGCCCCGCCTTAAAAATCGTCAGAGCTTTAAGTTTGGTACGAGAGGAAAGCCCTTGAACATGGCAATCCTGTGGTGGTAACATTTTGAAGGTTGAGCAGGATACTGGGATCGAAATTACCCGTTGTACATTTTGTTTTTCTCTCCGACAGCTCTGTGCGCAAAACTCCCATAGTGGAGGCTGTTGAAATCGTTTCTGAGCAAACCCACCTACTTGAGCTTTTTCCTATCAAGAAGTGTGCAAGTCGCCCTAAACCTTTAAAAAATGGACGCAGGAGTATGCCAGCATGACTAAGGTACAAACTGCATCTCCCTAGCATTTTTGGTTCCAGAGTTATTCCAGAGCGTAGCTGAAAGTTTTTAATTGTCCGGCCTATTTTTTTCAATGACCCCCTTATTGTTGGTTGGAACCCTGACTGCGCCGTGTCTTTGTATACGCTGTAGTGGAGGCTGTTGAAATCGTTTCTGGGCAACCCTGCCTACTTGAGCTTTTTCCTATCAAGAAGTGTGCAAGTCGCCCTCAACCTTTAAAAATGGACGCAGGAATATGCCAGCATGACTAAGGTACCAACTGCATCTCCCTAGCATTTTTGGTTACAGAGTTATTCCAGAGCGTAGCTGAAAGTTTTTAATTGTCCGGCCTATTTTTTTCAATGACCCCCCTTATTGTTGGTTGGAACCCTGACTGCTACTTGTCTTTGTATACGCTGTATACACGCACAGTGTACGTCAATTTCTAATGGGTGCCTGCCCGTGCCGTCGCATCTGGCCCCGCTTTAAAAATCGTCAGAGCTTTAAGTTTGGTACGAGAGGAGAGCCCTTGAACATGGCAATCCTGTGGTGGTAAAATTTTGAAGATTGAGCAGGATACTGGGATCGAAATTACCCGTTGTACATTTTGTTTTTCTTTCCGACAGCTCTGTGCGCAAAACTCCCATAGTGGAGGCTGTTGAAATCGTTTCTGAGCAACCCCGCCTACTTGAGCTTTTTCTTATCAAGAAGTGTGCAAGTCGCCTTAAACCTCTCAAAAATGGACGCAGGAATATGCCAGCATGACTAAGGTACAAACTGCATCTCCCTAGCATTTTTGATTCCAGAGTTATTCCAGAGCGTAGCTGAAAGTTTTTAATTGTCCGGCCCAGTTTTTCAATGACCCCCTTATTGTTGGTTGGAACCCTGACTGCGCCGTGTCTTTGTATACGCTGTATACACGCACAGTGTACGTCAATTTCTAATGGGTGCCTGCTCGCGCCGTCGCATCTGGCCCCGCCTTAAAAATCGTCAGAGCTTTAAGTTTGGTACGAGAGGAAAGCCCTTGAACATGGCTATCCTGTGGTGGTAAAATTTTGAAGATTGAGCAGGATACTGGGATCGAAATTACCCGTTGTACATTTTGTTTTTCTCTCCGACAGCTCTGTGCACAAAACACCCATAGTGGAGGCTGTTGAAATCGTTTCTGAGCAACCCCGCCTACTTGAGCTTTTTCCTATCAAGAAGTGTGCAAGTCGCCCTAAATCTTTAAAAAATGGACGCAGGAATATGCCAGCATGACTAAGGTACAAACTGCATCTCCCTAGCATTTTTGGTTCCAGAGTTATTAAAGTTTTTAATTGTCCGGCCTATTTTTTCAATGACCCCCTTATTGTTGGTTGGAACCCTGACTGCGCCGTGTCTTTGTATACACTGTATACACGCACAGTGTACGTCATTTCTAATGGGTGCGTGCTCGCGCCGTCGCATCTGGCCCCGCCTTAAAAATCGTCAGAGCTTTAAGTTTGGTACGAGAGGAAAGCCCTTGAACATGGCAATCCTGTGGTGGTAACATTTTGAAGGTTGAGCAGGATACTGGGATCGAAATTACCCGTTGTACATTTTGTTTTTCTCTCCGACAGCTCTGTGCGCAAAACTCCCATAGTGGAGGCTGTTGAAATCGTTTCTGAGCAAACCCGCCTACTTGAGCTTTTTCCTATCAAGAAGTGTGCAAGTCGCCCTAAACCTTTAAAAAATGGACGCAGGAGTATGCCAGCATGACTAAGGTACAAACTGCATCTCCCTAGCATTTTTGGTTCCAGAGTTATTCCAGAGCGTAGCTGAAAGTTTTTAATTGTCCGGCCTAGTTTTTTTCAATGACCCCCTTATTGTTGGTTGGAACCCTGACTGCGCCGTGTCTTTGTATACGCTGTATACACGCACAGTGTACGTCAATTTCTAAAGGGTGCCTGCCCGCGCCGTCGCATCTGGCCCCGCCTTATAAATCGTCAGAGCTTTAAGTTTGGTACGAGAGGAAAGCCCTTGAATATGGCAATCCTGTGGTGGTAAAATTTTGAAGATTGAGCAGGATAATGGGATCGAAATTACCCGTTGTACATTTTGTTTTTCTCTCCGACAGCTCTGTGCGCAAAACTCCCATAGTGGAGGCTGTTGAAATCGTTTCTGAGCAACCCCGCCTACTTGAGCTTTTTCCTATCAAGAAGTGTGCAAGTCGCCTTAAACCTCTCAAAAATGGACGCAGGAATATGCCAGCATGACTAAGGTACAAACTGCATCTCCCTAGCATTTTTGGTTCCAGAGTTATTCCAGAGCGTAGCTGAAAGTTTCTAATTGTCCGGCCTGTTTTTTCAATGACCCCCTTCTTGTTGGTTGGAACCCTGACTGCGCCGTGTCTTTGTATACGCTGTATACACGCACAGTGTACGTCAATTTCAAATCGGTGCCTGCCCGCGCCGTCGCATGTGGCCCCGCATTAAAAATCGTCAGAGCTTTAAGTTTGGTACGAGAGGAAAGCCCTTGAACATGGCAATCCTGTGGTGGTAAAATTTGGAAGATTGAGCAGGATAATGGGATCGAAATTACCCGTTGTACATTTTGTTTTTCTCTCCGACAGCTCTGTGCGCAAAACTCCCATAGTGGAGGCTGTTGAAATCGTTTCTGGGCAACCCTGCCTACTTGAGCTTTTTCCTATCAAGAAGTGTGCAAGTCGCCCTCAACCTTTAAAAATGGACGCAGGAATATGCCAGCATGACTAAGGTACAAACTGCATCTCCCTAGCATTTTTGATTCCAGAGTTATTCCAGAGCGTAGCTGAAAGTTTTTAATTGTCCGGCCCAGTTTTTCAATGACCCCCTTATTGTTGGTTGGAACCCTGACTGCGCCGTGTCTTTGTATACGCTGTATACACGCACAGTGTACGTCAATTTCAAATGGGTGTCTTCCCGCGCCGTCGCATGTGGCCCCGCCTTAAAAATCGTTAGAGCTTTAAGTTTGTTACGAGATAAAAGCCCTTGAACATGGCAATCCTGTGGTGGTAAAATTTTGAAGATTGAGCAGGATACTGGGATCGAAATTACCCGTTGTACATTTTGTTTTTCTCTCCGACAGCTCTGTGCGCAAAACTCCCATAGTGGAGGCTGTTGAAATCGTTTCTGGGCAACCCTGCCTACTTGAGCTTATTCCTATCAAGAAGTGTGCAAGTCGCCCTAAACCTTTAAATATGGACGCAGGAATATGCCCGCATGACTAAGGTACAAACTGCATCTCTCTAGCATTTTTGGTTCCAGAGTTATTCCAGAGCGTAGCTGAAAGTTTCTAATTGTCCGGCCTGTTTTTTCAATGACCCCCTTCTTGTTGGTTGGAACCCTGACTGCGCCGTGTCTTTGTATACGCTGTATACACGCACAGTGTACGTCAATTTCAAATGGGTGCCTGCCCGCGCCGTCGCATGTGGCCCCGCAATAAAAATCGTCAGAGCTTTACGTTTGGTACGAGAGGAAAGCCCTTGAACATGGCAATCCTGTGGTGGTGAAGTTTTGAAGATTGAGCAGGATACTGGGATCGAAATTACCCGTTGTACATTTTGTTTTTCTCTCCGACAGCTCTGTGCGCAAAACTCCCATAGTGGAGGCTGTTGAAATCGTTTCTGGGCAACCCTGCCTACTTGAGCTTTTTCCTATCAAGAAGTGTGCAAGTCGCCCTCAACCTTTAAAAATGGACGCAGGAATATGCCAGCATGACTAAGGTACCAACTGCATCTCCCTAGCATTTTTGGTTACAGAGTTATTCCAGAGCGTAGCTGAAAGTTTTTAATTGTCCGGCCTATTTTTTTCAATGACCCCCCTTATTGTTGGTTGGAACCCTGACTGCTACTTGTCTTTGTATACGCTGTATACACGCACAGTGTACGTCAATTTCTAATGGGTGCCTGCCCGTGCCGTCGCATCTGGCCCCGCTTTAAAAATCGTCAGAGCTTTAAGTTTGGTACGAGAGGAGAGCCCTTGAACATGGCAATCCTGTGGTGGTAAAATTTTGAAGATTGAGCAGGATACTGGGATCGAAATTACCCGTTGTACATTTTGTTTTTCTCTCCGACAGCTCTGTGCGCAAAACTCCCATAGTGGAGGCTGTTGAAATCGTTTCTGAGCAACCCCGCCTACTTGAGCTTTTTCTTATCAAGAAGTGTGCAAGTCGCCTTAAACCTCTCAAAAATGGACGCAGGAATATGCCAGCATGACTAAGGTACAAACTGCATCTCCCTAGCATTTTTGATTCCAGAGTTATTCCAGAGCGTAGCTGAAAGTTTTTAATTGTCCGGCCCAGTTTTTCAATGACCCCCTTATTGTTGGTTGGAACCCTGACTGCGCCGTGTCTTTGTATACGCTGTATACACGCACAGTGTACGTCAATTTCTAATGGGTGCCTGCTCGCGCCGTCGCATCTGGCCCCGCCTTAAAAATCGTCAGAGCTTTAAGTTTGGTACGAGAGGAGAGCCCTTGAACATGGCAATCCTGTGGTGGTAAAATTTTGAAGATTGAGCAGGATACTGGGATCGAAATTACCCGTTGTACATTTTGTTTTTCTCTCCGACAGCTCTGTGCACAAAACACCCATAGTGGAGGCTGTTGAAATCGTTTATGAGCAACCCCGCCTCCTTGAGCTTTTTCCTATCAAGAAGTGTGCAAGTCGCCCTAAACCTTTAATAAATGGACGCAGGAATATATGCCAGCATGACGAAGGTACAAACTGCATCTCCCTAGCATTTTTGGTTCCAGAGTTATTAAAGTTTTTAATTGTCCGGCCTATTTTTTCAATGACCCCCTTATTGTTGGTTGGAACCCTGACTGCGCCGTGTCTTTGTATACGCTGTATACACGCACAGTGTACGTCATTTCTAATGGGTGCGTGCTCGCGCCGTCGCATCTGGCCCCGCCTTAAAAATCGTCAGAGCTTTAAGTTTGGTACGAGAGGAAAGCCCTTGAACATGGCAATCCTGTGGTGGTAACATTTTGAAGGTTGAGCAGGATACTGGGATCGAAATTACCCGTTGTACATTTTGTTTTTCTCTCCGACAGCTCTGTGCGCAAAACTCCCATAGTGGAGGCTGTTGAAATCGTTTCTGAGCAAACCCACCTACTTGAGCTTTTTCCTATCAAGAAGTGTGCAAGTCGCCCTAAACCTTTAAAAAATGGACGCAGGAGTATGCCAGCATGACTAAGGTACAAACTGCATCTCCCTAGCATTTTTGGTTCCAGAGTTATTCCAGAGCGTAGCTGAAAGTTTTTAATTGTCCGGCCTATTTTTTTCAATGACCCCCTTATTGTTGGTTGGAACCCTGACTGCGCCGTGTCTTTGTATACGCTGTAGTGGAGGCTGTTGAAATCGTTTCTGGGCAACCCTGCCTACTTGAGCTTTTTCCTATCAAGAAGTGTGCAAGTCGCCCTCAACCTTTAAAAATGGACGCAGGAATATGCCAGCATGACTAAGGTACCAACTGCATCTCCCTAGCATTTTTGGTTACAGAGTTATTCCAGAGCGTAGCTGAAAGTTTTTAATTGTCCGGCCTATTTTTTTCAATGACCCCCCTTATTGTTGGTTGGAACCCTGACTGCTACTTGTCTTTGTATACGCTGTATACACGCACAGTGTACGTCAATTTCTAATGGGTGCCTGCCCGTGCCGTCGCATCTGGCCCCGCTTTAAAAATCGTCAGAGCTTTAAGTTTGGTACGAGAGGAGAGCCCTTGAACATGGCAATCCTGTGGTGGTAAAATTTTGAAGATTGAGCAGGATACTGGATCGAAATTACCCGTTGTACATTTTGTTTTTCTCTCCGACAGCTCTGTGCGCAAAACTCCCATAGTGGAGGCTGTTGAAATCGTTTCTGAGCAACCCCGCCTACTTGAGCTTTTTCTTATCAAGAAGTGTGCAAGTCGCCTTAAACCTCTCAAAAATGGACGCAGGAATATGCCAGCATGACTAAGGTACAAACTGCATCTCCCTAGCATTTTTGATTCCAGAGTTATTCCAGAGCGTAGCTGAAAGTTTTTAATTGTCCGGCCCAGTTTTTCAATGACCCCCTTATTGTTGGTTGGAACCCTGACTGCGCCGTGTCTTTGTATACGCTGTATACACGCACAGTGTACGTCAATTTCTAATGGGTGCCTGCTCGCGCCGTCGCATCTGGCCCCGCCTTAAAAATCGTCAGAGCTTTAAGTTTGGTACGAGAGGAAAGCCCTTGAACATGGCTATCCTGTGGTGGTAAAATTTTGAAGATTGAGCAGGATACTGGGATCGAAATTACCCGTTGTACATTTTGTTTTTCTCTCCGACAGCTCTGTGCACAAAACACCCATAGTGGAGGCTGTTGAAATCGTTTCTGAGCAACCCCGCCTACTTGAGCTTTTTCCTATCAAGAAGTGTGCAAGTCGCCCTAAATCTTTAACAAATGGACGCAGGAATATGCCAGCATGACTAAGGTACAAACTGCATCTCCCTAGCATTTTTGGTTCCAGAGTTATTAAAGTTTTTAATTGTCCGGCCTATTTTTTCAATGACCCCCTTATTGTTGGTTGGAACCCTGACTGCGCCGTGTCTTTGTATACACTGTATACACGCACAGTGTACGTCATTTCTAATGGGTGCGTGCTCGCGCCGTCGCATCTGGCCCCGCCTTAAAAATCGTCAGAGCTTTAAGTTTGGTACGAGAGGAAAGCCCTTGAACATGGCAATCCTGTGGTGGTAACATTTTGAAGGTTGAGCAGGATACTGGGATCGAAATTACCCGTTGTACATTTTGTTTTTCTCTCCGACAGCTCTGTGCGCAAAACTCCCATAGTGGAGGCTGTTGAAATCGTTTCTGAGCAAACCCGCCTACTTGAGCTTTTTCCTATCAAGAAGTGTGCAAGTCGCCCTAAACCTTTAAAAAATGGACGCAGGAGTATGCCAGCATGACTAAGGTACAAACTGCATCTCCCTAGCATTTTTGGTTCCAGAGTTATTCCAGAGCGTAGCTGAAAGTTTTTAATTGTCCGGCCTAGTTTTTTTCAATGACCCCCTTATTGTTGGTTGGAACCCTGACTGCGCCGTGTCTTTGTATACGCTGTATACACGCACAGTGTACGTCAATTTCTAAAGGGTGCCTGCCCGCGCCGTCGCATCTGGCCCCGCCTTATAAATCGTCAGAGCTTTAAGTTTGGTACGAGAGGAAAGCCCTTGAATATGGCAATCCTGTGGTGGTAAAATTTTGAAGATTGAGCAGGATAATGGGATCGAAATTACCCGTTGTACATTTTGTTTTTCTCTCCGACAGCTCTGTGCGCAAAACTCCCATAGTGGAGGCTGTTGAAATCGTTTCTGAGCAACCCCGGCTACTTGAGCTTTTTCCTATCAAGAAGTGTGCAAGTCGCCCTAAACCTTTAACAAATGGACGAAGGAATATGCCAGCATGACTAAGGTACAAACTGCATCTCCCTAGCATTTTTGGTTCCAGAGTTATTCCAG
Organism: Asterias amurensis; assembly: GCF_032118995.1. Lineage (NCBI taxonomy): Eukaryota > Metazoa > Echinodermata > Asteroidea > Forcipulatida > Asteriidae > Asterias > Asterias amurensis. The sequence continues at coordinate 7,945,039 of NC_092659.1, read as the reverse complement.
AGCGTAGCTGAAAGTTTTTAATTGTCCGGCCAATTTTTTCAATGACCCCCTTATTGTTGGTTGGAACCCTGACTGCGCCGTGTCTTTGTATACACTGTATACACGCACAGTGTACGTTAACTTCAAATGGGTGCCTGCTCGCGCCGTCGCATCTGGCCCCGCCTTAAAAATCGTCAGAGCTTTAAGTTTGGTACGAGAGGAAAGCACTTGAACATGGCAATCCTGTGGTGGTAAAATCTTTAAGATTGCGCAGGATACTGGGATCGAAATTACCCGTTGTACATTTTGTTTTTCTCTCCGACAGCTCTGTGCGCAAAACTCCCGTAGTGGAGGCTGTTGAAATCGTTTCTGAGTAACCCCGCCTACTTGAGCTTTTTCCTATCAAGAAGTGTGCTAGTCGCCCTAAACCTTTAACAAATGGACGAAGGAATATGCCAGCATGACTAAGGTACCAACTGCATCTCCCTAGCATTTTTGGTTCCAGAGTTATTCCAGAGCGTAGCTGAAAGTTTTTAATTGTCCGGCCTATTTTTTTCAATGACCCCCCTTATTGTTGGTTGGAACCCTGACTGCTACTTGTCTTTGTATACGCTGTATACACGCACAGTGTACGTCAATTTCTAATGGGTGCCTGCCCGTGCCGTCGCATCTGGCCCCGCTTTAAAAATCGTCAGAGCTTTAAGTTTGGTACGAGAGGAGAGCCCTTGAGCATGGCAATCCTGTGGTGGTAAAATTTTGAAGATTGAGCAGGATACTGGGATCGAAATTACCCGTTGTACATTTTGTTTTTCTCTCCGACAGCTCTGTGCACAAAACACCCATAGTGGAGGCTGTTGAAATCGTTTCTGAGCAACCCCGCCTACTTGAGCTTTTTCCTATCAAGAAGTGTGCAAGTCGCCCTAAATCTTTAAAAAATGGACGCAGGAATATGCCAGCATGACTAAGGTACAAACTGCATCTCCCTAGCATTTTTGGTTCCAGAGTTATTCCAGAGCGTAGCTGAAAGTTTTTAATTGTCCGGCCTATTTTTTCAATGACCCCCCCTTATTGTTGGTTGGAACCCTGACTGCGCCGTGTCTTTGTTTACGCTGTATACACGCACAGTGTACGTCAACTTCTAATGGGTGCCTGCTCGCGCCGTCGCATCTGGCCCCGCCCTAAAAATCTTCAGAGCTTTAAGTTTGGTGCGAGAGGAAAGCCCTTGAACATGGCAATCCTGTGGTGGTAACATTTTGAAGATCGAGCAGGATACTGGGATCGAAATTACCCGTTGTACATTTTGTTTTTCTCTCCGACAGCTCTATGCGCAAAACTCCCATAGTGGAGGCTGTTGAAATCGTTTATGAGCAACCCCGCCTCCTTGAGCTTTTTCCTATCAAGAAGTGTGCAAGTCGCCCTAAACCTTTAATAAATGGACGCAGGAATATATGCCAGCATGACGAAGGTACAAACTGCATCTCCCTAGCATTTTTGGTTCCAGAGTTATTAAAGTTTTTAATTGTCCGGCCTATTTTTTCAATGACCCCCTTATTGTTGGTTGGAACCCTGACTGCGCCGTGTCTTTGTATACACTGTATACACGCACAGTGTACGTCATTTCTAATGGGTGCGTGCTCGCGCCGTCGCATCTGGCCCCGCCTTAAAAATCGTCAGAGCTTTAAGTTTGGTACGAGAGGAAAGCCCTTGAACATGGCAATCCTGTGGTGGTAACATTTTGAAGGTTGAGCAGGATACTGGGATCGAAATTACCCGTTGTACATTTTGTTTTTCTCTCCGACAGCTCTGTGCGCAAAACTCCCATAGTGGAGGCTGTTGAAATCGTTTCTGAGCAAACCCACCTACTTGAGCTTTTTCCTATCAAGAAGTGTGCAAGTCGCCCTAAACCTTTAAAAAATGGACGCAGGAGTATGCCAGCATGACTAAGGTACAAACTGCATCTCCCTAGCATTTTTGGTTCCAGAGTTATTCCAGAGCGTAGCTGAAAGTTTTTAATTGTCCGGCCTATTTTTTTCAATGACCCCCTTATTGTTGGTTGGAACCCTGACTGCGCCGTGTCTTTGTATACGCTGTAGTGGAGGCTGTTGAAATCGTTTCTGGGCAACCCTGCCTACTTGAGCTTTTTCCTATCAAGAAGTGTGCAAGTCGCCCTCAACCTTTAAAAATGGACGCAGGAATATGCCAGCATGACTAAGGTACCAACTGCATCTCCCTAGCATTTTTGGTTACAGAGTTATTCCAGAGCGTAGCTGAAAGTTTTTAATTGTCCGGCCTATTTTTTTCAATGACCCCCCTTATTGTTGGTTGGAACCCTGACTGCTACTTGTCTTTGTATACGCTGTATACACGCACAGTGTACGTCAATTTCTAATGGGTGCCTGCCCGTGCCGTCGCATCTGGCCCCGCTTTAAAAATCGTCAGAGCTTTAAGTTTGGTACGAGAGGAGAGCCCTTGAACATGGCAATCCTGTGGTGGTAAAATTTTGAAGATTGAGCAGGATACTGGGATCGAAATTACCCGTTGTACATTTTGTTTTTCTCTCCGACAGCTCTGTGCGCAAAACTCCCATAGTGGAGGCTGTTGAAATCGTTTCTGAGCAACCCCGCCTACTTGAGCTTTTTCTTATCAAGAAGTGTGCAAGTCGCCTTAAACCTCTCAAAAATGGACGCAGGAATATGCCAGCATGACTAAGGTACAAACTGCATCTCCCTAGCATTTTTGATTCCAGAGTTATTCCAGAGCGTAGCTGAAAGTTTTTAATTGTCCGGCCCAGTTTTTCAATGACCCCCTTATTGTTGGTTGGAACCCTGACTGCGCCGTGTCTTTGTATACGCTGTATACACGCACAGTGTACGTCAATTTCTAATGGGTGCCTGCTCGCGCCGTCGCATCTGGCCCCGCCTTAAAAATCGTCAGAGCTTTAAGTTTGGTACGAGAGGAAAGCCCTTGAACATGGCTATCCTGTGGTGGTAAAATTTTGAAGATTGAGCAGGATACTGGGATCGAAATTACCCGTTGTACATTTTGTTTTTCTCTCCGACAGCTCTGTGCACAAAACACCCATAGTGGAGGCTGTTGAAATCGTTTCTGAGCAACCCCGCCTACTTGAGCTTTTTCCTATCAAGAAGTGTGCAAGTCGCCCTAAATCTTTAAAAAATGGACGCAGGAATATGCCAGCATGACTAAGGTACAAACTGCATCTCCCTAGCATTTTTGGTTCCAGAGTTATTAAAGTTTTTAATTGTCCGGCCTATTTTTTCAATGACCCCCTTATTGTTGGTTGGAACCCTGACTGCGCCGTGTCTTTGTATACACTGTATACACGCACAGTGTACGTCATTTCTAATGGGTGCGTGCTCGCGCCGTCGCATCTGGCCCCGCCTTAAAAATCGTCAGAGCTTTAAGTTTGGTACGAGAGGAAAGCCCTTGAACATGGCAATCCTGTGGTGGTAACATTTTGAAGGTTGAGCAGGATACTGGGATCGAAATTACCCGTTGTACATTTTGTTTTTCTCTCCGACAGCTCTGTGCGCAAAACTCCCATAGTGGAGGCTGTTGAAATCGTTTCTGAGCAAACCCGCCTACTTGAGCTTTTTCCTATCAAGAAGTGTGCAAGTCGCCCTAAACCTTTAAAAAATGGACGCAGGAGTATGCCAGCATGACTAAGGTACAAACTGCATCTCCCTAGCATTTTTGGTTCCAGAGTTATTCCAGAGCGTAGCTGAAAGTTTTTAATTGTCCGGCCTAGTTTTTTTCAATGACCCCCTTATTGTTGGTTGGAACCCTGACTGCGCCGTGTCTTTGTATACGCTGTATACACGCACAGTGTACGTCAATTTCTAAAGGGTGCCTGCCCGCGCCGTCGCATCTGGCCCCGCCTTATAAATCGTCAGAGCTTTAAGTTTGGTACGAGAGGAAAGCCCTTGAATATGGCAATCCTGTGGTGGTAAAATTTTGAAGATTGAGCAGGATAATGGGATCGAAATTACCCGTTGTACATTTTGTTTTTCTCTCCGACAGCTCTGTGCGCAAAACTCCCATAGTGGAGGCTGTTGAAATCGTTTCTGAGCAACCCCGCCTACTTGAGCTTTTTCCTATCAAGAAGTGTGCAAGTCGCCCTAAACCTTTAACAAATGGACGAAGGAATATGCCAGCATGACTAAGGTACAAACTGCATCTCCCTAGCATTTTTGGTTCCAGAGTTATTCCAGAGCGTAGCTGAAAGTTTTTAATTGTCCGGCCAATTTTTTCAATGACCCCCTTATTGTTGGTTGGAACCCTGACTGCGCCGTGTCTTTGTATACACTGTATACACGCACAGTGTACGTTAACTTCAAATGGGTGCCTGCTCGCGCCGTCGCATCTGGCCCCGCCTTAAAAATCGTCAGAGCTTTAAGTTTGGTACGAGAGGAAAGCACTTGAACATGGCAATCCTGTGGTGGTAAAATCTTTAAGATTGCGCAGGATACTGGGATCGAAATTACCCGTTGTACATTTTGTTTTTCTCTCCGACAGCTCTGTGCGCAAAACTCCCGTAGTGGAGGCTGTTGAAATCGTTTCTGAGTAACCCCGCCTACTTGAGCTTTTTCCTATCAAGAAGTGTGCAAGTCGCCCTAAACCTTTAACAAATGGACGAAGGAATATGCCAGCATGACTAAGATACAAACTGCATCTCCCTAGCATTTTTGGTTCCAGAGTTATTCCAGAGCGTAGATGAAAGTTTTTAATTTTCCGGCCTATTTTTTGAATGACCCCCTTATTGTTGGTTGGAACCCTGACTGCGCCGTGTCTTTGTATACGCTGTATACACGCACAGTGTACGTTAACTTCAAATGGGTGCCTGCTCGCGCCGTCGCATCTGGCCCCGCCTTAAAAATCTTCAGAGCTTTAAGTTTGGTACGAGAGGAAAGCCCTTGAACATGGCATTCCTGTGGTGGTAAAATCTTTAAGATTGCGCAGGATACTGGGATCTAAATTACCCGTTGTACATTTTGTTTTTCTCTCCGACAGCTCTGTGCGCAAAACTCCCATAGTGGAGGCTGTTGAAATCGTTTCTGAGCAACCCCGCCTACTTGAGCTTTTTTCTATCAAGAAGTGTGCAAGTCACCCTAAACCGTTAAAAAATGGACGCAGGAATATGCCAGCATGACTAAGGTACAAACTGCATCTCCCTAGCATTTTTGGTTCCAGAGTTATTCCAGAGCGTAGCTGAAAGTTTTTAATTTTCCGGCCTATTTTTTCAGTGACCCCCTTATTTTTGGTTGGCCCCCGACTGCGGCGTGTCTTTGTATACGCTGTATACACGCACAGTGTACGTCAATTTCTAATGGGTGCCTGCTCGCGCCGTCGCATCTGGCCCCGCCTTAAAAATCGTCAGAGCTTTAAGTTTGGTACGAGAGGAAAGCTCTTGAACATGGCAATCCCGTGGTGGTAAAATCTTTAAGATTGAGCAGGATACTGGAATCGAAATTACCCGTTGTACATTTTGTTTTTCTCTCCGACAGCTCTGTGCGCAAAACTCCCATAGTGGAGGCTGTTGAAATCGTTTCTGAGCAACCCCGCCTACTTGAGCTTTTTTTTATCAAGAAGGGTGCAAGTCGCCCTAAACCTTTAAAAAATGGACGCAGGAATATGCCAGCATGACTAAGGTACAAACTGCATCTCCCTAGCATGTTTGGTTCCAGAGTTATTCCAGAGCGTAGCTGAAAGTTTTTAATTGTCCGGCCCAGTTTTTCAATGACCCCCTTATTGTTGGTTGGAACCCTGACTGCGCCGTGTCTTTTTATACGCTGTATACATGCACAGTGTACGTAAATTTTAAATGGGTGCCTGCTCGCGCCGTAGCATCTGGCCCCGCCTTAAAAATCGTCAGAGCTTTAAGTTTGGTACGAGAGGATAGCCCTTGAACATGGCAATCCTGTGGTGGTAAAATTTGGAAGATTGAGCAGGATACTGGGATCGAAATTACCCGTTGTACATTTTGTTTTTCTCTCCGACAGCTCTGTGCGCAAAACTCCCATAGAGGAGGCTGTTGAAATCGTTTCTAAGCAACCCCGCCTACTTGAGCTTTTTCCTATCAAGAAGTGTGCAAGTCGCCCTAAACCTTTAACAAATGGACGAAGGAATATACCAGCATGACTAAGGTACAAACTGCATCTCCCTAGCATTTTTGGTTCCAGAGTTATTCCAGAGCGTAGCTGAAAGTTTTTAATTGTCCGGCCTATTTTTTGAATGACCCCCTTATTGTTGGTTGGAACCCTGACTGCGCCGTGTCTTTGTATACGCTGTATACACGCACAGTGTACGTTAACTTCAAATGGGTGCCTGCTCGCGCCGTCGCATCTGGCACCGCCTTAAAAATCGTCAGAGCTTTAAGTTTGGTACAAGAGGAAAGCCCTTGAATATGGCAATCCTGTAGTGATAAAATTTTGAAGATTGAGCAGGATACTGGGATCGAAATTACCCGTTGTACATTTTGTTTGTTTCTCCGACAGCTCTGTGCGCAAAACTCCCGTAGTGGAGGCTGTTGAAATTGTTTCTGAGCAACCCCGCCTACTTGAGCTTTTTCCTATCAAGAAAAGTGCAAGTCGCCCTAAACCTTTAAAAAATGGACGCAGGAATATGCCAGCATGACTAAGGTACAAACTGCATCTCCCTAGCATTTTTGGTTCCAGAGTTATTCCAGAGCGTAGCTGAAAGTTTTTAATTGTCCGGCCTATTTTTTCAATGACCCCCTTATTGTTGGTTGGAACCCTGACTGCGCCGTGTCTTTGTATACGCTGTACACACGCACAGTGTACGTCAATTTCTAATGGGTGCCTGCTCGCGCCGTCGCATCTGGCCCCGCCTTAAAATCGTCAGAGCTTCAAGTTTGGTACGAGAGGAAAGCCCTTGAACATGGCAATCCTGTGGTGGTAAAATTGAGAAGATTGAGCAGGATACTGGGATCGAAATTACCCGTGTGGTACATTTTGTTTTTCTCTCCGACAGCTCTGTGCGCAAAACTCCCATAGTGGAGGCTGTTGAAATCGTTTCTGAGCAACCCCGCCTACTTGAGCTTTTTCCTATCAAGAAGTGTGCAAGTCGCCCTAAACCTTTAAAAAATGGACGCAGGAATATGCCAGCATGACTAAGGTACAAACTGCATCTCCCTAGCATTTTTGGTTCCAGAGTTATTCCAGAGCGTAGCTGAAAGTTTTTAGTTGTCCGGCCTTTTTATTCAATGACCCCCTTATTGTTGGTTGGAACCCTGACTGCGCTGTGTCTTTGTATACGCTGTATACGCGCACAGTGTACGTCAATTTCTAATGGGTGCCTGCTCGCGCCGTCGCATCTGGCCCCGCCTTAAAAATCGTCAGAGCTTTATGTTTGGTACGAGAGGAAAGCCCGTGAACATGGCAATCCTGTGGTCGTAAAATTTTGAAGATTGAGCAGGATACTGGGATCGAAATTACCCGTTGTACATTTTGTTTTTTCTCTCCGACAGCTCTGTGCGCAAAACTCCCATAGTGGAGGCTGTTGCATCGTTTCTGAGCAACCCCGCCTACTTGAGTTTTTTCCTATCAAGAAGTGTGCAAGTCGCCCTAAACCTTAAAAAAAATGGACGCAGGAATATGCCAGCATGACTAAGGTACAAACTGCATCTCCCTAGCATTTTTGGTTCCAGAGTTATTCCAGAGCGTAGCTGAAAGTTTTTAGTTGTCCGGCCTATTTTTTCAATGACCCCCTTATTGTTGGTTGGAACCCTGACTGCGCCGTGTCTTTGTATACGCTGTATACACGCACAGTGTACGTCCATTTCTAATGGGTGCCTGCTCGCGCCGTCGCATCTGGCCCCGCCTTAAAAATCGTCAGAGCTTTAAGTTTGGTACGAGAGGAAAGCCCTTGAACATGGCAACCTGTGGTGGTAAAATTTTGAAGATTGAGCAGGATACTGGGATCGGAATTACCCGTTGTACATTTTGTTTTTCTCTCCGACAGCTCTGTGCGCAAAACTCCCATAGTGGAGGCTGTTGAAATCGTTTCTGAGCAACCCCGCCTACTTGAGCTTTTTCCCATCACCGATGTGTTGGCATTGTATACTCTCGGTAGTCTAGTAAAGACACTGCTCTAGAATTTCAGCCAAATTTAAACAGTATTAAGTTTCCGTTATGATTATGGCTGATCCCGGGCAATTTTTGCTAAGCAAAGGAGTTTTGTCAATCATGATTTTTCTGCTGCTCAGCTCTATGATATTGGCCCCAGGAGTGACAACATATCGAATACTAACTTTGACAGACCCCCCAGAATCAATGGTCTACAGCTGCTGAAAAAGTGTTGGATTACATCTTTTAACACGCGTGGCTTATGCGTTTTTATCGATAATAATTATGTATAAGACTTGAGTAAATTTGATACTGAAATTGATAGAGAACGATACTTTCGACTTGCCGTCTTTTTTTTTAGTGACTCCATCAGAGTCTTACCTCTCATTAATACTAGATAGCCTACACTTTAGTTTGCACTTGCAACCGTCACGAGTCAGTTACATTAAAGGCAGTGGACACTATTGGTAACTGTCAAAGACTAGCCTTCACAGTTTGTGTATCTCAACATATGCATAAAATAACAAACCTGTGAAAATTACTTGAGCTCAATCGGTCACCGAAAAGAAAAAAACACCCCAGTCACACGAAGTTGTGTGCATTTAGATGGTTGTTTTCGAGACCTTAAGTTCTAAAATGCGAGGTCTCAAAATCTAAGTCGTGAAAATTACTTCTTTCTCGAAAACTATGGCACTTCAGAGGGAGCTGTTCCTCATAATGTTTTATACCATCAATCTCTCCCCATTACTCGCCACCAAGTAAGGTTTTATGCTAATGATTATTTTGAGTAGTTACCAATAGTGTCCATACACTGCCTTTAAATAATAAAAAGTAAAACCAAAAAGTGTGAACAAGTTTATCCGCTTACCACCTTGTTTATGATTTTTTTCATTGAAGTTCCCCTTTTTCCGCACGCTCATCACGATTTTGCTTTAAAAAAAATTAGTATACGAATCTCAATTCATTGCATATTAGCTTGGCAATTGGAAGAAGTTAGTTTACCGGTTGCTAGCCTAAACGTCTGACGTCTTGCGGATCGAAGACAGGGGCCCAGTCTAACCGTTTGCCTGCTGGCCTTACGGCGGAGGGACATGATCTCCTGCACACCAACGGCGCGGCGCACACGTGATATCCCCCTCCCTTTGTTTTTATTCTTCTTCTTCTTCTTCCTTTTTTTCCTTTGTTTCTTTTTTTTGGGGGGGGGGGGCGCGGGCCGAATAGACGGCTTACGGGCCCTGGTGGTGGGGAAATACAACAACAATCTAAATCGCACCGCTTACCAAAATATTCACATGTGTGAGTTTAAGTTAAAAAACAAAAAAATATCCTGTCATCCCTTTGCTCATTTTCATAATGGGTGGCATGCTGAGTCCTAAGGCCCGTTTAATTATTCTCTCTTCAAAGTACCCGGGTTTAGGGCGACTTCCACACTTCTTGGTAGCACAACGGACAAAGTAGGCGGGTTTGCTCAGAAACGATCTCAACACACTGCTCCCCTATTTGAGTTGTGTTTAGGTGTAGGCTAGCCAACCTCTGTTGACTTTCCACCCGTCCGGGTCTGAAAAAGAAAGTTAACGACCTCCAGGTCAAAATATTGGGCAATATTTGTTCACACTGTGTCCCTATCATTGGGCTCTAACAAAATCTGTCATCTGTTGAGATCTGTCATTTGTTGAGATCTTCTCCACACTCCTATCTCCTGCTCTATTTTTCGCCCTTTTAAATAATACCTTCAAAGGGCGCCCTCAGTTAGAGGGGCGCGATTTACCGCGAGACCCCTGCAAAGCAGCGGTGAAACCCGTTCTTCACAAAAGACTATAAATACAAGCGACGATTTTTCCTTCCATTTTCTCTCGCCCAGCGCCAGCACGGTGTTTGGACGGAGATCGACACAAGCATCGCTGAAAAGCTCGTCGATTTGGCCGGAAAAATCTTAACAAAAACAACTGTAAATCGTCTAAATTTTTGGTCGACGCAGAGCTGATGCATTATAGACAAGACTGAAGTCTCACCTAGCCGTTTTTGTGGCCTTTGCGAGACTAATTTTGAAGCATTCCGGATGTAATTTTTTATACAACTCGCTTTTTGCGATTGTTGCACAATAAACCCACACTTGTGCAAACTGCTGCGTGTGCACATAACAGCACCCGTTTCTTCATACGTGGTTAAAAGAAAAAACCCAAAATGTCGCTTCAATTTCATGATTCTAAAGCCCCAATGCGTGATGTCAGGAGGGTGCAGTTTGGTGTTCTAAGCCCTCATGAAATTGTAAGTGCCGTATTCTTAACCATGCTAACAAAAATTAAATATTTAAATAACCTTTTTACATTTTCATTTTTTATTTTTTTTATTTAAAATTAATTTCTCATGTTTGTTTGATTCGTTGTTGCATGCAATTCATAAATTATAAAATAATAAACCTATAATAATAAAACATAAGTATTTCATTCAGTTTTAAGTCTTTTATTTAAAAAATTAAAATAGGGCATAACCTTTTTTTCATTTTTTTTCCCCCCACGTTTCCAACCAAAAAGTTCAAACAACAGGAAAAATAAAAAAGCTCATCTTTCATTAAAAAAAGTTTTTGTTAGCGTGAAAGTTCGTCTGTGTTGGTGTTTGGGTACAATTTGATTTAACTCGTGATCAATTTTTTTTATTTCGTACATTGTTCAATAAGGTTTTATCGCGAATAGCAAAAAATCAAGAGAGGGTGCTGTTGAACCATGGAGGAATGAATAATTTATTCCTCCATGGTTGAACACACACAAAGGTATTATAGGCGTTGCGTGCGCGAGTCGTAGAAACTGCATAGAAACCGCCCCATATTCCTTCCGGTTTCCCACAACGCATTGCGATTCTGATTCGCGATAAACCTTATTGCATACATTCTTTAATATTTATCTAAAATTTATTATTTATACCTTTCTGTTCAAGGGGCACTGCCACTGGGATAAATTTCAAGTTTGAGAATAGAACTACAACAAAACTTACTCTTCTCATTTGAAGCGAAAGCATTATTTTTCACACTTGTTTCATTTACAGAAACGCATGTCGGTCGTTGAGGGCGGCATTCGCTACGCGGAAGTCATGGAGGGCGGAAAACCAAAGCTGGGCGGCCTGATGGACCCTCGGCAAGGTTGCGTCGACCGACAGTCCAGATGCCAGACTTGTGCATGCAACCAAGTGGACTGCCCTGGGCATTTTGGACACATAGAGCTGTCCAAACCTGTGTTCCATCCAGGGTTCCTGACTAAGTCTGTGAAGGTTTTACGCTGCGTCTGCTTTTTCTGCTCCAAACTTCTTGTTGACCAGGTGAGAACTTGATCTCTTTCGTTTTCATGATCGTAATTACTGTGTTAGTCAATTGCCAGGGATCAACCAATGGAAAGTTCACCCAAAACAGTTTATTGGTTACGACCGCGAAACATCCCCTGGCCTGGAGACTAGTGATATGTGGCTATTTGGATTTTTTATTTAATTCTCAAGATAAATTGCTGCATAAAAGTTGTCGCAGGTGCAATAGTAAAATTCACACTGAACTGTTTGAAGGATTGGGTCACTGATGTTTGATCGTGTTTTGTAAGTAAATAAGGATGTCAGTAATAGTTGTGAGCGATACAATTGGTTCACCAAGCAGGAAGTCATAACTACACATGAAGCCGTGTAAGCGATGAGTGCCTAGTATTGTTGTGTAGGCTTGGGCACAAACGAAAGTTCCCTGCTAAACCATGTAATAGGATTGTTTGCTCTCAGTATGCAGAGCCATGCAATCAGGCCCAGAGCATGTCACATGCAACATGCATTGTTACAAAAAAATAAAAAATGTATTAGCATTTCAAATTCAACTTCCTTTAAAGCCATTGGACCCTTTCGGTACAGAAAAAAAAAAAAAAGTTCACAGATTTACAAATAATTTACAGGGTTTACAGAAGGTAATGGTGAAAGACTTCTCTTGAAATATTCGTCCATGAAATGCTTTACTTTTTGAGAAAACGGTAAAACAATATAAATTCTCGTTAGCGAGAATTATGGATTTGTTATAAACACATGTCATGGCACGGCGAAACGCGCGAAAACAGGAGTGGGTTTTCCCGTTATTTTCTCCCGACTCCGATGTCCGATTGAGCCTAAATTTCCACAGGATTGTTATTTTATATATAAGTTGTGATACACGAAGTGTGGGACTTGGACAATACTGTTTACTGAAAGTGTATAATGGCTTTAAAGACACTGAACACCTTTGGTAATTCTTGGTGTACCTCAAGCAATGCATATATATCAAACCTGTGAAAATTTGAACTCAATTGGTAAAAAAATACACCATTATCGCACAAGTTGTGTGCTTTTAAATGCTTGAATTCAGGACCTCAGCTGAGGTCTCAATTCAATTCAAATGTTTTAGTGAGAAATGACTTTTTTCTCAAAAACTACGTTACTTCCGAAGGAGCCATTTCTTATTATACTTTATATTCATCAGCTCCCCATTGCTTAGTACCAAGTAAGTTTAATGCTAACAATTATTTTGAGTAATTACTAATAGTGTCCAGTCCTATAAGGATACATTGACAATGTTATTTTTCAACCTTGCTCTCATGATTGCAGTCCCACCCCAAAGTGAAGGAGATCCTGAGTAAATCAAAGGGTTACCCCCGAAAGCGTCTCGCTCACGTCTACGATCTCTGCAGGGGAAAGAAGATGTGTGAAGGAGGTGAAGAAATGGACCAGACCTTCAATGCCGACCTCGCTAAGAGGGAGGGGGAGACACCAGAACCCAGGGCACAGGTAATGACCCCTTGCAGCACGCACATCACATGCAACGACTGTTTACGCTCTCCATTTTGCTGGTCAATAGGTTTACCTGTAAACACTGCGTCGGCTAAAATGCGCAAAATGCTGCGTCGCCCTAAAAAGCGGACTGAATAGCGCACAGTTACATTGCCTACCAATAGGGCGCATCCAAGATTATTCTTATGGTGACGTCAGGTGAATTGGGTCAATACAAAAATTAATCTCAAACTTTGTCTTATTTACCCAGTCTGCACAGATAAAATGTCTTCAGTAGTCATTTCTGTATTATTTGAAACCATATAATAAAAAATATAAATTGGACTCCAAAATCTACATGTTTGACCAATGATTTTTATTACTTTGGACCAAAAACACAAAGTTCTCCTTAAATCTAAAGTGTCGGCTTATTTTCAGTCGACACAGAATTATGTCTTAAGAAGTCCGTTTTGTATCCTTTTCATAACGCTTCTTTAAGAAACACGTAGCCAAGCACAACTAGGAAGTTTGTTGCAATGATGATACCAAACCTAGCTCACTTGGAGCCTTTAAGGCATTGAAGAGTCTTAGCATTGTTCCCTATACAAATGCAATCTGAGCAACAACTTGGGAAAAAGGATGCAGATTTGTTTTGAGCTACTTAACTTGAACATTTTTTTGCTTACCAGAATAAATATTTTTTTGCTTACCAGAGTGCCAGCACATTATCCCTGTTATCATTTCTGCTCAGCAGGAAATTGTTTTAAAGCAATATTTTTTGCTAAAGCAGCGCAATAGAATTGGGTCCTAGGCTGACACTAAACACTAGCCTAGCTTAGCAACGATGAAAAAGATCGGAGATGCAAATTTCCATCTCTTCAGTTTTTTTGATGGTCGTTCCTTAGCAGATATTTCTGAGCTTGGTGCATGTTTGTGCTTAACCTCTACAGGAAATCTTGCCCAGCTAAGACATTCCCTTGTGCTTTGCTTTTTAGGGCCATGGTGGCTGCGGCAGATACCAACCGCAGATCCGACGAACCGGCCTGGACCTGACTGCCGAATGGAAGCACGTCAACGAAGACACCCAGGAGAGGAAGATCAACCTCACCGCCGAGCGCGTCCATGAAATCTTCAAGCGCATCTCGGACGAGGAGAGTAACATTCTGGGAATGGACCAGAAGTTCACCCGGCCAGACTGGATGATCGTCACCGTGTTGCCAGTGCCCCCGCTGTGTGTCCGACCGGCAGTGGTCATGTTCGGCTCAGCCAGAAACCAGGTACATTTTTAGGAAAGAATAGATCAGGGAAATTAGGCGACCTGTGCGATAGCAACATGTGCTCTCTAGGAAGATGATCAGGGGTGGGTTTCACAAAGAGTAAAACTAGTCTTATGTCCTAACCTAGGACTAGCCCACAAGTTTTCAATATCTCCTAGGACTAGTCCCAAGTTAGGACTAGTCCAAACTCTTTGTGAAATCGACCCCAGAGCATATTGATCGAGTTGTCAACCAACGGTTCTTCTCGAAACCAACGCTACTTAACACATTGTGCTACCACAATCCTCAGGCGAATACACCCGCACCATGCAAAGTTTTGAACCGTACTTTGCAAAGGGATCTGTCAAGCTTTTTGTTCCAACGCAGAATGTTCTCATGAAGCATCCTTTGTCTAGCTACTTGCTAGGGCCTCCAACTGAGATTTAAAAAAACGTCCGTCAAATTTTAAAATGTTCAGAAACAACTCTTGAAGAAAGCTTGGCTTATGTTGAGAGGCCAGCGTGGACCCTGTATTTGAGTACAGTGTCGGGGGGGGGGGGGAATCAAAGCACCCACTAGACTATAGGCTGTGAATTACCTCAACTAATAACGATGTCCATTATGTCTCGGGGGGGAAGTAATTTAATTTATTTTATTTTCCCCACCCTACCTCAGGATGATCTGACCCACAAACTGGCTGACATCATCAAGGCCAACAACCAGCTGCAGAAGAATGAGCAGAATGGTGCTGCAGCACACATCATCGCTGAAGACACAAGGATGTTGCAATTTCACGTGGCAACGCTAACAGACAATGAGCTTCCTGGACTTCCAAGGGTACATTCCAACTGCTTTGTCTTTATGCCCTCCCAAACCTTGCCCAGTTGTAGTCTAAATTAAAAGTAGTCTGTCCCGAGCCAGTATGGCTCATCCGGCCAGTGTTTATATCCGGTTTACTTGGCATCAAACAACAGAATATTTCTATTCCCCTAGTCATGATACCAGTCCCTCGCAGGTTACTCCCTAGCTCTGGACGGTACCCATTTGTACTCTGTGGTGAAGAGAATCAATTATGATGGAGTGCCTTGCTTAAAATCACAAGTGTGCGACTGACCAGGCCAGAATTTTGACCCACCTTCTGAACATTACAGAACTTGAGTTTTTGTCTAGCAGAGAAATAATTAGGACAATATTTTGTGCCGACTTGAACCCTCTTTGTATTTCACTTGAACAGGCGATGCAAAAGTCGGGTCGGCCACTCAAGTCCGTCAAACAGAGACTGAAGAGTAAAGAGGGGCGTATCCGCGGTAACCTGATGGGTAAGCGTGTGGATTTCTCTGCCCGTGCTGTCATTACTCCAGATCCCAACCTCTCCATCGACCAGGTGGGCGTGCCCAGAACAATCGCCTCAAATCTGACCTATCCAGAGATTGTCACACCCTTCAACATTGACAAGTAAGTAGCGCCAGTGTGTAAATGTTTTTTTTTTAATGTCTTCCGGTGTTTCCCCATTTGTGGATGTCAAAGGTTTTTTTTTACCTTTTGCAGATCAAGGTTTTGACCATGACATGGATCTCTACTCACTGTGAATGAATTTACCGCAGATGTTTCAGCTTCATTAGTGTTCCTTTTTTTTTGAGAAAAAAAAGTGAAGATCACAGAGCAGTGTTTGCAGGAGAGTCACGTTGTACATGCTAAAGTAATTTTCTTCTTACTGAGACAAAAACATTTGTTGGACGTAGCTTTACTCATGTCTCCAAACCTACCGCACCTCGGCAAGAATATTTGAAGGGATGCTTTCTATCCATTATTATCTTCGAACTATGTTAGTTTAATGTAAGTCCATGTGTTTTGTGTTACAAATAGTACCCAGACCTTTTGAAAATATTGAAGATAGAATGCTGGGTCATTGTATTGGAATAGTAGAATGCTGGGTCATTGTATTCGAATAGTAGAACGCTGGGACATTGTATTGGAATAATAGAATGAACAACATCAGTAATATTTCTGGATGTGATGATTTGTGTTTAATGAGTAGTGGTATTCTTGAGCCGAGGTTTGACACTTCAGCGTTGAAGCAAAACTCACTGGTAACCCACTTCTGATCCAGAACATTTTGATGCTCAGTGTAGCCAATGGTCAAGTGTGTATGTCCAACCCCTATTAGAAGTTTTTAGAATAGTTATTATAAATATCCTCAAGGTATTGTGTTCTAAACCCAAAGCTTGTCATTCTTTTCTCTACCAGACTACAGGAACTGGTCCGAATCGGTCACAACCAGTACCCAGGCGCCAAGTACATCATCAGAGACAACGGGGAGCGTGTAGACCTCAGATTCCATCCCAAGACGAGTGATCTTCACCTGCAGTGTGGCTACAGGGTGAGCCTAGCCTTCTGGCATTATTTTCTTTTACACTGCAGCAAGGGGTTTTGCACTCAAACGATGGCAATTCCTGTCTTGAGATGAGACTACGTTATTCATAACGCCCAATGTTCCATATTGACCCCTTGCATGTCACAGTCGTCGCCACGCTTACAATTTTGGGTGGGCATTAGGTCTATGTGTAAACGTCGCGTCACCTTAAATGCGCACTTAACTGAATAACGCACAGTGACTTCGACCACCATATGGCGCGTATCCAAGATAATTCTGACAACGACAACCTGTGAATAAGGTCAATTGGGGGATTATTTCAAGAAGTGCGTAGTCTCGTACTCAAGACGGGAATTGGCAGTGTAAAAAAACTTTTTCAGCCTGCTGATGTCATCTGTTTGTCATGGCTGAACGGATAAGAACACCGGACTGCTCGGCCATGAAAAAACAATTCTGAATTCAGTGTCTGCTTCTCTGTGGCACTCCATATTGTTGGTTTAGGTGTTGTACGTTTTTGCACTGTATGAAAATTTGTTGCAATAATGATAATCTCAGCTCACTTGGAGCCTTTAAGGCGTTGAAGAGTCTTAGCATTGTTCCCTATACAAATGCAATCTGAGCAACAACCTGTTAGAAATTGTTAATTTGGAATTAAAACTATTTTGCTTCGAGTTGTGGTTGTAACCCTTGACCATTATTGCTGCATCCTTCCGATAGGCAGTAGATCCTGTGTGTTGTATAATGCACGTAAAAGAACCTATTTCCCTTACCATAAGAGAAGGGGTTCTGCCCTGGTGTTCCTGGTTTGGTCGGCTGTTTATTGCCTCACAGCACCTTGTAAACAACTACATGGTACTATGTAAAGAAAAAAGGCCTTAGTTTGATACGTAAAGAGAAAAGGGGAAAGGTTACATTGTTGTTTTAGGGGTTTTAAGGCACCCCCACCCCTCCTTTATCAAGCACAAAAACATTGAACTCGTCGTAGAGGGCCTCAATCTTGCGACATTGTTGTAACTGTCTCCCAAAGATCAACAACGAACCTTTTTATGTTTTGGTTTTTCTGTTCAGGTGGAGCGTCATCTGCGCGACGACGACGTAGTCATCTTCAACAGACAGCCAACCCTCCACAAAATGTCCATGATGGGTCACAGAGTCAAGATTCTTCACTGGTCAACGTTTCGCCTCAATCTCAGGTAAGCCTGGACCATATCGGTAAAATTTAACTGGCGATAATATCGATGGGTAACCATTGCCGTTTTGACGATAGTGGACATTTACAAAAGAAATTGTTGTAAGGATGATACCACTCAGCTCGCTTCAGTCATGAAGACGTTGAAGAACAGTTTGCATGTTCCCTATCCCTATAACAATGCGATCAGAGCAACACCACTCTTCAGCTCTTAGGAAAGTTCATGGCCTCGATTTTTTGGGGGTGGAAATCAACCAGGTCTCAGTGTATTGGTCCTTGTTCTGGATCGTCCAGGAGAACTGAGCATGAACCGTGACATTAAGTACAACTAACATTGGTTTGCTGAAATGAGCCCTCCAGGGGGTCCCTTTTAAGAATCTGATGCATGCCCAGCTGGCAAGGTTGAGCATTTTTTGTTATTGCAAAAAATCACTTTTCCCATATGTTAGTGTACAAAGGCTCATTAATGTGGACAAGGAATACTTTTGGTGTGAACATATAATACGAGATATTACACATATATGGAATGTGTATACTGAGAAGTTGTTGCAATGATGATTAACTTAGGTCTCCTGGAGCTGTTGTGGCAGTGAAGAGTTCATAGTTCCCTATTGATCTGAGCAACACAAATCTATAATTCAAGTATAAGGGCCATGACATAACCCACGGCACTTTCAGCAGTTGCTGCAGTAGCCACTTGCGCACAAAAAGGTTGAGCATTTTTTGTTATTGCACAAAATCACTTTTCCCATATGTTTGTGTACAAAGGCTCATCAATGTGTTTGTATGATAACGACAGAACTCTTCACATGTTTTCTGGGCAAGGAATACTTTTAGGTGTGTACATACACGTATATATTAATTCAGACAAGTGGTTAATAATATTATTTATTTACTTTTACCTCACTTTGATGAAATTATGTTATCAATAGGTTACTTTGTTTCTGATCAAACCTTTGACCTGGGTGCAACATTTCGCAACATTTCTATGTATTTATAACATGAGTAAACTAAAAAATATACTCCAAGATGAGTGGTTTACCCTTAAAATAATTTTTTTTCTAAAGGGGACAAAATCATGTTATAATTGAACTTCATAATATACCAGTCGTCCTGCTTCTCAGTAAAACAAGATACATGCCAATGTATCAAGACTTGCAGTTTTTGGGGTGTGTGTACCTAAAACAAAGTTTTGTGGTGTCATATTTAACTATACAGTGATGCAACTATCTCAATAAACAAATTTAGTCTCAATCAAATGCCATCAACTCTAGCCAAAATTACCATTCAACTGTGACTGTTCCTCACCGATGAGATATTGGTGCCATGGTCAGAGGACATTCTGATGAGCGTTTGTTATAAATATATAGAAATGTTGCACCAGGCCAAAGGTCAGATCAGAATCAAAGTAACCTATTGAGTACGTAATTTCACCAAAGTGAGGTAAAAGTAAATACATAATATTATTAACCACTTGTCTGAATTAATATAAATGTCTAATATCTGGTTAGTACACACCTAAAAGTATTCCTTGTCGAGAAAACATGTGAAGAGTTTTGTCGTTATCATATAAAACACATTGATGAGCGTTTGTACACAAACATATGGGAAAAGTGATTTTTTTGCAATAACAAAAAATGCTCAACCCTGCCAGCTGGGCATGCATTGGAATTGCATACTAGACACCTTGAAGAACATATTTCTGCAAAAGAATCTTAGTTGTACTCAATGTCAGGCTTAACCTAAATTTTGGGGTTTGGCTCCTGGACTAGGAGTAAATTTTAAGCAACACTGCAGGCCTTAAACTCTGCTCTTGGAGGGGCACAGCAATTTCCCTCTGGTAAGGGGCATTTCTATGAGAAAGAAAATCATTTTGTATCTGAACTTTGCGAGGGGCACCTCAGCAAAAGCACAGGGGTACCCTGACGAATGCTGTTGGTGCTTAGTGTTATTTCGAGGGATGTCTTTGCGGTAACAAATTAAGTGTTCGATGTTATATTCATTCTTAAGCCTTGGGACCGTTTGTTATACTGGATATATCATTTGCTGAATATCTAAAACTAAACATGCGATTGTCTTCCTACCGTGCAGTGTAACAACTCCCTACAACGCCGACTTTGACGGTGACGAGATGAACCTCCACGTTCCCCAGTCCATGGAGACGAGGGCAGAGGTCACCGAGATCATGATGGTACCCCGTCAGATGGTAACCCCACAGTCTAACCGACCCGTCATGGGTATTGTACAGGACTCGCTCACGGCGACGAGGAAATTCACCAAACGTGACGTCTTTTTGCAGAAGGTGTGTTTAAAAGACGTTAGAGGCCCAATGAGCTAACAATTACCATTCTTCACTTACTGTGCAAGTGCTGATTATATGCGCTAGCTGTGTAAGCGAAGAATGCTTAGTAACATGAAGCACCCACAAGCACAAATTCCCTGCTAACCCCTGAAAGACCTTTTGACATACGCATGGCTGGAATTCTCTGCTTATAAAGCAGAGCCATGAAATTTTGCCATGCTTAATAACTTAGTACGATATGTATTTTGGTGATAACAATTCTAGGTTGCTGTAAATCGTTCTGGCATTTAAGAACTTCGCATTCCCTATATAAATGCTTTCTGAGAGGTTGCTTGCTGGAATGTGTATACTGAGAAGTTGTTGCAATGATGATTAACTTAGGTCTCCTGGAGCTGTTGTGGCAGTGAAGAGTTCATAGTTCCCTATTGATCTGAGCAACACAAATCTATAATTCAAGTATAAGGGCCACGACATAACCCACGGCACCCTCGGCAATTGCTGCAGTAGCCACTTGCGCACAAAAAGTAGCTAAGCACAACACAGTTTTGCTTACCAGAAAAAGGTTACCAGTCAAGCCACCACGTAATAGCATACTTTGTGATTGGTTTCCTGCTCATTTGTGCTCAGCAGAAATTTGTTAAGCAGCTCTCTGAAGTAAAGCTTAGATTGAATTTGTTATTTGACATTGTAGTTCCGGTCAATGGCCATAGCCTGAGTCACTTAATCCATTTAGTTTGCGTTTGCGACAACTCTGATTTTGGGATTAGAAATAATCCTGATAATTTATTTTCATTTTCTAGGAAGAGCTGATGAACCTCCTGATGTGGCTCCCAAACTGGGACGGCCACATCCCCCAGCCGGCCATCATCAAGCCCCGCCCCCTCTGGACGGGCAAGCAGATGATGACGCTCATCATCCCGTCCAACATCAACCTCGTCAAAACTCACAGCACCCATCCCGATGAGGAGGATAAGGGGCCTTACAAGTGGATCTCCCCAGGAGACACTAAGGTATGAAACAGTGATGTCATTCTAACGACCCTCTAAGTTGGTGGCTCTTTTTTCTTCAAAATTATGTTTCTAAGGGGGCTAAAGTAGTGGAGGAATTTATTTGCTATTAGCAGAAATTAACAGAGAAACATTGCTTTATATTAATTTTGGTGTTTATCCTCATACAGATGTTTGTAGCACTGTATACTCATAATGTACTCAATTGCTGTATAATGTATCCCATTAGCTTTAGCCGAAGTCGCCAATTCGGACACGGCCTTACCGTGCGCATGCTCGGACCTATGTTGATGGAAAGCCATGGCTTCATCTTGTCATTCGTGCGAGGTGAACCAGATTATGAGGAAGTTTGTTGCAATGATGATACCAAACCTAGCTCACTTGGAGCCTTTAAGGCAGTGAAGAGTCTTAGCATTGTTCCCTATACAAATGCAATCTGAGCAACAACCCGTTACAAATGTTTAATTTAAAACTGAAAATAAATCAATTTTTGTTCTCGCGTTATCCCTTAAGCTTTCAAACTTAACTGTTGACCAATTTTGTGTAATATCTTGAATTTATCTTGATAATATCATTGTAGCTTTCAGTGCCAAGGTCCTACATGTACAACCTATTTGATATATTACATTGAGTTTACATAGCTGTGAACGTTGCCCCACTTAATTTTTGCTTGGCAAAGATGTTCAAACAGATTTTTCTGCTAAACAGCTTAATGAAATTTTGCACTTTAGGTTAAAACCTCAAACGGTGTCGCACTTAATTTTTGCTTGGCAAAGATGTACAAGCAGAATTTTCTGCTGAACAGCTTTATAAAATTTGGCATTTTAGGTTAAAACCGCAAACAAAAGAAGCGGGCACTGAAAAAGTGTAGTGGTCCTTTTTTTTTCTTAACTGAGTCCCCGGTCTTTTGATTTAACAACAGGTGCTTATTGTGAACGGGGAACTCATCTCGGGCATCGTCTGCAAGAAGACGATCGGTGCGTCGGGAGGTTCACTCGGCCACGTAATGTTCATGGAGAAGGGACACGAGATCACCAGAGACTTCTACGGCAACATTCAGACTGTCGTCAACAACTGGCTCCTACTGGAGGGTCACAGTATCGGTGAGTCGATCTCTACTTGTGAATAATATTTGAATAATAAATTTACAAATTTGTTATTATATAGCACTTTTTCTTTTAGCCTCCTCAAGCCAACAAGGAGCTAGTAGTAGTGAGCTTAAGCTTAAGTTTATCTCTGGGTGTCTCAAAGCGCTTATCATTATTTATTTCAAGACGGGTTTCAAAGTTCTCAAACATGAGACCCCTTCATGTTGCACTTTATATGGGTGTATAAGGTGTTGGGGCGCAATCAGTAGCCACCGCCAGAATTACCGGGGCAGACCCCTTATCTTTGCGATAAGTGTAACTGGGTTCTTTGGTACTTAACGCTTTACATCCCATTCAAAGGGCAAAGTGATATTAGTTTAGTATCTTGCTGAAGTGTCACAACGGTGAGTCAACCAACACTCTGCTGAATAGAAAATAGTGTGATTGACTATTCACGTTTTTTGCAAAATGAATGAGGAAAGATTATGAGGAAGTTTGTTGCAATGATGATATCAAACCTAGCTCACTTGGAGCCTTTAAGGCGTTGAAGAGTCTTAGCATTGTTCCCTATACAACTGCAATCTGAGCAACAACCTGTACAAACAACTTAATTTAAAATTTAAAAAGAACAACTTTCTGTGCTTACTATTTACTTAGTGCTTTATACTTGTCAACTGTTATTGAAATTATCAAAAACAAATTGTTAGAGGACTTTATATTTTTCTTTCTTATTTTTGCCCTTGAGAAAGACAAAACCTCACGTCATATACTATTTTTTGGCTTTGTGTTTGCATTAAAACTTTGTTCTTGAATACATTTTGATTTTTTTTAAATTTTTTTTTCAAGGTATCGGTGACTGTATCGCCGATGCGCAGACCTACGAGGACATCCAGAATACGATCCGCAGTGCTAAGCAAGAAGTGATTGACGTCATTGAGAAAGCTCACAATGACGAACTGGAACCCACCCCAGGAAATACACTCAGACAGACATTTGAGAACCAGGTAAAAGAGACCAAGAGTATAATAATAATAGTATGACATCGAAGTCTTATCTAGCACACATGTCTACCAACAAGGTAGCATACATTTGTTACAGCAAGATAGGTTATTGAAGATCTCCGAGACCCAATGGGAGACTTTTTGAAAGCTCTGCCACTAGAGGGCAGCAGACCTACCAGGTAAGGGTGCACAACTCCTATAGCAAACAATGGTAAATGCTAAAAAATCAAAACTACTCAAAAAATATTTAGAAGTCTCTCAGCCTCTTGAAAATTATATCAGATACATTGTCATACAACTAAACTTCAGATTTCTTCTCAGTTTTTGGTAGGTCAGCATTTTGGAATTTTTGCTAATTACCCTAAAAGAAACACTCCCAAAAACTCATGCACACAGCTTGTTATCCTTGGGGAACTCGTGTCCAGTACGTCCTGTTCCAGAACAGTTTGGTTTATGTTGGCAATGTGTTATGAAAAACAAAATACAGTTTGGCTAAATCTAAAATACAAAATCAAAAACACGCATAACACAAGGTATTTGCTGTCAGTGACCGTCACTCATGCTTCTCCTTCTCCTATTCCTAAGTTGTTGACACTACCTGGTGAAGAGCGCCCTCTCTTGGTGATTGGCAGATAGTCTAAAGTTTCCCATTATGCAGCACCTTATAAATGTTAACAAGGTGCTACGGCGCTTTCTGCAGCCACAGCTAGGAATGGCCAATGGCTTACGTCCCATCCAAAGGACAAAGTCTGGGGGGGGGGGGTTCGAACAAAAATTCTGCTGATCAGAAACAACAGTTTAAATTGGGTGCTCTTAACAGCTCGACCACGGCACTTGTGTGTATTTGTGTATTATTTGTTGTTAATGGACTGTATACGCTAAAAAGTTGCAATGATGATAATCTCAGCTCTCTTTGAGCTGTTGTGGCAGTGAAGAGTTCATGCATTGTTCCCTATAAACATGCTATCTGAGCAACGCAAATTTAAAGACAGCATGTCCACTACTGTGCAGCTAAATGAGTTTGTTGGGGAGATTGTGAAACTAAACATATCAGGTCGAACCCTGATTGGACTGCGAGCAATGTACGTATTTTAACATTGTTGCCTGCGTGTAATTCCAGTCCTGTTTGACACATAACCATTGCGTCGTCCTTCAGATGGGACGTAAAATTGTTGGTCCCTTTTCTTCTGTAACACAAATAAAAGAAACCAGTGCACTTATCAAAAAAAAGGGGGGGTTTTGCCCAGCACCTGGCTGATTTGACAGCATATTGTGCCACAGCACCTTGTTAACCATTACATGGTGCTAAGGATAAGGTCTCATAATTCAAACTTTGTCCAACTCGCCTTGCAGTAAATACTTCGCTTTGTAAACATTTGGAAAAAGGCGCGTTATTAATTTGGTTATTATTATTTTTAATACTTGTTCTATTCTGCCCCTCCTTGATTTGTGAAACTTCAGGTGAATCGTATTCTGAACAACGCTCGTGACAAGACCGGAGGCAGCGCCCAGAAGAGCTTGTCTGAATTCAACAACTTCAAGTGCATGGTGGTAGCTGGATCCAAGGGGTCTAAAATCAACATCTCACAGGTAAAGAATGGCTTCTTACACAAAGGGCTTGGGTACTTTTTTGTAGACTCAATGTCCACAGATATACATTAAACCTGTACAGGTTGAAGATAATGAAGGTAGAAAGCTTCCCTTAAATTATTACATGCTGAGGCGCTGTAGATTTTGAGAATTTAGTAAAACAATTTCACACAGAAAAAAAAACATTTTTTATCCCTTAATTTTTCCCTTTTTCCCCTTTAAAAACTTGGAAGATTAATCAAACTCAAAATTCTACAGAATACATACATTTCCAGTCATAGTGAGTGGGGTTCATGTAATGGCCAAAATTAAGTTCTCATGACAGAAGCTAAGTTGGTGAACATGACCGGTATGACATTAAAGTTGCTTTTAGTAACTTTTCTTTCATTCTTGCTTATGGTAATGTGTTGCAATGATGATACCAAACCTAGCTCACTTGGAGCCTTTAAGGCGTTGAAGAGTCTTAGCATTGTTCCCTATACAAATGCAATCTGAGCAACACCATGTACTGTTTTTTTTCTTCTCTTTTTTTCTTTGCAGCCTTCAATATTTTTGCGAATTCTGTAGTTGTGGTTTCTGACATTTTGGGCTTGATTAAGTTATATGGGAGTCGGACTGGTAGTGAAAAACCATGCAATTTTTTTCCGCATGTAAACACACTGCCTTTGATTTTGTTTCAAAAAGCCAAAATCAGCTGCTGTTGGGTAGGGTTTTTTTTTGTGTGTGAAAATGTATCAATTGATGCATTTACAAGCACAAGTGATCCCCTGCAAAGCTTGTGCCGGGGAACAAGAGGATGTGTAGCAGTCCCTCTTGTACATTGTTAGCGGCTCTACCAAAACAACACGCGCACAAAAAATTAGCTGTAGTTTTAATCACGTATCAAGATAATCACTTTCAAATTTGCTGAATTTTGTCATCTAGGTCATTGCGTGTGTGGGTCAACAGAACGTGGAGGGAAAGCGTATCCCGTTTGGTTTCCGCCATCGTACCCTGCCCCATTTCATCAAGGACGATTACGGCCCGGAGAGTCGAGGCTTCGTGGAGAACTCCTACCTTGCCGGGTTGACCCCGTCCGAGATGTTCTTCCACGCCATGGGTGGTCGAGAGGGACTTATTGATACTGCCGTTAAGACTGCTGAAACTGGTGAGTGGTGGTGGTACAGTGTTTTGTCAAGATTTGTTCCAGGACTCTCGAGTGGCGGAATAATGACTGTTTTTGTTTCCTCGGTGTAGTTTTGCATACAAATTTTATTCACTCTGAGTTCTGTTCATTTAATTGAGTTAACATTTGTATCACCATACGCTAAAAAGTTGCAATGATGATAATCTCAGCTCTCTTTGAGCTGTTGTGGCAGTGAAGAGTTCATGCATTGTTCCCTATAAACATGCTATCTGAGCAACAACCTAGAAAACTGGGGTATGATAACAACTGGTGTACATTAACAGCAAAATACACACATACAAGTAGAAGTAATAAAGTGCGGGTATCTGTCAAAAAGGTGTTTATGGCACTTGCTCATGATACAAAAACAGGTGAAAAGTAGCCGCTACTTGGTGGAGATACTTACTTTTATGCTGACACAATATTATTTTGTAGGTTACATCCAGCGGCGTCTCATCAAGGCTATGGAGAGCGTCATGGTACGTTACGACGGTACCCTGCGCAACAGCAACGACCACCTGGTGCAGCTTCGGTACGGAGAGGACGGACTAGACGGCACCAAGGTGGAGTTCCAGAACCTACCCACGCTCAAACCCTCTCACAAGGCGTTCGATAAGCGCTTCAAGTTTGACTGCACCAACGAGAGGTCAGTTTCAAAATATGTTTAAAAAGCGTAGCCTTTGCGTTGGTGTTTCTGTAATGGGAGACTTCACGGTCGCTGCTGGTGTCGTGGCCAAGGCGGTGGACTCGAGTGATGTAGTTTACAGAATGTGGGTTCGAATCAGGGCCTGGTCAGTCCTGTCAGTTGTGTCCCTGAGCGAGGCACTTTATTATATTTGCTCCTCTCCACCAAGGAGAACAAATGGGTACCGGCAAGAGCCATGGAGTAACCTACGCTGTACCCCAGTGTTAATTTTAAGCACTTTGGCAGACTTACTGTGCGCATGTTCGGAGCTACGTTGATGGAAAGCCATGGCTTCATCTTGCGATTCTTGCGAGCTGAACCAGACTCTTAGGAATTTTGTTGCAATGATGATACCAAACCTAGCTCACTTGGAGCGTTTAAGGCGTTGAAGAGTCTTAGCATTGTTCCCTATACAAATGCAATCTGAGCAACAACTTGGAATAAGAAGAGTCTTGATAAAGGCAGACCAGTATGGTGATACAATTATTTGTTTAGCATCAGTTCTATTCTCATGGTACAGGCTTGAGTTTCTGTTGTTTTAAGGGCAAGGCAGTTTATCCTTTTTAAGGTTAACATTTCAAGGGGAACCAAGGCAATGGCCAGTGAAGTACCGGGCCTAAAAGATGATTTTAAAAAGACAAATCACTTGTAGTCTTAAGGATGCCTTTCGATAAATATTAATGGCCGATTTGCATATCAAAAAAAGGATATTCCAAACTATAAGGTGAAATTCCACCACATGCCGCTAAGTTTCTCATTTTCCTAACTTTTTGTACCTTTTCAAAAATTCAGAGCTGGAATGATTTTATGTGTTGAAAGAAAATGGCAGATTATCAGATAGGACTTTAAAGGAACACGTTGCCTTGGAACGGACGAGTTGGTCAAAACAAAAGCGTTTGTAACCGTTGTTTATATAATGCATATGGTTGGAAAGATGTTTTAAAAGTAGAATACAATGATCCACACAAGTTTGCTTCGAAATTGCGTGGTTTTTCTTCTACTGCGCGAACTAACATGGTCAGCCATTTATGGGAGTCAAAATTTTGACCCCCATAAATGGCCAACGTGTTAGTCGACGAGGTAAAAGGAAAACAACGCAATTTCGAGGCATGTTTGTGTGGATCATTGTTTTCTACTTTTACAACATCTTTCTACCCATATGCATTTGATAAAAAACGGTTACAAACGCTTTTCAAAGACCAACTTGACCGGTCCAAGGCAATGTGTCCCTTTAAACAAATTTCGGAGAAGAAAAAAACATCCAGGATGTTAGGTTTCGGGTGGAAATTGTACCCACAGTGACTGCTGAGCTTTCTGTAGTCAAACCAAAGCATCAGCTGCTGTATTCTAAACTACCTGTGTCTCCCACAGAGCTCTGCGCCGCCAGCTGAATGAGGACATCGTCAAGGATGTTGTCGCCAACGCTCACGTCCACCTCGAGATCGAGAAAGAGTTTGAGCAGCTGAAAGAGGATCGGGAGATCATGAGGAAGATCTTGCCCACTGGTGAAGCAAAGGTAAGCAACAGGAACAATTTTTGAGTTGATCTTTTTCTTGGGCAGTTGTGGAGAGACAGTGGTGTAATGGCCACGTCGATTTTCATCAGTAGGGTAGTCGAAGAAGTTTGTTGCAATGATGATACCAAACCTAGCTCACTTGGAGCCTTTAAGGCGTTGAAGAGTCTTAGCATTGTTCCCTATACAAATGCAATCTGAGCAACAACATGTACAAAGAAGACCGAGGTATATTACAAGCATAATAAATTCTCAATCAACTTTAAACTAGGCAGTTTTGCTTAAAAGCTTACCAGGCCTGAAGTACCATCCGTTTTTATCCCGCAAAGTTTGACTCTGAAATATTTTTTACTGTCCAGCACATTTGTCAGATTGTGTATGCCAATTACGGATCTTTTTTTCCTGTTTGGACATAACTGCTCCTAATATTCAGCGATGCCTCCAAAACACTACCACCTTTTGAAATTAAATTTTCACGGGTTATTTGTTATTGAATATGTATACATTTATACAGGATTAAAACAATTGAGTGATTTTATAACCCCGGAGGTATTCTTAGCCTACAACAGTTTAATGAAATTAGGTGGTAATGTAATTTTACTCTCACTGCCTTTGTGCTTAGGTGGTTTTACCATGTAACCTGGACCGCATGATCTGGAATGCCCAGAAGATTTTCCACATCAACACACGCCACCAGACGGACCTGCACCCCATGAAAATTGTTGAAGGTAAGAGCAAAGTGTGAGCCGCCAGTTTGGAAAAGAAACTCTGCATTCTTTATTTGAAGCAGATGAACTTTGAAAGCTGTTGAAAGTATAGTTTTTAACCACTTCTACATTTTTGAAGTGTTATAAATGTCCTCAACATTTTCAGATCATCGTGTTTTGGTTGTAGTCGATTGGTTGATGCGTACACATGCCTTGGACAATCCATTGTTCAGCATGCACATGTGGTTACCTACCACTTAAGACAAAATTGACCCCTCGACACTATTGGTAATTGTGAAAGACCAGTGTTCTCACTTGGTGTATCTCAACATATGCATAAAATAACAAACCTGTGAAAATTTGAGCTCAATTGGTTGTCGAAGTTGCAAGATAATAATAAAAGGAAAAACACCTTGTCACACGAAGTTGTGTGCTTTCAGATGCTTGATTTCTAAATTCTGAGGTCTCGAAATCAAACTCGCTGAAAAGTACTTCTCGAAAACTATGTCACTTCAACGGGAGCCGTTTCTCACAATGTTTTATGTCAACCTCTCCCCATTACTTGTTGCCAAGTAAGGTTTTATGCTAATAAATATTTTGAGTATTTACCAATAGTGTCCACTGCCTTTAAAAAACATTTGTATTCCAAACCTTATGACTCTTACGAGTTGGACCAGATAAGAGGAAGTTTGTTGCAATGATGATACCAAACCTAGCTCACTTGGAGCCTTTAAGGCGTTGAAGAGTCTTAGCATTGTTCCCTATACAAATGCAATCTGAGCAACAAAATGTTATTAAACGGAGACATGTTTTTAAGGGGGGGGGGGGCATCTAGCTTACTTCCTTTTGAATCCTCCACGTTTTAATTTGTAAACGATAAATCAAGTATTTTGGCTGCAACAGGCCTGGAGTGCATTGAGGCAACGGCTTCTGTTGCCCCTGGTCTTGGCCTTTGTTGAAGTTCAAAAAAAAAAAATCCATGAGATTTTACAATGGAAGTGCCCTTTTAACTCTGTTCAATGGGGAAAAAATACAAACTTTGGATTCCCCTACCCCCATTTATACTTGAAATCAAGCATGCCAAAAGCGCTGAGAAGAGCAGCGATTAAAAGCGAACAGGTGATGGGGGAGACTCCATTAGTGCGCTCCCATTACAAGTTGAGGGTGAGGCGTCAAGTCTTTGCCAGATGATGATGATGATGCCACTTTGTTTCTTTCAGGGGTTCGCGATCTGTCCAAGAAGTTGGTCGTCGTCAAAGGCGAGGATAGGATCAGTAAACAGGCTCAGGAGAACGCCACTATGCTGTTCAACATGCTCCTGCGTTCTACGCTCTGCGCAAAACGCGTCATCGACGAACACCACATGACCATGGAGTCGTTCGATTGGCTGTTGGGAGAGATCGAGACAAGATTCAACCAGGCCTTGGTACGTGTATAAAATTGAGCATATTATATTTTTGTTGTCATTGTTTGGACCCAGCATTTGTAGCCACGGTAGGCGGGCCCGCCCACAAACCAGCACAATACGCTGTACCTCCAGCACAGGTTACCCCCCAGACTAAATATTCAAATTTATTTGGTTTAGTTTGTGATTCTTGCGAGTTGAACCATTTTATGAGGAAGTTTGTTGCAATGATGATACCAAACCTAGCTCACTTGGAGCCTTTAAGGCGTTGAAGAGTCTTAGCATTGTTCCCTATACAAATGCAATCTGAGCAACAACCTGTCAATAGCAAAACTGGGGTTAAGTAACAGAAGGGGTACAATTACAGCATAATAAATATGATACTCGGTCTTGGAAACTAGGTATTTTTGCTAGTGGGTAACCTCGACAAGTAATGATGCTGAAGAACAAACTCATTGTCCCAATTGATTTGTACAGTGTTAATTTGTTTGTTGATTAATTTATTTATCTTCTGCATAAAAACAGGCGCATCCCGGTGAGATGGCAGGACCGCTAGCCGCCCAGTCTCTCGGCGAGCCCGCCACCCAGATGACCCTAAACACCTTTCACTACGCCGGTGTGTCTGCTAAGAACGTCACCCTGGGTGTACCCCGCCTCAAGGAGATCATCAACATCTCCAAGAAACCCAAGACGCCCTCGCTGACTGTCTTCCTCGTCGGCCAGGCTGCGAGGGACGCTGAACGAGCCAAGGTAAAATGAAAGCAGATTTTTTGTTAACCTCGTTTGAAAAGAGAAGATGTTTGTACAGGCTTGATATTCTTAGGTTTGGTCGTTGTACCTGTTTGGTCATTGTCAAAGAATTGTGTTCTCACTTGGTGTATCCCATCATAAGCATTAAATAACAAGACTTTAAAAATTTGGGCTCGATCGGTCAATCGGTTGCCGCGCGATAAAGGCCCTCGTCTTCGGCTTGGGCCTTTATCACATGGCAATTACCCTGCTGGTTTTAAACGGCCGTGTAAGAACTCGTCGCTACCCTTTTATTGCCTTAGTAATTTTGGATAATGAGGCTGGTGGCTAGACTGTTTACAAGTTGTTGTAATGATGATAATAGGTCTCTTTGAGCTGTTGTGGCAGTGAAGAGTTCATACTTTAGTTCCCTATTGATCTGAGCAACACAACTTATTTTATTCATCAATTTTGTTGTGGGATTAGTTTGCTTCCTTTTTTTTTATTTTTATTTTACTTTTAGGCTGTGGAAATTATTTTGGAGAGGTGCAAACATGTATTACAGGAGAAACTTTCATTTGGAATTGTACAAGAATCTTACTAATTCAAGAACACAGCTCTAACCCTGTACCATTTAGTGTCTTGGCTAGACCCTTCTTACCTTCCAATACCTTTTCTTTGGTCATTTAACAACCACAGTTTAGATACGATTGGCATATTTGTTCTAGTGATAGGCCCTGCTGTGCCATTAAGTCAGACAACATTCTGACCAGGATTTTGGTGGAATTGAGACTGTTGGCTCAAACCAAATTCACTATATTAGAGTTCATCTGCCCTGCATGCGAACGGAGATTGGCTGAATTAAAACAGCAGCAACTTGAGATAACAAGAAGTTGAAGCAAGGACAGCCCTAAAAAAAACTATTAAAAAATGCTGCCTGCTTATTTTACATTTATCTCTAAACCAGCACTAACCGCTCAACTCCTACTCTGCAGGATATCCTTTGTCGACTCGAGCACACCACCCTCCGCAAGGTGACGGCGAACACCGCCATCTACTACGACCCCAAGCCTGAGAACACCGTCATCGTGGAGGATCAGGACTGGGTCAACCTCTACTACGAGATGCCCGACTTCGACCCCACCCGTATCTCGCCGTGGCTGCTCCGCATCGAGCTCGACCGCAAGCGCATGACTGACCGCAAACTGACCATGGAGCAAATCGCTGAGAAGATCAACGCTGGGTTTGGTGACGATCTCAACTGCATCTTCAACGACGATAATGCGGAGAAGCTGGTGCTGCGCATCAGAATCATGAGCAGTGACGACGCTAAATTTGGAGAGGTAAGAAAAGAAGAATGTTCTGATTTATTTGGTTTATGCTTGCAAATTTTGCATGTGAACCACATATGCGGAAGTTTGTTGCAATGATGATACCAAACCTAGCTCACTTGGAGCCGTTAAGGCGTTGAAGAGTCTTAGCATTGTTCCCTATACAAATGCAATCTGAGCAACAAACCTGTTAAAAGAAGACTGCTTGAAAGCAAGATAAATATCATTCTTAATCTTAACCACATCAACAAGTGGTAATTTACTGCCCCTTGCAAACCCATGGGTTTTGGCTCGAGCTTTATGCCCAATTTAATAGAAAGCAGAAAACATTGCTCAACCGTTTCCTGCAGCTTTGAGTGCTCTTAATTACATGCTCTGAATTGATTTGGTTTTGTTCAACACAGGACGAGGAGCAAGTGGACAAGATGGAGGACAACGTCTTCCTCCGTTGCATCGAGTCCAACATCTTGACAGACATGACGCTGCAAGGCATTGAGCAAATTGCTAAGGTAAACCCACTGGGGTCATTTGCTTTTCTGTTGTAGGGCTCTCAATATGGTGCTGTACTGACGGGCATGTAACCCTTCACCTGAGGATACATTCCTCTCTTCTCAATTATTATCATAAGATTTCTGGCTATAGACCTTTATCATGGTGCAGCCCAGCCTCGCAACCATGGGCAGCGCGCCGTATCGATACCTCGTGTCACTAACCCCAGGGAGGGATTTACTTATAAAAAAACAACGCTGATTGGCTCAGGAAATTGGTCATGTGTTAAATGTCTAGTGCGTGCATGCATAGTTTTAAATGAGCCATTAATGAGCGCACATATTCATTATGCAATATTTTCGTAGTTTTAAGAATTTGTATATGTTGATCAAGCCTGAGGTTGGGTGCAGCCTCTTCATGTTTCCACCATTGATAACATTGAAACCAAACGGAGGCTAGAAGAACAAAATAGTCTGGTTCCTATTTGCATAAAGATGGAGGCAGCATGAAAAAGGTCTATTGAGTTGTGAGAATGGTTTGCCGTTTCTTCGCGGCCTTTCACAGTAGTAAATTTTAGACATTTCTGATCAGGTTAAATATTTTTGTTTGCTGATTGGGTTGCCCTTGTGAAAAGTGTGTATTTATTTTCAGGACTGGGGAAGGAGTTCACTCGTAATTGTTAAGGAAGGAGGAAAGTTAGAATAGCGTTATTCAATAAAAAGGATGAGTGGACTGGTATCTAACAAGTTGTTGCAATGATGATTAACTTAGGTCTCCTGGAGCTGTTGTGGCAGTGAAGAGTTTATAGTTCCCTATTGATCTGAGCAACACAAATCTATATTTTCACTTGAATTGTTTTTCGTTTTATGATTTAAAAAAAATTGCCAACTGCAGGCCTGTGATTTCTCTATCTTTCTTGATTTCGTTTTTATTTTTTCCGTAATTGTCAAAGACCAGTCTGATCACTTGTTATATCTTTACATATGCTTAAAATAACCAACCTGTGAAAGTTTGTGCTCGATCGGTCATTGGAGTTGCGAGATAAAAATGAAAACAAAAAAACACCCTTGTCACACGAGATTGTGTGCTTTCAGATGCTTGATTTCGAGACCTCAAATTCTTAATGTGAGGTCTCGAAATCAAAATCATGGGGAATTACTTCGTGAAAACTACTTTACTTCATATCAGAGGGGGGCCGTTTCTCACAATGTTTTATACTATCAACCTCTCCCCATTATGCGTAACCAAGTAAGGTTTTATGCTGATAATTATTTTGAGTAATTACCAAAACCTCCAAACTTAACGTGGTATAGTAACGATATGTTGAGTCTGTTACTGACTCTTGAGCCACTTTCAACTTAAAAAGCAATGTTCAGGGCATGGGTGTATATGTTTTGATTAAGTTCTGTGCAGTCACTAGCCTCTCTCAAAAAAAAACCAAAAAAAAACAGCATAATCGTAATTTTGTTATCGTCTTTTCATTCCCATCAGGTGTACATGCATCTGCCGCAGCAGGACATGAAGAAACGCATCATCATCACGGAGGAGGGAGAGTTCAAAGCCATTCAAGAATGGCTCCTCGAGACGGACGGCACCAGCATGATGAAGGTCCTTAGTGACCCAGAGGTCGACCCGGTCCGAACCTTCTCCAACGACATCTGTGAGATTTTCCAGGTACGACATTCGGACTTAATCAAATCAAGTTGTTGCAATGATGATACCAAACCTAGCTCACTATGAGCCTTTAAGGCGTTGAAGAGTCTTAGCATTGTTCCCTATACAAATGCAATCTGAGCAACACAATCATTTCATTTAATATTTGTCAGTGATTACAAAATGCGAGTATGTTTTGCAAATAATTCTTGTGCTTTTTCGTGTTAAGCAAAGTTTGGAAACCTGCCGCCTTGCCTACCTGAAGCTTGTACTTCAGCAACGATGACCCCATAATTGAACATAAATAGTTTTGTTGATCCACTCGCCTTCGTTGGATTTACAAAAAACAAAACAAAATGGATTCATAGCCAACCACTACATAGCTCAAGCTACAACCCTGATTGCCACTCAAAATGCCTTTTCATCTCTTCACATTCCTAGGTGCTCGGTATCGAAGCGGTCCGCAAGTCAGTGGAGCGTGAGATGAACCATGTGATCTCCTTTGACGGCTCCTACGTTAACTACCGCCATCTTGCCTTGCTGTGTGACGTCATGACTGCAAGGGGTCATCTTATGGCTATTACGCGTCACGGTATCAACAGACAAGATGTTGGCGCCCTCATGAGGTGCTCCTTTGAGGAAACGGTACGTGACGTTAATTTTGTGTCTGAATCTAAAGTGTAGTGTACCCAAATGAGTACATTTTCACA
The DNA here is from genome assembly GCF_032118995.1 of Asterias amurensis. Classification (NCBI taxonomy): domain Eukaryota; kingdom Metazoa; phylum Echinodermata; class Asteroidea; order Forcipulatida; family Asteriidae; genus Asterias; species Asterias amurensis. The sequence continues at coordinate 7,910,000 of NC_092659.1, read as the reverse complement.
AGACACCAAAAGGTACCATTTCTGTACATCAAATTATCAGTCTTTGTGCTTTATTTTGTAAGCATGTAATTTTTAGTGATCTTCCGAACATGTTTTGTGTTTTTAAACCAAAATAAAGAAGTGAAGTTGCTGTTCGCTGGGCCTTTAACATTTACTAGTTGTTGGAATGATGATAATAGGTCTCTTTGAGCTGTTGTGGCAGTGAAGAGTTCATACTTAGTTCCCTATTGATCTGAGCAACACAAATATGTTTTTTCACTTTGCCAATTGCAGGCCTGTGATTTCTCTATCTTTCCTGATTTCGTTTTTATTTTTACCGTAATTGTCAATGACCAGTCTTATCACTTGCTGTATCTCAACATTTGCATAAAATAACCAACCTGTGAAAATTTGAGCTCAATCGGCCATTGAAGTTGCGAGATAATAATGGAAAAAAAACACCCTTGTCACTTGAGGTTGTGTGCTATCAGATGTAAGCTTGGGCGATATCGATTTATTTTATTCACGATATATCGCCGACAATATATCGCGATATTCGATATAATCGCGATTAATGAAATTTGACATCATCAGTCTTAAAACTCCAAGTGAAAGTTGTAGAAGAGACAGTCCTAGTATAAGAGAGGTGTTCTAATGACCTATTCTTCTGGTTTTACTCCAAACCTATGGGGTATCAGCTAGAAAATACATCGCGATATTGAATCGATATTTCGATTAAAACCAAATCCATCCGATATCGAAATCGTGTCCAAATTAATATCGCGATATTCGATAATATCGTGATATCGCCCAAGCTTAATCAGATGCTTGATTTCGAGACCTCAAATTCTAAATCTATATTATCACTTGAATTGCAACACAAATCTATCCCCACCATAAGGTTTCTTATGATTGCTGGCTCTAAAAAAGTTTGCAACAGTATGCATTTCAAATTTCCTTGGTTGTGATCCTTGGCTACACGGCATTTATGGCATCTTTCTTGAACCCCTGGTAGAAGACACTGACCAAATAGGAAGGCCGCAATCAGTTGACATCAACACAGGGCTAGATTGCTCAGTCGGTTCAAATCCCGCTCCATGCAATTCTGAATCATTTTAAATTTACCACGTCGGTCAGTGTCCCTTGTGGTATATTCTATTTGAAAAATTATATTTTTCCTGTCATTTTGTTTTTTTAAAAACCAGGTGGATATCTTAATGGACGCCGCAGCCCATGCCGAGGTGGACCACCTCAAGGGTGTCTCGGAGAACATCATGCTGGGCAAGCTAGCCGGCGTCGGCACTGGGTCATTTGCCTTGCTGCTGGACGCAGAGAAGTGCAAACACGGCATGGAAATACCAATGGGAATGGGCGGAGGATTAGGTAAGATGCACCGATTGACTCCCCCCATCAAAAATCGAGGTCTGATGTGCAAAAGGGGAAAGTATATATGTTTGGTGGTCACTCCTAAAATTAATCTCAATTAAAAATTACTTGGTTAGAAGTACAGCAGCTTTCGATGGTATAAAGCAATTTGAAGTTATGTGGTTATGGAAAAACATATCACTTTTTATCGCCCAAAAATTTGAACCTGTCTGAAACCTTTCTCTGATTTTGTACTCAAATTTCTGATTATTCTTAAACATAAAATGCTAAGCATTTTTCGCAATATGTCAAAAACACTCGCACCTTTTGAAATAAAATGTTCACAGGTTAGTTTTATTGTATATATCTACATGTGTTTATTTTATCGTCTATCTACATGTATATAGAATTCCAATAATTACAACAGCTCCAAAAACCTAATGTTTACCTTCCCTCTAAATTGCCCGGCAACAACAGTGTGAAACCTGCTCTTATCAGAACGCCGTGGCTTAGAAAATGATGTCAAGAAAATGCGTCTTCAATGTGTAAATGTATGTATTTTCTTGTTGTAGGTGCGATGACTGGGATGTTCTTCGGATCAGCGGCATCACCGTCGGCCAGTATGTCCCCACAGATGACCCCCTGGAACCAAGGGGCAACCCCAGCCTATGGAGTCGCCTGGTCACCAATGGGTGAGTCTTTTTTTGTTTACTCCTGTTTCTTTGTAACAACTGTTAGAAGGAGTTACTGTTGGGAAAGTAAACCAGATTCTTAGGAAGTTTGTTGCAATGATGATACCAAACCTAGCTCACTTGGAGCTGTAAAGGCGTTGAAGAGTCTTAGCATTGTTCCCTATACAAGTGCAATCTGAGCAACAACCTGGAAAAAGAAGGCAGATTCCTTTAAATGCGAAGTTTATAGTTTTTGATCCAAGCTCTGTCTAACAGCAGGGCCTTTTTTCATAAAGCATGTAAGCATAAAACATGCTAAGCACAGAAAAAATCTTGCTTAACAAACTGGTGCCCCACTAATGTTTTGTTTGAGCAGTATTTTCTGCTTAACAAGTTTATGAAGTTGGGCCCAGGACTTGTTCACCTGCGTCCAATTTCATAGAGTTGCTCGAGCACTGAATATTGCTTAACAAGTTGCTGCTAAGCAAAAATGAGCAGGATATCGGTGGCTAAAGAAAAATGAGCAGGGTATCAGTCGCAGATGATGTATGTCAAATGATATTTTTGCTAGTAAACTTTATTCCGATAAGCAAAGCAGCTCTATGAAATAGGTCCTTTTTCGGGTTGGGGCAATGTCAAGTGCTCCTTAGGTAGTGGTCACTAGTGTGAGAAAAATATACATAGTTTTTGAAATTTTATGAAATGGAAAATGGCAAAAGCGAGGGGCGCAGATTTAGTTTAAGACCTGCGGTACATGTGTACTTTAGATGTGAAGATTCTATTCTGGAAGGGAGAAAAGAGTAAATAGTTTTGTTTGGAGATGGCTGTAAAAGTAGTACATATAAACAAAGTGATCATGAAAAAAAAAATGATGAGAAATTATTATAATTTTATTGTTAAGTGTTTACATAGCGCCAAAATCTGTATAAAAAGCCACTCAGAGGCCCTGTACTGATAACAAGATTTTAAACAAAAACCACTACAATACATACATGCTGATACATTTAAAACAATTTTAAAAATATGAAGCTTCTAAAAACTTGCATAAAGAAGCATTGACCCAATCGTCGTACATAAGAAAAAATAGGAGAACATCGTTATCGTACATCTATCTATTCATGTGTGCATGTGTGAATTTAAATTCCTGCGGAAAATCAAGAAAACCCCCGTTTTGCATCAACAGGAAGTGGAATGACACCCGGTGCTGCTGGCTTCAGTCCTTCAGCTCAATCAGACGCAAGTGGGTTCAGCCCAGGCTACAGCCCTGCCTGGTCCCCCCAGCCAGGCTCCCCAGGATCCCCTGGACCAGTCAGCCCCTACATCCCATCTCCAGCCAGCCCAATGTCTCCAAGCTATTCCCCAGCGTCGCCATCGTACATCACTGGCTCGCCTGCGACACCACAGAGCCCTGGCTACTCGCCAACAAGTCCCTCCTACTCACCGTCGAGTCCTGGCTACTCGCCGACCAGCCCGAGTTACTCGCCGACCAGTCCCAGCTACTCTCCAACGAGTCCTAGCTACTCGCCAACAAGTCCCAGCTACTCGCCAACGAGCCCTAGCTACTCCCCGACCAGTCCGAGCTACAGTCCGACCAGCCCAAGTTACAGCCCGACGTCACCGAGTTATAGCCCTACGTCACCAAGTTACTCACCAACGAGTCCGTCATACAGTCCGACCTCGCCTAGCTATTCCCCAACCTCCCCAAGCTACAGCCCGACGTCACCGAGTTACAGCCCCACCTCGCCAAGTTACTCGCCAACCAGTCCGAGTTACTCGCCGAGCTCTCCGAAGTACTCGCCGACGAGTCCGAGCTATTCACCGACAAGTCCGAGCTTCTCTGCCAAGTCTCCCAGCTACAGTCCCACATCACCAAGTTATTCCCCCACATCGCCCAGTTACAGCCCCACCTCCCCTGCTGGGTACTCCCCTCAGTCGCCCAGTTACTCTCCCGGTTCGCCCAGTTACTCCCCCTCAAGCCCCAAGTACTCCCCGTCCAGCCCGTCATACAGCTCGACCTCCCCGGGTTACAGTGGGGCATCCCACTTCACCCCGACCTCGCCAGAGTACAGCCCAACGAGCCCCACTTATTCCCCTGCCAGTCCCAGCTACTCCCCATCCAGCCCCAAGTACTCGCCATCAAGTCCCAAGAATTCCCCATCCAGCCCGACCTACTCTCCGCAGACGCCCAAGTACAGCCCAACGTCCCCCTCCTACTCCCCAACGAGTCCCCAGTACAGTCCGGGCTCACCCTCATACTCCCCAACCAGTCCGCAAGACACCTACTCTCCAATGTCGCCTGGTTACTCCCCAGCTTCACCCTCATATAGCCCAAGTAGCCCAGATATTGATGGCTCAGATGATTAACAACCTATCAAGGCTAAAAAGGATCCATGTGGGGTCAGGGTACTTATTAACACCTATACTGATTATAGCAGTATGACTATCCCTGGTAATGCATAGTTGAATACCATCAGTCAATTTCACGGAACGCTAGGAATAATCTCGAGTTTGGATGAGTAACCAGTTCTAACTTACATGGTTTACATGTTACATGTAAGGTTTACATGTTAGGCTGGGACTTGTCCCAAGTCCCAAGATTAATCCTATAGACCGACTCACACTGCAGCGATAACAAAAACGATGATGAACATTCTGTTTGTGTCGTGATAGTTGGCGTTTTCGTTATCGCTGCAGTGTGACTCGGCCTTAAGTCAGGAAGAGTTCAGTGAAATCGATGGCAGGGCAGTCAACACCCAAATGGAACAAAGAGATTGTGATGGATTGAGGGTGGCTGGCACTATAAGTGGACTTTGCCAAAAACAATCAAACGAAACACCAGGAACTAAAGGGTTTCCATGTTGAGGAAACTTCTTGTAAAAAATCATGGCGTGATTAGTTTTTTCCTGTATCTACGTAAAACAAAACAGTATTTTGTTTCCTTAAACCAGTTGCCAACTTCTCACATCATCACTGTTAAATATTATTTAATTTAAGAACAGGCTAAGTAATTGCGTCAGTTAAAATGTAAATAATTTCAATTGTAAATTTATGGTTTAAAATGTTGACTGCGTGATTCATCTTACAGCTACATGTGTACAAATAAAAAGGCATACTTTTTTCAAAAAAGAATATTGTGTAACTGAAGTTAAATTAACTTGGTTTATTTTAAACAGTAGTTTGTTCAATGTATTTGAATTTTGTTTAAGTTGACGCTCAGAGCTGCCAACACTACCCATTCTGCAGAAAGTTCCCTGAAAACCCAATCTTTTCATTTTCTGATGAAACAAAATTGAAAATCTACCTTAATTTGGAAACCTTTTCTCTATTATGTTGAATGTAATTCTAAATTTGTCTTCGATTGCAAATGTTGGCAGCGAGTGAGCTCATACATACATACATACAAAAATGTTTTATATACCGCCATTTCATCAAGACCACAGCGGTTTGTGGTGAAACGGAGAAACAAATAAACGAAGAGACAAAATGCAAGTTGAACCAAACAGCAAAACAATCATTGTGGGAACAGGTGTTATTTCAGATGATCCCTGTAACAAGCAATGCAGTATAAAAAAGTTCTGCTCCAAGTCATAAGTTCTGCCTCATTCTTGAAATTCCTTTTACTGAGGGACAAAAATACTCAAGTTGAGGCTTCAAATACCCATTTGACCATGTCCTGTAATTTTAAGCCATGGGCCAGCAACAATGTCACTTGTTTCATTTGTCCATTTTGCCCCGCACTCGACCATTGGTAAATTTTCAAAGACCAGTATCCACACACTTTGTCTGAACTAACATAAAAAAAAGCTTTGAAACCTTTGAGGTCGATCGACCATCAGGGTTAAGAGAAATTAGTGAAATATCCAATTATGTGTCACTTTTGTTAAACGTCGCAGTTTTACAATGCACATTAGTGGATTTGGAACCAAAGATAAACACCAAATAGAAAACATTCTAACGACCTTGTTTCACTTCAGCGTCCTTCGGTCGAACTTCAAGAACTTTGGTCCAGATTGCCTCACAGTTTTGAAGAAAAAAAACTCCGGGAGAGTCCTGTGTTAGTTTATAAAAATTTAAATATTTCAATCTTTACTAAATGTTATGCACATCTCATACAAAAAGTTCACAGAGTGAACAAAAAACCTAAACAAATACTGTTTAAAGGCTTGTCAAAGTTTTTCAGCTTAAAAGTTAGTTTGCTAAATATTGTTTAAGTGGTGTGCTGATGGAAATCTGCAAAGGAATTTATTGACTTCACCCCAAAAAAAGAAAACGTTACGTCTGAGCATTTTTTACAAAGGGATAATATCTTTCATCGACTAAAGGTTTGGTACGTGCATAAAAGCACCTTGCCCTAAATAGTCTAAGCAGGAAATTGTTAATGGGACTGACCACAATAGTGTGTGAGAACACCCACATATAAATGGCTCAGTTATTCCATGAAATTATCATAATAAAAAGCCTTCAAGGTTGGATGGGGGCGCAGGGGTCTTTTGTAGACCCATGATGGGACCTTGAGGAACCTCCCACATTCAAACAAATGAAGCCTGCTCGGTGGACAGTTGTCTGAAGGCATGCAACGTTTCCTCAGATCAGCTGATTTCCTCTTCTTTTTTTTAATCTCAGTTATACCATTCAAAATTGAAAAATACTTTACAAAACCATTGAAATTTTTGTAATTTCCTTTTTTGGGGTGAAGTTACAGTTGTATGCCCGAGTCTCATTTTTCAAGGTACTACCTTACTAACATTGACTCTCCGAGTTTTGACCCCTTGCACGCGCGGCACACGCGGCGAATGATCGGCGCTCACCATGTTGGTGGGCAAGTTAGGTTTACGTGTATTAATGCCGTGTCGCCTAAAACGTGCACTTTCACTGCATAACGCACATCATAGAGTTATATATAAACACGTACAGTGAAATTGCCCACCAGTATGGCGCATTCAAGATTTTCTTGATGATGACGTCAGGTGAAATGGGTCAATACAGGGATTATGACGACATTGACTACAGTTAATTTTAGATTTTGATACGACTAGACAAATAACGAAGTTGAACTTGAAACATTGCAAAAATGCTGGTCAAAATTGGAATGTTGTTGAAAAGTGCAGCTCAGCTAGCTGGATTGTGTCTTTGTTATTGATGTTGAATTCTTCTTGTGTTTGCAATGAGATACATGAATAATGTACTTGTTTTGTCACGCCTTTGAATATAGGGTGTGGTTGAATGATGTGAATGGGTTGGGTTCTTTTATTATTTTTTTACAGCTTTGCTTAAAGCCATTATACACTTTCGGTAAACAGTATTGTCCAAGTCCCACACTTCGTGTATCACAACTTGTATATAAAATAACAAACCTGTGAAAATTTCTGGCTCAATCGGTCATCGGAGTCGGGAGAAAATAACGGGAAAACTCACTCTTGTTTCCACATGTTTCGCCGTGTCATGACATGTGTTTAAATAAATCCGTAATTCTCTCAATTGAGAATTTACATTGTTTAATGTTTTCTCAAAAAGTAAAGCATTTCATGGAACAATATTTCAAGAGAAGTCTTTCACCATTACCTTCTGTAAACCCTGTAAATTATTTGTAAATCTGTGAACTTTTTTTTTTTTTTTTTTTTTTTCTGTACCGAAAGTGTATAATGGCTTAAAGTAAGTGTAAGAATTTCGATGGATGTAAATTAAAACTGTAAAAAAATAAATGCTATTTTGAGAAATAAATTAAATATTGTGTAGTTAAAATTTAATGATTTGAATTTTTCCCCCGCCTGATAAGGAGAAATCTTTGTTGTAAAACTTGTAATGAAGATAAAAACAAAGCCCTTACATTTCTTGGATCAAACCAACCATGTGTTGAGGTATACCAATTCGAGTGCAAAGGTTTTGCCCTAGTTTGATGGATAAAGTACTGAACAGCCAAACCAATCATGCTTTAGCACAGGGGCCAGACATGCCAATCTTATCACAGATGAAACGGTTTTGCCCAAGTTTGACTTATTCAGTGCTGCACAGCCAAACCATGCTTAGCATGGAGCTAGGCGTACCAATCTTAGCATTGACTAAAGGTTTTTGCCCGAGTTTGATGGATTCAGTACTGTACAGCCAAACCAACCATGCTTAGCATGGGGCCAGGCATACCAATGTTATCAGAGTCCAAAGGTTTTGCCTGAGTTTAATAGATTCAGTACTGTACAGCCAAACCAACTATGCTTAGCATGGAGCCAAGCATACCAATCTTAGCATAGTCTAATGGTTTTGCCGAGTTTGATGGATTCAGTACTGTACAACCATGCTTAGCAAAGGGCCAGGCATACTAATCTTATCTTACCCGAGTCTAAAGGTTTTGCCAGAATTTGAAAGATTCAGTACTGCACAGCCAAACAAATCATGCTTAGCATGTAGCCAGGCATACACTAAAAAAAAGGTCTTGCTCAAGTTTGTTAGATGAAAACCAAAGGCATTCACAATGGTTAATGAGTTTCATGCTCAATCTGGGAACAATGGCTGGTATTTTTTCAAACATGGGCGACAAATAAATCTGATGTTTACTTGGCGTATAACTACAATCACTTGAAACTTTATAACTAAAGAATTTTCATAAATTTAAAAGTTGTTTATTTTCTGTAAATTGGTTTGAATTACTCAATAAAACATAAGAACAGAAAATGTTTGCTGTTTCCACACTGATTATTTGTTTGTGTTTTTTTGTCGCCTGAACTTCTCCAGAATATAAATATTTGCAGGACAATCTTTTTGGAAGGGTACACTCATTGCCTACCCTCATTTTTTAAATGTGTCTTTTATTACACTTACAAGCGCTTATTTATCTTTTATTACACATACAAGCACTTGTGTGTCTTTTATTACACATAACAAGCGCAATATAAAGGCGGAGTAGGAAACAAGAATTGAACAAGCACTTTTGCTCCCTTAATGCTTAGAATTGTGTGCTTTACTATGACTGAGAAAGCCTTCATGCTTATGACTGAGAAAGCCTTCATGCTTTCTCAGACTCAAAATGTTTCGGGTGAAAATTACCTCTTTCGTCCAAACTAATTTATTTCAAATGGAGTCGTTTCTCACAATGTTTTACTATCATATCTTAGCTTTCCAGGTTTCATTACCAAGTAAGTTGTTATGTTCATAACTTGTAAAGTAAGTGTACACTTCCTTAAAGGTCAAAATCGATTTAAAGTTTGTTTTCGTTGACTATATTTTTAGCACACTTTTCCTTTACTAATGAGTCGTTGATGGTATATACAGTAAAAATCACATACATACTGTTTGTTATTATTACTAAAACTTGGCATTGTACAAGTTTTGGTCAGTATATGTTGCACTCAAAACTGTCATCCCAGTTTAAGGAAATATTGTATAAATATAATCTTTTGCTTTATATAATCTTTTTCCTTGAAGGAAATGATTTTCATCTTATCTTGTCCAATAATTTTAAAGGCCATCACCCAAAAAGTTGTTTTCTCAAAAATAATAGTTTTTGGACACTTATTACAGCTTGGTCTGTAGAGCAAGTATTAGATTCATTCTGATTTAAAACCAATTGATTAAAAGTTCATACTAGTTCCTCTACTCAGTTTTCTTTCCACTTTAAAGATGCTATGTCAGATTTTTGGCCCCAAACATTGAAAAATTGAAAAGATTTTTTTGAGTGAATGGTATTTCAAAGAGTATCACCCGCTCTAACGGAAAAAAAGGTTTGAACCATGACAAAAATTTAAAAAGTTTCTTATAAAACACATAAGAATTGGTCACGTGATATATTGTCGGGATCCCGACAAAAACAAATTATGAGCACTTTATTTTACTGCTACTAATAATTGGCGGACTTTTTTCGAGCAATGGCTCAAATGAAAGCTTGTAACTTTCTCGACCCCCCATCAAAATACCTATTGAATTTACAATCAAATTTTTTGGGTCAAATCGGGCAAAAATCTGACATAGCATCTGGCCACTGGTAATCACTCATCAGATTGATGGCAATAAACACGTTTGGTTAGGAGCCTACAGCTGCTTTTGTTAGTATAAAGCATTTTGAAAAACATCTCACTTGAAGTACTGTTCTGTTAAAAGATATCAGTTTTTCGCTTAAAATTTGAAACTGAGAAGTATTACTGTCAGTAATGTTTCTCAGATTGTGTATTCACAATCAGGACTGTTCTTCCTGCCAGGGCTAAACATAGGAATTTCTTTTGCGATATTTCAAAAAGATGACCACCATTTGAAATGAAATTTTCACAGTACAGTTACACTGCTGGATATAATATCTTCAACTGAATGATTTTGATATTAAAACAAATGTATACTCTGCCTTTTTAAGCCTATTATTTACAAAGGTCATACCAGTACCAATGTTCCAGAGAAGTAACGTCGCCGTCTGAAATGTAATCTATTATAACACACGTCTTGCTCTTTCTGTATTCTGGTTGGCTGAAACACGGTCACGTGGGATGAACTAATATAGGCAAGTGATCGTGCGCGCGTGTTTTGCGGGAATAGTACCAGAGCGGGCACTAGTCTTTGGAAATAGTGCCCGCGGTAACAGCGCCCTCTCTTGACTTGAACTGTGAGCAAACTACAAAATTCCTTTTTCTGTTCTTATTTGACATTTTAAGACCGAGCTGTGTTATAAAACTCATATTGACTGGCACAATTCGGTAACTTGTGTACGTCTATTCCCCCTCGGGCCTGTGAGTGACCAGAAGAGGGGCCTATTTCCTGCGGCCTCGGGGGAAATAGGTCGCTCTTCTGGTCACTCAAAGTCCCTCGTGGGAATAGATGTATACGAGTTACCTCGTTGCCAGTCAATATGTGTATAATGAAGGCTATTAATTTTGGTTTTTACCCATACACCGATGTGTGTTAGCACTGTATACTCAGTACTTTCCCGAGTCCTGTGAAAAATGTAATGAAGGCCGTAAAATTTGCCACTGCTATTTTTGTAAGAGTTATCAAAATGATGTATTCTATAAGCTTATCCAATGATGACCATAGGGCCCAATTTCGTAGAGTCCCTTAAGCGGAATATTCTTACCAGTTATCGCCTTAGCAGAAATGACTAGCTCAGTAAACTAGTTAAGAATTGTAAGTGTGTCATTATAGCTTGGCTGGTTTTCTTATTCTTATAAACAGTGTTGTAGGTCTCGAGACCTGTCTTGGTTTCGACACTCTGGTTTTGGTCTTGAAATCGACTTGCTGGGTCTCCCCCTTGGTCCTAGTCTTGGACATGCTGGTCTTGGTTTTGGTCTTGGACATGCTGGTCTTGGTCTTAGTCTTGGACATGCTGGTCTTGGTCCTAGTCTTGGACATGCTGGTCTTGGTCCTAGTCTTGGACATGCTGGTCTTGGTTTTGGTCTTGGACATGCTGGTCTTGGTCTTAGTCTTGGACATGCTGGTCTTGGTCCTAGTCTTGGACATGCTGGTCTTGGTTTTGGTCTTGGACATGCTGGTCTTGGTCTTAGTCTTGGACATGCTGGTCTTGGTCCTAGTCTTGGACATGCTGGTCTTGGTTTTGGTCTTGGACATGCTGGTCTTGGTCTCGGGTGTCTTGATTACAAAACTGCTGATATAAGCAAAATTGTGTTGTGCTAAGCTACTAGTTTGGACCCCTCAAAAAGTTTTGTATAAATTCTGATATTTTGTACCCTTGCCCCATATCCTTGCTATTAAAGGCAGTGGACACTATTGGTAATTACTCAAAATAATTATTGGCATAAAACCTTTCTTGGTGACGAGTAATGGGGAGAGGTTGATGATATAAAACATTGTGAGAAACGGCTCCCTCTGAAGTGCCATAGTTTTCGAGAAAGAAGTAATTTTCCACGAATTTGATTTCGAGACCTCAGATTAAGAACTTGAGGTCTAGAAATCAACCATCTAAACGCACACAACTTCGTGTGACAAGGGTTATTTTTCTTTCATTATTATCTCGTCAACTTCGATGACCAATTGAGCTCAAATTTTCACAGGTTTGTTATTGTGTGCATATGTTGACATACACCAACTGTGAAGGCTAGTCTTTGACAGTTACCAATAGTGTCTACTGGCTTTAAGGGGAAGGATGTTTTGCCTGGTTGGACATGATTTGTCGATATTTTGCCAACCCATCCATACAACCAACTTATCCTTGACCAGATTCCACCGCCCTCAGGATCTGGGTGGACCCCACTTTTGATCTAAACAAAAATAAAAAATGGGTGGGTGTATTAACACAATGTAATCAACAATGGGGAATACTGTAAAGAATTTCTGTTGACAAACCTTTGTGTGTACCTATTTTTTAGTCCAGATTATACGCCCAGTGCACACCTATTGTAAGTTTGTTAACTTTCGGGCGTACTATTTTGGCATATTTTTACCATATTATTTGTTTTCCTTTCAATCTACTACGTGGTGAGTTTATTTTATTTTTATTTTGTTTAAAGCCATTGGACACTTTCGGTAAACAGTATTGTCCAAGTCCCACACTTCGTGTATCACAACTTATACATAAAATAACAAACCTGTGAAAATTTAGGCTCAATCGGTCATCGGAGTCGGGAGAAAATAACAGGAAAACCCACTCTTGTTTCCGCGTGTTTCGCCGTGTCATGACATGTGTTTAAAATTAATTCGTAATTCTCGCTATCGAGAATTGATATTGTTAATGTTTTCTCAAAAAGTAAAGCATTTCATGGAACAATATTTCACCATTACCTTTCTGTAAAACCCTGTAAAATATTTGTAGATCTGTGAACTTTTTTTTTTTCTGTACCGAAAGTGTATAATGGCTCTATAGGATTCGAACTGCCTCTAGCTACCGGGCAATCTCGGTGGTCTAGTTGGTATGACACTGCTCTAGAATTGCAAAGGTTGTGGGTTCGAATCCCACCCGAGTAAAATGCCTGTGATTTTTTTCACAGGACTCGGGAAAGTACTGAGTATACAGTGCTACACACATCGGTGTATATGGGTAAAAACCCAAAAAAAAAATTAATGCTGTAAAGGAGTTGATAGAATTTGCTGAGATTTGATGCATTTGCAAGGTCTGCTCGATGAAAAGGTCATCATTTTACTTTCTAGATTTGGCTTGGCAAAGTTTACCTTTGGTTTTTGGAACTGTTTTGAGCACTCTCACTTCCACGCAAAAGTTTGTTGCCCCTTTTCATTTCAAACCTAGAAAGTGAAAGGGCCATCACACTTTTATGTCACCAGTCTGCTGTGTCTAGCACTTCGAGTCTACCACTACTTCTGGATAACCTTGACCATGTTGAGATTTGTGTGATGGGTGGGAACGAGTTTAACACACACCACTACCTCCATGGTAACCGAACAATAGACCAAGGAAATACTTAGGGTGGATACCAAGATTGCGGCTTTTCATTAGCACGTAACAAAATCCCAGGGTGTACTCTTTCCGATACCAAAAACACCCCACCACCCACTCGGCCCACCACCCACGCACTCTTCACTGGGTGAAAGGGTTGCATGTGTTTTTTTTTATTGGGGTTCAGTCTTGCTTTGTGTAACTGAAAACACAATTTTGGGTGTTAGCTCTTTTGGTGTCGTTGAACTCTCTTTCAATGTCAAACGATACTTGGAGCTATAACTTAAAGGAACACGTTGCCTTGGATGGGACGAGTTGGTCTATAAAAAGCGTTTGTAACCAGTTTTTTTTTATAAAATGCATATGGTTGGAAAGATGTTTTAAAAGTATAATACAATGATCCACACAAGTTTGCCTCGAAATTGCGTGGTTTTCCTTTTACTGTGCGAACTAACATGGTCGGCCATTTATGGGAGTCAAAAATTTGACTCCCATAAATGGCCGACCGTTGTTAGTCGACGAGGTAAAAAGAAAGCCGTGCAATTTCGAGGCATGGTTGTGTGGATTATTGTATTCTACTTTTACAACATCTTTCTACCCATATGCATTTTATAACAAACGGTTACAAATGCTTTTTAAAGACCAACTCGACCTGATCCAAGGCAACGTGTTCCTTTAAAGGCATGGACACTAACTCAAAATACCTGCTGGCATGAAAACTTACTTGGTAACGAGCATTGGCATGGAGACCTGTTGATAGTGGGTCTATACAACTTTGTGAGTGAAGGCTACCTCAAATAAGTGACATAGTTTCTTAGAAAGAGGTTCTTTCTCACTCAAACATTTAAATACTTCAGGCCTGAAGTCAGGCCTTAAGTAATTTTTGGGGGGCATCTGAAAGCACACAAATTTGTGCAGCAAGGGTGTTTCTTCTTTCATTATTCTCTTGCAACTCCGATGACCAATTGAGTCCAACTTTCCAATGTCATTCAAAATAATGATGCATGGACAGAATCATTTATGTTCTTTCAATACAATTTATTTATTGGTTATCGCAGTAGATTCTATAAAATAATTTATTGCATAGTTTGGTGTAAAATGTATTTATACACATCTGTACTGTTACAAAGCTGAACAACAATTCTATATTTATTTTTACACAAAAACCACGAATCATGCTTTTTACGGCATGAAGGAAAGCAAATGTAACTTTTGAAGTTAACAAAATAACGATAGGCATGTTTTATGTTAATATAGCAGACAAATAACAATGATATTTATACAGATAGATTGTAAGTTTATATAAAGCAGAAAAATAACAATGATATTTATATAGCAGATATTTTGTAATGCTATGTATAATAAGAGACAGATAACAATATACATGTATAGTGGATAGATTGTAATTAAAGCTATATATATGTAGCAGACAGATAACAATGTTATTTATATAGCTGATAGATTGTAATGCTATTTATATAGCAGACAGATTGCAATGCAGAGTCAAAAAGTCAAAAGCACAAAACAGGTTTTTAGTTTGTATATCAATTCTAATGGTGTAACCTTTGACAACACGTTTATGAACGAGCTACAGTGTGGGCCTCTTGCATGCACAATGTGTACACAGCTCAATGGAGGAACAGTTCTATACCTTATTGAGATAGCATGGTACACTTTTTTGTCAAGGAAAGGGGTATATTATTGAAAATCTTGTTCAGCTAATATTTTTTTTTTTTTTTTTTTTAGTGGAAATAATGTAACAAAATTTAAATGTTTTTGGCTCAGTGTTGTGAGGTCGTTAATTAGGGAACAACAGTGCGATTACACAATGTACGGTGATCTAGGGGCCACTTAATCGCTGTTTTCCAAAGACGATCTTTGACCGGGTTTTGACCAATCAGAGACTTGAAACCATCCAAGGTATTTATTAATTGTCATTAAATGTGTTTTCATTCTGGTAATGATCAAAAGGTCATTAACTGAAAAATGTATATAAGTTTGAGAAGAAAATCAATCAACATCTACATGTAAATGTTTATCTTGGAAACTAAATGTTTCTTTTTGCCAACAATTACTTTGAAGACCACTGGTGACCAATAAATTCCATTTACCAAGAGCTCCAAAATATGCAAATGCAATTTGTGAAATCCGTACAATCCGCACAAATGTCCTTAGTCCTGAGCCAACAATTTTTTTCTTCTTATATGACCAGTTTTGTCTGCCCAGAAATGCCATGAAATGTGTATTGACACCCTTTTTCTAAGTCACCTGGTCCATTGGAAATGACACCTTTTCTGCAAAAGAATACCAGAAATTGACCTAATAAAAAAATACAACAATATTATTTTCTGTACACTTTATAATGTTTTATGTTAAATGAACTATTTCACAGCTTAAAAAGTACCAACAACAGTAAATTTAGGGTGTTCGTTTAGAGAGAGTACAGTAAAGCGAATGTATATAAATGGTTATTTTTGGCAAATGTTCTGGGCAAATTTTGAGTACCAATTTTGACCTTTTGATAATCAAAAGACAAGTTTGTAATTTGTCTTTTTTACACCAATAAATAAGTTCTATTTAAGTCTTTAAAAAACACATAAAATATAAATATACGAGGTGATAAATGTACCAAATTGATTTAATTATATAAGACAGCATTTTTTTCATTTAAAAACAAATTGTTTGCAGCCATTAGTCTAAGCAGCTTTTTACTTAAATGTAAGCATCTTGTACTCAAAAATGATAAAAAATTACATAATAACACAATTAAAAAAAAAAAAAGTGAATATTGCATAACATTTATAGACCTTCGTCCGTTTTAAGATGTAACTTTTTTAAATGTAACTTTTATTTTTTCAAACAATCCAGCAAGGCAATTTCAAGTTTTTCTTTATTCCTAGAGCTTTTTTTTTGTTTTTTTTTGTTTTTTTTTTTGGCTCCAAAAGTTACATTACAGTATCAAAGTTTTGGCCAGGATTTAGGTAAAGGATGTTCAACTTTGCTTGAAATTTAAAAGCTGAGTGTCCAAATTGTTTCACTTTACAATACACGTAAAAGACAGATAAAACAGTGTAAAAAAGACACAGAGTATGGCCAACATAGTGGCCTGTTTAGTGAAATTATTCTTTTGAAAATATGCATCAAAACATTAATGATAATGATCTATCCATATGCGAGTATATATAAATATGGCGTCCACTTTAACACACCAGACTATCCAGTCAGTATAATATAAATCAGTGATGCATCCTTATGGCACGAAGAAGGTACCAGACTATATTTTCCCTTACAACCTCGGTTTGGTAGCATTGAGTTGAATGGCAGAAAAAAACACAAGATGGGGGCACCATAGAGGGCTATTCCCTTATTTGGATAAATTCGATTGATAAACAGCATTCTCAAAACACATTAAAAATCTTTTAGGTTGTTGTTTACAGATGGTCTACATATAGCTCCTAGTGATTTTGTTCACAGGTTTGTCAGATATTGCAAAAGGCTATGAATGAGTTCAAAGACTTAACAACAAAATAATAAACTTTATTAAATAAAACATGTGTATTCTCTGGATATTTCAGAATACCTCAAAAATATTTGTGTAGTACACCCAAGCAAGAAATATAATTTGTTTTCTACCCTTACACTAACACATCTGTGTATGTAAGAGGTAAAAACCAAATCCCCAATGCGAATATTAACATCTACCAAAGCAAGAAAGTTTATAATCTTGTCCTTAATTGTTATGCTATCCTGTTGCTATATTAATATTACTTAGTATCAAGGGAACTTCTCTTCGCCCACACACACAAAAACTGTATAAGTGTTCCTATAAAGAACAACATATAACTTATTTTGTTGGTCAAAATAATGAAAAGTCTGGAATAATCTAGTTTTTAATAATAGTCCGCAGGGCTGTGTTGCATAAAATGCAATCCCACAAAAGATTCCATAATTGTTTTTCCTGACGATCGGGCTTGGCTATTTATAATAACTGTCCTTTGCTTTTACAACTTGGAAGGAACTGTCCAACTTTGAGGGAACTTTCCGGAAGTCCCCTTCCTGAGAAGTTCAAGTCACAGGAAGCCAAAGTCTTCAATATCTCACTTTTTTCCTTCGGTTGGATCATTGAATCGAGTGATTTCCTTGGGTGTTAGTTGGTGGTCTTAAGGGACTATTTATACTGCCTTGGTGATAATGGTGTTAAACACTTTATTAGACCTTTTTCTTAGTCTAAAAGGTCTGTGACACCACTGGTTGTGGGATTTTTTTAGTGCTCAATTTGTGTCAGTTGTCATTATACATAAGTTTTTGCTTATGTTGATTGTGTTTGGATGTCATGAGTACTCGGATCATAGCCATGTAGGTTCACCGGGTCATCCCTTGATTTGCGAAGCCCTTGGTATATCAGATGTGGGGAACAACTTTATTCTGTGGCTATTTACCCTTATTGTGTGTGTGTAGGTTTTCCACTCACCTTTACTTAGGGTTTACTGTATATTAAAAACGTCAGTGCCCCAATTCGGTTTTAAAGCCAAAAACTGCCAAAGCACGAAATAGTTTTCCAACGGTTGTTCTCAAGATTTTCAGTCACAGCAATGGTAAAATAATGTGGTATTTTGGCAGATAATTTCAACAAATCAACAAATCTCAAATCAGATGGGATAACACCACATTATAATTAACAAGAAAATTAAACAAGAATTCCCATTACGTCGTAACACAATGTGGTAACAATTAATTCGAGAGGGGGACGTTTCCTAGCCCCGCCCCCTCAGTTCAGACCGCAGGTTCCGCCCCCATAAAATATTGACCAAATTGGAAATACTTCAGTGGGGCATAAACTTTCTTCTGAAAACTATTTTCGTCCCCCCACTAGAGGCAAAGTTGATCCTGCATTGATTTCAAACTGGGCTTGACCTTTTCAAATAAATAGGGCTATATGTTGCAATAAAAGATATAGTTCAAAGATATCCCTAAATATACTGGGTTGACCTTTTGTGAACGTCTGCTGTCCTAAACCAGAGGGGGTGGCCAATTAGTATTATGTGCTCTCCGTTTCATGGAGTTAAATTGAATCCATCCTTATATTAAAATACGAAATCTACATTTGTGATCGAGGAGGATATATTTGCAGAGAAAAATAGGTTAACCAAAGTGAGGTCTAGACAGCTTTTGCTTTGAATTTCCCCGCACACACTTCACAGAAAATAATGCAGAGCTTTATTATAAAAGCTGCCTTGAATTATGTGTCAAACTGCCACACTAAAAGGCAATTTATAACCTTTGGTATTTTGAATCGTTTTAATCCTATTTTAATGTATACATTAACACAAACCTGTTAAAAAAAATCATTTCAAAAGGTGGTAGCGTTTTTGAGATATTGCAAAAAAAATCTGGAGCGGTTATGGCCTCACATATAAGAAGAATAATCCGTAATCGGAACACACATTCCTCTGAAGGTTTGTTTCTCAAAATGATATTCATTACCAGTGCTTGTTACGGAGTATATAGTTTTACGGTCAATAATTTTCGGAGTAATTACCCAAAGGTAGGCCTATTATAATATATGCACTCCCTTTAATACGAGTGGCACATTGACGTAGCTTGGATTTATAACGTCACAATGAAGTCATTGAAAACGTCTCATACTTCATTCTTTGTATTTGATAAGAAAAGCCCTTTCTTTCAAACAATGTGTATTTTACAATTTGTATTACTTTTTTTCAGCACCGTCAGTGCTTCATCGGAGTCGTTGTATCAGGCAAGATGTAATTTGGTCCTTGGGAAAAAGTTTGACTAAACGTAATGCCATTTTATCGAGTACTGACCAACACTATGCTGTAGCTCTATAGACTTGTCAGGCTATCTCATCACAATTTTCCTGATTTTTTAAAGGGCCCACAAACTCGGAAGTAGGACAAATATTACACCTAAAACAACATTGATGTGGTGGTCATGTCAACCAAACACTGGTAATATTGTGATTGCCAAATTTCAAAAATGCAGCAATAATTATGTGTGTTTTTTTAATTATTTTTTTATTATAGTATTTTGTGTGATTTGAATATGTTATTTGCATGTCTGAGGATAACACTTCAGGGCTATACTACTCGTACTTGCCCATTTTGGCGATCCACACTGTCAGAAGGCTGCTGAGTTACCGGTGTTTCCCGCGTGTAAGCCGGTGAACTTTCTGTTCCTGACTCGGTAAGGACGCCCGGACTACCTGGAGTAACTTCTTTTGGCAATACAAAAAGTTCATTTCGAGTATCTGTTTGTGGTGCCGGAAAGTTGGTCCTAACGATCGGATGAGGAACCATAAGTTCTGTTCCGACTTTTGCAAGAGTTGTTGGAAGATGTTCGATATCGCTAGCGTTCGGTGACCTGGCGGTTCCCGGCAAAGAGATTGTGTCACTCTCCTCTTGCGCCTTGTTGAGCTCGTGCGTCCTACGGTGCCGGTTGACGTGGTGTGATCTTGCGAACGCCGCTCCGCATTCCAGACACCGGTACGGCTTCTCGCCACTGTGCGTCCGCTGGTGGATCACGAGGTGGTGTTTGCGACTGAACGTATCGCCGCACTCCGTACAGATGTAGGGTTTCTCCCCGGTGTGCGTACGACGGTGATTGGTCAGGACGCACTTGCGTGCGAACGCCGCACCGCAGTCCGGACAGTGGAACGGACGCTCGCCGTTGTGCGCACGCATGTGCCTTACGACGTGGTGGCGATGCTTGAACGTCGACGAGCAGTGCTCGCATGCGTACGGCTTCTCATGAAAGGAGGCTGCATTCCGATGGCCCCTTGTACCGGTGTCGAACTTCGGCATGGGCACCATACTGCCTTGACTGGCGTCGGCCGCTGCGGATGAAAAGTTCGACTCCGCATCCGGGACTACCTGCGCTTGCAGGTGTTGCATGGCGTGCATTTCATTGTTCTGAGTCACATGTAAAACCCAGCGCCTCACCAGTTCTCTGTTGTACTGGGGTGCGGGTATACCCCCAGGGGCATACATATTGCTGAAAGTACCGGTAAAAGTACCAAGTTCACCGGGTTGGAAGCCTTGAATTGACGGGGGCAAGGGCCTCTGGTTCGAGTGGGTGATTCCCGCGTCTAGTCGTTCCGTCTCTAACCCCTCTCCCGTTCGGAAAATGCCCCTGTAAGATTGGGTTTCTGGCTGAACCATCTCGTCGACTTCTGACTGCTTCTCCTGCTTCACCGTAGGATAAAAACCCTCGTTGAGCCGTTGATGTACGGGTTTAACCCCAACACTCTGCGAGGATTGGGCACAACTTGTCAGGAACTTTTCGTCTTTTATCTGCTGGCCCATGACATTGCTGCCCGGCTCTGACTTCAGGCGTTTCACGCTCAAATCCAACACTTCTGGTTGGAAATGGATATGACGCTTTTTGAGCGGACCTCTCTGGCGTTGCTCTATCTCAGACAAGTTTGATGACTTTCTATGGTTTTGTGAGGAGGCGGTTTCTCTTGGGTTTGCCGGCCTCTCACTGGCTGAAGAGGTGGTCGATTGATGTACATGGTGGTAAGGGATAGAGTACTGGACTTTATTTGAAGTGACCACCTGATTATCATGAGATGTTGTTGGTGTGAGTGGAGTGGAATGTGTTGCAGTTGAAAGACTTTGGTTAGCTTTTTGTCCAGGGTTATCCGAAGAAACGCCCTGCATCCATTTCTTTGGCTGGTGATGAGGGGTCCTTTTCCATAGTTCTCCATTAACGGTGGTGCCTTTACCTTCAATAACAAGACTACTCGGTGTAAATGTGGAAGTTGTTGCTATTGTCTGTTGGTCCTTCAAAATTTGCTGAGGGTTCGCAAACGACACTATCGCGCCAAAATATTGGCAAACTGTCGTCTGCTCCTTTTCAGCAGCGAGTTGTTTTTCACCAACGTTATCATCACATGAAACTGGTGGTACCCTTTCGGGCTCAGTGGCATCCTGTGAGCTATCGCAAGGTGCGTCGGCGATTCGGAGAACGGCCTGTCCAACTGCGGTTGATGATGATTCGCTCCAGGACTGCATGGAGTTTCGACGAATTGGTAAGTTGTGATAAGGGCGAATGATTGCGGTTTTCTTGAACCACGGGCTCTCTGCTGACTGCATGTGCTTGGGACTGACGCAGGTTTCCATTGCCTGGGTGTCTTTCATCTCAAGTGTGTCTCAGTGTGAACTTGTTGTAAAGTATAACTCTGTCTCCTGTTCGGGGGGAAAATGGGAAAGGAAAAATTAAGAATTACACTTTTGACAAGAAGATGATGTTTGATCTTGATGTGCACCAGATTAGTTCCACCTGAAATGTCATCTTCAAGACAGACATGTTTTTTTTTTTTTTGTTTTTTTTTTTTTTTGGGGGGGGGGGGTTTCAGTTACAATTACAAATTGTTTTGGTTATTGTTTTCGAAAAAAAATAGTCGCAAATTGCAGTAGTTTGAAGTTTATTGACTCAAACATTGACATTATTCTGAAATTGTTTTACCCCATCAGAACGCTCGTATGCAAACTTTGTTGGATACAATCCACCTCACCTGTGTTTCCCGAAATCAAAATATTACAACAAAATCGAGACAAAGGTGTGGTATCTTTCTTGTACAATCGGTATTGATAATTGATACCCGGTGAACATGGTCGAATTAGTTGCTGATGCGCATGAAGATACCCCCTTAATGTAAACGAATGAAAACCAATCGTTTTGTCTGCCATTCCACTCTTGCAAAGAACCATGGCGGACAACTCTTTATAATATAGAGTGAAAGACGCCGGGTACTTTCAACTCGATTTAGAGTGAAGTTCATTCCAATTTCACTGAAACAGAGAGACACAGATTGTCTTTCACTCTCAAAAGAGCGAAACTTAAACCACTCTGACAAGAAAATTTCACTCTCTTTTGAATGGATCAGCAAAAAGTGTCCTAAACGAAAGCTTTGGGAAAATGGTAAACTCGAACATTCAGTATTAACATTGGGATATTATTTTTTGTTTGTGCTTGGAGAGAAACTACTGAGCTGTAGAAAACTTCACAAACGGGCTCCGTATTTTGACAATCCGATCGGGGACTATTTCCACCGAAATTTGTGTAAAAAAAAGGGGAAGGGGTGAAGTCATTGATTTGCCGGTAATATACACGTGCAATCATGGAATCATGGGTCGGGTATAACAAGCAATCTATAATCGACGTGTTAATTGCCACTCGCTATTTCACTTGAGGTCACCTCACAGCAAATTTTGCATCGAGTTTTGTTATGCATTTTATTTGTTTCGTCGCAGATTAAGCTAATAATTTTATGAAGACGTGTTTAGCTGCAAACTCTGTATCGTGTTGTTTGATGGAAAGTTTGCATAATGCGAAAAATACAAACATCAGAGTACAATTATTGTATAGCACACCTGCCAGAGTAAATTGATCGATGAAGTAGAATTGTCAAATCAGATTTCACACAAGTAGGTCTGCGTCTAGGCTCTAACTGTGTAAATAATGTTAAGAGCAAATCATTACCTCCCTCTTTGCAAATTAGTTATAAAACAAAATTATTTTCAGCAATATTTAACCACAGCGTGCCGTTATTGCCACAATTTTCTGTCAAAAAGCCATCCCCCGCAAAGCATCGGTGAAACATTGCTCAAAAACATATTAATAATTTTCGCCGACGGCAAACGTTTTATTTTCTTTCTTTTTACAAATGAGCATTTTGAATTTTATAAAATATTTTAAATAAGCACAAGCGTTCAACAAAAAACTATCCAAAAACTGTACTTACTGTGTTGCTCATCAGCTGTTGAAACAAATCGAACCAGTCCGGCATGCACAAACGTATCCAAACGAAATTGCACATGTGCGATGGAATCGATGCACACAACGTTCCCGCGCTCACACAGTCAACTTTATGAATGGGCTTTTTTACAGGCGGTATGGTTTACTACTCAGTAATTGTGTGACCGGCGAGGCTGTCGCAGCCTTGTAAAATGATAGGCAGACCGCTGCGAGCAGACGATAATATCTAGGAAAAAAATGTGTAGGCGGTTCTGTTTGCTTTGACAACTACATATGCATCCAAGGGCGCTGTATGTAGGCCTCTGAACTACGTACATTGTGGGCATATTTAGCCAGGAGATTCAGTACGTGTACGTATTCTCTCGTTTTCTTTCGGGTCTATTTTTAGCCTGCGCCCCATCCAGTGCAGTCAGTTATTCGGGAGGGTTGGGGTATTATTTTGTGTGTTGTTGCCATGGGGACTCTACAATCTGAAGTGGGCTTTCTTTATGGTGACTTTTTTTAATAGAGTTTATGAAATAATTTAATCTGAGTGACACCCCCACTTTTTTGCGTGACATTGAACTTTTGTCATTCGTATAGTACATTAATTTTGTATGCACGTTTGCTCCATGGTTACAAACGGTCACGCTAGTTTTTTTTCTGGTATGGGGTTTATTTCAATGATACAATGTCCCAACAGGAAATATTTCATTTTCAAGTTAACTTTTTTTAAGGACTGGCTCATACCACTTTGTGCCCCGTATTCGTGTTTTCTTTTGCTAAAGTCTTCTCTCGATAATCTTACAATGGCCTTGCAGATATGTTGTGAATGATGCGTTTTTAGAAACAATGCAGACATTATTGTTAATTGAGAGAAAAAAATATTCATTTTAAACTGGAAACTTAGGTGACATCATAAGGATGTTCAGGTACCAATGTAGGCCTACATGTATAGTTGTTTTGGCAGAGTGTTATTTTAACACCCTGATGGACGTTTTGACTCATTCTTCGGCATCTGTGACAAACACCCATGGTGTCAATTTTAAATCCCATTTTTTTGCAGTGTATGTATAAAGTTCATCCTCACCCCACTCCCGAAGAAAAAATGAGTCTCTATAGACCGTTCCCATGCTGCCTCCATCTTGGTCTGGTACCGCGTATCGAATAACGATAATGAATGCTATTAATCATTTTGAAAATAAGAACCAGACTATTTTGTTCTTCCAGCCTCGGTTTGGTAACATTGATATCAATGGGGAAATTCAAGATGGCTGCACCATGATAAAGGTCTTTTCACTTGTCTATGCACACCATCCAGCCACTAATTCTTTCTACGTCACGAAGTGGTCTAGTCTGCGCCGCGCGCACCCACCCACCCATATCAACCGATCGCGATATTTACACAAAAAGGTATGCCGAGAATGCGCATTGTCATTTCTGAACCCCATTCACTGTTATAAAATAGTCGCAAGTGCCGACACAGATAGGTTGGGTGAGTGGTACTCATGTCTCGTGAAAAAAAAAATATTGCAGAAAGAATGTGCCCTTTCGCTTAGTTTCTTTACCTATATTTATTTTTTTGCCGGACAGGGTTAGGGTTAGGTGATTGTAAACACACGTACACACTTCGTGAAAAAAAAAGATATTGCAGAAAAAGAAGACGACACATAGGTCGTGAATAAAGAAATGATATTGCAGAGAGAATGTGCCCTTTCATTCCAATGGAACTCTAGCATTTTTAAAAGAAATTTCGTTTCACGAGAGCCGAAACACACAGGGTTGGGTTAGTGGCACATCAGGTCGTGAATAAAGAAACGATATTGCTGAAAATAATGTGCCCTTCCGTAATTATTCCATTTATATAGCAATTATTTTGTTTTTTTCGCAATAGCCAGTTATTTGACCCCGAGCCCCGCATGCTCTGGTGACACACAGTCACTAAGTTCCAACACATTCCGTTCTCTTGAGCTGGCCAAAGCGGATTTGTCTGGTCTGGATATAGGGTAATAATTGATAGGTTCTAATTGGTGACGTTGGTTGCTCTACCGTCTCCCGAATTTTATTTTTAGCTCATTTCCTGGATCGGTAATGAACGGGGTGATGGGGCATGAAGAAGGGGTTGTTTATTTTGGGGTGGGGTGGTGTGTTGGGTGATGGGGCGGGGTTGGTAGGGTTTCTAAAACTTTAAGTCACTACCAATGGTCGCCGTTTGGAAAATTTGTGTCAAAGTTGAAAATATATGTAATTTTTAAAACCTCCCAAATCACACTTCCCTATTTCAATGCAGAAAAACTCGGTCACAGATTGACAGTGTATCTATAGTGTGTGTACTGAAAATTAGGGTACATCCAGGATAGCCGCAATATTTGTGCGGATGTACAGAAAAGACATACAATTCATACTATACTAGTAAAACAAAAACCACATTATTAAAGACAGTGGAAACTATTGGAATTCAATTGTCACAGACCAGTCTTCTCACTTGGTGTATCATATGCATAAAATAACAAACCTGTGAAAATTTGAGCTCAATTGGTCGTCGAAGTTGCGAGATATGAAGGATAAAAAAACACCCTTGTCTGCTTGTCACACGAAGTTGTGTGCTTTGAGATGCTTGATTTCGAGACCTCAAAATCTAAACTTGTTTCGAAATCAAATTCGTGGAAAATTACTTCTTTCTCGAAAACTACGTCACTTCAGAGGGAGCCGTTTCTCACAATGTTTTATACTACCAACCTCTCCCCATTACTCGTTACCAAGTAAGGTTTTATGCTGATAATTATGTTGAGTAATTACCAATAGTGTCCACTGTCTTTAAAGGCCAACTGACGCATTGGTTATAGTTCGCCTAAACAAAATTAATTATTTTGTCAATGTCGGCTATATTTCGCAATAAAACAAAGTTTTGTGCGCTAACGAACGGACATCCCACGTTTTGCACAATAATGTGAAATTTAAGACTATTATTACTGTTATATTTTTGTTAAGTTTTTGAAAAATGCAAGTGGCAGTTTTGAAAACTGTTGTGGCTATTAAATTGAATATAAAAAAAATCAAATAAAAGTGACCTCACTTTCAAAAAGTATTTTACAAAAAGTTTTTTTTTGTTTCTCTTGATGATATAAACTTGTATTTTTTACACTATCAATTTTAATTATGCGAGTTTAACATTAAATTATAGAAGCAGTATACTTTGCACAACAAGTTTCATATTTATGATTTGTTAAATTTTGGTATGTTTGAAAAAAAAAGGTAATAAATTTAATTTTGGTTAAGTTGTAAACAAAACATTTTGCTCACCTTCTATATGCTTCTTGTTTGTTATTCCATCCGAGTTCAGCAAATCGGAGCAGTTCTGGTTCGGTGTCCATCCACCGCGGTAACCAAACAACAATGACGAGAAAAACAGAAAAGAGCAAACCGGATGCGCCCGCAAAGGGTTGGGTGGTCATAGATCCGTGCGCATAGTTACACTACATTCGTGCCAGCCAGTGCAAGCAAGGTGTTTTTTATTCTATGTACACTGACTGGTTCTTGCTCTATATGGTTTTACAGTCTGTCTCCACCCAGTTTATGGATTTCAGATTATATGTTGTAATACCATGCTAAATCTCCAGTGGGAGAGGAGTGTAATACAATGACTTGTATGGGTGTTATTTGGTTTATTAGTCATAGGCTAAGTATTTTTTTTTTTTTTTTTTCATGCACGTGCTCATGATCTAAGTGCCCGTTTGGACTTAGTTACGCAATAATTATAACGCTGTGTCATTTTGAAATACCATCCACAGTGCAATACAGGTAATGGGTCTCTGATCATTGAAGATTATCCCAAAATAAGGATGATACGGAGGGGAGTGGTTAACCAAAGGAATGGAAACTATGTGGTCATCACTTTTATGAATGAACTCTTGAGTTGACGTACGTGCGCAGCGATCAGCTGGGTTATTGTGTCGTAATTTAATTGATAGACTTACTCGGGCTGTTTCATTATTCAGATAGGGGTGCAATTTTGTTGCCTGGAAATTTACTGAAGGATTCTTTAAACATGTTGTAATTTATACATGTACTGTTTAACGTTGTTGAGAAGCTGTACGAGTGGTAAATAAAAACTCAAAGAAATTCAATACGAAGGTTTTTGTAATAGTTTGTTGTCCTAAATTCTCTTTAATTTGTTACTTTTTTTCCCGGTAGCTCTAAATTTACATATAACTGTAACCCTCTTTGAAAAGTGAAACTTTTCAGGGTACTGGTACCCGTCTGTTCCCCCGATCCCGCGTGCTTTTGTATGAGAGAGAGAACGGCAACCAACTAGCAGCTACAAATCCAAGATGGAGGCGATTGTTGAAGAAACTGTGTCGGTGGACGATTTAAAGGTTTGTTCTGTCACATTATTCATTCAAAAAGACTTCGCACGGTGGCATTTGTTTAGATATTTGCAACTGTAACATTTTGCTGTAAATGTTCTGTTTAATATCGTATCTGTATAGTGTCTTTTGGAAAGCTTTCCGTATATCCTGCCACCACTTTTTCATTTCCTTCGTCGTGAATTACTAAATAAAAATAGGCGAGCCTAATTAATATTTAATAATAAAAATGTTTCTCTTAATCTTATCTAACAAACATGATATTGCTATTGAGAGTTGAACAGTGTGACTGTGTGGACTAAGAGTCGGTGTCACAGTGACAGTGTTGTAAAAGGGTTGATATTATGTGTATGATCAGATAAAGCCTAAATAAATTAAATAGGCACTCACTCGCTGCCTTGATTGAGGCTTGTTGATGACACCCTGTAAAGAGGCCTATCCTAATGTCTATGTATGTTGTTGGTCACACATGATGATGGATGTTGTTGATGGTAGCTATTGTCAGAAAAGGCCAGTCTTTTCAATCTTATTTTAAATTAATACTAATTCATAAATACCCCAGACAGTTTCGCTATTCCTATAGTGCTACTAGTGGTGGAGAGCGCGTCACGTGGGTGTGTATTTATAACTATAAACCTTTGTTTGTGACCGGTAAAAAGTGTTAACTCATGGGCGTGACACGCGACCTTGCACCTGTTCTTATTAGACAGTTTCTTCATTCCTATTGGTCGAGAGCAACGGCTGAAACAGTTGTGCCACATCACGCGATACGCGCGACGCGCACAGCATTCCCTTATATTATAAGGAGTTGTCTACCGAGGGCGGCGGAGGGCTTTACCATTTCATAGCTGGAGGGGTATTGTGTTGAAAGGAATCATTTAACAATTAGAATTTTTGTATTTATTTGACTTTTTGACCAAAAAGTGATGATGTTTTTGACCGAAAAGGTATTTATGAATGGGAATCAAAGTGTGTTGAATCGGTTTCCAACTAGTGGTTTAAACCCACCGAGGCCTGGTTCTTTATAATTTACCTCAACTTCGTCTCGGTAAAATTATCAAGACCCAGGCCTCGTTGGGATTAAACCACTCGTTGAAAACCTCTTCACTACACATTGATTCCCTTATTTACTAAAGTATATTGCGACTAACTTTCCTTATCACGCCACCACTTTTTCACTCATTTTCTCAAGAAAATGGGATATCTCATTGAGTGAGTTGAATTAGATACTATATTTAATATTATTGGCCATACAGAAACCTTTCCTTAATTGTTGTAGGCCATGCAGACCTATATCATTCATATTCATATTAACATTAAAAAAAAGGCAAACCTGTGTGAGTGCGCCCTGTGAAAAATTTGACCTCAATATTTATGCACAATTTGTTGTCGAACTCAAAGTTTCAATAGAATAAAGTAGACTAGAACTATGATTTGACCATAGAGCAAGCCACTATCGTCTCCACAGAAAAAAACTGTGTGGATCATTGTATTCTACTTTTAAATTATCTTTCTAACCTTACCAATGCATTTCAAAGACCAACTAGACCGATCCAAGGCAACATGTTCCTTTAACCAGTGGTCACATTTTTGAAAAACACCCTCTACTAAATGCTTTTACTTGACAATTTGCAGAAGTATGAGCACGCCTACAACAGTGAGTTGGCAAGAGGTAGAGTGTCTGGACGGACTCAGTTCAACTATGCATGGTGCCTGATTAGAAGCCGCTACACCAACGACCAGAAGAAGGGGGTAGCCCTACTGGAAGAACTCTTGCATGGAGGCAACCCTCAGGTTCGCCGTGACTATCTGTTCTATCTTGGCGTTGGCTACTACAGGTTAAAGGTACGTCTTAAACATTTTTATTCAACAAGCGTCAAAAGAAATGGCTGGTTTTGCACTTAAATCTACATGTAGTATTTGCCAACTTTCACTCACCCATTTGCAAGATAAACTACTTTTACCTGACTGATTTTGTCAGAATTTTCACATCGTTAAAAAGGTTGAGTTAAAGATTTGTTTTTGTCAACATAAGATAAATCGTGTTTGTGATGGAGCAGTCTAGTTCACCGAACCCAAGCTCTGGTATTGTCAGCAGCAGAGTGTGGGTTTGATTAATTACACTTCTGTCCTTGAGCAGAGCCACTTAAACATTGCTTCGTGAAAAGTTGGAAAAGTAGTGCTCTACCAGCCAGGCTCCTAGTGGATGATACCATGCCGACTACATCCTTGCAGGATGTGAAGGGGTAACTTTGTTTCACCCACAGGAGTAGGTGGCACCATGCCCCCTTGTGACATTTAATTTTGGGTGCCAGCCCAAATCAGTTTAGTGTAGCCCTCACCCTTGAAAAAGCCATCTGGCCCTGTAGTGTGAGGTGACCTCTTTAAAAAATACAAATTCAAAAGGGAACATGGGGAAATTAGGAATCAAATCACTGAAACACCAGATGTTTTTTTTTTTCGATGGGTTATATTCGTAAGAAATCTTTTGATTGTGTGTTTCTTCACCAGGACTACACCAAGGCGCTAAAGTATGTACAAGGATTGCAGCAGATTGAACCTAACAACACACAAGCCAAGGATCTAGAGCAACTTATTAAGAAGAAAATGAATAAAGGTAAGCTTGGTTCTTAAAGACACTAGACACCTTTGGTAATTGGTGTATCTTAACATATTGCACAAAATATCAAACCTGTGAAACTTTGAACACAATTCTTGGCTGTGAAGTTGCGAGATAAAAATGGAAGATTCTTGACTTCGGGACTCTAAATTTTATTCTTAGGTCTCATAATTAAATATTTTATGGAAAATTACTTCTTTCTCGAAAACTACGTTACTTCAGAGGGAGCTGTTGTAACTGGCCATAGTGCTCCTCAAAAAATGCCTTCTTTACAGCCTTGATTGCTGTGCCAGTTTTGCTCACTTTCTGTCGTGCCCTTTTTACGAATTTGTTTGTCTTTGGGAAATTTGAGGACTGTTGCGTATCAGGGTGACATCATTAAAGTATAGATCGTATCAAATAACCCCTTTGTTGCTATGAATTGTAGGGCAGGCCGTATGCATGTCCAAATGTGTTCACAAATGAATCACGCAGCACCAGCGTTCCCGGTTTGATTTCTATGGCACATTACATGTTTGAGTGAATTAGTTGGGCAAATGGGAGTGTGATGGACATTGGTATTTGTGTTGTTTTTTCGAGTCAGAGTTTTTTTCGAGTGAATAATAGACCGTATTGAATATGACGTCACCGTTCAAATACCTGCCCTACAAGATGGCGTCTGCGAGCGTGTGCGTGTGTGTGTGCGCGTGCTTGTGCCGTAGAAATCAATGTCCTGCTTGTTTCTTTGTTGTACGCATTTAGACGCGCATACGGTTTGCCCTACAAGATGGCGACTTTCAAAGCAAAAAAGGTGTCACTCAATACAAAATGGAACAACTGTAGCAGGACCCCACAAACTCGATCTAGATGTATATAAGGCTGTGTGTGTGTTTGTGATTTGTGCATTGCCTTTAGCCATCTGGCTAGCTCAATTGTCTAGTGGTAACACTATCTGTTCTAGCAATGCGAAGTCTGTGGTTCGAATCCCACCCATGTGATATGCTTATAAGTTTTCTTTTTCACATAACTCGATCGGGGAAAGTACTGAACACATTGGCGCAAGGGTAAAAACCCAATTACTTATTGCATAGTATTCTATTAATAATGTTTTATCTGTATTTTTTTCTCGTGAACAGAAGGCCTTTTGGGAATTGCAATCGTTGGTGGGGCAGTGCTGGCCATTGGCAGTCTGGTAGGAGCTGGCATAGCGTTAGCCAAAAAATGAATAACAAAACACTGAGAAAAGCGTAAGGTGAAATGGACCTCTGCAAAAGATATCTGTTTAGGGATGCCAAAATAACAATGTGTTGTGTGCATGGTGATGGACTGTACTGGACAATAGAGGGCGCTATACATTGCCAGTGCTCAGCTATGATTATTTCTAAAGAAGTTGGTGAATTACTGGTGTATTGTTAAAATGCTGTACCAACCAATTTGGATGCTGTACTGGCGGATAGAATGACTACGCTACATGTACAAAAACTTCTTGGTTTACTTGACATACTCTACAGCATTTACACAAGTGTTGGTCTGTTTGTACATCAAGACTGTAGCAACACGGTGCACCAGCCTAGTGTGTCACCAACCAAGCAAGATCAACAAATGAAATCAAGCAGGGTTATACTGGGTGCCTGTGTGGCTGGAGATTCTGTCCCCCCGGAGATTGTGTCCCCTGGTACAGCGATTTGTGTACTTTTGAATCGTCCTCATTCAGCACATGTTAAAGGAACACGTTGCCTCGGATCGGACGAGTTGGTCTTTGAAAAGTGTTTGAAACCGTTTGTTATGAAATGCATATGATTAGAAAGATATTTTAAAAGTAGAATATAATGATCCACAAACTTGCCTCGAAATTGCGTGGTTTTCCTTTTACATCATCGACTAACAGGGTCGGCCATTTATGGGAGTCAAATTTTTGACTCCCATAAATGGCCGACCGTGTAAGTTAGTAAAGTAAAAGGAAAACCAAGTAATTTTGAGGCAAGTTTGTGTGAATTATTGTATTCTACTTTTAAATCATCTTCCTAATCATATGCATTTTATAACAAACTGTTACAAACGCTTTTTAAAGACCAACTCGACCGATCCAAGGCAACGTGTTCCTTTAACTTACATGTACCATAAGGGGGACAGAGTCATTGGGGGGACAGATTTCTCTATGACAGCTACTTGTAACTCTTGACGCAGTGCCAGATCCAGAGTTCTGTTTTCCTGCTCTTAAGTTGTAGCTTAAATAAGGGTCGGAAGGATAAGGGCCCATCCCAATGTCATAGTTCTGCTTACAGTAAGCAAAGAACTGGCATTGATAAAAGCAGGGAATGCGACACTTACGCAAAGCGTTTATTACAGGTTAGGAGGGAAATTTAGAGTGTGCATACTCCCATCGTACAAGGCATTTTTCGCCAACAAAGCTAGCGCAGAAACCCTGCATATTAAGGGGACAATAGTGATTGTTGGAGCAGAATTCAGCGGTAAGCAGAGTCATGAAATTGAGCCGAAGGTTTCAGCCTTGCTTTGGAAAATCAAACTAAATTGAGGGGCAAGGATTGGCGATTTTATTCACCAGTTATAATAGGATTTGAAACTTTGCATGGTGGCAATGATAATTAGGTGAGGTTTGCGGTAGCACCATGTGTGTAAATCTTGTTTAAAGGAACACGTTGCCTTGGATCGGACGAGTTGGTCATAATAAAAGCGTTTGTAACCGTTTTTTATAAAATGCATATGGTTGGAAAGATGTTTTAAAAGTAGAATACAATGATCCACACAAGTTTGCCTCGAAATTGCGTGGTTTTCCTTCTACTGTGCGAACTAACATGGTCGGCCATTTATGGGAGTCAAAATTTTGACCCCCATAAATGGCCGACGTGTTAGTCGACGAGGTAAAAGGAAAACCACGCAATTTCGAGGCATGTTTGTGTGGATCATTGTATTCTACTTTTACAACATCTTTCTACCCATATGCATTTTATAACAAACGGTTACAAACGCTTTTCAAAGACCAACTCGACCGATTCAAGGCAACGTGTTCCTTTAAGTAGTGTTGGTTCTGAAGTTGTCAACCACAGGTTCTTTTCAGAATCAACACTACTCAACAGATATTTACACATATGGTGCTACTGCAAACCTCACCAGTTATACATTATATGTGGAGCTCAGGCGTACGTTATAGGTTCCTAAAAAAGAATAATGTTAGCTGCAAGACTTGACAACAATTCAGAAATAATCACAATTGATGGGGCTAGCTCTGCTAGTGTTTTTTTTTTTACAAGTTCACAAGTGGGTTTTTGTTACAAGTTTTCACAAGTTTCAATTTAATATTTTTTAGTCTCAAATTATATACTTTTTTTGTAAAATGTATTACAAAGTTGTTATTTCCATGGATCCAGTACAAAATTAGTTAGAAACTTAACATTGACTCACAAAGCTGTTAAACTGTAAGTCCGTTTCTTTCAAATTTATTTTCAATCCCTAGAATTTGTTTAATTTAGTGGTGGAAGAACATACTTTGTTCGGTTTTATACTTTCAAACTTTTTTTTCGAGGTAGTCATAGAATTCAAATATTCTTGGAAATTGTTGGTTTATAAATTGTAAAATACTAAATGCACAAGTACGCCTTCTAGATACAGCTGCTCAACAACTTTAACATTAATCTAATACATAAATGGCAGTTTGGTCCAAAACTCATATCTTGTGCATTTTAAAAGTAAATTTATCATATTTGTATGTAAATTTGAGATGACTATTGCTGCTGTTGTGCTTAAAATTAAGTGCATCATCAAGGCTAGCAATTGGGACTTTGCTACAAGCATAGAGCAAGGACAAGAAGGTTGTACATGTATCTCCTTAAAATACAACTTTGGTTGCTTGCAACTCTGTAGTTAAACTCACTGATACTTGAAGGGGCACATTGCCTCGTTTGAATTAATTTTGGTGTAAAGATATTTGAAAAGCAGACAGAATTT
Source organism: Asterias amurensis (assembly GCF_032118995.1). Lineage (NCBI taxonomy): Eukaryota > Metazoa > Echinodermata > Asteroidea > Forcipulatida > Asteriidae > Asterias > Asterias amurensis. The sequence continues at coordinate 7,875,974 of NC_092659.1, read as the reverse complement.
TCCGCTAGTTGTATTTTAAAAGCTTGTTTTGTTAAACACGACTCACTACTTCAGGCATGCAACTTTTCAGCCGATTTCCTCTTTTTCCTTTCAAAACGGTACCATAGAAAACTGAAAATTAACACTTGCAATTAGAAAGATATATGTCTGCCACTTAGTCCAAAATACTGAAGGTATTTGTGCGTGGACTATTTAAAAGGATAAAGAGTATTTCCAAACAGCAACCTTTTAAGAGATTTGAAGAAAATGTGGCCCCTTGAGTAATACTTTTTTAATTGTCTTGCTTTTTTGGATGTACATAAAGTTTTACTTGAACATGTAGCGTACATGTTCCTAAGATGTTTTCTTCTGAACTGTGCACAGCCACACAATCATGGGTACATTTTTTGTACACCAAACAGATACATTTTGAGGATCTCTTTGAAGATCTTGTATTCCACAAACTCGAGCACTTTTTATTTATCAAATGACATCAGTGGTTTACAAACTGTTGTTTGTAAAATGGACACTAACAAAATTTGTATCCATGACTGTGACTGCGCACTGCTACTCTAAGGTTAATGTATATTAATAAATTGTCATAATTCTGATGGCACAAAGGCATGTAAATACCAAAAAATGTATAGGAATATTGTTACAAAAAACGTTACTGTTAATGTGAACACTTCTAAATTATAATAAATTAAAAGAAATATTGTATCTAAAACTACAACTTGTTAATTTTTCTGTACATGTGTTAATTTACTTGATGGGTGACAAATGTGAGTTTTAATCTCTCATACCAATATCAAACGCAGGTCATTGTCTGCTACACTCCTCATTTTTGGAGTAGAATTGCACGTTACAATTGTGGCAAACGTATAAAAACCAGTATCACCTAAAAGCACACCTCACTGTATAGCACACAGGGATATTGACTCCCAAAATGGTACAAGCGAGATTATGTGTTGACGACATTAGCTGCATTGGATCAATAAGTCGTTTTGAGGTATCGTGGACATAGCACTTTTACACTACATGTAAGCCTGGTTCTACTTCCTGCGAATCTGATATGAATTTGACCTCAAAACTCTGTTTTGCTGTGAATATTCGCAAGAGTTGAGCACAGCTCAACTGCTGCCAATTATTCATTGTGAGTTTGTAACGTCAACATTCGTATCAAATGCGCAAGAAGCCTGAAACAGACTTGAGATTTGGGTAAGTTTGTCTGTAGACACTCAAACCAAACAGTGCAATACTATAGCATCCTCCATTCAGAATCTCAGAATCTGAGAGCCCAAAAGAACTGTTAAAAGCACACAATATAACAGCACATTCCTGAGGTAATAATTACAAATTACAAACATAGATAGTTTAAAGGGAAGGTGTACATTTCATCATCACTCTTAAAATTCATGGCAATAAATACTTTTGGTTAGAAGCCTTCACCAGCTTTCGATAGTACAAGGCATTTAAAAGAAACGTGTCACTTCAAATAAATGTGCTTGTAAAAATGTATCCGTTTTTATGCCTCCAAATTTGAGTAAGAAAAGCGATACTGACAGTAACATTTCTCAGATTGTGTATTCCAAATTTTGATTATTCTTAAACATGATCACTCCTGATTTTGGGCGATATCTCAAAATTGTGACCACCTTTAAAATAAACTTTTCCAAGGTTAGTTTAATTGGGTATTACATGATTAAATGTTCCACAATGTAGCAATGCCCTTCTAAAGCAATGGATCAGATAACAATTATTTTGAGAGTTTTAGGCAGTGTCTGGCTATGGCTGTTGGGTGCAGTGACAATGTTGAAGGATTGGCATTCTCAGCCACCTTGCCATAGACACAGCCAAAGTCAATTCAGACACACACTTCCTTCCAAGACTAGACCTGGGCCCAATCTCATAAAGCTGTGAATCGGAAAACATTGCTAAGCGATGTGAGGGAATGAAACTGAGATAAAGAAGTTTGAAGTTTAGTTGTTAAGTTGAACTCACATTGCCACATTTGTTTTCCAATGCTAATTTTAACCCCTGTTGGATGTAATTAAAGGCAGTGGACACTATTGGTAATTATTCAAAATAATTATCAGCATAAAACCTTTCTTGGTCACGAGTAATGGGGAGAGTTTGATGGTATAAAACATTGTGAGAAACGGCTCCCTCTGAAGTGCCATAGTTTTCGAGAAAGAAGTAATTTTCCACGAATTTGATTTCGAGACCTCGGATTTAGAACTTGAGGTCTCGAAATCAACCATCTCAACGCACACAACTTTGTGTGACAAGGGTGTTTTTTTCTTTCATTATTATCTCGCAAGTTCGATGACCGATTGAGCTCAAATGTTCACAGGTTTGTTATTTTATGCATATATTGAGATACACCAACTGTGAAGGCTAGTCTTTGACAATTACCAATAGTGTCCTCTGCCTTTAATTATCAGGAAGGAAGTTGTCAATGTATTTGTTGGATATAGATCATATTGAATAAACCCTTTGTTGCTATGAAAGTCCCAATCTTGTAGGGCAAACCATACGCGCATCCAATCGCATACATCAATTAAGCACGCAGTATTCCCGGTTTGATTTCTACAGCACATGCACACACACACACACGTTGTAGGGCAGATATTTCAACGGTGACGTCATATTCAATACGGTCTACTCATTATTGGCATGTTTGTCTTTTTTATCCATAATGGTACAACTGACCTATTTAGCTAGATTGCATCACAATTGCTCTTGCTTGGTCAGTTGAGTTTCAACAACAGTGACTAACTTTCACAATTACATGTTAGAGATACATTCAACGATTTTAGTAAACGGATTAGTAACATTAGTAAAGTGCTCTTTATTTTATATAAAAATTAGTATGGAAAAGTGGAACAAAACAGCAGTGGCACAAAATCAAAAGTCCTGTCTGCTGAGACAGCAGAACAATTCAAAACCCGGTTAAAAACATCTGTTTACTTTGTACAATAACTGTTGATTTCCTTTTACAGCGCATAGGGACCTCACAGTGATATGCGCTATATTTATAGTATAGTTTTATTATTATTATCATTATAATGCCTTTGCATCAATGTAAATTGAAGGACTTTGAGGCCTTGTTGCATGAGGCAACTAATTTGTAGTCCCAGTTTAGGACCAGTCCTAGGACTGACACTGACAGGGGTTAAACAATACTTAAAAGGCTAGTCCCAAGTTAGAACATGTGTGACATATGACTTGTCTTTACTCATTGTGAAATCCACCCTGGTTGCATGTGTAATTGCTTCATACAATGTATGACATGGACCTTTGACTTTACAGTGGGTAACATCACCTCAGAGTTTAAAGAGTCGAGAGCCTTTATTTCTGGCAAAACTCTAATTTAAAAGTTATGCTTCAAGCCCAGTTCATATTCCTGTTCCTGCGGATGCCAATGCAAAGTGAATATGGCGTCACAGGGCTGTTTTCGTAACGAATGTTTCGCTGGAGTTGATCACATTAAGTCAACTGAAGCGAATTATTCGTTGTGAAATTTGTGATGTCAGAATTCATATCGCATTTGAAGGAAGTATGAACCGAGCTTTAATCTTACAGAGTTGAAGTTTTATGTCTACTCCGGCATGTCTGGTAAAGGAAGTAAATAAATTTCAATCATGTATTAACACCACCGCGCTGTTGCCGTGCCTCATTCAGCTGCTCCTTGACGAGTTCTTGCTGCAAGCGCACCAGAGTCATCTCAGCTTCGTGACGCTCCTTCATGTGCTGAACTCTTAACTGGTGCTCTTTACGCGCTAAGCTCATCTGAAACTGTCGATAGGTCTGCCCAGTATCCTCATCACTCGGTAAAAACGTAGGGTCTGTCAGAGTTGTGTTTGGTTGAGTAAATGTCTGGCTTATGGATCTCTTTTGACCTGTCTGTCTTGGGAGATGGTTTCTAACAGCTGTGTGAACGGCAGAAGGTAAGATGGTTGGGTCTGAAGATCCGTTAAATGACTTCGCTTCAACATGTCCATTATTGATGTACAGATTATCAGAGTTCATCTGTAAGGTGCTTAGGCTCGCGGGATGTCCATTGTGCAGAAGAGAGTTCTCCATGATGTCATCTGTTTCCAAGTTCAAATCCGCGTGGCTCATGACACGATTATCGACCAGTCTCGGCATATTGTCGCCTTGATTGTTTGTTACAGATCCTATGGGCGTGGTCTGTAATGAATAGGCGCTGTGTATCGTAAGGCCAGTTGAATTGCTGTCTGGTGGGTCCGTGTGAGTTGTAACAGTGGAATTTTCAGCGTACGACACCAAAGAAGAGTTGAACCCATCAAGACCTCTAGCCATTGGAGATGATGTTGGAATCGTTTCAGAAGCTGTGGTGATGCAAGACGTAGACGGCAACAAGTTTGAAGGATCATCGGTTTCATCGGTACAGTCAACGACGTCAAGTTCATTGTCTGAATTTTCATATCCTGTAAATGAACAGAAAAGATTCAAATTCAGCATTTTTTTTTTAACTCTCAACCCCCAAGATTCAGTGCAAAATTTCAAACTGTTTTTTCTTTTTTCTTTTCAGTACATAAAAGTATTCAAAATCATTTGAAAAACGCTCTCTTTGAAGTTTGGAAGAGCACTCTTGTACGGTGTTTCAAAAACAGTCTCAAAAAAGAGATTGCCACATTAACCGAGAGAAACACCAACTTTTTGCACCTGAGATACCTTCCACTTTGAAGTAATGTGGTTATGAAATAAGATGTCAGTCTTTATCCCCCAAAATGTGAATCTGAGAAATGTTACTGTCGGATACATACATTTCTCAGATTGTGTATTCCATTCATAGATTATACTTCCTGCGTGGACATAATAGCTACCACCCTTTGAACTGAGTACTTAAAGAGGATTAAAACACCAGAGGTTCCAAAAACAAGAGGTATTTATTTCCCTTTGGAGAAAGTCATGCTCACCTTCTTGAGTTGGTGATGCAGACATGGAACTTTGAACTTTGATGTTGCTGCTTTGGGGAAAATGAAACTTCTGTACCTCATCAGCCAGATCCTCTTGTTTGACTTTCTGACCCCCCTGTCTCTTCCTACCACTGTTTCTGATACGCTGCAGTATATCAGAGACAAGCGCACCATAAGGAAGGCTCTCTCTGATAGGCCCATGCCCGTTCTCTTCATACTCCTTTATCGTTTCAGTATAAATCTGTCGAATAGGTGTAGCCTCAGTGCGTGCTCGCTTACGCATGATAGTCAGCGCCTGGTCGGCTGAGACACCCTTGTGATCTGGCTTGTGGCTGTGCCCATTGTTTTTATAGACGATACGGCCGGAGCTCAGGTGCAACTTTCCTTTACATGTGCGGTCCGTGCATCTAAAGTACTCTTTGTTGTACACCGTCATGTAGCGGGAGTAACGATGTCCTTCACATATTAAGATACGATATTTGTTTTGCCTGAGAAAGGAGTACTTCATCTTGTAACTATAAAAACAGACAGAAAGGGAAAGATAGTTAAAAGTGGCCTGATATGTTTTGACCCTAGCAGAGTCTTTCTTGAAGGCTAAATGACACACAACAAACATCGGGTGACTATGTGTAACATGGTATGAATTTCAAGAGGAAACGCATTTATTTTATTTTTGTATGCAAGTCGCCTGACACACAAGGCCTGAAGGCCACTTCAAGGTGTGGGCTACAATTATTTTTTCCAGAGGCCATTGCCACCTACTCCTAGGGCTGAAACAGGGTTACCCCTTTCACAGTCCATACGAATGTAGGCTTGGGTATCATCAATTCAAAGCCTGGCCGGTAGAGCAGAAAGCACTACCTCCCCAATTTTATGTAGCAAGTGTCACGACCGGGATCCGAACCCACACCCTGCTGATCAAACACCAGTGCTTGAATCCGGTGCTCTTAACATGTCACTCTTGCCTTGATGTCAGCAGTGATGACCTACATGTAGCACAAAATGAGATCACAATGTTTCCAAAATTACCCATTTCAGACACATATCTAAATCCCTCAAATTATCATTGGCACACACTTCAAATGACAGTATCAAGAGTTAACATTCATAAGGCTTGGACGTGTACTAGTATACTAAAATTTGATTCACTATGTCTGAAATCCAGAGCCGAGCTTTAAAAAAAAAAATGGCAGTGGCCGGACACTATTGGTGATTACTCAGAATAATTATTCGCATAAAACCTCACTTGGTGACAATAAATAGGGAGAGGTTGATAGTATAAAACACTTCCGAGAAACGGCTCCCTCTGAAGTGACATAGTTTTCGAGAAAGAAGTACTTTTCATCGAATTTGATTTCGAGACCTCGGATTTAGAATATGAGGTCTCGAAATATTAAGCATCTGAAAGCACACAACTGCATGTGACAAGGGTGTTTTTTCTTTCATTACTCGCAACTTTGATAACCGATTGAGCTCAAATTTTTACAGGTTTGTTATTTTATGCATGTTGAGATACGCAAAGTGAGAAGACTGGTCTTTGACAATTACCATTAGTGTCCAGTCCAGTGTCTTTAACAATTTCTATACTGTGGAGTGTTTTTTTCTCCAGGGTCTTGTTAGTTTCTTGTCTGGTTTTAGAGGAGGGAGGAAGCATCAAATTCTACAAGTAGGTATTGGCTATTCAGTCATGATGGTATTGTAATCATCAGCTCAGTAGGCTACGTCCGTGTTAACTTCACCCGTAAAAACAGCTCTCCCTTAGCCAAATGCTAGTTGAACACCAACCACAGGGACCAATCAAACTATTCAATAAAAAAATTGTAGCATTCTCTTCGCCTCTCGCAGGAAGTTTACTACTAATTGTACCGAGGCCGAGGGCTGCTGTGGCCTCATTATCTAGACCTTGGTAACGTTTAATTTAAAGGTTTCCCAAGGACTTTTAAAAAAAAAACTGTCCGGAAAAAAAGAAGGGCAAAATTAAAATGGCCGTGCCCTTTTCAGTGACTGGTTGAATCATTGCACTCTGGTCTGGTTAATCCATAGAGTTATATATAAGAACTAGAGCGCGCACTGGCCTATATACGCGCCCCGGTATGCGAGCAGGCGGCCATTTTCTAAGTTGACAAAACAGCTATCTCAAAGCGTGTGTTTGTGCGGCCATTTTGTAAGTTGAACAAACAGCATCGCGTGAGCGTTCAATAAAAAAAAAAACAATTGTGTATTTCATATTCAACGCGCGTGCAGAATGACGCGCTTGTCACCTTGCGGTTCCGTGGTGTTTGTGCACGAAGCATCACTCGTGCGCCCTCTAGTTCTTATATATAACTCTATGGGTTAATCCTTTCTCCATCAATCTTATCTTGATGACTGGAATTTGAATACCTAAAAATAATAATTTTTCAATGCCAGAATCCTAGTTTTGTATTGTAGTTTAGTCCTATAGTTTACTATAGCCCATTGCATGATTGCTTGGTAGATAGAAGCATGGATTGCCTGACCATAGAGCAAGGCTGCGTTTCCCCCATGTTGTTAGGGAAAAAGTGCAACAAATTTGATTTTTTTTTTTAACAGACGTGGCAGATACATGTACTGTAGGATAGTGTATTGTAGCCTATACTATTCTACCGCCATCCATCCATTCCATGGTATAATAAAAATAGTCTTTATTTTAGTATAAATAAGTCCTTAATTTTACTCTTGTTTGTCATGTTCCCTTCAGTCAAGTTTCATTATTTGTATACAAATTTATTAGTAGGATCAATTACTAAAATTAAACAGTTCAGATTGTTATTGTCGACCGGACAAACAATTGTATTTTTAAAAGCAAAACAAGGCATAATTCACATGCATAACGTAAACATTAAACAGCGTCCCATATAATCACTTATCGACCATTGAAAAGTAGTCTCGCGTGCAAATTTTAGTCTGCTACCATATCTCATTATACACACAGTTGAGAATACATGGTTCTAGTTTTCAGACCAGATTTCACCTCATGAAGCTACATGTAAATAATATGCAAATTGATTCTATTTCTGTCAACCAATCAGAAATATCATGGCGCCCATGTCACGTGATCATTCTATGTGGCGTTTTTCGCTGCTGCTAATTTAGGCAGCTCCGAGCGAGCTGCGAAGGAAAAGAAAGTGCAAGAAAACGTCCTCTGAAACGGGTCAAAACGGCCCCAAATCAACCCAAAATTACGTCTGCAGATGAACTAGAACACGTACTACAAGATGCCGTTGTTAGTTTTTCTTGTGGACACGAGTTCGTCCATGAACCAGCGGACTCACCTTGGCACTACGCTACTCGACATCGCAAAAGGCGCCGTTGAAACCTTCATGAAGGTAGGCTAGGCATAGATAACTCGTCCGTGAGGGGGTGAAGAAATGAACTGCCCACGATGTGGGTGACCCGATCACCCAACTATCCCCAAAAACTTCATAGTTTGCCTTCTCATGTCATCAATATAGTCAAATTGTTTACTCAAATTTATTTCTTAATTATTCCATTCTCTAATGGCCATCATTTCATTTATTTTCATGACATGTTTTTGTGTATTTTCCGTCCCGCCAAATAGCTTCGCTCCCGGGACCAGGCAAGTCGGACAGACCGCTTCATGCTTGTCAGCTGCGACGAGCCGCCGGGAACTATCAAGGTAAAATCTTTCACATATTTTCCTCCAACTACGAACGCAAGCCGTCTGGAATCTTGGTCATATGTACACTATGGGTTGTTATAATCCCTCGTTGTGAAATTTATTGCATGAGTGCGATTCAAAATGGTGATATTCATCGGGTAAATTTTGATAGTGTGGGCTTGCTTACCACGGAAACTGAACATTTCTGGACGAATGATGCATTAAGGGTTTACAGAGTGCACACACACGCACGCGCACACACACCACGCATGCATTTGACCTCAACACGAGGTCAAAAGATTTGCATATTATTTAGTGTGTGACTTTTTAGTTTTAAAAGTAAGGTTTAGCTTGCACTGTTTGAATTGTTTTTATACACTTTGTTTTAACTTACAATATTTCCCTTTTGGTTAGCTTAAAAGTGAATTATAATGTAATGCCACATTGTCAAGCCATAAGGCATTTGTTTGTGTGCTTTTTAATATTATTCAACATTTTGTATCAAAACAGTTTTTGTAGCAAAGTGAACAATTATTACAAAATTGAATAGTATGTTATGATATGATACTTCATTGACCTTTTGTAATTTAAAGCTATACAGTTAATTTATTTATTCTTTTTAAAGCCCTAAAAAGGGCCTGTCCTCGGGCCATAATTGGCTGCAAGATCTGATATATTATTTCTGATCTTAAAGCCATTATACATTTTCGGTAAACAGTATTGTTCAAGTCCCACACTTCGTGTATCACAACTAATATATAAAATAACAAACCTGTGAGAATTTAGGTTCAATCGGTCTTCGGAGTCGGGAGAAAATAACGGGAAAACCCATTCTTGTTTCCGCGCGTTTCGCCGTGTCATGACCGCCGTGTCATGACATGTGTTTAAAATAAATCCGTAATTCTCGCTAACGAGAATTTATATTGTTTTAATGTTTTCTCAAAAAGTAAAGCATTTCATGGAACAATATTTGAAGAGAAGTCTTTCACCATTACCTTCTATAAACCCTGTAAATTATTTGTAAATCTGTGAATTTTTTTATTTTTTTTTCTGTACCAAAAGGGTATACATGTAATGGCTTTAAACCAAAATGTAAAAAGTGAATTTCATAGAATGAATTTATGTTTTCCTACGTTTCTCATGTTTTTAACATGTTTCTTAAAGAAAACAAATCGTCTGTTTTATATAAAATCTTTTCAGACATTTTTATCTGAAAAAAAAGTATAACAAAAAAGTTAAAAACACGTTGTCTGGGCTTCTGGTGATGAACATACCAAAACGAATGATGGTCTTTAAAAGTTTTATTTAACACCGTAATCAGTTCATTTAAATCTGTCTATTTTCTACTCCGTCTTTCACTTGAGCAAATAGGTAGTTCCCTCTTTGTAATTTTGTTGAAACTTGAGTCTTCAAAACGAAATTTGGTCCAGACTGCTGGGACTGTTGCCAAGGTCAGAGGTGACTGAGAATGTGTGTGTACTGTGTATGTTCTTCAATATTCTTATGTCTGATGGAAACAACTTTGGAGCATTGCCAATATTTGAGTAAATGGGTACAATAAATGCTCTATCCTTGTTTGGGTATAGCCCATTATATAGCTCTATGGGGTAGCCACTTCGGGTGTAGTTGCGATAACGTAACCCTCCTGCCGACGGCGGAGCCAGAGGGTCACAAAGCTTATTCGAGTGAAAAAGGCGAAATAATTTAGTCAACAGATTTGCTCAATTTTTACGACTTTCAAAAATCATGACAAAAATTCTAGGAACACGAACTTGATCCTCAATGTCTAATGAATAACACTCAAAAACACAATCGAGAAAATATTTTAGGGAAAAAAGGACAAAAACTTACCAGATCCCGGAGCGACACAGTCACAAATTTCCCAGGTTCTATTTTGAACCTGTCGCATCGCTATTTTGTGACTTCCCAATATGTTCAACGCTTTATTGGTTGGTCACCAAGCGCTGAACCACAGGTACCAGCCAATCAGCGCTTGGTGACCAACAAATAAAGCGCTGATTGGCTGTTACCTGCGGTTCAGCGCTTGGTGACCAACAAATAAAGCGTTGAACATATCGGGAAGTCACAAAATGGTCGTGCGATATATCAACCTTGGACATTTGTGACTGTTTCGCTCCGGGATCTGGTAAGTTTTTATACTTTTTTCAAAATATTTTCTCAATGGTGTTTTCAATGTTATTCATTAGATATTGAGGATTAAGGTCATGTTCATAGAATTTGTGTCACGATTTTCGAAAGTGGTAAAAATTGAGCAAATCTGTTGACTAGCTGATGGGGGATCAGAAAATTTGAGTTAAACCTTTTTTCGAAAGATTGAGGAAATTGTTTCAGCAGCCTGAAAGAGGATGAGATACGATTATTTTGAAGCCAGATTTGAGTTATGACTCAAATCAATCAAAAGGGGGAGGTGCCACACCCACTAATTCTGAGGTCTCCAATTCGAAATCCAATTCAAATATTTTAGTGGCAAGTTACTTCTTTCTCGAAAATTGCGTTACTTCAGAGGTAGCCGTTTCTCATAGTGTTTTATACTATCTACGGCTCCCTTTGATGTAAGGTGGTTTTGAGATGGGGTAATTCTCACTCAAATATTGGAATCAGGCTTGAAGCCCTTTTTAGGCATCTGAAGCACAAACACAAATTGTGCAACATTTGTGTTTTTTTTTTTCATTATTCTTTTGCAACTTCGCTTACCATTTGAATCCATTGAGGAAGCGTTTGGCTTTCCCACCTGGTACTTGCCATGCCCTGGTTGTTTTCGTCATGCTCTTTTATTTTAATGTTCCAGTGCAAACTAGCATTCTCCTCATTAGATGCCCTTTATCACACACACAAAAATACAATAAGATGCTATAACTTAAAGCACATTCAGCTTCATTTACTTCATCATCATGTAGGCGGCAAGTTGAACCACAGTGCTCTTTCCTGACATTTTCCTTCAGGTATAATGTGCTTCAAGAAAAAAAAAAAGTACAAGCCTTTTTTCAGCAAAAGGCCTAAGGCCCAATTGATTAGGCCTATCTGAGGATGCAAGGAACCAAATTGATATTAAAAAAAAAAACCATACAAACATTTCTTAAAAAGCAGTATTTCCTGCTTTTACCTAATAGATGTGAAACTGGTCTCAGACTGGCTTTTAAAAATTTGCTTAAAGCAGGTTACAGTTTCTGCTTATTAACAGATGAAATTGGACCCTGGCTTTAGATAAAAACATTTAAAACTCAAAAAGAGTATGAATTTCATTTCGTCGTTCGTACCACGAACTGACCTAACTTGTTCACTGTTTTAAGAAACGTGTTCAGAGAAAATCACGATTGAAGTTGCACTACTTTTGAAACTGCTGTTTCGGAGTCTGCTTACCAACTTTATTGTATTATTTTATGACGAAAACAAAGCTGAATACTTTATTCATACAGAACTATCAGTGTGTTTTAATCCTTAAAACTATTTTAATAAGTAATTAATTCCTAAACAGATGGGTCACTTTGTGAAAATGAAAATTTCATTGTTGCCTGCAGCGCGCTGTGTACAAACCAATGCGTAATAGAGACCTATCGAGATCGGTCACTTTGTGAAAATACTACGCTCCCCAGTTAGGTCACTTCGTGGTACGAAAATTTGCATGCGCGCCATAATCGTGCGAGCTGTAGCTTATAGTTTAACCATTGGTAAAGCGACGTATCTAGATAGGTCACTTTGTGAAAAGTCAAAATGGCAAGTCCAGCGATGCGTCGTTTATTCTAATTAGTGTAATTACCAAACTATTACATATTAGGCACTGAAACTGCATTGAGTTTGTCAATAATTTGTTTTAAAACAAATTTGCAAAGTGTGATTTTGTGTCAGTTAGGTCAGTTCGTGGTACGACCGACGATTTATGAACCTGGGGTTTTCCACAATAGTTTTTGTTTAATGCTTAGAAATTGAACTTTGTGGTCCTGTTACGTTATGTACACACATATTGTATGGTTTTGTTTTCTAGCATAAACTTATATAGTGTACGTATGTAGGATCAAACACAAAATCTGAAATTTGGTTGGTTGTTAATATTTGCCTGTTGCTCTTGCTGTGTTTTGATGTTGCAACTCTCACTTAAAGGCAGTGGACACTATTGGTAATTACTCAAGATAATTATTTGCATAAAACCTTACTTTGTAACGAGTAATGGGGAGAGGTTGGTGGTACAAAACATTGTGAGAAACAGCTCCCTCTGAAGTGGAGTAGTTTTCGAGAAAGAAGTGATTTTCCACGAATTTGATTTCGAGACCTCAAGTTTAGAATTTGAGGTCTCGAAATCAAGCATCTGAAAGCACACAACTTCGTGCGACAAGGCTGATTTTTTCTTTCATAGTTATCTCGCAACTCCGACGACCAATCGAGCTCAAATTTTCACAGGTTTGTTATTTTATGCATATATGTTGAGATACAGCAAGTAAGAAGACTGGTCTTTGACAATTACCAATAGTGTCCACTGGCTTTAAGCACGTGTGCCTCACTGAGGCAATCCAAAATAGATGCAAACAAAACAGAATATGAATATCACAAGGCAGGTAACGTGTTTTGAAACTCTGCACTTGTCCTGTTTAAAGGAACACGTTGCCTTGGATCGGACGAGTTGGTCTTTGAAAAGCATTTGTAACTGTTTCTTATAAAATGCACATGGGTAGAAAGATGTTGTAAAAGTAGAATACAATGATCCACACAAACATGCCTCGAAATTGCACGGTTTTCCTTTTACCTCGTCGACTAACACGGGCGGCCATTTATGGGAGTCAAATTTTTGACCCCCATAAATGGCCGACCGTGTAAGTTCGCGCTGTAAAAGGAAAACCACGCAATTTCGAGACAAACTTGTGTGGATAATTGTATTTTACTTTTAAAACATCTATCCAACCATATGCATTTTATAAAAAACGGTTACAAACGCTCAGTTATCGACCAACTCGTCCGATTCAAGGCAACGTGTTCCTTTAATGAATATTACTCACATGTCCATAGTGATGCACCATTTCTTCAGTTGGGATTACTTTTTAAATAAAATTACCTGCGGGGCTCAGGTGGGTACGTAAATTTGAATGCAATTATAATTTTTTTTTCTATAAATAAACACTTTTGATCTGATAAAAACCTTTTGGGATCAACAAAAATTAAGACTTTGTTATGGTTGGCTTACATGTAAGTCTGGTTCAAACTTCCTCCGGATGCGAAGCAAATTTTGACGTCATAGGGCTGGTGTTTGGAATGACACAACTGTTGCGGAATGTTTGTTGCCAATTCGTGACATCAAAATTCGCTTCGCATTTGCATTTGCATTTGCAGGAAGTATTATGAACCTGGCTTCAGGCCTAAGAACCGCATACACAATGACAGACAATAAATCAAAGTAGGTTAAAGGCAAAAGATTTTGTACCTATGGGAACCGCTCAATTGTTTAAAATTCTAAATGAATAAGGGGATACAATTTAAAAAAAAACTAATTTCAAAAGGTGCCAGCATTTTTGAGATTTCTGAAAATCTGGAGCGGTTATGTCCACTCAGGAAGAATATTCAGTTATTGGAGTAGACAATCTGATAAAGAATTCCGACAGATCTTCAAAGGAAATTTGTTTATAAGAACATAATACATTTTATCATCTGCATTTCTTCTAATAAGTAAGTTTTTATAGTCATTTGTTTTTGGAGTAATTATAAAAATTATACACTCCATTTAAATGCACTGGTGGGCACATTAGGTAATTGAAGGTGTACCCCCACATGTGCATTTTAAAATAACAAAACCTGTGCCAATTTGGGCCAAGATAAATAACACACTTGTTGCACAACCGTGCTTTCAGATGCATTATACAGAGCATTTTTTTTTAGTGAGAAATTACCCATTTCTAAAAAAAACGTATCTTATCTCGAGGGAGCTGTTGCTCATAAAATTTTGAATGTTACTTTTTTGTTTTCACCCCATGTCAATATTTTTTTTCTAGAATATTGACATGGGGTTAAAACAAAAGTGTAACAGCGCTTTAACAGTTTCTAATATAATTATTTTTATTATTTTAAAAGAGAAGCAAATGCAAGCGTGACCACCAAGTTTGATGAAATATGTATTTTGTTGTTGTACGTAGGTTGTTCGTTTTGCGGAGGTGGTTGTACATAATGTAATGGGTTAATTGAAAACAGGAGGATTTATCAGAATTGAAGCTAAACCAAACAGCCAATTATTCAAAATTAATAAATAAAAATTGGTGCACACAACCATACTGTATTTAACATGTTTATGGTACTTGTTTTGCCTTCTAAGCAAGGTTCTCTGAGTTCTTTTTCAATTTCATTGAATTGGTGTTTATCTTGGGCATCTCAATGGAGGGGGTTATCTGGATGTTTTTTTGTGAATTTGATCTCTTGAAAGGAAGTTCACTGCCCCCAACAAAAAATTACATATCAAAACAATGATTGTTATTACATTTAAGTGTTTTTACTTTTGATCACAACACTGGAAATATTTCCGGACCTGTAATTTCTGACCGAAACTACGGCAGGCAACAAATGCTTCACAGAAGGCAACGGAGGCACCCCATGGCCATTGCCTCAAGTGGTGCCCTTGAAATGCTCAAGTAGAAACTTACAATTTCCTCCTAGGGTTCCTTTTGCCAAGAAAAAAATTCATCTTGGTGCCCTTGCCCTTTCAAGACATCATCGGGATGATCTAGAATCTGTTACCTTGCAGACACCTGATCCCTACACTACGTCATAGACTCCTGGGAGTTCGTTGACTTTCAGTCGGATAATTCTGTTGATTGTTGAAGAACTCACATGAGATCAATCTTTGATTCTTAGTGTTCTTATTTAAATTCAAACAGTTCAATTGTTAAACTGAATTCTCATACTGAATTCTAATATTGAATTATTTTCCAACAAGAGTATTGAATAAAAAAATGTCCTATTGAATTGAACTCTGTAGGCATATTTTTCTTCTTCTCTTACTTGGATTTTGGTATCTCCCTACAAGTGGTCTTGTGAAGCGACTCCTTCCTCAATTGATGTTTCAGTGTTGCCAATTTGTGAAGATTTGTGAGTGGGAACTTGGTTTAATATTTTAATCAATAGATAGAAATTAATTTACCCTTCCAAAAAAGCAACATGTGCTTTCCAATTGTTAATGGTATTGTTTCCTGTCTCCCATTTTATTACAGGCTGGCTGGAAAGACAACCATCTAGCCTTCATGAATGAACTGAAGAATCTCCAGGCTACCAGTCTAACTGGCTTGGGGCAGTCGCTCAAGATGACCTTTGACCTTGTGAATGTCAATCGGCTTTATTCAGGGATTGATAACTATGGACAAGTAAGTTATTGGCCAACAAATTTAACTTTTTGTTTTTTATATAATTCGCAAAATTATTACTCTTTTTAGAGGTTTTTTTTTTTTTTTTTTTCCCTGTTTTTATTTTCCAGCTGCTATTCCTTGAAGTTAAAATGAATGCTTGAAAATTCACACTTGAGCGCAAGCCCGAGGCCAGTAATTTTAGCGTCGCGCCAGTTAAATCATTCATCAGACAATTCCAGGGCCCAATTTTATGGCTCTGCTTACCATTTATAAGCACAGAATCTGCGCTTACGGAAGCAGGATATTATGTACCCCTATACGGATTCACGAGTTGGCCGCAAATGTTGGCTTCCGCGCGTATACTCTATGTTACTAGGCATTCTGTGCTTAAAAGGCTCACGCTGAAATTTGACGATTGCAAGTAAGTGGAGAATCATGATCAGATGCGCAGAATTTGGCGGTAAGCAGAGAGCCATGAAATTGGGGCCCAGCTGTGTTGAGTTTGTTGTCATTTGAATCATAATAGCTCAATGTGTAGCATTTGTTCAAGCCCTCACTTTGAGTTTGAAAAATATCCTTATGCAGTGAAAAATGTACAGACTTACGCTTTTCAGCTGATTTCCTCTTCTTTTGGGTTTTGATTTTCCTCTTTTTTACTTTACTTTCTGTGTACAAAAGTATAGGAATGTAATCATTTCCTCTTCATTTTTCTTGCCCGGTTTTCTCTTTTCCCTTTTTTCATGGATAGTTACATGCCTGTCAAATTCTGTTCAAAGGATACTTTCCCAAATGACAAATAGGATTGATACATCTTTAAGGAGTTTATTAGGAAACTGTCTATAGATAAATTGTATGTCAGTTTGATTCTGGTCGTGTAAACAACATTCTGGTCCAGTACAAAATTTGAGCTACAAGTCCGACAAACTTGTTTGATTTCCTCCCAAATTTGATTTCTAGTGGACCAGCAGGAACCGTTCCTTCAAGGCCTGGTACATGTACTTCATTCTTGTAGGGGAATGCAGCTTTTTCTTTCTAGGTTAAGGGCACCTCTACAGTTGTACAGACAGACAGTATTTAAAGGTCATTTTAAAAGTCATTAACTACTTCCTGACGGTACTAACGAATCTCTTCTGTGCCTCTGCGTGGTAAATTTTTCGAAACTACCAAGTAATTAGCATTGCCAGAAGATTGTCGTCCAACTATGAATCTCTGACTAGCAGAGTAAAGACAACAAATGTTTTCATAAAATGCAGTCGGGTTTCTACATATAGGCCTTTTTTCTTTTCTTTTTTGGATTGGGCAAGGCCACTTTTTTTTTGCAAAGAGCACTTTTCTTATATTTGGTTTGCGGTAACACCATGTGTGTATCTACTTGCCAGGTAGAGTTTGTTCTTAGAGAACTGTCTTTCTTTATTCTACTACCGCGGAGTTCTGAAAAGAGCTGTCCTGTATTTTACCCGGGCGGATGATATAGAAAATAGGCTGGGAGTCCTGGGACTACTACTTTAGCTTATAAATATAGGCCCATAGGATCTGGATTAACTGCACTACCGCGGAGTCAGTTCTTAAATTGGTCTTAACGTCAGTTCTTAAATTGGTCTCAATTCATGCACGGACTGTGGTAACATGAATGAGAGAGGAAATCTTTATTTGATAGTTACTGACAGACACAATAAATAGCGGTTTTTGGAATTGCCCAATTAAATTTGCTTCAGCTTCCCCCCTTGGTTGAAAGTCACCCCGGAAAGAGAAGTGGTTTCTTGGGGTTTTTTTTTTTGTCAGGAAAAAACAAATCAAGGAGAATTCGTTCAAGGTGGAATGTTATCAAATCCATTGGACGGGTTCATGTTTTTGTCACGATACGCTGTACACGAACGCCTTGTTAGGTTCCCCATGTAGAAATAAATATATATGGATGTAGTTTTTGCTGGGGAAAAAGGAGCCAGACTACTTCCCTACCAGTTTCAGTTCCGTTACTTCGTGACGGAAAAATTAAGCGATTACGGCTGAGGCTATCCTTTTCAAAACCACGACTTAAGCTTTGGATTCGGCTTCCGGCTCCGTCCTCTCGTCTGAAGCCCTGAGCGCATACACAAAGCACGCGCAAATGTTAAAACAACCCCAGGGCCAAGCTAGCCTGAACCAAATCCAAAGCCATAGCCATGGTTTTAAAAGGGCCTAGATAACCATTTAATAATGACCTGTTCTTAAATACACGTAGAGCAACTTACAATGACATTTCATTATTGCACTTACAATGTATTAGTGTCCCAGGCCAATTTTTTTAGAGCTGCTTAAGCAGCAAACAGTGCTTTTAAAGGCAGTGTACACTATTGGTAATTACTCAAAATAATTATTAGCATAAAACCTTACTTGGTAACGAGTATTGGGGAGAGGTTGATAGTATAAAATATTGTGAGAAACGGCTCCGTCCGAAGTGACGTAGTTTTCGAGAAAGAAGTAATTTTCCACGAATTTGATTTCGAGACCTCAAGTTTAGAGTTTGAGGTCTCAAAATCAAGCATCTGAAAGCACACAACTTCGTGTGACCAGGGTGTTTTTTCTTTCATCATTATCTTGCAACTTCGATGACCAATTGAGCTAAAATTTTCACAGTTTGTTATTTTATGCATATGTTGAGATACACCAAGTGAGAACACTTGTCTTTGACAATTACCAATAGTGTCCAGAGTCTTTAAATTACAATTGTCTGATCAAGAGTGAGCAAGATACCAGCTATATTTTGGCTGGTACCAACTTTCAGCTGATCCATTAAAGCCTTTATTTCATGGATTGAGTAATATCCATCTGCAAAGATGGCTGGAAATTTTAGAAGTTTTTCAGTTGCAGCCCCCAACCTGTGGAGCAATATTACCAATGAATCTTAGAACACAACATGGCGTTGCTTCCTTTTGATCACATCTCAAAACTTATCTTTTCAATCGGGTTTATTATTAACGCTCCCAAGATCTTAGCGCAGTAAATTGTTTACTGGATACCAGAGCTATACAATCATTATTATTACCTGGCTGTTTCCTCATCTTTTACAATTTTCCAATATCTGGCAATGTCATGGGAGCCCTGTCAGTGGGTGGGGCCAAAAAGCAGGGTGCCAAGCCACCTTATCCCGTTTCTCTCGTATCTTGCAGGGTCGGAATCCGTTCTACTTGGAGCCAGCCATGATCATTGCAATTACAGACGGACACAGACTTACAAACAACAATGGGGTACAAGATGAGGTAAGTGTTAAATACTGTCACACCTTGCCCCTTCTTAAAACCATTTTTACCCCAAAAGACTACAGCCTGAATATGGTCACAGCTGGGTGTGATTCTGCTATGGTGAACCACACCAGCAATGACCAGATCGTGAACAGGAATGCTATTTAAACTTATTTTTATTTACTATGTGTTTGTTTATCATGAATGTACTAAAGATATTCAAATGTACACATCTGAATTTGTTTGTAATTATCGATCAGTAAGTTTAGCCCCAACCTCAAGGTTTTGGAAATCTAGAAACCCTTCTGCCGCTGATGGCATGTGTAAAAATGACAGTACTTTGACGTTGTGTATGGAAGTTTGATGTGTTATGCTGCAACAAAGCGGCTATACAAAACAGAGCTCCAACTATGACATAACATGAGTGATGGTGTAACAGGGCTTTTTGTGAATCTTTCTGAAAAGCACCAGAGAAGGATAAAATCTGTTTAATCTCATAAACACTCAACTTCTTTATAAATTGAAAACACTTTAAATGAATTTCAGCAAAGATCACTTATTGCTATTTCCGTTCAAGTAGGTCTTTCAGACACTTACTAATGTATTATTAGCTTACACATTTTCCTCTTTTGTTTATCAATATTATAAACTTACAATACAAAGAAATGCTATTATCAATCTTTCTAGAAAACATTTCCCCAGACACTTCTTTCATTATTTCGGTCCACCACAGCTATTTTTACCGATGAGCATGGCCATACAAGGCGGTGAACTGACCAAAGAGCCATTCCGGTGGGACCAGCGGCTCTTCTCGCTGGTACTCCGCATCCCCGGTGTTGCGCCGGTGGACAATGACCGCAGCAATACCATGGTCAGTGTAGACGGGTCACCAATTAACGCCATGTGTGAAGTTACCGGAGGTAGGTAAAAGGAAACTAACTGGGCCCCATGTTATGGCTCTGCTTACTTCCAATGTTTGGGTTAACAGTTATAAAGGGCCTTTTACCAGGGGCCAATTTCATAGAGCTGCTTAAGCAAAAAATTTGCTTAAGCACGAAAATAGCTCGCTTATTTTACACAAGTTATGGGACAAAATTTCATGACATATACATTGCTTGTGACTGGTATTTAGCTGTTGTTTACTTAGCATAACAATTGAGTTGAGTCTTGGCCGGTACTCTGATTTTACTAAGCAAGGATATTTCTGCTTAAGCAAATATTTTTGCTTAAGCAGCTCTATGAAATTGGGCCCAGAACATGCCAAAAAAAAAAAAAGAAGAAACCTTTTTTGAATGATCAGTTGAATTTCTAACAGGAGTCCAACGTTTATTCTGTCTCTGTAGCTATGAGGCAGAAACAGAAAAAGCACAGTCACCAGCCGGAATTGGGGTGTCGTAGTCGAGGGGTCTAGGGGGGTAGACTCAAAGCTCTGTTCAAATCCTAGCCTGGTCAGTCGCAACACTTGTGTCCTTCAGCAAGGCACTTTATCATTAAATTACTTCTCTCCACCCACTGACCCAGGAGTAGAAATGGGTACTAGCGAGAGCTGGGGAGGAATCTACGATGAACTGGATTATGAGTCGTACAATGCCAAGGAAACCGGATATAAACACCGGCCTGATGAGCCATTTTTGTTTTGGACAGACTTTACTAACAAGCCTGAATGCCGAATTTTGGTAGATCAAGACATCCTGCCTACAGAAGAACAAAGACAGTACGAAGAACTGTGTTTTTAGCAATGTGGTTTAAACATACAAACTACACTGTAACTTCCCATGATCCTTCTTCCTTTCAGGTCGTTCCTATGCTGTCACATCCATGAAGACCCTCAACCAGTGCCTTGAATCACTCGTCCAGAAAGTTCAGAACGGAGTCGTTGTAAACTTTGAGAAGGTTGGGTCAGATCCGGCGCCACTTCCAAATGATGGTTAGTGGTTAACACCATGCTATTAACAACCTGCCATGTTTGCACTCAACCAGTTTCTTTTATAGAGTCCTTTTCAAGAGCATGACCTGGTTTTTTTGGTCCAACTGCATCAAATAAAACTGTATTTGGCTAAAGAACCTCCCGAACCCTCCTAAACACAACGCTGTATGAAACATTTGACTTTGCAATACCTCCCCCCCCCCCCCAATAAAATTTAAAAAAACTACAAAATATTGACTTGCTAGAGATAAAAGACACATTTCCTACATGTAAAACATTCCTCTAACAATGATACTAAAAACTATTGTTAAAATGCACTAACCTCATTATTAGCTCCTGTCTCTTTGTGCACTAAAACATTGTTAAAACACTGTGTGATGGATTTCTTACTTTCTTTCTTATAAGAAACCCCTTTCACTTAAAAGTCACTACACCAAAAAGACTTTTCGATGCAAGGCAACAGTTTATGTTTGTCATGTGGCTAGCCTGGGCCAAATTTCATAGAGCTTCTTTAAAAGTTAGAAAATATTTCTTATAAATTTTCTGCTTTGCCGAATTGAGCAGGATACCACATGGTATTTGTCATGCTTTTTTGGCTGGTTACCTTGTTCTGGTAAACATAATTTTGTCGTGCTTAGCTACTTTTTGGAAGCTAGCTACAGTATGAAATGTGGCTCTGGTGGTATTTTGAGCTACATGTATGTATGAGCCCTGTGATCTTGGGGATTTCCCACCCAAATTCAAGCTCTGCCCTCCTGCTTGACCCCCATACCCCTCTGATGAATGTGGTGAACGTTCCCCTTCCGGAAAAGCTGGCTGTGCAAAATCGACAAAGAATTACGTAAACTGTATTCTTCTTGTCTGGTTTTTGACCTTTGTAGTCAAGCCACTGCCGGGTTCAAGGTCACCAATGCCACATGAAGGGGAGGGGCCTGTAAATGGTTTCATCCCTAGCAACGGCCTGACCGACAATAAACAATCTGAAACAGGTAAGTTTAGAACGGCAGATGGCATCAATTCTTGTAGTGGGTTGACCAGGGTAACAATGTGTGCATTACCTGTAACCACCCTGAAACAACAGCGGCTTTGAAGCTTTGCTGGTTAAGCAGGGTTTACCCTTAACATTCCAGGCCTTTATGCATCGGTTTTTGAAAGGGCAAGGGCACCAAGACTTTTTCTCCTTGGTCATGTCGGTAAAGGGCACCCTATGAGGCAATCGCCATCGCTGCCTCTGTGAAGTAACAGGCCAGACTTTTTTTGTAACTGGCCAGCAGGAAACTTATCTCTGTACTTTCTTTTCTTGAAAAAGTCATTTTCATGTTGGGCTGTTTTAGCATGGAAGGGCTACCCTAACCCTAATAGAAAATTTGGCTTTGGCTTCAGAAGCTACAATTCAGTATTTTAGCCAAGGATCAGTTTCTTTATACACTGAGATTTTTTTTCCAGTGTGCACCATTGTTACAAGGTCTTAAATACGCCCTGTAAGAACCTTGTCAGACAGGCGCTCCAGAGTTGCGCCGAACCAAGTAGATTAGGAGCGACTCTGGGTCGACCCAATTAAATTTTGGTTTCAGACAGGAGAACTTAACATAACATTTATATTAGGTTTAGCTCATGACAACATCGCAACTGAAACCAAGGCGCTTTAGAGTCCTTCCGACCGACTGCAACAGTCAGTCTTTCGACTTCTAGCGCGTCCAGTCGCTGTTTCAGATGTCAAAATCCTCTCGTATTTAATTCAGAATTTGGTTTGGCGCGACTCTGGAGCGCCTGTCTGAGGCGGGTGTAAGAACACCTTACTGTGTACCTTAACTATACCTGCCTTCATTTTCTTTCTGCCAGAATCAAAAGAAGCCAAAATGCCAACACAAAGTGGGTCAAGCTCCTCGAATCTCAACGTGCCAAACGCTAACGGCAACACTCGCTCAAACACAGCCTCCCCGGTTCCACCAGACAAGTCATGGCACAATTGTCGGAAGCTCATCTACGTCCGTCCCAACCCCAAGACGGGATTACCCATGGGCCAGTGGCCTATCCCAGAATCCTTCTGGCCAGATGTCAACGCACCCACCCTGGTAAAGATTCTAATTTTCTCGTTCATAAATATTCACCTGTATTTGTAGCCGACACTAAACTAGTATAAAGGTAGAGAGAGACACACGCAGAGATGGGGGGGGGGGGGGTTAATAGCGATGTGACAAGTAGTGCTGGGCGAATAGTGAAATTTTGTTATTCGGATACCGCTGGCCAACTATCCGAAATTAACCTGATATTCGAATAGTTTTTTTCGCCGCTAGAGGGCGCTATTTAAAAAAAAAAATTAAAAAATATTTTTTTTTACCGCTAGAGGGCGCTGTTCGTTTGTGAATGAGATCTTATGGGCGGATTGATATTAGTTTTAGACAGTGTCACTCGGTTCATTCAAAAAAATGACCAGATCTAATTTAAAGATGGCGATTTGCTTTTTCTTTTGATCGTGATTGACTCTCTGTGAAGGAAAACTTTCGTAATCTTTGAACAAATTACGTCAGAAATGTCATTGTTTTAACTCTTCACTCAGGTGAGCATAGTTAAATACTTAATATATGCTGTTTCATGCCGTCTTAACGGAAGTTTCATACGGATTCAGACAAAACATTCATATCAGTTGTCGCCCGACATCCGCGGATATTCGGATATT
Organism: Asterias amurensis; assembly: GCF_032118995.1. Lineage (NCBI taxonomy): Eukaryota > Metazoa > Echinodermata > Asteroidea > Forcipulatida > Asteriidae > Asterias > Asterias amurensis. Next base: position 7,852,244 of record NC_092659.1, on the reverse strand, counting down.
AAAGAATATCCGGTTACTCGGTTGTAATTACAGAATTATCCGGTTTGTAAATAGGTATTCGCGCCCTATGCGGATATCCGGTTAAGAAAAAAAAGGCATTCGCGGTTACGGATAGGAAAACCTATTCGCCATTAACCGGATATTCGAATAATTCGCCCAGGCCTAGTGACAAGGGAGGTACACACATACTTTTGCACACAGAGTTGTTGTGTCCTTGGGCAAAACTATTTCTCAACTCTTAGATACCATAGTCGTGTCATGGCCTAGCGGTTTAGAGCACCGGATTCAAGCTCTGGTGTTTGATCAGCAGAGTGTGGGTTCGAGTCCCGGTTGTGACACTTGCTTTTTAAGTTTGGAGGTAGTGCTTTCTGCTATACCAGCCAGGCTTCTGATTGGTGATACCCAAGCCCTACATCTGTAGGGACTGTAAAGGGGGTAACCCTGTTTCAGCCCTAGGAGTAGGCGGCTCTTGCAAGAACAAAAAATTGTATCCCACACATTGAAGGCCTTGTGTGTCTGGCTAGTTGCAAAATAAATTTAAAAAATTAAAAACCTGTGTGCTTAGAGCTTATGTTGGTGATCAGCAACCTGTTTGCACATTTGGCTGTCGGTGCTGCATACTCCTGAGGAGATGAGATAGTTTCAGTCATACCTAGTCCAATTAAGGCAAGCTAGTTGAAATGTTGAGGCGAATCAAGAACTCACTCCGCTGTAGTTAAATTTATTAAGAAAAATCCCCTCTATCTACTAAAGCTTAAGTAGTAGTCCCGGCCGATTGTGTACCTTAAGTAGTAGGACAGTTCTTTTCAGAAGTGAGAAGTCTCCCAAATTCTGAAAAATCTACTCAGCAGTAGTTGAATATATAGTAAGACAAGTTCTCAACAGAAAATAATCCACTCAGCAAGTTGATATACACATGCTGTTTAACCGCAAACCAAATACACATTATTATTTCTCTTTTACCAAAAAAATATATATATATATATTTTATTTGTTTGGTATTAATCGATAAAAACTCTTTAATTGTCCAGCAACCACGTGATGCTCAACCCGCAGTGAAGTTCATGTGCACAAACTGTGAGCCGATGTTACTGGATAATCTTCCTTTTGACAAGTACGAGCTTGAACCTTCACCTCTGACCCAATACATCCTGGAGAGACGCAACCCTAATGTCTGCTGGCAGGTAAGAGTCTGACCTCGTCCCCAGGGGATGGGGTTTTGATTTTGTCAGGAGGCTTCTAGAATTAAGAATTTTATCACAAATATTTGTCTTCTTCGGACACTCGTCAAATCCATCCAAACCGAATCTCGCAAATGAAAACCAACCTTCTTTCATGAATCGTTTCTCAAATTCAAATGTTTTTATAGGAAAAATTATCGAAGTCATATTACTTAAAAGATAAAACCCTATCTCAAAATAGTTTATATTATCAACAACTGCAGTGCTTCTCACCAAGTAAAGTTTTATGATAATTCATTAATTATCAATCTATGATGCTACCTTCTTAGTATCATTGTTATTTTGTGTTAATGTTATAACAACAGTTAAGGCCTATTGTTTTGACCCTAGCAGAGTCTTTCTCAAAGTTTAAATGACAACCTTTAGCCTACGAGAGAGACTCTGCTAGGTTCAAAATGTCAGGCAATTAACTATGTTTTGCATTTAGAGCATCGGATGGGACGTAAAGCCGTTGGTCCCGTGTGATGTGTAATGCACGGAAAGATTTTAAGGGGGTTCACCCCGGTGTTCCTGGCTTTGGCTGCTGAATGCGCCGTAGCACCTTGTAAACCCTTATTGGGTCTCAGAACTCATAACTTCTGTAATCTATTTTTTGAAAAAATGTATATACTAACCGCCTTGAGTACCTTGTTGGTTGTTGGTGAGCTATATTAGACTTCGATATTATTGTTATTATTATTGTTATTATTATAGGTCGTTTGTTAATTCTAATTTCTCTTGTTTTTCTGTTGACAGGTTTTTGTTACAAACAGCGGCAAAAACAACGAGCTTGGTCACCCGTTTGGTTATCTTAAGGCTAGCTCCAACCTGGTCTCGGTCAACCTGTTCATCATGCCCTATAACTACCCAGTACTCCTTCCGCTGCTTGACGATCTCTTCAAAGTCCACAGGTTAAAACCATCCCCTATGTGGAGGCAAGCCTTCGAGAATTACCTGAGGGATGTGCCGAGCTACTACGCTGGGGTAAGGACAAGATTTCCAGGTGTCAAAAACCAAAACCAGTGTCATCCCATTTATTTGAAAACATTGAAAACATTTGAGCTCAATTGGTCGTCGAAGTTGCAAGATAACAATGAAAGAAAAAAACACTCTTGTCACACGAAGTTCATGGAAAATTACTTCTTTCTCAAAAACTACATTACTTCAGAGGGAGTCGTTTCTCACAATGTTTTATACTATCAATCTCTCCCCATTACTCAGTACCAAGAAAGGTTTTATGCTAATAACTATTTTGAGTAATTACCAATAGTGTCCACTGCCTTTAAAGGAAGCTTTCTACTATCATCTTCAAACTGCGTAAGTTTATTATGTAAATCTGTGAGCATTGTGTTTTTTATTAGAAAAAAGTACAGAGGCCCTTTAAAGAGAGTGTTTAGGCCCTTTAAGCAACTTTATGAAACTGAGTCCAGACCCTTTGAGGCTCAAGATCAGGAAAAAACAAACATGAAGAGAGTGTTTAGTTCCAGAATCAATTGTTAAACTCTTCCCTCCATGCCTTCACAGCCTTTGAAGATAGCTCTGCGTCGGATGGGTGCCCCCAACGTCATACCAGACGGCATGGAGAACTGTCTCAGCTACACTGTGGTTACTTATCTCAAGAGGCTTAAGCAGCAGTCAAAGGTCGAGGCAGACAGGATGGCGGCCATGATAGCCAAGAAGCAGATACAGAGCGAAGTGGGCATCAAAGTCATGCCAAGGTACATAGTCTATTATGGAATCCCGCTTCTGCACCCATTTTCATTTCAATGTATATTTGAATATTATTTTGTTTCACTCTTACACTGATGTGTGTAAGCACTGTATCCTCAGTATTTTCCGAGTTTTGTGAACAAAATCACAGGCATATTAACGGAGTGAGATTCGAACCCACGACCTTTGCCAACCTAGAGCAGATGTCTTACATGTACCAACTAGACCATTGAGATTGCCCGGTAGCTAGGGGCAGTTTGAATCCTATTTGGTTTTCGGTGACACCATGAGTATTCTACTTTGCTAGGTAGATTATGTTCTTCGAGAACATGTCTTGCTGTTTATACTACTGCTGCGGAGTAATTTTTCAAAGTTTGGGAGACTTCTCAGTTCTGAAAAGAACTGTCCTGCTCAACTACTACTTGGGCGGAAAGTAGGAAATTGGGACTTGACTTCTCGTTGTTAATTTCATTGCTGTAGAGTGAGTTCTTAATTTGTCTCAATGTTTCGACTAGCCAGAAATCATCAGGAGACTGAAGATTGTGAGACAATTTGGCCTATTTATAGAGATTCAGAGGTTTCAGTGTAGAGTCAGTCACTGCTCTAATTGATTCTTATGAAACTCTCAGAAAAGCGAACTTAATCACTATACTTTTACATGCATTTAAACTGATTTTTCTTGTAGAGAATAGTTCCTTTGGAGTATGGAGTTTTGGTCGATTATCAATTAAATTAAAAATATGCAGGCTATGCTTTTCAAAAGTGTTCATCCGCTTATTACAGATCACAGATGCCATCTCTTGCCGCACGTAAAGACTTCCAGCAGCTTCTCCAGGCCATCACGGGCGAGACGGTCACCGTCAGACCCGATAGTAACATCACCGAGTTCCCAAACTTCACGCTCCACGTCAGCAATCGTAACATCCGACCGCAGACGTACCGTAACTCCTTCGACATTCCCCGTAAAGAGCTTCTAGATCAGCTGGTTCGGATGAGGACCAACTTCCTTCAGCTTGCGCTTTCAAAGTCGGCAAGGTTCATGAACGAAGGTGTGACAATTGTTTTGGATTTTTGTTTTCTTTTCTTTCTCTGTTTTTTCAAAGGCAGTGGACACTATTGGTAATTTCTCAAAATACTTATTAGCATAAAACCTTACTTGGTGACGAGAAATGGGGAGAGGTTGGTGGTATAAAACATTGTGAGAAACGGCTCCCTCTGAAGTGACACAGTTTTCGAGAAAGAAGTAATTTTTCACGAATTTGATTTTGAGACCTCAGATTTAGAACTTGAGGTCTCGAAATCAACCATCTAAACGCACACAACTTCGTGTGACAAGGGTGCTTTTTCTTTCATTATTATCTCGCAACTTCGATGACCGATTGAGGTGAAATTTTCACAGGTTTGTTATTTTATGCATATGTTGAGATACACCAAGTGAGAAGACTGGTCTTTGACAATTACCAATAGTGTCCACTGTCTTTAAGGGGTTCGTAAATCTGGGCCCAATTTCATAGAGCTGTTTTTAAATACACTTGCCACCAGTGCCAATTATCGTGAGAAAGCTCCCTCTGAATCGTATTTTGGTGTGCAAATAAAGTGCCCCCAAGGTTGGGTTCAAGTCCCAGTTAAGTTACTTGTGTCCTTTAGCAAGATCTTTACCAGGGTTGCTTTGTCCTTTAGATGGGACATTGAGGCTTAGGTCTTGTGTACTAGGATGGGGAGTACACAGAAAAGAGTTCAGAACACATTATCGATTAAGTAGGTTTTAAACCTGGGGTGCGTTCCACTCACGCAACCGAATCGCAACTGTTCGCGCAAACGTTGTTTGTCTTTAGAACGATTGGTGCGCAGTACGCGATGTCAATATGGCAGCGCCCTGAAATGAAGATGGCGCGCACCCTAGCTAGTTTTTTTTTTTTTACTTTGTTTTTGCTGTTATAGTCCTCTTTTTGACAACATTACATCAACTAATTAGCTTTGTTATTTCAAATCTGCATTATCATCCACCGAAAATACAGTGTAATTATGTTTGTGACAAAGAAATTATACCAGTGCTTGTCTGCCATTTTAAAAACCACTCGCCAACACCTCAGAAGTATGTTCGCGTAAAGTTGCCAACGTTCGCCAACGGTGGTGGCGAACAACTCGTTCCACTTGAAATTGTTGGCCAACGTGCGCAACTGTTGGCAACGTTTGCGCGAGTGGAGCGCACCCCTGGTGTTTCTGGTTCTTATAGCAAGCAGCCTTGTTTACAGGTCTCCTCCGGCTTGAGTGCTATAGTGATTAAGTTCACTTTTATGAGACATCCTTTGTTGCATTACCAGAATAATATAATAAAAAATAATTTGAATACATTGAAGCGTTCACAGGGCAATTTGGGACCAACAAAAATCTTGTATCAATCAGTAGGACCCTGTAAATTCAGATAATTACCAATAATTACAAACACACTGGTGAATTTTTAAAAACTTGTTTTCTTTTTTTCTTTTTTAAGTGTGTTATTGCCAAAACACTCATAGAAAATACAAAATTATTTAATAATCAATTAATTGCTTTTTTTTAAATGTTTTTTTATTTATAACAGATAAAGTACACAGCATTCCAATGGCAGAGATGGGTAACTACCAGGAATACCTGAAGAGGATGCCGAGTCCTCTCAGAGAGGCAGACCCCGCCCCAGCGAGGCTTCACACCTTCGGCAATCCCTTCAAGTTGGCATCTGACAAGGATAAGGTAAAGAAATTAGAAATTCATTTCCTGTAACTAGTGTGGGATTATTTTCAGTCGAAAAATCAACTTTTGGTTTCCTAGTTTCAGTCTCCTGATGATGAATTGAGCAAGCTATTCGAAATGTTGAGACCAATTAAGAACTCACTCTGCGTCGGTGAATAATGAGAAGTCCCCTTGATCCACTAAGCGAAAGTAGCAGTCCTGGCCAATTTCCTACCTTCCACCAAGTTAGTAGTTAATGAGCAGGACAGTCAAAAAATCTACTTCGTGGTAGTAGAGTAGTCTCCCGAACTTCGTCGCAGTGCCCCACCACAAGATGCGTGTTGACATGGCCCCAGAACTTGGCCTAATTTCATAAAGCTTGCATCGTCTGCTTTAAACTTTGCATCTTTTGTAACAAGTTTCTCGCTTTTCTCGTTTTTGCTTAAAGCAGCTCCTTGAATTGGAAGACCCTATACACTAGATCACTCAACCAGGGTTTGAAATACAGATTAAAACTCGGTAAAAACTCTTTTTTATTTTACAGCAACGAGTCATGGTAGACGAAGCAGACGTCAACGAAGCCATGACAGGTCCACAGCAGAGACGACGACTCAGCGACTCGCCTCCTGGCTCCCCATCACCCAAGCGGGTACGAAGTCCAGCCACCTCGCCCCCTAGTCGATCCCCAACCTCACCCGGTGTTCAAGGCGGTATCATTCTGAAGAAGCCTCTTGCACAGCTACTGCAATCAATAAAGAAAGCAAAGTATGATGCTCTTAATGCAGGTAGGAAATGCATCACACTCTGACTGTTCCGATGTACTAGGGAAATCTGTCTTCCGGAGATTTGTCCCCCCATACAAAAATGTACATAGGACAGGGTTTTTCACAGGGGGTTAAATTTTGTCTGGGCGCAAACGAATTCTAAACGCTCTTCAAAGTAAGCAAATTATTCCGGCACAATAAGCCAATTGCACAAACCATTCCTGCACCATTGGCGATTGCACAAACCATGCCTGCAAGATCCACTGATTTCGCAAACCTTTTTTTTGCCCCAAAAATAAAAACTCTTATCCATAAATAAAATCCCACTTGTGTGCACGATCGACCGATAGCTTCTACTAGAAATGAAAGCTTCAGATTTGCGTCTGTGTATTTTTCTTAACCTACTCTCCAATCGGCTGTCTTGCTTTTTACTGCGTGTAGTTTGTTTCAACTTCCATAGAATTGCTAATCTCGGGCCCTTGATGGACAATGGACTATCTCTCATGATAGCCAACAGTTGTATGGCTTCTGACTAGCACACCCAAACAAAGATATTGACAAAATGGAGAGACCACCAACATAGGCTTGATGTCATGTTAATCTAGAGGTCGTTGGTTTTAATCTTGCTCCAGTCTATTTTTCTTTGTTCAACCAACAATTATTTTAAAATGTACCCAGTCAGTTTTCCTTGCAGTTATAAACTTGATGTTATCAACTTTTTCCAAAATTGTGGAGTGGTGGGTCAGATGCAGGTTTTTTTTTAATCGGTAAGTCAATTTCAAATAAAAATGTATCATTTGTTTAACATTGACTATTCTGGCCCCTTTACTCAGGTTCTGTGGAAGACTCATCGAAGCAAGATACCAAACAATCAACCGAAACTAACCAAACACCTGTGTCCTTAGAGGAGAAAACCACCACAGCCTCGTCGGACAGTGTCCAAGGAACTCAGAACAAATCTGTGGACCCGGAGCTTGACCAGCTGAACATGGTCGACCAAGGACTGTCTGTAGTAGACCAAGATTTAGCCATGACAACAGAACTCATTACCGATGCATTTATGAGCGAGTTAGAAATGACGCCGGGAAGGACCCCGGAGGACAATGGGCGACGTTCTCCGACAAACGAAAGGAACCCTGGGAAAAGGACAATGAAAGAAGAGAATGTGGCCGAGGCAAACGCAAAGTTAAAACGAGAGATTGTAAAAGAAGTACGGAAGCCTGGAAGGGGTGAGTACCAGAAACTAGACATGATTCGTCCAGGATTTTTCAAAACTGGGGGAAATTCTGGACCCAAATTTTTGAAGTTTGTCAATGTGTGCTGAATTGAAAAAAGGTCTTGGGAAAGTTTTCTACTTTATTGTTTTTCTTAATTTTAAATGACCTATTGCAAATTCTGATTTTTTTTTTTATTTATTTTTTAATCTGCTGAAATTTATCTGTTTCGATTACTCAACTAGGGTGTCATGGCTGAGTGGTTTAGAGCATCAATTGAAGTACTGGTGGTTAAGTCATAAGAGTGTGGGTTCGAATCCCGGTCATGACACTCGTGTCCTTGAGCAATATGCTTTACTATATTTGCTTCGCATCACCCAGGGGTATAAATGGGTACCTGCGAGGGTAGAGGTTCATCATAGTGTACGAAAAAGCCTTTGGAGCGTCACAGCATCTCAGGGCTGTACTCCTCAGGGAGCTGAGAAAGATTACAGGAATGTTATTGGCCCAATTACCATGTAAAGTGTATTGATAAAATTATTGTAAAATGCTCTATATAAGAACTAGTTATTTTTATTATTATTCAATATTGCAACGACGAGTAATGGTTTTCCTCATCACTTGTTTTTCTTTCGGCAGATTTCTCTCGGTTATTCATGCACCTCCACACCCTCCAGGGTGACCTGGACACCAAGATGGTCTTCGTCAACGGCATCATCCGGGAGGCGGGTCGCTTCAAGAGGAGGCGGCTCATCGAGATGCTGGAAGCGTTCCAACAAGCCCTCGCTAAGTACGAGATGAATCACAATAACGGAGGAGGCGGAGCGGCGATGGGCAATGCCAAGAAGAAGAATAAAAAAATCAAAAGAAATCACATCGTGGCATCGGGAACACCGAGGTAGCACATGCTGTAACTTTTTTGTTTTATTACTTGTGTTGCTTAGGTGCTGTTCAGAAAAGTCAATGTTCTAAAAAGTCAAGGTTTTTTTTTCTTCTCAAAATTGTGGATGGGTAGAGTCGAGGGAAATAACCGAACATCGCAATTTGGTTTTTATTTTTAAAAAACTAGTAGGGGAGATGGCCTTAGGTTTCGATCCAAACCGGACCTTTGTCAGAGGGATCAACAAGTACAAACATAAACATATCGGTTTATTAACAGAAGAAGAAGAAAAAATATCCAGTTTGGCAAGATCTTTAATTTCATTCCTGACTTAAGTACAAAGTTGTTTGTTTAAGCCAGGAAAGCAATTGGAAACTACTTTTGGTTGAGACCTTTGAATTAAAATATCTGGGGTCGATTTCACAAAGATTTAGGACTAGTCCTATTAGGACTAGTCCCAGGAGATATTACAAACGTATTGCTAGTCCTAACACCTAAGTTTGGACGAGGAACTCGCCCTAAGTCGAGATAAGACTAGTCTTAACTCTTTGTGAAATCCACCCCTGGTTCAATTGAGGCATTGTTCTTCAATGTATAGATTATATTTATTAAGGCAATCGATATTTGAAATCGAAATTTGGGGTGGGGGTTAAAAACAATTTCAAAAAAGAAACTTGAAATTTTTTAACATTGACTATTTTGAATGGCCCCTCCTGTTAAAAAATTTAAATATGTAATTGACACTTAAATTATGCAAGGTGGTTTTCAGTTGATAACAAGGGGGAATGAAAAAACAACATGGCGGCCATGGGTTAGAGGGTTGTTGTGATTCTTTTGTTTTTGGAAAAATCTTGAACATTTGAACCGGACAAGCTGGACTTGATCTCAAAACAGGAAAAAGTATCAAGGAAAAAAATGGATGTGTAGTTATTTCTAGGCAAAACCCTTCATATATCTGATGTGATCAAGGTAACTGATTTGTTTGTCGGAAATATCAGTAAGGGAGGAGCAGGCCAAAACGGGCCAAAAGCTCTGAACCTTTCACATATATTTTTGTTTGTAAATTTAAATACCTAAATGTCTTATTTTATATTGACCACTTCTTTCTGATAAATTACATCAACACAAAGGGGTTAAAATTAGCATTGAAATGAAAGTGCCAATGTTACATGTGTGTTCAATAAACACTTCAGCTTTATATCCCTTTTTTCTTAGGTTAATTCCTGCACATTCTTGGTGTTTCTAATTTCATAACTTTTGAACCACAGGTGGTATCAACATGGGGTTTGAACAGTATCAAAGCTCACATTATACTCTTGTCAAATGTGTAGACAAATTAAAAATTACCTGGGTTGACACACAACTCATTTTGCTTGATCGCATCACATATGATATTTCCATTTGTTTGACAGTCTGAAAATCTCGTGCAGGATATAGAACTTGCAGTGTGAAATCTATAGGTGTAATGGAAACTTTTGCGATGTGTATAGTGGCAGCAGAACTACCAGGTAAAATCCATTGTTCTTGGTAATGTGCACTTGCTCAGAACTACTTAAATAAAGACCCTGGACACTATTGGTAATTGTCAAAGAACAGTCTTCTCACTTGGTGTATCTCAACATATGCATACAACAACAAACCTGTGGAAATCTGAGCTCAATTGGTCATCGAAGTAGCAAGATAGTAATGAAAGAAAAAAAACACCTTGTCACACACTGTTGTGTGCTTTCAGATGCTTGATTTCGAGACCTCAAATTCTAAAACGGGCCCATGTTTGAATACACGTGGGACTTGCACCGTCTATCTGCTAGGTTATTCAATAAATATTCCATTGCTTGCATATTGGTACATGTTCCTTGTTTGTTTGACAAAAGTACTCTGGCCTAAAACTGTTCCCAGACGCTCTTTGAGATATAAACTCTTGGGGTTACTAAAAGGTAGAAATGTCGTCATTTCATCAGGCCTCCTTAATTGTGAATGTTAGTTTGTTCGGACCTCTTTTATGTCCGCTGTGATTCTCACACTGGTAATTGCTCTTATAGTCCGACACTGCTATCTTCCGACAACCCTATTTTCCCTAAAAGCCCCTGATGATGATGATAGGGTAGGGGTTAGTGATAAGAAAATACACAAGGGGTGTTGGAACATTGGAATGTTGATAGGGATGTCGATAGGGATGTCGGAACATAATGGGTGAAACCCTCGCCCCTGTATTATAGATGGTTAATTCATTCACATCAAAGGACAAACATTGTTAATTTTCTGAAATTCCAAAATATTTATCTCTTTTTTTTTGTTTAAAATTAGGAAATGTCTTCCTAAAAAATATGTGTAAATTGAAGATGAAAAATAAATAAAGAATGCTTCTGGCTGGCTGGAAATATTTATATATTTTTGATAAATTTCTTGATACTGATGTACAGCGGTCAGCCAAAGACTGTTTGCCCTTGGAGTGTGAGTTAACCATCTAGAAAAAAAAATACTTGATTGTAAATAATACATTGCCATGGTGTTGTTTTTTTATTTGATATTCGAAAAGATGTGCAATTTGTCATGTGTACATATTTAACAGTTTACCCGTGTATTGATGCACTTTTGGCAGCAATGCCCAGACGTTTTTCATGAAAACTTAACAGAAAAGAATTTTACAAAAAACAACAATAAACAAGTTATTGAACAAAAAAAATACCTGGAGCACTTGGTGTTGTTATTTTACTGTTGTCATGCAATAATATCATGGACAAGCAGACTATTATCACGCATACAGTGCCCCTTTAAAGATGGTAGGTCTGATTCTTATGGTCCCAAAACAAGCCTGAGTAATAACCACAAGGTCTGACTTCGAAGACTGATGCAGAACAGGTAAAGATGAGCTTCAGTGGAAAATAAGAATATGGTGGAAGGCATAGGACCGGGTAATGGGGTAATGGGCCTACTGTGTGTGTGGGGGGGGGGGGGGGGGTACGTCGCCAGGTGTCTGTACCAATTCTTCATAATGATCAAAGTTAGAGAGCGCTTAGACAAAATTAATACTAGAACATTAATGCTTGGACTCATTGAGTTTTACAATAACAGTAGGCCTAGGGAGACTCATTGTATCATGGCGCATTTTGATGGTGTACTTGGGAATTGAATCTTCAATCAAGCAATGGGAATATACAGGGAATAATAAGCCTAAACTGCCTAGGCATTCAAAAACAGGGGTTCGTTGAGAGCCATTGAACTTTTGCATTTAATTGTTTTTGTTGATCAATCTTTCAATAAATTTTACTTTACTTCTAGTTTGATTGTCTACATCATTGTCATTGCAGTGGCGAAATTAGAGGGTGAGCAGTGCTTGTGCTCCTTTTTCTCAAGGGTATGCACCCCCCCCCCACCTCCCATTCCGCCCGCCCATAAACATTGTCTAATCTCTGACACGAATACGCGGCTAGCTATTTCGGGCCCAATACTGTGCTAGCTTCCGTTCGGTTGCTAGCTTCAATTAACGGCGATATTGTGTCAGTGACCCAGACTACATTAGTATGTCATTCATACTAGTTTGACCGTCGCACTGACTATGTTGATTTAAGCGACTCCACCCGGTTTAGTTATTGCGTATTTTTGTGTATGACACATAATAATTGGGGTCGAAAAGTTACTGCTTTTGTTGGTGATTTTCAAGTACTATTACTTACGTATTGAAAATGACGTGACGGTGTTGTGCTCTTCAAAACGGCTACACGGTGATTGCGAGTTTGACAGCATCAAAACGTGAGTTGTAGACTTTTTCTTGGAGGAAATTGTTTCAGATTTCGTGTCAATCAAACTTCAAAGTCAAAATCAAACAGCAGTAAAACACAACTAACTACTGCTGGTCATGCTGGTCAAGTGATTTTGTCAGCAGAAGAGAGGTACATGTACAAAACGACCGGATAACTTTCCGTATGGTGCCACTGCCACCACTTTTTTACTCATTTACAAAAAGGGATATCTCATTGACTGATTGAGGTAAATTAAATTAGTTGTAGATACTTTATTATTAATTTATTTCATATCGAAAAAGGAATGGAAAAGTGGTGGCGCCATACGGAAACTTTTCCCTTTTTCTTTGTAAAACTAAAAAATAGTGAAAGGTGGTGCTGGCTTATGGACGTAAAGTTATCTGCCAACTCGGTCTGAAGTTTGGTCCGCAGTGAGTTGCTCCTTTACAACAAATTAACAATCAATACAATACAATATTATTTTTTTACAACTAGGCCCTATATAAGTATAACCATGGTTATATATAATTGATGCATTATTGAATGCGGTTCGTTCCGCTAGACTGGAGTAGAGAGTACATAGTCTGCAGTCAACTTGCCCGGTTCAAAGTCAAGTCGGGCTATTCAGCCCAAAAAATTAAATAAAGTGTGTGGGGAGGTAGCGACCCTTTGTATCAGACTTTGTGTCAGAAACTTATCACCGTTTAAAAAAAAAATATCTTTCTAATTTCTTAAGCATGATTAATCTTAGTTGCGATAACGTAACCCTCCTGCGGACGGCGGAGCCGGAGGGTTACGAATCTAACGCAATGTGTGCAGGGCGAAATGGTTAAAAACGTACAATTTCAACAGCTAGTCAGCAGATTTTCTCCATTTTTTTTACCACTTTTGAAAATCATGACACAAATTCTATGAACATGACCTTAATCCTCAATATCTAATAAATAACATTTAAAACACCACTGAGAAAGTATTTTGAAAAAAAGTACAAAAGCTTACCAGATCCTGGAGCGAAACAGTCACAAATTTCCCAGGTTCTATTTTGAACCTGTCGCTTCGCCATTTTGTGACTTCCCGATGTTCATTGCTGTTGGATTAAACGATTCTGTAAAAGGGGTGTTATAAGGCAGTGCGTGTGCGCTGTCCGTTTACTATGCCCGCTGTTCACTCACTTAGCGCACTGCAGCACCCCTTGTAACACCCCTTTTACAGAATGGTTTAGTCAAACTCGGCTGCGGCTCGGTCGGCAGGTCGTCAATTCAATTGGCTGGTACCTGTGGTTGGGTTTAGCGCTTGGTAACCAGCGACAGGTTCAAAAATAGAACCTGGGAAATTTGTGACTGTTTCGCTCTCGGGATCTGGTAAGTTTTTGTCCTTTTTTTCAAAATATTTTCGCAATTGTGTTTTTGAATGTTATTCATTAGACATTGAGGATTAAGTATGTGTTCATAGAATTTGTGTCATGATTTTTGAAAGTGGTAAAAATTGAGCAAATCTGTTGACTAAAATATTTCGCCCTGCAAACATTGCGTTAGCTTCGTAACCCTCCGGCTACGCCATCGGCAGGAGGGTTACGTTATCGCAACTAGATTAATCTAGGGTAAACTAAAGTCATGGAAACAATGAACTTTCCGTTGCAGTTTGTGTAAGACAATATTTTATTCCAAGAATCTTGGAATAAAATATTGATGTAAGAATACATTTCTAGTAAAACATAAAATAATTTTAACATCCAAACTAATTTCAGGGAAACTTATCTTAAGTAAATTGTTAAAGGGAAGTACACGTTTGGTAATTGCTCAAAACAAATATTAACTTAAAAACTGACTTGGTAACGAGCATTGGAGAGCTGTTGATAGTATAAAACATTGTAGGAAACGACTCCCTCTGAAGTAACGTAGTTTTTGAGACAGAGGTAATTTCTCACCAAAATAATAAAAGACTTCTAGCTAGAAGTCTTTTATTCCTAACTGAAATCACACAAATTCGTCCAACAAGGGTGTTTTTCTTTCATCATTTTCTCGCAACTTTGATGACCAATTGAGCCCAAATTTTCACAGGTTTGTTACTTTATGCTTATGATGGGATACACCAAGTGAGAACACTGGTCTTTTGACAATTACCAAACGTGTACAGTGCCTTTAAATTCCATTAATTTGAATTAAGTAGTCTAATAGGCCTAATTAATGTACATGTAATTGTAGCACAATTAAAGGCAATGTTTACCTTTGGTTTTTTGAACCGTTTGATTATTTTAATCCTAAAAAATAAATGTAATTTGATCTAATAAATTATCTAACTTGCAAATCTTTATCTTTATGTAGTACACCTTCATAACTGTTTGTAGGGATTCATTTCATTGGCCAAAATTTGATGTACAGCCATCCTTAATAAAGGCAGTGGACACTATCGGTAATTAATCTATCATCATAAAACCTTTCTTGATTACGAGTAATGGGGAGAGGATCATAGTATAAAACATAGTGAGAAACGGCTCCCTCTGAAGTAACGTAGTTTTCGAGAAAGAAGTAATTTTCCACAAATTTGATTTTGAGACCTCAGATTTAGAATTTGGGGTCTCGAAACCAAGCATCAAAAGCACACAACTTCGTGTGACAAGGGTGTTTTTTTCTTTCATAGTTATCTCGCAACTCCGACGACCAATCGAGCTCAAATTTTCACAGGTTTGTTATTTTATGCATATGTTGAGATTACTCGTTACCAAGTGAGGTTTTATGCTAATAATTATTTTGAGTAATTACCAATAGTGTCCACTGCCTTTAAGCAAGGTTCTTACTTTGCAGGAAAGCGAATGTGATGCAAATGTTGTGCTGCAAATAATCATGTACATGTAGGCCTTTACCTACGCGCTGTTTTATTTTCAACTTCCACACAAGGAAATTTGATTCACTTTCACATTTCTAATGAAGTATGAACTAAGTTAGTACGAACATGGAGTTCTACCTCCATGGAGTTCTACCTCCATGGTATGAACTGGGCTTTATATAAATATTTGTTTTCTGAACTTCCTTTTTATTTATTTGCAGATAAAACCAGAACATCTATTGTGAAAGTGTGAAGGAGTGGACCCGTATGACCCCAGTATGACCATGGAGGATGATAATGACACGTCTTCTGTTGTGTCGTTTTCACTTCATGTAGTGCTTTTCCCCATTCTAGATGAGGTATGATAAATAATCAGTGCTTCACTCGATCAAAAGTTTTTTTTTGTATTCCAGCAAACTTTTAAAGGAACACATTGCCTTGGATCGGTCGAGTTAGTCTTTGAAAAGCGTTTGTAACCGTTTGTTATAAAATGCATATAAGTAGAAAGATGTTGTAAAAGTAGAATACAATGATCCACTCAAACATGCCTCTAAATTGCACGGTTTTCCATTTACCTCGTCGACTAACACGGTCGGCCATTTATGGGAGTCAAATTTTTGACGTGACCGACCGTGTTAGGGGCCGTTCACAATTATCAACATTTTCACGAGCGTACAAACCGTACGCTGGGGGGGAGGGGGTTTATGCCTGCCGTACGCTTTATAAAATATTTTTAATGTCGATCGTTTTTTCGGCCAGGGCGCTGCGCCCGGACAAAAATATCAAATGCGCCCGGACAAAAATGCTGCGCCTGGACAAACTCGTTGTCCGCCCGGACAAAAAATATCGCGCCCGGGCAAAACATTTCGAAAAACACTAGAGACGAACACAAACCACTGTTCAGTGCACTGCATCACCTACCTTTGTGTACCATAATAGTGTGCAGCGACTGGTACCCAATAGTCGGCTATTTCGTAAAGGCATTCCGCGTGCATTTTTCTCTGTGTCGCAGGGCATCCTGACTACATTTTGACAACAGCGTGGCATTTAGACTTGGTTCCAAGTCTGTGATCGTGCAGTAATAGTTGTCACCCGGTAACACCCGGATGCAAATCTGAAACTCGAAATTTGTTCAGGCGGCGATCGTGCACTAAAGTGGTTTTGTTCGTGTTGAATTGATTTGCGCAAAATTGTTTGCACAATCAGTCCATCTTGCAAGAATAGTTTGTGTAACTGCCGATCGTGCAGGAATGGTTTGTGGTTTATGCAATTGGCATATCTATTTGAGCATGAATATTTTGCGCAATTTGACAATAGTACAGGAGTAGTGTGCGCTATATGCCGATAGATATGGAATAGTTTGCGCAATTTGGAGATCGTGCATGAATTATCTGCGCAATTTGAAAACAGTGCAGGAATTAGACGATACTAGTGCAAGATTGGTACAGCATGCGCGGCATCGTAGTCTGCAACGTACATGAAAATTTACTTTGTTCAGTGTACATAGCAAGGACATGTATCTATATTTAGACTTGTGTGAACAAAAATCAACATTTTATTCGTACACTTTTAGGGGAGGGGGGGGGGTCTTGAAAAAGTGTACTCTTTGTACACTTGTGAAAATGTTGATAATTGTGAACGGCCTCTTAGTTTGCACAGTAAAACCACGCAATTTCGAGGCAAATTTGAGTGGATCATTGTATTCTTCTTTTAAAACATCTTTCCAACCATATATACATTTTTATAAAAAAAACGGTTACAAACGCTTTTCAAAGACCAACTCGACCGATCCAAGGCAACGTGTTCCTTTAATTTTGGCACTTATATTATACAGTTTGCTGGAACATGGGCTGATTTCACAAAGAGTTAAGACTGATCTGACTGGTGTATCAGACTTTATTGCTTTTACATGTAAGAGTGATGTCACAATGCAAAGCACCATGAGCTCAAACAAAATTAAATAGATAACTTTCCGTATGGCGCCACCTCTTTTTCACTCATTTTTACAAAAAGGCATCTCATTGAGGTAAATTAGATACTACATTTTATATTGTTTCATATCAAATGAAAAATTGGTGGCGCCATACGGAAACTTTTCCAATGAAACAAGAAGTAGATGATTGTAATTTTGAGATCTTGCTGTGACATCTTAAAGTTTATGTGATTCTTTCTTGTGAGTTTAAGTTCACTGCTATGTACATTAGTACATGGTGTAGCAGGCAGGGAATTTCATCTTTGAAAGCGCAATACCATTTCCATTTTGCAAAGGGCATTTCTATGGCAAAATCTGAAAGTCTATTAGAAACTGTTAAAGGGGCACCAAGGCAAAGACCAGGGCAGTGGGGGCCAGTTCCTCCATGACCTCTAAATTATTCAGACTCGACTCAGAGTCAGGCACAGTTTTGGTGACTTGGATTTGACTTGAATCACACAGGCAAAGGACTTGGACTCGTCCTTGACACATGGCCTGGAAGTACATAGAGGTTGTGGCCTCTGTTGCCGTTTGTCTTGGCCTTAGTGACCAGGCTTCAAAATTTTCCTATTGACCCCTTGCACGCGCGTCAGACGCGGCGACTGGTGCCACGCTCACCATGTTGGTGGGCAAGTTAGGTTTACTTGTATTAACGCTGCGTCGCCTTAAATGCGCACTTCACTGCATAACGCACAGCATACTCTATGCAAACGCACAGTGAAATTGCCCACCAGTATCAAGATTTTTTTTGATGATGACGTCAGGTGAAATGGGTCAATAGCGTCAAAGAATCAAAATTAAAATGCCTTTCAGAAAACGAAACGATGTAATTCCAGGAGCCAATTTCACAAAAGCACCAAGATTCATCTTTAGACATGGGTTGTCTACATTTCCATCGTAATTTGTGTTAGGTCTTTGCGAAGTCGAGCCTAGGCCTATGACAGTTATAATGTTTTGTCAGGTTTTTTTTGCAAGGCATATCATCTAGTGCAGCAACCGGAGAAAGCAAACTGGTGATTGGAGGTCTTTGTATTTTCTCAACTTTGACAGGGATTTTATTCAAAAGTTGAAACAATACCTGATTTTTTTCACGTTAGGCAAATGCTCCTATAGGTTCGGTACGTCTTTCAGGTACCTTTTCAACTTCCCCACTAGCTGGAAAAATTGTTGGGATGGCGTCATGTTTTAGAAAAGAACTTTTCTCTTCATGTCAAAATGTGTAGTGTATTCCGGATTCTCGAAAGCACGACGGCTCAAAGTGTTTGCTGCACAGCGCTGGAAAAGACTTGTAAACTGACCCCATCTTTAGTCGTTTTGCTGCATCCAGCAGCAATACACCTGGTCGACATTGCCAGAAAATTATGCAAGAAAAAAACATTTCCGAACTGTACAAACTCACGACTAGGACTTGAATGTACTTGCACGTACGTGTGTTTGATGTTCGATCCAGGCAAAGTCTGCCTCGATTGACGTCACAAAAGGGGTAGGCGGAGTCACCCCCACACAACTTTAAAAACAATTACTCAAAAAATAATTTTATTGTTCAGAAACATATACTCTAATGTGTGAAGAAAAAAAATTCTATATACAGGTAACTTTAATCAGTGAACTTTCAGATTGAAACTATTGATTCTTGTTCTGTTTATTTATTTTTTACATTATTGTTACTTAACTGAATGTGACCAATTGTCTTTAAACCATGCACAGCTTGAGAAAATCGACCTGTCTGCTGCACAGACGTTGAGGGCAGCGTTTGAAAAAGCGGAGAAACAGAACCCCGGAATCAGTCAGGACATTATTAGTGGAATCCTTGATGCAAGATTGGCCGATGTGAACCTAACAGAGTGTCTGCTCAAACTTGCTGCCCATGACAGGGAAGGTGGGTAGAGATATTAGACCTGGGGCCAATTTTATAAAGTTGGTTAGCAGACAATTTTGCTTAGCAAAAGAAATGAGTAGGGTACCAGTCACAGCTTTTATGTTTTGTAATTTGGTTGGTAACCCATTTTTGCTAAGCAAGAGGTTTCTGTGTTCCGATGACTCTTTATAAATCGTGGATTTATTTGGAAATAAAGACACAAAATGTAAACTTTCCCATTTGAATTTACCTGGTTGAAAGGCCCACGAATGTACAAGGTCACACTTAATGTAATGGTGCTCAGAACTTTTGCAATTTGTTGGCTTTCATTTTAAAAAAAATTCACATTATTTGAGCTCCTGGTAAATGAGGTTAATTGATCAAGAGTGGTCTTCTAAGAATTTGTTTGGCAAAAAGAAACATTAACTTTTTAAGTAAAACATTTAAAGGCAGTGGACACTATTGGGCATTACTCAAAATAATTATTATCATAAAACCTTTCTTGGTGACGAGTAATGGGGAGAGATTGATGGTATAAAACATTGTGAGAAACGGCTCCCTCTGAAGTGCCATAGTTTTCAAGAAAGAAGTAATTTTCCATGAATTTGATTTCGAGACCTCAGATTCAGAACTTGAGGTCTCGAAATCAACCATCTAAACGCACACAACTTCGTGTGACAAGGGTGTTTTTTCTTTCATTATTATCTCGCAAGTTCGATGACCGATTGAGCTCAAATCTTCACAGGTTTGTTATTTTATGCATATGTTGAGGTACACCAACTGTGAAGCCTAGTCCTTGACAATTACCAATAGTGTCCACTGCCTTTAAAATCTGAAATTGCCATTAATAACCTTATAGTTCAAAGCAAATGACATATAAGATCTCCACCTATTTAATCTGCATCATGTTCTCCTTCTCTCCCCCTAGAATACACATTGAGACGGCCGGAGAAGGAGTTTCAGATTCTCAACAAGCAAGCCAAGGAGCTGAAGAAAATCCTGGCAAGGCTCCCCAACGAGATTGGTGACAGGCCGAAGTTTCTACAAACAATCAAGTGAGTAGAATTTGTACAGATATTATTATTTTGATTTGGAGTTGGAGACCTGAAGAGCTGCAAACTTGCATGTTTATCTGGACCAAGATTACTGGGCAGGCTCAAGATGCTTTTATGACCTTGACGGATGTTGAACTTTGAAAGAGTAAGCGCCATCATAGGTCTAGATAGCTCAGTTGGTAAATGTAGAGCGCTAGCAAGCTAATCCGTTGGTTCAAATTCCTCGGCTCTCTAATCAGTTGTTCAACCCCAAATCATGGTTTATTATTCGATATTTAGAATTTATATTAATAGGAGATTCAAACCGATCGAGCAAGCTCAGTGGGTTAATGGTAAACAGGTAAAGGCATTTGCTCTTGAATGTCATAAATTGTGAATTCAAGTCTCACCCAGATGGTTTTTTTTTCTGTTATTGTTTTTCAATAATCAACAGTTTTTGTTATTTTGTAACGCTCAAACGCATCACATTTTTTAACAGGGACGTCGCAAGTGGAATCAAAGATTTATTAGAAGCTTTGAATAAACTCATCAGGGAGCACGGAGGAAATCGACTTAAAGATCGTAAAAAGGTAAGTTATTAAATGTGTTTGTTATATATGAATGGTAGAGCTGACAAAATAGTCACAGACAGCATTCATGTTTTGTTTGATAACAATTCTGTGACATTTGGGCTTGAGCCTTTGTGTGAGTCCGGAGAAAATAGTATAAATCATGCACAAATTTTAGTGTGTAAACATATTGTCCTTAGTTTGGTTTGTAACAACTGATATCAGCTGTTGTGCTTATTAAAGTTTCCAGATACAGTTTTTTTGAATATGACTTCATTTCAGAGGGAGATATCTCATGTTATATACCTCATAGATTCCTCTAATCTGATTGGTTAAAAATGGAGTTATTGAAGTAGCTGGGCCCCCATTTTCTATGAAGATGACGTCATAACTAACTGTGCCTGCCCTAAAAAAGGTCGCCCAAGTATGTATGCGCCCATTTTGAACCATTCTTCGCAGCCGACCTTTCACCATGGTCAGGATTGTTTGTGTACATGTCAAACCGAGATAAGCAGATTATAAGAATCCATATTATTTGGTATGTAAAAGAAATATTGACTGCTTAATAATCGAGGCACGGTTAAAAATATGGGCCCTTGGTGATGTTAAAACCTTCGCCTTGGGCATACATGTAGTCATAGTTTTGACATCACCTTGGGTCTATAATTTTAAATAAGTCCGTCATAGCAGTCAATATTTCTATACTATGCGCTATATAAGAACTTGCTTTTGTTGTTGTTATCATTACCTTGTCAGACTACTGTTATTATTATTATCTTGTTCAGGTGCTGGAGTCGCATAAGAAAGAATTCATCAGCTCCTCCAAGAACTTCAGCGACACACTCAAGGTATACTTCAGGGACGGCCACATCACCAACGTCTACAAGAGCGCCAACCAGCTCGTCAACGACACAAATACAATCTTGAAGATGCTGAAAAGTGTCGGGAATTGATGGTGTGGGAATTGATGGTGTGAAAACTAATGGGATTCAGGGTTGGGGATTGGGGGGGGGGCGTTTGGCTGGGAGGGATCGATTGCCAGGGGCTTTAGGTTTCCTGTGAGATGATACAATGGCACCTTATGCACTGATGTCAGCCTGCTGTCCTCTTTAGACAGGCATGATATTTTTTTCTAATTTAGAAGGGCTTTTAGCTCAATATTTAACATAATTTTTGTACAAGATCAGAATCAAACTAAAGTTGGACAAGCACTAAGAGAAAATCTATCTAATTTATTTTATGTGTAGCACTTTGATATCGAAAAGAATTCGAAAATTATTCATCAGTCTCTTAGCTAACATTTTTTCAAAAAAATATTACACAGTGAGGTAGCTTATTGTTATATTCAAATGAAAAAAAACCAAAAAAACAAGACCACTCCAGAAGATTTCACGAAACGCTAGGATTAATCTTACCTCGAGTTAGGATGAGTAACTTGTCCTAACTTAGGATGTGTTCAATGCGTTCTAACGTCTTCGGATACGCAACTGAACTCGTCCTAAGTCCTAAGATTAATCCTAAGTTAACGGCAGGGCTTGTCCTGTTTTGAGTGGCTTCTTATATAGCGCTCATCAGGTTCGTCACGCAGTGACGCTCATGACGCTTCAACATTATTACCCCTGGTCACTGGGCCTTAAATCATTCCTTAAACCATCTCAGCTCCCTGTGGAGTATACAGCCTGTGCCGCCAAATATGTAGCGCAATCAAGGCTAATCAATCACAAGAACCAACTCTGCCCTCACAGGTACCCATTTACTCCTGGGTGGAGAGAAGCAATTATAGCGAAGTGTCTTGCTCAGGGACACGAGTGTCACGACCAGGATTCGAACCCACACTCCGCTAAACAGATTCACCAGAGCTTGAATTCGGATCGGTGCTCTTATCCGCTCGGCCACAACACCCCATACTGGACCAGTGCTAAGATCGCTGGCCTCGGGTCTGTTGTCCAGTGGTCCAGTGTTAGTTTTTAGCCCTGACCATGTACATGTATGTGTACATGTAATGTAGGTCTAACCCTTGTACTCAATGAAATTGTCCTACTTTTCCCGAACACCAAATATCATGCCTGTTAAAAACAATAAACTCATGTCTTTATACGCACACTGTTTAGGATGGGCCAGTAAGCGAACTCTGTTTTGACTCCTGTCATGACATCATGTGCATAAGGTCTACATGTATATATTTATATTTAAAAAAAAAAATCTTGGGTGGGGGGGGGGGGTTTAGAAGATGACATTTAACCCAATCTTGTTGTCTTCAAGAATAAGATAAAAAACAAATGTGAAAATTTGATCACAGTTGTCTCTCACTTTTTTGTTTCCCAATCTGCACATTACATTTTTAGTTAATTGTTAAGAAAAGATTCACAATTTTGTTTTTCCATCTTCTTCTTTATATCTTGAAACCCTTCTAGATAGACTAGCTTTACAGTGTGGGGGATTGTGCACATTTTGCATGTGTGTGTGGGTCAACCAAATATAGGTACAACCAAATAATATTTGACGTTTTTATTCAAGATCTAGACCCAAATTCATAGACCTGCTTAAATACACTGGACACTATTGGTAATTGTCAAAGACCAGACAATCACTTGGTGTATCTCAACATATGCATAAAATAACAAACCTGTGAAATAAAAAACCTGTGAAAAGTTTGAGCTCAATTGGTCGTCAAAGTTGCAAGATAATAATGAAAGAAAAAACACCCTTGTCACATGAAGTTGTGTGCTTTCAGACGCTTGATTTGGGGACCTCAAAATATAGTTCTGAGGTCTCGAAATCAAATTCATTGAAATTACTTCTTTCTTGAAAACTACGTTACTTCAGAGGGAGCCGTTTCTCACAAAGTTTTATACTATCAACAGCTCTCCATTGCTGCTTGTTAGCAAGAAGTAAGTTTTTATGCTAAAAATTATTTTGAGTTATTACCAATAGTGTCCACTGCCTTTAAGCAGTGGAAAAACATTGCCTAACAATTGTCTGCTATGTTCTTTTTTTTTGTTAATTCCGTCATCTTTGGTTGTTGTTTCATAACACAATTACTTGGGGTGTAAGATTAAAGACAATCATATTCTTTTTCCAGATGCAGTTATGTAATCAATTTAACCGTATGGTATGTAGATATGGTATGTAATTATAATATAAAAACAAAACTGTTGAAAACACTTCATGAAAAATCAAATTTCAAACGTGTTTCTTGGAGAAATTGCTAAAAAAAAAAGGGGTTTCCTGACCTCTACAATTAGCCATTTGAGAGTTAGATTTGATTAGTGTCTGGTACAATGACTAGCTAAGTCACAAGTTACTGCTTACTGTACATTTGAATTTCTCAGAATACAGAGACACAGTCAACAGAGGGCGGTATAACAACTGTACAGTTGCTATGTGACATGATTCGGGGCAAGCTTTTGTATAGCAACCTCCAGATGAACAGACCCTGGTATTATATGTGTCATACACATCCAGTCAGAATTGTGTATGGGTGATCACGTAACTACGCAACAGTTTCCCCCAAATCATGTGACATTGCAACTGTCTCGACAGTCTGATGAGGATCTCAAATTTAAGTGTTGAATTGTGATCAAGCACGTCATTGTACCAGACATTATTAAATCTAACTCGAAAATGGCTTACTGTCCACTGATGAGGAAGGAAAGGAGTACAAAAGCACTGTTGATAGGTTTCATAACCCTACCATGTTAGGAATGATAAACAAAGACATCATTGTTGAATTTTAGTTTGAAAGCTTTTTGATTATGAAGTTCATTACTAGAACCACTTTGAAACATTTCCATCTGTAATTAAAGGGACACGTTGCCTTGGATCAGGCGAGTTGGTCCATGAAAAGTGTTTGAAACTGTTTGTTATGAAAGGTGTTTTAAAAGTAAAATATGATGATCCACCCAAATGTGCCTCGCAACTGCATGGTTTCCTTTGACATCAGGAACTAACACGGCATGAAATTTGATCCCACAAAATGGCGGACTGTAAAACAAAAAAACTTGCAATTTATACCCGTTTCAGACAGGTCGACCCAAATAACTTTTGGTTTCAGACAGGCGAACTTAACTTATGTAAAACTTATATTGGCTCGGCTCATGAAAAGATCGACGTCTGAAACCAAGGCGCTCCAGAGTCGTTCGGGACGACTGCAACAGTCGATCTTTCGACTTCTAGCGGTCCAGTCGCTCCTAACTGTTTCAGACGTCAAACTTTTCATGTACTAAGTCAGATTTTGGTTCTGCGCGACTCTGGAGCGCCTGTCTGAAGCGGGTGGTAGAGGCCTACTGGTGTGGATCGATGTATTCTATTTTTAAAACATCTTTCTAACCATATGCTTTTAATGACAAATGGGTTCAAACGTTTTGCATAGACCTATACTCACCCAATCAAAGCAATGAGATTGCCCGAATAAATATTATAACATTTCCCTTTAAGTCATAAGAAAACTGTTTCTGAAAATCTGAACAGAAAACACAACAGCTGATTTCTTTATAGCAGGAATGTTGTTATAAGAGGGAAAGAGCAGAGATTGGAGTTGGGACTTCAGAATGTACTCTTTGTAACAGTACTCTTTGAACAAGAATTGACTGATAGTTGATCCCACAAAACCTAAACATTGTCTCGAATCCCATACAATATATTTTATCTCAACCCCCCTCCCCCTTATATTCCCCACAGATGAAAACTTGATTATCGACACAATTAATTTGTATTGTTTTATTTTATTCAGAAAGTAGTCTTTTTAGAATGTTTTGCTGCAGGACTGTATGTTATAAATAGGTTGTATTATTAGATGCAGGATTGTCATTTATTCCAGAAGGTAATTTGTATTGGATTATTTTTGGGTGGAGATTTTAACATATTTTTGTAAGAATTACAGGTGTGTTTTGTACAAAGAAGTAAAACAAATAAAACCGATCTGAAAATTAAGCAATTTTTTTTTGCACCTTTTTAAAATATCTCGTGTAAATACAAGTGAGATCATGAATCTGATAGTTTTTAATGTTGAGTATTGGATGAAATTTTATTAGGTGTGGTTCAATGATCACTTTAGGAACTAATTAATGCAAATCCCCCCCCCCCCAAAAAAAAAAAAAAAAAAAAAAAAAAAAGTATGGGTAGGTTCCATCCAAGAAATTCTGAGTTTGACCACAAAACCTAAAAACTTTATGCCGGCCCCCACTTTGGAATAATCTAAATGGGACTGGCCAGTCCCAACTTGAATGTTACTGTTGGGATGGCCCAACTATAGCTGGGACTGGGATTGCCCGATAGTGATAGTGATGTAGATAACCCTAAGTTGGGCTTCTAAATGATTTGTTATTCTCCTGAATTTTGGCTCATAATTTATACATACATGGTTGATATTTCTGACTTTTACCTTCAGTCAAACCCCCCTTTTTTATGTCAACCCTGCTCATTGCAAAACTTGAGAAAAAATATAGGATTTGAGGCATTGCATGGTGGGGTATCAATATATATTTGGTTTGCGGTAACACCATGTGTGTATCTACTTGCCAGGTAGAGTTGTTCTTAGGGAACTGTCTTGCGATTATCTACTCCGCGGCAGTAGAATAAAGCAAGACAGTTCCCTAAGAACAACTCTACCTGGCAAGTAGATACACACATGGTGTTACCGCAAACCAAATATACATTGAGAAAAAATCGTCTACTTCATGTACACAGTGCTAGTATAGTTGTATGATTCAATGCCACTGCACTGATAGATCGCCTAGCTATAGTTTCTTGGGACAGCCCAAGCCCAAGTGTAACACTCAAGTTGGTACCAGTCCCACAATTCTAAAGCTCTTTAGAATTCTAAAGTTGGGACTATACATCCTTTTCAGTGAGTTTACCAATACTAAGTATGAGCAGTCAGCTGCACAACTAGCTTCTGGGTTCCGTTGGCTATCATGCCTAGGTTTGTCAAATAAATTTTGAAAAAGCCAATAATATTGCATTTTAAAAACAATGCTTCTTCTAAAAAATTAAAAAATTGTGGAATGTAAATATTTTTGACATTTATTACTACTGTGTAATTATGAGGATATGCAGGTTTTGTTTTTGCTACTGACTCATTAGTAAACTATAATACGTTAAAAAAAATATATCAAAAAGATTTTGTCCAGTTCTCTTTGAAAACTTTATTTTGTTTTTTGTTTATGAAATAAATAATTTATTTCAGTAATGCTTGTGCATCTACTTTTTGTTTGATTGGAATTTAACTAATGTTTGTGTACCTCATAAAATGTCTACATCATGAGGGTATACTCTCAAAGACATTACATTAAAATTAGTCTTATCTTATTTTTGTCCAGTGCCAATGCTGTTTTCTTTTGCGGAGATGCCCTAGGCTTTGCAAAGTTCCAACACAAATCGAAAATTGTCCTCATAGAGGTGCCTTTAACCACAGCATCTGTGCCCTTTCGAGAGTTCTTTGGCCAAGGTTGTATGATGTTCTCTTTTAAAAGTTGTTTAATGAACAAAAAATACTCTTCAATTGTTTCAAACTGTTCTGTTTCTACATGGAGTTTCAAGCAGTTACTTTTCAGCTGATTGACCGATTTTTCTCCATTGAGTCACAGGCTCTCTTTCTTCTGGTGCAAAGAATGAAAATCACCTAAAAAGTTTCACGGAAGCGCGGTCTCCTCTTCTATGTAAAAAGGCCTAATATTGAAAATTGTAACTGTGTTGTTGTTTGGGGTGTTTTCTGTGTGGTTGTTGTTTTTAATTTGGGGGGGGGGGGGGGGGTCGGAACATTTTGTGGTCAAAGAAAAGAAGTCCGAATTTGTTTTCACAATCTCTGCGGCAATGTGGCTGCCAGTTCTTTTTGTTCCCGCTTTTAAACTTTGAACAATAGCTCATCATGCTTCTTCAAATAGAGGTTTTTTTACTTTTTAAATGGAACTGGGTTGGACCTGTAGCACTCAGTGATATATCATTTGAAAAAAATATTTACTAACTGCAAAGTAAAAGTAAATTTACTAGTAATCACGTATGGCAAATCGTAAACCCACTTTCCCAAAGTTAAAAATTACTAATTATTATTTTTTTTAATTCCCAACTATCCCTCCCTAGATTGTACACGCCCTGCCGCAGGGTGGCGCTCTATAACAAGGCAACTTTATGGAAATTTACAGCGCGGCACTTGCTGGTGTAGAATATTTTTTACAATTTTTTACGGCTTGTTTTGGCCTCATTTGCTTGCAATATGTAATAAATGTAAATGCAAAATAACCACAGAATAGAGGACAAATGAGTCGAGTCGGAGGCTGTGAGAGAAGGTGACATATAAGGTAATTGTTCGGATTTTTGTTGTTGATAAACTCCAAGTCGGTAACGCAAAATTAGTACATGTCATTTCGCCCCAAAAGTTGCCCCTTATTGTTTGTATACTGTAGTGTACATATGCATTTTGTGGCGTGTGTGTGTGCATGATTCCCTCCATGGGGTCGCAGCACTAAATACCGACAACTTACTTCTATAACTATTTGGTATAACTATAGAATACAGGGTCACCCCTAACCCTAACCCTAACCCCAACCCTGTGACTGAGTGCCAGTTGAAGCACTGCCGGGAGAACTGGGTAATCTGTGGCTGTATTCTACAATCATTCTACAAAATGTAACATTAACAATTGTACCTATTTCGGTTTCGTCCGGTTATCGTCTCCTGCCAGTGCCACCACTTTTTCAATAATTTTTAACAATTAATACAAAAGTGGAAAGAAATAATACTCAAATTCCAAAAAGTAGAATGAAAAAGTGATAGCAGGATAGAGAAACTTGTCCTAAATTCTTCATGTCAAAAATTGTCAGACCTTCCTAGAATCCTAGGTCATATAAATTATTTATTTGTTTGTCAATATTATTATTTACCAATCTCGCCCAACCCCTTTTTTGTTTTGGCAAAAATGTTCTATTCGACGACCTGTCTTCTATTAGTATTACCTGTCTGGAAAGGTCCACTGAGTACAACTACAACAAGAGTGCTCAAGGAACAGCCTGTACTTTAAAATAAAATAAAAATTGTTAAAAATTATGATAAACATTAATTCTGCTTTGTTTCATCAATATGCCAATAGTTTTTACTAGAAATTTTTTTTTCCTGTCTGTGTGGAGTGATTACTTTGGTAGACAGGTATTATGCTGGAATGGCTAGCGTTTAGCCTTGCTGGTTGCGAAAGCTTGTATTGTATTGTAACTTTATCGTTCTCAGGGAGATCTGAGAATGCCTTTTTCACAATCGGCCTACATTATGTAATGTAGCAACGTCAGATAGTTTGCAGAGAACAACAATTCTAATGTTATTTTTAATAATACAATTTTTTTTAATTTCAGGTCTGAAGATTGAAATTAATCAGGGAGCAGACCTTATAACAAACAATAAACTACCCACACCCAACTTGAAAATAAATAAACAAAAACATTTATCAGAAATGCCACGCTCAAGAAGCCGAAGCTCCTCCCCCAGGAGAAAACACAAACATAGCAGGAAGTCTCGCTCTCGCTCCAAGGGACGCGAATCCTCCTCGCATGGCTCAAGGAAGCGATCACGCTCAAAATCCAAAGAGAGACGGGATAGGGACCGTGAACGTCGCCACAGACGGTCGCACTCCAAGTCGGAGCGAAACAGTCCCATCACTGACATCTTCGGGCGGGACCTGAGCAAACGAAATGAGCTCGAGGAAAAACAGAAGAAAGAAGAAGAAGAGAGACGGGCGGAGATCGAGAGACAACGGAAGATGTAAGAATCTCAAATCTCTAAAAGAAATTTTCATTGAGAGTTGATTTGGAATTTAGAGAGCAATAATTGGATAATTTGGTAATAGAAAAATATTGCAAAAACAGTTAATGGCCTGACATTTTGACCCTAGCAGAGTCTTTCGCAAAGCCTTCAAGAGAGACTCTGCTAGAGTAGAGTCCTTCTGGTTGGTAAGCAGTTTGCAATAGTTAATTCTGTTTTCTGAATTATAAATAATAATCTATGGTATTTATAGAGCCCCCCAAATCACCATAAAAAGACATTCTAGGCACTTTAAAAAATCAAAGATGTAAAACAAGAAGCCAAAACAGTAAAGTCTGTAAACAAAGTTACTCATTTAAAACAAAAACAGACAGAGCCGAACAAGATTGAAGGAGAAAAAAAGAAGAACAAATAATAAACAATGCATTGATCCCCTTAGCATGAAACTACTAGTTACTGAAAGTAGTCCTACAAGGCATTTGCTTTTGTGAGAATTTGATTAAACTCAAGTTGTTCATGATCATTGTTTTGTTTACACTTAACTGTTAAGCACATACTAAGTACTTTCCTGTTCTCAGGAAAAAAATTCATGTATTCACACGGATGGGATTTGGCTCCAATGTTTCTTTTATCTCCTGTTTTGTGTTGTTCTCGCAGCCGTCAGCAGGAGATGGAAGCTCGTCTTATAGAAGAGGAAGTCGCCAAACGCGTTGAGGAGATGGTTGCCAAACGGGTAGAGCAAGAGCTAGAGAAACGCAAAGATGATATCGAAGCAGAGGTCCTCCGCCGTGTCGAGGAAGCCAAACGAATCATGGAGGCGGCCATGTTGGAGGAGATGGAGCAGAAGAAACAACAAGAACTTGAGGCGCAGCAGGCCAAAGAGGTAAGGGATGGGTCAACATATTTCAACACGATCACAAATCTTTGTTGTCAATATCCATGTTTTATGAGAGATCGCCTAACACCATTAAGCCCAAAGGCGCCCACTTTATGGTGAGGGGCTACATTTAACTGATTTAGCCTATGTCCATAATCAACTACCCCCAGGGGCATGTTGCCACCTACTCCTGGATCTGAAACATTCCGTAAGAATGTAGGCATGGGTATCATCCACTAGGAGCCTGGCTGGTAGAGCAGAATGCACTACCTTCTCAACTCTTTACGAAGCATTTATTGTCGAGTGCCTTGCTCAAGGGAAGTGTCATGACTCGGATTCAAACTCGCACTTAAGTATATTTTTTGAATGCAATTCCAGGAAGAAGAGAGGCGAAAACGAGAAAAGCTGGAGCAGATCATGGAGGAGAATCGACGTAAGATGGAAGAAGCCCACAGGAAGCTGGTAGGTCTCTTTTTATTAGCCTCGGGGGTCCGGCACGACCTACCTCACTGCACTGATGTCCTTTTATCATTGTGTCTTGGCCCACTGGAAACTTATTACTGCCACGTGGTTGCCCCAGCCAATTAGAATGATTGCAGATGAGACGAGTAGCCAATCAGAATCCAGGATAGTTAGGTTATAACAATATTTATTGTGTCTGTTCTTTGTGTACTAATAACATAAACACAGGTTTGAATATTTTATTGGATTGTCGTCATGAACTCTATATCTATATATACATAGCCAATCCCATTGATTCCTCTTAAATCTTAAAAGAAACAAAACAGGTGCCCATTTTGTCCTTGGCTTTTGTCTATCTTCACGTGCACTG
This sequence comes from Asterias amurensis, assembly GCF_032118995.1. Lineage (NCBI taxonomy): Eukaryota > Metazoa > Echinodermata > Asteroidea > Forcipulatida > Asteriidae > Asterias > Asterias amurensis. Next base: position 7,821,285 of record NC_092659.1, on the reverse strand, counting down.
GCAGGCAGGGTTTTTAAGACGGACTTTTTGAAATACAGTATGAAAGTTTCGTTTAAAGTTTTGACCACTTCGGCTGTTCAATCCCCAATCAAGCAAATATTATGCTTTATCGCCGATGCGAAACTTACAGCTGTTAGGATTCTTTGCTAGCTGCCAACTCTCCCTTATTCTGCAGAAAGTTCCCTCAAAATCAACCAAATCTAAAAAAATATGTCACAACTTGCTGAGATGTTTCAGGCCTGGAATTCTATGAAGGCCGCATACTAGGCCATGACCTCTGTTGCCCTTGGTTTTGGTCTTGGTGCCCCTTCAAAATTTTCCCACAGATTTTCCAATACAAGTGCCCTTTCCATGCAAAATGAAAATGGCCTTGCCCTCTCTAAGGTAAAATTCCAGGCCTGCCGTCGATTTCACAAAACTCTTCCTAACTTATGAGTAATCTTAGGACTTAGGACGAGTCCCAACCCTGCACTGTAGCATGCAGACCTTAAGATTAATCCTAAGTTAGGATGAGTTACTCGAGATAAGACGAGTCCTAATTCTTTGTGAAATCGACCCCTGAAGTTTTTAGGGTTTAATGCTTTCTCCAAACCATCACTGCTAATCGTTCAACACAAAATCGTTAACCAAGCAGTAGAATATTTTCATGTTGAATATATTTACACTTCACTGCTTGTTGTATACTCAATAGCCTTCATTTAACAAAACCTTAGTGACATCTTGTCTACAGAGCACAGTGTTTCAAGTTAACTAATGTTTGACAGCACATTTTTTTTCAGTTTTGTAGGTTTTAAAATATTTTTCCTGGGTTCTGATTGGCTCGTTGAATCTCTGAAGTTGGTTCTCATTGGCCCGTGCAAGGCTCTGGCATTAATTGTTTCTAGTGCGTGGACAGTTGCAGCAAACGTGCAGAGAGGATGACAATGTTGGGACCCTCGATTTTAGTGTAGGTTTTTTTTTTTCAGGGGGTTGGGTTTCCAGAAGAGGAGGGAGGGAGGGAGGGGGGCTGTGTTTATATATTTTTTTGATGGGAAAAGGGAGCATGATGTTTTTTCTAACTACAGAGTTTTTGTTTTTATCTGCAGGTTTTTAATGTTTCGGAGGACTTTGCTTTGAATTTTTGAATTCAAGATATTTTTGGGGTGGGTAAAGTTTAAAGGCTTGGACACATAATTTGTCAAAGACCAGTATTCGCACTTGGTGTATCCAAACATATATAGCACATAAAACAAATCTGTGGAAATTTGGACTCGATTGGTCATCGAAGTTGCAAGAAAATAATGAAAGAAAAAACACCCTTGTTGCTTAAATTTGTGTGCTTTCAGATCATCAGATTGATATATTTGAGTGAGAAATTACCTCTTTCTCATAAACTTCATAACTCCAGAAGGAGTTGTTTCTAACAATGTTTTGTACTACATGTATCAACAGCTCTCTGTTGCTTGTTACCTAAGAATTTACGCTGTTATATATTTTTTAGTAATTACCAATCGTGTCCAGTGCCTATAAATTTGAAATGATCTCAGGATTCAGAAGCAAAGCAACGTCCTCCACAAACATTTATTGGGTGTGCCAATGCTTCCAATGAACTGATCAGCTTGTCATTTCTTTCAGGAATCCCCATTCCCCATAACTACTATATGCTTCCCCTGCTGTACGCCCTTTTAACAAAAGTTCATCGTCCCAAAACTCAACTCAATCGCAAAAGTTTTAAGGAAATGTACCGGGTGGGGATTTTAGTTTTTGATAAAACGTTGCAAAATTTTACTCTAGAATTACCCCATCCCTGAATTAACCCCCTCGCCCTTCTGATTGCGAACTTGACTTGAGGGGTGCAAAAGTCCAGTTTTTTACCTCATAATAGCAGCTTTGGCCGTGGAAGGCATGCACGGAGCGGCCTTTTACGTTCCTTCTCTATACAAGATGGCAACATTCACTGCTGGCCCCTGACGCTTGCAAGACTCCAAAAGTTGCTGTTCACCTTTTTGGTTTGTTCGTGCAGATTCTAATCTTTATCGTAGGATAAGAGAAGTTTGACTTAAAAGGCGGTAGGTATTTTACCCTGGAAAAGGCGAGTGGTTTTTTTTTTCAAGTTTTTTTTTTTTTTTTTCAGTCATGTTTTCAGTTGCCATGTTAAAGGCACTGAGAGAAAATCATATTTGTATTATTTTTTTCAAATGAAGTTTTGATGTTAATATTTGATTATTTTTTGAGACGCAATTCTGTAACATGATTTGTTCACTTTAAACCTATGTGGGTAGTGTCTCGTAGCATTCAGAAGTTTCTGAAAACGAAAAGTTTATACGAAACTGAATTTGAATCTGGTTGATATTTTCATGTACTGGTTAACTTTAGTCTTATGTTCAGTAGTTGTGCAGTCAGAGTGAAAAGTACCATTACAATTGAATTGCGAGTACCGGTAATCAATGTTGAACTTAAGATGGCATACAACATTTTTTTAAATAGGTGTTTATACTAACAGCATCCTGTTAATGGTGTACAAAAATGAGCAATACAGCGTGGCAAGAGTGCATGGATTTATTCAAGTGCAACAAGAATTCAAAAGCACACAAAGCAAGTCGAATGGCAAAATGTTATTTTCTAAAAATCATGAAAGTTTCATGTCGCCCAAAAGCAATGTTGAAATAGCAAAAGATTTGAATTAATTCATATGGCAGGATGACTTGAAAATTTCTTTACTGTTTATGCCTAAATGCAAAGCAATTTAGAACATTTGACTTTTCTCCAGTTTAATTTTTATTTTTTTTTTTTAAATGTTTTTTCGTTTTATTAGGGGACTTTATTTGTAACAACACATTACGTAAATTGTTCAAAATGAAAAAAAGTGTAATATCTGGATCATAAACATTTACTTTGAGCTTTTTTGTTTTCCTTTTTCTCGTACACTTATTGTTTGATAAATCTAATCCATACGCCGTTGTACTTCGTGTATGGTAACCCATTGTAAGTTATTGTAAGTATGGTGGGTTTTTGAATTGTTAAGCAAGTCCTTTTTCGGTTTCAGTCATGCCTTTTGGTTGAAACTAAATCTTAAAAAAAATTAGTCCAGTGGGAGTGAAGCCCGTTGCGAACGCCGTAGCAAGTTTGTCCCTCAACTGGTACCCTGCACTTAGTCAAAGACATTTCCTGCTCGGTACCAGGGATAAACTGAATTGAGTTATTGTGTATTATACTGTATGAAACACCTTGTGGTTGACGTGAAGGTCAAAGGTCGATGTGAAGATCGAAGGTTGACGCAGACTTAACCGGTACCTCACTATTCACGCTCGACCCTCTCTTTTTGTCCCTTAGGCCGAGGAGAGACTTGAGATGGTCGAACGCCAGCGGAAGATGGACGAAGAGCGCCTGGCGTTCGAGCAGGAACAACGGCGCCTTCAGAAGGCAGACCAGGATTTAATCCTGAACAAAAAGAGCGCTCGACCAAAGCTCTCTTTTGGCCTCAGCATGAAGAAGCCGTAACGCCAGTCCTTAAACCCTCCCCACCCCCTTCCCCCTTCTTTCCCCAAACCCCGACCCTTGTAGATTTCCAAGCTGTACCGTTACTTGAAACCTTCGGTCCTACGTCCCACTGCCCGGCTCGTCCAGGGAAATCCTTCCCTGGCATCAAGTCCAGAGCGTCACAGTGCATCATGGGAAAACAGAAACCAACAGTGGAGTATGGGATAGCTCACCTGTACAATGCATTATGGGATTTCCAGCATTGTTAGTTTTGTAATGTAGGTATAAACTTTTTCTGGTTAAACTTGTCTTAGTCCTTTTTTTATTTATATGTCGATTGTAGACACTCTAGACTGCCTGAAAATCATGGTTCCGTTAGAAATTTAAAATGTTTTTAAAACAGATATCTTTTTTTTCTCAGTGGTTTCATTAATTTTTGTGTTGATATAAATTGATCTAATTTGTTGAAAATGTTGTACAATTTGTGCATAATTTTTTTAAATGTTTACACATGGACTCTATGGAAGAATATGATACTGTTGAATATGATACTGTTTTCTGTATCCAATTCAGTCATTTGTGGGACACCTACGTGTGTCTGCTATTAATGTGTAGAGCCGATCTTCAACCTTCTATGTGATTGTAATGTATATCTTATTGAGACTAAGAATGCATGATTAAATTTGTCCATTGCGGTTGTCCATGGATCATGTATGCCTTGGAGACTTTTGAACGCTAGGTGGCAGCAGATATACCAGGTTATTTTCCATTGTTTACGTCGTTCTGAGCCTGCTCAAGTTTCCGAGAACGGTGGATTTACCTGGTAAGCCTGCTGCCACCTAGAGACACAAAAAGTCTCCCATTGGATGTGTACGACTGGACATGGGAATAAGTGCACAGGAGTCGCGCAGTGACATAGACTCTGTGCAGTGGTGCCATCCTATCACCATCTTAAAGGTAATGTTCCGTGATGAAACACTGGAAAAAGATGAAGTTTGTGGCTTAGGCTGTTCCAGTGAGCATCTTTCTGTTTGACCTGTAACAGATGGTGCCCTCCTCTGGTGACATCGTATGCGTAATACCTAATTGACTTGCATGATACATAACCGAAACGCATCCAAATGAACTAAATGAACTTTACTGGTAATAATTACTGTTAATGAAGACTGTATATTGCAATTTTTACATTGTCCCCCCTGCCTACCCCCCCCCCCCAAACAATACAAATCAAGCTCACAAAATTAATTTGAGTTCATAAACAATTTGGTGGCATGAGAATTTGCAGCTTACATAAGTTTTGAATTGGGCAGTGCTGTGAGGATTGGGTCTGTCACAGAATCTTTGTAATTTGTTATGTTTTGCCACACACATAAGTATATGGTACAATTTACATACACTCGGTCTGCATACACTGTACCTGTATGATGACCTAGTGGATGACAAGAAATTCTTTTAAACTTCATGATCCTTGATTATTTCAAGTTAGAAAATTACATTAAAAAAATTGTGAGCATGAGTGAATTGTATGGAAAGATTTGCAGACCTGAAACTTCACGGAGACAACGGAGGCAATGACTTTGTTGCTCCTGGTCATTGCCTTTGTGCCCCTTGTAATGTTCTGATAGTAACTACAAGTGCTCATAGAGGTGCCCTTTACAAAGGAGAAATTACCTCGCACGCCATTTGTGCTTTCAAGAATTTAGCGTCAGGCCAGGATTTGGAAAACTGTAAACCAAACTAAAGAGCATGTAAATACATGTAGTTTGCCTTTGCTTGTGAACTCGTAAAGTTCTGTCATAGAGTTCCGGTGTGCCCTTTTGTTCAAATGCTAAGTCGTTGTATAGCTTAACCCCAAACTTTATTTATTTCTTTACAAAATAGCAAGCCAGTGAAAGTTTAAGCTCAATGTTGGCATCAGAGTCACAAGAAAATAGTTAAAAAACCCTGTTACTGTTCAGCAATTGTCGTAGATCAAACTTAAAGACACTGGACACTATTGGTAGTTGTCAAACCTGTGAAAATTTGAGCTCAATCGGTCGTCGAAGTTGCGAGATAACAATGAAAGAAAAAACACCCTTTGTCACACGAAATTGTGCGCTTTCAGATGCTCGATTTTGAGACCTCAAGTTCTAAATCTGAGGTCTCAAAATCAAATTTGTGGAAAATTGCTTCTTTCTCGAGAAAATACATTACTTCAGAGGGAGTCGTTTCTCACAATGTTTTATATTATCGACCTCTCCCCATTACTCGTTACCAAGAAAGGTTTTATGCTTATAATTATTTTGAGTAATTACCAATAGTGTCCACTGCCTTTAATATTTCTACTTGTATCTTATGTTAATTATTTCAGGCCAAACTGTTTCAAGCAAGGTTTTCTGCCATGTAATATCTGTGTATAAATGTATCTGTAAACCTTTTTTTATTTTTTATTTTCAATCTTACCTATGTTATGCACATGCTCTGATTTCTGACTTAACAGCTCTTTTGTCTTCTGATAACAAAATAAAGGATTTAGTCTAAAGTACACTTGTGTAAGATTTGGGGCTGGAAGTAGCAAAAATATGCACTGTGCATTTACTTTTCAATAGGATGGTCTTTAATTAAAAGGCTTCATACGCTCCTTGTTATTTTGTTTTGTTTTATTCAAAGTAAAATTGGATTTAGAAATACAGTCGATATAAAGAGCACTTCTAAAACAAGGTTCTTACAGAAAGAATACGTTTTGAAGTCAAAAAGCATGGTGAAGCATTTTTAACAATTGATAGTTCAGTCTACTGGATTGTTCTCAATTATTCCTTGAAACAAAAGCAATGTGTTTCTTTTTGTTTAGCTGCTAGCAACTAGTTTGTTATATTTTGAAATGTGTTATTTGTTTCTTTAAAAAAAAAATATATAATTTACATAGACTGCCCAAAAGTCGGTAACAGGACTTTTCAGGGCATCATTTCAACGTACTTTTAAACGGTAATTTTCGTGTTACTTGTCCACTTTAAAATAAAATTGTAGAAATGCCCAGTGTACAAATTTAGCAAAACGGAACATTGGCAGGTGTGACTGTATTCCTGTTTATACTTCTTCGTTTTTGGGGGGAATAAATCGGGAAGCTTTCAAAAAATTTCTTTTTTGTCTTTAATTGCATGGCTCAACCCCTTTAATCGTTAATAGATGTTAAAGGAACACGTTGCCTTGGATCAGTCAAGTTGGTCTTTGAAAAGTGTTTTTAACCGTTTGTTATAAAATGCATATGGGTAGAAAGATGTAAAAGTAGAATAAAATGATCCTAACAAACATGCCTCTAAATCGCACGGTTTTCCTTTTACCTCGTCGACTAACACGGTCGGCCATTTATTTTATAAATGGCCGACCGTGTTAGTTGGCACAGTAAAAGGAAACCACGCAATGTTGAGGTAAATTTGTGTGGATCATTGTATTCTGCGTAAACATCTTTCCAACCAGCATTTTATAACAAACGATTACAAACCCTTTTTAGAGACCAACTCGTACGATCCAAGGCAACGTGTTCCTTTAAGTATGCATCAGGGATCAAGAATGCTATTTGGTTTTACCCTTACACCATTGGTGTGTGTAGGCATACATACTCGGTTCTTTCCCCGAGTTCTGAGGACAAAATCACATGCATTACTCTTATGTGGGATTCGAACCCACGACCTTTGCCAATCTAGAGCAAAAAAGTGCTTTATCCCTGATGCAACTTTACCATTTATTGAATTCTTGCGGTATCCGCGCTGCTGATTGTATAATAGGATTCGAACTGCCTAGCTACGAGGTAGTCTCGGTGGTCTAGTTGATGTGACACTGCTCTAGAATTGCAATGGTATAGTAATCAATGGGGTGACATTCAGATGATACCCAATCACTCCGTAAACCTCAAGAATTGTAACATCTGAGAGATGTATGAAAATTATTAATGATATTACCAAAATGAAGCAATTTTGTGTAGCCCCCGCCCCCCCCCCCCCTTTAATGGAAAAAATCACTTGATCAAAACAGTTAGATGTGTCATTCTAGAAAAATAATCACTAAAAACATACTGGCAGGGGATTGAAAAACACGGTGTTTATAACGAAATTTGTCACGGCCCCTTTGCCCCACCCGCTCCCCATCCCCATGAGGTCTGAATGTACCAAATAATGGTCTCTCCCCCCCCCCTTTCACACCTCTGGTTACGCCTAGTTTAAGCAGTTCTCTGCTGCGCTTCTTCGATGACGCAATACGGAATCAACTACGTCATCCGTGTGGCGGGAAACACGGGCTTCTGCGGAACTATTTCGTTGCAGTCCAAGTACCAGATTGGTTCTAAGCATTGAAAATAATACATGAAATAGTCTGGTTCTATCAGCGGTACTCAACATACAGTGTACATGTAGTTGTACAATTGCAATGGTCTTCAGCTGATGTTGTACAGGGATTAAATCGCGTTCATATTCAGGACTTCAGCTGTTGTTTGTTCCTGAAATAAAACAACAACAACAACAGACGGCTACTAAAAACAGGAAAAAGTGCTCACCCAAATGTAAGTAACTCATTGTAAGTTAGTGATCTGTGAACATATTATGATTGATTGATGAGTTTATGGTATGGTCTTAACTAAACTTATGTGTTCTTTATTTTATTTTTTTGTAAAAATAACGCAAACTTTTGCTGGGCCATAAATAACAATGGAGTTACCACACTGACATTGCCACACACACAGATGCTGCTCTCATTGTCAGCAGCAGTGTTTGATAGATAGAAAGCTGTCGAATCCGATCGCTTCTCTTTGATTCAAGACAACGGTCATGGACAAGAACTAGGCCTACGTAGTTTTAAAAAGGATCAATACAACCTTTCATGATTTGATGATTGTGAAAAATTGGAACCGAAAAATTCCTTATCCCGTTTCAAACTAGACCCGGAAAAGTTTCCGTATGGCGCCACCACTCTTTCATTCGAAATAAAATAATATAGTTTCTAGTTTACCTGATTGATATATCCCTTCTTCAGAGATGCCAAGTCCAGAGGCCAGCTATGCGTGAGGATTTTCAAAGCTCACCACAATCCCCCCCGCCCCCCGGAAAGAAAAAAATTGCCAGTTTTAGAGGGCCTTTCGAAATCGCCGCCCAACTCTTTTTTTTTTTTTAATGAAATAAAAAAAATTGCTGAATATTAATTGTGGACAAAAAAGTGTTCCAAAATGCATCAAAAACCACTTCAGAATAATTAAAACTCACATGAGGTACACAGTAGATGTTGATGGTTAATGTGGAGGTACGATTGTGTCAGATTATTTCCCCCCAAATTAAAAAAAAAATTGACTAAAAATGATGTCCAAAATCCGCCGCTTACTTCTTCTGCCTGTTTTGTCTTCGCTAGTGGAGCGCATTTAGCGAGTTTGCTAAACGAATCGGGAAAAACTTCTGCGCAATAAGCGTTTTGCGCTCTGCCGAATTTAAGCTGAACCTGCTGGGAGAGCAAAAGCGTGCGCAATCTGCAAATTTGTACGGCAGCTCAAGTTGATGATTCTGATAAACTGCGTGCAATTTGAAGATTGTGCAAACATTGTAGATTGGGTTTTTGTACACACGAGCGCGATTTGGCAATGCATTGTCGTTAATTTTTATATTTCCCGGTCTGGCCCCAATGCGTGAGAAAATGGTTGCTGTGCGTGTGAGCGTGAGACAGAGCCCAAATGTGTGAGTCTCACGCATTAATGGTAGGTCTGCCTTGTAAAAATGAGTGAAAAAGTGGTGGCATATACGGAAAGTTATTCCGAGACCCAGGAAAAAAATAACTGGGGCGCTGTACTCCTTTTTTCGAAATTTTGACATTCAGTTCGACCAAGAATGTCAAAATTTCAAAAGAGGAGTACAGCGCCCAAGTTACTGGGTCTAGTTTCAAACGGTTGATTTGTTTGCGCTTGTAATAATAACACCTTACAGTTTTTTACACTCTTTCATTTTCAATCATGTCTTTATCATCCATGTATGTATAAATTGACAAACTTTTTAGAAGTTTGAGATCGATCGGCCATAATATCTGGGTCAAGAGAAAATAGTGGAAAAAAAAAAACGATTACACATTTTGCATTCTGATTAAAAAAGAAAATTAATTAAACGCTCAATCAATAACTTGATAAGGGAATCAATGTGTGGTGAAGAGGTTTTCATCAACTTGTTGTGTAAACCCAACGAGGCCTGGTTCTTGATAATTTTACCGAGACGAAGTCAAGGTAAATTATCAAGAACCAGGCCTCGGCGGGTTTAATTAAACCACTAGTTGAAAACCGATTCAACACATTTTGATTCCCAAACATAAATACCTTTTCGGTCAAAAAACAACAACAATAACGTAAATCCTCCTCCCGACGGAGGAGCTCTGTTATCGCAACTATATGCCTGCTACTCTTTCTAAGTTAAATTTCTATTTAAAACCAAAACTTTTTAAAAATTAAAACTTTGTCGGCCGCAGGTCAATGTTTAAAAAAATACTTCAAAGACAAACAGTCAAGTCAAAGCTTCTTATCTTCTAGTTACTCGTCCTAACCTAGGACTAGCCTTAAGCTCCTAGTAGGACTTAGGAGTTAACATGTCTTTCTCAGATTCAAATATTTTTAATAGTGAGAAATTACCTCTTTCTCAAAAACTTTGTTTACTTCAGAGGGAGTCTTTTCTCATAATGTTTTATACTATCAATACCTCTTCGTTGCCTGTACCAAGTAAGTGTTTATGGCAATATGTATTTTGAGTTATTACCAGACGTGTCCAGTGCCCTTAACTTTACAATTTTTCCACTGTGTTTCTTTTATTTAGCAGCCAGCTTAAAAAGCGAGAGAGACACTTTAAACAGTAAAACATGGAGTGTGGCGATGCACTTTCTAAGATTGCCCGAACCCTGGACATCGAAGGGAGTAACATCTCGCAGGCGGCTCGTCGGCTGATGCAGAAATGGGAGTGTCAGAGGCCAACAGGATCCTTCAGTACCGATTCCACATCATTTGCTCTATGTGCATTGTTTGTTGCCAGCACTATGCAAAGGTCAGTTGAAGTGCGGAGGAGTTGATAAGTTGACTGGTGTTGTGGGTGGAAATATTTGGTATACAGAGGCTTTTATGGTTGATACCAGGGCCCGATTTCATAGAGCTGCTTCACGCCAATTTTTGTGCTTAAATACTGTGCGATTTCCATTTTAAAGCGCTGCAAACTATAGCACATAAAAATGGCATGCTTACCATCTGATGCTTACTGTATGAAAATGAATGACATAACAATACACGGTGAACGCACAAGCTGGCCACCTATTTTTGTTTTTTGGCTTGGCTGTGAAATATGATTACGCCTAGGCAAAGTTGTCTACTCTACATGTACATGTCGTTAAGGGAAGGGGGGGGGTATAGTAAATAGAAAGGATTTTGATGATTCAAGGGTATGGAGGTTGGGGGGGGGGGCGTTTGGGAAGGCTTGGTGTGTCGTAGCCAGAGGGGAGTCAGGGTGTCGCTGGACTTGTTCACATTCTACTTCATAATTTTTGTATTGGAAGCGAGACATTTGAAAGCTGCTGTTTTTTTAATTGGATGCCAATTTGGACATCGTTTCTAGATTCTTCCTTCTTTCTTCTGAGGGGGACAGTTGCTGTCTAATTTTGCAACAATTGAAAGCAACTGCATGCCCCTAGCCATTTGCTCCTGGTGCCCTTTAAAATGCCTTTTTTTTGTGTGTTAATGAGTTCAATTTGTTGTGTTTCCAAAGATCTTCTGAGGATGGAAGCGATACTTCGGGAACTATGACCCCGACTCTGTCCGACCTTCTAGAGGCAGCAGATGTACAGTAAGTCATGTTATGTATGAGCTGCATTGTATTTACATACACTTGACCCTTCCATTAGAGATCATTTATTTCTGTATAATCACAAAATGCCCAGGAGTAATTCTTGTTTCAAGTTACAACAAGCAAAGCCCGGTTCATACGAATGCGAAGCAAATGTTGACGTCACAATTTTGCAGCGAATAATTTGCAGCAGTTCAACTCTGCTCAACTCACTTGTGAATATTGCTGCGAAAAGAGAGTTGTAACAACAAATTTACGTCAAACTCGCTTCGCATTTGCATGAAGTATGAACCAGGCTTTACCAGATTAACTCCTTATGAAATCGACCCCAGTAAACTTATTATCAATACGAAGGGATTGCCCTGGTGTTTCTGGCATGGCTGGCTACAGTTTGTGCCACATCACCTTTGCATGGTGCTACATAAATGGGTCTCATGATTCTTTCCCAGTATAAATGTTTAGGTGAAAAGTTTCCTCTTTCTCTAGAATAATATTACTTCAAAGGGAATCGTTTTAACCGTGTTTTCTTACATCAACAGCTCTCCAGTGCTCTTTACCAAGTAAGTTTTTAAGGTCTTTATTAGTTTGTGGAGTGATTACCACAAGTGCATACTGCCTGTAAGACATGTAAGATGTGAAAGCAATATGAAGGTAATGATTTATTATTTATTTTTCCCACACAGTATAAAGCGATTCTTTGATTGGATGGGAAGGCTACAGGCAGACTTTACGTTCGACCCAGTCGTCAAACCACGCCTTAAGGCCATCATGCAAAAGTATTGCGTGACCAGCGCCCTCTATCATAAGTTTCAACAGTAAGTGAAATAGTAGACTGGTCTTGTGTCTTTTGAGAGTGCTTCAACTGCGCGCACGTTCTAGGCACGGAGGAATATTCCCCATAGGCATACCCAGTGGAGGGCTAGACCGTGTTCCTGGTCGGTAACATTTCAATATGTGTGTTATGGCTGGGTGGTTTAGAGCATCGAATTCAAGTTCTGGTGGTTCTTGTGTCCTTGAGCAAGATGCTTTACTATAATTGATTCTTATTACCCAGGGTTATAAATGGTACCTGCGAGGGTAGAGTTTGATATTGTGTGTGAAAATGCCACTGGAGCGCCATGGCAGCTCGGGCTGTATACTCCACAGGGAGCATAGAAATATTACACGGTTGTTATTGGCCCAATGACCAGGGCACTAATGTAGACCACACTAAGACTTTATTGTGAAATGCGCTATATAATAACTAGTTCTTTTTATTATTATTATGGGTGAATGTGCTTAAAGGAGCACGTTGCCTTGGATCGGACGAGTTGGTCTATTAAAAGCGTTTGAAACCGTTTGTTATGAAATGCATTTGGTTAGAAAGATGTTTTAAAAGTAGAATATAATGATCCACACAAGTATCACTCGAAACTGCACGGTTTTCCTTTTACGTCGCGAACTATCACGGTCGACCATTTATGGGAGTCAAAATTTTGACTCCCATAAATGGCCGACCGTGTTAGTCGACGGTAAAAAGAAAACCACGCAATTTCGAGGCATATTTGTGTAGAACATTGTTTTCTACTTTTACAATATCTTTCTAACCATATACATTTTACAACAAACGGTTACAGAACGATTTTCAAAGACCAACTCGACCGATCCAAGGCAACGTTTTCCTTTAATAAGGTTTTGATTGTTCGTATGGAAGGTACGAATGTATTATGGGAAAGCTCTCTTAGTGAATATAGGCTAAAATAACCCATCTTTTTCGTCTTGAAACTCACAGCTGTTGCCTACAGTTCATACTGCTTCATTTTGATTTCCCTTGTGTAGGCTCTTTGATCGTATCTTCATTTGTGAGCACTACAGTCCGCCATTAGCGTCGCAGAGGTCAGAGGTCGATCAGGGTCAACCTAACAGGAAACACATTTGCTGGATGCTGTTTCTCCTTGCAAAAGGTCAGACAATTTTTCTCTTTTGATGTTTGAAATATAAAAGCCACATCCTTTCAGGTGATCCCTTGAATGCCGCTTCCCAGTTTGTACTGCAGTTATATGGCTCTTGACTGGCTACCCCCCCCCCCCCCAATTACCAAAGGTGTCCAGTGCCTAAAGAACTGTTTCAGTTTAATTGTTTGAGTACTGAAGCCAATAGTGGTTGATTATAACGGTGAACATTAAAATTAATTTTGAAAACAAAAAAACAAAAGTTTATATTTTCTTTTGCCGTTGCAGTTTTTTTACATCAGCAGTGAGTGTTTTTAAAATATGATGCCTTGGCCTTTGTGCCCTTTTAGAAACTTCCCACAGTTTTCCATATTTTTGCAAAATGAAAATGGCCTTTGCCCTCTCAGTGATGAAATTCCAGGCTTGTCCTACATTCCTTCTTTATTAAATTTGTTTTAAAAACTTTTACTTTGATCAGGAAGTTTACGGCAAGCAGCCAATGAGCTTGTGATGCCTCTCCACCTGCTGATGGGCTGCATCGATTACATTGCAAAACTATCACCAGCATTCTTTCTCCAGGAACCCTTCAGTAAGTTTTTAAATCCTCTCTTTTCTGCATGTTTGTTTGTTTGTTTGTTTGTTTGTTTGTTTGTTTGTTTGTTTGTTTGTTTGTTTGTTTGTTTGTTTGTTTGTTTGTTTGTTTGTTTGTAGCCCATTCAAACCCTTCAATCTGCTTTGATAAAAAAGAAAAAAATAAGAAAAAAAGAAAAATCCAAAATCCAAATCCAACGGCAGATTGACCTGGGCTTGATTTCATGGCTCTGCTTACCGTAACCAAAAAGTCGACGGGAATTTTGCGCTTACGTTAAACGTATTTCTAGGGTTAGCATGGAAATTTTGCTTGTGCGCGTGCATACACCACATTAGCAGGCACTCTTCGCTTACGCAGCTAGCGCAGAAACTTAGCAATTCCCATGTATAAGCAAAGACTTGTGATCGTTCGCGCAGAATTCAGTGGTAAGCTGAGCAATGAAATTGTGCCCAATTTTCTAGAGTTCAAATAAGAACTCACTTCGCGGCAGTGAAGTTTATAGCAAAATGTCTCCTAGATCCACCACGCAAAACTAATTTTCCCACCTTCCGCCCAGGTCAAGACAGTTCTTTTCAGAAATAAGAAGTATCCCAAGTCCCGAAATCTACTTCGCAACAGTAGAATATAAAAGTAAGTTCTGAAAGAACAAACTCTACACTGCACTTTTTTGTGTTACTTAAACTTAATTTACATTGATACCTCACCATGCAGTGACTCGAATCCCATTTGCTGGTATAACTTTGGCATTTTCACGCAGTGGCAAATCTTGTGAGCTATTTAAGATTTAAGGAACGTTACAGAATTGGTTTTTGCTAACAAAACAGTTGCTGGCAGTGTAGGCACTTTATGTAATCCACCATATACATAAACTGACAAACCTGTAGAAGTTTGAGATCGATCGGCCATCTGGGTCACGAGAGAATAGTCAAAAACCGATTAAAAATTTGCGTTGCATCGATGCCAAAGTAAAAATGAATAAAACGCTTACTGAGCGATAAACTCCAAACGCGAAGTTAGATTATTTATTTCTCTTCAAATATGACATTTCAGACAGAAATATTTCAAGGCATGTTTTCAATTATCATCGTCCATTAGACCGTGTAAGTTTCATGTAAATCTGTGATCTTCACGATTTTTGTTTCATACCAATTCTGTAACGTTTTCAAGAAGTTGAGAAGCAAGTTAAACATTAAACACCACTTTCTCAAAACAATAAGTTTGGGATGTGAGGGAGGATTCTTCTTCATCTATTTCGAGTGGTGTTCTCGGTTGTCCCTAGTCACCTTCCTTTGTGCTAGAAAAACTTTAGTGTCAAACTGGCATCATGTCTCCATCAATCTATGTTAGCAGGAAATTCCTTACATGAATCACATGGGTTTATAGACCAGATTTGTAGGGTCAAATGTATGGTTGGTAGGTGATGATATCCAAGGAAGAAAAGTTGATTCTTGGTCCAAAAAGTTCAATCGTCTGTTCTTTACTTGATTTTCTAGATTCTGCTCACTATTCTCAAGACACGGACGATGCCATATTGGAAGCGCTTTGTGCTGAGATGAATTGCCTTGGTGATATCACAGATGTCACGTCAGTACGGGAATCTTGCCTGACTCCGATCATTCGGGCAATTCCTAGGGAGATGCTGAACCAAGGGCTAGAAGGGCTGCCACAGGTAAAGTAAAACTTGTGTCTGAATGAACCTTTTGGTAATTGTCAAAGACCACTATTCTAACTTGGTGTTTCCCAACTTATCCATAAAATAACAAATCTGTGAAATTTTGAATCAATTAGTCATTGAAGTTGTAAAAGAGTTTATATGAAAGAAGTAACACCCATGTTGGACATACTTGTGTGCTTTCAGATGCCTAGTCAAAGGCTTCAGGCCTGAAGTATTTTTTATAATATTTTTAGGTAAAAATGAACTCTTCCTGAAAAACTATGTTACTTCAGAGGGAGCCGTTTCTCACAATGTTTTATAATATCAACAGCTCTTCAGTACTCGTTACCAGGTAAGTTCTTATGCTTACAATTATTTTGAGTAATTAATAATAGTGTCCAGTGCCTTTAAACTACTACTATCATTTGTCCAGTTGGAGTACCTACAACAGCAATACGAACAGGTCTATCGGACAGCTGGTGATATAGACGAACAACTTTTTCTGGACCAATTATCGCATCTCTTCGTTCAAAAGATCCCAGCCAATGAGCCGCCTAGTTCCCCGGATAGCAGTCATGAAAGGGACCAATCAGCCGTTCCGATGACGCCAGTTAAGTAAGTCAAGAGTTGGAGTGTCATAGATTTGATTTAAAGTAAGTTTACAGAGTTTTTTGCATTGTATAAACGTAAAGGTAGTTTGTACTGTAGAGACATGGGAAGGAGAGCCGGTCCTCTAATGAATAAAGGACGAGCATTCGCCAAAATACAGTCAATAGTAAATAAATGCCAGTCAATGACAGCCAAAATATATCAAATAAACTTCTCATGTATAGGTTTAATGGTAACCCATAGCAAACAACACAAACAGTTACAACACTACAGTATATACATAACATGTCATTACACAGTGCACAGTAAAAGTTCACAAAAAGGTCAAACATGTGGCTTCCATGCTACACACACGGACGGACGCACTACACACGATCTATAAATAATCCCATCCAAACATGACCCTTAAAATCACAATAATTCAGGTACATACAAAGAGGATTAAAACGTAAAACAATACTTACAGATATAAACCTCTATAAACCTATCCCTCCCAGATAAAAATAGAGAGAAATCCAGACCAAATAAAATGTGCTGTTCCAAGAATGAAGCTATTGAAAAAGAGAAAGATCGTCACGTGACAATCCTCAAAGTAAACTTTTTTAGAAGTTCAACAATGAGGGTGACTTGGCGGATCCTTACAGTACCTCTTGGAGGCAACATTTTACACTTGAACAAAGTAACGCTACATGCACACAGAGCTGGCAAATCTCTCTTATCCTGCAGAAAGTTCTATCAAAATTAATCAATCTTTTCATGTTCTGATGAACATAATTTGGCATTCTCCCTGATGATCTAAATATCTCTCTGAGGGTCGTGGGTTCGAACCCAACCCGAGTAACATGCCTGTGATATTTTTTCACAGGACTCGGGGGAAAGTACTGAGTACACAGTGCTAATACACATGGTGTACGGGTAAAAACCAAAATTAATATCTCTCTGAGTGTTGTACAAAATCTGCCTGATTGCAAGATGTAAACAGGGCTCGATTTGAAGAAAACAATCCACACGACTACATGGCTTGTAGCTCACAACTTTTACTGACCCAGAGAACTTGTTACTATTCTGAAATTAATACACAGTGTCACAATTCACAACAAGCATGTAAGTGTAGACATCTCATTTGTCTCACTCGAGGAAATTGAAAGTTTGCAGTGAGGTGTTATTAGTAAAAAAAAACACAAGACCGCTGGACTTGTACAATCGTAAATTTACTGGCCCGACGCTAAAATCATTGGCCTGAAGCCTGCATGTTAAGTCCGAGCCCTGGTAAATGTTGACAGTTCTGCATTACTGCATCACAAGACATGAATGCCCCTGGCTTGGCCTTTGTGCCCCTTCAAATGTTTCTCATAAACATGAATATTTCCCTTTGGAAAATTCAAATATTCTTATCTGGTATTGCAATTAGTCTTGGCTCTCTAATTGCTCTGATAGTATGTTGTTATCTTGTTGTTGTTTTTTTTGCAAAATTGTGGCAGTAAGAGAATTAATTTGGGTTTGACAAAGACAAATTGAATAGAGCGGGGTTTAAAGAAACAACCTTTGGAGTAACGAGCGCTGTTCTAACTAAGTTGTCTACATATTCGGTAAATATCTTTGTCTTAGAAAAAAACATGAAATAGTTACGCTTTGTAATACAAACTAAGATTCCTTCATTTTTTTTTGTTTCCATTTAGGAAAGCCATCAGTTCTGTGAAAAGTTTGAAGCTCTTGTTGTCAGAAGCAAGTGACTCTCCATCCTCGCTTCTCCTGAAATACTTCAAGGTACGGTATCATAATGGAAGCAAAGATTAAGGCTTCATTGTTCCTCATGGGTTCCGGAATAAAACTAGTTAGCCACCCTTCCCCCCTAAATAATAACTATAATAATGGAGATTTGTAGTGCACCATGTTGTTCAGAAAGACACTCCTTGTGCTTTAAGCTAAGACTGAACAAGTGAGTTTTCAAGTTAGAATCGAAGCTGAATAGGGTGCCTACTCGTCTGTACATCTTGGTATTTTTTCAAACTTGCATCATACAGATTTTGAAACAAATCTTTGGTCGGAGGTGCCAGTCAGAAGCCATTAGGGACACCACCAATATAGGGCTAGATAGCTCAGTTGGTAGAGCGCCGGCACGCTAATCCGGAGGTCGTTGGTTCGAATCCCACTCTAGTCAATTCTTTGTTCAACCCCCAAAATCATTTCAAAATTTACCCAGTCAGTTTCCCTTGTGGTTTATATTGATATCTGAAACAAAAAGTCGCATCCCCTTAAGGTGATCCCCTGGCTGCCGCTTCCCAGGTTGTATCGTAATTTGGGTGTGATCCCTGGCTACACGGCAGTTAACGGTTGAATGGCTTCTGGGACACCGCCAATATAGGGCTAGATAGCTCAGTTGGTAGAGCGCCGGCACGTTAATCCGGAGGTCGTTGGTTCGCATCCCACTCTAGTCAATTCTTTGTTCAACCCCCAAAATCAGATTTTGAAAGAGGCGCACGGTTTTCATCTTCTCTAATTAGGTTCTTACCATCATTCACTGACACTGCATTTATCTGACAAATTGTTACATATTTCAATTTGTCAGACTACGCATCCGATCAGTGTGAAATTTTGTATTATTTATCATCTGATCATTTTTACTAATTAATACGAAACAAAGCAGGGAAATTTACTGCCGGCAAGCCGAAAAGGGAAGTCAAATTTTTCTGTAATTGTCTGTTTGGTTTAAATATTTTGAAACTTTGAAATGGATTTCACTATTTTGTTTCTAGTCAAGCGTTGAAACGCCCCAATCTCTATGCAGCGAATGCACTGATGTAAAAAATATCGGTATGTTTTGTGTGTTTACAGAGCTGCAGTCTGGACCCAAGCTCCAGCATTGCCGAACGAGTGACTAAAGAGAAAGAAGAGTACGTCCGTCACTTCAAGAGGATCATGGGCTCTTCATCCGGCTCCGTGGCGAGGTCCAGATTCCAGATAGGGGTTCGGCTGTACTACAGGGTCATGGCATCCATGTTGAAAAGAGTAAGAGTTTCATCAGTGGAGGGCTTTGTGAACGTTACGAGTAGAAATGGTGGTACAAGTTTATTTGGCCTCTTTGAATCAAGATTAGGTACAATGTCAGAGCATGGAGGAAGGAAGAGAAGGAGCTCGAACGAAGGGACTTCAAAAGTCGAACCCGTGGTACCGCGGTCGTTTAACGACACCTCGTAATCACCCACATACCTTATACAGACAATGGGCGACCTGGCGTATGTGAGTTTGCGCGTTCGCACTTGGTTCTTCACTCAACCATGGTGTCGTATGTCTTATGGATATAATACAGAAAAACAACTTTTTTGAGACCTGATAAAATTTGTGTACACTTGTGCCCACCAAATCGAAAAACACAATTGAATACCAACCACCCTCGTGTGCTAATACCCAAATTTTGAACCACCGCTAGTGACCGGAAAGTCACAAAAAATGTAAAAAAATTCCACGATGTTTCAGTGAAACACCACAAACGGTAAATGAAAACGTGTATAACCACAATTCTTGTCTCCAATGATTCAACCTACACGAAGGCAACAGTGCAGAGCGGCGGTATCGCACGTTCTGTACAAAGAGATCAAATCCTGCTCGTTAATCGGCCGTCCAGCTGGAGGTCTCCTATCTTTTTCCACTGGTCACACAGGGCCATTGTCAGGGTATTCTTTTGTTACTCTGCGGTTTTGCGGGTCGTTCGAGCTCCTTCTCTTCCTTCGTCCATGGTCAGAGTATGTGCTCTGCTTTGGGTTCACTCAGGTTCCAAACTGGAGTTTGAATCGTGAGTACCCTAAAACATAAAAATCTTTATCAGCCCGGATCATAAAAACAGCCTAATAAGAATGGCCTTGCTATGGCACTGTTTGGCTGCCTGAATGAACCATGGTTATTAGTGGTAATGGACAACGCTTGTATGAATTGTTAAAGATGCTATTTCAGATTTTTGGCCGATTTGACCCCAAAATTTTGATTTAAAATTCAATAGGTATTTTTGATGGGGATCGAGAAAGTTACAAGCTTTCATTTGAGCCATTGCTCGAAAAAGTCCGCCAATTATTAGTAGCAGTGAAATAAAGTGCTCAAAATTAGTTTTTATCGGGATCCCGACAATATATCATGTGACCAATTCTTATGTGTTTTATAAAAAACGTTTAAAAAATTTTGTCATGGTTCCTGACCATCAAATACCATTCACTCAAAAAAATGTTTGGGGCCAAAAATCTGACATAGCATCTTTGAAGACTGACGAAGATTGGATAGAAGAAACAGCCAAGATTTTTTTTTTTTCCCAACCCCCTTATCTCCCCGATTCGCACTCTTGCTGTTCTTAAGATCAGTTCAATGGACATGATCACTTTCCAGTCCAGTGAAGGCTAACTGCTAAATGTCTTATCAGGATTAGCTTAGTGTGAGATTTTTTATTTACTAATGCCCTTGGGAAGACTGCAGAAGCAAAGGTATTATAAACTTAAATTCAACACATTTAGGTGAAATGAAGATAATGTCTTAATTTAATTTGATTTGATTGAAGGAAGAAGAAAGATTATCCACCAAAGATTTCTCGTCGCTGCTTCACAGCGATCTCTTTCACAAGTCTCTGCTTGCCTGTGCACTGGAGGTCGTCAACGTAACATATGAATACTCACGTAAGTCTGGTTTCTGTATTGGTGATGCTCGCCATTGACCCGTTGCGCAGATTCGCCATGATCTTGTACATGTAGAGACTCGACTTCATGCTTCATTTTTATTGTATTTATGTATCTGTTTAGATGACCGTGTCATAACATTACCGTGACAATACATTAGTTGTGTAATTCTTCTTTTCACTGATGTCCCTAATTTGAGGCTCTGCACGCAAATGGCTGACCGAGCAAGGGGCAAATGGTCATTGCCTTGGTGCCCGTTTTAAAGGTTTTGTCTTGAATAAAAGATTTCCTATTGGAAGTGTCCTTTGCAAATCCTCCGCCCCAATGGTATTGACCAATCACAACGCAACGAAGGTCCGACAAATAAAGTCTGACATGCGTGCGCGTATGGGGCGCGCTGCAGAGTTGTGCAGAAAGGCATTGGAGAGGCTCACGTGTTCTTGCTCACACGTGCATCGTGGGCGGAGCCTAATGGATCGGTCTATTACAGGCCAGCTATCCTTTGCCATGGTCTTTGCCTTAGTGTCCCTTGAAAAGTTGTGTGTAGACTTGAGATTTTCCAATAAAAGTGCCCTTTGCAAAATGGAAATGGTGCACCTTCAAATGTTTCATATAGACTTGAAGATTTTCAAATCGAAGTGTCTTTTACAAAATGGAAATGGCCTTTCTCCCTCAAAGTCATTTCTAAAATTACAGGCCTGCTCTCTTTTAACTTGTTTTTCTTCACTTTTGACTCCTTTTTTAGCGAGTGAGTTTTCCGCAATTCCTTGCAGTGCATCCCGTCTCTTGTTTCCATGGTTACTGGATGTCTTCTCCCTCACGGCGTACGACTTCAGTAAGGTGCTGGAGAGTTTCATGAAAGATGAGCCAAGACTGACCCAAGAGGCCAAGAAGGTCAGTTTTTGGTCATGAAGATGCAAATTTATGCAGTGTCAAAGGTCAAGATAGCACTTGCCTTTATCACAGTAGTAGGATTTGAAACTTTTCATGGTGGTAGTTTAAAGGAACACGTTGCCTTGGATCGGTCGAGTTGGTCTTTGAAAAGCGTTTGTAACCGTTTTTTATAAAATGCATATGGGTAGAAAGATGTTGTAAAAGTAGAATACAATGATCCACACAAACATGCCTCGAAATTGCACGGTTTTCCTTTTACCTCGTCGACTAACACGTCGGCCATTTATGGGGGTCAAAATTTTGACTCCCATAAATGGTCGACCATGTTAGTTCGCACAGTAGAAGGAAAACCACGCAATTTCGAGGCAAACTTGTGTGGATCATTGTATTCTACTTTTAAAACATCTTTCCAACCATATGCATTTTATAAAAAACGGTTACAAACGCTTTTGTTTTGACCAACTCGTCCAATCCAAGGCAACGTGTTCCTTTAATCAGGTGAGGTTTGCGGTAGCACCATGTGTAAATCCCTTAAGAGTAGTGTTGGTTCTTTTTGCAAAACATTTCCTGAAGATGATCAGAGCATTCTGATCAAATTGCTGCGTCGTCAAACACCTGTTCTTTTCAGCACCAACACCCGAATAACCTGATATCCTATTGTGTGAGATTCAGGCTCATGATTTCGTAGAATTGTTCCTGATTTCAGGATTTTCTCTAAAACATGTGTTAATCTTTTTTGAGTAGTGTTGGGTCTGAGAAGAACCGGTGGTTGACAACTCAACATTTCGATCAGTATACTCTCATCTTCTTCAGGAGAATGGGCAAATAGACGATCTAAACACATTGCAGACCAAACCCTTGAGTTGTCAACCACCGGTTACATTATTTTAGAACCAACACCACTCAAAAGAGATTTACACATGGTACTACCACAAACCTCACAGATTATGAAGGTGGTAACCCTGCTTCAGCCAAGGAGTAGGTGGCATTGTGTCCGTTGTTACAGTTGATTTGGGTCGCTAGCCCAAATCAGCTTTGTGTATCCCTCACCTGGAAGTGGCCGTCCAGCCTTGTGAGTTAGGCGATATCTCATGAAAGTATAAATCAAAACTAATTTTGATCATTTTCCAAATCTGTGTATCTAGCATCTTCAGTCGATTGAGACGAGGATAGTTGAGAGTATGGCGTGGCAATCCTCATCACCACTTCATGATGTCATCCAAACAGCTGGAACCACGTTACAGTTAACGTCGCCTATCGTAAGTTTCAATTGTAAAGTTGTTATTCATTCATTCAAGTGACTTTTATTTCATACAACTCTTGTACAAAATAAAACATGTTTCAACAGAAAATTATGTTGATAACGAAAAAAATGAACAGCATTTAAGACGGAGGGGAGAGATTGCGCCCAACATTGTTATTACTGCGGGCAGCAGCGTGGCAGTGACTTAGTTATTTGGTTGGTGCGCTCGTCAAACCTTGTGAGAACTACACAACATGAACAGTGCAGGTAGAATAAGTAGAATTACCCTGAACGAAGGTATTATTTTACACAGTGATCATCACAATAAACTCAATCGATATTAATGATCGGAAGATAAAACGCATCTTATTCGAGGAAATTACGGTAATCTATGTACACCAACGTTAGCTCACTTTTTCACTAGTCATGCTAGTCTGTCTGCTTTTTCACTTGTCTATATTTCAAATGAAATAGAGGGGCTTTCAAACACTGCACTAGCCAGCCAGACCACTTGGAGTGAACTCTTAGTAACTGTTTATAAGTTGTTGCGTACTGTTTGTGTATGTAATGACAGAAATAACTATTTTTAATATTCAAACAGACGGCAAGTTCAAGGACCAATGGGTTGAGTTCAACAAATACAACAGCAGCAGATATGTGAGTATATTATAGGCAGCTACAATACGTACATGAACAAATCTATCCCCCAAGCTTAGCGTGAGATACAAAAACAGGATTACCAACCAAATTCCAAGCAATATGCAACAAATGTAATCCTGTTTTTATCGATGAAGAAAATTCATGCTAAGCAATTTTTTTGTGCTTAGCAGCTCTATGAAATTGGGCCCAGTACTGTCTTGGTGCAGCAAGAAGTTGTAATATTCAAGCCTCCTTTATCAATGTGATGAACCATGCCAGGGGTTTCCCTTAACTTTTTTTTTCAATCACCCGCTGGGCGAGTCAACCACAATTCTCGATCGCCCGCAGGTTTTTTCTCTAGCCCACATGTATTTATACACAAAATTTTCAAAAAAACCCAAGAAAACGAAAATGAAGCCCTTAAAATTGTTTTTTTGGGAGGATTTTATATCTGAATTTTTACCTTAAACTATCCCTTTTCCATCAACAACAACTTTAATGACTTCATGGTTAGGGGGTCGGTTGATTTGAACATGTTTTGAACTCCGTTTGCAACAAAATCTTCATGAATCAACGATCAGTCAACAACGCACATCGAGAAATAATTCAATGAACTTTGCCTCTCAACGCCCTCTGTTGGCAAAAGTTGTCCATGTTATAATAATAATAATAATAATAATAATAATAATAATAATAATAATAATAATAATAATAATAATAATAATAATAATAATAATAATAATATCGAAGTCTTATATAGCACACGTATCTACCAAACAAGGTACTCAAGGCGCTGAGTTATTAAATTCCTCCAAGGCTGTACATTGTGCACAGTCTGCAGTCATTATGCACAACGTGCGGCAATTATTTACTCCGTTTGCGATTGTGTACTGGATTGAAGTCTAGTCAAGAACATCATGAATATGGAATTATCAACAGCCATCAACGGCCAATCACAGCGTGCAGAGTGTTAATCAGAATGGACTTTGGACGACTGTGTTTGTGTTGTGTACAGTATGTGCTGTGCATACTGCATGGCAGGCCTCGACCTCTACAGCGGCCACCAGCGGCCATTGCCGCGATGCCCCAGCGAATTGCCGTGAAGCCCTTTTAAAAATCACGTACCTTACGGCCACTTGGCCGTTGTGGCCTTTTCCATTGATTCCATAACATTATTTATTCGAAAATGTTATTTAATGTTAACATTGTGATCCATTTAATTTATATGGAGGTAAAATTCGGAACGTACGATCCCGCACACTAGTTTTCACAATGTTTTTCTGTGCAATAAAAAATGTGTCGAGAACGTGGCATGGTAACCATATCAAACGTAGTTGAGCTGTTTACTACTAAAAACGCAGCACCAGACTACTCCAATGTAAAAACTCGCTACAAGTCCCTACACTAAATTACGCATTTTCGCACTGATTTTGTCTATTGAGATCTGTATTTGTAGCGGATGGGGCAGGGAGGCGCGCGGCAAGGGGCTGGATACAGTCTATGTTTTTCCCCTGGCTATTTCGCTGGTGTCCAAGGCTTATACTGGATTAATGTTTGTGACCCACCACTACCAGTGATCTGCCTGCCTTGCGACTTTGTTTTTCATTGCCAAACACATGTTTGTGTACACAAAACAAGCGTGGAATTGTAAAACGTCAAAATCGGATTGATGGAGGTAACAGCAGAACCCTAATTTTGGAAATCATCATACTCCATCAAGTTCATTATTGATTAATCAGCATGCCATCCCACAAAAGATGCAAAAATAAGCAGGAAGGCGAAAGGGCTGGAGTGGCAGGAAAGTGCCAACTTTGGAAGCATTTTTTAATTAGGTGCGTTTGTTTATGTTTTTATAGTACTTATTTAGCGCAGTCTAGCGTGGCATAAACGTCGGCGTGCATAATACAACTTACAAGTTTAGCTAAATGCTAGGCCAATTGCTAAGGGGTTGGGGTTAGTTTTTAATTTTCATAATCAAATTTATAAAAATAAAAAAAATTAAATATATATATATATATATTTTTCCAAATCATCGGATTTAGCTGAGCCTCCAGGTTGTTGTTGGGTTGTTGGCGTGGGGTGGGGCTTGTTTGTCTCGCAGAGTTGGGGTAGTGGTGAGCCAGAGACTAATAATTGATCTTTTTTTCTTCAGATTAGCATGCAGGGAATTAATTTTCTTAATACTTTTTTTCAGTTTGTTTTTTTCAAAAATTCTTTGTTCTGGAGCAATTATTTGTTTTCAGATGAGCAGAAGGGAGTTTGATTAAGGCGATGAATAAGGGGAGGGGGTAACATGGGGTAAGTTAATTACTGTGATAATAGTTTGCAATTCGAGTGCTGCAAAAAAACTGTAAATAATTCAGAAACAAATATTTTAAAACCTTAATTCAATTTCAGTTGCACAGCATGTAAACAGCGACAATGAAATAAATATGGGTTGGAAAGTTGACCACCTTCTTGAAATCAGTGGAAAGTATATTAACATAATCATCAACAAATAAAGGTTTGAAAATGGCCTTGGTGCCCTTTCAGTTGGCCTTGGTGCCCCTTTCTTTTTTAGAGCGTTTGAGGCCAAGTGACTCTGCCCCTCTGAAGCTAAAGGTTGAGGCCTGGCATGGACATGGGCGTACCAGTGGGCGACCGTGTACATGTACTGTAAGGATACTCGGCACCATGTGGTTTGTGCATCGTGTTTTCAATTGATTGTACATGTTTTCTGAAACGAACGACAGCAATTCCGGTCCCGATCACGGCAAAATTAAATCTAGCAAGTATCTAGAATTGTCAAAAGTTTAAAAGCTTTAGTAAAAGTTTTCTGTGGGATTTTGCCACTGAACCCTCATTTATATGTGAAAAGGAATAATTATTTGACTCGCCCGGCGGGCGAGTGAGAAAGGGTTTTCACTCGCCCGCCGCTATTTTCACTCGCATTTGGCGACCGGGTGATCGTTTCATGTTCAACCCCAAATCAGTGTCCCCTGTGGTTTATTATTTGATATATCTGAAATTAAAAGTCGCAAAGCTTGGGTGTGATCCCTGGCTACATGGCAGAGAACGGTTGTAGGGCTTCTGACTGACACCCTCGAACAAAAATATTGACAAAATAGGGAGACTGCCAATATAGATCTAGATAGCTCAGTTGTAATAATTGAATAGCTCATTCACATGGACCTTTTTGCAAATACTGGGGCGCGCGCGTAAAGCTTGGAATTAGGTGCATTGTGGTCTAGCTGATTACAAATTTGATTCATATATATCCCACAATGCACCTCATTCAACAGTCTGCGCTTGCGCATTGGTATTTGCGATAAGGTCTATGGCCTATGTATAATCTGATGTTACCTTTACAACGTTGTGTAAATAGCACTGCTTTCCAACGCATGTTGATCAGGAGGTCGTTGGTTCAAATCTCGCTCGGGTGGATTTTGTTTCATTCATCATTAAAGGAACACGTTGCCTTGGATCGGTCAAGTTGGTCTTTGAAAAGCGTTTGTAACCGTTTTTTATAAAATGCATATGGGTAGAAAGATGTTGTAAAAGTAGAATACAATGATCCACACAAACATGCCTCGAAATTGCGTGGTTTTCCTTTTACCTCGTCGACTAACACGTCGGCCATTTATGGGGGTCAAAATTTTGACTCCCATAAATTGCCGACCATGTTAGTTCGCACAGTAGAAGGAAAACCACGCAATTTCGAGGCAAACTTGTGTGGATCATTGTATTCTACTTTTAAAACATCTTTCCAACCATATGCATTTTATAAAAAACGGTTACAAACGCTTTTGTTTTGACCAACTCGTCCGATCCAAGGCAACGTGTTCCTTTAAATTTGAAAAAAAAAACATGGTTTTAGGAATACCCTCTTACCCTCTTTATTATTTGGCTCTCCCAACAGGTACCTCTCCCCTCTCAGGCCCAATCCAAGACTCCTAGCCACCCCCAGGGAGGCGACACCCACACCCTCCGCCCTAACCAGCCCCGCCCCCCAACACCCAGCACAGGTCGGCAGCAACCTCTCCCCTCAACCCAGTAATATCCCGATGTCGCCGCGGAAGATGAGATCCGTGTCGCTGAACATGTTCCTGAACAAGGTGCTCCAGCTTGCGTACGGCAGGCTGGAGAGGCTATGTAACATGCTCAATGTTTCCAAAGATCTGGTAAGATATAGGTTGTTTTAAGGAACATTACAGAAATGATTTTGCTGGAAGTGTAAGCATTTAATGTTGCATCCACCATATTAGTGAGCTGACAAACCTGGGTCCAATTTCATAGAGCTGCTTAAGCACAAAATTTTGCTTAAGCGAAAAGAATCTTTGCTTAGTAAAATCAGATTACTGGCCAAGACTCCACTCAATTGTTATGCTAAGTAAACAATAGCTAAATACCAGTCACAAGCAATGTATATAGCATGAAATTTTGGCCAGTAACATGTGTGAAATAAGCGAGCTATTTTCGTGCTGAAGCAATTTTTTTCCTTAAGCAGCTCTATGAAATTGTTTGAGATCGATCGGCCATCTCAGTCCTGAGATATTATTGGCATCCCATTGAGTTAAAAAAAAAAAATGAATAAAACGCTTGCCGAGCGGTAAACTCCAAACACGAAATTATACTAATTATTTCTCATCAAATATGACATTTCAGACAAAAATACTTCAAGGGATGATTTTTTACTATCATCATCATTAGACCGTGTTGTATGTATATCTGTGATCTTCACAATTTGTTTTTGACCACTTCTATAATGTTCCTTTAAAATCAATTGTTCGCTCCAAAATCATTTTAAAAATGTACCCAGTCAGTTTCCCTTTGGTTTATAAATATAAATATTTGAAATAAGAAGTTGTATCCCCTTAAGGCGATCCCCTGGCTGCCGCTTCCCAGATTGTATTGTAATTTGGTTGTGATCCGTGGCTACAGCAGTTAACGTTTGTATGGGTTTTTGACTGGCACCCCTGAACAAAGTATTGAAAAAAACAGGGAGACTGCCAAAATAGGGCTAGATAGCTCTGTTGGTAGAGCGCTGGTATATTTATCCAGTTGTCGTTGGCTTGAGTCCCACTGTAGTCAATATCGTTGTTCAACCCAAAATCAATAAATATACATCAGTGTTTTATCCATTACTTGAATCACCTATTAAAATCAGACCCGTTAAAAGCAGTTTTCGACTTAATATATTATTAGCTATTTTTTTGCATTTCATTTGACTGCTAGGAAAAGTACATGTGGACGTGTGTCGAGTATTGTGTAACCAACAAGGCAGATCTCCTGAAGAACAGACATCTCGATCAGGTAATCCAGTGATTAATTTCCCACGTATGGCAGAGCAAAATACTACACAAAATCCTTTTTCTCTTATCCCTTTGGAGGCCCGCGACATTTTTAACCCACCCCAGTGCTCTTT
This sequence comes from Asterias amurensis, assembly GCF_032118995.1. NCBI lineage: Eukaryota > Metazoa > Echinodermata > Asteroidea > Forcipulatida > Asteriidae > Asterias > Asterias amurensis. The sequence continues at coordinate 7,792,379 of NC_092659.1, read as the reverse complement.
CACACAGTGTCCCTGCCTGCGCCTAGTTCCAGTTACATGTTCAAGAACATTCCCGGGATTTACCGCTTACCCCTTCACCAGAGCAGGGGTGGCTATTCCCCAGGGCGCACCCATTTGGCCTAACACCCCCCGCCCCCCCCCCAAATTTCCCTACTCCTAGATTTGCTACAGATATGCTACTAAAACATGACATAATTAGTCATCAAAAAGCAAGTAAACAACCCACTATCGGCAACCTGTGCTCAAATCCTGTCATTTTTGGTTTCTTGTTTCTTTTCCATTACAGATATTAATGAGCTGTATATATTCCATATGTAAAGTAACGGATAGTGAGCTGAAATTTAAAGACATCGTTAACGCTTATCGGACCCTGCCACATGCTGAGGCTACGGTAGGTTAAACCCTTATGAGACCACAGCGGTCACAAGCGGCTCAAAACAAAAAACCAATGAAGGCCGCAAATGGCCGCAAGTTTTGACCTTATTTTGTTCACTCAAAGAGATCATAGTGAAATTCATCTTCAAAGTTGACATTTTCCAATGTTTCCAGTGTTGGTGTACTACTTAAGGCCTGTCGTGGCAGAGCAGTTTAGTTTACTAGACCCAAGCTCTGGGGCCAATTTCATAGAGCTGCTTAAGCAAAAAATTTGCTTAAGCACGAAACAACTTGCTTATTTTTTACATGTTACTGGCAAAAATTTCATGCCATCAGCATTGCTTGTGACTGGTATTTAGCTATTGTTTACTTAGCATAACAATTGAGTGGAGTCTTTGCCAGTAATCTGATTTAACTAAGCAAGGATTTTTTTGCTTAAGCAAAATTTTGTGCTTAAGCAGCTCTATGAAATCGGGCCCTGGTGTTTCAGCAGCAGAGTGTAGGTTTGATACCTGGTCATGTCATTTGGGAAAATGACCAAGGCACTTTGACATTAAATTCTTCACAAGTTAGTTTTATTGATGTAAACCATCATTTTGTATGATACCAGCAAACATATTTAGGTGAAATGGAAATAAATATAAATGTTGTTGAAATTGAAACAAAAAGTTTTTTTTATATCTGCATTTATATAGGATTAAAGGGTCTATGTACTTTTTCCTAACAAAAAACACAATGTCCACAGATTTACATTAAACTTACACAGTTTGAAGATTATGATAGTAGAAAGCTTCCCTTGAAATTTTACTTACTGAGGTGCTGTAGTTTTTGAGAAATGAGTAAAAGTAATAATTTTTTTCTCAGTTTTAGCATGTAAAACGTATTACATGTAACCAGTTATGCTATGGTTTTGGTGTACATAATATCATAACTGGTTAAGGGGATTTTACATGCTAAAATAATTTTGGCCTCATGGGACCAAAATTATTTTGTGACTTGTTTTACTCACTTCTCAAAAACTACACAACCTTTAGTTAGTAATATGTGAAGGGAAGCTTTCCACTATCATTATCTTCAAAACATGGAAAATTACTTCTTTCTCGAAAACTAAGTCACTTCAGAGGGAGCCATTTCTTACAATGTTTTATACCATCAACTTGTCCCCATTCCTCGTTAACAAGTAAGGTTTTATGCAAATAATTATTTTGAGTAATTACCAATAGTGTCCACTGCCTTTAACATACAGACATATCGCAATGTGGACATTGATGGGACCAACGAAGATTCTATCATCATCTTCTACAATAAAGTCTTCATGCCATCCATGAAGATCTACATTCTGCAATTTCAACTGAAGAATCCAGTGAGTAAAGTTTGTACGCAGGTCTTTGGTTTTGCCTGATTTGTCTTGATTTCAAGACTTATTTCGTAAAGTGTTCAATTTACCTGGAAAGATATCAAGTAATAAACCATAAAGGAAACTGACTAGAGCGGGATTTGAACCACTGATTTGAATGTGCCGGTGCTCTACCAACTGTCCTATTTAGCCCTTTGTTGGCTGTTTCCCTATTATTTTTGTCAATATAAGAAGCTAAACCACTGTTAACTGCTGTGTAGCTACACACAAGTATACCGCCTGGCTGCCACTTCCCAGATTGTATCTTAAACAGGGTTGTAGCTAGACCAATTTTAGTGGTGGGCAATCAATCAAATTTGGAAGTCCAACGATGGCAAGGATATCAGCAAAATTGTGTTAAATGCTACCAAGAGAAAGTTGAATGGCCTTTTGATTGTGTTCTTTCTCTGTGACATTTGATCCTCCTCATCATGCGCTTAGAGGCTTTTGCATTAGGCGCTTTACAAATGTCTTATTATTATTATTATTATTATCATTAGCTGTTTCTCAGATCAATGCAAAGTGGACAATATTTGAAATCTGTGTTGGGCAGCATAATGTATTTTGCTCAGAGTGCTGGGCAAAAATTGTGAGTCCTGGGCAGGCCCACCCAGCACCGCCCACCATGGCTACAACACTGATCGTTAACCTGGGTGTGATTCCTGTCCTCACGGCAGTTGGCATTTGTATGGGTTCTGACTGGCACCCCCAACCCTAGATATTGACAAAGTATTGGAGACTACATGTAGTTGGTAGAGGGCTGGTCATTAATCCTTAGGTCGCTGGTTCACGTCTCGCTTTAGTAAATTTTCTTTGTTCAACCCCAAAAATAGTTTGAACGTACGAAGGCAGTTTCTTTCTCCTGTGGTTTATTGTTTGTTCTCTGAATTGCTCAACATCTGTAAACCTTCATATTTCGTTGTAAACATTTCCAAGGATAAAACCTTGGCTGGATGTGTATGGAATGCAGAAGTGCTTTATATTATTGCTGTCTTCCACTCCTGCATTTGAGATGATTATTTATTCCTTAGTCTCTTATTCCTCCCCAGACGCCAACACTCTCTCCTGCCCCTACTAGGTCTTCAACACTCTCCCATGCCTCGCCTGGTTATAGGTAAGATAATATTTCTTGTAACCCTTAAACTAGTACAGTCGACACTTCTTATAACAAGATTGCTGGGTATTTATTTGGTTTGTTCTAACACCATGTGTGTATCTACATGCCAGGTAGAGTTTGTTCTTCGAGAACTGTCCTCTTTATTCTACTACCGCGGAGTAGATTTATCGGATGTTCGGGAGACTTCTCAGTTCTGAAAAGAACTGCCTGCTTTTTAACTACTACCCGAGCAGAAGGTATAGAAAATTGGCTGGGACTACTACTTTAGCTTGTAGGTTCGTATTTAACTGCACTTCCGCGGAGTCAGTTCTTGGATTGGTCTCAACGTTTTGACTAGCTTGATCTAGTCATCGTCAAGAGACTGACGTCAAGATTGCTGGGACTGCCCAAATTAATAAATCATGGATCCCAGTGGTGTCTCTCATCTTCCCTGTCCTTTATGCAGGCAGCCGACTCTGTTGTGGTCTCTGCCCAAGCATCTCTCCTCAGGACACCCCTGTCTGTCTTCCCCTCAGCCTCACCCCATAATGAGTCGGTTCCCCACAGCTAGCACCAGACGGCTTGCAGGCAGCTCAGGGTGCCTACCATGCCCATCCTCACACAGCTCACCGGTTTCCCTTGAACTGTAGGTTTCCTTTCAGGTCTTTGTTGGTTTCACTAAACAGGAATCTGTAATGAGATATTTTTTTGTTTCTTCAGGGCTGCCCCAAACCTATACATCTCACCCATGAAGGAATCGCCCTTCAAGAGCCCTCACCCAGTCAGGGAAGTTGCCTTCAGGTCGCCCAGCCAGAACACACCCAGAAAAAGGTACTTATAACTGCTCAATCTATTAAGGTAGTGGTAGGCCATTCTCACAGGGTATACCTAGAGATGGCTGGACTGCATGAACAGGCATGCAACTTTTCAGCTGATTTCCTCTTTTTCCTTTTCAAAACACTGCCATGGAAAACTGAAAACTACTGTACAAAAAATACGTAAGATCGGCCATTTCCTCTTTTTTCGCAATTAAAAAGTTGCATGTCTGAATGAAACTTCTCCAGAGCTGACATGATTTCAACTTTCCTGTAGGGTTCTTTTTATTATTATTATTACTGGTTTATTAAAAACATTCAAATATCGCAGCCAAAGGCTGAATTGAGTTTAAAAATTCAGAGTTTTATGAAAATAGATATGTTAAGTTTACAGAAAAATCATTTAGAAATACAATTTGTATTGTATTTTTATACATTGCTTGTGCCAGTGACTCAACTATAACAAATAATTGCATGGCAAGGCACACAAAAGGGAACAAGGTGAAGAATGGGGACTAAAGGTTCTATTGAATAGTGGATTGCCCTGGCGCTCATGGGTGACTGACCACAAGGTCTTTTTCCAGGTACACCTCCCCCCCCCCCCCCATTGTGACTTGAATTTGAAGTTGTAGTAAACAAAGCGTAACTTTTCTTTTTCTTTTTTTTGCAGAACTCGTTACAGTTTTGGCGATGGACCAGGGGTAAGTTGAATAAAGATGAAGTTTTTCTCCAATGAAGAACTTGAAATGGGTTTTGCAACATTGTATTGATACTTCTTTTCAAAGCATAACGAATTCTTTAAAATAAATCACAACCTTTTTTATAGTTTGATGTTTTTAGGAAGGTGAATAATTTAAAGGAACACGTTTTTTTATTCCATCATTATCTCGCAAGTTCGACGACCAATGAGTTCAAAGTTTCACAGGTTTATTATTTTATGCATATATTCAGGTACACCAAGTAAGAAGGCTGGCCTTTGACAATTACCAAAGGTGTCTAGTGGCTTTAAAGGAACACGTTTCCCTGGATCAGCCGAGTTGGTCTGTAAAAGGCGTTTGTAACCGTTTGTTATAAAATGTATATGGGTAGAAAGATGTTGTAAAAGTAGAATACAATGTTAATTTTGGTTTTTACCCATACACCGATGTGTGTTAGCACTGTATACTCAGTACTTTCCCGAGTCCTGTGAAAAAATATCACAGGCATGTTTTTTCACAGGACTCGGGAAAGTACTGAGTATACAGTGCTAACACACATCGGTGTAGGGGTAAAAACCAAAATTAATATTCTTTATCCCCGATGCATTTATTATAGAATACAATGATCTACACAAATATGTCTCGAAATTGCATGGTTTTCCTTTCCCAATTTTGAGGCAAATTCGTGTGGACCATTATATTCTACTTTTAAATTATCTGTCTAACCATTTACATTTTACAACAAACGGCCAACTCGTCCAATCTAAGGCAACGTGTTCCCTTAAGGTTTCATTAGCATGTGTCGTTGCTGAACGTTCAAGCGCCCTAGACTTAAGCTATGGTGTTTCTGAACAGCAGTTTGGGGTTCAAGTTTCGCTTTTGAAATTTGTGTCCTTAAGCTTGTTTCCATTATTGCCTCAATATTTTTCACACATAAAATGTGTTTTGTCTCAGTGAAAATTATACTTGCATGTACAATGAATTAATAAAAATTTAGCGACTTTCCTGAAAACATTTTCACCTTATCTTTTTTTTCCTAAAAAAACTTGACGACTAACAAAGCTGAAACTTCTACAGGTAAATTATATTACATACATCTTCGATCACAGTGGGATTCATGTCATGGCCAAAAAATTGATCTACAAAAGTTATTAAAACCCTCTTAAACAACAAATCTAAAGCTTTACCTGGTGAAAACTGAAGCAAAATTACAGAGGTTGAAAAAAATGTGTTTTCTTCACCGTCTCCACACCATGGAACTACTGTTGTCAAGAGGGGGCGCTATACACAAAAAAGCAGGATGGTTTAGGCACTAACGATGATTATTGGATTTTGTTTCTTGAAGTCGGCAGAGAAGCTACGTGAGATAAATGAGAGGATGAGAGAAGCCAGTGTGGACAGCTCCAACAATACTCGCTCCAGCACCTCCAAGAGGCTCAAGTTTGAGGATGAGGATGTCCAGGCCTCGGCAACATCTCAAACCAACAGGTGAGCACAGTGTTTATTACGTGTTGGCAAATGGTTAACCCTTCCCTTACCATTAATAATAATAATAATAATAATAAAAAAACATTATTTATATTGCACAATTTGAATAAGCATTCCTCAAAGCGCTCAAAACGGCAAAATGAAAAGCATTAAAGAAAACAAAAACTTGGAGTGTATGCCAACAACAAATTAATATAAAATTAGGCCAGATCACCTGTTACCTAAATCTAAATGAAACCATTCAAAATACTGCAAACAACTAAAGGATCTGAAAAATTACTCTTTGAACTAAGTATAAAAAGCCAAAATATTTAAATGCCTAAATGCTGGAAATTACACAGAATTTATACACAGTCAAGGAAAAAGGTTTTAGTCGACCGAACTTACACACATAAAAGCACTCGACGGCAAAGGTCATTTGTGTTAAAGCTGTAAATTTGTCTATGGTCACCCTCCATACCCAAAAGATGGCACATGAAAGATGGTGGCTGCAATCCCTTCAAAAGATCAGAAATGCCTAACACCTTACGGATTTCCATATGTTTATGTACAAAAAGTATTTGAGAATACAGATCACACTGAACAAAGAAACATCAACAACTTTGACATTTATCGACCAATTGCAGCGATTTTGGGATTATATGAAAGGGAATTCAATTAAGTAAGAACTTTTTTTATTGGTTATTTTGCTGAAAATTTTGTTCAAGGAGATAATGGAGTTTGTAAAAATGGCCCTTGAAAAAAATATTTCAGTTATGTAAGAATGTGTGCACTTGTCTAGTAACTAATTATTTTTTTTACAGCAATGGTTCAAACGGCAACAATGTGTCCTCAACCAACGGCCATTCGATTTCCAAACCACTCAGTGATGATCCAATGGGAACGAGACCGTTACCTCCCAACATGCAACACAGGGTAGCCATGATGAGTGAGTATAAAATAATATTAATTATATAATAATAAAAGACATTTATGTAGCGCTCTTACACGAGGTACCACAGCGATTTACAAGAAACTAAACAATAAGCAAATAAATAATGGCACTGATAACAGGAAAACAGTCAAAGCAATCAGTCATTGAACAGGAAAGTTTTGAGTTTTTTGCTTGAAAACTGTGAGTGACTCCGCGGATCGAATTTGATGAGGGAGACAGTTCCAAAGGCGCGGAGCATGTGCGTAGAAAGCACGATTCCAAGCAGCGGAATAAACCTTTGGAACTGCCAACAGTGTACTGTCTGAACCAGAGCGAAGGCCGGGTCTTCCAGGTTTGTAAATCTTGATGAGACTGGTGAGATATGTATGAGCGGTATTGTGAAGAATCTTGAAAACAATACGTTGATGGACTGGGAGCCAGTGAAGTTGATGGAGAAGTGGTGTGACGTGGTCGTATTTACGACACTTAAAAATCAGTTTGGCAGCCCGGTTTTGGACGCGCTGAAGACGTTTGGTGTGATGATGCGATCCCATGTAGCAATGAGTTATAAAACCATACAGCTATGGCAAGATCACTGTGTCCATCAACTCACAAAGTTTGCAATAAACCCCAACATTTTGCTAAATAACCTAGTTTGGCACTGATTCAGTAGTCCCTTCTTTATCATCTGAAAACAAAAATTCAACGGAAAAAATCCCCCCCCCCCCCAAAAAAAAAAAAAAAAAAAAAAAAAATGAAATCATGGCAGATTTTGTTTATTTTTGACCAAAAACCCAACCTCTCAAAATTCTTAATAAATCTCAAAAAAAATTCTAAGGTAATTTTAATTCTAAGCACTGATGAAATGTCTTCTGAATCATTTGAAAGCAAAAAACCCCAGCATTTTTTTTACCCTAAATGTGAAAATCTGACCATGATGGCATGGTGAATTTACGATTTTGGACCAAAAACCCAAACTCACAAACTCCTCACTAAATCTCATGTTTTGCTAAAAAATCCTAGTCCGCACTAATATGTCTTCAGTAGTCTGTTCTGTGTTATTTGAAAGCCAAAAATCACCAACATTTCTATCTCCCGAAATCTGAAAGTTTGACCATGCCGGCATGGCAGATTCTATTTATTTTTTGACCCAAAAACTATTATTCACAAAGTTCTCAATAAATCTAAACTGTTGCTAAAATACCTAGTCCATATTCATTAAATGAATTTGGGATTCAAATATATATTTTATATTTTCAGCTTCCGACAGGAATGCTAGCCTTGGAGTTGTCGAGAGCAAGAAGGGATCAGAGAGTTGAAGTGTAGGTAACAGAAACATCCGAGTTAAGAAAATCATCCACACCTTAGTGAAAAGGTAAAAGACCTTTCTATTGCAACGTTACATCAAGTTTTGTCCCCAAACAGTGTTTGAAAAGCTTTCAAGACACCAGACACTATTGGTAATTGTCAAAGACTAGTCTTCACAGTTGGTGTATCTCAACATATGCATAAAATAACAAACCTGTTAAAACTTGAGCTCAATTGGTCGTGGAAGTTGCGAGATATTAGTGAATGAAAAAACACCCTTGTTGCACCATGGTTTCATGAAGTTGTAAGCTTTCAGATGCTTGATTCCGAGACCTCAAATTCTAAATCTGAGGTCTCAAAATCAACCTTGTGGAAAATTACTTCTTTCTCGAAAACTACGTCACTTCAGAGGGAGCTGTTTCTCACAATGTTTTATACTATCAACCTATTCAAGAAAGGTTTTATGATAATAATTATTTTGAGTAGTTACCAATAGTGTCCACTGCCTTTAAATAAAATGTAAATGGCCACATGTTGTTTGTGACAAAGTTGCATAAATATTCAAACACAGAGTTGAATTTGTTGGAAACAAAGCAAACAATCGTGGGAGGTTTTTTATTTAATTGAAAGTTTGCAGAAAATGTAAACATCTGTTAATACGATTGAATGCTTTACTAACATTCGGGCGTCCATGACAACCAGCGGGGTTTGTTTATCAACAACAGAAAGGTCTACAGGTAGCAACCATCTTTGTCTAAACCAACGACTTCAGCAATGAATATACTGCTGTTAAAGGATCATTACAGTTTTATAAGAGATGTTAAATTTGCATCGGGGACAAAGAATATTAACTTTTTTTTTTTTTACTACCCATACACCGATGTGCGTTTTTCAGTGCTAACACACATCGGTGGATGGGTAAAAAAAATAAAAATTAATAGATCATTACAGAGTTTGTTGTTTCTAACAAAACAGTTGCTGACAGTGTAAGTACTTTATGTACTCCACCAAAAATACATAAATTGACAAACCTAAAGAAGTTTGAGATCGATCGGCCATCACGGTCACGAGAAAATAGTGAAAAACCGACAAAACATTTTTGCATGACTTCGTTTAAAACAAAAGAAATGAACGATGAGCGATCAACTAAAAGAAATTAGTTAAATTTATTTCTCATCAAGTATAAAGATTTCAAGGAATGTTTTTCTGGTATCATCAACATTAGACCGTGTAAGTTTCATGTAAATCTGTGATCTAAGACAAGTTTTTTTTACCAATTCCGTAATGTTCCCTTAATTTGCAAGGGACCAGACTGTTTTGTTCCTGTGGATTTAATTTAAGAAGCCTTTTTTTCTTTCTTCAAAATCCTATTAAAAAAAACTAAAAAAATTCTTCCTCGCCAAACAAAATGTATCTTGCTGATTTGATTGCCTTGTGCCTTGGTACATCCCAATTTTTATTTTTATTTTTAGTGATAATGCCCTCTGGTGATAACGTCAACTACCCATCAGATAGTATGCATGGTTTGTGTAGGCTGGATGAAGCTTAGATTGAGCCTCAGCTAAATGCTTACCAACCAAAAGAACATACGGTATAAAAGCAAAACAAAATGTTAATGGCCTCGGGCCAATTTCATAGAGCTGCAAAAAATTTGCTTAAGCACGAAAAAAGCTCGCTTATTTTACACATGTTACTGGCCAAAATTTCCTGCCATATACATTGCTTATGACTAGTGTTAAGCTGTTGTTTACTTAGCATAACAATTGAGTGGAGTCTTGGCCGGTAATCTGATTTTACTAAGCAATTATTTTTTTCAGCTCTATTAAATTGGGCCCTGATTTTTTGGACCTTAGCATTGTCTAAGAAAAAGTCTAAGAAAAAGTCTAAGAAAAAGTCTAAGAAAAAGTCTAAGAAAAAGTTTATATCGAAGATAAAGAATGTTTTATTTTGTAATACCCATACACCATGCAGGGTTTGGCATAAACTTTATAGTGACCAGCCAGTAGGACTAGTTAGCTTTTAGTTTCACTGTTCCATCAACTTTTCACGAGTCCAATATTCGAAACGAGATGGAATGCTTTTCAATACTGAACTGACCAGCCATTTTGATTGGTCCTCATGTTGAACTAGCAATTTGGCTAACTAGCAATAGTGTCCAGTGTCTTTAATGGAGAATGCTGCCGATGTGTGTAAAGCAGTGAATACTCAGTACATTCCTGAGCCATGTGCAAGAAATCCAGACTTATTACTCGGGTGGGATTCAAACCCATGACCGGGGAAAATTTCTGTATCCTGCTACCACTTTTTACTCATTGTTTCCAAAAGGATTGAGTAAATTAGATGCTTATTTATTTCATAACGAATGTAAAAGTGGTGGCAGGATACGGACATTTTTCCCTTTGCTACAATGTACTCTAGAGCAGATGTCGGTACAAGTTAGATGTGTGTACATTTAGTGATAAAAACCTTTAAACAGTGATTTAGCTCCACTTTTTTCCCTCTGAAATATAAATCAAGTTGTTTGAAATTCAGGGCTTTTAAAAGTCTGAAAAGCTTGTTTCTTTAGACCCTTAATATGCTGCAATATGTAGTCTTAATCTGTATAGCTTAGTATATTGTCTGAGTGCACGCACATTCAATAGGAAGTTTATGTATTATGTTTTTAGACTGTAATTTACAATTTCTGTACAGTGGTTTAAATCTTGAGGAAGTGAGCAAAAAATGTACGATAAATTCAAGTTGTGTTTCTATAAATTCCTACGTCATTTTTTATTAATGTACAAAAAAACCTTGAAATTTGAATTTACAATTTTGAAATATTTTGTTTGATTTGCAATGTTGTATATTTCTCCTTTTTGTTTGTTTAATAATTGAACTTCATTTGTTAAAAGAAACCAAGGATGCCTCAAAAGTAAACTTTACAAAGTTGTGTGACCATTAACTTCATCTACTGGGAATATTTCACGGCTGTGCTTACTGTTGAATTCTGCGCTTAAGATCACCCTTCTGCGAAGTGTCCAAGGTACGAAGTGTCCAAAGTCACTTCGTACTTCGCAGAGGTCCAAAGTGTCCAGGGGTCCATTTCACAAAGAGTTAGGACTACTAACTTAGGACTAGTCCTAGGAGATATTAAAATCGTATGGTTAGTCCTAAGTTAGGACTATTAACTTGTCCTAACTCGAGATAAGACTAGTCTTTACTCTTTGTGAAATTCACCCCAGGGGTGGATGTCGCAAAGAGTTAAGACTAGTCATATCTCTACTTAGGGCTAACTCGTCCTAATTTAGGACAAGCTGTATATTTTAAGTCCTAACTCTTTGCGAAATCGATCCCTGGGTACGAAGTGGCAAAGGTACGAAGTGTCAAAGGTACAAAGTGTCCTGACACTTTCTCCGTTCGATCACCCTTCACCCTTCTCCGTTCACTATGCAAGCGCTGAATTTCTGCACAAGCTGTGTAAGCAAAGAATGCCTCATTACGTGGAGTATACATACTTACAGGGAAAAACTCCCTGCTATCTTGTGAAATAATGTACGCTTGAAATTTCCTTGCTTCCATAAGCGCTGATTCCTTGCTCATGCTAAGCAGTTCCATGAAATTGGTCGCAGGCAGGGAGGCAAAATACAAGTTGTGTGTGTGTAAAATATTCAAATCTATGCAAATACTTGTAATATATGCAGTTAAAATTATTGCAGTTTTTTAAAATGTTTGTTGCATCTTCCATGTATTGTGTGTGAACATTTCAAACCTTGAAAAGTATTAAACGTTTTTGGAAAACACTTAATGCTGACCAACTTTCCTTAACAGTTGTTTTTGAGCGTTTGTGGCGCTGAATTATGTTATTGGGATGAAGGTAAAGGCAGGCATGTGAGACTTCCTCTTTTTAGCCGATTTCCTCCTTTTGAGAGCAACTATAAATATAAATATTAGTAGTAAACTTGCGGGTACAACCATGGGTAAAAACTCTTTTGAAGGAGTGGTGGCTCTGAAAAGAGCCGGTTTGGTCTCGACGTTTTGAACAGTATACTCTGTTCGTCTTCACGAGAATTTTTGGCTTGGATTTTCCTTTTTTTCTTCCCTTTCTGTGACCAAAAGTATAGGAATGTTATTTTTTCGACTTGATTTCGGCAAAGATGACTTGCGACTTGACTTGACCTGACCTGAGAAAAAATGGCTGGGTTACAAAACTGGCGTAATCACTTGAAGATGAAACTAGGTGGTTTTTAGAAAAGCATTGTTCAAATCATCAAGGCTCTAAAACCTGTTTGCAAACATCCGTACACTCTCAGCTGGGGACTTGTACATGTATATCTATTGTCATTGGTATATCTATTGTCATATGGAAAGGTTTGCGGTAACACCATGTAATGACTATCTCTAATGAGTTGGGGTGGTTCTGAAAAGAACCGTTGGTTTCAACTCGACGTTTCTTTCAGTATGCTCTGATCGTCTTCTGGAGAAAGCTGCAAGAAAGCTGGAGTTACCGCAAACCTTTCCATATCGTATTTCCACCATGCAAAGTTTCAAATCCTACATATCTATTGTCATTATGCTAACCAAACAAATACATGTGGAATGTACTTTCAACTGTTGGGCTTCTTATTTAAGGGGCTGATGCAAAACAAATAAGACGGAAAACTACACATTCATTGCATGTTTGCGTATTCAGTAAGCAGTGTGACATCAGTAGAACTGGCCTTGGAAACAGGGCAGTCACCATTCTTACAAAGACCTTATTATAAGAATGCTCTGCTTCTAAAAGGCACATCTGAGGTCACAGCTCTTGTGTAAATGAGAAGTAATGATTGTTGAACCTTGTGATCTTTCATCACGAGCATGATGATTTGACGGGCTTGATAGTGCGTGCTGACCTATACGGTGCGATAGTGCATGGTGTGCTGCCTCCATCTTGGTCATGTTCCTGTTATCGGATAACAATAATGGATGCTAACAATAATTTTGCAAATAGGAACCAGACTATTTTGTTCTTCCAGCCTCGTGTTGGTAACATTGACATCAACTCGGAAGAAATTCAAGATGGCTTGATAAAGGTCTGCTATGATATTTTTGGACAGCGCGGTAGTTTTTAATTATTATGAAAGCACGCCCTCTATTTCTAGCTGTACCTGGATGTTGTCCACCACAAAAAGACTTGTTGATGCATTTGAAGGACATAAATAAAAAGGTTGTTCATTGATGGCTGAATGGGGAATGAGCGTTGGATGTTGACTCATGACTGTTACAACTGAAGTAAATGAGAACATAGACAAATAAACTTGGATATACTCCTTCCCATGTAGAGAGCTAGCTCAAAAGGTAAGCACTTATTTTCCTTTTTATGGTGATCTCGTCTCTTTACCCAGAAGAAACGAAGTTCCGGTTGAACACGAGTTTTTGTATGGATTGCAACTTGTCATGCATTTATTGCGGCTTGCGAAACAGCATTCATTTTGGCAGTGATGCATTGTGACAAGTTTTGTATTATGCCAGTGAGACGTAAACCCCTACCAGCATGCCGTTCATGGAGCAATTATTGTTCCATGCGTGCATGCACTACATAGTACACTTGCTCACGGGCAGCTGGGTTCCACAGTCATCACGGTTGATAAAGTTTCTGTATTATGTCAGTCACAAATCTCACCCAAAATCACCTTCCAAGAATCGTATTGGAAAACTTTTTCATTCGATATGAAATAATATAGTATCTAATTTACCTCAATGAGATACCCCTTTCTGTTAAAATGAGTGAAAAAGTGGTGGCGCCATCCGGAAAGTGTACAGTAGAACTGCAGGCCCACTTTTAATAATAATGCTTGCCTTTCGGTGTTGAGTCATAGATTGAAGTATTTGGGTTTCGAGGGAAATATTTCCCTTTGGTCATATTCAAGAAAACTGTACCGGTACCTATAAATAGCTCACCTTATTTACTCATGTTACTGGCAAAAATGTTGTGTCATATACATTGCTTGTGACTGGTATTGTTTAGCTGTTGTTTACTTAGCATAACAATTAAGTGGAGTCTTGGCCGTTCATCTGATTTTACTAAGCAAGGATTTTGAATTAGTTTTGCTAGCAAAAAAGTTGCCGGCAGTGTTTTAACAGTGCCAGCACTTTATGTAATCAACCATATTCATAAACTGACAATGTAGAAGTTCGGCCACCTGGGTCACGAGAGAACAGTGAAAAACCGATTACAAATTTTGTATTGCATCGATGCTAAAACAACTATGAATAAAACGTTCCATGAGCGATAAACTCCAAACGCGAAAATAGATTATAAATTTCTCATCAATAATGAAATTTCAGACAGAAATGTTTCAAAAGATGTTTTCTACTATCATCATCATTAGACCGTGTAAGTTTTATGTAAATCTGTGATCTTCACGATTTTTGTTTCTTACAAATTCTGTAACGTTCCTTTAAAGGCAGTAGACACTATTGGTAGTTACTCAAAATAATTATAGTCATAACACCTTTCTTGATTACGAGTAGTGGGTAGAGGTTGATAGGTTAAAACATTGTGAGAAACAGCTCCCTCTGAAGTGACGTAGTTGATTTCGAGACTTCAGATTTAGAATTTGAGGTCTCGAAATCAAGCATCTGAAAGCACCCAACTTCGTTTGACCATTGTGCGACAAGAGGGTGTTTTTTTTTCTTCATTAATATCTCTCAATTTCGACGACCGATTGAGCTCAAATTTTCACAGGTTTGTTATTTTATGCATACGTTGAGATACATGTACACCAACTGTGAAGACTATTCTTTGACAATTACCAATAGCGTCTGGTGTCTTTAAGCAGGTCTATGAAATGGACCCGGGCTTTGATGAGATCTCCCGTGCATGGTATGTAGACGCACAAAACACAACACTGTCTGGGACGATTTTGTCAGCTCATCGTCCATGACAGGTTGAATGTTTACGGTCTCTGCTTTACAATAGATGCAACCTATAGCCCTTACTTATGACTGAGATCACTTAAGTACGCCCTGTGTATAAATTCCAGGCATTTACAATGTATAAGGTTAATGGGGGTATTTCTCTAAGAAGCATTGTGATGTTTCTGATGAATAACAACAACAAAGCTTAACCTTGGTTAAGGTGTGATCGGCAAAATATACCTACTTTCAATTAACCCCTCCGTGTTGGTCTATACCTTTTTATTGTCACGTTACAACTCGAGTTTTTGCCAACCAAAAAGTAAAACATTTCTATGCAACAGTTGTTTTTTCCTCTCATTATTTTATTGCAGCTTCGATGATCAAATGAACCGAAATGTAAACATGTTTTTGAGAAAGTAGTAATTTTTGACTAAAACAATGAATTGAATTCGAGACCTCAGCTGAAGTATTGAATTCAGCATATGAAAGCACATCAACTTATGAAGAGTGTTTTTCTCCCATTCTCTGACGCACAACTTCACAACGACCAATTGAGTTCAAATTTTCATAGATTTGATATTTTGTGCATGTTGAGATTTACCAAGTAGAAAGACTGGTCTTTGACAACTACGAAAAGTGTCCAGTAAATTTAAACCAGAATAAATGGAGGAGTCAATGTGTGGTGAAGAGGTTTTAAACTAGTGGTTTAAATTCGCCAAAGCCTGGTTCATAATAATTTTACCGAGACGAATATATAAATACATTTTCGGTCAAAAAACATCAACACTTTTGGGTCAAAAAGTAAAATAAATGCAATTTTTGTTTATTGTTCAATGATTTCTTTTAACAAAACACCCCTCCTGCTATTAAATGGTAAGGCCCTCGGGTAAACAACTCCTTATAAGGAGATTGCTGTGCGCATGTTGTGGCATAACTGTTCCTGCCGTTGCTCTCGACCAATTGGAATGAAGAAACTGTCTTATAAGGACAGGTGCACTGTAAAAAAAATTGGGTAAAAAAATGCCCAACCTTTTACCCAATTAAGGGCGAATAGTGAACTCCTCCAACTTTTGGGCAAAATATTACCCATCAAAGTTGGGCACTCTGATTGCCAAATAATTGGGTATATTTCCTCATCAATAGTTGGGTATATTTTGCTAACCAACAGTTGGGTAATATTTTGTTTACCCATTTTCTGGGTATTTAATACATTATCAATAACCCACTTATTGGGCGATGATTTAACCCTTTTTAGGTGTTATCCAACAAATGGTGAATATATTTAACCCTTTGATTTACAGTTTCTCCTGTGATACGTCATACAACCAGGCATAGAAAATATCTTTTCCACGATGGCAAACGGTAGTGAGCTGTGACCTCGACATCTCTCTCAAAATCGAGAGGGTGCTCAGTGGTTTGTAGATGCTTTGGAAGGTTAGTTTTTAACTAAATACAGTTTGTTTCCTGTTCAGTTGTTGTACACAGTCGTGACAGTTGCAGCGCAAGCACACGCATACATGCCACAACCGGCATTGCACATAATGGCATGATGAAACTGAAACTAAAAACTGAAACTAATTCAACAGTAGTGTCGCTGTGTTGCTCGCTCTGCAACTGTCACGACTATGTACGACTGAATAGAAAACACAACTTCATATTTAGTTAAAAACTAACCTTCAAATTTGATCTATATCTACTGGACAACCCCGCTCGTCACAGCCACTCCTCCACTCGCCATGTTGGAAAATATCGCTATGTTTTTTATACCATACCCAACTTTTGGGCAACTCTTTGATCGTAGTGCGCATGATCGGATGATTTCGACCAACTAATGTGCATCATTTTAACCAACAATCAAAATTAATTAAAGTTACCCAAAAAGTTGCCCAATAAATAAGCAAAAGTGTAACCAACAGTTATGATAAATTCAGATTACGAATTATTTGCCCAACACTTGCCCAACTTTTGTTCCGCTTTTTAAACAAAAAATTGGCAAACAAAATGTTTGCCCAACAACACCAATTATTGGTTTTGTTGGGCAATTATTGACCAATAATTGTTGAAGTTACTTTGCCCAACAAATAATTTGACCAACGTTTTTGCAGTGTGCAAGCTCGCGTGTTACGCCCATGTTTAAACTTTTTTTCACTGGTGTTATATCATCCGTTTAAAGGCAGTGGAAACTATTGGTAATTACTCAAAATAACTATCAGCATAAAACCTCACTTGGTAACAAGCAATGGGGAGAGGTTGATAGCATAAAACATTGTGAGAAACGGCTCCCTCTGAGGTGAGAAAGAAGTAACTTTCCACGAATGTGATTTCGAGACCCCAAATTTAGAATTTGAGGTCTCAAAATAAAGCATCTGAAAGCACACAACTTCGTGTGACAAGGGTGTTTTTTATTTCATTCATATCTCGCAACTTCGACCACCAATTGAGCTCAAATTTCCACAGGTTTGTTATTTTATGCATATGTTTAGATACACCAAGTGAGAAGACTGGTCTTTGACAACTACCAATAGTGTCCACTGCCTTTAAACACCCCCGCGTGATGCCCTCTCGACCAATCAGAATGGATAAAATGTCTTAGGTGTTTATGAATTATGTCTTAAAGAAATGAACACTTAAAATTAAAAAAATTTTCGGGACCAACTTTGTCCCAGGAGTTCCAATTCTCGCAAAACTTGCACAGTCTGTGACTAAACGGAATCTTTACAAATGGTTAAAATGTCGCATTTGCTTCTTTTATATTGTTTAAATCGAAAGTGAAAGGATGAAAATGAATGTACTGAAGCAAAACCCCGTTGATATAATATACTCAATGAATTAACGTTGCTGTATTGTAAGGCCAGTGAGACAAATATGTTTAGTGTCTGGGTTCATGAAAAATGGGTTTGTGGGTTTTTAAATTGTATTTAAAGTAGGCCCTTAACTTAAACTTAACTTAACTTAAATGCATTTATCAAGCGCTTTAACACTGTTTCAAAGCGATGTACAGCCAAGAAACATGCAGGATAAAAAACATGAGCAAAATAGCAATAGGTTAAACAAAAATACACAACAGTTAAAAAAGAAGCAAAAATTTCGTACAAAATTGCGTTACAAACATTCATATTATATAGAATAAAACACAACAAAAAACCTATGGCTGCCATTCTTTTTAAAATTCCGAAAAACCGTTGCTTTTTTCAGTGGTAAATAAATGTCAGTGGCTTCTGATATGGCGCTCATATACGTCACTCAACGGCGTTCAACATTCAGCATTTACCTGCAATGCATTATGTGGGATGGGACTATACGTTTGAATTGAACCTAGACCTACAAATTTTTGCATATAAGCACATGATAGTTTACAATGTGATGTGGCGTAATATGCTGCCACTCAAACAAGGAATAATAATATTTGAGTTTACATAGCGCTTTTTCACTCCCGAATGGGTGTCTCAAAGCGCTTCAAGTTATTACCCCTGGTCACTGGGACTTAATTCACTCCTTAAACCATCTCAGCTCCCTGGGAGTATACAGCCTCGTGCAACAAATGCGCTACTCGGCTAAATCAGTCACAATAACCATCTCTGCCCTCACAGGTCCCCATTTACCCCTGGGTGGAGAGAAGCAATAATAGTTAAGTGTCTTGCTCAGGGACACAAGTGTCACGACCGGGATTCGAAACCACACACTGCTGAACAGAATCAGCAGAGCTTGAATTCGGTGCTCTTAACCGCTCGGCCACGAGCCAAGGAACAACGCGGCGAACCCCTTCCCTTTTTGATAAGGTGCATTGGGTTATTTTACGTGCGTAAAACAACACACGACACACGACACCGCCGGCTTTTCGTCCCATCCCGAAGGATGAAGCAATCATGGTTCGTCTTGCTAAAGAACTCAAGTTTTATATTTTTTTTGATGTATCAGTTGACTGTTTATGGTTTTGAAATCGGCTCTCAAACAGGAAGTGGGCGCATACGCTATAGACATGTACTTTGTGTTACTTTGTAACATAGCTTTTTCTTTAACTGTCTATTTACTTTTGTCGCTTTCAGTTTCTGAGCCTTGTATTTTATTCTTTGTATTTTGTCAACGAGGTATAAAATAAGTTTAAAATCAGCTAAACATGAGACATGCGAAACATTTCAAGCAAATATAGAAATATGCAATGTTTTAAAAATGCAAAGGAAGTAAAATGTAACAAACAGACTAGCCGTAACCACTAATAAAACAAAACTATTAAACGTAAATAAAGACACATATCAAAATTTATCAAAACATTAAACCGAAAGTGTAAAAACAAAATATCGGGTAAATTAATTTAGACAGGTGTTGCTTTTCTTAAATTGTGTAAATTTTAACTTATTAAAAGGTTTACATAAGCTTCATTTTTCAGCGAGCTCCAGTCGAAATTGATATATATGCCTTGTTTATTGTGTCACGGAGTTCGTTAAAGGGGCAGTGTGGTTCGTGATAAAAGCAGGGCCTAATGTCATCGAGGTGCTCTTTGAGCACAACATTAGCTTAGCACAAACACAAATTATGCTTGCCTAATAATCTCTTAGCCACTGTTACCGCCCAGCCGCCTAAAGCGATACACTGTACTATGCAGGATCAGAAAAACTCACTATACTCACTGTGTTTGGAGAAAATAAAGTAACATCACAATAAAACTGGATAGCCACTAATCAAGTTTATATAACTCATAATAGAATCCTCTACTCTGATTGGTTAAAATCGGAGTCATTGAAATTGCTGTGCCCCCCCCCCCCATTTTCTTTGAAGATGGCGTCATAGTTGACTATGCCCGGGACATCAATCGACTGTGCCAACCTGTGAAAATAACTGTCACAACAAAAAAGCTCGTTCGTGTGTGCGGCACCTAAATGTAGCCCGAGCCCTAAATGTAGCCTGACCTAAATCATGGAGGAATAAATTAGAGCTACATCTAGGTTCATGTTTTGGGCAACATTGAGGTCAGGCTACATTTAGGTATATGTTTGGAGCTACATTTAGGTCAGGCTACATTTAGGGCTCGGGCTACTTAGGTGCCGCACATTCGTGTGTATACTGTATGACATGCATATACATGTATGTACGTACGCGTTCCGTGTCATCACGTATAGTCAGAGTGTTGTTGAGTGGAAGAATCTTTATTCGGTATATAAAAGAAATATCGACTGCTTAATAATCGGAGAACAGTTAAAATTATAGGCCCTTGGTGATGTCAAAACCATGTATACTGCTGCGGGGCATAGTCATGGTTTTGACTTCGTTTTGGGCCTAACTGTGCCCCTCATAATTTCAATACTATCAAGCGTTTATAGATCATGATTAATTCCCTTTTCACAGGTAACTTGTAAAATGTAGACACAAATGATGATGAAACAATTTAGCTCTTGCCCACCCCACAAAATGCTCATTTTTGTAACATAAAAAAATGAATTAGTCTTTCATCATGATGCTATTGCCGAAAACTATAGTGCCTTAGCAAATAACAGTATGAGCATTGCTCCAGATAAAAGCTTTGACAATAATATGATTCTTTCAATTTAATCTCATACAAATAAGTAATCATACTAAAAGAAAATATCACCAGCCGTTGGCAATAGGCACTTACTGTTCCCTGGGGATTTATTACAACAATTGCACGTTTATGATGAGCCTTGACTATCTTGAAATTTGACGTATGATTATTGAGTCACTTTCCTGAAGAGTCCTGGAATTTGGAAACCTACTACTGGGTGCTTGCGTTCGTTAAAATAGCTTCCCTGGGTCGACCCCGTCGTGTGGCGTTTTTTTCTTTCCAGGACGAACGTGTGCAGCTAATTACCCACGGTCGTCCTGGAAAAAAACAAACCCGCCACACACCGGGGTAGACCCAGGGCAGCTAAACGAACGCACCCATAGTTTCAGCAAATTCGGGAAGTGTCGAGATACCAGCCAAAAACAAAATGTTACATGCACAATCATGCAAGTTAACGCAAACGTGCACACGTCCGCCTATTGATCCAAAGCCGTTCTTTTTTAAACTCTTGAGTGGATACCACAAAGACTAGCCTCATCTCGACGAGTTACTCGTCCTAACTTAGGACTAGCCTGAAGTTTTAAATGTCTTCTATAGGACAAGTCCTAAGTTAGGACCAGTCCTAACGCTTTGTGAAATCAACCCCAGTGACATGTTAAATCAGAATCCTATTGTAGCTTCAGTGAAAGTGACACTTTTTCGGAAAACGTGTGTGAAGTTTGCTTTTAATTGGCGTGGACATCCTTGTGGAATATTTCAGTAATCATGCAGGTCTAAAAATACATGCTTTGAAAGTGTTTATTTTTTTATTGATTGACTTTTTTTGCGTTTGGCTGAAAATGAAATCTATATCAGTTTATTACATAGTAAAATTCTTTTAATGTTTTGGCTATACAAACATGCTGGTTGTATTTTCTAAGTTGATCTTTTAAACTGATGTTTATTGTGCTGCCTTAAAGCTCCATTTCCAAGGCGTCTGTACTAATAACCTGTTTTATATCCAGTTCAACAAAGTTCTGTCTTAAAGTTGTAGATCTAAAGTCAGTCTAATTGATTAAAACTTGGGACAAGATCTCAGTCGTTTTCAATTGATTAGACTGAACTTCAGTTTCGTACTTTTCAGACCGGAGGTGACAGCGTGTCACTTTTTGCTTGACTTGTTCTTTTGAAATATGCATCAGTATAAAATTACACACGACAAACAAGTACTAGTATAGGTTTTCTCGGTCAAATTCGGCAAATAAGCAGTCAATTTCATTTCCATGCGTTCGAATTGAAGCTGTTTTGCCTCTCCAGTTGTTACTGCGTTTCAAGTTCAGAATTCGGCCATTCAATTTCGTTTGCAGTCAAGTCAAATTCCTTTAGCACTCTGTTCAATTTAGCGTATCGTCATTCTTTTTCGTGACACACACGCCTCAAGAAGCGTCTGTGAATTTGAATGCTGCTTTGATGAATTGTTAAATTGAATGATTATTTTGTTAAATCGAATGACGCAACATTACATTTGACTAATCATAAAACGAAATCGAATGACCCTTTTCAGTAGCATTCGATTTCGCGCGAAATAGAATAGCTTGGTGGTTAAATTGGCTGCTCATTTGCCGAAATTGACAGAGAAAACCTACATTATTGTGACTTTGTGCTATTGTATACAAATAAACCAATACAGGATTATTTTCTATATCTTCCGCCCGGGTAGTAGTTTAAAATAAGACAGTTCTTTTCAGAACTGAGAAGTCTTCCGAACAGTCCGATAAATTCACTCCGCGGTAGTAGAACATGAGCCGTTATACACGTTCGGTACAGAAAAAAAAAAGAGTTCACAGATTTACAAATAATTTACAGGGTTTACAGAAGGTAATGGTGAAAGACTTCTCTTGAAATATTATTCCATGAAATGCTTTACTTTTTGAGAAAACATTAAAACAATATCAATTCTCGATAGCGAGAATTACGGATTTATTGAAAACACAATCCATGTCACTACACGGCGAAACGTGCGGAAACAAGAGTGGGTTTTCCCGTTCATTTCTCCCGACTCCGATGACCGATTGAGCCTAAAATTTCCCAGGTTTGTTATTTTATATATTAGTTGTGATACACGAAGTGTGGGACTTGGACAATACTGTTTACCGAAAGTGCAGGTCTCAACCTTTAGCTTCAGAGGTGCCACTTGGCCTCAAACGCTCTAAAAAAGAAAGGGGCACCAAGGCCAACTGAAAGGGCACCAAGGCCATTTTCAAAACTTTATTTGTTGATGATTATGTTAATATACTTTCCACTGATTTCAAGATGGTGGTCAACTTTCCAACCCATATTTATTTCATTGTCGCTGTTTACATGCTGTGCAACTGAAATTGAATAAAAGTTTTAAAATATTTGTTTCTGAATTATTTACAGTTTTTTTTGCAGCACTCGAATTGCAAACTATTACCCCAGTAATTAACTTACCCCATGTTACCCCCTCCCCTTACTCATCGCCTTAATCAAACTCCCTTCTGCTCATCTGAAAACAAATAATTGCTCCAGAACAAAGAATTTTTGAAAAAACCATACTGAGAAAAATATTAAGAAAATTAATTCCCTGCGTGCTAATCTGAAGAAAAAAAGATCAATTAGTCTTTGGCTCACCACTACCCCAACTCTGCGAGACAAACGAGCCCCACCCACCCCACGCCAACAACCCAACAACAACCTGGAGGCTCAGCTAAATCCGATGATTTGGAAAAATATATATATTTTTTTTAAATATTTTTTTTATATAAATATGATTATGAAAATTAAATTGTGCATGCCGGCGTTTATGCCACGCTAGACTGCGCTAAATAAATACTATAAAAACGTAAACAAACGCACCTAATTAAAAAATGCTTCCAAAGTTGGCATTTTCCATGGATTAATCAATAATGAACTTGATGGAGTATGATGATTTCCAAAATTAGGGCTGTGCTGTTACCTCCATCAATCCGATTTTGACGTTTTACAATTCCACGCTTGTTTTGTGTACACAAACAGGTGTTTGGCAATGAAAAACAAAGTCGCAAGGCAGGCAGATCACTGGTAGTGGTGGGTCACAAACATTAATCCAGTACCAGCCTTGGACACCAGCGAAATAGCCAGGGGAAAAACATAGACTGTATCCAGCCCCTGGCCGCGCGCCTCCCCCGCCCCATCCGCTACAAATACAGATCTCAATAGACAAAATCAGTGCGAAAATGCGTAATTTAGTGTAGGGACTTGTAGCGAGTTTTTAAATTGGAGTAGTCTGGTGCTGCGTTTTTAGCAGTAAACAGCTCAACTACGTTTGATATGGTTACCATGCCACGTTCTCGACACATTTTTTATTGCACAGAAAAACATTGTGAAAAACTAGTGTGCGGGATCGTACGTTCCGAATTTTACATCCATATAAATTAAATGGATCACAATGTTAACATTAAATAACATTTTCGAATAAATAATGTTATGGAATCAATGGAAAAGGCCACAACGGCCAGCATGGGAAAAAGACCTATCGCCCCATGACTTGCTACTCTTAGTAACTTGAATCATGCATGTATTGAAAGATCGGAGAGCTCGCGCAGGAGTATAAGCTTTTACCAAAGAAATGTTATATATAGGAGCAGAACCATTAATGCAATGAAAGATAAGCAACAGAAGTTTGAAAGTAATACGAGATTCGACTGGTAGTCAGTGAAGTGACTTCAGAACCGGTGTAATGTGAGTTTGGTTTCTGGTAAGAGTGACAATGCGAGCAGCTGCGTTTTGTAATTTTTGTAGTTTAGAAAGTTGAGTTTGGGGTAAGTGAAAAAGAAGACCATAACCGAAATCCAGCCGAGACGAAATGAGAGCATGGACTATTTTCTCAGTGGCTGGACGGGTCAGGTATTTGCAGATCAGGCCAACATTTCTCAACCGGTAACGAACAGATTTACACACATTGGATATATGACCTGACATAGACATTGTACAATGGAAAGTTATACCAAGATTTCTGCAAGAATGAGAGAGAGGAATCACAGAATCAGCACTCTTGAAAGAAGTAACATCGATCTTATCTAATTGAACCTTAGAACCAAATAATAGAAACTCAGACTTAGCACAATTCAATTCAATTTAAAATAAGTTTTAAATCAGCTAAACATTACAAGCGAAATATTTTAAGCAAATATATAAATATGCAATATTTAAAAAATGCAAAGGAAGGAAAATGTAAAAAAAAAAAAACAGCTGTGACCACTAATAAAACAATTGTAAAAAAAGGCACAAATCAAAACTTATCAAAACATTAAACCAAAAGTGTAATAATCGGGTAAAATTAATTTAGACAGGTGTTGCTTTTCTTTAATTGGCACTTATGCACTTATTGTTCCCTGGGGATTTATTACATGTGAACGCTCATTACTGAAAATGACAACAATTGCACGTTTATGATGAGCATTGACTATCTTGAAACTTGACCTATGATTATTGAGTCACTTTCCTGAAGAGTCGTGGAATTTGGAAACCTACTACTGGGTGCGTTCGTTAAAATAGCTTCCCTGGGTCGACCCCGTCGTGTGGCGTTTTTCTTTCCAGGACGAACGTGTGCAGATAATTACCCATGTTCGTCCTGGAAAAAAAACCCCGCCACACACCGGGGTAGACCCAGGGCAGCTAATCGAACGCACCCATAGGTTTAGCAAAATCGGGAAGTGCCGAGATACCAGCAAAAAACAAAATGTGACCCACTCTGTAAAAATGAGTCACATGTCGCCCAATGCAATATTGAGTTATGGACAGTTTAATGTGGAAAATGTATAATATATATTTTTTTCTTTTTCTTTTTAAGTAATCATGCAGGTCTAAAAATACATGTTTTGAAAGTGTTTATTTTTTTATTGATTGACTTTTTTTTGCGTTTGGTTGAAAATGACATCGATATATCAGTTTATTACATAGTAAAATTCTTGTAATGTTTTGGCTATACAAACATGCTGGTTGTATTTTCTAAGTTGATCTTGATGTTTATTGTGCTGCCACAAGGCTCCATTTCCAAGGCGTCTGTACTAATAACCTGTTTTATATCCAGTTCAACAAAGTTCTGTCTTAAGGTTGTAGACCTAAAGTCAGTCTAATTGATTAAAACTTGGGACAAGATCTCAGTCGTTTTCAATTGATTAGACTGAACTTCAGTTTCGTACTTTTCAGACCGGAGGTGACAGCGTGTCACTTTTTGTTTGACTTGTTCTTTTGAAATATGCAACAGTATAAAATTACACACGACAAACAAGTACTAGTATAGGTTTTCTCGGTCAAATTCGGCAAATTAGCAGTCAATTTCATTTCCATGCGTTCGAATTGAAGCTGTTTTGCCTCTCCAGTTGTTACTGCGTTTGAAATTCAGAATTCTGTCATTCAATTTCGTTTGCAGTCAAGTCAAATTCCTTTAGCACTCTGTTCAATTTAGCGTATCGTCATTCTTTTTCGTGACACACACGCCTCAAGAAGCGTCTGTGAAGTTGAATGCTGCTTTGATGAATTGTTAAATTGAATGATTATTTTGTTAAATCGAATGACGCAACATTACATTTGACTAATCATAAAACGAAATCGAATGACCCTTTTCAGTAGCATTCGATTTCGCGCGAAATAGAATAGCTTGGTGGTTAAATTGGCTGCTCATTTGCCGAAATTGACAGAGAAAACCTATATTATTGTGACTTTGTGCTATTGTATACAAATAAACCAATACAGGATTATTTTCTATATCTTCCGCCCGGGTAGTAGTTTAAAATAAGGCAGTTTTTTCAGAACTGAGAAGTCTTCCGAACAGTCCGATAAATTCACTCCGCGGTAGTAGAACATAAGCCATTATACACGTTCGGTACAGAAAAAAAGACTTCACAGATTTACAAATAATTTACAGGGTTTACAGAAGGTAATGGTGAAAGACTTCTCTTGAAATATTATTCCATGAAATGCTTTACTTTTTGAGAAAACATTAAAACAATATCAATTCTCGATAGCGAGAATTACGGATTTATTGAAAACACAATCCATGTCACTACACGGCGAAACGCGCGGAAACATGAGTGGGTTTTCCCGTTATTTTCTCCCGACTCCGATGACCGATTGAGCCTAAAATTTCACAGGTTTGTTATTTTATATATAAGTTGTGATACACGAAGTGTGGGACTTGGACAATACTGTTTACCGAAAGTGTATAATGGCTTTAAGAACAAACTCTACCTGGCAAGTTAGATACACACATGGTGTTTCCGCAAACCAAATATAATTATATTTATACAATAATTTTTGTCCATTTACATGCACAGATGATTGTGTTCTGTTGCTGTTCTGGTGCAAGAGAACGTCGCAAACCAACGGGATGTGGGCCTAGCTCGCTAATGATTCGGGGAACACAATATTAATATATGGCTTGCCAGGGTTTTATCCAGCACGTTTGGGGCAGAGGTAATCCCAAATGTACCAATAATTTAACACAATATGTTTGCCCTCCGCCCGCCCACCACATCCACATAATCGAGTAAAAATAATTCTGCGACTCCAAGCACGCAATAGACTCCATCGAAATCGGGGAGCCACCAGTTCGCGCGAGAGCAGTGATCTCGCGAGAGCACCATCTCAGCGCGTGGGGCCGATTTACCGACTTGTCCACAAGTCTAAGCACGCAATGAAGACACAATGGCGCGGAAGGGGGTACACACAATACCCCCCTCCCCTCCCATAATATTTAACGGCAAATAACTACAGGTGAATAATGCGAGGGTGACCCTTTAATTAAAGTAAACAATAACTCATGTATAGATCTATTAAAGGCAGTGGACACTATTGGTAATTGTCAAAGACCAGTCTTCTCACTTGGTGTATCTCAACAAGATATGCACAAAATAACAAACCCGTGAAAATCTGAGCTCAATTTGGTCGTCGAAGTTGCGAGATAATAATGAAAGAAAAAACACCCTTGTCACACAGAGTTGTGTGCTTTCAGATGCTTGATGTCGAGACCTCAAAGTCTAAATCTGAGGTCTCGAAATCAAATTCGTGGAAATTACTTCTTTTTTTGAAAAGTACGTCACTTTAGAGGGAGTTGTTTCTCACAATGTTTTATACTATCAACCTCTCCCCATCACTTGTAATCAAGAAAGGTTTTATGATTATAATTGTTTTGAGTAATTACCAATAGTGTCCACTGCCTTTAAAGGAAAAAGGTAAATTGAGCGTTGGAGCTGATGCACTTTGAGGTTTAACAATGAGCTGCATCATTTATGTACCGTGACTATTGCCCGTATCAAATGGTTTTAATATTGTTTTATTTATGGCAAAACCTAACCCATCAACAGTGTTCTAATAGCTTAGAATATAGACATGCAGGCATACTGATCTCAAACCATTTGGGTAAAATGATGGCATACATATTGTATCTGTAATAAGCAATCCCATGAAACGTTATAGCGCGACGCAGGTGTAGTTATCAAAACATGAATGGCATCGACTCTTAAATTTACCTTTTTTATTTTATTTCCTTGGCAAATGGACACCATTTTAAAAGCACACTCTATAACCACGGACGAGGAGCCTTTATCCATGCTGTAACTTAGTAGCCATCTCCTACCTTCCGAGTAGTGCAGTACTACACTCTTGTGAAACTTATAACGGGTCTAAATTGTAATGGAGTCTGGGTCGCACGGGGCTCTGAGCCATTTCGTGGCCGGGTTGGCGTATAGTTATTTGCCCCGGCTTCCACCTCTAGGACCACGCCTCGCATCACGCTGAGGGAATCACGTGAATTGGGTTTCTAGTCCCTACCTGACTGAATGGGTTTTCCCTAAAATATTTCTCTGTTTCCCCCCCCCCCCCCCCACATCTAAAACTGAACCTTCATTCCCCGTCTTATCTCTTTTTGGTTCTTGTCTCAATGATTAATAAGTTTGCTTGTCTGAGTGTCCTTGATTAAAGACACTGGACACAATTGGTAAGTCTTCTCACTTGCTGTATAAAACATAAAAACAACAAACCTGTGAGCTAAAATTTTAGCTCAATCGGTCATCGAAGCTGCAAGATAGCTATGAAAGAAAAAACACCCTTGTTACACAAAGTTGTGTGCTTTCATATGCTTGATTTCGAGACCTCAAACTCTAAACTTGAGGTCTCAAAATAAAATTCGTGGAAAATGACTTCTTTCTCGAATACTACGTCACTTCAAAGGGAGTCGTTTCTCACAATGTTCTATACTATCAACCTCTCCCCATTACTCGTTAACAAGTGAGGTTTTATGCTGATATTTAATTTGAGTAATAACCAATAGTGTCCTCTGCCTTAAAAAAAAGGGTAAAACATCCGAGTCGGGCGGCTACAGGTAAAATAGAAGGACATTAATGGCCCAGACTATGCGTCAAATTACATTTATAATGGATGGTCTCTCTGTGAAGACCCGGCCTCTGGGGTATAAAAGCTTTAAAAAAAAAGCTTCAATAAAATCCATGTATTTTTATTAAACCTACTATTAATGATTGCAATGTGTAACAATGTTTTGTGTTTGAGATTTTAGACCTAATTGCTTTTTTTAATACTTTAGGATTTCTATTGATTAAGTTTGTTGTTGAATGTTTTTAAGAATGTTTACTCCCGTTGTTATAATTCAGTATTTTCTTATGTTTTAGTTTGTCTATTTTTCCATGTTCAGCGCCCTAGAGCATGTTTACACATGATTAGGGCGCTATACAAGTTTTGGTATTATTATTATTATTATTATTATTATTATTATTATTATTATTATTATTATTATTATTATTATTATTATTATTATTATTATTATTATTATTATTATTATTATTATTATTATTATTATTATTATTATTATTATTATTATTATTATTATTATTATTATTATTATTATTATTATTATTATTATTATTATTATTATTATTATTGTTATTGTTATTGTTATTGTTATTGTTATTGTTATTGTTATTGTTATTGTTGTTGTTGTTGTTGTTGTTGTTGTTGTTGTTGTTGTTGTTGTTGTTGTTGTTGTTGTTGTTGCTGTTGCTGCTGCTGCTGCTGCTGCTGCTGCTGCTGCTGCTGCTGATGCTGCTGCTGCTGCTGCTGCTGCTGCTGCTGCTGCTGCTGCTGCTTCTGCTGCTGCTGCTGCTGCTGCTGCTGCTGTTGTTGTTGTTGTTGTTAATAGCTTCATCTGATATAAGAAGCAAACAGTACCTTACATGCAACATGCAGGTGTCATGCCTCTATAAAGTGATTGATTCAAGTACACTATATTCAAGGCAGTGGACACTATTGATAATTGTCAAAGACTAGCCTTCACAGTTGGTGTATCTCAATATATGCAGAAATTAACAAACCTGTGAAAATTTGAGCTCAATCGGTCATCGAATTTGCGAAATAATAATGAAAGAAATAACACCCTTTTCACACGAAGTTGTGTGCGTTTAGATGGTTGATTTCGAGACCTCAAGTTCTAAACCTGAGGTCTCGAAATCAAATTCTTTCTCGTAAACAACCGATATTCAGAGGGAGCCGTTTCTCACAATGTTTCATACAATTAACCTCTCCCCATTACTCGTCACCAAGAAAGGTTTTATAATTATTTTGAGTAATTACCAATAGTGTCCACTGCCTTTCAATCGCAGCTACTCCAAACTGTGCTCTCACTCAAGATTGCTTTTCAAACATTTTCCCGTTTCCCGAAACAAAGGTAAACAAATTAAAGGAACGTTACAGAAATGTTGCCAAACTTTTGAAGCTCGTATCATCTATAGTCAACCTGGCAGAAGTTGTGAATATTAAATGTTTATTATTTATAAATATTGTAGGTTTTATCAGTAAGATTGTTTTCTTTTTCTCTCAATGACAAAACACAGTAATTTGTGTTGTAATTTATAGGGCCTACACCAATTGATTCCCTTGGTCATGGTCTACAACTCTGGGAAACCCACATTTTTTATATATTTTTTATATATAATATTTTTTCCAGGCCAACAGTACAAACAGAGAAAATAAAACACAAAAATAGACCACAGAGAACAAGCCTGCGTATAATATAACCAACACGCGAAACAAAACAGGCGACTCTAAAGATAAAACAACCTAAAGGCTCATAAAAGTACAAAAGAAACCGCGTCAAAAAAAAAAAAAAAAAACACCCACAATTTTTTTGTAGGCTTTTACTTGTTGAACCATTTGCCTTTTGTGGCCAATCTGGAAGTAAAATCTGGCACAACATCATTGCCGCTTTAACAAAGGAGAGCAATAAAAATCTTAACGACTTACAAAGGTTGGCAGTCCGTTTACTATAAATATTTTTTAATGGTATCGATGTTTTATACGATATACTGGTATTATTCATGCTTCAATAACACACTTCTCTGAACATTTACAACCACTCAAACCGAATTTACAAGTCATCCGTGGCGCACAGCACGAATCGTTTGGAATTGGGTTCGTTCAATCATTAAGCAGAGCGGGTAATGAAAGAGTAATTTCAATAGCACTCACTCAACCCAATTTCATGGCTCATACAGCGTTAATCTCCAGTGGATTAAAGCAATCGCACAACATCGGTAAGCAGTATTGTCCAATGGCCCACACTTCGTGCATCACAACTTTTATATAAAATAACAAACCTGTAAAAATTAAGGCTCAATCGGTCATCGGAGTCGGGAGAAAATAACGGGAAAAACCCACCCTTGTTTCCGCACGTTTCACCATCCGTAAACCCCGTAAGTTATTTGTAGATCTGTGAACTTTTACTTTTCGTTCCGTTCAGAAAGTGTCCAGTGGCATTAATAAATGAGCTTTCCTGCAGTCAAAACATGGTCATGTCAATTTGAAAATGGCGCACTCTCTGTCTACTCGAGTATTCCCATTATTAACGTATCAATCACGTATGATAGACTACTGCTGTTATAGATGGATTGTAGGCCCTACATGACGTCATTGACCGTCATGTCACCATCTTTGTTTTGGCGATCGTAACCAGTAATTGTTTTGTGTTGAATTGGCCATTGGTTACTGGTTGATGACCGAAAGAAATAATTGATTACGGCCACCAAAACACACCTTTGTTAAAGGAACACGTTGCCTTGGATCGGACGAGTTGGTCAAAACAAAAGCGTTTGTAACCGTTTTTTATAAAATGCATATGGTTGGAAAGATGTTTTAAAAGTAGAATACAATGATCCAAACAAGTTTGCCTCGAAATTGCGTGGTTTTCCTTCTACTGTGCGAACTAACATGGTCGGCCATTTATGGGAGTCAAAATTTTTACCCCCATAAATGGCCGACGTGTTAGTCGACGAGGTAAAAGGAAAACCACGCAATTTCGAGGCATGTTTGTGTGGATCATTGTATTCTACTTTTACAACATCTTTCTACCCATATGCATTTTATAAAAAACGGTTACAAACGCTTTTCAAAGACCAACTCGACCGATCCAAGGCAACGTGTTCCTTTAAAAAAAACATGGAAATGTGCAGTTGTGTGTATACGCGCTGCGCACGACACAAAACCAATGGTATCCCTTCATGACGCGTACACATTTCGTCAAAGATGGCGGACATATACCGAAGTATGTTATACAGTGCACGTATCTACCAACAATAGGGTACTTAAAGCCCTTAGTTTAATAATATGCAATAGCCTGCTTATTATTTGCATATAAAGATGTAGAAAACTCTTAGCAATTCACATGCTTACCGCCAAAATGCATTTTGCTGTTTATTTTTATTTTTTAGTATAGCCCTTATATAAAGTTACCCAACACATAACCAACATTCATCATACAAAGTAACTTAATTTTAGCTTTGTTTATATAGCCAAGTACTTCAATTTTTATCATAGTGAATTTTTACGTTTTTCTTTTGTCCAAACTATGTTATATTAACACTCGAAGTAGTCCATTAGAACTGAGTAAAATGTCATTCAACACAATTCCCATTACGAAACCTTGTTGTTATATAATTATGCTAGCTCTAAAAGGAATTATAACTCACCCGTATATTACGCATTCATGGGTTTGGGCAAACAGAGTCTGTCCATGAATAGTTTCTTGTGTAGACCAAAAACTGTTTGATTTGCCCGTTAAATTGAAAACTACCATAACAGATAACCATCACGTAGATTGTATTATAACATTCTGTTTTGACTGATATTAAATAAAGGGAAAATAATGCGTCACTTACGGACCCCATTCAGGGAAAATCATGAAAAACAACAAAACGTATGCACACAACTTTTGTTCCTTATTCCGTGCGATTGTTTTGAACATCACGAAATAAATAAATCATTTTTGTGTGCTCGATATTATTTCTTTGATTATTTTTAGTTGTTCTCCTCGCCACTTGCAAAAAGCATGGGTCCTAGTTCACTCACTTGTCATAAACCGGACAATAAAATTTGACATCCTAATATTTCCTAACTAATAAATTATCAAACTGCACAATTTCAGTTTGATAATTATTGGTGTTTTGTTTTGATTTGTTGTTGTTGATTTTTTTTCGGGGCGGGGGGGGGGGGGGGGTAGTTGCATATATAGAATACACTTTTACTCGTTTAGAAGCACTGGACACTATTGGTGATAACTCAAAAATCATTGTTAGCATAGAAAACTACTTGGTAACAAGCAATGGAGAGCTGTTGATAGTATAAAACATTGTGAAAAACGGCCCCTCTGAAGTACCGTAGTTTTCGAGAAAGAGGTAATTTCTCTAACAAATTATAAAATACTTCAGTATTTTATTAAGCACACACAGTTTCTCTTGCAAATTCGATCACCAATTGAGCCCAAATTTTTCCATTTTATTTTATATTTTATACATGTTGGGATACACCAAGTGAGAATACCGGTCTTTGACAATGTTCAAAGGTGTCCAGTGCCTTTAATGTGGACTACGGGTCAACGGTTATTGAAGCGACAGCCAATCTTTCCCGAGTGCGCTAATGAAATAAAGAGCTATACCTCTGCCAACACGATCACTGTGGTCAAGTGGTTAGACTGCGGGACTTGCAACCACAAGGTTGTGGATTTGAGATCCCAGCTAACCGCTGATTTCATGACTAGAACAAGTATTGATGTCTAACTCCAATGGTTAGACTAAAATACTTGCAATCACAAGGTTGTGGGTTCGAATCCCCAGCTAACCGCTAATTTCACAATGACTATAGAATAAGTGTTAATGTCTAATTCCGATGGTTAGACTGCAGGACTTGCAATCACAAGGTTGTGGGTTCGAATCCCCAGCTAACCGCTGATTTCATGACTAGAGCAAGTATTGATGTCTAACTCCAATGGTTAGACTGCAGGACTTGCAATCACAAGGTCGGGGGTTCGAATCCCCAGCTAACCGCTAATTTCACAATGACTAGAATAAGTGTCGATGTCTAATTCCGATGGTTAGACTGCAGGACTTGCAATCACAAGGTTGTGGGTTCGAATCCCCAGCTAACCGCTGATTTCAGGACTAATACCAGTATTGAGGTGTAACTCTAATGGTTAGACTGTAGGACTTGCAATCACAAGGTTGTCGGTTCGAATCCCCAGCTAACCGTTGATTTCATGACTAGAGCAAGTATTGATGTCTAACTCCAATGGTTAGACTGCAGGACAATCACAAGGTCGGGGGTTCGAATCCCCAACTAACCGCTAAGTTCACAATGACTAGAATAAGTATTGATGTCTAACTCCAACGGTTAGACTGCAGGACTTGCAATCACAAAGTCGGGGGTTCGAATCCCCAGCTAACCGATAATTTCACATGGACTAGGATAACTGTGATGTCTAATTCCAATGGTTAGACTGCAGGACTTGCAATCGCAAGGTTGTGGGTTCGAATCCCAAGCTAACCGCTAATTTCACAATGACTAGAATAAGTGTTGGTATAGTTCCAATTGGTGGACTAAAGTACTTGCAATCACAAGGTTGGGGGTTTGAATCCCCAGCTAAGAGTAACTTTTGTCTTCTAGTTACTGAATCACAATTGTTTTATTTGTGCAAGTCGCCAGCACGAAATAATGAGATAGATTGGCTGTTGTCAGCTTGGCGTTTATCCCCCTGTGGGAATTTGCATGAGTTCCCTTGATGGGAAAACGTCATCTAAACTAAAGGGTGTCTAAAAAAACCTATAATATACGCTTTCGAAATGGCTGCCGATCAAACAAAAATATGATTCTGGGGAAAAGGTTTCTAATGTATGGATAGCTTTGGACTCAACTTTCTCATGACACAAAAAGTCCGAAAATAATTCATGATTGGGTGAGCTCTGCTCACTTTTGTAAAGGGTATGAAAAGTACGTTGCGCAGGAATTAGCCTTCCAATTTGTGAGAGGTAAGTCCTTTGGAGCTTACAAAATTTACTCCAAGACTTTTTCCAGACAATTTACTCAGACTTTTTGGTGTCATATGAAAGTTAAATCCTAAACCCTTTCCCCCCAGATTCATACATTTGTTGTTCGGCAGCCATTTCAAAAGCGTATAGTTTTTTTTTTTTTTTTTTGACGCACGGTAGGCAAAAACCTTTAAAGACACTATTGGTAATTGTCAAAGACCAGTCTTATCACTTGGTGAATCTCAACATATGCATACAAACCTGTGTAAATTTGAGATCAATTGGTCGTCGAATGTGCGAGATAATAATGAAAGAAAAAAACCCACCCTTGTCGCTAGCACCATGGTCACACGTTGTGTGCTTTCAGATGCTTGATTTCGAGGCCTCAACTTCTAAATCCGAGGTCTCGAAATCAAAGTCGTGGAAAATTACTACTGGAAAACTACGTCACTTCAGGGGGAGCCGTTTCTCACAATGTTTTATACTATCATCCTTTCCCCATCACTCGTTATCAAGTAAGATTTTTTTTCTTATTATGCTAATAACTATTTTGTGAGTAATTACAAATAGTTTCCACTGCTTTTAAAGGATGCGCAATCTGGGGAGATGGGGCTCGCCTCCGCACCTCATCTCCGCACATATCCATCAATTAGTAAGCACTCTGATCAAATAAGCTGTTAAAAAAAGAAAAAAACAAACACTGGCCAGCATTTAATTAATTGCAAAGACCTTCACTTATCGCCAGAGATAAAATTATGGTTCCTATTTAAGGAGACATTAATTACTGATCCGTGTAAATAATTAAGCTTCTGTTATGTTAGGGCAAATACAAAAAAATAAAAATGTTGAGCGTCCCCGCCTACTTTCATTTCAGAGCAGCCTCCTTATTTTTTGTAATTTTTAGTTGACGATGACTAGAGCAAGCTAGTCGAAACGTTGAGACCATTTTAAGAACTGACTCCGCGGTAGTACAGTTAATCACGATCCTATAAGCTAAAGTAGCAGTTCCAGCTTGTTTTCTATACCACCCGCCCGTGTAATAGTTTAAAACAAGCAGGATAGTTCTTTTCAGAACTTAGAAGTCTCCCTAATCTACTCCGCGGTAGTAAAATAAAGCAAGACAGTTCTAAGAACAAAATCTACCTGGCAAGTAGATGCTAACAATCATAGCGTTACCGCAAACCAAATATATATATTGATACCTCACCATGCAATGCCTGAATCCGATATTTGAATTTTGTATTAAAAAAGGGATACATTTTAACGATCCTGGGTGAAACAAATACTTTTAAAAAAAATCTCCCAGCCAGTTGTCTTAAAAAAAATATGTCGGCCGGCCATTTTGAAAAAAAAAAATAATAAAAAAAATAAATCATTGCTTTAACAAAAGGCAGAACGCTAAACATGTTTTTTTTTTTGTTCGAAGGGAGGGCCTCATGTCAGTGGTATGTCTATTTCCTGTGACCTTTGAAAAACCTATTAGGCAACACATAACTGTCAAAGAGGGTAGTTTACCGGACAACCGACTGCTGGAACGGTAGCTATCTCCAGTAAAAGGGCGCATTTTACTAAAATACACTAAAAACCACCAAATTTGAACACTACTGCTCCTCAATACTCTCCCTTCTGATTACACACTGCGTTGTTGGCTTATTCATTACACACAACAAACAGCTAATGGAAAGGAGTTCTTTTGGTTAGCCATTAACTTACGTGCAGCTAAACCTCCTTATTCAACGAGCAATACGTTAAAGTGAACGCCAACAAAATTGTGTTGGCATACGTGAAGCTACCATTTTTTACGTTAGGTACGTACGTGAATACGTCATACGTGAGCATGAAAAAGCCCCAAAGTAGTGACGACAATAGTTACATTTTGACGGCAGGTATGTTTAAGGACCTCTCGAACGAGAACGGGACTTGAATCAAGTCTAATCTTAAGATGAATGCTAGTGCTTTGTGAAATCGAGCCCTGGAGCCATAAAATGACACATATTGTCTATTTTAACGGATTTATAACACTTTATATTTGACACTGCGAACGAATTTAATGAATTTTACTCTCTCGGGAAATCTCTGTTGTAACACTGTTTTAAAGGTATACTCGTATTTTGGTTATAATGCTGAGAAAATATAAAGGGATGCTTATGTAGGAAGATGTAATAAAGGATTATGCAGGATTTATAACATTTTTCATTGACACTGCGCGCTTCAATTTTAATGAACTAACTGGGGATAACTCTCTTGCATTTAGTATACTCGTCGTTAGGGTCAAGTCAACGTAAATGCTGATGTATGGGCATATCTTGTTGGGAAGATACAATACTAAACATAAGTGGATTTTTAAGATGAATATGATGCCTATGATTTGTTAAAAGGAGAGCGGTTACGGTATTTTCATCAAAATTTAAGTGAGTTGACAGGGGGGTATATCAAATTCGTATTTATGGCAGCATTCAAAAACGCACCACAGAAGTTTCCAAAAATGGGCGTGCAAACTTTCTTTGGAGAATATATTTTTTTCTACCCATACACCGATGTGTGTTAGCACTGAAATAGGCCTACTCAGTACTTTCCCGAGTCCTGTGAAAAAAAATAACTTCATACGTTCATACTTCCTGCGAATGCGAATGCAAAGCGAATCTTGACGTCACAAATTCGCAACGAACAATTCGCAGCAGTTGCCCTCTGCTCTACTCCCTTGAGAATAATCGCTGCAAAAGGAGGGTGTGACGTCAAATTCACGTCAAATTCGCTTCGCATTCGCATTCGCAGGAAGTATGAACCGGGCTTTACTCGGGTGGGACTCGAACCCACGACCCTTGCTGTTCTAGA
The DNA here is from genome assembly GCF_032118995.1 of Asterias amurensis. Lineage (NCBI taxonomy): Eukaryota > Metazoa > Echinodermata > Asteroidea > Forcipulatida > Asteriidae > Asterias > Asterias amurensis. The sequence continues at coordinate 7,754,713 of NC_092659.1, read as the reverse complement.
GCAGTGTCTTACCAAACGAGATTGCTCGGTATAGCCAGAGGCAGCTATAGGCAGTTGTGTGGACTATGAAAGTTTGTAAATATATTTTTGCCGATTTCTCATCAATGGGGGCACCTCAGACGCATTGATTAATAATACTAATCGATACCATCTTTATACAAGTATCCTCTCGGATTTAAATCATTTCACGTTTTTTTTGCCATACTGTCAAAAACACAGCACAAACAGAGTGTATATTGTAATAGCGAACAGAGTACTGCAGGCTTATTTAAAGGCAGTGGACACTATTGGTAATTACTCAAAATAATTATTGGCATAAAACCTTTCTTGGTGACGAGAAATGGGGAGAGGTTGATAGTATAAAACATTGTGAGAAATGGCTCCCTCTGAAGTGCCATACTTTTAGAAAAAGACGTAATTTTCCATGAATTTTATTTCGAGACCTCAGATTTAGAACTTGAGGTCTTTAAATCAACCATTTAATCGCACACAACTTCATGTGATAAGGGTGTTTTTTTCTTTCATTATTATCTCGCAAGTTCGATGACCGATTGAGCTCGCTCAAATTTTCACAGGTTTGTTATTTTATGCTCATGTTGAGATACAGTAACTACGAAGGCTAGTCTTTGACAATTACCAATAGTGTCCACTGCCTTCAAATTTTTATTTTTATTATAATTCTCCGGACAATACAATTATAAAAAGCAGTGGCCGTCCATGGGAAGGCAAAAGTCAAACAAATTTCATCAAAAACAATGTGCCTTTCCAGACCTTGCTCATAAAAAGGGTAAACCAGATCATAAACGTGTATACATTGCACATTCTAAAATTGTAGTGGTTCAACCGATACACATTATTACTTATACCTTTTAGTTTCCTCTATAGGAATACACTGATAGAGACGTTGTATAAGTTCAGTTTATTTCCATCGAATGGAAAATATACAAAGACACGGAAATTTATTATTAAAATAATAAAAAAACTAACGGCAGATATTCCATCACAATGAGTGTTTACTTTCTTTATCTGAAATCGATAAATTATTTGTTTTGTATTTCCATTTGATATAATTTATTGGACGACTGTGTTTACTCTGTTTGTGAATTCTTTCCATTTTGTTTAGTATTTGTTTATGCGTTACAATGTATACGTTTTGTAATGATTATTAAAATAAATGGCATGGTTATACAAACTTTTGGTTTGAAAAGCCTAAAACAGCTTTCGATAGTATAACGCAGTTTGAGAAACATTTGACTTCAAAGTAATGTAAAAGGATATTAGTTTATGTGCCCCAGAAATTGAATACGAGAACCTGCCTCTGATGTTCCGTCCTTCGGATGGTACGTAAAGCTGTCGGTCCAGTGTGTTGTGTAACGCACGTAAAACGACCCAGTGCTCTTATCGAAAAGAGAAGGGGTTCACCCGGTGATCCTTAATGCTAAGGGTAAGACCTCATAATTTAAACGTAGTCCCACATACCTTGCAGGAAATACTGTATGTTATAGCGCCACTGGGCGTCATTTGGGTGACGGATATGTGCGCTAAAGAAGAAGCCACTACATTAATCAGTTAATCGAGGGCCGTCGTGGAAAGGCTGTCAACATTATTTATGGACAATGAAAATTCATAAACAGGATCTGTTGTCTATTTCACCAAACTCGTCCTAACTTAGGATTAATCTTAGGACTTAGGACGAGTTAAGTTCCGTATCCTTAGACGTAGGACTCACTGAACTCATCCACAGTTAGGACGAATTACTCCTCCTAACTGGAGATAGGATTTTTATCTACAAAATGTAGATTTTTTTTACTTCGGATATTTTACATTTTACATATTTTTGTTCCACATATTTTAATCGGTTAGTTTTCAGTTTTTTTTTGTTTATATTGTTAGCAATAGTGCGCCATATATTAAATGATGTTTATAAGTAATATTAAAATTATTCAAATTATTATTATTAATCCTAGCGTTTCGTGATATCGGCTGCAGGTCTCATACTCCCAAAACGTATAGCTCCTCATATAATGAGCGCTTTGATTCTCCCATCAGTTAAGATGAAGCACTATATAAAAACTCAGTATTAATATTATTAAGGGCAGTGGACACTATTAGTATTTACTCGCAATTATTATTATCGTAACACTTTTCTTGATTACGAGTAATGGGGAGAGGTTGATAGTAAAAAAAAACATTGTGAGAAACAGCTACCTCTGAAGTGACGTAGTTTTTTTATTAAGAGGTAATATTCCACGAATTTGATTTCGAGGCCTCATTTTTGGAATTGGAGGTCCCGAAATCAGGCATCTGAAAGCACCCAACTTCGTGTGACCATGGTGCGACAAGGGTGATTTTTTCTTTGATTAATATCTCGCAACTTCGACGACCGAATCAGCTCAAGTTTTCACAGGTTTGTTATTTTATGCATATGTTGAGATACACCAACTGTGAAGACTCGTCTTTGACAATTACCAATAGTGTCCAGTGTCTTTAAAACATTTTGATTGACAATGTCACATTGACATGAAACACTAAGTGCGTGATAGTTATGCTGTTATATAAACAGACGCGGGCACTTTAAAAGCATTCAATTAGTCCGGGGAGAGTGAGTGATGCTGACGTGCAATTGTTAAATCGCGTTGAGTATTACAATAACTCATTTTCCCATTGCGTTTTTATTTCCTTTTTTTGGGAGGCGCGGATATTTTTGTCGTAGTCTTTTTGTTTGTACCCTATTTTTAAGTGATTGTTTAAGGGAACACGTTGCCTTGGATCGAACGAGTTGGTCTATAAAAAGCGTTTGTAACCGTTTGTTATAAGATGCATATGGATAGAAAGATCCACACAAATTTGCCTCACAATTGCGTGGTTTTCCTTTTACTGTGCGAACTAACACGGTCGGCCAATTATGGGAGTCAAATATTTACTCCCATAAAAGGCCGATCGTGTTAATTTCGAGGCAAATGTGTGCGGATCATTGTATTCTACTTTTAAAACATCTTTCTAACCGTATGCAAACGGTCACAAACGCTTTTCCAAGACCAACTCGGCCGATTTAAGGCAACGTGTTCCTTTAAAGACACTGAACACTATTGGTAATTGTCAAAGACCAGTCTTCTTACCTGTTGTATCTAAACATATGCATACAATAACAAACCTGTGAAAGTTGGAGCTCAATTGGGCGTCGAAGTTGCGAGATAATAATGAAAGAAAAAGACCGACCCTTGTCACACGAAGTTGTGTGCTTTCAGATGCTTGACTTCGAGATCACAAAATCTAAACGTTACTTCAGAGGGAGCCGTTTCACACCACTGTTTTATACCATCAACAGCTACCAATTACTCGTTACCAAGTAAGGTTTTGTGTTTATAATTATTGTGAGTAATTACCAATAGTGTCCACTGCCTTTAACGGCAATCACTCAAAATAGTTGATATAATGAGCAATAGAGAGCTCAGTATAGTAACTGAGGGGAAGGGGGTGTCCCCCATGATGTCACTGCTTCCCGGTGGCCCCCATTTTTAAAATTTGTTACTATAATAATGACCAGAATAATGCTAAGTTTTATATTTCAAACCACACATATTATTTGTTGTACCTTTGTAATGGACGGTTGTTAGTATTGTCATCAAACCAAGCTGTTGATACTATAAACTTTTGTTAGAACCGGTGTCAGATGCAATTGTGTCCGTCATGCAATACTGTCCGCTTCGAACACTTTTGCATATGCAATCATGTCCGGGGCTATGCAAAAAACCGTCCGGTGGACATATACATGACTGTATATGTATGCGCGCATGTAAGCGAGCGTGCATGCACTGAACATACGTACTTATATGCAGCATGAATATTCACTTATTTTATGATTGCAGCGAATACCCAACAGCAGAACATTTCCCATGTCATTGATGACATGCACCCTTAGCTTGGAAAACAGAATGGCGAACGTGTTCCGTCTACCACGGACGTTTAATTTACTGCAAGGACGGTTTTGCACGGGGCGGACACAACTGCATATGCAAATGTGTCCGGGCGCACACAATTGCATTATGCAGCAGCGTCCGGGCGGACACGATTGCATATGCAAAACCGTCCGCGATAGGTATTGTATAGAGAACATAACCGTCCGGATAGTATTGCATAGAGGACATAATTGCATGCGACACCGGCACCCTTTGAAGTTGTTTTGCAGAAAGAGAAATCGGTTGCTGGTCTGTGGTTCGTCATTATTCATGACGTGTTCGCTAAGAAGATCAGGGAAATTTTCCCCATTTGTTTGTTTTATTGTTATAACAATTCGTACATGGAAATATTCATATCAAGTGAACCATACAAAACAAATGGACATGTTCAACGAGTTGCCAATGGTCAGTTAACCATTGTGCTGGCTATGACGTCATCAGTGTGAACATACAGGCACCCCTTCACTGTCTCGTCCTGCTTCGATATTAAAACCAAAACAGACTTTACGAGCAGTTATTGCTGTAATGACCTTTAAGTTGCGTAACGAATCTTAAAAGCAGTGGACACTATTGGTAATTAGTCGAAAAAAATTATTAGCGTAAAACCTTACTTGGTAACGAGTAATGGGGAGAGGTTGATTCGGCTCCCTTTGAAATGACGTAGTTTTCGTGAAAGAAGTAATTTTTCTCGAATTTGATTTCGAGACCTCAGATTTAGAATTTGAGGTAACGAATTCAAGCATCTGAATGCACACAACTTCGTGTGCGTGGGTGTTTTTTCTTTTATAATTATCTCGCAACGTCGATGGCCAGTTGAACCTAAATTTTTACAGGTTTGTTATTTTATGCATAAGTTGAGATACACCAAGTGAGGAGACTTGTCTTTAACAATATTACCAATACATGTAGTGTCCTATGTCTTTAATGACCAGCAGCTGATTTCACGAAACGCTAGGATTAATACTGTCTCGAGTTACGACGAGTAACTAGTCCTAACTTAGGATTAATCTTAATAATACAGTGCAAGGCTGTGATTCATCCCAAGTCCCAATATTATTTATTATTAATTATTTTATTTATTTTTTATTTTTTATTTTTGAATCTTTTGACATACACAATAGTTACAAGTTGTACATGGGCTGTCATGGTTAAACAAAAGTATAAAAACTCATCCAAATTGTGTAAAACCAGACCCTACGAACGATAAAAATATAATTATACAATATAAAAAAGTGATTGCACTGAAACATTTCAAAATCACACAGAAGAAAAAATTAAATCACAAGCAAAACCAGACTATTGAAAACAAAAACTGCACCCACAACAAAACACCGCAGCAATAGGAGGAAGGGACAAGTTAGGAAGAGTTTGGCGAAATCGACGGCAGTAACATTAACTCCAAAGTATATGCTGTGGGTAGTTATAATTAGTTTGTTACAAATATTGTGATCTGCACGTATTGCTGACCTACTGTTGTAGTACTATAAATGATGTTAAACATACCGGGAAAAAAGCCATGAAGGTATGTCACACCGACGGTAATTCTTATTAAAGGCACTAGACACCCTTGGTTTTTGTCACACCTGCATAAAACCTGTGAATATTGGGCTCAATCGGTCATCGAAGTCGCAAGAAAATGATGAAAGAAAAACACTCGGTAGTTGGTGTAGAATTGAAGGGGACGTGGGTTCTAATCCCACCCGAGTAAACACGCATGTGATATTTTGTTCACAGGACTCGGGAAAGTACTGAGTACACAGTGCTAACACATCGGTGTATATGGGTAAAAACCAAAATTAATAAAAACACTCCTGTTGTATTTGTACTATCAGATGCATAAGAAAAGGCTCCAGCTAAAGTTTATTATTGTTTGAATGAAGAATTACCTCTTCCTCAAAGACTACCTTGCTTCAGAGGGAGCCATTTCTCACAATAAGTTACACTATCAACAGCTCGCCATTGTTCGTTATACCATGTAAGGTTGCATGATAACAATAATTTTGAGTAATTACCAATGGTGTACTCTTTTCGGGTTGTGTTTGCAAGTTTCGTCTCGGTAATGGTCGGGGTGTGTGGACGTCTTGCCGACGTTCGTCTTGACACAGTGTCCGCACGTTATGCCGACGTTGGGTCGGTGTTGCATGGAAATTGGTCCGTCTGAGATTCTGTTCCTCATATGGACAATTAACGTGGGCTAGAGGAGGATGTTTCAAAAGAGGGCGCTATCGGAAGAGTTTGTTTACAGTTTTTCCATTTGGGGGACAGAATCTCCTGCCACACAGGCATCGGACCAACGCTGATTATAGCGTACAAATTTTAAGCATGTAGGGCGCGTCAAAGCTTTTCCAAATATGGGCTAATATTGAGAAAACATTTATGAAATCTGACAATGTAATAATATGTGTTGTTGGGATTTGTTAGTAATAAATTATCGAAGAACGCTGTGGATTGCTAATTTACGTGCAAAATAAAGTATACTTAATTTGGATTGCAATAATATAGTCATAACATATAATAATTGATAACAATATCACAACCATGGGTACAAATTCAGTATAAAGTAAAACTATTATCAACCTCGTAATATACAGTACATAGTTAGTGCATTAGATTGTAGGCTATGTTTGTATGTGTTTGTGTATGTAGTAGCATGGTAATTAAAAGTAGATTTAAGTAATCAATAAAGCGTAATAATTACATATTAGGAATGTAATTGCAGTATACTGATTACACGTTGGCCCAAGGTTGTGCCAATATTGCATGAGTCAGCATCCTGCCAACGTAGGATCATTTTGTTATCAGTTTAGTCGTGGAGACATTGGTTGAAAGTCGGAATTCGGTCTGGAAAACATTGGCAGAGCATTTGGAAAAGTTTTTCGTTTTTGCCGACGGATGGTTCTGCGACGGCAGTCAGAATATCGCCAGCGTCGCGGGAATCGCGGAGAATGTCAGAACGCTATCACCACGACAGACACTTAACGACTTGTTAACAAGTCTTGCGTGATATTGATTACTTGATTCTTGTTATCAGGGAACCAAGGGTGACAATATTTGTTAGTTGAGAATTTTATTAGAATAAATCCGATTTTGTCTGATAATACATCTACACACTGCTTTAATTTACAGATCAGAGTTGATGACGTACATGTGCACCAAGTAAGTAACATGGAAGGCGTTGAGTTTCGTCTCCTTCTGGTGGTTTTTGCATTCATCTGGTGCGGATGCATGATCTCCGGTAAGTGATATTCGAAACCTTGCATGGTATTAACGATAAAACGAAGTAAGGGTTTGCAGAAACGCCATGTTTAATAAATTACGTTGGGCGTTGCCTGTTTCTTGAGCTCCTTAAAGGGAAGGTACACGTTTGGTAATTACTCAAAACAAATATTAACTTAAAAACTGACTTGGTAACGAGCATTGGAGAGCTGTTAAAAGTATAAAACGTTGTAGGAAACGACTCCCTCTGAAGTAACGTAGTTTTTGAGAAAGAGGTAATTTCTCACTAAAATAATGAAAGACTTCTGGCTAGAAGTCTTGTATTCCTATCTGAAAGCACACAAATTCGAATTACAAGGGTGTTTTTTCTTTCATCATTTTCTCGCAACAATCGATGACCGATTGAGCCCAAATTTTCACAGGCTTGTTATTTTATGTTTATGATGGGATGAACCAAGTGAGAATACTGGTCTTTGACAATTACCAAACGCGTACAGTGTCTTCAAGGGAAATTTAAACAATACTGAAAAGGTAAATAAAAAACTGAAATTATTTTGTTTGATCAAAATCTTATGTCATTCTTATTTCATTCTGCTAAGCATTTTTGTGTGTGTTTAGCCAGTTTTTTTGTGCCTAGTTTATAGGAAAAGTTGCCCTGCTCGTTAACGGGGCCCACTGAGTTTTGACAAAGCAGTTTGTGTTTCAATTCTTTTAACCACTTTATGACAGCCCAACTGTGTCCGAATATCGTCTCACGAGACGTCAGCATCGATAGAACCCAAGCCGTCGTGGTATCCTCAGATGAAATAAACCAGCCACCTGCCAACTGCACATCAGCAACATTTGATCTGACTTTCATCATCAATGATATTGGTTTCCTGACGTCCATAGACATTCTTGAACTTCGAAGCGACCATCCAGATCTGGAGCTAGTGGTTGAGTTTTTTCCAATTGGTTACGAGTGGCCTATGTTGGTCGTGCAGGAGAACACATACAAACGTTTTATTCTTGGAGCAGAAAACACGATGCCCAGATTGCGTTTGGCGCTCAATAGGAGAGTTGGGGAGAGTCATTTAAATGGCAGTTACAGTTTTCGAGCTCGAGTGTCGTTGACCAGCGAGGCAGGTATGTCAAATGTATCCGTAACGTTGCAATTTAAATTGTTGCATCTTTCTGAAACAAAACAAAAAAGCATTACACCAGGCCTGACGGGGCAAACTTCAAAGGGGCACTTTAAGGCAGTGAACACTATTAGTAATTACTTAAAATAATTCTTAGAATAAAACCTTACTTGGCAACGTGTAATGGGGATGGTATAAAACATTTTGAGAAACGGCTCCCTCTGAAGTGACGTAGTTTTCGAGAAAGAAGTAATTTTCCGTAAATTTGATTGCGATACCTCAGTTTTAGAATTTTGAGGTCTCGAAGTCAAGCATCTGAAAGCACACAACTTCGTGTGACAAGTATATCTCAACAAATGCATAACATGACAAACCTGAGAAAATTTTAACTCAATTGGTCGTGTAAGTTGCGAGATAACTATGAAAGAAAAAACACCTATGTCTGACGAATGTGTGGGCTTTCAGATGCTTGATTTCGAGACCTCAGATTGTAAATCTGAGGTCTCGAAATCAAGTTCATGGAAATTACTTCTTTTTTTTCCTTGAAAACTACGTTACTTCGAGTGAGCCGTTTCTCACAATGTTTTATACTATCAACAGCTCCCCATTACTCGTTACCAAGTAAGGTTTTATGCTAATAATTATTTTGAGTTATTACATAGTGTCCCCGTTACAGATTAACACTGTGAAGCCCGGTTCGTACTTCCTGCGAATGCGAATGCGAAACGAATTTGACGTGAATTTGACGTCACAACCCTCCTTTCGCACTGATATTCGCAAGTGAGTTGAGCAGAGCTGAACTGCTGCGAATTATTCGTTGCGAATTTGTGACGTCAACATTCGTATCGCATTCGCATTCGCAGGAAGTATGAACTGGGCTTAACACTGACGATGAGATCGCAAACCACAAATCCACCGCTCTTCTTGCGGTGTCGCTGATTTTGCGTTTTACTGAAGTCATCTCAGTTGCAATGGTATAAATAGAACAAGAAACATTTTTCTCGACGCAGAAAAGGGAGAACTTTGCCCATCAGCAAAAATCGGCACACTTGTCGTATACAGGTTCATACTTCCCGCGAATACATAATGTAAAGATGATTTTGACGTCACATGATTGTTTTCGCAACGAATGATTTGCAGGAGTTGCCCACAGTTCAATTATTGTTCGAAAGTTGTGACGTCAAAACTCGTATCGCATTCGTATTCATTGGAAGTTTGAACCGGGCTTTAAAGGCAGTGGACACTATTGGTAATTACTCAAAATAATTATCGCATTCGCATTAGCAGAAAGTATGAAACAGGCTTAACGTGCAGCTAACCTCCCTATCGTCTGACTCTGTCAAACATGACGAATCATTTGAATTAATCCTTTCAAAATAGTTAACATCATAAAAAAAGTATTTAAAAGAAAACTCTCATTATTTTACTAAGCTTACCAGCACATTTTACGAATTATTTATGACTGATTCCCGTTTAACAGCTTTATACACATTCCAATGGCAAAGGTACGTTTTGCGGTCGTAACCAATAACTGTGACGGTCAATTGCCAGTGGTTAACCAATTGCAAGGTCAACCGAAACATGTATTGGTTACGACCGCGAAAACGCACCCATAAAATATGATACGTGATGGGAAGCGAAGCCCACATAAAGCGACATGGATCTATTGCCCTTTTCGAATTTACGACTTCGGTTTAGATTCGGCTTCAGGCTTCGCTGTCTCGTCTGAAGCCCTGAGCACGTATGCAAAAAGCACGTGCAGTAATGTCAAAACAACCGCGGGGCCAAGCTGAAGCCTTAACCGAATCTGGAGCTGAAGCCGTGGTTGTAAAAATGGCCTATGTGTGTGGGGTTATACAAATGTATAATTTATCCTCGTATAAACTGAGTCAAGAAAGTGTAGGGGTTTCTCTAATACGATGACTAGTTCACACTGTATCGACCGACAGTTTGTCCCGTGAGCAGGGCCCAATTTCATGGCTCTGCTAACCGCCGAACTCTGCCGTTACGATCACCATTCTCCGCTCGGCCGCACCATGGCAAAACAGCCGAACTCGAAAATTTGAATGTTCAATTCCTCCATGGTTCAATGAATGCAAGTATACCGATGAGCTGTTGTCATGCATAAAAAAGACCCCCCCCCCCCAAAAAAAAAGAAAAAAAAAAAAAAAGAAAAAAAAACCCGCTGAAGTGCTGAATTTCTGTAGCTTTTTCCCTCGTACTTCATCTGTTTGGAACTCCTTGCCTGGTGCATGTTTCCCTTCATCCTATGATCTTCCATCTTTCAAGAGGAATGTAAATTCCTACCTTCAGCTCCACTGAGTTTCTGTATGTCTATGTTTTATTCATTGTAGCCCTTTACCTAGAGGCTCCAAGCCTTGTTTTGGGCGACTTGCATAAACAAAAGTTATTATTACTACATTACGACTTTACAGTGTTTATTGTGACCGTAATTCGTAATACTTGTTTTTTTCACAGATTGTGGAGATGACTTTATTTGCCAGCAGGACTACAGCTTGAAAGTTTGCCTTCACCCCAGCGCAGTATGTGATGGTCAAGTTCATTGCGACATGGATTACTCCGACGAAATTAACTGCGGTAAAAATAAACTTGTTGTTTTGCCTTAGTACAATACGGAAGTCTTATAGTGCCATTGTATATCCTACAATGTATTTATTCGGCAATGTTCAACCCACAATTGTTGTGTGAGCTCAATCAACGCCAGGATATTACTCAACAAAGCTGTGTTTTTGTTAGGCGTGAGATCTTTTCTTCCTCGGTAAGAAACAAACAAAAACGCCCCACCCCTTGGTATATTCTTGCAGGTATTCTGTCTGGTCTGGAGCTGTTTTAAAAAGTTATAAAGTATAGGTTTTATCGGTCAAATTCGGCAAGTGAGCAGTCAATTTCATTTTCACGCGTTTGAATTAAAAGTGTTTTGACTTTCCAGTTGTTACTGCGTTTCAAATTCAGAATTCGGCCGTTCGATTTCGTTTTGAGTCGAGTTAAATTCCGGGGAAACTATTTAGCACTCCGTTCAATTTAGCGTATCGTCATTCTTTTTCGTGACACACACGCCTTTAGAAGCGTCTGTAAATTTGAATACTGCTTTGATGAATTGTTAAATTGAATGACTATTTTTTTAAATCGAATAACATAAAAGTACACGTGACTAGTCTTAAAACGAAATCGAATGACCCTTGTCAGTAGCATTCAATTTCGTGCCATATAGAATAAATTAACTGGTGGTTAAATTGGCTGCTCATTTCCCGAAATTGACCGAGACAACCTATATTATTAATGTTAAACTGAGCCATCTGCCTGACCGTACGTCCAGTGAGGTATAATGGGCGAGTGTTAAAGGATTGACTCTGGGGATTAATCCCAGCTTAAGTTTGTGTCTATTGTTTGGTTCTATGAGGGGGGGGGGGGGGCAATGGTTGTGGACTTGACAACAGCGGTCCAAGGGGAGTGGCTTGAAGCTGGGCCAGTTCATTCAGTTGCTTACCTGCATGGTTTTAAGACACTTCAGAAATACTCCTGAAAACACGCTGTAAAGCCGGGTGGCTTAATTTTTGATGTGGGCCTACCCTCAACAAGTGTTCGCTATGGTTGAATAAGGAAAAAGACAACCCGCACAAATCAAAACAGTCCCAATAAAAAGAACATAAATAAACAGTACGTTTAGTACGTGTAGTACTTGGACAAAGCACTATTTTTCGTGTGTACATATGAAGAGAAAACAACTAATTAATGTCTTTTTTTTTCAAATAGAAAACAGGTAATTTGTCATGAGAAATCTAATTTTTGTATAAGAAAACATATGCTATTTGTGATCCCTCTCGATTTGAAAGGAGCACTCATAAGATGCAGTGCTAAAATAAGACAAAAGAACAAAGTGGATTCATTCATGCCAACCACCAACAAAACCAACTCCAAATTTTATTTTGTTCATTAGCTTCGTTTGTTTTTAAACGGAAGTTAAAGACACTGAACACTATTGGTAATACTGTCAAAGACCGGTCTTCTCACTTGATGTACCTCAACATATGCATAAAACAACAAACCTGTGAAAATTTGAGCTCAATCGGTTATCGAAGTTGCCAGATAATAATGAAAGATCAAAAACACCTTTGTCAGACGAAGTTGTGTGCTTTCAGATGTTAGAGATGCTTTCAGATGCTTGATTTCGAGCCCTCAAGTTCTAAATCCGAGGTCTCGAAATCAAATTCGTTACCAATTAAGGTTTTATGCTAATAATATTTTGAGTAATTACCAATAAAGTCCCCTGCCTTTAAAGGCACACAAGACCATGCATTATTCTAACTCGGTGTTTAGATATCCCTTGCTTGGGCTCAATATTATTGGTCAGTTGTTAGAAAAGAATGAAAGACAATTGGGCAGTTGTTAGAAAATAATGAAAGAAAAAGCACAATGTGTATGCTTTCAGTTGCTTGATAAATGCTCCCGGCCAGACGTCTTTCACAGATTCAAATATTTTAGTGGGAAATCACTTCTTTCCAACAATAATGTTTTATACTATTTAAAGCTCTCCGTTACTCGTTACTAAAACCCCCCAAAAAACGTTTTTATGCAAAAATCATATATTTTGAGATTACCACGCGTGTCCAATGCCTTTAATGAGCTGCCCCAATTCTGCTCGTTTCATTCTTCAACAGATTATTGCGGACGGACAAACTTTGACCTCGAGATCAACCAAGAGGTCAGCATTCAGAACCCAGACGTCACATCGTCACATATTTGTGTTTGGCAGTTCAAAGCACCACCCTCAAGCCGGATGCTACTACAGTTCGATACCTATGACTTAGTGTACTCGTCTGTTTTCGTAGTCTCTTTATCAAACGTTACCGTTGATGATGCTTTAAACAGTAATGGAATCAGCATTCCCGATTACATCGTCTTTTATCCAGAGGGAAATATGGGCGGACCAAGTGTTCCCAGAGACAGGGCAGTGAGAAATGAGTCTATTTGGGTGATGCTTGCGCACACCATCCGCGAGGATCGTCAGTCATCGTCGTCGTCGGTCTTTAGTCTACATGTAACGGCACTAAATGAAAGTGGTAAGAATAGGAGACTTTCCAAAACTTGGTGGTAGCATACTTACCAGTTAAAATCCCTTGTTCTCTATAATGTGCGCATGCTCAGAACACGTATTACAAGCAAATATCGTATAGCACGTTTGCGCTTGAGTTCCCTATCTTCCGCTCTATACGCCTCTCTTAATACTTATGCATGACGTCATAATTCTTACCCAAAATGAGGCTATGTGTGCATTACCCCCATCCCTTGCAGTGGCTGCGCGCGCCCATCGCCTCGTTTTGAGTTAGAATTGTGACGTACCTCATGCAATATTAAGAGAGGCGTATGATCTTTGACACAAGTAATTTAAACTAAAAAGATGCCGCGCTTCGCGCGGCACCCCGCTAGATGATGAAAATCCTTTACACAAATAATTATTTCGAAATGTATTGTGGTTGAGGGTGTTATACGCCCCTTTCTTAATATTTATGCATAAGGTACATCACAATGCCAACTCAAAACGAGGCGATGGGCGCAGCCACTGCAAGTGATGGGAAACGTGAGCCCATAGCCTCATTTTGGGTAGGAATTATGTTGTCATGTATAAGTATCAAGAGAGGCGTATAAACACGCCTCTCTTAAAATTTATGCATGACGTCATAATTCTAACCAAAGAATTCTGAAGCTATGGCACACGTCCGCCACTACTTGCAGTGGTTGCGCCCACCTCGTTTTGGGTTATAGACGACGTACCTCATGCATTGTAAGAGAGGCGTATTCGGAAGGACAACTGTGTATGATTGGATTGGGAATTGTATTTAAAATGATTGAGGATTTTAAGCTCTATACTTTTATTATTTGGGTTGTTTGTCTTTGATTCTTTATTTGTGTTTTTCTACTTTTCTTTGTTTTAAAAACAAATTATATCAGTGTTTTGCCATTTGTTTCTCTTATCCATGCCCTTTAATACTCATTTTATGTATACTTATATATTTCGGCTTGTTCGTTTGTTGATGTTTTGGTGTATAGTTTTGGTAATTCCCCATAAGGGAGCGACTTATTGTTATAATGTATGTTTCTTGATATCGATGTTAAAGTTTAGTTGTGGGTGTAGTGTTGTAGGCCCATTTTTTTTTTTTTTCCTTTTTGGTGTGTGTTTGTATCTAATTTCGTTCTTTTAGATTTGTAAATTGTTGATTCGTGTAACAAAAATGGTAGTATTACAAGGGTGTGAGTGTCCCAAGATAGTTGTTCAATTGTGTATTACCTTTTTGGTCTTGTATAATGCTCAAGATTGAAGATTGAGGATTTAAATATGAAGTACATTATAACAAAGGGTATAATTATAAAGAGGACATACAAATATGAGGTCATGTCAATGTATCCTGGATGAAGACAAAGTAAACGCATTATCCGCATAAATTGTCCGCGACTTTTGAGCATAGTATTAATTCAATGGGCTATGTCATTGTATTAATTTTATTATCTCAACTGCACTGAGTGTTTCCCCGCTAAGCCGAATGTTAAAGGGTAATTACCTAGTTGACTAAAAAATATAACACATATTTGCTATTATAATTACACACTTTTATTTCCTTGTACTGAGCGCATTTGGTATAGTTCACGTGCACGCGGATAATAGTCAAGTGTCGTCACATTGGCGACCAGTTGGGAGTTCTTTGTGGAAGATCCAACCAATCAGACAAAAACATTTTTCTAACCTGGTAAATTCGGCATCAGTGGTATTTTGGTTCCCTTCTCAACGAATCATAGGTATACCTCCATGAACGAATCCATAGTCACCGTCAATAGCCGCGCCGAGTTACTCGACCAAAGGCTCGTGAGAGACTGGTATAGTATCCTCCTCAACAATAATCATTGGTACTAAATAGCAGAGGAGATCCGACTAATAAGGCTTGAGAAGAATTTTCAGAAAAGTCACAGCTAATGTCCGCAGAGTTTATCCGACTGAAAAGGGAAGAAAGTTAACAGCTTAAAATAAACGTACCGGTTGGCGGTCCGCAGGTTCATCGCGATTTATGGAGCGTCACGTCCCACGATACATAGCGTTGGTACAGCACTAACTAAGGAGCAATTATTGAGTGAACCAATCCGGAGAGCCATCTGCGAAACACTGTCCAATGAGTCACCTGTCAGAAAGATTTCTAGGAAGTCTGGTAACAACATCGACCAGTGGTTGACACACGGTCGCCGCCCAAATTTCCTCCAATCAGATGACTCGTAAGTGGGAGTTTGGGTCAGGGTTTTGTAGACTTGCAACCCGACGTCTGAAAAGACACAAAGTACAATGTGTTGCATTCCACACACACAACTGTGTTGATTTCTACAAGGATGCCATGCCACTGGACCTTCTAATTTCAATCCAAGATGGCGCAGGTTACGCTTTTAATGGGTGCATTCGTTTAGCTTCCCTGGGTCGACCCCGATGTGGCGTATTTTAATCTTTTTCCAGGACGATAGTGGGCACATCAATTACCCCATGTTCGTCCTGGAAAAGTCGCCTAGTTTGTTTTTTCCCAGTACGAACGTGTGCAGTTTAATGTTTGCCCACGCTCCACCTGAAAAAGCATCATCACGTGGGCCTTCTCGTCGTGACGTCGGTGCACCTCGGGCAGCCCCAAGAGCCCCGCTTGTGGATTGGGTCACTTGGGGCTGCCCCGAGGTGCACCGATGTCACCACGGGAAGGCTCACGTGATGATGTGTCTGGGTTTTTTTTCTGGTTCGAGGACGAACGTGGGGTAATTGTGTGCCCACGTTCGTCCTGGAAAAAAATAAAATACGCCACATCGGGGTCGACCCAGGGAAGCTAAACGAACGCACCCCCTTACCTGGTAAGTCTGCTGCCACCTAGCGTTCCAAAGTCTCCCATTAAATCCATATTTAAAGAAGGATTTGAAAGTGGAATAAGGTCTGCGTTAAAACAATGTAATATGATGATCTCTTGGTGAGTTGGGGTGGTTCTGAAATGAAAATAATGTAGGTGACAGCTCGACGTTTCGATGAGTGTGCCGTGGTCGTTCTATAGTTTGGTACCGATCCAATCATTTGGTTTTATTAGAAGTCCACCACTAGCCATTAATACCACATATCCCGTTTTCCCCTCCCCAGTTTGTAGCATTTTGTGTACCAAATACGGGCTAGAATTGATTTTACAATTCTGGTTCTGAGTTATCAATGTATATCCATGGTATTGCCCCTGTTTATCTTCAAAGCTTAGTTCAGGAGTACAAAACAACCAGGAATCTGTGATCTTCAAATAAATCCCTTCTGACTCCCCCAGTTATCAAAACCAAGTTGTACGGTTCCCGCTCTTTCCAATATGCAGCAGTTCAGTTATGGAACAGTCTAACAGAGGTTGTTAAATAAAATAGTGTTAAAGCGCTTTATAAATGCACTTTAAGTTCAGTTAAGTTAAATTAAGTTGTCAAAAATGCTGAAACATCATAATAATTCAAAACCCGGTTAAAAACATAGCTGTTTACTTTGTACGATAACTGTTGGTTTCCTTTTACAGCGCATAGGGACCACCCACGGTGATATGCGCTATATAATAATGGTTTTATTATGTTATTATTGTACCGTAAAAAGAATCAGAATTTACACCAAAGCGTGTATAAATAACACTTTCTTGTGTATAAATTTTTGAGGAATGATCAATTTTTTTTCATTCATTTTTTTCTAATAAGAGGGAGAGAGGTGTATGTTAAATGTTTTGTTGAACTTTTGAGTGTCATTTTGTTTGTTTTGTAAAAAATCACCAATTCCGGACAACTTCTGTTTGACTCATCCTGTATTACTGCGTATTTTCTTGTGACAGTCACGTGTAGCGGAGATGAGTTTCTATGCGACACTGGCATTCAGTGTATATCGAACAATACGAGATGTGATGGTCTGCCCAACTGCGATGACTATTCCGATGAGATAGGGTGCAGTGGTGAGTTAATAACGGATTCCATAATAACGGACTGTAGTTGGGAGACTTTTGGGACGCTTGGTGGCAGCAGACCTACCAGGAAAAACCCATCGTTCTCAGTAATATGCGCATGCTCAGAACTACGTAAACAACGGAAATTTACCTGGTAAGTCTGCTGCCACCTAGCGTTCCAAAGTCTCCCATTGGGGCCAAGTCCGAGCAGCTACCACTTGTCAAAATTCCATGATTGCCTGTAGACGCATGCAATACATCCTAGGTACTAGGCAAAACTGTCGAAAATGTACTTTTTTAGTCTTATTTTGTTGTTCCTAATTGCATCGTCCTGTTCGAACCCAACCCATAGATATGTGCCAACCCACGGAGTTTGCGTGTAAGCAAAATACTGTGAAGGAGTTTTGGCTGTGTTCCTCTCCAATCATCATTTGTGATGGCATGAAGCAATGCGACAATCTGCAGGATGAAATTGGTTGTGGTGAGTGATTTATGGTTCGGGTTAAGTTCATAGGGTTATAGGGTTCGTCTACTAGGTAGTACCGTATTTTCCTGCGGATAAGACGCTCGGCGGACAAGGCGCAGGACGCTAAAATGACCAAAAATTTTTCAAACGTCAGCAGACAAGGCGCACCGCCGCACAAGGCGCACGTTTAACCGCAAACAAAAGAACACCTGGCGCCACCCGGTGTCGGTACATTGACACAAAAACGTAATTTGTTGCCTTTGAGAACCTACGTATACCGACCTTTATCAAATCAGCCAACGCTGTATATTGTAAATAACATAAAGTTCGGCCCAATCAGCGGGCAGAAACCCTGGTCCACGCACTGTCTGAAGTTAATTTTATTTGCAACATGAACACAATGCCTCCCTGGACACATCCGACGTCCCCACAAACTACGAGGATCTTTGCTGATACAGATACATTGCAACGACAGACGGACGTAGCGTGTGGGTGTAGTAATGTATCCTCCGACCGGGATGTCGCTGCATGCACATTAATATGCACATGTACACAGTGGATTGCGCTGCTCAATCTCGAGATTGCACAACAGATGTTGGAGACCATGTGGGCACCGTATTGAACGATGTTCGCCGACGGGTTGCGCTAAGCCGTCGCATTTGCGCTGCCTGGAAATGCGCCAAAATTCCCACGTGACTGTGCGGATCCCAAGCATGCCCAGACATAGCCTGAACGTATGCAGTCAAATTCCATTGCGGACTTGAGAGCAGTGACTATTGGGCATCTATATCACTGCACGTTCATTGTATCCAAAGGGAATCACTGGATCTAGCGGCAGGGACCTTCCGGATAAAGACAGGGGCGCAGTCTAGCCCAGACACGTCGAGTCTTGTCTCAATGCGTTTATTGCTGGTTCACGTAATTTTTACCAATAGAGGGCGTTTAACCTCACGCTATTACAATGTTCCAAAACGCCCTCTAGCGTTCAATGTTTCTTGTATTTATTGTCACACTCACAGTAACAACGACTATAGGCGTGATATCTGCTTTTGTGTTGCGTGATTAAATTTACAGACCTTGGAACGGTTGCGTTTTGGGCTAATTTTCTGTGTCGTTTTGAGAGATTTTCGAGTCTGAACTTGGACATCGTTGATTTTACAGGCAAGTTTCATGCAAGGGCAACCATGATTTTAACAACCGTTCCTACCCGAAGTTTTGAAGCAATAAAATAAAATAAACCCTCAAAGTTTACCACACAATAGCGGTTGGGTGAATGACGTTTGTATGAAGTTATTGACTATCAATCGTTTTCGGAACGAATACCCGGCCACACAGAAAAACGTTTGTACACTGCCGACGTCTGTTGGACCGAAAGCTAGATGCATTGCGGCATTAATGGAATGAAAGCACGGTCATGGGGAATAAACACGTTGCAGCATTGTTGGAATAATTGGACCGTCTGGGGGATTGCGGCATTGTTCGAACGAAAATACGGTCCCAGTGTCTGAATAGCCTTGTTCGACCGCATTATTGAGTAAGGATTCTTCACACAAAGATCGTTGATTTGAACTGGACATGAAGGTATTTTTTATTTCACGCAGTGATCATAAAAAAAAAATCAATCGTCAGCAGACAAGGCGCACCGTAAGATAAGACGCATCGATGTTTTTGGGGTCTAAAAAGTCAGATAAGACGCGTCTTATCCGCAGGAAAATACGGTACGTTCTTCCAGACCTGCATCATGTCTGGTCGGGAGCTATGTAAAAAGTTATGGAAGCGGTTTGGATTTATAGCTCACTCGCCATCTCCTTAAACATGTTAAAAGGGGAGTATATTGGACGATTGTCAAAGGATTATTGACTCTGGGAATTAATCCCAGCTTAAGGTTGTGTATATTGTTTGGTTCCTGAAGGAAGGCCACGGTTATGGACTCGACAACAATGGCCCAAAAGGGAACAGCTTCAAGCTGGGCCAGTACACCCGGTTGCTCACCTGGGCCCAATATCATAGAGCTGCTTAAGCAAAAATTTTTGCTTAAGCAAAAAATTAATTGCTTAGTAAAATCAGATTACCAGCCAAGACTCCACTCAATTGTTATGCTAAGTAAACAACAGCTAAATACTAGTCATAAGCAATGTATATGGCATGACATTTTGGCCAGTAACATGTGTAAAATAAGCGAGCTATTTTCGTGCTTAAGCAAATTTTTTGCTTAAGCAGCTCTATGAAATTGGCCCCTGGTTTTAGAAATCCAGGTGGGATACAGAGGGGCGTATTTGTTTTTACCGTGGAAGAAAATATCTCACGCCATAAGCATGATATTGGGTCATTGAGCATTGAGTAAGAGTCTATTAATTTGACAATTTTTTTCTTTCTAGCCCCATCATGTGGGAGTCACGTCATTCATCTACAACAAGATCAAACCCATCAGCTGCTATCTCCAAACGCTCCAGCTTCATATGCTAATAACACCAAATGCATCTGGTTCATCACGGCGCCTCAAGGAACTGCAGTTTTAATCCAAACCGTGAAATTTAACATCTACGATGCTGTTCTAATGGTTGGAAATGGTCGACTGGTCGACCAGACTCGTATTATTTGGGAAAGGACAGGAGGGACAGCACCCCTAACTGCTTCATCAGAGGGGAACGAAGTCTGGGCGACCTTGGAGGTTAAACGAAATTATCTTCTCGATGATGCTTACTTCATTCTGGAATTATCTGTACTTGATCAGTTAGGTAAGATGGTCTACGACGCGAACATTTTTCAGTAGACTCTGCTTAATGTTTAAGTAATGCTTGGTAATGCTTGGTAATGTCTGGTAATTCTTGCCTTTTTAAGGGGGAAAATGGCAATCCCGAAACCCCTGGAGGTAACGATCTGATCGACTGCAAGATTTTATTTTTGAAAGTACCACTAGAAATTATAACGTTTTTGTTTAATTTTATTTTTGAATTACAGTTTCAGAAGCTGCAATTATTAAGGCACTGGTGGACACCTTTGGTAACTTTCAAAAACCAGTATTCTCACTTGGTGTATCCCTTCAAATGCATAAAATAACAAATCTGTGAAACTTCGACTGAATTGGTCATCGAAGCTGCACAAAAATAATGAAAGAAGATACCTTTGTTCAACAAATTTGTGTGCTGTCAGATATAAAAGGCTTCAAAGCAAAGTCTTTTAATATTTGAGTGAGAAACTACCTCGTCTCAAAAACTACGACAGTTCAGATCAGAGGAGGGCGTTTCTCACAATGTTTTATATTACCAATAGCACTCCCATTGCTCGCGCTACCAATTGTTTTTAGTAATTACCAATGGGAGACTTTGGAACGCTAGGTGGCAGCAGACTTACCAGGTAAATTTCCATTGTTTACGTAGTTCTGAGCCTGCGCACATTACCGAGAACAATGGATTTTACCTGGTAAGTCTGCTGCCACCAAGCGTCCCAAAAGTCTCATATAGTGTCCATCCATGCACTGCCTTTTAACGTATGAAATAAATCCCAGAAGTTTGTACCGTGTCTTTCAAAATAATTGAAAGACTTTGTCTGTTGTTTTCACCATGCAGTGAACTGTTCTGGTGAATACGAAGTCGCATGTAGGAGCGGGTACCAGTGTATCAACGAATCTAATGTATGTGATGGCATCTTTCATTGCTGGGATAAATCTGATGAGCTATCATGTGGTACGTAGTCCTATGATGTACATAAATGTGACAAAGAGAGTGGCCTTATTGAGCGGAGCAGTGTATAGACCATAGAGCTATACATATATAGCTCTATGGTATAGACCTTTCTTTTGCAACATCACAGCCCGAGTTTTTGCCAGCCGAGGTTAGAAAACTATGGAAAGCCATAAATGCAAAACAAAAAACAAATGGCCACAGTTTTGTAACAATATCACACAACTTTTCGAAAAGAGTGTTGAATTTTAACAGAATCAAATCAATCAGTTATGGGAGGTATTTTATTTAATTAAAAGATTGCAGAAATGTTTTGCTAACATTTGATCGTCCATGCGCTGTTTGTTAATCGACAATGGTGAAGGTCTGTAGGGAGAGTTTCGACATACGTAGAGAAACAAGTTTTCTTGGGTCACGCGGTTATATGCTGATTGCCGTTTCAGTCCAAATGTAGCACAGCCATTCCATTGTGACTCGCGTGACAATCTCACTGGTTTTTCAACTTTTGAAAGATCTATACTCCAAAATATAAAACGTGGCTCTCATATAACTCAATTTATATAAACTTAGTAAAGAGCCCTATAATAAAAAACAAAAAACGAACACAAATTGTGTGGGTATCATGTTTTTATAGGTGTTCCAAAAATGTGACTCGCGTGACTGCCAAAAAATGAAAGGTCTTGTATCCCTGTATGCCGTTGCCCATTCTTGAGAACTCAGAGAAACTTTTTAGTCCCGGGTCACTTTTTTTTTAAGTACAAGAGAAGCACTATACTTTACAATAAAAAGTACAAAATAAAAATTTTTAAAAAATTGAAAATTTGTTAAATGCAATGTGACTCGCGTGACAGAAGTTTGTGACTCGCGTGACAAGTGAGAAAATATACAATAGCTAAACAGGATACTGCATAACAAGAACAATTTATTTCATTCAGAACACTTAGAACTTGAAATTGAATCTTTTCATCAAAGGAAGAAACACCTGAAGCAACATTTAAAGGAAAATTAAGAATCTGAAGAGGCTCTGACTTAAACATGGTAATGTTGGGACGGTTCTGAAAAGAATTGGTGGTTCAACAACACTGTCTGGTCAAAACGTTGAGTTGTGAAACCACCAGTTCTTTTCAGAACCACTCAAACTCATAGAGAGAACCCTTACTAGAAATTATTATATTGTTTTGTGATTGGGGGAAGGACTTTTTTCTCACTACGCTTGGCAGAGTAGGTTGATAAGAAACAACCAATTTTGGTGTCAAGTTCTAATGGCATTAGACTGTGTTAGGCTGAGTACATGTACATCTGTTAAGTAATTTCTTTATTGATGCCCCTCTCCAAATCTAACTTCAGAATACTGTCTTAAAATACCCAGTTTCATCAAATATTTTTGTTCGTTCTTGTTTTAAGTTTATCATTCCTTGTATTATTTAAATTATGCAGATGTGAATACATTGTACAGTGCAGTATGCAGTGTACACATGGTACATGTAGTTCAACATGATCTGCTGACAGTGTGCCAAGTCATAATTGTACACTGTAATAATTCCTTTTTCTAACATAAATTTATAAATTCAGGGGCATAGTAGTATGTTCCAGTGGGCTGGGGTGCTTTTTTAACATTCCATGTAGACATCATCCCCAGAATACTTTGGTAGCTTTTGCCAACCATGTGCATTAAGTGCATTTGCCGTGACTCGTGTGACAAACTCGAGGGTGTTTTTTTTAAAAAGTAGAATGCCTAGGTAAAAAAAAATTAATAAATTCTTGAAAGACCCTTTGAAAAGACCACTATTATGAGAGAGAAGAAAAAAAATGTTGAGGGTCTATAACAGAAAAAATACTATAATAATTTTTTTTGTGACTCGCGTGACAGTAAAACGAGGGTAAAAATTAACTTAAATTTTTCAAAAGTCAATAGTTCAATAAGGTATATTTAATTTTGGCTGTCCTTACTAATGACTCTTTGTTGTTTATACATATTGATTAAATCTGAACACCTATTTCATGATTTTTTTTTCAAAACCTGAATTTCAAGGATTTTTCAGACTTCAGTGTACACTTTTTACCCTTTACTCCCAAGGCTGTCACAAAAACAATAAAGAATATTTTTATAAAGTCTTTTTAGAAATAGAAGCACTAGGTGTTCTTGTTTCAAAATAAATGTAAAAACTTCACTGATAACCATTTTAATTATTACTATGAAGCGCAAATACCATGGAATGGCTGACCACATGCAACCCAGCGGGCAGACTAGTCTGGAACCCATGTGTGTGGACCCATATATGTGTTTTTGAAACAAAATGGCTCATAATACCAAGTTGTTACAGGTATTTCATTATACAGCTCTACACATGAGCTTTTGGAAGTGATTAATATATATATTCTGTTAACAGAGATAGCATCTTCACAGAACCCAACTGAGACCTGAAAGCTCTTTTGACGCACATGCCAAACCACGTTTATATTATCAGACCTATTGCATGCATTCTCCACCATCTTTGATGTCAAACAAATTGAAAACAGGCCTGTATGCGCTGTGCACGACTCTCGGCCAACGATACCTCGTTCCAAGGTGTGATCGATTTCGCAGTGCCATTTTTTTCTAGCATTTCTTGCTCACTCTACACCTGGAATTGGTTCATTGAAGTGTACCAGAATATGTAACTGTGTGGCTGATCTACCAATACACGCCCGCTCAAGAATGTAACAAAATAAAAGAGAGGCAATTGGTCATAGAGCAACTGGTTCTCTCTCTTTCTTCTTCGATTTTTTCAACCTGTATAGCTCTTGATTTTCGAACAACATTCACCTCGGACAGCGTTCACCTCAAAAGTAGTCACATTATTTGAAGCGAGTTCCGGGTCAGTTCTATCCCCAGGACTTTATTTTTTAGTGCTATTGACACTATTGTAATCCTATATAACTTGTCATGCTGTGTATAAATAGGTCAGTGTGACTCTGGCCTACAGTGTGAAACAACTGAGGACCAAGGCTGTCTTCCGGAGAGGTATATCTGTGATGGAGAATTCCACTGCCTAGACTTTGTTGACGAGATATCATGCTGTAAGTAAAGTATTAATGAACAGAAAATAAACACCCATAAATCTGGTAAAAAAACTGTTTCGGCAGAGAATCAATATGCTATTTATGAGGGTTGTGTCACGCAATACAATTCACAGGCAGCCAGTTTCTTAAAGACCCTGGACACTATTGCAAATTGTCAAAGACCAGTCTTTTAACTTGGTGTACATGTATCTCAACATACATGTATGCATAAAATAACAAACCTGTGAAATTGAACTCAATTAGTCATCGAAGTTGCGAGATAGTAAGGAAAGAAAAAAACCTTGTCACACGAGGTTGTGTGCTTTCAGATGCTTGATTTTGAGACCACAAATCCTAAATCTGAGGTCTCGAAATCAAAATCGCAGAAAATAACTTCTCTCTCGAAAACTACGTTACTTCAGAGGGGCCGTTTCTCACAATGTTTTATATTATCAACCTCTCCCCATTTATACCTGTTTCAAAGTAAGGTTATATGCTGATAATTATTTTGAGTAATAACCAATGGTGTCCACTGCTGTTAAAGGAAAGGCATATTGAATTTTCACACATTTTTTTTTTATGGCAACCAAAACTGAAAACTTACTCGTGCTGCCAAAATGGTTCTGTAGCATGAACTGCAGTTGGATGCCTCTAAATAGCATGTAAAAGTTGCATTACATGTAAGTGAACAGATCTTCTTGGATCACGTCACACACGGCAACTTGCAGGCATCTAGTTCCAGGAAATCTCCTTCAAGGAAAGGCCATCACATTTTATTGTTTCCTCAAATGTTCTTGGAGATGGTAAGGCATTTTTTGAAATAATACTCAAGTGCTACCAAAGTGATTCCGTAGCATGAAACGAACGCAGCTGGTTCCTAAAAGTTGCATGTAAAACTTGCCTTAAACTCGATCAAATGTCATCTGTTTGTTTTCTGTAAGATTTATTATGTTTCATGCCTGTAAATCCCTTTCCTAATTCTTTCTTTCTGCAGCAAGTTCATTTTGTGGAAGTGAGAGATATATCAATCTTGAAGACTATCCAGATAGAACGTATAACATTTCATCCCTTGAAACGGGATTTCCACCACAAACTGCCTGTCTCTGGATATTCACCGCAAGGCCCGGATACAGGTGAGCGTCTTTTTTTTCCTCGGAGATATATTTTTAATAATTATTTGCTATTATTAACAGCTTTTTAGTAGAATGCCCCCTTTCCAGCGGTTACAAAACGCTACAACAAGACAAATGAAAACCCCAGAGGAAATGCATTAAAACATATGAGTTGGTTTTTAGATGTTTTTTTTAAACTGGGAAGTCGAAGCCACGCATTTGCTAACGGACGAGGTATTGGGTTTGGGTTTGTACGAGTTAGGGACATGTCATACACATTCAAATCGAAGTCTTAGGGATCAGGAAAAATTGACACGCGAACTGTCTTCTACGTTTTCGTTGGCAAAACCAAAGGGAATGTCCAAACCTCGGGACAACAAACTGAAAGTACTGCTTTAAATGTGGTGTGTTTTTGAACACTTTGTGACACCATCATAGTAAACTCTCACACTTACAAAACAGTACCTTTTTGTATTGATCTGAGAAGGACTTAAGCACGAATCAGTCAAATGTAAAAGGTTCTCACATGTGCGTTGAAACATTAATGATATATAACAAACAGTGTTGTAACTGTGTTCAATGATAACACACATAGAGGAAATTACAATATTTTCAAGATAATGCCTTTCATTGATTGATCTTAAAGCCATTGGACCCTTTCGGTTCAGAAAAAAAAAATAAAAGTTCACAGATTTACAAATAATTTACAGGGTTTACAGAAGGCAATGGTGAAAGACTTCTCCTGAAATATTTTTCCATGAAATGATTTACTTTGTGAGGAAACAGCAAAACAATATAAATTCTCGTTAATGAGAATTACGGATTTATTTTAAACACGTCATGACATGACCGAAAAAAGGGTGGGTTTAATCCGTTGTTTTCTCCCGACTCCGATGACCGACTGAGCCTAAATTTTCACAGGTTTGTTATTTGATGTAGAAGTTGTGGTACACAAAGTGTCTTGGACAACACTGTTAACCTAAAGGGTCCAATGGCTTTAAACATCAAATGGTAGGAGTAGATTTGACTTTACAAAACAACTAGCAACCTGTCTGGAACACGTTGATGACATGATCGATTAGAGATTGGGGTGACACTTTCAGAAGAAGAAAAAAAAAAACTGACACACTTTACACTATGGTACTATTTTCAACAAAACCTTTTCAACATAGTCTGGTTTCGTTTTGTACAATGCCTTTTAGCATCCATTGCTGTAATTGGATATATGCGGAACATGACCAAGATGGTGGTAGCATGATAAAGGTTTATTGCTTTCTCGTATAATAAAGGATTCTTCTAGACGTGAAACACCAGAACGTAATGGATGGCACCATTACGACTGTAGGGAGTGGCGTAGATCCGACAATTAAGTCATCTCAGCTGGGGTCTTTTGGCGGGTATTCACCACCGCTGTCGATCGCCTCCGTTGAAAACTCAATGTGGGTGACTTTCCAAATTGTATTCATTGTAGGAGGGCAAGGAGGACCATTGTGGTATCAAGTAAGGGAGTACGACGACTCCAGTAAGTGTTATTAACGTTGATACTTACAATCACAAGGGAAGGTACACGTTTGGTAATTGTCGAAGACCAGTCTTCTCACTTGATGTATCCCAACATAAGCACAAAATAACAAGCCTGTGAAAATTTCAGCTAAATTGGACATCGAAGATGCGAGAAAATGATATGAGAGAAAAAAACACCCTTGTTGGACGAATTTGTGTGCTTTTAGATAGGAATAAAAGACTTCTGGCAAGAAGTCTTTTATTGTTTTAGTGAGAAATTACCTCTTTCTCAAAATCTATGCTACTTCAGAGGGAGCCGTTTTTTACAATGCATTTAACTATCAAAAGCTCTCCAATGCTCGTTACCAAGTCAGTTTTAAGTTATTATTTGTTTTGAGTAATTACCAAACGTGTACCTTCCCTATGGATCCCTTGCATGATACGTCACTAGTCCCCTTACTAAGGTGAATGAAGAGCTAAAATCTACTAAACGTCTTGAGAAAATAGTTAAAGACTAGCACTTCGATTTCATCCACGATCAGCGGTCACTAACCGCATCGCTGTTTGCAGAATTCGCGAACGGACACTAGTAGCCCGCAGAAATCTCAGTGACGATTCATGAATCCTTTCTCAGATTCAAATGTTTTTGGTTGGAACAAAAATAGCCAAACAATATTCTATCATTGGCTTTTAACTTCCTGAGAAAATAGTAATAAACTGGCAATAAAAAAAAAAATCAAGTTCATCCACGTTGGTACCCATCGCTGTTCATGAACGGTCGCCAGCCCTCAGAAATCTCAGAGACGGTTTCAAAAATTGTTTCCCAGATTAAAGTTTTTGTAGGTGAAAAAAATGGCCAAACCATAATATTTCCATAAAGGGAATCCTTTCTGACTGTCAACAGCTGCAGTACTCACCAAGTATGTTCTTACATGTCTTATGGTCGCTAACCTTTGAGCCAATTCTAACTGTGAATTTCACTGTGAATTTCGTCTATGAAATTCATTGCCAACAACTGTTCTCTCGTATCATTTAAAAACCATCCTTAAACTTATCTTTTTGATCATTCGTTTGAACCGCAATGATTTGCAAGCGACCATAGTCTTTGAATGGTCCTCCAGATACTGTGCGCCCGTATAAGTTTTCTGTAATTTATTATAATTATAAATCTGTGGAGTACTTACCAATTTTTGATCTTAACGTCAAACTAAGGGTATCACACTGTACTAAATACTTAAAATGGGGCCGTTGGCGTTTCTAAATATTATGAACTTTTCTTATTTTAGTCCCCTGTGAGGAAGGAAAGTTTAAGTGTGAGACGTCTAGTCTGTGCATACATGCTCGCTTCCAGTGTGATGGCATCGCTAACTGTGCAGACCTCAGCGATGAGATTGGTTGTGGTAAGGTGTCTCCCAGAATCCATACCCCATTGTCGTCAAAATGTTAGGCTGTTAACGCCCTCTCTTGACTTTGTTCCAATCCCGTGTTGTGCACGTATAGCCTGATTATTTAACATAACACTTTGAGGGTTGTGAATTTAGCCAGATACCTGCCTTGAGCAAGTGTACGGATCTGTGTAAATGTACCTTTGACCTCACATCATTTTAACATGGAGATTTGCATTCAAATTATATTGTATACTTATTGAGCAACGTTACATACATGTACATGTCTTTGCACATTTATACTGTTATAATATGCACGCTGCATGCAGACGACCGAAAGTGCACTACCTCTGACCAAACAAAACATAGATAAGCTTACGTCACTGCCTGTTTGTCCAATGAAATCATTATATCCAATGAAATCTTTTGGTCTGTAATCTTTGGGTCTTTGGCCCTTACAAAATTCTCCCAGGATCCTGCTGGGGATAGAGAAATCCTGGCATAATCCGGGTTAAAGTTTAGGTCATTCGGAAGAACTGCGATTCCTGGCAGGATAAGTCACAGCATGGATCGTGGCGGGATTTTTGTCAAACCGGGAACGTGGTGGGATTTTTCTAATACTGGGAACATGGAAGCAGTCTATGCGCATATAAGAATGCAGAACAATTAGCATGGAATAGTGGGATCCGGGTGGGATTTTGATGGCATCTCGATGAATCCAACCTGAATCCTGGTTAATCCAACTGTAATCTTGGTTAAACCAGTTTCCAAAGCGTAACTATTGATGTTTTTATTAATCATAGATTGATTATCAGTTCACGTTATTCCAACAGATATCTGCAACGGTCAATCAACAATCAATGTTACCGACGACCAAGTTCATATTCTGCAAGCTAACATCGAGGAAGACTCGATCAAATTTCCCAACGGCAAATTGTGTAGTTGGCACATTTTGGCGTCGGTGGGACACCGCATACAACTCACCATTGTTGAACTGGACTTGAATATATTTGGAACAGTTCTCGTTTTCAGCGATGGGACTCGGTTACCAACAGACGGGGACAGCTTCTACCAGGAAAATTTTGGAGGTTCAGCGATAGCTGTAACGTCGAAAACAAACAATGTACTGGTGTTATTATTGCCCACTTCCAGCTCCAGCACTCGGTTTACCGTGGAACTGGAGCAGTTTGAGCCATTGGGTGAGTAGTTTATACAGACCAAAAAGGCCCTATAAATAAGCCCTCTTCTCTCTTACCTCTTCAGTCTCCTGACGATGAGAGCAAGCTAGTAGAAACGTTGATACCAATTTACGAACTGACTATGCAGTGGTACAGTTAATTACAATCCTATAAGCTATAAGCAGTCCCAGTCTATTTCTATTCCATCCTTCGGGTAATTGTTCATAAGCAGTACAGTTCTTTTCAGAACTTAGAAGTCTCCAGAACCCCAAAACAATCTACTCCGCGGTAGTAGAATAAAGCAAGAATTGGTTCTCTAAGACGGGCTCTACGAACAAAATCTACATGGCAAGGTATATAGATAGATTAACACATGGTGTTATTGCAAACCAAATGATACCTCACCGCATGCAATGCCTCAAATCCTATAGACCAAAAAGCCATGTTGAATGGTTTGGATATTCCTTTTGTACACGTAGATCAAGTTTTTGTCCATGACATGAATCCTTATCCTCACTGGGAATGAAGATGTGTGAAATATAAATTACCTGTAGAAGTTCCAGCTTAATGCATTGGTCGTCAAAATTTTTTAATAAAAAAACTAAAATGCTAGAGCCATATTTTTAAGGAGATTTGCGTAAATACAGGTTCATGCTGAAATAATTGGTGTGACATTGTTTCACTCTTTTTTGTAAAACGAACTACAGCACATCAGCAAGTAGTGTTTTATCCTTACTCTATGGTTTCATAAGGGTAGTTTTCAACCATCAATATCTTCAAAGGTGGACATTGTGTCTTGGAAAAAAAAGGAAACAATTAACGATTGTTAAGAACAAGCTATCAAATCGACTGCACTAGTGCTTTGTTGAAATTTACAACTCTTTCTTAAATTTGCCGCAGCAGGTGGGACCAGGTCATTATTGTTTTAGAAATATGACTTGATGACTTGGGCGCCCTCGTTAAGTGGTAAAAAAAAAGTTTCCCAAAACCTACGTAGGTACCTAAAGCGTCTTCACCGTGTTACTGACACTGTAGCTCTCATATGGTGGTTGCGTCATGATGACGTCATTGTCTAAGTCTCACCCAATAAGCAGTTGTTGTAAAGGGCGTAATACTATTGTGTCTCTCTGCGCTTCTGTGATTACAAATATGGGTTTTAGATAAAAAATTCTATTGAACTATGTTCTCTGATGTACGCTTTAATGTGGGAATGAAACAATCTCACACACCACTGGTCTATACGATCAAATACAAGCACGCACCTTATACTCATATAACCTGAAACATAAGTCGAATTCTTTCTTGTTTCAAAACAATTAGGATTAGTGTGAGCATTGACCACATCTTGCCCCCTTTCCCCAACCATATACTGGATTTATTTGACCTTCCATGTATTTAAATGCTGTTTCTTCCTACTTCCTTTTTTTCAGAATGTGGGGAGGGTGATGTTGTCTGTCCGTCTGGCCTGGCTTGCATACCTGAACATGAGGTGTGTGACGGTACACCACAGTGCCCGCTACTAGGCGATGAGGTTGGTTGCGGTAAGTTCTATTGTGTGGGGCAGTGTAAGGCCAGAGTTTTAGAGGTCAAAATGTTGGTGAAGTGGTGTCTTGCCTCCCCTTCCGGCCGCCTCTTGGACCCGGTTCGAATCCCATCGGGGGGCACCGTGTGGATTGTGTTTGCAGTCCCTACTTAACTACGAAGGTTTTCCCTGGAGTTATTTTTCAGGGGCTTTTCGTCCTGTCTCAAAAGCTAAATTTCTTCTTTATCTTCTCTCGTCTCGATCTAAATCCAAATTAGCAGTATGGGGAACTCGGACTGAAAAGTAAAATTGCACTTGACACCATTTCTGGATGGCAACTCTTTTGATTCAACAGTCAACAGTAGATTAGTACAGACAATGGCCATTATTTACACAGTTTGCTTGCCCATGGGAATGCCACGTTACAATTACAAAAGACAAAGCTCCAGTTCACCATCTACAGCCTAACAGTGCTTTTGTACTCTTTGGTGCAAGACACTTTGATAGTATGTTGGCAATAATAAGTGATTTAATTAATCAAGTGGAGGGATCTATGAATTTAGGGTGTGTTGATCAATAATAGTGTAGGACAGCCTATCTCCTCAGGAAAACGCAATTCATGTCTATTCCTTGCTGTTATTTTCCGTCTCCATTTATGTTCTTATATCGTCCTATCATATCTTCTAATGGACCCTTCCCATGAAATATGTAACTGGGGGCGGTTGATAAACGTTTTACAAAGGAAACACGGAATACAATTGTGGTGGGATTTTCAACAGGATTTTGTCATCACACAGGCAGGTTTTTGTTCTCGTTTAAGAAAAAACAAATATTATTTAGAATATTTTACAAACGATCTTTCTTTTAAAAAATTCCTTTTTTTTTTTCTCTTAAATATTTATATGTCGGCCTATAAGCCGCCCGGAGAATAAACCGCAGGAGTTCAAAAAAATATCAAAATCAACGTATAAAGCGCGGTTTATAATCCGAAAATTATGGTAAATTGCACATAGCGCGTGGACACTAACGTTTTGGTTGGCAAAATGAGGGAAAATCGCACTGTTTTTTACACTGCTATTGGGTGCGTGACGCACACGCGATTGTGCGACTGCTTCTGTGCACAACTCTATGGTGTTTGCCAACCAACAGGGTCTGTACGCATGCGTGAATGTAATTAGCATACTTCATGGGAAGGGTCCATTGTTTGTGTGGTTGCCACCCAAGTCTTGTTGAACACCGATTGTTCTTCGGGCAGTTTGTCGAGCCCACCTCCATTTATATAGCTTGTTTTATTTTCCTTGTGAATTCAGTTTTCTTTCGTATTTCCATACATGATGACCCTATCATTGGGATCTGGTTTGAAACCTGATATAAATATATTTGAAAAAGCCTTTGAGAAAGACTCTGCTGGGGTCAAAATGTCAGGTCATTAACTAATGTCTGTCAATAAAAGTATATCAAACGGTGTCACATATCCACCCGCCAACAGAGGGCGGTGTTATTCAACATGGCTGATTAAACAGTTGTAACAGCTCAGAAGTCTCCTCGTTCCTCAATCCTTATTTAGGCCACATGCCAACATGGTGGCAGCGGTAAACTACTATACATGAAAATACATAGTAAAGACAGTACTTTTAGACACTTTCTGGCGAAATTCTCTGTCAGGAAATTGAAGTTTGACATCGTTTTTGTGCACCAAATCATACGGAGCCAACACAGCGTTTTGTGTACATCACTACACGTACACACACAGTCACAGACAACGTGCATCACCCGTTCAGTGGCGACCTCAACCCGATCCCGAGCTCCTGCTTACTTGGTAAGCCGTGCAATCTCCTTCATATTTTAACCACAGTGTCTCAACTAAAGTACCGCCATGTCAGAGAACGCAGGATTAAGCCCCAGAATGAACTGGGAAGATGCTGACCAAGCCAACTCAATACAGTTATTTCAGCAGCAGTGTGCCTTATATTTTTCTGTCAAAGATATACCTGTTGACAAGCAAGTTGATCACATTCTATTGTTCATGGGAGCCACAGGCATAAAGATCTACAACTCATGGAGCCTCACAGAGCCCGAGAAAAAAGACCCTACAGTTGTGTGGTCCAAATTCATGGCACAAATTCAGCCCAAAGAGAATTTTCGTGTGGCTAGGCTGTACCTACAGAAGTTTGCTCAACGTGATAGTGAAACAATAGATGATTTTCTCTCTCGACTCAAACTTCATGCCCAAAAGTGTGAGTTCAAGGATGATGCTGAGTTCCAGGACCGGGTCATTGAACAGTTCATAGCGGGTGTGAAGTACACTGAAGTCCAGAAAGATCTCCTCGGCAAGGACAAAACGCTTACAATACAGCAAACCCTTGACCTAGGACGAACACATGAAGCTTCGATCAACCACATGCGTCAGCTTGCCCAAGTCCAACCGACAGCACCACCTGATGCTGCAACAGTTGATGCCATCCGCTCCAAGCGAACATGCCGTAACTGTGGAGGCACACACCCCTTCCGCCCGAGAGACTGTTGCCCGGCATACAACTCAACTTGCCATAAGTGTGGCAAGAAGAACCTCTGGCAAAACGTCTGCCGTTCCACTGGTTCCAATGATAGGCAGCCCAGAACACGTGATAGACCACCCTCTCGTCGTAAGCCCCGTACTCCCTCTAGAGGGCGCAAGAGGCCTAATCCAAAAGTACACTACATCTCTGAGCAAGATTACGAGAGTGAGTTTGAAGATGACTTTAATGAGATGGTCATAAGCCCAATCCTTGTCTCAAACATCAGTGCCATACACAATGCTGAGCAGCACGACAGCCCTGACACACGAGATGAGGTTTTCACTTTCATCGAGGTGAAACGTGACCGGAAAATGCTGGTGAAGCTCCGTGTCAAAGTCGATACAGGAGCCCAGGGCAACACAATACCCCTGAGAATGTACCGCCGCATGTTTCCAGACAGACTTGACTCTGGTGGATTTCCAAGTTCTGACTCTACATCCAACCATAAAGCCATACTGACTGCTTACAACAACACAAGAATAAAGCAATATGGTTCTATTTCCCTTCCCTGCCGGTATGATGGAAGTGCCTGGGTGACAGCAGATTTCTTCGTCGTGGACTCTGACGTCCCAGCAATCCTTGGTTTGCCCACTTCTCGCAAACTGCAGCTTGTGACTCTGCACTGTGCAATAACGACACCACAGTGCCCCTCTATCAGCTGCACTCAGGATCTACAACGCCAATACCCTGACCAGTTTGACAGGATTGGTAACTTCCCTGGCAAATACCACATCGTCCTGGATGAAAATGCCCACCCTACAATCAGTGCTCCCCGCAAATGCCCCATAAAGATCAAAGATGAATTGAAGTCTGAGCTAGAGAACATGGAGCAACAAGAAGTGATCAGACGCGTCACTGAGCCGACTGATTGGGTAAGCAGTTTGACAGTCTCCAGACGAGAGAATGGGAAACTGCGTGTCTGCCTCGATCCGAAAGATCTTAACAACGCATCAAAAGATGTCACCACAAAACTCCGACCATAGAAGAAATCACCCATAAGTTCTCAGGTGCCAAATTCTTTAGCAAGCTAGATGCCAAGAATGGCTACTGGTCGGTGAAACTGGATGACGAAAGCGCTCTACTCACAACATTCAACAGCCCCTTCGGTCGCTATTGCTACTTGAGACTACCCTTTGGCCTAGTGATGAGCCAAGACGTGTTCCAGCTACGCATGGACCAATTTCTCGAGAGCTGTCCTGGTGCAATTGGCATTGCAGATGACATTGTAGTTTTTGGCGCGACTGAGGCAGAACATGACAAAAATCTTCATCATCTGATGAAAGCCGCCAACCAGTACGGACTGATGTTCAATAGCTCAAAGTGTGCGATCAAGACCCCACAGATAAAGTTCTTTGGTATGATCTACGATAAGCATGGTGTACACCCCGACCCAGCGAAGGTTACAGCCATCAAACAGATCAATCCACCTCAGGATAAGACAGGACTCCAGGAATTCCTTGGCATGGTGACCTATCTCAGTCCCTTCATCCCGAACCTGTCCGACCATACATCTGACCTAAGGGCTCTCCTAAAGAAAGACATTGACTCCATCTGGTCTCCTTCACATCAGAGGGCTTTCGAGAAAGTCAAAGACCTCATCTGTGCTAAGACGATCCTCACTTACTTTGACCCCTCCAAAAAGACGACCATCCAAGTAGATGCCTCCATGAAAGGCCTGGGTGCAGCTCTAACCCAAGACGGCAAACCGGTCGCCTTTGCTTCAAAATCCCTCAGTCCGGCAGAACAACGGTATGCCAACATAGAGCGTGAACTCCTTGCAGTTGTCTTTGGATGTGAACGTTTTCACACATACATATATGGCGATCATTTCACTGTAGAAAGTGACCACAAGCCCCTGGAGATGATTCAGCGCAAATCACTAAAAGCCGCTCCTCCGAGACTGCAGCGAATGCTTCTCCGTCTCCAACCCTACGATGTCACAGTAACCTACAGACCAGGGAATGAAATGCTCCTGCCTGATGGCTTATCTCGTCTCCCTGTACCAGACGCCAATCACATAGACCTTGACCTGCATGTGACCTTTGTCCAGTTCACACAACCGCGCATTCGCTCTCTCCAACATGAAACAGCCTTGGATACCACCCTCATGACACTCAAAGATATAATCATAAAAGGATGGCCAGAGCGACGTCATGACGTCCCCAAAGCTCTCCATCAGTACTGGCCCTTTCGTGACGAGCTTGCAGTCGAAGATGGACTTATTGTTAAGGGTGAGTGCATTATCATCCCCGCTTCACAGCAACAACATGTCCTCCTCCAGCTCCATGAAGGCCACCAGGGTAGCGAAAAAACCAAGCTGAGAGCCAAAGAGTGTGTCTTTTGGGTAGGCATAACCAAAGACATCGACACACTTGTGAAAAACTGCCCAACTTGCCAGCGGTTCCAGACAGCACAACCACGAGAAACTCTTCTTCAACACACTGTCCCCACTCGCCCGTGGCAAGTTGTCGGTACTGACCTGTTCTTCTTCGAAGGTGATAATTTTCTCATCGTGGCTGACTACTACTCAAAGTTTCCATTCATCCGGAAGCTACCAGTGCCATGCACAAGCCAAGCAGTTGTAAACGCCACCAAACAAATCTTCGCCGAACAAGGTATCCCTGAGAGAGTTGTCAGTGACAATGCCAGACACTACGACTCAAAACAGTACAAAGATTTCTCCGTCTCATGGTGTTTTGACCATATCACTTCTTCACCCCACTACCCCAGATCCAACGGTTTCATCGAGCGCACAATCCAAACAGTCAAGAAAACCATACGAAAGGCTCGATCCAGTGACAGTGATGTAAATATGGCACTCCTCTGTCTTCGAACGACCCCAGTTGACCATACTATTCCCAGCCCAGCTCAAATCCTCTACAACAGAAAACTCAGAGGCAACTTACCTGCGAAAATCCACAACTCCCTCGCAGCTCGTGACAAGATCCAAGAGCGTTTGTATGAGCGTCAGAGTACCCAGAAACAATACCATGACAGACAAGCCAGAGATCTCCCTCCCCTACGGTCCGGTCAAACCATCTCCATTCTTGACCCCAACAGTGGCCGTTGGACACCAGCCACTGTAGCGGAGAAATGTCATGAACCGAGGTCATACATAGTCCGCACCCCCAATGGAAGTATCCTCCGTCGCAACCGCAGACACATTCGTGACTTGGAACCAGTCAAGAAGCGAGTGACCTTTGACATTGACCCTCAGACACCCTCACAGTCATCGCCCCAACCTCCAGTCACCACCCCCCCACGTGTCAACACACCAACCCCACCACCTCTCCATCAACCAACGGTTCAACATCCAGAGTAGAAAACTCGCTCTGGAAGACTTGTGCGGAAACCTGAGAAACTCTCATTGTGAACATTGAACATTGAACACTCCATCATGATGCCACCCATGATATACTCAAACTTTTACTAAAAAATTTTTTCTTGCAAAAACTGATACTCAGTTTCTTACAAAAAATTCTTCTTTTTGACAAAACCAAAGTTTCTTTTATTTAAACCACACCAGACTCCTCTAGCAACCAAAGACCAATGCTTCAAACTTTTGAGTTCATTCACAGAAAACTTTTTATTTTATTTCTAAACCTCATGTGATAGACTGGAAAAAACCTCCAGTGGAATCCTAAAATACAGGATCATTAACCAACCATTTTTCTACGGATGAATGCAGTTGATTCATCATTAATTTGATCAAAGAGCACAAAAACCTGTGTTCAACATTATAATTTTGTTGTATTTAAAATCTGTGATTTTACACTGTTCTTGGATTCAAATTTTTTTTTTTAAAAGGGGGATGTCACATATCCACCCGCCAA
The DNA here is from genome assembly GCF_032118995.1 of Asterias amurensis. Taxonomy (NCBI): domain Eukaryota; kingdom Metazoa; phylum Echinodermata; class Asteroidea; order Forcipulatida; family Asteriidae; genus Asterias; species Asterias amurensis. Next base: position 7,717,148 of record NC_092659.1, on the reverse strand, counting down.
CAGAGGGCGGTGTTATTCAACATGGCTGATTAAACAGTTGTAACAGCTCAGAAGTCTCCTCGTTCCTCAATCCTTATTTAGGCCACATGCCAACAAACGGCATACCAAGTATTTTGTTTGAAATGCGCTCAATAACAATACGCCTATTGCACCAAACTGCCTTTGCCATTAGTGCACAGATGTTCTTTTTTTTGCATTGTGTATTGAAATTACAAATAAATATATCTAAGCAAATATTTGTTCTTCCCTTCCCCGATTTGCAGGTAATTGTAGCAGCGAGGATTACCGGTGCGACGATGTATGTATTAGCCCAATGCAAAGATGCAATGGATTCCGAGATTGCGCAGACTTTACGGACGAGTATAATTGTTGTAAGTATTGAAACAGTATTGAGCCGTAAACTTTGATAACTTTAAGTTTCACTTGTTCCTTCCTAGGCTCCGTAGGTTTTGAAATGGATTTGAGGAAATGTATGTGCATAGGCTGTGCAATTCTCGCACCTATCGGAGAAATTACATAATCCTTTGTGATTATATTACCATGAACAAACTTAAACTAGAATATAGGTTACTCATAACGATTTTTATTAAATTAGTTTTGTAATAAAAGCACACGTGGTTAGTTTTTTAAATGTTATTGAAACAAAACTATTATTGTAGGACAAGTAAGATTGTTTAATCCCAATTTTCTAGAAACCCCTTCAACGCCTTGATAATGTGCAACCACTAAAAAAAATTAAAGCGTGATGCAGTTTATAAACCTGATGCATTGCCGTTGTCAAGCCACCATCTTAAACAGGTAAACGGACAAGGAAAGCACAGATTTGTACGCGCAGTGCACATAATTCCCCAACCTCCTTTTGATTCAAACTTATTAGGCATGCTTTCTTACAGTTAACCAGAAATGTATTAGAAATAACAATACGCTAAAACTGGCCTTATTAAATAACAACTCCCCTGTTACGATTTGAAATGCTTTTAACACTGAGTATACGACAACCTTGAACCTGTAACAATATTTTAACGTCAGTATGACCTTGTACATTCTTTGAATTTTCTGGCAGGCAAGATACTGCACTGGTCAAAATGGTCGTTGACATTTGTGTCATAATTTCCACATAAATTCAAGAGTTATGAAAGTAAAAGCTGGACACTTTTTGAGATGTGCCCCCTTTCATAATAACAAAAGATGATAAGAATTAGACGGTGCAAACTCCATAAAATATAGAATTGTATGTTTTCTTCCATTAGACTGTGTACAAATTATGCATGGGGCTCTTTTGTCAACATGTGATGTCACAGGTCACATCGTATTTAATTTATATCTTTTTTGTTCACAGTGCCATGTGGGAAAACTGAAATTGAGTTGCAGAACGGAACCCAAACTTCGTCGCTCTTGTTATCACCAAATTATCCAGAGAACTATCCGAATGATCTTGCATGCTTCTGGCTCATCACCGCCGACGCAGACGCCGTAATTTCCATTGAATTCTCCCTCCTGGATTTGGAGCAAAACTATGACTACCTCACCATTGGCAACGGGGCCCATGCCAGCGACGAGGCTTCCACCATTGTGACGTTATCGGGCAAGTTCAGCAGCGTCCGTGTCCTGACACAAACTTCAGAAGCCTGGGCGCATTTCAATAGTGATGGATCTATAGCCAAAGAGGGATTTTCATGCACGATATCGCAAATAAATCCCAACGGTGAGTGTGTGAGGTTATTGCGATACTGTATATAATAGCGTTTCAACAGAAACATTTGGTTGACCTTCGGGGCCTTTATGGTAAAACAGCCTAACTCAAGGGTGGTTTCTTATATAATAAGATAATTTCTTGGTAAATTGAGCGGTTTTTTTCTAATTCAAAAGCTCAAGGGACACATATACTATGTGTGTGAATACTGTCATGTCTTATCTCACTGAAACTATTTTTATAGTACAATGTTATTTTGATTGCAAAACGGCTTTTCTTGACTCGTTTTCGTAAAATGCCCTTTTTCAAGGAAAAATGCCATATACAGTAGGAAGGCCGGTCGTGAAAAAACCTTATCATTGATATTTTTTGAAGATAAGTGGACCTTATTGTATTTTTGTTATATCAATATAAACTGTGATATATTTACTTTGGCCCACTTGGCTTCACCCAGCTAATACATATTCAGTACTGTCTACTTTGCATACACTGATGTCAAAGATCACACCATGACCTGCATTCCCAGGGATTAGTAAATGAAACGTTTTTCCAGTATGCCAGCTCCTTTGCAGTGTGTGTATTTCTTGGCTGTAAACTCATGCCAAATACACCACATAAACGACAGGGGAAAATGAATGAACGCCAGTATAGGGCTAGATAGCTCAGTTGGTAGACCACCGGTGTCGCATGCAAATATGTCCTCTATGCAATGCTATCCGGAGGACATTATTGCATATGCAACGAACTCGGGAGAGCAACGAACGCTATCACCGCAATATAACAATAACGACTTGTCCACAAGTCTGTTTCAGGCACGATGCCTTCTATTTCTCTGGCAACCTGAGTGAAAGTACAACTTTGTATGTAACAAGGGTGTTCATTATTTGTTTTTTTGCAACTTCATTGACCAATTGAGCTAAATATTTCTCAGATTTGTTATGTTATATGCATGTGTTTGGATACCCCAAGTGAGAATACGTCCTTTGACAATAACCAAAAGTATATTCTGCCTTTAAACGAACCAAAAGTGTGGAACAATAATTTAAAAAAGAAAATTACAATCTGAGGCTTTTACAAAAAAGATTGTAAGGGAAATTAAAGGCAGTGGACACTATTGGTAATTACTCAAAAAATGTATTGGCATAAAACCTTACTTGGTAACGAGTTATGGGGAGGGTTGATAGTTTAAAACATTGTGAGAAACGGCTCCCTCTAAAGTGACGTAGTTTTCATGAATTAGATTTCGAAACCTCAGAATAAAACAAATAAAGTTCACTGAAACGTATAAGCTTATTAATTGAAGATTTTATCTTTTTCAAAACAGGAACAGGTGTTTGTCGAAGTGATGAGTTTTCTTGCGGGGAAACTACAGGTGGCACTGTCTGTCTTGGCATGGAGGAAGTGTGCAATGGTTATGCTATTTGTAAAGATCAATCTGATGAGTTGAATTGTGCTATTGGTGAGTTAAAAAAAATCATGGAATATTATCTCCTTGGAGGAGTTTGTTGTTATTATTGTTATATTCCAAGGTGTTCCAGCATTGTTACCATTATGGTTTGTAATGGACTCAGGTTTTGAATTTCCCAAGTGGGAATCTGACCGGGATCCCGTTTGTGAACTACCCCCCCCCCCCACCCCACCCGCAGGGAATCCCGGTTTTCCCAAATGACCTTTACAGGGATGCCTAAAGAAACCACGATGTAACCGTGATTTCCCGATTCAGGCGGGATCCTGGCGGGATCACAGTGGAATCCCATGTTTGATCTTCTGTGGAGATGGATGAAGAGGTTGTTTTTAAAATCTGTTTAGTTTAGTGTGTTCTGTTTTTGTGTTTGTTTTAATGTACCTACATGTGTGTTTGTGAACACGGTCTGTTTTATGTGGGTTTTGGTGTACTATTTTGGTCTATTTGTAATAATGTTTTCACAAATTTTGTGTAACAGTTATTTTCAAGTTTTTATATATTTATGTTTATTAGAGTTTTTCATGATACCTGTAAGTGTGACGGCTATCCGCTGTTGGATATCAATATAAAGGAGAAAAAAGGAGCAAAGCTTGTGATGTAGAACTGAGAACATTCCTTCGTCGACGCAGTAACTGATACCAGGTTCCCGGTGGGAAACCGGTGTGGCGGTTTCAACTTTCCGCCGTGTTCAGTTTTCCGAATGATCAAATACGGTAACATTACGTCATGCCACGCCTGCGCACAGCAAGCGAAAGTAGTCAATTCTTAGTACCGTACTGAGTCCCGGAAAACTGAACACGGGGGAAGACTGAAACCAAGATACTGTCGGGATTATTCTATGCCTGAGGAATCTTGGTGGAATCCCATTTTCAATGGGAATGATCACTCTCACTCTGCCATGACAAACGGTTCTCGGACATAAAAATGTTGTTTTAGGTTTTCGCGTCAATTTCGGATAAATGAGCAGCCAATTTAACCACCAAGCTGTTCTATTTCGCGCGAAATCGAATGCAACTGAAACGGGTCATTTGATTTTGATTTATGGTCAGTCAAATGTAATGTTGCGTCATTCGATTTTACAAAATAATCATTAAATTAAACAGTTCACCAAAGCAGCATTCAAATTTGCAGACGCTTCTTGAAGAGTGTGTGTCTCGAAAAAGAATGACGATATGCAAAATTGAACAGAGTGCTAAAGGAATTTGACTCGACTCAAAACAAAATTGAATGGACGAATTCTGATTTTGAAACGCAGTTACAAGCAGAGAGGCAAAACAATTTTAATTCGAACGCATGAACATGAAATTGACTGCGTTTTTGCCGAATTTGACTGAGAAAACCTATATTATGTTTGTGTTTCAGGCAACTGTGGAGGCCAGGTTATTCGTGTCTTCGACGAGCAAGTCAATTTTACCTCTCCTGCGTTTCCAACCCAGTACCCGTCTGATACTTTCTGCACCTGGCAAATCATTCAAGGCTGGCCGGCTCCACTGATCTTTAGAGTTGTGGAGTTCGCTCTCGAAGACGGATTTGATTTCGTAACATTTAGCATCGGGGACTCCCCTGGTTTAATAGAAGGGTTCACACTTACTGGTACAAATTCCAAGATTAAGAGTCTTGTCTTTGAAGCCTCTGTCTGGGTAACATTCATCAGTGACTCGTCGGTGGCTTTTCGGGGATTCTACTTCTTGATATATCATCTCGATGAAGATAAGGAAGGTAAGCGTTTGCATTAAGGTCCCATCGAATGTCTAAGCCGATGGGGTTAGAGCATATGACATACTGTGCCAAACCAGATGAAAGCAGATTTCAATGTCAAATAAGTAAATAAGAAAAAAAATTGATTAATTGGTGTTATTTATTAGTAACAAAATGTGAAATGACATTCCCTTGGCTCAGGACAAACTTTCATGGTTAAAATGGCAAACCTGTGATCAGTTACTTATTCACATGAAAACTGATGCCAATGTCAAATCAGTAAATAAGAAAACAAATTGATTGATTAGTGTTATGTTATAGTTACATATGTGAAATTACATTCCCTTGGCTCTTGACAAAAATGCAAAGTTTAAATGGCTAACCTGTTATCAGTTACTGATTCACATGAAAAGTGGCGCCATTGTCAAATCAGTAAATAGGAAGAAAAAAATGATTATTGAGTGCTCCAGGTTACAGAATGCGATTTGAACTCGCTCTGATTTTGAAAATGTCATTCCTCTGGCTGTAGACAATAATACAACTGACAAACCTGTTAACTTATACTGATACACACGAAAGCAGATGTCAATGTTGAATCAATATTAAACAATGAGAAGAATTAAAGGCAGTGGACACTATTGGTAATTACTCAAAACAATTATTAGCATAAAACCTTACTTGGTAACGAGTAATGGGGAGAGGTGTATAAAACATTGTGGGAAACGGCTCCCTCTGAAGTGAAGTAGTTTTCGAGAAAGAAGTAATTTTCCACGGATTTGATTTCGAGACCTCAAGTTTAGAATTTGAGGTCTCGAAATCAAGCATCTGAAAGCACACAACTTCGTGTGGCAAGGGTTTTTTCTTCTTTCATAGTTATCTCGCAACTCCGAAGACCAATCGAGCTCAAATTTTCACACAGGTTTGTTATTTTATGCATATGTTGAGATACAGCAAGTGAGAAGACTGGTCTTTGACAACTACCAATAGTGTCCACTGTCTTTTAGTATAATTACTTGGAAGTGTCGTGGCCGAGCGGTTAAGAGCACCGAATTCAAACTCTCTTGTTTCTGATCAGCAGAGTGTGGGTTCGAATCCCCAGCCGTGACACTTGTGTCGTTATTAAAGCAAGACACTTTACTGTGGCTGCTAAATGCGCCATAGCACCTTGTAAACACTTATAAGGTGCTACATAATTGGGTCTCATAATTCATCTTCTCTGAAAGTGTGTATATACTCAGCGCCTTGAGTACCTTGTTTGGTAGATACGTGCGCTATATAAAACTCTTCGATATGATTGTTATTGTTATTACTTATGAGTTACAGCTTGCCAGTATGACGAATTTGATTGTGGCAATGGGCTCTGCATCGACTTGGCCGCCGAATGCAACGGTTTCAACGATTGCCAAAATAACCGAGACGAGTATGATTGCGGTAGGCCATTATACAAATTTCACTTAGGACACTGGTAATTTCTCAAAATATTTGTTGGGGGCACTTACTTGGTTTCAAGCAATGGAGAGCTGTTGATAGTACAACACATTGTAAAAAACGGCTCCCCTGTGAAGTAGTTTTTGAGAAAGAGGTAATTTTTCACTCGATTAGAAAAACAATTCAACTGAAGCCTTTCATTATGCGTTAGCACACGCAACAGGAGTGTGTTTTCTTTCATTATTCTCTTGTGAAATTGATGACCAATAATGAGCCCAAATTTTCACAAGCTTGTTAGTTTATACATATCACCACGTGAAAATACTGGTCTTTGACAATTTAACTAAATGTGTCCAGTGCCTTAAACTGTAAACTAGTTCAGTGGTGATCATAGAGCTATATATATTGACTAGAGCGCTGACACCCCGATATACACGCACTAAGGTTTTGAAGCCGTGTGGGTGCATCCAGGATTTTATACAAACCAATACAAAGCTTGAAATTTTGTACGGCAATTGTACGGCTATTTGCATGATAGTGCGTTTGTTCTTTTGTGTCATCGAACCAAAAAATGCAGCAAATGTAAACGCACACTCCGAGTTGATGAGCGTACAAACTGCGAGCGTCATGTGTGTCATGTTTAAAAGGGGCGTATACTTTTTTTTAGTACGTCAATCAATTTGAACATACAGCTTTCATAGCGCGGAAGTACGCAAATGGACAGTCGTGTATGTAAGCGCCCACGCCGAATGTAAAAAAAAAATCGCGGCAATGTGTGTTCTCCTTAAATTAAGATCATTCTGTATCACGCAACACATCAAACATGTCTGCGCCCAGGGTGGCTTCAAAACGCAGAGCAAGTTAGCGCTCTAGTCATATATATAGCTCTATGGTTGTGTGGCAGAGAGATATTATTTTTTTGTTTTACTAATCTAGAATATAGATAACTTAGATTTTTATTAGTTTTATTAAGATGCCTTATTTTTCTATTTTTTTTTTTTACGTTTTACACCAGCAAAAACACTCAAAGTTACTAAAAAGTACTATCCACAAAATAAAACTTTTAACTGAGCAATACAAATAAATACAAATTTTAAGAATTTTATAAAAATCTAAACCAGGATATACATTTGGCAGATAAGCCTTCTCCGAAAATTACTGCCACCACAAAATCCGACTTGGTAATTAGCACTGCAGAGCTGTTGATCATATTAGACACTGTTGGAAACGATCCCTTTGAGTAATGTGTAGTTTTAGAAGAAAGAAGGTCAACAATTTGTATCTGAGAAGGTCTGAGTCATGAACCTTTATCAGACATATTTATGCAATAACGGCGTTTTTTCGTTCACTTCTTTTTTGCAACTTTAATGACCACTTCGGCCCAATTTTTCACAGGTCTGAAATTAATGCATATATTGGGATCACCAAGTGATGATACATGTCTTTGACAATCACCAAAGGTTTTCCCCCACCTTTTAAATCTAACAGATGATGTTAGGTGTCCCGGTGCATACAAGTGTGACAAGCCTTTTGTGTCGTCTGATTTGCCTGTTTCATCATCGGCCACGTTGTCATCACCCGGGGTATTCATGCCGTCGACACAGGGCTCCGGTTCAGGTAGCATTTCATTCTCGTCATCCTCCTCCCCATCACAAGATGGTTACGGCAGCTCTCGATGCGTATCTGCAGCGAAGGTCTGCGATGGCAATGTCGATTGCCCTGCGATTGACGATGAAACTGAATGCGGTAAGACATAGCATCACTGTAGACAAGTAACATGTTCCAGCAAGGTGCTTTTAGCAGAAAATGGTGCTAATAAGCAGTTAGCATCACAGTAGACAAGTATCATGTTTCATAGAGTGCTTTTAGCAGAAATATGCTTAGCAATTTCTGCATAGCATCACAGTAGACAAGTATCACGTTTCATAGAGGTGCTTTTAGCAGAAAGTTATGCTTAGAAGTTTCTGCATAACATCGATCACTGTATACAAAGTATCAGGTTTCTCAGAGGTGCTTAAGCAGAAAGTTATGCTTAGCAATTTCTGCATAGCATCACAGTAGACAAGTATCACATTTCATAGATTAGCTTTAAGCAGAAAATGATGCTAAGCAATTTCTGCAGGATACCAGTCACAAGTCGTACATGTGACATGGCAGTTGACACCAGTAACCCTTTTCTGGTAATAAGCATATTTTTGTTGTGCTTAAACATTTTTGGGCAGTTCTATGTAATTCGGCATGCTCTCCTGGGCCCCATTTCATAGAGCTGCTTAAAGGAACACGTTGCCTTGGATCGGACGAGTTGGTCAAAACAAAAGCCCTGTAACCGTTTTTTATATAATGCATATGGTTGGAAAGATGTTTTAAAAGTAGCATACAATGATCCACACAAGTTTGCCTCGAAATTGCGTGGTTTTCCTTCTACTGTGCGAACTAACATGGTCGGCCATTTATGGGAGTCAAAATTTTGACCCCCATAAATGGCCGACGTGTTAGTCGACGAGGTAAAAGGAAAACCACGCAATTTCGAGGCATGTTTGTGTGGATCATTGTATTCTACTTTTACAACATCTTTCTACCCATATGCATTTTATAAAAAACGGTTACAAACGTTTTTCAAAGACCAACTCGACCGATCCAAGGCAACGTGTTCCTTTAAGCACAAAATGCTGCTTAAGCAAAATAATCAATGCTTAGTAAAATCAGAATACCGGCCAAGACTCCACTCAATTGTTATGCTAAGTAAACAATAGCTCAATACCAGCCACAAGCAATGTATATGGCATGACATTTTGGCCAGTAGCATTCGTAAAATAAGCAAGCTATTTTCGTGCTTAACCAAACTTTTTGCTTAAGCAGCTCTATGAAATTGGCCCCTGATGATGCAAGTGCATTAATAGACTGTGCAAGTCTCATGCAAGTCTCGCGCGTGTTTGGATTTCCGGGACCATTGTGGTCCCAACCTTATATGGAGTTTTACGTTGGGAAGATTTTGTTTCGTCCATTATTTTAGTTTAACGTACCTTATGACCATAACAATTACATATGTTGTTGACGATGTAATAGTAGTGACCAACATTATATAGAAGTACAAATAAATTCAACAAAATAACGAATAAAAACCAATATTAAAACTTGACCTCGGGTCAAGTTACTTGAAACAAAATAAAAATTTGTGCCCATCTCCGATCACAAAATTCTGATCTGACGCTCGTTTTGTTCGAGCGCGAGACTTTCTCAATAGCTTCCCTTTAGAACATTTGACAGGGATTCCCCGGCAGGATATTGACAGGAATCTTTTTTTCTCTTTTCGTTCTGCCATAGATGTGAAAAAGTGTCCTCCCGATTGCGAATGTAACTACCGAGAGGGTGATTTGAACGTCACATGCGCAAATGGATGGAACAGCAACAGCACACTTTTGTCAGGAGTCGCCGTGACCACAAAGTTGCTGTAAGTAGATGGAGGGTCGTTGTGGTCCAGCGTAAAGTGATAATAGGCTTCAAATCCTGGCGATTGTTTTGCCATAACATTAGAACGTTTTGCTTTTGAATTGCTCCTTGAATTTTCTGCAGAATGCTGCTGCCTTTATCTGTCTGCCACACCAGTAAACGCAATACATAATAATAGCCCCAATTCTGTGATCTCGATTCATTGGTTGTTTTCCTGCCTAAGGGCCATGTCATACGAGGCAGTTTAGAGATGAGTTATTTGTTTCTGCTGAACAGTATTCTTATTTTTATTATTGTTATTATATGAAATACATGTTCCCCCTAATTTATCTTCATAATTATAGGCAACTATCTGGAGTAAACATCTCTTCGCTTGAACCAGGAACTTTTAAGGCATTGAGGAATCTTAAAGTGCTGTAAGTGTTTAAAACTAATTTCAACTCATTTTTACAGAGCCCATTCACCTTGCATGATGCCATTGGTCACTTATTGAGTGTATATAAACAGTCAGTACCCCACCATTTTTTTTCTTCAAAAAGCAACTTAAAAAAATACACCTCTGATAGTTTTTTTCTTGTTATCAAGAGTTTTTGTGAAAGATTATGTATAGCCTGTTCGCACTTAAACAGTGTTTACCTTTCTTTTCAATATACGTACAGGTCTTTGAAGAACAACCTTATATCTGAAATAAAACAAAGCACATTTGCGAGTCTGGACTACTTATTGTGGTTGTGAGTATGTTATGATATAAGAACAGTGTTGTTTTCGTGTTTTTTTTGTGGGCTTTTTGTACTCAATAATAGATTTAATAAGTTCTAGCTAATCAACTCATATTTTCAGGTTGTCTGAAGGTAACTTTAATTGATATAAAGGGCCTTAATTTGGATGAGGATATCATCTTTAAGTCTTGATATGACTGCATTCACATCCAGAATGGCTGTAAATTGTCTTGGCTTTTAATAATAATAATATAACTTTAGATTTATATAGCGCCTACTAACTAACACTTAATTCTCTAAGGGCTTTACATTAGTGCCCTGGTCATAGGGCCAATAACATCCCTTTTTTTTTTAAAAGTTTCTCAGCTCCCTTGGGAGTATACAACCTGGGCAACAGTTTATATCGCTCCAAAGGCTTTTTCATTCACAATATCAACCTCTACCCTCGCAGGTACCCATTTATACCCCTGGGTGAAGAGAAGCAATTATAGTAAAGTATCTTGCTCAAGGACACAATCGTCACGACCGGGATTCGAACCCACACTCCGGTGAAAACGCACCAGAACTTGAATTCGATGCTCTTAACCACTCATCTTGTCTCTTCCTTTAATCACTGTTGTTCCATTTTAACAAATGTTTATTCAGTCTAGTGCCTTTTTAAAGTCAATTTTCGTAATTGCTTTGTTTGTTTAAATTTTGCAATTTTCTTATGAGATTTTAATTGATTTTATGTAAATTGTGACGCATTTCTATCTTCTGTTGTATTTTTAAACAATATACCATGGCATACATCTACTCTGTTCGTCTTCAATCTGATTAAGACAAAAACAAATAGGCCTACTGTTTGACTCGTCGAGACCACAACCGCTCTTTTCATCAGAGCCAACATGCTCCAAATTAATGGTTATATCCGCAAGTTTACAATTATAATATATATATATATACATCTAATTTAAAAAAGGAAAAGCTTCAAACATCACTCACAAATAATAGTTTGTTGTTTATTTTAGTTTGAAATAGTACTTTATTGTCTTTGTCAACAGAGATCTGTCCAACACGTCACTGGTTGAGCTGCAAGAGAATACATTTCTAGGAATGCCCAGCCTAAAGGGGATGTAAGATTCCTTTTGATTTTGTGTTTGTGTTTATTTATTTATTTAAATATTTTTGGGTCTGGATTCAAGCGACCCTTAATTGTCATTCGATATTATAAAGAATTGTATACTTATGCCCGGTACAAAAGTAAAATCCATTAAAGGCAGTGGACACTATTGGTAATTGGGTCTGTTCACACTAATTGGTCTTTTTGGTTCCAAAAGATACCTTTTTGGACTGTGACTGGGAGGGTACACAAAATACAAAATTTTTCCCTGTATTTTGTTTTGTACAATTCTCTGCTGGTAGTGAGTGTGCTTACCAAACAGTATAACAAATGTCTTATTATTTAAGAAGTTACGCAGTTTTCTTTAAGACACATTGTTTGTAACGAGGACAGACATTTTGTATTGGAATTGACTAGAAATGGATGACACAAATAATTAATTAATTGATTTACTCAAAGGTTAATTAAGTTAGACCCATTGCCCCTATTTTTATGGTTATCTGTAAAAACCAAGAGTACCTTGAGGTTTTTCAGCTGGTATGAATGTTTGTTTTTAAGATGGACAGACATATTGTGACAAATATCTGTCCATGTTATTGTGACAAATATCTGTCCATGTTACAAACCTAATATCTTCAAGATAATTCTCTGTAGTTTCTTGAGTACCCACGCAGATGTCTTGGTTTTGCCTGGAAACATTCTTTGCAGGGACAGCATTGTAGGGGACAACATTTTTGGCAATCTGTTTATATTATTATGCCTTTCTCACCATTTATGTACGAAATGTCTGTCCAACATTCCCCTGTTACAAACATAATCATCATGAAGATGATCCCCAGTTATTGCTAAAATACAGATAAATGTGTCTTGCTCTTTGCAAACAAAAACCTTGAAGTGATTTGGAATGTGCATGGGAAACAAGCTTGACAAAACTCTCGTTTATTTTTTTCACCCATTTATAAAAAAAAAGTCACATCAAATGGTCCCATTAGTGTGGACAGACCCAATTACTCAAAATAATTATTAGCATAAAACCTTACTTGGTAACGAGTAATGGAGAGCTGTCGATAGTATACAAAAATGTGAGAAACGGCTCCCTCTGAAGTAACGTAGTTTTTGAGAAAGAAGTGTTTTTCCACGAATTTGATTTCGAGACCTCGTAATTAGATTTTGAGGTCTCGAAACCGAGCATCGGAAAAAGCTCACAACTTCGTGTGACAAGGGTGTTTGTTTCTTTCATTATTATCTCGCAACTTCACAGGTTTTTTTATTTTATGCATATGTTGAGATACACCAAGTGAGAAAACTGGTCCTTGATAACTACCAATAGTGTCCAGTGTCTTTAATTAAGTCGTTGCACAATTCACCTGTAACAACGACATTTCCTTGGAACAGCGGACCAGTTTATCTTGTAATAAGTACAGCTGATAAACGACCTTGCAAAATAGGTTAGCCAGGTTTGGCTTGAAACCAAATCCACATGCAAAGTAGGGGCGAGATTTATACAACGACTTGGGTACAGAGAGGTGACAGAAACTTTACATTAAAGTAAATCCGCTAATGTTGGATGTGTTTGGTTCATTTAACTTTTAAAGGACTGAGTAAGATTTAAAATTCTATTATTTTATAATCTGTGTTCTATATTTCCTGTTCCAGAACCATCTTTGATGTTCCACTGGAAACAGTTCGAGATCATGCATTTCTTGGACTAAGTCAAATGGATACTTTGTGAGTATTTTATACACTTATTGCTGTACAACCAACATTTAATTTGGAACCTTAAAATAAATGTAGAGTCAATAAGTCTGTATCCTTGTACAAGTCTTGTTTGTCAGTGTGACATGCAGGAGATTCTGTCCTTCCAATGGCGAACTGCGTACAGCCATTTCTTCTATAGCGCCCTCTTTTGAATCGACCTCCATCAGCCCATGCTAATTTTCAAATAAGCTGAACATGTGGCGTCACACTAAATAACGCCTGATACCAGCCTCGAGTTGTTTTAAAATAAGTTTTTTTTTAGCTGAGCGTACTAAGCACCCGACCAGAGAGCTGAATTTTTTTTTTTCAACGAGCATCATTCTTGGATAGCCGAAAAGCGTTGATTTTAAGTGTTTCCTTCCCAGAGGTTATTGACGAGAGGTATCAATACAGGCCTAGAATTTCATCTTTACTAAATAGCCAACAAAGGATGATCTCAAATATATAACACAGTTTTCTAACAGCTGCAGTCCATCCAGGAAACATGAACAATATAACGAGTCTCTTATCTCAAGTTAAACATGGTAAAAAATGGGTTTTTCTCCTGAACGCTCCAAGCCAAATTTCTGCAAAAACATGGGGTCAAACAAGCTCGCGCTACAAAGGAATCATGACGTCAGTGGCGGCTATTTGGTGTGGAAATGTCAAAGCTGGAGAACTGTGTTCAAAACCAATAGGGGATAATCGTCACTGGCGTCCAGGGTCATTATAATAGATAAGCCTGTTTTGACTGTCGGCTAAAAAAGCCGCGCGGCCGGGTGCATTTTTGACTCGAGTTATTTATTACTAAATGCACATTTTGAGAGTAAAATGGTTGTTAACCGGTATCTGCGATGTCTATGTGGCCATAAAAAGGTAATAGTTGACATATTGAGATAATCTTTTATTGGCTCTTAAAGAGGCCATTTTCATTGTGAAAAGGGCACTTTATGGTTTATCTAAGAGTTAACAGGGTGCTTTGCATGGAATGGACACCAGACCACGGCCAAGACCACAGGCACGGGTGCTTGCGTGTAATTCCAGGCCTGTCGATATGGCGCGCTGCCCATAGGCTGCCCGTCTTTATCCTTGCAGATAAATACAGGGGACCAGTCTATCTTTCCATATGGAGTGACGGGATATCCTTGTGACAGTTTTGCCTTTAATGACACTGGATCTAATGTATAGGGCGAACAATAAAAATGCTTAAGGGAAATAAACACTTAATTTTGTTTTGAATCAAGCGTCGTCTGAAAATTTGTTTTCTTCTTCTCTCTTCCTTTTTTCTATAGAATTCTTGTGCGGCACGACAACAATTTACCTCGACTGAAGTTTGAACAAAAAGCATTTGACGGTCTTGTGAATCTTAAAAGATTGTAAGTATTTTTTATAACGTGGAAACAATACATTATAATCTCAGGAAGCAAAATCTCGTGCAGCAATCTCATGCTGTGTGAGACTAATTATCAGCTTTACCAATCCTCTAAAATTTCCTCAACTAAAATTGTGTACTTCAAGAATATTGCCCCTCTGAGTCTACATAACAGTTATAAATTTGAGGGGATGATATATGGTCGCTGTATGGTGCTAGTGACCCTAGCTAGATAAAAAAAAAAACAGGTAATTTTTCATTTCATTGAAACGAGTTTGTTTAATTATTTTCCATCTAGGTACGTAGATGATCATCGTATTTGCTGTTTCTTCAAAGATAAAAACGTCGACTGTAAGACGCTGGAACCGGAACCTCCCTTGTTCATGTGCAGCAATCTCATGCCAAACCTTGTCTTAAAAATCTTCATGTGGATCTTGGGGATAAGCGCCCTCGTCGGCAACATCTTCGTCATGATCTGGAGATGCCGCGAAGAGACAGCAGGTCGAGACAGTCGAAAAGTTCACTCGCTTCTCGTGTTTAACCTAGCCGCCTCCGATTCTCTTATGGGCTTGTACATGATGATCATTGCAGTTGCTGATGTGCATTTCGGTAACACTTATTTCGAGCAATCTTCGGAGTGGCAAACAAGTGTCCCTTGTAGGTTAGCTGGCTTTATTTCCATAGTTGCGAGCGAAGCTTCGGTGTTTTTCTTGACTCTTATTAGCATCGATCGATTCCTCTCCATCGTATTCCCTTTTAGCAGGAGACACATTCGTCCCCAGATGGGTCGCATTATTTCCGCTTTGATATGGATTTGCACCCTGATTGTCGGCGTGGTTCCCACCATACTTGCTTTTGACTCGACCTCAGATTTGTATGGCCTTTCAGACGTATGCATTGGGTTACCACTGATGACGAAAGTGGCGCGATATGAGACAAGAAAGCAGACAATTGATGCAGGTGGAGTCGCCAATATAACCGTTGAAATACCATATGCTGCTGAATATCGCGCCTCTTGGTTTTTCTCTATCGCGCTTTTTCTTGGCGTCAACCTGCTCTGTTTCGCTGTGATTCTCATATGCTATATATGCATATTTGTTAGCGTCAAGATGTCAATGAAGCGAGTTCGACGTCACAAAAGTAGGGACGATGAAGTTCGCATGGCAATCAAAATGGCGGCGATAGTCATGACTGACTTCATCTGTTGGATACCAGTGATAGTCATGGGTATCCTGTCTCAAAGTCGCATCGTGGAGATACCACCAGAAACCTACGCCTGGGTTGTCGTCTTCATCCTTCCCATAAACTCCTCCCTCAATCCGTACCTCTACACCATCTCGGATCTTTGCTCCCAGCGCCGACGTTCTGCTTCAACCCGGAAGAAGGACACCTCCAAATTGTCAAATACCGAGAACAAAAATAGCAACTCTATGGATACTGTTTTTACTATTGATGTTGCGACGAGCAAACACGAGTAACTAATATTGTTCAAACAATTGTGCAAAAATTGTCGCCTCTGTGTTAACCTCCATTGATCGGGGTCCCAATTTTATAGAACTGCTTTCGCACAATACAATGCTCAGAAGGTTGGGAGCAAGACTTATCAGGATACAAGCCACAGATTGTACATGGTAGTTTGGCTGTTCTTACTGTGGTTACAAATCTTTTTGTGTCATCTATTTCTGAAGCTGCTCTATGAAATTGGTTCCTTCTATCATTTTGCAAATTCTAAAAATTAATTGTTTGGTTTAAAGGCAGTGGACACTATTGGTAATTACTCAAAATAATTATTAGCATGAAACCTTACTTATTAGCACGAAACCTTACTTGGTCACGAGTAATGGGGAGAGGTTGATGATATAAACCTCCTCTGAAGTGGAGTAGTTTTCGAGAAAGAAGTAATTTTCCACCAATTTGATTTCGAGACCGTATATTGAGAACTTGAGGTCTCGAAATAAAGCATCTGAAAGCACACAACTCTGTGTGACAAGGGTGTTTTTTCTTTCATTATTATCTCGCAAATTCGACGAGCAATTGAGCTCAAATTTGCACAGGTTTGTTATTTTATGCATATGTTGAGATACACCAACTGGGAAGGTTGTTCTTTGACAATTACCAATAGTGTCCACTGCGTTTAAAGCTATTGGACACTTTCGGTAAACAGTATTGTCAAAGGCCCACACTTCGTTTATCACAACTTCTAATATATAATAACAAACCTGTGAAAATTTAGGCTCAATCGGTCATCGGAGTCGGGAGAAAGTATTGGGAAAACCCACCCTTGTTTTGGCACGTTATCGCCGTGTCATGACAAGTGTTTAAAATATTCCGTAATTCTCGATATCGAGAATTGATATTGTTTTAATGTTTTCTCAAAAAGTATCATTTCATGGAATAACATTTCAAGAGAAGTCTTACACCATTACCTTCTGTAAACCCTGTAGATTATTTGTAAATCTGTGAACTTTTTTTGTGAACTCGGTCAAACATCACAGAACTTTGTACCAGTCACGAATGCAGAGGCTCCTTTAAAAATTGTGTTCTTGTATTAAGTATATATATTTTGTTTTATCCATAATTAATAATCTTTGTTATGCAATAATGATATGAACATAATTTACCAATGTATTTTAACTAATTTACGGTTTTTAAATGTATAAATCTTTGTCAAAAATTTTTTTTTAGAGGACCTACATGTATACAACAATGGCCTAATTGACAGGTCACAATATACCTAGAAGTTTTAATCTCTTCGTAGGTACTGAGTAAAGGGAAGGCACTCGTTTGGCACTTGCTCTTTAAATGAAAGGCAGTACAAACTTTTTTAACCTTTCGCTTCAAAGTAATGTGGTTATGTTAAAAGATATCAGATTAAGACCACCAATTTTAATGTAAGA
Organism: Asterias amurensis; assembly: GCF_032118995.1. Lineage (NCBI taxonomy): Eukaryota > Metazoa > Echinodermata > Asteroidea > Forcipulatida > Asteriidae > Asterias > Asterias amurensis. Next base: position 7,699,587 of record NC_092659.1, on the reverse strand, counting down.
AGTAGTACTGTCGTAAGTAACGTCCCTACCCAAGATTGTGTATTCCAATTAAAGGTTATTATTCCAGCCTGGGCATATCCGCTCTGGAATTTCGGTGATATCTTAAAAATGCGACCACATTTCGACATTGAATTTTCACATGTAAGTTTTATTGCATGTACTGTAGCCATGACCGGGGGTTGCAATGTACACCACAGCTTTAAAAGACACAAGGATGCAAGTAACTGGCTTTTCAGATTAGCAGAACCATGCATGTTATAAAAACTAGCAAAAGTAACTTAAATACAGTTCTAGAAGGTATAGGTAGCCAATGAATAGATTGAAGTACCGGTGTTGTGTGATTTATACCATTAAACAAAGTAACAATCCGAGCAGCAGTGTTATGTAATATTTGCAAACTGGAAAGCTGAGTGTTGGGTAATTTATTGAGAAGAGCGTTACAAAAATCTAAACGTGATGAAACCAGAGCTGGAACAATCTTTTCAGTTGCTAATTGAGTTAAATACTTTCGTATTACACCAATGTTACGCAGCTGATAACGGACTGATTTACAGAGGGCAGAAACTTGACATGACATGGACGTCTGGTAGAATCAAATTAAACACAAAGATTTATACAAGAATTACTCAATTAATGAACAGCTGAACCTGCAATGCTAATTGATTGAATACTTATCTTATTGAGCCTTGTGAACCTTTTGCTCGAAAAATTGTACAAGGTTTAGCCTTGTGAACTTTTCGCTCTAAGAGATTCACTTTTTGCTTGAAATGTGAACTTTTCGCTAGAATTTTTTTTACAAGGCTATTAAAGCCTTTTGAACTTTTTACTTGAAAAATTGTTTGTGAACTTTTCGTTTCAACAAATTTAACTTTTCGTTCGGATGTACACCTTTTCGACAAAATCTGCTAGGGTTAACACTTTTTCGGCAAAACTTGAAAAGTTCACACGCGTTGTACACCTTTTCAGCAAACTTCGCAAAGTTCACAAGGTTATAGCCTTGTACACTTGTTCGGCAAAATTTGCTAAGTTCACAAGGTACACTTTTTCGGCAAAATTTGCAAAGTTCACAAGGTTATGTCCTTGTACACTTTTTTGGGCCAAACTTTGCACATTAGACTTGTTCACTTTTCGGCAAAATTTGCAAAATTCACAAGGCCTTGTACCCTTTTTCAGCAAAATTTGAAAAAGTTCACAAGGCCTAGTACAACTTTTCGGCAAACTTGGCAAAGTTCACAAGGTTATATAGCCTTGTACACTTGTTCGGCAAAATGTGCAAAATTCACAAGGTTTATATAGCCTTGTACACTTTTCAAGCAAAACTGGCAAAATTTGCAAAGTTCACAAGGCCTTGTACCCTTTTTCAGCAAAATTTGAAAAAGTTCACAAGGCCTTGTACAACTTTTCGACAAACTTGGCAAAGTTCACAAGGTTATATAATAGCCTTGTACACTTGTTCGGCAAAATTTGCAAAGTTCACAAGGCCTTGTACCCTTTTTCAGCAAAATTTGAAAAGTTCACAAGGCCTTGTACACCTTTTCGGCAAAATTGGCAAAGTTCAAAAGTTCTTGTACACTTTTTCGGCAAAATTTGAAAAGTTCACAAGGCTATAGCCTCGTACATTTTCAAGCAAAATTGGCAAAGTTTGCAAAGTTCACAAGGCTATAGCCTTGTACACTTTTCCAGCAAAATTTGCAAAGTTCACAAGGCTATAGCCTTGTACACTTTTCCAGCAAAATTTGCAAAATTTGCAAAGTTAAAAAAAATATGCCAAGTTCACAAGGCCTTGTACACTTTTCCAGCAAAATTTGCAAAATTTGCAAAGTTAAAAAAAATATGCCAAGTTCACAAGGCCTTGTACACTTTTCCAGCAAAATCTGCAACGTTCACAAGGCTTATATAGCCTTGTACACTTTTTCGGCAAAAATATAGCCTTGTACACTTTTTCGGCAAAATCTGCAAAGTTCACAAAAATCTGCCTTGTTCGCTTTTGGGCAAAATTCACAAGGCTAAAATCTGCAACGTTCACAAGGCTATATAGCCTTGTACACTTTTTCGGCAAAATTCACAAGGCTATAGCCTCGTACACTTTTCAAGCAAAATTGGCAAAATTTGCAAAGTTCATAAGGCCTTGTACCTTTTTCAAGCAAAATTGGCAAAACTTGCCAAGTTCACAAGGCTATAGCCTTGTACCCTTTTCGGCAAAATTTGAAAAGTTCATATTCAAGCAAAACTGGCAAAATTTGCAAAGTTCACAAGGCTATAGCCTTGTACACTTTTCCAGCAAAATCTGCAACGTTCACAAGGCTATAGCCTTGTACACTTTTTCGGCAAAATCTGCTTAATTCACAAGGCTATATATAGCCTTGTACACTTTTCCAGCAAAATCTGCAAAGTTCACAAGGCTATAGCCTTGTACACTTTTCCAGCAAAATCTGCAAAGTTCACAAGGCTATAGCCTTGTACACTTTTCCAGCAAAATCTGCAATGTTCAGAAGGCTATAGCCTTGTACACTTTTCCAGCAAAATTGGCAAAATTTGCGAAGTTCACAAGGCTATAGCCTTGTACACTTTTTTCGGCAAAATCTGCTTAGTTCACAAGGCTAAAGCCTTGTACACTTTTCCAGCAAAATCTGCAACGTTCACAAGGCTATAGCCTTGTACCCTTTTCGGCAAAATTTGAAAAGTTCACAAGGCTATAGCCTTGTACACTTATCGGCAAAATCTGCAAAGTTCACAAGGCTATAGCCTTGTACCCTTTTTCGGCAAAATCTGCTAAGTTCACAAGGCTATAGCCTTGTACACTTTTCCAGCAAAATCTGCAAAGTTCACAAGGCTATAGCCTTGTACACTTTTCCAGCAAAATCTGCAACGTTCACAAGGCCTTGTACACTTTTTCGGCAAAATCTGCTTAATTCACAAGGCTATATATAGCCTTGTACACTTTTCCAGCAAAATCTGCAAAGTTCACAAGGCTATAGCCTTGTACACTTTTCCAGCAAAATTGGCAAAATTTGCAAAGTTCACAAGGCTATAGCCTTGTACACTTTTCCAGCAAAATCTGCAACGTTCACAAGGCTATAGCCTTGTACCCTTTTCGGCAAAATCTGCAAAGTTCACAAGGCTATAGCCTTGTACCCTTTTTCGGCAAAATCTGCAAAGTACACAAGGCTATAGCCTTGTACCCTTTTCGGCAAAATTTGAAAAGTTCACAAGGCTATAGCCTTGTACACTTATCGGCAAAATCTGCAAAGTTCACAAGGCTATAGCCTTGTACCCTTTTTCGGCAAAATCTGCTAAGTTCACAAGGCTATAGCCTTGTACACTTTTCCAGCAAAATCTGCAAAGTTCACAAGGCTATAGCCTTGTACACTTTTTCGTCAAAATCTGCTAAGTTCACAAGGCTTTGTACACTTTTCCAGCAAAATCTGCAAAGTTCACAAGGCTATAGCCTTGTACACTTTTTCGGCAAAATTGGCAAAATTGGCAAAGTTCACAAGGCTACAGCCTTGTACCCTTTTTCGGCAAAATCTGCTAAGTTCACCAGGCTATAGCCTTGTACACTTTTCCAGCAAAATCTGCAACGTTCACAAGGCTATAGCCTTGTACCCTTTTCGGCAAAATCTGCAAAGTTCACAAGGCTATAGCCTTGTTCCCTTTTTCGGCAAAATCTGCAAAGTTCACAAGGCTATAGCCTTGTACCCTTTTTCGGCAAAATCTGCAAAGTACACAAGGCTATAGCCTTGTACCCTTTTCGGCAAAATTTGAAAAGTTCATAAGGCTATAGCCTTGTACACTTATCGGCAAAATCTGCAAAGTTCACAAGGCTATAGCCTTGTACCCTTTTTCGGCAAAATCTGCTAAGTTCACAAGGCTATAGCCTTGTACACTTTTCCAGCAAAATCTGCAAAGTTCACAAGGCTATAGCCTTGTACCCTTTTTCAGCAAAATCTGCAAAGTTCACAAAAATCTGCCTTGTTCGCTTTTGGGCAAAATTCACAAGGCTAAAATCTGCAACGTTCACAAGGCTATAGCCTTGTACACTTTTTCGTCAAAATCTGCTAAGTTCACAAGGCCTTGTACACTTTTCCAGCAAAATTTGCAAAGTTCACAAGGCTATAGCCTTGTACCCTTTTTCAGCAAAATCTGCAAAGTTCACAAAAATCTGCCTTGTTCGCTTTTGGGCAAAATTCACAAGGCTAAAATCTGCAAAATTTGCAAAGTTCACAAGGCTATAGCCTTGTACACTTTTCCAGCAAAATCAGCAAAGTTCACAAGGCTATAGCCTTGTACCCTTTTTCGGCAAAATCTGCGAAGTACACAAGGCTATAGCCTTGTACCCTTTTCGGCAAAATTTGAAAAGTTCACAAGGCTATAGCCTTGTACACTTATCGGCAAAATCTGCAAAGTTCACAAGGCTATAGCCTTGTACCCTTTTTCGGCAAAATCTGCTAAGTTCACAAGGCTATAGCCTTGTACACTTTTCCAGCAAAATCTGCAAAGTTCACAAGGCTATAGCCTTGTACACTTTTTCGTCAAAATCTGCTAAGTTCACAAGGCTTTGTACACTTTTCCAGCAAAATCTGCAAAGTTCACTTTTTCGGCAAAATTGGCAAAATTGGCAAAGTTCACAAGGCTACAGCCTTGTACCCTTTTTCGGCAAAATCTGCTAAGTTCACCAGGCTATAGCCTTGTACACTTTTCCAGCAAAATCTGCAACGTTCACAAGGCTATAGCCTTGTACCCTTTTCGGCAAAATCTGCAAAGTTCACAAGGCTATAGCCTTGTTCCCTTTTTCGGCAAAATCTGCAAAGTTCACAAGGCAAAGTTCACAAGGCTATAGCCTTGTACCCTTTTTCGGCAAAATCTGCAAAGTACACAAGGCTATAGCCTTGTACCCTTTTCGGCAAAATTTGAAAAGTTCATAAGGCTATAGCCTTGTACACTTATCGGCAAAATCTGCAAAGTTCACAAGGCTATAGCCTTGTACCCTTTTTCGGCAAAATCTGCTAAGTTCACAAGGCTATAGCCTTGTACACTTTTCCAGCAAAATCTGCAAAGTTCACAAGGCTATAGCCTTGTACCCTTTTTCAGCAAAATCTGCAAAGTTCACAAAAATCTGCCTTGTTCGCTTTTGGGCAAAATTCACAAGGCTAAAATCTGCAACGTTCACAAGGCTATAGCCTTGTACACTTTTTCGTCAAAATCTGCTAAGTTCACAAGGCCTTGTACACTTTTCCAGCAAAATTTGCAAAGTTCACAAGGCTATAGCCTTGTACCCTTTTTCAGCAAAATCTGCAAAGTTCACAAAAATCTGCCTTGTTCGCTTTTGGGCAAAATTCACAAGGCTAAAATCTGCAAAATTTGCAAAGTTCACAAGGCTATAGCCTTGTACACTTTTCCAGCAAAATCAGCAAAGTTCACAAGGCTATAGCCTTGTACACTTTTCCAGCAAAATCTGCAACGTTCACAAGGCTATAGCCTTGTACCCTTTTCGGCAAAATCTGCAAAGTTCACAAGGCTATAGCCTTGTATCCTTTTTCGGCAAAATCTGCAAAGTTCACAAGGCTATAGCCTTGTACCCTTTTTCGGCAAAATCTGCAAAGTACACAAGGCTATAGCCTTGTACCCTTTTCGGCAAAATTTGAAAAGTTCACAAGGCTATATAGCCTTGTACACTTATCGGCAAAATCTGCAAAGTTCACAAGGCTATAGCCTTGTACCCTTTTTCGGCAAAATCTGCTAAGTTCACAAGGCTATAGCCTTGTACACTTTTCCAGCAAAATCTGCAAAGTTCACAAGGCTTTGTACACTTTTCCAGCAAAATCTGCAAAGTTCACAAGGCTATAGCCTTGTACACTTTTTCGGCAAAATTGGCAAAATTGGCAAAGTTCACAAGGCTACAGCCTTGTACCCTTTTTCGGCAAAATCTGCTAAGTTCACCAGGCTATAGCCTTGTACACTTTTCCAGCAAAATCTGCAACGTTCACAAGGCTATAGCCTTGTACCCTTTTCGGCAAAATCTGCAAAGTTCACAAGGCTATAGCCTTGTTCCCTTTTCCAGCAAAATCTGCAAAGTTCACAAGGCTATAGCCTTGTACACTTTTTCGTCAAAATCTGCTAAGTTCACAAGGCCTTGTACACTTTTCCAGCAAAATCTGCAAAGTTCACAAGGCTATAGCCTTGTACACTTTTCCAGCAAAATTTGCAAAGTTCACAAAAATCTGTCTTGTACACTTTTTCGGCAAAATTAACAAGGCTATATATAAAGCCTTGTACCCTTTTCCGGCAAAATCTGCAAAGTTCACAAGGCTATAGCCTTGTTCCCTTTTTCGGCAAAATCTGCTAAGTTCACAAGGCTATAGCCTCGTACACTTTTCCAGCAAAATCTGCTGAGTTCACAAGGCTATAGCCTTGTACACTTTTCCAGCAAAATTTGCAAAGTTCACATAGCCTTGTACCCTTTTTCAGCAAAATCTGCAAAGTTCACAAAAATCTGCCTTGTACACTTTTTCGGCAAAATTAATAAGGCTATATATAAAGCCTTGTACCCTTTTTCGGCAAAATCTGCTAAGTTCACAAGGCTATAGCCTTGTACACTTTTTCGGCAAAATCTGCAAAGTTCACAAGGCAAAATTTGAAAAGTTCACAAGGCTATAGCCTTGTACACTTTTCCAGCAAAATCTGCAAAGTTCACAAGGCTATAGCCTTGTACCCTTTTTCAGCAAAATCTGCAAAGTTCACAAAAATCTGCCTTGTTCGCTTTTGGGCAAAATTCACAAGGCTAAAATCTGCAACGTTCACAAGGCTATAGCCTTGTACACTTTTTCGTCAAAATCTGCTAAGTTCACAAGGCCTTGTACACTTTTCCAGCAAAATTTGCAAAGTTCACAAGGCTATAGCCTTGTACCCTTTTTCAGCAAAATCTGCAAAGTTCACAAAAATCTGCCTTGTTCGCTTTTGGGCAAAATTCACAAGGCTAAAATCTGCAACGTTCACAAGGCTATAGCCTTGTACACTTTTTCGGCAAAATTCACAAGGCTATAGCCTCGTACACTTTTCAAGCAAAATTGGCAAAATTTGCAAAGTTCATAAGGCCTTGTACCTTTTTCAAGCAAAATTGGCAAAATTTGCAAAGTTCACAAGGCTATAGCCTTGTACACTTTTCCAGCAAAATCTGCAACGTTCACAAGGCTATAGCCTTGTACACTTTTTCGGCAAAATCTGCTTAATTCACAAGGCTATATATAGCCTTGTACACTTTTCCAGCAAAATCTGCAAAGTTCACAAGGCTATAGCCTTGTACACTTTTCCAGCAAAATCTGCAAAGTTCACAAGGCTATAGCCTTGTACACTTTTCCAGCAAAATCTGCAATGTTCACAAGGCTATAGCCTTGTACACTTTTCCAGCAAAATTGGCAAAATTTGCAAAGTTCACAAGGCTATAGCCTTGTACACTTTTTTCGGCAAAATCTGCTTAGTTCACAAGGCTAATCACCTTGTACCCTTTTTCGGCAAAATCTGCTAAGTTCACCAGGCTATAGCCTTGTACACTTTTCCAGCAAAATCTGCAACGTTCACAAGGCTATAGCCTTGTACCCTTTTCGGCAAAATCTGCAAAGTTCACAAGGCTATAGCCTTGTACCCTTTTCGGCAAAATTTGAAAAGTTCACAAGGCTATAGCCTTGTACACTTATCGGCAAAATCTGCTAAGTTCACAAGGCTATAGCCTTGTACACTTTTCCAGCAAAATCTGCAAAGTTCACAAGGCTATAGCCTTGTACACTTTTCCAGCAAAATCTGCAACGTTCACAAGGCTATAGCCTTGTACACTTTTTCGGCAAAATCTGCTTAATTCACAAGGCTATATATAGCCTTGTACACTTTTCCAGCAAAATCTGCAAAGTTCACAAGGCTATAGCCTTGTACACTTTTCCAGCAAAATTGGCAAAATTTGCAAAGTTCACAAGGCTATAGCCTTGTACACTTTTCCAGCAAAATCAGCAAAGTTCACAAGGCTATAGCCTTGTACACTTTTCCAGCAAAATCTGCAACGTTCACAAGGCTATAGCCTTGTACCCTTTTCGGCAAAATCTGCAAAGTTCACAAGGCTATAGCCTTGTATCCTTTTTCGGCAAAATCTGCAAAGTTCACAAGGCTATAGCCTTGTACCCTTTTTCGGCAAAATCTGCAAAGTACACAAGGCTATAGCCTTGTACCCTTTTCGGCAAAATTTGAAAAGTTCACAAGGCTATAGCCTTGTACACTTATCGGCAAAATCTGCAAAGTTCACAAGGCTATAGCCTTGTACCCTTTTTCGGCAAAATCTGCTAAGTTCACAAGGCTATAGCCTTGTACACTTTTCCAGCAAAATCTGCAAAGTTCACAAGGCTTTGTACACTTTTCCAGCAAAATCTGCAAAGTTCACAAGGCTATAGCCTTGTACACTTTTTCGGCAAAATTGGCAAAATTGGCAAAGTTCACAAGGCTACAGCCTTGTACCCTTTTTCGGCAAAATCTGCTAAGTTCACCAGGCTATAGCCTTGTACACTTTTCCAGCAAAATCTGCAACGTTCACAAGGCTATAGCCTTGTACCCTTTTCGGCAAAATCTGCAAAGTTCACAAGGCTATAGCCTTGTTCCCTTTTCCAGCAAAATCTGCAAAGTTCACAAGGCTATAGCCTTGTACACTTTTTCGTCAAAATCTGCTAAGTTCACAAGGCCTTGTACACTTTTCCAGCAAAATCTGCAAAGTTCACAAGGCTATAGCCTTGTACACTTTTCCAGCAAAATTTGCAAAGTTCACAAAAATCTGTCTTGTACACTTTTTCGGCAAAATTAACAAGGCTATATATAAAGCCTTGTACCCTTTTCCGGCAAAATCTGCAAAGTTCACAAGGCTATAGCCTTGTTCCCTTTTTCGGCAAAATCTGCTAAGTTCACAAGGCTATAGCCTCGTACACTTTTCCAGCAAAATCTGCTGAGTTCACAAGGCTATAGCCTTGTACACTTTTCCAGCAAAATTTGCAAAGTTCACAAGGCTATAGCCTTGTACCCTTTTTCAGCAAAATCTGCAAAGTTCACAAAAATCTGCCTTGTACACTTTTTCGGCAAAATTAACAAGGCTATATATAAAGCCTTGTACCCTTTTTCGGCAAAATCTGCTAAGTTCACAAGGCTATAGCCTTGTACACTTTTTCGGCAAAATCTGCAAAGTTCACAAGGCAAAATTTGAAAAGTTCACAAGGCTATAGCCTCGTACACTTTTCGGCAAAATCTGCAAAGTTCACAAGGCTATAGCCTTGTACCCTTTTTCGGCAAAATCTGCTAAGTTCACAAGGCTATAGCCTTGTACACTTTTCCAGCAAAATCTGCTGAGTTCACAAGGCTATAGCCTTGTACACTTTTCCAGCAAAATTTGCAAAGTTCACAAGGCTATAGCCTTGTACACTTTTTCGGCAAAATTGGCAAAATTCACAAGGCTAGCCTTGTACACTTTTCCAGCAAAATCTGCAAAGTTCACAAGGCTATAGCCTTGTACCCTTTTTTCGGCAAAATCTGCAAAGTACACAAGGCTATAGCCTTGTACCCTTTTCGGCAAAATTTGAAAAGTTCATGAGGCTATAGCCTTGTACACTTTTCCAGCAAAATCTGCTGAGTTCACAAGGCTATAGCCTTGTACACTTTTCCAGCAAAATTTGCAAAGTTCACAAGGCTATAGCCTTGTACACTTTTTCGGCAAAATTGGCAAAATTCACAAGGCTAGCCTTGTACACTTTTCCAGCAAAATCTGCAAAGTTCACAAGGCTATAGCCTTGTACCCTTTTTCGGCAAAATCTGCAAAGTACACAAGGCTATAGCCTTGTACCCTTTTTGGCAAAATTTGAAAAGTTCACAAGGCTATAGCCTCGTACACTTTTCGGCAAAATCTGCAAAGTTCACAAGGCTTATAGCCTTGTACCCTTTTTCGGCAAAATCTGCTAAGTTCACAAGGCTATAGCCTTGTACACTTTTCCAGCAAAATCTGCAAAGTTCACAAGGCTATAGCCTTGTACACTTTTTCGTCAAAATCTGCGAAGTTCACAAGGCCTTGTACACTTTTCCAGCAAAATCTGCAAAGTTCACAAGGCTATAGCCTTGTACACTTTTCCAGCAAAATTTGCAAAGTTCACAAGGCTATAGCCTTGTACCCTTTTTCAGCAAAATCTGCAAAGTTCACAAAAATCTGCCTTGTACACTTTTTCGGCAAAATTAACAAGGCTATATATAAAGCCTTGTACCCTTTTTCGGCAAAATCTGCAAAGTTCACAAGGCTATAGCCTTGTACCCTTTTTCGGCAAAATCTGCTAAGTTCACAAGGCTATAGCCTCGTACACTTTTCCAGCAAAATCTGCTGAGTTCACAAGGCTATAGCCTTGTACACTTTTCCAGCAAAATCTGCAAAGTTCACAAAAATCTGCCTTGTACCCTTTTTCGGCAAAATCTGCTAAGTTCACAAGGCTATATATAGCCTTGTACACTTTTTCGGCAAAATCTGCAAAGTTCACAAGGCTATAGCCTTGTACCCTTTTTCGGCAAAATCTGCTAAGTTCACAAGGCTATAGCCTTGTACACTTTTCAAGCAAAATCTGCAAAATTTGCAAAATTTGCAAAGTTTACAAGGCTATATATATAGCCTTGTTCACTTTTTCGGCAAAATTCACAAGGCTATGGCCTCGTACACTTTTCAAGCAAAATTGGCAAAGTTTGCAAAGTTCACAAGGCTGCCTTGTACACTTTTCCAGCAAAATTTGCAAAGTTCGGAAAAATATGCTAAGTTCACAAGTCCTTGTACACTTTTCCAGCAAAATTGGCGAAATTAGCAAAGTTCACAAGGCTATAGCCTTGTACCCCTTTTCGGCAAACTTTAAAAAGTTAACAAGGTTATAGGCTTGTACACTTTTTCAGCAAAATTAATTTGAAAAGTTCACAAGGCTATAGCCTCGTACACTTTTCAAGCAAAACTGGCAAAATTTGCAAAGTTCACAAGCCTATTATATAGCCTTGTACACTTTTCCAGCAAAAGTTGGAAAATTTGCAAAGTTCACAAGGCTATATATATAGCCTTGTACACTTTTCCAGCAAAATTGGCATGCAGCATCAGAGTCCAGCATTCTCCAGAAGACGATCAGAGCATACTGATCGAAACGTCGAGTTAATCCAACAGTTCTTTCAAAACCACCCCAACTCATTTAAAGATTGTTATTACATGGTGTTACCGCAAACTCTTCTATATCTTATTTCCACCATGCAAAGTTTCAAATCCTACTTAAAATTTGCAAAGTTCACAAGGCCTTGTACCCTTTTTCGGCAAAATTTGCTAAGTTCACAAGGCTATATATAAGCCTTGAACAAGGCCTTGTACACTTTTTCAGAAAAAATTTGAAAAGTTCACAAGGCTTATATAAGTTCACAAGGCCTTGATGTACACATTTCCAGCAAAATTGGCAAAATTAGCAAAGTTCCCAAGGCTTTTGCCTTGTACGCTTTTTCGGCAAAATTTGCTAAGTTCACAAGGCTATAATATGCCTTGTTACTTTTTCAGCAAAATTTGCAAAGTTCACAAGGCAAAATTTGCTATAGCCTTGAACACTTTTCCAGCAAAATTGGCAACATTTGCAAAGTTCACAATATATGTACACTTTTTTGGCAAAATTTGAAAAGTTCACAAGGCCTTGTACACTTTTCGGCAAAATTTAAAACGTTCACAAGGCTATAGCTTTGTACACTTTTTTGGCAAAGTTTGCTTAGTTTCACTTTTCGGCAAAATTGGCAAAGATCACAAGGCTATAATAGCCTTGTACACTTTTTTTGGCAAAACCTGCTAAGTTAACAAGGCCTTGTACACTTTTTTAAGCAAACCTTGAAAAGTTCACAAGGCTATATATAGCCTTGTACACTTTTTCGGCAAAATTTGTAAAGTTCACAAGGCTATATATAGCCTTGTACACTTTTGCAGTAAAATTTGCTGAGTTCATAGCCTTGTATAACACTTGTTCGGCAAAATTTGAGAAGGTCACAAGGCAAGCCATATGAACTTTTCGCTTAATAAGTGTTCAAGGCCTTGTAAACTTTTTGCTCAAAAAAGTGTACAAGGCTATAAAAAAGCCTTGTGAACTGTTTGCTCGAAAAATGGTACAAGGTTATAGCCTCATCAACTTTTCGCTCAACAACCCCTTGTAATATTGGCCAAAATGACACGAAACATCAAAAAGAGTAAACAGCAAGGCTTACCCCCTTTAAGTGTTGACCAACAAAATATGAAACATCTGCGGGATGAGCAGGCTTACCCCTTGTAGTTGAGGCCAAACTGACATAAAACATCAAAAGAAATGAGCAGCAAGGCTTACCCCTTGTAATTTTTTTTCAAAATGACATGAAACATCAAAAGGAATGAACAGCAAGGCTCACCCTTTTGAGTACTTTTTACTGGCTTGTGGTATCCACTATTTTGGGCTTAATACAAGGAGATAGGAGGGGTATCTTGAGGAGCAGCGCATGGAAGAACGTGTTTATGGTGGCGCTGGAAGAGGGACACCGAAATCCAGATGGACTGACAAAATTAAGCACTGAAAAGACATACCATGCATGAGCTAACGACATACAGCTCTTGACAGCAAAGCTTGGCGAGAGTTCGTTTCTTTGACCACCATGGAACAACGGACTTATGGTCTTATGGATTTAATTAAGTTGTAACACCAACGTTTCTCTTCGTATTAAACACATCTCTTTGAGTCCATGAGTGGATGGGGGAAACTTTCGCAGCGAGACCCACTGTTTTTCAATCAGATTGGCAAACATTGAATTACTGTATGGTGCATGAAGATCATTGGCTCATGTACCCTGCACTAGCCGCATTAAATGAAGACTTCAATTTATACTTGATCAAATACTTGGGATACACCTGTGCTTTTTCAAAGACAACAGATCAGGGTTACTCATCTTATCGACGCAGGAGTCATACAGCTCCCCATGTGGATCTTTCGAGTCTTTAGGCCGAGGTCTTACGTCAGAGGAGATTCCTTTGATTGTGTCTCCTATTAGAACCTGAGCCACAAAGAAAAAGACAAGGCTGTTTACTCCCCAGGGAGCTGAGGTTTAAGAAATGATTTAAGGCCCAGTGACCAGGGGTAATAATGTTGGAGCGCCATAAGCGTCACTACATGACGGAGTGATGTTATATATAAGAAGCCACTATTATTATTATTTGAGTTATTATTATTATCATTATAAAACACCCACCTGCTTTGAGTAAAAGTTCCATCGTTGTCTTTCAACCAGCCAGTACCAAATCCACTCGATGCAAAACGCTTTTTCCCTGTTACTCTTTGGGACGCTTGACACTGTCCCCAGTCTCCGGACATCAACCTGCTATCCGGAATCCATAATACCGGTCATGGGGCTGACATAAAATTGGATGGTCATATCAGAATGGAAGTTTCTGTCATTGCTGAAGATGATACAAATTTTCACAAATAATGACTAAAAAAAAACCCAGATCAAATCCAAACCAAAGCTTCAGCCTTTAGATGGGCAAATACAAAAGTGCTCAGTAAGTCCCACTTGTACCATAAATGCATATTTAAAAAAAAAACCAGGATACACCTATTTTCAATCAGAAGAAACTTTAAATAAATAGTGAACTTGCGGGTACAACCATGTGAGTGTTGGCTCTGGAAAGAGCCGGTTTGGTCTTGACGTTCCGAACAGTTTACTATGCTCGTCTTCAGGAGAATAAAGACGAGCAGAGTGTACTGTTTGAAACTTCGAGACCAAACCGGCTCTTTTTGGAGCCAACACTCACACTAAGAGATGGTTGTACCCGCAAGTTCACTTACTATTTATTTATACTTTCTTCTTATTTCTCCACACCATGCAAAGCTTCAAACAGTACTTATCTTCAATCAATTGAAGGCTGCACTCAACAAGGAAGGAAGGAAGGAAGGAAGGCATTTTTGGGACACAATGATATGTCTTTAACCTCTACTTAAAAATAAACTGCGCCAATAAAGTATCTAAACACTTACAAATAGTCAGATTTATCGGAACCTGAATTAGTATGCCAAAGAATAATTATTCATTTCTATTCACCGTTAATTTCTGCACATTTTGACACATCTTGTGTTGCGCTACGATGTTGTTTAGTGGATTTATGGACACTTGAGTGGCTTAAGGTCGAATTTCAAAAGTTGCAAAAGCCCCTATTCACCCCAATTCCAGAAGGGAACTCACATAAGCATCACACTCAGACAAAATCAAGACAAAAGACACAAACTCGTTTCGTTTACTTGACCATGAAATTTATGGCCGTATCTTTAACTCTAAAACTGCTGATATCCTGTCCTCAATACTTGGTGTGTCCTCCATCACTGTTAACGGCAAGGAGTCGTCTTCTCATACTCCAAACGAGACATCTGATCTGTCCCTGGTCAATCCCCTGCCATTTCCTGATCAGGATGCGTCGCAATCCCTCGAGAGTGGTGTCAGGCTTGATGGACTTGTTCACTTTCTTCTGCTGCAGAAGCCACACTCGGGCGGCCACTCCTTGGCAGGTTGTCCACATTTCCCTGAGCTTGGTAGCCATTCCACCATTTTACTGACCGTCGCTGGTGACGTTCCAACTTGATGAGCTGCAGCTCGAATCGACATACCGGCTTCTATCAAACCAACGATCCGTCCTCTTTCCTGTTTGGTCAGTTGAGCCATCTTTCCTGTTATCTTGAAACACCTTTCCCTGTCTTACCATAATCAGGGATTCTGGCTCTTAACCCATTTTGTTGTATGCCTCCCATCTTTGACCCCTTTGCTTGGTTACTGACAATTATTGCTGATGTTCATCGCAACCGATTTATCCAAAACGCGACAAACAAATCATTTATAAAGGGCGGGCAAAAGAAACGCTGATCTTACTCGTCACAATACAACGATTTAGCTTGAATAGGGGCTTTTGCAACTTTTGAAATTCGACCTTAAGCCACTCAAGTGCCCAGAAATCCACCAAACAACATCGTAGCGCAACACAAGATGTGTCAAAATGTGCAGAAATTAACGGTGAATAGAAATGAATAATTATTTTTTGGCATACTATTTCAGGTTCCGATATATCTGACCATTTGTAAGTGTTTAGATACTTTATTGGCGCAGTTTATAAAAGAATATAATAAAGCACAAGACAGAGCAATTATGACAAGAAGCATTGAGGCAGTTACGAGCAGGGGCATGAGGACACTTATGACCAGGGGCATGTGGGCAAATCTAATCAGGAGCATGGAGGCACTTTTGACCAGGGGCATAGAGGCAATTAAGATCAGGCATTGAGGCATGTTCTAATGACCAGGGGTATGGAGGCAATTATGACCAGGGACATAAAGGCAGTTATTACCAGGGACATGGGGGCACTTATGATCAGGGCGTGGATGCACTTTTGACCAGGGACACTGAGGCACTTATGACCAGGGACATAGAGGTAGTTATGACGGGGCATTGAGGCATGTTAGAATGATCAGGGGTGTGGAGGCAATTATGACCAGTGGAGGCAATTATGACCTGGGGCATGGAGGCAAATATGCCCAGGGGTATGGGGGCACTTATGCCCAGGGGTATTGAGGCACTTATGACCAGTTTTTATAGAGGCAATTTAGAAACAGTCATTGAGGCATGTTCTAATGACCAGGGGTATGGAGGCAATTATGACCAGTGGAGGCAATTATGACCTCAGGCATGGCGGCAGTTATGACCAGGGGCATGGATGAACTGATAACCAATGACATGGAGTCACTTATGACCAGGGGCATGGATGCACTTGTGATTAGGGGCAAGGCTGCACTATGACCAGTGCCAATATGGCAAGAGGAATGGAGGCAATTATGCCATGGGGTATTGGGGCACTTATGGTCAGGGGCATGATGCACTTATGACCAGGAAAATGGAGGCAATAACAACCAGAGGCAAGGAGACACTTGTGATCACGGGCATGGAAGCATGTCTGACATGGGCAGGGAGGCACTTATGACCAGGGGCATGGGGCGCCACAATTATGACTAAGGGACTGGAAGCAATTAGGGGTGAATCAAGGAAATTATTACAATGAACATGTGGGAACTTATAACCAGAGGCATGGAGGCAATTCTGACCAGGGTATTGAGACAAGTTCTAATGACCAGGGGGTGTGGAAGCAGATATTATCAGGGCATCGAGGCAATTATGACCAGGGGCATTGATACACTTAGGACCAGGGGCATTGATACACTTATGATCAGTGGAGGCCATTATGACATGGGGCATGGTGGCAGTTATGACCAGGGGCATATGGAGGTAGTTGTGACCAGGGACAAGGATGCACTTATGACCAGGGACATGAAGGCAATTATGACAAGGGTCTCGGCGGCACTGATGACCTGGGGCATGCTGGCAAATCTGACCAGGGGCATGGAGGATGGCACCTATGGTCATGGCAATGGAGGCAATTATGACCAGGGACAAGGATGCACTTATGACCAGGCACATGAACGCAATTATGACGAGGGTCTCGAAGGCACTGATGACCTTGGGCATGCAGGCAAATCTGACCAGGGGCATGGAGGCTGGCACTTATGACCAGGGCAATGGAGGCTATTATGACTAGGGGCCTAGAGGTATAATCGAACAGGGGCATAGGGGCATGTAGGCACTTATGACCAGGGGCATGGAAACACTTATGACAAGTGGATGCAATTATGAATAGGGGCATTCATAGAGCCCATTATGACCAGGGGTATAGAGACAATTATGACCCGCGGAGGCATGACCAGTCGATCAAGGTGCATGTATGACCTGGGGCATGAATGGAATTATGATCGGGGGCATAGAGGCAATGATGTCCCGGACATGTAGGCAATTACACAAGGGGCATGGAGGCTATTATTAGCGGGCCATTAAGGCAATTATGACAGAGGAAAGGAGGCAACTATGACCAGGGGCATAGAGGCAATTATGACCGAGGAATTTAGGCAATTACAACCAGGGGCATGGATACACTTATGACTAGTGGAAGCAGTTATGACATGGGGCATGGAGGCATGACCCGTGACATGAAGGCAATAATTACCAGGGGCATGGAGGCCGGCACTTATGACCAGGGCAATGGAGGCGTTAATGAACAGATGCAGGGGGCTTGTAGGCACTTATGACCAGGGGCATGGAAGCACTTATGACAAGTGGAGGCAATTATGAATGACATAGAGGCAAATATGACCAAGTAAAGGGCATGGAGACAGTTATGACCAGTGGATGCAAGTATGATCAGCAGGGTCATAGAGGCATTTATGCCCACGGACATACGCCAGGGGCATGGAGGCAATAATGAGCGGACCATTAAGGCAATTATGACTAAGGATAAGGAATGGAGGCAACAATGATCAGGGGGCATGGGGGCATGGGGGCATATATGATCATGGGCAAGGAGTCATTTATTGGCTCTTTGAACTATCATGGCTGCAATATCATACCTGTTTTGGGTATTCCCTCTACTTCTTGGTTCCGTCCTTCCAATACCACATCCAAATGAGTGCTGTATTCCTTCCTCCAGCCTCCTGCCCGAGTAGAGGAGAGGGTCGAAAGACGACGCGCATCAAAAACCTGGTTGAATCCATCGTGGTTTGTGAAGGAGTGTTTACCAAACGTTATGGTAACGTGATGCATGACGACCATCATGGTTTTCTTACTGATGAGAAAAGCACAGACACAAAATATGTTACTTTACAATTGTCCATTTTACAATTATTGTTAATATCTGTATATTTTTGTAATGCGCATCTGTACATATTTTTTTATGAAACTTGTGCATAATAAAATGAATACACTTTTTATTATTATTATCAAATTCTTATAACTGTTACATTGTCATATGACAAATACTGCCTCAAAAAAAAAAAAAATAAAAAAAATCACTGTTAGTTTCTCAAAAAACCCTAAGAAACCTGTTAACAAGTAAGTCTTCTTGTAATAAACCAGAAGCATCAAGGTACCCCCCTAATAGGCACTCTGCAATAATAAGTGTTTTGCAATAATAAGTGTTCCAGCTTCTTCAATGTGAACTTCCAAACCTTTCAAAGTACACAGGACCTATAATACGCCCCAATTCCAAGTGAAGGACAAAGTGATTAAAGTACCACTTGCTTTAAAAGGAAACAAGGTTTGGACATCGAAGCCGGGATTCCAACCCACTCTCTGTTGATAACAAAAGAAAATATATATGATTATCTACTAGACTGCTCTGCCATGACATTTACTCCAACGTGAAAAAAAATAATAAAAAAAATGTTGATGTTTGGGACTCAGTTAATGGTCAAGTTCAGAAGGAAACCCTGGTTTTGATACAGACTCAATTAGTCTTAATATACATTTACAACTAAATTTAGTTTTTATGTGTTGACTTTTTTGCCGCTAAATCTTCAGTTCATGCCAGTCTTAAATCAAAATGTTGTTCATTTATTATAATATCAAAGTGAGGCTTAAATAGCGCACGCATCTACCAACAAGGTACTCAAGCTTAAAGTATATTTATACAGAAAGATTGATTGATTAGGCCTAGATTGGTTATTGATTGTTAGGCCTAGGCCTATATGAATTCTGAGACCCAAATGTAGCATTTACAAGGCACTACGGAGCATTCAATTTTAAGTGCACTGGGTTCTTTTACATGGGTTACACAGCGCATCGGAAAATTGGACTGTTATTATTTCAAACTCACAAAGTCATCAGTAGGTTGTACAAAGTTGATAAACAGGTTCCGAACACAAATTACCAAGTGATAAAAACTTTCAACAAAGCTGAGCAATGTGTGCTATGAACATTAATTATATAAACCAATCCCCAAGGGGCCGTATAGCAGTCAAATTTGATTATTTTTTTTCAAGAATCAAGTTATAATAATATTGATTATTAAACCAAAAATATAATCATTAGAATTTGTAAAGACACCATTTGATTAAATTTTCACAGAGTGGTTGTTTGCTTTAGTTTTTATACATAGGAAACTCTCCCCCAAAAATCAATGATGGATATAGTAACATATCCCTTGCAATGTAAGGGAAAGAAGAAACAAATGGGATTTTAGCCGCGACAGCAAAGTAGTAAATATCCTACCGAACGAGGATGGCCCCAGTGTACTCTTTATTGTTGACATCACAGAAGAGTTTTTTAAGATGACTGTTGGCCTGCTTGGATAGGTTCAGCCAAGACTTACTCTTCGTCCTAGCTTCTAGAACCTGCCACTGAAATGGTTGCAAACAATGTACCTGGGTCCCATGTTCCTCTGATGTGAATGGCATTTTTCTCTAAAAGTAGAAACAGAAAACCTCTAGCCTGGATGAAGGTGCCACCATCAGCTCCTGATCAGCTGATGAAGAACTTGTTGGACTTGAGGCTTCTCCTGAAGCTGAGGATCTTTCATCTGTAATTTGAGTTACCTTTACCTCTTGGGTAAGCTTTGGAAGTTCTCTTCGTGAACCATTCTTCCTTGACCGCCTCCTGTTTCGTGTGTTTCGTGGTCTCTTTGCCTCCGCCATTTTTATCGGTGCTGGAGAAGATCAAGCACAAAACTTGTGAAAGAATTGTAAAAAATATTGATATACATGTATGCTGAAAAAATGAACTATATTTTGATCTTCTTTTAGTGCACAGAGTTCTATTGTAAGGAGTCAATGTTATTAAACCAGTTTTTACAAAGCAAACAGTAAAACAAAAGTATCAAACACAACAAGAAATCCGAGAGGAAAAAAAGCCAACAGAACAGATAAAATACTTGTAAAGATGTACTGCGTGTGACTGTGTGTTTGTATTGTCTTACGTCCGATGACATTATTATTAATAAAAGGGACAATTCGTTTTCAGGTGTCCTAACTAGTCATTCGTGTACAAAACCAAGGGGAATTGCCTCAATACAGGAACAACAGAAAGTACAATCTGGTGTGCTGTAGCAGTGTGTGTTAGTTCGTGTGACATGCCCTCGACTCCTTCAAACTAAACAGACTACTCTTTAAAATAAACTTACCCTCCTATCCCCACAACAAGTCCTGGAACTTCAATGAAAAAACAAGGTTTATTCCGCTGTACATGGTTTTCATTCACCCGATAATAATAAACGCACTCTTCTCAAATAAATTACTCTTTAAAGTCGGCAGATAAATTGACTCACCAATTAAAAGTGTTGTCTACGTGAACGTGATTCCGTTGCTCCATCAAGTAGACTGTAGACTACAGTGTAGTATCCGCGAGCCTCGAAGTGTGACAACATGCATGACATGTTCAGGCTACACATCGCGGGAATTCCCCTTCCTAAAAGCATGCTGACAGCAGAGGGCGGTATTGCCATCGTCTTTCTCATCCAGGGCGAAGTTTTTGTTGTACAAGCTTGCCATCTCAGCGACTCAGTCTCGTGTGTTGTTTAAGTTCTATGCATGACGACGATAGCCTCATACATAGAGCGAGTTGGTCTAAACAAAGACGTTTACATTCATATTATGGTTAAATCCACTGGACACTATTGGTAATTGTCAAAGACAAGTCTTCTCACTTGGTGGGTCTCAACATTATGCATAAAATAACAAACCTGTGAAATTTAATTTGAGCTCAATTGGTCGTGTCGAAGTTGCGAGATAATAAAGAAAAAAACACCTGTGTTACACAAAGTTGTGTACTTTCAGATGTTGATTTCGAGACCTCAAATTCTAAATAGGTCTCAAAATCAAATTCGTGGAAAATTACTTCTTTCTCGAAAACTACGTTTCTCACAATGTTTTATTATATCAACAGCTTTCCATTACTTGCATCCAAGTAAGTTTTTATGAAAAAAAAATATATTGAGTAATTACCAATAGTGTCCTCTGCCTTTAAAAAGATGTTTTTAAAAGAATACTGTGATCCACACAAAAATGCCTCGAAATTGGACGGTTTCCCGACGTCGTGATTCAACACGGCACACCATTTGTGGGGGTAAAAATATTGACTCCATGGCCACCACCGTCAGTTCGCATAATATAATTTTTTGGCATGACATAGATTAAAGGCAGTGTACACTATTGGTAATTACTCAAAATAATTATCATCATAAAATCTTTCTTGATTACCAGTAATGGGGAGAGGTTGATAGTATAAAACATTGTGAGAAACGGCTCCCTCTGAAGTGACGTAGTTTTCGAGAAAGAAGCAATTTTCCACAAATTTGATTTCGAGACCTCAAGTTTAGAATTTGAGGTTTCGAAATCAAGCATCAGAAAGCACACAACTTAGTATGACGAGGGTGTTTTTTCTTTCATTATTATCTCGCAACTTCGACGACCGATTGAGCTAAAATTTTCACACAGGTTTGTTATTTTATGCATATGTTGAGGTACACCAACTGTGAAGACTAGTCTTTGACAATTACCAATAGTGTCCACTGTCTTTAAAACAAAATGAATAAAACGCTCACTAGCGATAAACTCTAAAGGGGAAATTAGTTTTATATGTAATTCTCATCAATTTTATTCAAATGACATTTAAGACAGAAATATTTCAAGGGATGTTTTCTACAATGTACTATACCATAATTATCTAATAGACTGTGTACGACTTATGTAAATTTGTGATCTTAGACGTATTATTTTCTTACCACTTCTGTAATGTTCCTTTAGGTGAAGTTCGAAACTTTAGCAAGGAGATTATGATGCAGTACACACCTTGCTTGTATTGCAGTGACATTATTGTATGCCTAGTTAGCATGGGGCATAAACGGTGTGTTGGTAATCACAGCAAAGTAACTTCCTTTTTTCTAGATCTTGTGAAAAATAGATGTCAACGATCAAGAATTCTAAAATCAAATTTAAGTTTTATTTGGCAAGTGCTGCCGTTTAATATTATAACGGCATCTATATACCTACTTAGTGAGTGACAATACAACTAATTATAAAAGCTACGGTGAGCTGTTGATATTGTACACTCCTGTAGAAACAACCGCTTTTGAAGTGATCCATATTAAAGAAAGGATTTTTCACAAAAGTTTATAAATTTTATAGGAAAGCCTTCGGGCATCAGGCCGTTCTCATGCATCTGAAAGTACACACTTTATCGAACAAGCCACAGCCGCAAGTGCCATCCCTAGCCTAACAATGTCCCCCAGTTACAAGTCCATCGCCTTTCGAGACGGATGTAGGCCTACCACTGCTACTATCGAACAAAATAAGATGACAAATAAGCATAAAATAACCTATGGTTTTTGGAACCGTTCGAGTGTTTTAACACTAGACCTACGGTATATACAATAAAACTTACAAGTGGTCGCGTTTTTCAGGAGATATCACGCTGAAAAATAATCCTTGGAATACACAATCTGAGAAGCGTTACGATAGTACCGCTTCTCAACTGATTTCTTTTTACAAAAACCACAATAATTTGAAGTAAAATTTCTCTTAAAAAAATGCTTTATACTACTGAAAGCTCTGTAGGCTTCTTTAACCAATAATTTCCAAACGAATGCCTTCCCCTTAATGAGTACTTCCGAAGAAAATAACTTAAAGCCATTATACACTTTCGGTAAACAGTATTGTCCAAGTCCCACACTTCGTGTATCACAACTAATATATAAAATAACAAACCTGTGAGAATTTAGGTTCAATCGGTCATCGGAGTCGGGAGAAAATAACGGGAAAACCCATTCTTGTTTCCGCCCGTTTTGCCGTGTCATGACATGTGTTTAAAATAAATCCGTAATTCTCGCTAACGAGAATTTATATTGCTTTAATGTTTTCTCAAAAAGTAAAGCATTTCATGTAACAATTTTCATGAGAAGTCTTTCACCATTACCTTCTGTAAACCCTGTAAATTATTTGTAAATCTGCGAACTTTTTTTTCCTGTACCGAAAGGGTATATGGCTTTAAAGGTTTATTGTGACCTATCAAAAGGCCACTGTTGTGTAGGTCCTCTAAAACTATTTGACAAAATGTAGATACATGTAAAAACAGTCAATAGTTAAGCAAGAAACCATCGATACATAATGGTCATATTATTGCATAAAAAAGACTATTGGTTATGGATATAATAAAATATTTGTACCAAACACTACAAGAATTGAAAGGGGGCTCTGCATTTATGAATGGTACAAAGTTCTACGATGTCTTACTGACGCTACTTTAATTAAACCAAACTCATTTTTAAAATTTGTAAAAGCAGCTCCATTATACACCTTCAGAAGTAGCTAAGCACAACGAGGGTTTGCTTACCAAATTAAAGGAACACGTTCATGATTATCTCGCAAGTTCGATGACCGATTGAGCTCAAATTTTCACAGGTTTGTTATTTTATGCATGTGTTGAGATACACCAACTGTGAAGGCTAGTCTTTGACAATATTACCAATAGTGTCCACTGCCTTTAACTCGTCGACTAACACGGTCGGCCATTTATGGGAGACAATTTTTTGACTTCCATAATAGCCGACCGTGTTAGTTTGTAAAGTAAAAAGAAAACTGTGCAATTTTGAGTGATACTTGTGTGGATCATTATATTCTACTTTTAAAACATCTTTCTAACCATATGCATTTCAAAACAAACGTTTTTTATATACCAACTCGTCCGATCCAAGGCAACGTGTTCCTTTAAGGTTACCAGCCAAACAACAATAATTTATGTTATACAATCTGTGACTGTTATCCTGAGCTGCTTATTTCGGCTAAGCACAAAAGGTTAATGCCAAGCATCGAGATCCGATCAATGGCAGGTTAACATAGAGGCTATAATTAATTGTGCATTTATATTTATATTAATATTGAACAATAAGTTACTCCTGTTTGCTCGCAACATCAATAGTAAAAACAGTATTCATGGTGGAGTTGCTATTTTTGTTTTCGTTGGAGGTGTCCTTCTTCTGGGTTGAGGCAAAACGTCGACGCTTGGAGCAAAGATCCGCAATGGTGTAGAGGTAAGGATTGAGGGAGGAGTTTATGGGAAGGATGAAGACGACAACCCAGGCGTAGGTTTCGGGTGGTATCTCCACGATGCGACTTTGAGACAGGATACCCATGACTATCACTGGTGTCCAACATATGAAATCAGTCATGACTATTGCCGCCATTTTGATTGCCATGCGAACTTCATCGTCTCTACTTTTGTGACGTCGAACTCGCTTCATTGACATCTTGACGCTGACAAATATGGAAATATAGCATATGAGAATCACAGCGAAACAGAGCAGGTTGACGCCAAGAAAAAGCGCGATAGAGAAAAACCAAGAGGCGCGATATTCAGCAGCGTATGGTATTTCAACGGTTATGTTGGCGACTCCACCCGCATCAATTGTCTGGCTTCTTGTCTCATATCGCGCCACTTTCGTCATCAGTGGTAACCCAATGCATACGTCAGAGAGGCCATACAAATCTGAGCTCGAATCAAAAGCAAGTATGGTGGGAACCACGCCGACAATCAGGGTGCAAATCCATATCAAAGCGGAAATAATGCGACCCATCTTGGGGCGAATGTGTCTGCTGCTAAAAGGATACACGATGGCTAGGAATCGTTCAATGCTAATCAGAGTCAAGAAAAATACCGAAGCTTCGCTCGCAACAATGGAAATAAAGCCAGCTAACCTGCAAGGGACACTTGTTTGCCACTCCGAAGATTTCTCAAAATAAGTGTTACCAAAATGCACATCAGCAACTGCAATGATCATCATGTACAAGCCCATAAGAGAATCGGAGGCGGCTAGGTTAAACACAAGAAGCGAGTGAACTTTCCGACTGTCTCGACCTTCCGTCTCCTCACGGCATCTCCAGATCATGACAAATATGTTGCCGACGAGGGCGCTTATCCCCAAGATCCACATGAAGATTTTTAAGACAAGGTTTGGCATGAGATTGCTGCACATGAACAAGGGAGGTTCCGGTTCTAGCGTCTTGCATTCAACGTTTTCATCTTTGAAGAAACAGCAAATACGATGATCATCTACGTACCTATGGAAAACAATTCACAAACTCGTTTCATTGAAATTAGAAATCACCCGAATTTTTAATCGTTAGACCAAAAGTGGTATGAGGTCACAACCAAATGGCACAACAATAGCCACCTATCGTATGATTCGTGACAACTTTTAGAAGAATGATTGGCTTATGACTTCTGCCAGCAGCGTTCGGTATTTCAACGGCTATGTTGGCGACACCACCCGCATCCCCTGTGTCATATCGCGCCACTTTCGTCATCAGTGGTAACCCAATGCATACGCCCGAGAGGCCACACAAATCGGAGTTCGAGTCAAAAGCAAGAAGGCTTTACAAATTTATCACAATTATAACAATTTTTTTGACTGGTGTGTATTGTGTGAGTGTGTTTGGGTGTTGATTCCTTGGTCTCCTCTTATACAAAATGGTTCCTTATCGGACTGGCACTGTGACTGGACGTGCTATATATCGACTACGCCATCCCCTCAAATAGTAAACAACGTTCATGTAGACCCAATTGGGGCAATAATCTTGAAGTAAACAATTTTAATACAGGAATTTTTACAGGATTGGTAAAGCTTACAATTTAGTCGCATACAGTGTCCATGTTTGTTGTGTATATGTAATACTAAACCCGTGGAAATTTGGGTTTGACCCAGAAAATGTTGAAAAACAATGCACACAATGTTCAGCATGTATACACGTTGTCCTAAATTTTGGTTGTAACAACCCAAAACCAGCTCATTTATAACACTTTCATATAAACTTTTTTTTCAAATTTATTATGACTCTTCTTTGCAGGTGTTTGTTGAAAAAAAAAAATGTTAAGGTCTTCATAACCTGCAAAAACACTTAGACGGGACGGGACAATGACTCAATTATACAATTGGTTTCTACAATGCTTATCCACTGGAAGTATTTGGCTGTTAAATTCATCAATGTTTACAGACTGGACACCTTTTGTAGTTGACAAAGTTCAGTCTTCCCACTTGGTGTATCTCAACATTATGCACAAAATAACAAACCTGTGAAACTTTGAACTCAATGGTCGTAGAAGGGGCGAGGATTCTGAAGGAAAAACGCCCTGGTCACACGAAGATGTGTGCTCTCAGATAGTTGCATTCGGGTCTCGAAATCAAATCTAAACAATTATTTTAGTGGAAAATTACTTCTTTCTCGAAAATTAAGTTACCTCGGAGCGAGCGAGCCGTTTCTCACATTGTTTTATATTATCCACAGCTCTCCATTGTTTGTTACAAAGTAAGTTTTTATGTTAACATTTATTTTGAATACGCAAAGTGTCCAGTGCCTTTAAATTAAACAATGACGCTTTTATCCTTTGCAGATCTTGTAAAAATATCTTCAACTCAATTCCGTCGTCTCCTTTTTTTTGGGGGGGGGGGGGGAAAGGTAACACCACGCTTGTTACATTTTTGTTGAAAGACTATAAGCTTGTTGAATGGTCCTGTATTTGCTTTCTTAGATTATATTTGTATTGTTTCCCCGTTATCAAAAATACTCACAAACTTTTTAGATTTGGCTGGCCTACAAGTTCTTCAAATGCATAACGGTCAAACTTCAGTTGAGGTAAATTGTTGTCTTGTCGCACAAGAATTCTATAGAAAAAATAAACGAGGAAAGAGAGAAGAAGAATGCAACTATTTACAGACGACGCTTGATTAAAACTAAGAACAAAATTGTTTTTCCTTTTACATTTTTGATTGTACACTCGCGCTATATTCATTAGATCCAGTGTCATAGGCAAATCTGTCCCTCCGTCTTTCTGCAAGGATAAAGACAGGCAGCCTATGGGCAGTGCGCCATGTCGACAGACCTGGAATTACAGTCTTGACCTTGGTGCCCCTTCAAAAGTCTCCCGTTGACTTTCATATATCTATCGGAAGTGCCCTTTTCACAATGAAAATGGCCTTGGCCTTTAAAAGGAAAAAAAATCCAGGCCTGTATTGATACCTCTCGTCACTAACCCCTGGGAAGGAAACACTCAAAATGAACGCCTTTTGGCTAATTAAAGAGTAATGCTTGTAAGAAACATTGCAGCTGTTGTCGGGTGCTTGTGTAAAGAAAAACCACTTATTTCAAAGCACCTTAAGGCTGGTAGGCCTATCTGGCGTTATTCAGTGTGACGTCAGATGTTCAGCGTATTAAAAAGTTAGCATGGGCTGATGTAGACTGGGCCCCTGTCTTTATCCGCAAGAATAAAGACAGGTCGCTGCCGCTAGTATACAAATATTGACTGCTTCGAGTGCTATGGTTAAAACTATGACTCCCGAGGTGATCCCCGGAGCGTTCTATTTTCCCGAGGCGAAGCCGAGGGAAAATAGAACGCTCCGGGGATCACCGAGGGAGTCATAGTTTTTAACCATTGCACGAGTAAAAGCAGTCAATATTTGTTTTATAACACCCCAAACATTTCTAAATACTGTACTATTATTATTAAGTTACAGACCTGAATGCTACAATCCACGGACGACGCGAATACAGATTGCAAACACTTTTACTTACTGTGTTGCATGTAGTGTCGTGCAATCCGAAATGGTTACAGACTATTAATTTATCATCCTCGTACACGCAACGGACGTCTGGGTACTGCATGCCATGTGCTAGTCTGTCGGACTAGCGAACGGCGCCGTGTGCTAGTCTTCGGACTAGCGCATGGCAAACCGACGCAATATCACACGGCCGTCGTCTAGAAAAACTAAGACATGTCATGTGACGCGCTCTAAACCAATGAGCAGGCAGAACACTTGCAAGGGGTGTTATAAATCCAGTGATTCCATTGGATACAATGATATCATTGGATACGTGCTTTGACAAAGGGTGCGTTCGTTTAGCTTCCCTGGGTCGACCCCGGTCTGCCCCGGTACGTTCGTATAGCTTTCACGGGACTCGCCTGGGTCAGCCCCCAGCGCCCTGCTTGTGGAGTGGGTCACTTGGGGGTGACCCGAGGTGCATGATCACACTCGCACTCTTGTGGTGACGAGAGGGCGAGTTTGATCGTTCGATTAGCTCTTGTCAGGGGCTCACCCGAGTGAGGACCGCGGGGTCGACCCAGGGAAGCTAAACGAACGCACCCAAAGATGCCCAAATAGTCACTGCTCTCAAGTCCGCAATGGAATTTGACTGCGTATCTATAAAAATTATGTGAAATGACCGAGGTCAAAGGTCAAACTACACGCCGGTTTTGCAATTTTTGAGGCCGGTCTCTGGCGTTATAGACCTCTCTTATGCAACGTCACAGCCCGAGTTTTTGCCAACCCAGATTGGAAAACTATGGAAAGCCGTTAGTGCAAATTAAGAAAAGATCGCTATTTTTTGTAACAATGTAACCAAATTTGTTGATTTTGTTAAAAACAAAACAAATAATTATGAGAGGTGTTTTATTTAATTGAAAGTTTGCAGAAAATGCTGAATTGGTTAAAACATCTGTTTTTAAGATTTAGTGTTTTACTAACATTCGGCCGACCACGCCAACTAAGGCGGTTTGTTTATCAACAAAAGGAAGGTCTATTCACGAGCCTCAAAGAATGACGTCAGACGTTCAGGCTAGGGCTGATGGAGCTCGATTCAAAAGAGGACGCTATACGAAGAAATGTCGTTACGCAGTTTGCCTTTGAGGGACAGGATCTCCTGCCACACCGACAAACAAGACTTGGACGAGGAGACAGACTAATAAAATCCACATTTAAGGTTCGGAGATAGAAGTTGGTTGTACAACTATAAGTGTATAAAATACTCACAAAGTATCCAATTGACTTAGTCCAAAAAATGCAGAATTTCGAATTGTTTCCAGTGGAACATCAAATATAGTTCTAGAATAGGAAATAATAGAACACAAATAATAGTATTCAAACAATAAAACAAAAAACGGAAGAGAATTTTAAAAAAAGACAATTTTAAAACTTATCCATTCCCTGAAGTTAAATGAACCAAACACTTTCAACACTAGCGGATTTACTTTAATGAACGCCCTTTCTGTCACCTCTAGATCTGAGGCCCCAGTCGGTACTTTCCCGAGTTCTTACAAAATCTACAGACAAGTCACTTAACCAGGATTCGTACCCATGACCATCGCTTGCTTGATCAGATATATTACAACTGGACCACCTAGCCACATACAGCCCGGTGGCTAGGGGCGGTTTGAATCATAATATTGTGATTAAAGACACTGGACACTATTGGTAATTGTCAAAGACCAGTCTCCTCACTTGGTGTATCTCAACATATGCATAAAATAACCAACATGTGAAAATTT
Organism: Asterias amurensis; assembly: GCF_032118995.1. NCBI lineage: Eukaryota > Metazoa > Echinodermata > Asteroidea > Forcipulatida > Asteriidae > Asterias > Asterias amurensis. The sequence continues at coordinate 7,670,331 of NC_092659.1, read as the reverse complement.
CAGCCCAATTGGTCGTCGAAGTTGCGAGATAACTATGAAAGAAAAAACATACCCTTGTCACACGACGTTGTGTGCTTTCAGATGCTTGATTTAGAGACCTCAAGTTCTAAATCTGAGGTCTTGAAATCTTTCTCGAAAACTACGTCTTTTCAGAGGGAGCAGTTTCTCACAATGTCTTATACTATCATCCTCTCCCCATTACTCGTTACCAAGTACGGTTTTATGCTAATAATTATTTTGAGTAATTACCAATAGTGTCCACTGCCTTTAAGCAGCGGGCACCGCAAATATTTAATAGATGTTAGCTTTGTATCGGGGATAAAGAATACAATCATTTATATCACATAACTCGGGAAATTACTGAGGATCGCTTGAATCCAATACCAAAAAGATACATGAACTTACATCCCCTTTAGGCTGCGCATTTCAACAAATGTAAAGTGTTGCAGCTCAATCAATGACGTGTTGGACAGATCTCTGTTGACAAAGACATTAAAGCCATTATACACTTTCGGAACAGAAAAATATAAAATAAAATTTTACAGATTTACAAATAACTTACAGGGTTTAAAGAAGGTAATGGTAAAAAAACTTCTCTTGAAATATTATTTCATGAAATGCTTTACTTTTTGAGAAAACGTTAAAACAATTATCAATTCTCGACATCGAGAATTACGGATTTATAGTGAACACATGTCATGACACGGCGAAACGTGCGGAAACAATGGTGGGTTTTCCCGTTATTTTCTCCCGACTCCGATGACCGATTGAGCCTAAATTTTCACAGGTTTGTTATTTTATATAAACATGTAAGTTGTGATACACGAGGTTTGGGCCTTTGGACAATACTCTTTACCGAAAGTGTCCAATGGCTTTAAACTGCGATCAAGGGGAATTAAAAAAACACATTTATTTGAGTAGTGTTTGAAGCTTTTCGTGGTGTGAAAAACAAAAAAAGAAGCAACTTTAACAACATATATTTGTACTGTAATCTTGTGGGAACAACCGTGTATTGGGTGCGTTTGATAAGCTTCCCTGGGTCGACCCCGCAGTGCTCACTCGGTGAGCCCCTGAAAAGAGCTAATCGAACGATCACACTCGCCCTCTCGTGGTGACGGCATGCACCTCAGGTCACCCCCAAGTGACACACTCCACACTCCACAAGCAGGGCACTAGGGGCTGACCCAGGTGAGCCCCGTCAAAGCTATTCAAACCTACCGGGGCAGACCGGGGTCGAGGCGGGGAAGCTAAACGAATGCACCCATCTCTTTTGTATGAGTTTTGGCTCTGGTGAAAAGAGCTGGCAGGTGTGGTCTCGAAGATTCAAACAGTAGCCTATTTTGTCTGATGCAGAATGAAGACGAGCAGAAAACACTGTTCGAAACTGTTTGAATTACCGAGACAATCCCGGTTTCGGAGCCAACGCTCCCACAACAGAGATTTAATACATGGTAGTACCTGCAAGTTTTATTTTTTAATATTTTTTTTTATCTTTTAGCGATTTCTTCTTATTAGGTGCTCAACGTCTTAGAAGAGCTTGTTGTTACGTTATCACCACATGCAACAGGTTAAAAAGGGCGACTGTCTAATACAATATATTGCCCATGATTGATCATGATAGCTGTGAGTATACATAATATATCATTGTCATTTGTGGGTATAAATCAAACTTGGGGCCTACCTAAAGACAATGGACACTATTGGTAATTGTCAAAGACCAGTCTTCTCACAAGGTGCATCTAAAAATAACAAACCTGTGAAAATTTGAGCTCAATCGGTCGTCGAAGTTGCGAGATAAAACAAAAGGAAAAGCACTACCTGTCACACGAAGTTGTGTGCTTTCATATGCTTGATTTCGAGACCTCAAATTCTAAATCTGAGGTCTCGAAGTCAAATTCGTGGAAAATTAACTTCTTTCTTGAAAACTACATTACTTAAAAGGGAGCCGTTTCCAACAGTGTTTTACACTATCAACAGCTCTCCATTACTCGTTACCAAGTAAGGTGTTATGATAATAATTATGTTGAGTCATATAACCAATTCAGTGTCCACTGCCTTTAATAAAGCTCAGAGCACAAGAAAATGCACCCTACTGCTAATGAAAATGTATGGAGCAACAATGCAAAACCACGGTGAACGCTCAGGTTGGCTGATTAATGTTCTTGCTAACCTGTGCAATACGCTTACATTTTAAGCAATTTTGTTGATCGTCTTCGGACAACACATGGGACCAACGGCTTTACGACCCATCCGAAGGAAGAAGCAATGGTTTCAAGTGTCTTGCTTAAAGGACACAAGTGTCACGGCTGGAGACTCGTGGTTTCGGAATGTCCAGTTTAATAGGAAAAATTGTCTTCACTTTACGCTGCAGTACACTAGGGCATTCGTGTAAAGGCCCGGTCACACAGGCCCCGATAACGAGAACGAAAACGAGAACGATAAAAATGCACGCCCCCGATTGGTTGAATGAGCGTGGGCGTATTCTGCGTGGAGCAATTCAACCAATCGAGGGCGTGCATTTTTATCGTACTGGTTATCGTTCTGGTTGTCGTTCTCGTTATCGGGCCTGTTTGACCGGGTCTTTTTACTGCGGTTTCACAGTACACGTAAAAAAATAATAAAAACATAAAAAAAAATATAAAAAAAATTAGTTAGTTTGTTATAGTGCTGGTATCATGTAATACTCACAACCACAATAAAGAGTCCAAACCTGTGAAGGTGGTTTGTGTTATTTCAGATATACCGTTGTTCTTCAAAGACCTGTACGTACATTTGAAAGAAAGGTAAATAGTTTTAATGTTTCCCCCTTTTTTGTGAATAGTGCGAACAGATTAATGCTGCTGAAGGATAAAAGAAACCAGAGGTCAAAACTCTGTATGGAGAAAGAAATTGCTCTGGCGAACGTAACAACGTGCTTACACTTACGCATAATTTTGCTAAAAGAACAATACAACAAGTGTTGTTTCTGTGAGTTGGTACGCAGATGACACGTTTTTGCCCTCATTGTCTTAAAGGCAGTGGATACAATTGGTAATTATTACTCAAATAAATATTGACATAAAACCTCACTTGGGGAGATATTGATAGTGTAAAACATTGCGAGAAACGACTCCCTCTGAAGTAACGTAGTTTTCGAGAAAGAAGTAATTTTCCACGAATTTGATTTCGAGACCTCAGATTTAGAATTTAAGGTCTCGAAATCAAGCATCTGAAAGCACACAACTTCGTGTGACAACGTTTTTTTTATAAATATCTCGCAACTCCGACGACCAATCGAGCTCAAATTTTCACAGGTTTGTTATTTTATGCATTATGTTGAGATACACCAAGTGAGGAGATTGGTCTTTGACAATTACCAATGAGGGCAAACATTATTTTGAGTAATTACCACTAGTGTCCACTGCCTTTAAGAAATGTATATTATGCTTACATTACGACCGTTTTCAACATTTGGTTTATATTAGCGTGCAATACATTGAGCTTCATGGTCTGACTTATCATTATCAACACCACGCCACTCATTTCCAAATAAACAACCAGGGCACTGCTTGCAGCTATTGTACCAATATACCGAAGAACAGAAGTCGATATTGTAAACAACAAGGCTAAAGATAATTGCTGTACGATTCCTATGGAAATTTCTTAATAGCTGGTCAGTGAATGATTTAGTCTTCAGCAAAAACAAAAATGAAACTTTTATTTCTTTAAAGGGAAGGTACACGTTTGGTAATTGTCAAAGACCAGTCTTCTCACTTGGTGTATAATGAAATGACAAGTATGTGAAAATTTGAGCTAAATTGGTCATTGAAGTTGCTAGAAAATGATGAGAGAAAAAAACACCATTGTTGGACGAATTTGTGTGATTTCAGATAGGAATAAATGACTTCTAGCTAGAAGTCTTTAATTATTTTAGTGATAAATTACCTCTTTCTCAAAATCTATGCTAGGTCAGAGGGAGCCGTTCCCGACAATGTTTTATACCATCAACAGCTCTCCAATGCTTGTTACCCGGTCAGTTTTTAAGATAATATTTGTTTTGATTAATTACCAAACGTGAACCTTCCCTTTAACGAAGAAAAAATGGGTGGAGCACTGACTGCATAAAAACCCATCTCAATAACTCGGCAATGGCATCATGCAAGGTTAAGGAGCTCTGTAAAAATGAGTTAACATTAATTTGTTTTAAACACTTACAGCACTTTGAGGTTCCTCAATGCCTTAAAAGTTCCTGGTTCAAGCGAAAAGATGTTTACTCCAGATAGTTGCCTTTATGAAAATAAAATAGGGGGAAAAGCATTGTGTTTCATAAAACAATAGTATTAATTAATATTAATAATAATAATATAAACAAAAACTATATAACAAAGCGCAGGGATGCTGAAAAACGGCCTTAAAGTGCTACACTTCTGGATGGACCACGCGACCCTTCATCTACTTACAACAACTTTGTGGTCACGGCGATTCCTGACAAAAGTGTGCTGTTGCTGTTCCATCCATTTGCGCATGTGACGTTCAACTCACCCTCCCGGTAGTTACATTCGCAATCAGCAGGACACTTTTTCACATCTACGGCAGAACGAAAAGAGAAGAAAAACCAAGTACAATACAAGAGACATAATATAGATCAAACAATGGACACATGCCAGTAGCGGCCATGCGCCACAGACAACTCTCAACCAATGGTAGGTCTGCCTTTGACCACTGTGAGAGAGCTGTTTTATCTTTTGACGTCATATCTCAAGGAGTAAATTTGAGACATTGAATAGTCAAACATTTACATCGATTCAGTTTATGGTAAATATCATGTGGTATTTCGATTGGCTTCAAATGTACAATCATATATGTAAAGCACTGTGTGGGTTCGAATCCCCAGCCGTGACTCATAACCATTGCTTCGTCCTTCGGATGGGACGTAAAGCCGTTGGTCCCATGTGTTGTGTAAACGCATGTAAAAGAACCTAGTGCACTTATCGAAAGAGAAGGGGTTCGCCCCGGTGTTCCTGGCTGGATTGGCAGCATATTGCACCACAGCACCTTGTAAACCATTACAAGGTGCTTAGGGATTAGGTCTTACAGCTCAAAATTCGCCCAACTCCTTGCAGTAATAATTTATGGCGCTTTGTGTCCTTTGGCAAAAGGTGCGTTATAAATACGATTATTATTATTATTATTATTAATGCTTTAGAATGGCAGAAGTCGTTGGTTTGAATCCAACCCGAGTTATATGCCTATGATTCTTTTCACAGAACCCGGGAAAGTATACTGAATGTACAGTGCTAAACACACGTAGTGACACGGGTAAAAAACAAAAAAGATGATAAAAACTTTCTGCTTTAAAGAGTCTTGGTACACAGATTTACCTACTTAAACTTATACCGTTTGAGGATAAAAGTAGAAATGTTACTTTAAAATATTACTTAATGAGGTGCTGTAATTTTTGAGACCTGAGCAAAACAATTTTACAAAATTAATACGCTTTACATGCTGAAATAATGTTCGTCTCATGAGACAACACTATTTTTGTGTGTGACTTGTTTTACTCATTTCCCAAAAACTACAGAACCTCAGCAAGTTATTTTTCAATTCAGCTTTCTAACACCATTATCTGCAAACTGTGTGAGAGACCTGCTTAAACGAAATTAATGGAGTCGTGGATTTCATTTAGAATGTTTTCAATCAATAAGGATATCGAGTCACATGACTATAAATATATTTTAATTGTGTAAAAAAAAATCATTTTGTATACCCTTATCCAGGGCTTTTCTGAAAGATTCGCGAAAAGCTCCGTTACGTAATCACTCATGTTACGTCATAGTTAGGAGCTCCAATTTGTATAGCCGCTTTGTTGTAGCGTGGAGGTATAACAAAGCAAACTTCCAGACATGACGTCAAAGCATTGTCCTTTTGACGTGCACCGTCAACGGTAGAAGTGTGTTTAGTTTTTCAAAACCTTGAGGTTGGGGCCTGATTTTTTAATCGAAAATTACGGAAAAATAAGAGGTGTACACATATCAAAATTACATTTAAATGGTGAACAAACGTGTTACAACAAGTTAAAATAGAAGTTCCGTTAAAAAACATTCCGCTCAAGTAGCTGTTTAAAGGCAGTGGACACTATTGGTAATTACTCAAAATAATTATTGGCATAAAACCCTACTTGGTAACAAGTAATGGGGAGAGGTTGATGGTATAAAACATTGTGAGAAACGGCTCCCTCTGAAGTGCCATAGTTTTCGAGAAAGAAGTAATTTTCCACGAATTTGATTTCGAGACCTCAGATTTAGAACTTGAGGTCTTGAAATCAACCATCTAAACGCATACAACTTCGTGCGACAAGGGTGTTTTTTTTCTTTCATTATTATCTCGCAAGTTCGATGACCGATTGAGCTCAAATTTGCACAGGTTTGTTATTTTATGCTTATGTTGAGATACACCAACTGTGAAGGCTAGTCTTTGACAATTACCAATAGTGTCCACTGCCTTTATTATAAATCTGTGGACATTGTGTTTTGTGTCCTACAAAAAGTACCCTGACCCTTTGGGCCAAAGTACTCGTATACTTGTCTACATTGATGCTATGTCTTACCGCATTCAGTTTCATCGTCCATGGCAGGGCAATCGAAATTGCCATCGCAGACCTTCGCTACAGACACGCATCGAGAGCTGCTGATGTAACCATCTGGTGATGGCGACGGGGATGGTGAGAACAGTAAACTATTACTGCTGTCTAAACTGGAACTCGGTGTCGACGGCAAGGATGTTCCGGGTGATAACATTACGGACGAAGACAAAAGCCTGTCACACTTGTATGCATCGGGACACACGACATCATCTGATAGATTGAAAAGGCAGGGAATACTGTTTTTGGTGATTACAAAAGACCAATATCCTCACTTGGTGATCCCAACATATTATTAATTTTAAACCTATGGAAAGTGGGCCTAATTGGTCATCAAAATTGCAAGAAAGAAAATAATGAAAGAAACACCCTCATTTCATCAAAATGAGTGCTTTCAGATGTCTGAGAAAGGCTTCATATGACCCGAGCTTTCTTTTATTAAAAATGTTCAGGTTTTTTTTCTTTCTTAAACTATACATTTCTCAAAAAGGGGAGTCGTTTCCAACAATGTTTTATTATTTTAACATTTCCAGATTTCGTGGTGGGAGTAATTTTCGGAGTGTTCTACCTGCCCCAAAAAATTATGAGAACACAGGCTAGTATTTTTTTAATTATTTTATTTTTTATTCATTTGTATTGCTCAGTCAAAGTTCTATTTTGTGAATTGCACTTTTGGTAAGCTTTTTGAAGTGTTTTGCTGGTGTGAAATGTAACACTTTTTTAAATAAGGAAAATAACAAAACTAATGTCTAATCCATCTTTACTCTAGATCATATCTCTCTGCAACCTACACTGAATCTAGTTTGAGTTTAATAAGGCACCGGACACATTTGGTAATTGTCAAAGAACCAGTATTCTCACTTCAGCTTATCCCAATGTATGCATAATTAATGAACAAACCTGAAAAATGTTGGTCTCAATAATGGTCACCGATTTCGCAATAGAATAATGGAAGAACAAACATTCCTTGTGCGTGTGCTATCAAATGCATAATAAAAGGCTTCAGATGAGTTTTATTTTTATATTTGAATGAAAACAAAATGTCCTCTTTCTTAAAAACTACTTCACGGAGGGAGCCGTTTGATACAATGTGTTGCACTACTACATTGCTTGTTACAAAGTAAATTTTTACGCAAAAAACACATTTCTATATATATTAATTACCAATACTGTCTTTAAGTGAAATGTTTCAATGGCCTACCGCAATCATACTCGTCTCGGTTATTTCGGCAATCGTTGAAACCGTTGCATTTGGCGGTCGGGTCGATGCAGATCCCATTACCACAATCAAAGTCGTCCACATCGCAATCTGTAACTCATACGTAATACTCAACAATATTGTTATACTTTTTTTTTACTGATTTGACATTGGCGTCAGTTTCCGTGTAAATCAGTAACTGATTAAAAGTTTGCCATTTAAACCTTGCGTTTTTGACTATAGGGCAACGTCGGGAATGTCGTGTTCACAATTAAAGTTATAAGCCGCATTGCAATCTGTTACTAATCAATAACACGAATTAGTCACAAGTTGTTTTCTTGTTTACTGTTTTTGACATTGACATCAGTTTTCATGTGAACCCATAACTAACAACAGGTTTGCCACTTCAAACTTGAATTACCAGAGCCATTGGTATGCATTTTCACAATCAAAACACCCACATTGCAATCTGTAACTAATAAAAACCACCAAATGATACCATTTGCTTTCTTACTATTTTGACATTGACATCACTTCATCAGGAACCGATTAGATGTTTTCCACGGGAATTTCATATGCTCAGCACAAACCTCGTTCCTATGGGTGATCGATCTCGCCGCGCCATTTTTTCCCAGCACGCCTTGCTCGATCATAACCCCTGGAGTGCGTTTTGGCGACACCAACCAGAAACATTGGTTATCGGTTGAGCGTTGACGATGCTGTTCAGACCAACCGGTAACCGACTTGTTGAGTTGGTTAAGCTTTGGTTGGGGTCGCCAAAACGCACTCCTGGAATACACGTACGCAGAGCTAGCGGATACGGCGCGCTGCCCATGGTAGCGAGGTTGGCTCAACACCCCTTAGGCTTTGACACCTCAAACAGCTTACCTTCCTTATCTACATCGAGATGATGTACCAAGAAGAAGAATCCCCGATGAGCCCCCGACAGGTCACTGCTGAAGGTTACCCGGACAGAGCCTTTAAAGACAAGCCTCCTAATCTTGATATCTGTACCAGTAAGTACGAACACGTCCGTTATAGCAGGGAAGTCCCCGAAGTAAAATCTCACAAAATCAAATCCGTCTTCGAGAGCGAACTCCACAACTCTAAAGACCAGTGAGGACGACGTAAATGAAGTGACGTCCCATGTGCAGAGAGTGCCTAACGGATAAGGGCTTGGAAACGCAGGAGAAGTGAAATTGATTTGCTTTTCGAAGACAAAAATTATCTGGACTCCACAGTTGCCTGAAACACAAACACAACATACAAAATTGTTATGCCCGAGATTTCAGAACCAGTTGTTGTCAAGCCAATAAAAAATGAAACCGGGGTTCAATTCGGACTATCGGATCTTATTGTCAATTCGGACTATCGGACCTTATTGTCAATTCGGACTATCGAACCTTCGGAATATTTAACCTTATCCTATTTTCGGACTAACAGGCCATTCGGACTATCGAACCTTCGGACTGTCGGACCTTCGAACTATTGAACCTTCGGACTAACGGACCTTCGAACTATTGAACCTTCGGACTATCGAGCGGTAAACGATTTCGAGACCTCAAGTTCTAAATCTGAGGTTTCGAAATCAAATTCGTCGAAAATTACTTCTTACTCGAAAACTAGGGCACTTCAAAGGGTGCCGTTTCTCCCTATTACTTCACCAAGAAAGGTTTTATGCTAATAATTATTTTGAAAACTTACCAATAGTGTCCACTGCCTTAAAGTAGAATTTAGAAATTGTCTTCCGATTGATTATTTTCTTGTCTTAGAATCTATAAGTTTGCTCACCCAAATGTCTTGAAACTCTGTGATGAAAGTTTATTTATCAGACTGTAAATGACAAGGTAAAAGTACATAAACCAGGCTGTCGCTAGTGTCGTAATGAAGACCCACTGGAACGAAAGCGGCAACCATTGCTGAAATTTATTTTAAAATGTTCAGTCAATACTAGCCTTGCTCAAGGCAGTCGCATTATTCGCTCCGAAAAGACGCTGCTGTAAACCCACCCGTATACCCTGTGCATGGTGTGTGCGATCACACCGCATGACCCACCCGTATACACACTGTCACATCGTACGAATACTGTTCACACAAGTAATCGCACTCGTACCACTAACCGCATGCGGAGGCCGTCAGGCCGACAGCCTTGTCGGGTCTGTATCTTCCCGTTTTAATGTGTTGTATTGAAAAAATTCCAATAGTGGACGAAATTGGGGGGCTTTTGGATATGCTAGTATGCAGCCATGAATATGTATATCTTTCGTCAGACCTATCAGACAACACAGGATGTGAGGCAAATGAATTATTCATTTTCACGTCCAATCACGCACTTCCCTTATCACGACCTTTGGACCCTATCATGCGTCCGTAGTGGTAGTAGTGTGTGATGTAAACATGTTTCGTCTTTCGCGGGCATTATGGTAATGAGCTGACCGTGGGAACTCTTCGCTTATTATAGTAATGAGGTCAGTGGCTTCAACACAGACCCTACAAGGCTGTCGGCCTGACGGCCTCCGCATGCGGATAGTGTACAGGGGCATCGTGTCGTGCGATGTTACGCACAGTGAATACGGGTGGGTTTTTATACAGCGGTGGTCTTTTTTCGGAGTGAATAATTCGACTGCCTTGAGCAAGGCTAAGTCAATACAGAACATGTATAGAGTGTAAAGTCACTTGGCATCCACCGAAACAATACATCTTCACAGCATCCAATCGAACTCAAGCAAAACGTCAACAGAGTTTGTTTGTGCACAAAATAACAAACCTGTGAACATTTGAATTCAATTAGTCGCCGAAGTTGCGAGGTTAATAAAAAACAAGAAAATACCCCCTTGTAACACAAAATTGTGGGCTTTCAGATGCTTGATTCGGGACCACAAAATCTAATTCTGAGGTTTCGAAATCAAAGTTAAAATATTTCAGTACAAAATGATTTCCTTCTCGAAAACTATGTTACTTCAAAGGGAGCCGTTCTCACAATGTGTTTCAATATGAACAGCTCACTGTTGCTTTATTCCAGCGGAGTTTTTTTTTATTATTTTGAGTAATTACCAATAGTGTCCAGTGCCTTTAACAATGCTGGCACAGTCTTGAATAAAATAGTAAAAACAACAAACCCACACAAGGAGATGGTATTCCATTATATTGTTCAACTCACCGTAATCACAATTCTGCTCATCAGACTTATCTTTACAAGTAGCGTACCCATTGCACAATTCCTCCATGCCAAGACAGACAGTGCCAGCTGAAGTATCATTGCAGGAAAACTCATCGTTTCGACAAACACCTGTTGCTGTTTTTCAAAAGATAAAATCCTCAATAACAAGCAATTCAATTCAATTGTTTATTGTCACACATATAAATACATATACAGTGAAATTCACTTCGGCTTGCGAGTCTTAAAATATTAACAATCAAAAATTACAAAAAATACAGAAAACCCTAAAACCACATAGGCATACAATAACGAACAAATAAACAGTATGCGCACAATATGCATAGAGACAATAACAGTAACAAAATTGCAAACCCCTAAACAAATTAAAAAGTATTAATCATTAAGCACTCGACGTTTCAGTTGATTTTATTTGTTTATTCGCAGATTCTTTTGGTTAAATATGACGACATTAATGTGAGCACAACACTCTTCTCCTTTTTGATTTCCACTTTTAAATGCAGAATATAATTGTGGTTATTGTCAAAGGGACGTATCCTTACTTTGTGTACCCCCAATAGTACATCAAAAATCAACTCGTGAAAATGTTTGGCTGACATGGTCATTGAAGTTAAAAAAAAAAACAATGGAAGAAAAGACACCCTCTGTTGCATAGAATTGTGTTTCCTCTCACAGCTGCCCGAAGAGGGGAAGGCAACATGCCCGAAGCCCTTCTCGGAGAAAATAAAATAAATTGTGTTTATATTTCACATACATAGTATGCCCCTTGATACTTTGAATAAGGAAAAATCAGCTCAATTAGCAAAGAAATGATGATAATATAGGAAACAACACTTCTGAGTTAAGCTGTTTTACCATAAAGGCCCCAGAGGGTAAACCACATGTGTCTGTTGAAAACGCTACTATACACAGTATTGCTAATACTCACACTTCGGATTTATCTGCGATATCGTGCATGAAAATCCCTGTTTAGGATGAATATTGGATTCATCACTTTGGAAATAAGCCCAGGCTTCTGAAGTTTGGGTCAGGACACGGACGCTGCCTAGCCTGCCCGTTAACGTCACAATGGTGGATGCCTCGTCGGGGGCATGTGCCCCGTTGCCAACGAGGAGGTTGTCGTGGTGTAGCTCCAGGTCAAGGAGGGGAAATTCGAACGAAATTACGGCGTCTGCTTCGGCGGTGATGAGCCAGAAGCACGCAAGATCATTCGGATAGTTCTCTGGATAATTTGGTGATAACAAGAGCGACGAAGTTTGGGTTCCGTTCTGCAGCACAATTTCAGTTTTCCCACATGGCACTGTGAATGATAAAGATGCATTATTATCTAAGCGACATTCTCCTGAAGACGAGCAGAGTATACTGTTCGAAACGTCGAGACCAAACCGGCTCTTTCAGAGCCAACATTCACCCTAAGAGATTTACACATGGTTGTACCCGCAAGTTTACTATTTGTATATAGTTTCTTCTTATATAAGCATATATGCATATCTTTACAGATTTAATGTTGTCGTCACTGTCACTATTTGAAATGTTTTTAAAACTCAGTAAAATACTGAGTTTTAAAAGTATTTCAAATAGTAACAGGGGAGTTGTTATTAAATAAATCCAGTTAAGCGTATTTTTAGTCCTATACATTTCAGGCAATGAATAAAAGGACGCCTTATAAGTTATACAAATAATCAAAAGGAGGTTGTTCATTGTGGATTTCTGTGCGCTGCGTGTACAAATCAGGGACAAATTTCAGGAACAAATTTGCTTAAGCATGAAAATAGCTCGCTTATTTTACACATGTTACGGGCAAAAATGTCATGCCATATACATTGCTTGTGACTGCTATTTAGCTAATGCTAACTTAGCATAACAATTGAGTGGAGTCTTGGCCGGTAATCTGATTTTACTAAGCAAGGATTTTTTTTGCTCTATGAAATTTGGCCCTGTGCTTTCCTTCATCCGTTTACTTCTTTAAGATGGTGGCTGGAAAACGGCGAAGCATCAGGTTTATGAACTGCATCACGCTGTAATTGTTTAGTGGTCGCACATTATAAAGGCGTTTAAGGGTAAACAACAACATTTTTTAACGCTTAATCAGCATTCTTAACCTACAGCTTTGATTTTATTTCAATACAATTAATTTAAAAAATTACTTGTGTTTTTGTTTAAAAAGCTAAAAACTCACTTCATAAAAGTTGTAGTTAAAGGCAGTGGACACTATTGGTACTTGTCAAAGACCCGTCTTCTCACTTGCTGTATCTCAATATATGCATAAAATAACAAACCTGTGAAAATTTGAGCTCAATCGGTCATCGAAATTGCGAGATAATAATGAAAGAAAAAAACATCCTTGTCACACGAAGTTGTGTGCGTTTAGATGGTTGATTTCGAGACCTCAAGTTCTAAATCTGAGGTCTCGAAATCAAATTCGTCGAAAATTACTTCTTTCTCGAAAACTATATGGCACTTCAGAGGGAGCCGTTTCTCACAATGTTTTATACCATCAACCTCTCCCAAATACTCGTCACCAAGAAAGGTTATATGCTAATACTTATTTTGAGTAATTACCAATAGTGTCCACTGCCTTTAATATTATTCTAGTCCATATTTGTTCATGTATACAATTTCCAATAAAGCCAATAAACTCTCATTTCCTCAAACTCATTTTAAAACCAAAGGAGCCTAGGAATGGACAAGTAATATTTAAAGTTCTCAAGTTTTACGGCCCAGTACTATACTGTTTCAATACTTACAACAATTATACTCGTCTGAAAAATCTGCGCAATCTCGAAATCCATTGCATCTTTGCATTGTGCTTATACATACATCGTCGCACCGGTAATCCTCACTTCTGCAATTACCTGCAAATCGGGGAAGGGAAGAACAAATATTTGCTAAGAAAATATTTAACTTTAATTTGCATACACACTGCAAATGAACCCATCAGTACACTGAGGCAGTTTGGTGCAATAGGCGTTATGTTATTGAACGTAAGTTAAACAATTTATTTTGTATTCCCTTTGTTCATATTGTATCTACAAACAATAGTTAATGACCTGTAATTTCCCGAAAGTTTCGAAAGTTGAAATCACAAGGAAAATAAAAGTAGCTAAAATAGAGAAGAGCTGGACAAACTGCCCGCAAAACAAATGGTGTACAACAAAACTTGGGTGGCTTCCACAAACTAGGAAAATTATAAAATATGATAGGACGATGTAAGAACATAAATGGAGACACACAATCTCTTTGAACAGGATCAGTTATGGACAACAATGAGGTGGGATAAAAACGCCAGAGAATTATTATTCCAGGGAAAACCCACGCAGTCAAGTAGGGACTGAAAACACAATCCACATGGTACCCCCGGTTGGATTCGAACCGGGTCCAAGAGGCATAATGCGAGGAAATACACCACCAAACCGACCTTTATCGCTATATGTAGTTTTTGCTCTTATCACTGCCCGACACAATAAGTAACTTACCGCAGCCGACCTCGTCACCTAGTAGCGGGCATTGTGGTGTACCGTCACACACCTCATGTTGAGCTATGCAAGCCAGGCCAGATGGACAGACAACATCACCCTCTCCACATTCTGAAAAAAGGATGCAGGAAGAAACAGTGTTCAAAAAAAGGTTTTCTTACTTAAACACCCAAGAAGTGCCGATCCTCTTTTAAGCACACGACGGTGACAGACAATAACGGGTGATAACCATAACCCACAATGACCACAAAAAACAACAACATTAAACGATAGGTCTTTTTTCCTTCTCTTTATATCTAAGCGACGGACAGGGAAGGTCAAATAAGTCCCCTATTACGGGTGCATTCGTTTAGCTTCCCAGGGTAAACCCCGATGTGTGGCGTTTTTTTTTGCCAGGATGAACGTAATTATCTGCACACTTTTGTCCTGGAAAAAATCCACCACACACCGGAGTTGACCCGGCGGGGAAGCTAAACGAACGCACCATATGGTTGGGGAAAGGAGGCAATTTATGTGGTCAATGCTCACACTGTACCTGTGTTTATTTGATGATAAGAAACAAGAAAGAGCTCGGTTCCTGTTTCAGGTTATACAAAAACGTGCACATTTTGACCGTAGACCCATTGTGTGAGTTTGTTTCTCTTTGCACATAAACTGTACAGTGGAACACATAGTACGAGAGATGTTTGATACGTGTGAGGTTTAGGCAATGACGTCATCTTGACGCAATCGTCATAGGAGCCACGGTGTCAATAAAACGGTGAAGCACGCTGTAGGATGGTTAATTTGGGAACCTTTTCGGCCTATTTGAGAGGGCGCCCTATGTTTCATGTCATAATGGGCTATCGGTAGGTTTTTAGATAAGACTCTAAATGATCTTCAGCGTTATTCTAAAACACTTTTTACCTGGTCCTACCTGCTGCAGCAAATTGGTAACAGTTGTAATTAATTAAAAAAAAAGCACTAGATCTTATCATTGCAATCGTTGAATCATGACTTTAGTCCATAGCATGAAAGGGTTTTTGTACGACACGAGACACAATGTCCACAGATTAACATTAAACTTACACCTTTTGAACATTAATGATGACAGAAAGTTACCCTTAAAACAATCCTTGCTGATGTGCTGTAGTATTTCAAAAATAATTGAACAATTTCACAAAATCCATTTCAGCATACACAATGTATTGTACGCGACTCTCTTGAAAACATTGCTAAAAAAAACCCAACTTGACAACTAATGAAGCTGAAACTTCTACAAGTAAAATACATTACATAATTTATATCTTCATCCAAAGTTGATTTATGTCATGGCCAAAAACTTGATCTACAAAAGGTATCAAAACCATTCAACATGGTTTTTTGGTCTGCATAAACTACTCACCCAATGGTTCGAACTGCTCCAGTTCCACGGTAAACCGAGTGCTGTAGCTGTAAGTGGGTACTAATAACACCAGTACATTGTTTGTTTGTGACGTTACAGCTATTGTTGAAACTGCATCATTTTCCGTGTGGAAGGTGTCCCGTCCAAGTGTAAACCGAGTCCCATCGCTGAAAATGAAGTCTGGTTTTTCTGTGCCCAAGTCAAGTACGTTCCCGGAAGGTTCATTCAAGTCCAGTTCAACTATGGTGAGTTGAATACGGTGTCCCACAGAGGCAAAAATTTGCCAAATACACGATTTGCCATTGGGAAATTTGATCGAGTCTTCTACAATGTCAGCATGCAGAGTATGAACTAAGTCGTCGGTAATGTTGATTGTTGATTGACCGTTGCAGACATCTGTTGGATTAATGGATCTGGTTGTTAATCAATCTATAATTTATTATAACTTGATAATCAATAATAATAACTTGATAGTCACGCAGAAGATCATCAGCCGCTTTGGAAACTGATTTAACTGAGATTACAGTTGGATTAACCAGGATTCCGGTTGGATTCAACGGGATGCCATCAAAAATCCCGACGATATTTTAATGAATTCTTTAAACAAATTTGGCTTTCAATGCGACAAAGAAAACACTTGTTTTGCAAACAGGTAAGGTAACCATTCAATGAAAGGCATTTGCCAATTTACAGAATACCAACGATTGGCAATTCGTCCCCAGGAAATAAAATCGATCATGACCATTTAAAAAAGTGTCTCATCCTTTTTAATAACGTTGCCCCTTGCATGATGGCAGGTGGTGGCCTAAGTAGGGCCGAAACTACGAAAGCCGTTAAACCCATTAGATGCGTATACATTAGTAGTCACTGTATAAACCTTGTGTCCAACTTCAAGCAGGTATGCAAAGCTTACTTTTAGTTACCCGCGTTAAAACACCCATTAGAGTTAAGCATGTGTTTTTAACAAACAAGAACAATTCTTAAACATGGTACAGGGGTTGTTTAGTGAGTATTCTGAGCCATTTACCGATCATCTTATTATTTTTCTGGTTATTAAACCAAGGAAACCTGTAAACAAGGACACCTGTGGTATGAACAAGACAAACCGGAGTTGATCCCTACTCTTCCAAGCTAACTGTTCTGCATTCTTATACGTGTATAGACTGGTTCCCGGTCTTCTAAGACAATTTTATGGGGATTACCGGCGTGATTCCCACGGTGGGAAATAAAGTATTTAAACTAGTAAAAAATTCAAATGAAGACAAATCTATGAAGAACAATTTCACCACGTTCCTGTTTGACATAAATCCTACCGGGATCCCGGTTGTGACTTATTTTGCCCGGAATCCCAGTTCTTCCGAATGACCTAAACCGGGATCCTAATTAGAAACCAGGATTATGCCAGGATTTCTCTATCCCCAGCAGGATTATGCGAGGATTTCTCTATTCCCAGCAGGATCCTGGCAGATATCTGGCGAAATTAAAGCTTCATTTTCTATGGGCCAGGCACTAGCTCTACAGACCCAAAATTTGTATTAAATACAATCGTGTCACTGGATAAGTGTTCAGTGACGCAAGCTTATCTGTAACCATGTAAATGAATGAAACGTTGTTATACACAATATGTAGGATTCACAGGCCACAAAGTGTGATGTCAGGTATTCAGGCTACGTGCACTACACGGTAACGGAACAAAGTCAAGAGAGGGCGTAAATAGCTTAACATTGCGACGACAAAAGGGTATGGAACCTTACCACAACCAAGCTCATCGCTGAGGTCTCCACAGTTAGCGATGCCATCACATTGGAAGCGAGCATGTATGCACAGACTAGACAATTCACACCTGAACTTTCCTTCCTCACAGGGGACTAAAAATAGTAAGAAGTTTGTGTTATAAAAACAACGCAATCGGTCATATTTTGAGTGTTCAAAATTTCTTAAATGTTTATTTTATAGTACAGTGCAATTAAACATTATTTTAGTTTAAAGGTAAGATCAAAGATTGGCGCACAGTATCTGGATGACCAATCAAAGACGCTAGCAAGTCACTGTGGTTTAAACGAATATTAAAAAGACAAGTCTTAAAATGGCGTTTAAATGATACGACTGACAGTTGTTGGCAATGGAAATGGAAAAGGAAATAATTATTATGGTTTTGCTAATTTATTTTCACTTACAAACATTTGAATCTGGTAAACAGTTTTGGAATCGTCTCTGAGATTTCTGAGGGCTGGTGTCCGTTCACGAACAGCGACGTGTACCAATGTGGATGAACTCGAGGTTTTTGAAGTTCCAGTTTATAACTATTTTCTCAGGAAGTTAAAAGCCAATGAAAGCCCTTCATTCACCTTAGTAAGGGGACTAGTGACGTAGCATGCAAGGGCAGTCGGTCAGTTTAAAGGCAGTGGACACTATTGGTAATTACTCAATATAACCATTAGCATAAAACCTTACTTGGTAAAGAGTAATGGGGAGAGGTTGATATTATAAAACTTTGTGAGAAACGGCTCTCTCTGAAGTGAAGTAGTTTTCGAGAAAGAAGTGTTTTTCCACGAATTTGATTTAGAGGCCTCAGATTTAGAATTTGAGGTATCGAAATCAAACATCTGAAAGCACACAACTTCGCGTGACAAGGGTATTTTTTTCTTCCACAGTTATCTCACAACTTCAACAACCAATTTTGGGCTTAAATTTTCACAGGTTTGTTATTTTATGCATATGTTGAGACACACCGAGTGAGAAGACTTGTCTTTGACAATTACCAATAGTGTCCAGTTTCTTTAAAGAGTGATTGTAAGTGTCAACGTTATAATTACTTACTCGAGTCGTCGAACTCCCTTACTTGATACCACAATGGTCCTCCTTGTCCCAGTGTCAACCACATTGAGTTTTCAACGGAGGCGATCAACAGCGGTTGTGAGTACCCACCAAGAGACTTCAGCTGAGATGATATAACTGTTGGGTCTACGCCACTCCCTACAGTCGTAAAGGTGCCATCGGTTATGTTCTGTTGTTTAACGTCTAGAAGAATCCTTTATCATTCGAGAAAGCAATATACTTTCATAATCGTTGTCATGTTCCTTGTATCCAAAACAGTTATGGATGCCAATAGGCATTGTACAAAATGTCACCAGACTATGTTAAAAAGGTACTGTTTAAAATAGTACCATAGTGAAGTGTGTCAGGTTTTTCTGATACTGTCACCCCGGCCTGCATGTAATCGATCTTGTCATTAATAGATTTGTTCCAGATAGGTTGCTAGATGTATTATGAAGTCAAATCCTACCATCTGATGTTTGATATTATACAAATACTGAGTACTTCGAGTGCTATGGTTAAAACTATGACTCCCGAGGTGATCCCCGGAGCGTACTTTTTTTCCCGTGGCGAAATAACACCCAAAACATTTCTAAATACTGTACTATTAAGTTAAAGACCTGAATGCTACAATTCCACGGACGACGCGAATGCAAATTGAAAAAACTGTTACTGTGCTGCATGAAGTGTCATGTAATCCGAAATGGTAAAAGACTATTAATTTATCATCATCATACACGCAACGGACGTCTGGGTACTGCACGCCGTGTGATAGTCTTCAGACTATAGCGCACGGCAAACCGATGCACTATCACACGGCCGTCGTCTAGTAAAAATATCACGTGACGCGCTCTAAACCAATGAAAAGGCAAAATATTGGTATGGGGTGTTTATAACAATCGATGAAAGGCATGTTGAAAAGTGTAATATCCTCCATGTGTGTTATCATTATAATAAGCTTCAACACTTCCGTTTGTTACATATATCTCATACGCTCCAACGCACATGTGAGAACCTTTTACATTTTACTTAATCGTCCTGAAGTACTTGTCAGATCATTAAAACAAAAATTTACTGTTTTGGTAAGCGTGTATTAGTTTACTATGATGGTGTCACCAAGTGTTCAAAACACACCACATTAAACTTTATAGTACTTTCATTTGCTGTCCCATGGTTTGGATGTTCCCTTTAGTTTTTCCCAACATAAAAAATTGTAGTTTTGACTGTCCTGGTGCCATTTTTCCCAATCCCTAAGTCTTTGATTTGAATGTGTATTTCCGTAACTCATACACTCTAGAAATCAGTACCTGGTTCGTAAGCAATTGTGTGGCATCAACTTCCCAGTTAAAAACAAAACATCTAAAAACTCACTCCTATGTTTTATAATGTATTTCCTTTATGGTTTTAATTTGTTTTGTTGTACCGCTTTGTAGCCGCTCAGAAAAGGGGTTTTCTATTAAAATTCTGTTAATTATAATAAAAAATATAATTAAATTATCTCTTTTATAAACAGCTCACCTGTATCCGGGCCTTGCACTGAAGATCCAGAGACAGGCAGTGTGTGGTGGAATTCCCGTTTCAAGGGATGAAATGTTATACGTTCTATCTGGATAGTCTTCAAGAGTGATATATCTCTCACTTCCACAAAATGAACTTGCTGCAGAAAGAAAGAATTAGGAAAGGGATTAACGGGCATGAAACATAATAAATCTTACAGAAAACAAACAGATGACATGATCGAGTTTAAGGCAACTTTTACATGCAACTTGAAGGAACCAGCTGCGTTCGTTGCATGCTACGGAATCACTTTGGTAGCTAGCACTTGAGTATTATTTTTCAAAATATGTCTTACGATCTACAAGACTAAAACTTAAACAATCAAATGTTATGACCTTTCCTTTATGGAGATTGCCTGGAACCAGATGCCTGCAAGTTGCCTCGTGTGATACATGGCAACTTTTACAGGAAACTCAAGGCAACCAACTGCAGTTCATTCTACGGACCATTGGATAGAACGTGTAATTATTCAGAACAATGTGTTACGATGCCCCAAAATGTAGAGTGAATATTCAAATGAGAATGCCGTTCCTTCATGAAGGAATTGGTTTGCCTGTAAACTGCCTCGTGTGATATAACCCTCATATTTCAAGGATTCTCAAATTTGCCGTAACAGTTCTGATCAGACTCTGTTTTTCTGTTTTCTTCCCGTTCATTAATACTTTACTTACAGCATGATACCTCGTCAAAAAAGTTGTTGCAATGAAAGTGTCCATCACAGATATACCTCTCCGGAAGACAGAACTGGTTACACTGTAGGCCGGAGTCACACTGACCTATTATACACAGCATGGCAAAATGTACAGAGGATTACTTGAGCGTCAAGGATGTTACACTCCAAAAACTTCCGGGTCAGCGTTGATCCAGAATTCGCTTCAAATAATGTGACTACTTTTGAGGTGAATGCAGTACCTAAATGTTGTCCGAAAATCAAGAGCTATACATAAAGGTTCTGGGTAGCCCTGGCGGCCTTGCACTTTTGTACTATACTACAGTATCTGTGAACAGCCCAGAGGAAGAGTCCTTTATAGGGATTAGGTTCTGGTCTACATTATAGGCTCGCGTTACATTTTGTACACGGCTGGCGCTTCATTAGCCTTCTTGATTATATGGCGGACACTAGAGGAGTGCATTGTTTGGATTGGGTGTAAACAGAGAAATTGACCCCAAAATTAACCTACTAGTCCACCACACTTCATAATGGCGTATGACCCCAGACTAATAATAATAATATCGAAGTCTTATATAGCGCACGCATCTACCAAACAAGGTACTCAAGGCGCTGAGCATATACAAACTTTCAGACAAACATGTTATTGAAGTGATGAATTATGAGACCCAAGTATGTAGTACCTTTATAAGGATTTACAATGTGCTACGGCGCATACAGCAGCCACAGCCAGGAACACCGGGGCGAACCCCTTCTCTTTTCGATAAGCGCACTGGGTTCTTTTACATGCGTTACACAACACATGGGACCAACGGCTTTACGTCCCATACGAAGGACGAAGAAATGGTTAAGTGTCTTGCTTAAGGACACAAGTGTCATGGCTGTGGAATTCGAACCCACACTCTGCTGATCAGAAACACCAGAGTTTGAATTCGGTGCTCTTAACCGCTCGGCCACGACACTTCCCAAAGCAAAGACCCCTTGCATATGACGTCACTAGCCCAAAACAGTCGACTCACTGCGCTACCATGGGCAGCAGGCACGTAGTGATACCTCTTGTCACTGTATTGCGCTTTTGGATACTAAGCACGCGCTTGTGAAATCGCAAGTAGGCCTACTATGATGCACATGACGTCACTAGCCCAAAACAGTCCACTTACTGACAGACTCGCTACCATGGGCAGCAATGATAGAGCAAGGAATGGGCGCACACATGGGTTCCAGACTAGTCTGCCCATTGGGTTCCAGACTAGTCTGCCCATTGGGTTCCAGACTAGTCTGCCCATTGGGTTCCAGACTAGTCTGCCCATTGGGTTAATGTGCTACCTTTTGGACTGAAAATGGCATTCAGCACAACCACGTGACGTCACAAAAGAAAGGGTTTATACACAGCTCCGCTCAATAATGTCACTCTCTTTGTCATATTTTATGTACATTGTAGGCCTACGTACCACATGATAGCTCATCAGATTTATCCCAGCAGTGAAATATGCCATCACATACATTATATTCGTTGATACACTGGTACCCGCTCTTACAAGCGACTTCGTATTCCCCGGAACAGTTCACTGCATGGTGGGAAAAAAAAAGAAAAACAAAAGTCCTTCAATTATTTTGTGTAAAACACGTTACAAATTTCTGGCCTTATTCCAAATAATGAACGTTAAACCACAGCCTCTGAAATTTAAAATCAAAAACCCGTAACTTTATGTACTTTCAAAAATAAAATCTTGCAGCCGATAAGATTAATACGAAATGGTGGTTTTGGTAATGCAAATTTATTGTTTTACTACAATCGTGCGAACATGACGTGGCCGAGCGGTTAAGAGCACCGAATTCAAACTCTGGTGTTTCTGATCAGCAGAGTGTGGGTTCGAATCCCCAGCCGTGACACTGTGTCCTTGAGCAAGACACTTAACCATTGCTTCGTCCTTCGGATGGGACGTAAAGCCGTTGGTCCAATGTGTTGTGTAACGCATGTAAAAGAACCCAGTGCACTTATCGAAAAGAGAAGGGGTTCGCCCCGGTGTTCCTGGTTGTGGCTGCTGTATGCGCCGTAGCACCTTGTAAACCCTTATTAGGTGCTAAATAATTGGGTCTCAGAATTCATCACTGCAATTACCTATCTTTCTGAAAGGTTTGTATATACTCAGCGCCTTGAGTACCTTGTTTGGTAGATACGTGCGCTATATAAGACTTCGATATTATTATTATGACGTGTTATGCAGCACAATGAACTATCTCATAGCAACCAACGTACTATCACGTAGCAACCGATGTACTGCACGCATAGCTACAGCAACTTCTTGGTGCCATGATGAGTTCTAGGCCAAAATATTGGGTGTTGTCACACAAATAATTACTGTTTTTATCTTGTGCTATTTTTTTTATTAGCCTTCTGTTCGTGAAATAGAACGCGACCCTGATCATCCCCAAGAGTAGTAGATTTAACAATTGCATTTTGTACATGTACGGACCAAATCGTGAGTTTGTACGTTTCAAAAAAAAATGTTTTGGTTTTTTTCCGGCAATGCCGACCGGGTGTATTGCTGCTGAACGCAGAAAAACACTTTTTGAAATGTACCAACTCACGACTTGGACGTACATGTACTTTGCACGTGTGTTTACTATACGCATTGCATTGTCTGCCTCGATTGACGTTACAAAAGGGGTAGGCGGAGTCAGCCCCCCAAACAACTTTATATATTTTTTAAACATATAAATCGTGACAAACAATTACTAAAAAAATTGTTTTATTGTTCGTAAGCGTATACTCTTATGTTTGAAAGAAAAAACAAATCTATTTCCAGGTGACTTTAAGTAAGCAATACATTTTGTATATGGTTAACAGGCACTCATGTTCAAAAGACGTGGTAGACTTGCAGAGTCTATACTGAAAACTGTTTCAGCATTTTAGACCATCCCCATAGAAAACCCAGTTGAGTAAACCGGGATTCCACGAGGATCAACCGGAATTCCGGTCGATAACTGGGATTTTGGCAGAATAAAAACCGGGATTACTCCGAAATCAAACAGGATTCTCGTAGTAATAGCAGAGATTCCGGTTGATTTGACCGGGATTCTGCCGGGATCAACCGGGATTTCGTTTGAATTAACCGGGATTCCGTTTTGATTAACCGAGATTCCATCAGAATCCCGCTAGGACCATGCCAAAATACAAGCAGAATCCAATCATTATCCTGCCGGGATTCCCACTAGCCGGGGTTCCGCCGGGATCCAGCATATCCTGCCGAATTCTCCCCCATCCGCCGAATCCCCAGGAGTCCCAGTTAGTTTTAGACCATCTTACCTAACTGATCAAGTACAGATAGTTCAAGAATGAAGTACGCATCATCGACAAGATTGTTTCTAGAAACCTCCATGGTAACCCAAACATCGTTCCCCTCTGATGAAGCAGTAAGGAGTGCTGTCCCTCCCCTCCTTTCCCAAATAATACGATTCTGGTTGACCAGTCGACCGTTTCCTACCCTTAGAATTGCATCGTAGATGTTGAATTTGACGGTTTGGATAAAAACTGCAGTTCCCGGAGGAGCCGTGATGAACCAGATGCAGTTGGTGTTGTTAGGATATGAAGCTGGAGCGTTTGGAGATAGCAGCTGATGAGTTTGATCTTGTTGTAGATGAATGACGTGACTCCCACATGATGGGGCTACAAAAAAAGAATGGTCAAAATACGGACTCAATACTGCATGGGCCGAATTTCATGAATCTTAACGCATATTTGATTTTTGTAATTAGTTGTTTTTGTGCCATTGTTTTTACTCATTTTCTCCAAAACTTCAGCAACTCAGCAAGTAACCTTTTTATGGGAAATCTTCTGACACCCTTATCTTCAAAGCGTGTTAGTTTAATGTAAATCTGTGAACATTGTGTTTTGTGTCGTACAAAAAGTACCCAATCCTTTAAAACACCTATCCCTAAACTTAACCCTAACTCTAAACCTAACCCTAACCCTAACCCTAACCTACACCATAACTACCTAACCCTAACCCCTACCCTCACCCTAACCCTAACCCAAACCCTAACCCTAACCCAAACCCTAAACTTAACCCTACCCTACCACTCACCACAGCCTATTTCGTCCTCCAGATTGTAGCATTGCTTGATGTTATCACAGATGATGATTGGAGAGGAACACAGCCAAAACTCCTTCACAGTATTTTGCTTACACGCAAACTCCGTGGGTTGGCACATATCTATTGGTTGGGTTTGAAAAGGTATTGTGGTTAGCAACACGTTGGTCAAGGTAGAGCAAGGGGCTAAAAATACGCCCATTTGGGCGCTTTTGCCTGGTACCTAGAATGTACGTCTTACCTAGGTAATCATTGAATTTTGACGGTTGACAAAAATGGTAGCTGCTCGAACTTGGCCAATGGGAGACTTTTCGAAAGCTCTGCCGCTAGAGGGCAGCAGACCTACCTGGTAAGGGTGCACAACTCCTATACCAATACAAATTCAAAAATACTCAAAAATATTTAGAAGTCTCTCAGCCTCTTGAAAACTAAATCAGATACATTGTCATACACTAAACTTCAGATTTTTGTAGGTCAGCATTTTGGAATTTTTGCTAATTACCCTAGAAGAAACACTCCCAAAACCTCATGCACACCGCTTGTTATCATAGGGGAACTCGTGTCCAGTACGTCCTGTTCCAGAACAGTGCGGTTTATGCTGGCATTGTGTTATGAAAAACAAAATACAGTTTGGCTAAATCTAAATACAAAATCAAAAACACGCAAAACACATGGTATTTGCTGTCAGTGACCGTCACTCATGCTTCTCCTATTCCTAAGTTGTTGACATTACCTGGTGAAGAGCGCCCTCTCTTGGTGAATGGCAGATAGTGTAAAGTTTCCCATTAATTACAGACCGTCATTATGGAATCCGTTATTAACTCACCACTGCACCCTATCTCATCAGAATAGTCGTCGCAGTCGGGCAGACCATCACATCTCGTATTGCTCGATATACACTGAATGCCAGTGTCGCATAGAAACTCATCTCCGCTACACGTGACTGTCACAAGAAAATATGTATAGTAAGACAGGGTGAGTGAAACAAGAAGTTGACCGGGGGATTGGTGATGTTTTTTTTTAAAACAAAAAAATGACACTCAATAGTTCAGCAAAAGTTGTATTTAGCAAGCCCTCGCTCCTGCTTCTTTGAAAAGAAAAGAATGAAAGAAATTTGACCAATCCTAAGAGGAGTTTGGGTGTTTTAATAAAGGTACTCATTTTGCATGCTGTCCACGAAATACTTGACAAATGTTGAGTAACCATTGTGTACAGGGCGAGTCAAAAGGAAGTTGAACGAGATTTATGACTTAAAAACAAACAACTGACACTCGAAACCCCCAGTGAAGCACGGCTTATTAAACAAGCATATTTTCCTGCTTCTCACCCCCCCCCCAAAAAAAGGAATGGAAAGAATTGATTTTTTTTCTAAGAAAGGTTATGCCTGTTTTACTGAAAGCACTCTTGTAAGTAGGTGTCCATAGACGTGTCATAGTGTTCCCGCAAGCCTTACTATGTCGTGTTTTTCACCATGCTAAGTTTCAAATCCTATAATTCTTACCGCTTTCATTTAGTGCCGTTACACGTAGACTAAATACCGACGGTGAGTGATTATCCTCGAAGATGGCGTTTGCAAATATCACCCATATAGACTCATTTCTCACTGCCCTTTCTCTTGGCACGCTTGGTCCGCCCATGTTCCCCCCTGGACCGGCAGAGTAGGATTGATAGACGATATAATCTGGATGGCTGCGGCCATTTACAGCATCGTCAACGGTAACGTTTGATAAAGAGACTACAAAAACAGACGAATACACTACGTCATAGTTAGTAAATTGTAGTAGCATCCGGCTAGAGGGTGGTGCTTTGAACTGCCAGACACAAATAGACGATGTGACGTCTGGGTTCTGAATGCTGACCTCTTGGTTGATCTCGAGGTCAAAATTCGTCTGTCCGCAATAATCTGTTGAAGAATGAAGAATGGGTATGGTGCCCCGACCGCCAAGCCAGCGTTAGTCAATAACAAAAGACCCTGTCTAGCATGAGCTGGGAATGAGCTGAATCTGGGGGTCTATAACGATGCAAGAGCTTGCCCCGCACCATTTGACAATATAAACTGTCTTTATTCCCAGGAATTCATATCTAAACGGTACCCCTGTGCCAAAGCAAGTCATTGTACAATACTTTATACAAATTTTACTTGTAAATGTCTTATTTCCAACTGAAAGTGTTAAAACGACGCCCAAAATGTGCCAACAAATTTCAGGTTAACAAGTTTTGTTTATTTTCGTTTACTTTTTGGGAGAAACAATTCGCAATGGTAACAAAACACGGCTTTTTGGAGTAAAATCCTGGTCTTGAATGGCTCACAAAACAATTATGGGTTGAATATCGACGAATAAATATCTTTATTTAAAGTATTTAGTATGGCACTATTAGGTTTCCTTAATATACTAAATCAAACCAACAATTTTGTTTTTACCGCAATTGACTTCGTCAGAGTAATCCATGTTGCAATTAATGTGACCATCACACACTGCGCTTGGGTGAAGGCAAACTTTCAAGCTGTCGTTCTGGTGGCAAATAAAGTCATCTCCACAATCTGTGAAAAAAAAAGAAATGAACATGAAGTTTGGTCACAATTATACACTGTATAGTCGTAATTGATGTAGTCAAACAATCAATGGTCTAATAACATAGAGTGTAGGGGTATATGTGATGATGGCCGGCCGGCCATTTTGTTTTCTGTATACATCAAAGTTGCCACTGCCGTAATGCTTTTCAATGTGTTCTACCAATTTCATGGCTCTGCTAACCGTATTCAAAGAATTTGCGCTTACGAAATCAGTATTTCACAGTTTGGCAGGGAATTTTTGCATTTGCGAGAGCATACTCAACGTTACTATAGACATAATTACTGCTAGTTCAGAAATTCAGTACTACAGCGTGCACAGCACCCGCGGCCCTTCAATGGCAAACAGCCTAACTATAAAATGGTGGGTTCTTATCAATAGTTATAAGGTAATTTCTGGGTAAGTTGAGAGATTTTTTTTTTCTTTTCGGTTTAAAGGTTTTAAGAGGCACGGATGTGAATGCATTATTCTCTTCTGTCAATTTCATCCTGTTTTATGGCAAGACAGCTCGAAACTTTTCGAGATATAGGCTGTTTTGCCTTGGATGCCGAGCGGAGAATGGTGATCAATACGGAGGAATTCGGCGGTAAGCAGAGCTATGAAATCGGGCCCTGCTTACAGGATAAACTGTAGGTTGATTCATTGGGAACTAGTCATCAAGTTATAGAAACACACTTAATTGACTCAGTTTATAGGAAAATATATTATACGTATGATATACCCCACACATAGGCCCTTTTCGAAACCACGGCTTCGTCTCGAGATTCGGCTCAGGCTAGCTTGGCCCCGCGGTTGTTTTGACAATTCCGCGTGCTTTGCGTATACTTGCTGAGGGCTTCAGACGAGATGACTGAGCCTGATGGAGCCTAATCCAATGCCGAAGCCGTGGATTTAAAAAGGGGCCACAGATCCATGTCGTTTTATTGGTGGACTACGCATCACGTACCTTATTGGTGCGTTTTCGCGGTCGTATCCACTATTTTTTTTCGGTTGAACTTTCCATGGGTTAACCAATGGCCATTGACCGTCACGGTTATTGGTAACGACCGCGAGACCGCACCCTTGCCATTGAAATGTGTATAAAGCTGTTAAACGGGAATCGGTCGTAAATTATTCGTATTATGTGCTGGCAAGCTTAGAAAAATAATGAGAGTTTTCTTTTTTTATACGTTTTTTTTATGATGATAACTCTTTTAAACGGATTAATATAGGTTTTCTCGGTCAAATTCGGCAAATGAGCAATCAATTTCATTTTCATGCGTTCGAATTAAAGCTGTTTTGCCTCTCCAGTTGTTACTGCGTTTCAAATTCAGAATTCGGCAATTCAATTTCGTTTAGAGTCGAGTCAAACTCCTTTAGCACTGTTCAAATTAGCGTACCGTCATTCTTTTTCGTGACACACAAGAAGTGTCTGCGAATTTGAATGCTGCTTTGATGAATTTTAAATTGAATGATTATTTTGTTAAATCGATTGACGCAACATTTCATTTGACTAATCATAAAACGAAATCGAATGACCATTTTCAGAAGCATTCGATTTCGCGCGAAATAGAATAGCTTGGTGGTCAAATTGGCTGCTCATTTGCCGAAACTGACAGAGAAAACCTATACAAACGCGTCGTCATTCTGACAGAGTCACACTTTTTTATTCGAAAGAAAGAAACACACTGAATCTCATCCATAAATGTAACCAGAATTTAACGAAATTTTGTAAGTTTTTCATAAAATCTCATGAAGTCTCCCGAATTCCAATCAACTACTCCGCGGTATACATAAAAAATTGTAAAGCAAGATAAGTTCTCAAAGGGGCATATAAAACTACCCAGCAAATAGATAAACACACGCTGTTACCGCAAACCAAATAGGTGCTCGACATTTTACTAAATTAATATATATATATACAAATTTAACAAGTGATTTCATGCGGACGAAAACGATTATTTTTGAGGCATCAACATTAAACAGGCTTACATTTAAATTACAATAAAGTTGCAGTTTCATTTTGTATTAATCGAACCTCGGCAACCAAAATCTTCTGTTAAAGGAACATTACATAATTGGTAAAGAAAAAAATCGGCAAGGCCATTTGTCTTAAAGTATAGGGTGATTTTTATGAAGGGGCACCGAGGCCAATACCAGGGGCAACGCGACCATGACCTGACCTCCGTGTCCTGCATGCTAAATCCATTTTATAGAGCTGCCTATAAGCAGAAAATATTGCCCAACAAAATTCTACTTACCAGAAATGAGCAGAAATCGAGTCACAAATTGTGCATGAGACCATGAAGGTAGAATTTGTAACATGTAATTTTGGTTGGTAAGTTTATTCTGGTGAGCACAATTTTGATGTGCTTTAGCTATTGGTGCTTATGGCCCAGGCCTGGTATACTGATTATTTCTTTAGCCTCATAAAAACAGTAATTTGCGCAGCAATGGTGTTTTTCCTTCATTATTCTCTAAATGCAACTTCGATGGCCAAATGAGCCCAAAATGTGGGAATACCGGTCTTTGACAGTACTGTTACTAAAAAGGTGTCCAGTGCTTTGAAGACAAGGCCTATTTTAATGATGTTTATATAGCGAGGCCACAATGGTACTAAGTTATGGATACATTGGCATTACCTGCAATGCTGATCAGCGACACTCCAGCTCGAAAACTGTAACTGCCATTGACTTGACTTTCCACCACTCTCCTCTTGAGCGCCAAACGAAATCTAGGCATCGGGTTTTCTGATTCAAGGATGAAACGTTTGTAGGTGTCCTCCTGCACGACCAACTTGTTGTTATCGAAACCAGTTGGAAACAACTCAACCACTAGCTCCAGATCTGGATGATCGCTTCGAAGTTCAAGAATGTCTAAGGACGTCACGGAATCATTATCCTTGATGATGAAATTCAGTTCCAATGTTGCTGATGTGCAGTTGGCTGGTGGCTGGTCTATTTCATCTGAGGATACCACGACGGCTTGGGTTCTATTGATGCTGACGTCTCGGGAGACGATATTCGGACACAGTTGGGCTAAAGTGGTAAAACAAATTAAATACAAAGCTCAGTTGGCCTCGTTCACGACCGAGGATAAAATGTCACGATGTAAGCACAACATTTCGCTAAACACAAAATAGTATTGCTTTATAGCAGAATCAGGTTACCAGCCCAAATTACCTCAAGTTTGCATTGTTATGGCTGGTGCCTTTCTAAATTTTTGCCAAGCCCAAAAAAATGTCAAGCCGTATTTTCTGCTTAACAGCTTAAGTTTGGCCAAAATGTTAAAGAGTTGCTATGTTGTAAAAAACGTAGCTATGCACAACAATATAATGCTGATCAGAATAAGGTTACCAGCCAAAACGCCAAAAATACCATGTCCAAAATACCAAAGTCACCACTTGAGTGATAACCTGCTAGTTTGATTTTAAGCAGGAAAATGTTTAACAGAATGCGTTGCTTCAGCAGCTGTACGTGGCCACATTTCATGGCTAGCGATTCTCTGCTTCTACGCAGCGAGCGCAGAAACGTGGCGGTGAAGCAGGGCCATGAAATTAAATCCTGTTAAGGAGGGGGGGATGTCGTATTATTGTAAAGGCAGATTGAACTCCAATGAATAACGAATTGAATCCCAGGTGAATATGTCTCGGCTTTATTCCCGGTCCTCGACCATGCTGCTATCCCAGTATACTGTGTCCCCTAAACTCTTGAAGGTCAATCAAATTTGCATAGGTCTCATTTGCATAGCATACTAAACATTGCATGTAATGCATACATGTATTATCAGGACACTACAGACAATGCAGCTGGTCACAGGCAATCTCCAACGTAAACAAGATAATCACAAATTCACCATCACACTTGTTAAGACAGGTTACGGGGTTAATAAATATGAAGGCTATTTGTAGCACAACGAGGGTTTGGTGCCGCGGCGCACTGGCGGCTCCCACTTCCACAGACACAAGGGCAACAACACGGGACCTTTGGCTCTACGTCTCATCCGAGGGACGAAGCATTACTAGACCTTTCTTTTGTTGATAAACCAACCGCATTGGATGGCAGGGTAGGCCTAATTAGTTAAACACTTAATCGTAAAAACAGATGTTTTTACAAAATTCAACATTTCTGCAAATTTTCAATTAGATCAAAACACCTCTCATATTAAGTTGTTTTGTTTTAAACAAAATCAACAAATTTCGTTACATTGTTACCAAAATAGCGATCTTGTCTAGATTTGCACTTATGGCTTTCCATAGTTTTTCAATCTGGGTTGGCAAAAACTCGGGCTGTGACGTTGCAAAGGAAAGGTCGATAGTTGGGTTATTGCTTAAAGACACAAGTGTCACAAGACCATTACTCGAACCCACACTTCCTTAAAGCATCATAGCCTTAGTTCGGTGCGCGACACGCTGCGACCAACTACACATCCGTAGATTTTTACGAGTAATAGGGAGAGGTTGATATAGTATAAAACACTGTGATAAACGGCTCCCTCTGAAGTGACGTAGTTTTCGAGAAAGAAGTAATTTTCTGCGAATTTGATTTCGAGACCTCAGATTTGGAATTTGAGGTCTCGAATTCAAGCATCTTAAAGCACGTAACTTTGTGTGACAAGGTATTTTTTCTCTCATTATTATCTCGCAACTACGACGACCAATTGAGCTCAAACTTTCACAGGTTTGTTATTTATGTTGAGATACACCAAGTGAGAAGACTGGTCTTTGATAATTACCAATAGTGTCCAGGGTCTTTAAGGGGCTCCATAAACAGGCAATCCCATCGTATATAAACATCGCGTCTCTGCAAAACCCTAACTTCGTTTTATCTTCAACATGTACAGTTTTGAATACTACTTACCGGAGCTCATGCACCCGCACAAAATGAAAGCAAAAGCCACAAGACGTAACTTGACGCCTTCCATGTTACTTGCTAGGTGCATATGTATGTCATCAACGCTGATCTGTAAATTAAAGCAGTGTATAGATTCGTTACCAGACAAGCTAATCCACACCATCAGTACTTATATATCGTATTTCCACCAAGCAAGTTTCAAACCCTACTGAAAGCAGACTTACCATAAACAATTCTCCTCTAAAAATATTTGTTCTCACCCTAGGTGTTCACGTAAAAAGTAAGTCATCATAACCACGCACAAGTCACCAGCTATTCCTGATTTGATGGCACAGTCCGAACCTAGGTAACACACCAACGTTGGCCCTACGTAGGGCTTCAGTCGGCAGTTATCGTTGGAAAGGTGTCCGTAAACGATGATTTTTCGCAAAGGCCGCATCCGTCGGCTCCACGTCGGCAATGTCTTTTGTGGTGGATGTCAGCGAGGTTTCGATCGCTAGCGTACGGTTATACGAGTGTACTACTAAACCTTTAGCTATCTGTTATACGAGTTACCGTTCTGATGCAGCTTTGTGCAGTTTTCGACGACTACCCGGTTATGTTTACTTACATCTACAAAGAGAGCGCAATATTCAAAATGGCAAAACAGACAACCAAAACTATCACATTACCCTCATAAAATGAATTATTGGTAAGTTTGTTTTTGCTTCTCAAATATTTGAGGAATTCGCAGACTTTTAATAAGTTTCATTTTTTTTTATTACGTGTATTGCCGTTGCTACTCGTGTCGAGAAAACCTTTACACTTAATCAGATTGTGAAAAACGTCATAACATGCGCATATACTATGTGATGACGACACAGCCACTAAAAGTCGTCGCAGCGCTAAACGTACGCCAACGAAACCTATTGGTCCACACTCCATTGTGACTTCATTTATCAAGAGCTTTCGTTTTCGACGACGGATGGTTCTGCGACGGTAAGTAGTTTCAAGCAAAACATTGTCGTTTTCAGCACATCGCAGATTCATAGAAACTGAGGAACGACCGTCCTCAAAGCCGGCGAATGTGCAGATGACGCCAAACGTTATAATTACCGTCGCAGAACTATCTGTCGAAAATGAACGCTCCCATAGTAGGACGTAAGACTGGTGTCAGATGCAATTGTGTCCGCCATGCAATACTGTCCGATCCGGACACTTTTACATAGGCAGTCGTGTCAGGGGCTATGCAAAAACCGCCCGGCGGACATGTACATGACTGTCCATGTATGTGCGCGCGTAAGCGAGCGTGCATGCACTGAACCTACGTATAATATGCAGCGTGAATATTCACGTATTTTATGATTGCAGCGAAAACCAAACGGCACATGCACTTAGCTTGTAAAAAAAGTAACGAACGTGTTCCGTCGACCAATGGCGTTTAATTTACTGCAAGGACGGTTTTGCACGAGGCGGACACAACTGCATATGCAAATGTGTCCGGTTGCAATATGCAACAGCGTCCGGGCGGACACAATTGCATGATTATGCAAAACCTTCCGGCCGACATTATTGTATATGCAGTACTGTCCTCCGGATAGTATTGCATAGAGGACATAATTGCACGCGACACCGGCAACCATTTTTCCCAAGCTTTGCCAACGTTTTCAGACTAAATTAAATCAAACTTTCAACCAATGTCCCTACGACTAAGCTTGAAACATTATAATCCTTCATTGATAGGATGCTGACCCACTATTGGTACATTTTAGGTACGTCATGGGTACAACATTGGGCCAACGTGTAATCAGTATACTGCTATTGAAAACATTTAGCGTGTAATTGTTACGCTATTAAAAATGAATGGAAACGTTAATTTGGAAAATGTTTGCTAATAAATGAAATTGAATGGTTGACCAGGTCTTGCTGCTGACTTTTACGAAAATGAATGATTCTTGCGGCCTAGTGAAATTGAATACTCTGATTTGACCAGTGAATGCTAAACTAGTAAAATTTAATTACTCTTTTTGACTGTTGAATGCTGATTCAACTGAGCAGTCGTTTTCAAACTAGATTGAATGAGTCAGGAGTTAAAATGAATAGATTTTTGATGAAATTGGCCGGGAAAACCTATTCTAGACTACTAATTTAACACACAAACACATACAAACATTGCCCTGCCACGTAATGCACTAACTATGTACTACATGAGTGCCGTGTTTAGTACAACTTTGTACTGAATTTGTACTCATTGTGATATTGAGAATAAATTATTTTCCCATATAACATTATTGCAAAAACAATGTATTTTTTTTTGCACTTAAAATAGCATCAACAGTTTTCTTCGATAATTGATAACAACCAAATTTCAACATTTATTACAGGCCTCAAAATAGCCAACGGCACCAACAGCAATTGTCATGATGGTGCCCGGTGCTTTTGCTGTGGTGCCCTTTGCAAAGTTTCAATACAAATTACATTTTGCTCGTAGAAATGCCCCTTACCTGAGGGTAACTGCTGTGCCCATTCAAGGCCTGATATTACACTGTCAGATTTCATAAAGTTGTTACAAAATTGGCCCATAATTATTAAGAACAGCTTTGTGATCAGCGTCGGTCCAATGCCGGCCCAACGTCGGCACAACATTGCGACACTATATAAAAACGAACGTCGGCAAGACGTCAACAGCTCCCCAAAATTACCGAGACAAAACTTGCAACACACCCCTAATAAGTTTACACGTCGATCGTCGATCGAATTTGGTGCATTGTGGTCTAGCTGGTGATCAAATTTTATCCATTCAATTAGCTAAGGGTAAAAACAAATAGCAATTAGCTAAGGGTAAAAACAAATAGTGATTTTTTCTTCTCCGCGCCATAAAAAACAAAAAATGCGGTCAGGAAAAAGAATTATTGTAAATTATAAAAGCTTATTTAACTGCATGTCAGCATCAATCACTTTCCTCTGGACTAATTGGATGATTTGAAAGTGCTCGTTTAAGGGTGCTTTACAACATCATCACGCACTTAGTTTATCATATCATTATCAATCATGCTTTAATAATAAGAATACTGAGTTCTTTTTATATCAGCGCCTTATCACACCAAAGCGCTCAGTTCCCCCCTACAAGTTGTGTGGAGCTTCGTTCTTGAAGTAATAATACATAAATATGCTGGGGATTTCAAAAATAGTTTTGACTAGTTTTATTTTGAGTTAGGACAAGTTACTCACTCTAACTTTAAGACTAGCCTTAAGTTTGTAATAACTCCTACAGAGTCCAATAGGACACGTCCTAAGTTATGACTATCTTTGTGAAACCGACTATTCTATATGACTTTTCACTGTCAATAATGTTGACAACTTTTCCACTGCGTTTCGAGTCTCGTTTGCAAATCACAGAGCACAGACGTAAACCACGACATCCTGCTTTCCCCCAGCTTAGGCCTATAAGTAGGCGTGGCCGAAATGATTACCCCCACCCCCACAAAAAAGTGATGGGCGCAATTGGCTGCCGATCAAACCAGACGAACCCATTCTCTTTACGATAAGTGGACTGTGCTCTCTTACGTGCATGATACAAAACACGGGACCTACGGCTTTACGTCCCATCCGAAGGACGGGGTAATATATGCTAACAAAATAAGTCTCACGACCTGGACTCGAACCCACAGTCTACTGATCAGAAACACAGTAGCTTGAGTCCGGTCTTCTCATCCGCTCGGCCACGACACCCCTGTTTTTTTTTCTCTAATAAAACAAGCCTTTATGTGTTCTGTAAATGCCCCCAATATTAGGTTTCTCCGTGTCCATTACATTATATTACATTACAATACTTTGACGTCATGTCTGGGAGTTTGCTTTGTTATACCTCAACGCTGTTATACCTCAACGCTGCAACAAAGTGGCTATACAAATTGGAGCTCCTACATATGACGTTACATGATTGGGAAACGTAGTTGAGTTTTTTGCGAATCTTTCAGAAAAGCACTAGATAATGGTTTTTGAAATGATTGTTTACTTTTTATACAAATAAAATCTATTTATACTCACATGACACAACTTCCTTATTGAAAACACTTCAAAAGAAATTCAGCAGAGATCACGACTTGCCGTATTCATTCAAGTTGGTCTTTAAGCAGCTCCATATAAAACAATGAGAGTAGGTCCTATACCTCAACACTTTCACAGCAGAGATATCTCGAGTGAGGAAAATTCATTAAATTCATTTGCAGTGTCAAATAAAGTATTATTTACTTAATGCTTTCGTTTTATGGTCACAGGGCTCGATTTCACAAATCACTAACAGTCATCTTGTATGATGAGCTGTCAGTACAAAGTCATTGGTATTGAAACATCAGACTCAGCAGAGAGCAATTAAGATTTGATTTGCAGTTCAGACTAATATTTCACTCTCGGAGAAGTTGTCACGTGGAATAAAGAGTAGATCGAGGAGGTCAAGTGACAACTTTAATTAACGTCAGTTACCAAGTAATTGTCTTGATGCATATGCGATCTAACAAAAAAAAAGGATTTACATGACGTCAATGACAGCCATCTTTGATGACAAACGAATGGAGCGTGTGCCCGCGTATGCGCATGCGCATGACTCTCATCAAATTATACACGCGCCCACGTTTCTAAGACTTGATTCAAGTCCAATTCTCGTGTGAGAGGTCCCTAAGCATATCACGCCAACTTACTATGGAACAAACCGTAGCAAGCATTCAATACAGTACAGTGTGTGTGGTCCCGTTTGCTGTATGCCAGGACAGGTTTGGGAATTCAGAGAACCACAACACAGTAGTTTTCTGGGGATGCCACGGGATTGGGACTTGAGTCAAGTTTAACGTTTCATCAACGATGGTGGCCAAAGCCGGGGGTGTATCAAAAAAAAACCTAAAAAATAAATACATAGTGCTTTCAGATGCCCGAGAAAAGCTTAATGCCTCAAACCTTTTGTTCAGATTCAAACTTAGGGATGAAAGTTAAAGGGAAGGTACACGTTTGGTAATTACTCAAAACAAATGTTAACTTAAAAACTGGCTTGGTAACGATCATTGGAGAGCTGTTGATAGTATAAAACATAGTGATAAACGGTTCCCTCTGAAGTAGCATAGATTTTGAGAAAGAGGTTATTTGTCACTAAAATAATAAAAGACTTCTGGCTAGAAGTATTTTAT
Organism: Asterias amurensis; assembly: GCF_032118995.1. Taxonomy (NCBI): domain Eukaryota; kingdom Metazoa; phylum Echinodermata; class Asteroidea; order Forcipulatida; family Asteriidae; genus Asterias; species Asterias amurensis. The sequence continues at coordinate 7,632,774 of NC_092659.1, read as the reverse complement.
TCCTACATAAAAGCACACAAATTCGTCCAACAAGGGTGTTTTTTTCTCTCATCATTTTCTCGCAGCTTCGATGACTAGTTTTGCTCAAAATTTCACAGGCTTATTGTGTTATGCTTGTTGGGATACACCCAGTACAGTGAGACCACTGATATTTGACAATGACAAAACGTGTACCTCCACTTTTACCTCTTTCTGTAAAACCACGCTGTTTTTACAACATCTACCAAGTGCGCCCTTTACTAGACAGGTTCTCTTTGACAATACAGTTACTGGCAGACCAAAAGTACACCTTGCCTTTATCAGCTGTTCTTATTACAAACGAGATACATTACAGTGTGTTATTAAAGAACAAAGTAGTGAGGAGTGCCTGACCTTTCTAATAATTTAGGGTGTTTAGTGTAATACCTTGCACTTTAGCTACCGTTCCAGCAGTCGGTTGGCAGGTATTACCTTTCACGGGTTTTTTTTGCCTAAAAGGTATTCCAAAGCAAAGAGGAAATGTCAGTGTAAATTACCTTGCACTTTAGCTACTGTTCCAGCACTCGGTTGGCAGGTATTACCTTTCACGGTTTTTTTTTGCCTAAAAGGTATTCCAAAGCAAAGAGAAAATGACCACACCATTGACTTAACATGACAGCAGTTCAATCACTTTAGAATCAGTAATGTCCCCTTTAAATATGAACCATCCTTTTATCTCTTGGGAAAAGTGATGGTCTTCGTAATTAATTACATGCTTGCCAATGGTCTTTGTTTTGTTTTAATAGCAATTATTTGATCAGAGGAGTGCATACTGATTGATGGGTATGGGTTGAGAGGAAGGGCTGATTATAGGCGGGACCCAATCTCTCCAGATTGTACATCACGTAAAGGGTTTCCTGTCGTTCGTGTTTAGCCGATGTAGGTCCTTATTACATAGGGCACTCTGGACAAATGGGCTGTCAGTCGCTTCACTCGCCGTTGACCATTTCTGTTGTCCACATTAAAGCAACACGTTGCCTTGGATCGGTCGAGTTGGTCTTTGAAAAGCGTTTGTAACCATTTGTTATAAAATGAGTATGGCTAGAAAGATGTTTAAACAGTAGAAAACAATGATCCACACACATTTGCCTCGAAATTGTGTGGTTTTCCTGTTACTTTGCGAACTAACACCGTCGGCCATTTATGGGAGTCAAAAATTTGACTTTTGACTCCCATAAATGGCCGACCGTGTTCGTCGACAAGGTAAAAAGAAAACCATGCAACTTCTAGTGATACTTGTGTGGATCATTATATTCTACTTTTAAAATATCTTTCTAATCATATGCATTTTATAACAAACGGTTACATACGCTTTCCAAAGACCAACTCGTCCCATCCAAGGCAACATGTTCCTTTAAAGAGACTGGACACGTTTAGTAATTGTGAAAGACCAGTTTTTTTCACTTGGTGTATCCCGACATTATACATTAAATCCCAAAACATGTGAGCATTTGGGCCCAATTGGTCATTCGAAACTTTAAGAGAATCATGAAAGAAGAAAAAAGAAAAAGAAAAAAACCGTGGTTGCATTACTTTGTGTGTTTGAAAATAAAAGGCGAATGAGAAAATACCTCTTTTGGAAAATTACGTTACTTCAAAGGGGGCCGTTTCTCACAGTGTTTTATACTATCAACAGCTCTCCATTACTCGTTACCAAGTAGGTTAATGCTCACAGTTATTTTGAGTAGTCACCAATAGTGTCCATGCTTTTAAAACGATTGAAAGGAAGACTTTTGCAGTTTCATAATACTTAGGATATCTTATGGAGTAAAATATCAAATTATTGACTGGTTTATGAAAAGTGAGTGAACAATGGACCCATGCTTTTGCAAATGGCGAGGAGAACAAATTTTAGGATAAAAGAAATAACATCGAAATTTAACACATTTTGTTTTTTAACACATTTATCTCGTGTTTGTGATAATACAAAAAGATTTCGAGCGCTCGTAATAATAATTTTTTGAGTGCATGAATGATTTTTGTGAACACAAAATCGCTATACGAACACGAAATAAAGCAAGAAATAAGGACCAAATTAAGTGTTCATATACCCTTTTTTTGGTTATAATTTTCCCTGAATGGGGTCCGTAAGTGACGCATAATTTTCCTCAATTTAAAATCAGTCAAAACAGAATACTACATTCCACATGATGACTATCTGTTGTAGTGTTTCATTTACGGGCAAGTCAAACAATTTTGGTTTACACAAGAAACCATTAGTGATCAGACTTTGTTTGTCCAAACCCATGCGTTTCAATTAATTGTGCATCTTTATAGATGAGTTATAATTCCTTTCAGCGCTATTATAACAAAAATAGTTCGTAATTGGGATTTTGTTTAATTACATTTTACTGCGGCTTTAATGGACTACTTATTCGAGTGTTAAAATAACATCATAGTTTGGACAGCATAATGGTCTAGAGGCTAATAATAAAATTACTTTTCTCATTAAAGACACTGGACACTATTGGTAATTGTCAAAGACCAGTCTTCTCCATTGGCGTATCTCAACATACGTATAATATAACAAACCTGTGAAAACTTGAGCTCTATTGGTCGTCGGCGTTGCGAGATAACTATGAAAGAAAAGAAGAAAAAAACCTTGTCACACGACTTATTGTGTTTACAGGTGCTTGATTTCGAGACCTCATCAAGCTCTAAACTTGAGGTGTAGAACTAAAATTTGTGGAAAATAACTTCTTTCTCGAAAACTACGTCACTTCAGAGAGAGCCGTTTATCACAGTGTTTTATACTATCAACCTCTCCCTATAGACTGTGCAAGTCTCGCACGTAGCGAAAACGAGAACTTAATTCGAAAAAAAGTATATTCTTGTACAAAACCAAATTGTATTGAAATTGTTATTTGTTAAAAAATTCTTAAAGATTATTATTTTTAACGTACTTTTTGTATAATTATTATTTTTCATTCGTGTACATAATAATTGTTTTGTTTAAATTAACGTAAAAATTATACATTTATCGGGACGAGGATCGCTGTTCGACATTGACCTGGATGGTTTTTCTAATAAACCCCGTTTGTGAATCACGTCCAATTGGTGCGATCATCACATAGGTTCGGCGATAATGGGAACGTCAATTTGGTAATATTCTTAATTGATTAGAGTAAACCGGAAACTGGAGGTCAAGTTTTTTTCTTTAGTTTTCTTCGTTAATTTGTTGAATTGATTTTACTTTTCTGTTTTTAATCACTTATTTTTACATTCCCAAGAACATATTCACTTTTTAGAGTCATAACTTATGTTAAACTAAAATTATTGACAGAACAAAATCTCCCCAACTTAAAACTCCATTAGGTTGGGACCACAATGGTCCCGGAAGTTCAATTTCTCGCGAGACTTGCACAGTCTATTACTCGTTCCCAAATGAGGTTTATGCTAATAATTATTTGGAGTAATTACCAATAGTGTCCACTGCCTTTAAGTAGTCAACTTGGGTCGCCCCCTTTGTGAGAGGAGCAAGGATGTGAGTTGCAGAAGAAGAGGAAATTGAAAAGCTACCTGTCGAAAAAGTGTTTACTTGCCGACGGCTGAAGGCGTCCTTAAATAATTTACTCTCAGTCACTCACATAAATTGGCCATGTTCAGACTACTGGGGTTAGACTAGATTTGTGGACAATTCGTTGCATGTGATAACGGCTCTCTTTAACAAGGGGTAAGCCTTGCACTTTTGATGACATTGGGCTAAAATCAGGTAAATTTCCAAGGTTTAAGTCTTGCATTTTTAATGATTTGGGCTAAAATCAGATCTAATCGCAAGGGGTTAGCCTTGAGTTTTTTTAGTAAATTGGGCTAAAATCAGATGAACTCCTGAGGAGTAAGGCTTGCATTTTGAAGGAAATTGGGCCCAAATCAGATAAAATCGCAAGGGAAAAGCCTTGCATTTTTGAAGCTCTTGGGATAAAATCAATTAAAAACACAAGGGGAAAGCGTTGCATTTTCGGTGAAACTTTGCTAAAATCGCAAGGGGTAAGCCTTGCATTTTTGGTGACATTGGGCTAAAATCAGGTAAATTTCCAAGGGTAAGTTTTGCATTCTTAATGAAATTGGGCCCTAATCAGATAAAATCACAAGGGGTAAGCCTTGTATATTTGATTAAGTTTTGCTAAAATCAGATACAATTGCAAGGGGTAAGCAGTGCATTTTTGGTGAAATTGAGCTAAATTCGGAATAAACGCAAGGGGTGGGTACTAAAGCCTTGCAACTTAGCTGAAGTTGGGCTAAAATATATTAAATCGCAAGTGGTTAGCCTTGCAATTTTTCATGAAATTTGACTGAAACTAGATACAATTTTAAGGGGTTTGAACCGGGCTTCAGTAAACTAAAAGTATTTGTTCCAGTAGAATTCGAACCTGGGTTCAGTCCCATTGAAAGCCCACCTTTTACAACATGGGTTGAAAGCCCTCCTTTTACCACATGGGTTGAAAGCCCCCCTTTTACCACATGGGTTGAAAGCCCACCTTTTACCACACATGGGTTGAAAGCCCTCCTTTTACCACATGGGTTGCGGTACCCTCAGCCGTCCGTATACAGATAATGAAGTCTGGTATAATGGATTGATCTGTTAGAATAAAATACTATAAGCTTCAAAGGTATGACTTAAACCTACTCGAATGTTTGTAACCCCCCCTTCCGCGAAATGTCATGGTTTCATGATCTATTCCCGAAAACAGGGGAAGGGAAGTGACCGTTGCAACTAAAACAAACTGACGCACGTGACCAGTAACTCCAGGAAAAAAACCTTTTTGCATTCGAGTACGCCATTTCTTCGAAACTCGTCTATTTATGACGTATCAAAACAGGATCGATACTGTTGCATAAGATTGCATTATTTTCACAGAGTAGGTGAAATGAACCGTAGCCTGTGCGGTAAGAGGTTCGCTTTCAACGCTAATGTTCCGGGTTCGAACCCCACTACTATCCACCATTCTTTTTGTTTTACTAAGTCGTCCCAGCAGCGCATTATTTAAGTAGTGTTTAAAATCACCTCCTATCACCAACGGGCACTGTGGCGACACGGTGCACTGGATCGTTCGCTTGCGTGCATTCCAGAGCTGGGAGACCCGGTTCGAATCCCGCCCCGTACCAAAGGGACATGACTTTTACTGCTAGCACCAGTAAGTGATTGGGGTCCGTCATGTCTCTCCCCAAATTAGGGTAGGATGATTATTCCGGGTCGGAAAGTAAAGGAGGGGCCGGGACTAGCCATCCCTTAAGGGTTCTAATGGGTGATCACCACGCTGGTTTCGATCAGACTTTGAGTCCCCTGAAGGCCTGGCCGTCACTCTAACTAACTTTCTGCACAAATTTGTTTTAACTTTTCAAAACCTTTTAAAAGATATTGATTACTTAATATGTTAATGTTTTCTTTCCGGTCATTTTTAAAGGAACGTTACATAATTAGTTTGTAAGAAAATTAAATCGTTGTAAGCCTTGCATTTTTGATGAAATTGGGTAACAAATAGATAAAATCTCCGGGAGTAAAGCCTTGCATTTTTGATGAAATTGGGATAAAATAAGATAAAATCGCAAGGGGTAAGTCTTGCATTTTTTGATTAAATTAGGCTAAAATCAGATAAAATCGCAAGGGGTAAGCCTTCCATTTTTAAAGAAATCGGGCTAAAATTAGATAAAATCGAAAAGGGTAAGCCTCTCATTTTTAATGAAATTGGGCAAAAATCAGATAAACTCGCAAAGGCTTAAATCTCTCATTTTTAATGAAATTGGGCAAAAATCAGATAAACTCGCATTTTTGATGAAATTGGGATAAAATCAGATAAAATTGCGAGGGGTAAGCCTACATTTTTGTTGAACTTGGAATAAAATCAGATAAAATCGCGAGGGGTAAGCCTTGCATTTTTGATGAAATTGGGCCCAAATCAGATAAAATCGCAAAGGGTAAGCCTTGCATTTTTGATGAATTCGGGATAAAATCAATTAAAATCACACGGGGTAAGCCTTGCATTTTTGATGAAATAGTCGGGCTGAAATCAGATAAACTCGCGCAAGATAAGGGACTGTAGTCGCGAGAGCTGCAGTAGTCTCGCGCAGAGCAGCAGTCTTGCGAGATAGTACGAGAGAGCCGTTTGGCCACTACCGCAACTCAACGAACGGTTTAATTTTACGAGCAGCGGCTGGCAGTGGTAACATTAAAACTACCTGGCGTTCAGAGACAGCTCGAAAGTTAACTCGACATGGTTTATATTTGGTTTTAAAATAGGTCAAACGGCAACGTGACCCACCATAACAACATCAGGTTTATTCACAAAAGCACACGAACGGCCCCTGTCTAAATATTTTTCAATCATTTAAATTTTTTAACTTTCCAACTCTAACATATGCAATATGCTTATGGCACGCCATGTAATTTGTTTCTAATACGCTATACGCAAAGTCAGTGCACGTTTCAATTGTTGTATAACATGGGTGCGTTTTGGTGGTCGTAATCAATTTACGTTTTTCAACTATTTTGGTACATTTTAGTGGTTACGACCGCCATAAGTTAATCAAAGATGATGACTTGATGATCTGACACACTTGATTGATACGTTAATGGGAACACTTTGAGAGAGTGTACGTGCCATTTTCAAGTTACAAGACTACGTTTCTACTGCAGGAAAACTTATTTTTGTTCCAATGGACGGACGCAGAAGCACAGATTTACGCTGTGGTATGAGCATGAGCCATTAAATTGGGTTAACTCGGTGCTTCAGATAATTACTTTTTTGCACTATTCACTTTCAACGATTGAAAGAATCCAATTCCAAACGATTCGTGGTACACGGTCGACTTGCAAATTCGGTTTGAGTGGTTGTAAAATTTACAACATTTAATGTTCAGCGAAGCGTTTTTATTATTTCACTTTCAGTTTCACTCTTGTACAGGACTCGATGAGATTATGATGCCACGCTTGGGCGATGGTATGGGATTATATTGGAGCAGTTGCTTAAAGGCTGTGGACACTATTGGTAATTACTCAAAATAATGTGTTTTTTTTTGCATAAAACCTCATTTGGTAACGAGCAAAGGGGAGAGGTTGATAGTATAAAACAGTGGCAGAAACGGCTCCCTCTAAAGTGACCTAGTTTTTGAGAAAGAAGTAATTGTCCACGAATTTGATTTCGAGACCTCGGATTTAGAATTTTCCAACGTGAGCCCATGTTTCTACCTCTATGGTATGTACATGCTACACGTCCGTGTGTTGCATGCCTATTTCCGACAGTTTCCGGTTCCGTCTGTGCGCATGCGCGTATAGTCTTGGTGCAACACGTTCTGGTTTTTCTTTCACACACAACGCGGCCAACTCACCGACATCGCCTGCATCACCCATAAATGTGATTAAAATAGATAATCGAACGGTTAAAAACGGGTAAGCATTGCCGAATTTTAATATAAGGACCAAAATAATTGGTTTGCTAACAAAGCAGTTGTTGGCAGTGTAAGCACTTGATTTAATCCACCATAAACATAGACTGACAAACCTGTAGAATGTTGAGATCGTTTTAATAGCTATCTAAGTCAAGAGAAAATAGTTAAAAGCCGATTGCGCAATTTTGCATGACATCGATATCGATGCAAAATAAAATAAAAATAAAAAATGATAATTAATATTATTTAAACGCGCCTTTTACAAATGTTACAAAGCGCGGTACAAAGTATCAACGATTAAACACAAGGCTTTAAGGGATTCAAGCCTGACGGTTGTGTAGAGGTAAATTGTTCCAAAATGAAGGTGCGCTGACTGAGAAAGCAAAATGAATAAAACGCTCACTGAGCGATAAACTCCAAACACGAAATTTGATTATTCATTTCTCATCAAATAATTACATGACATTTGAGACAGAACTATTTCACGTAGTTCTTCTATCATGTTTGCTTCATCAATTAGGTGAAGCTTTTAGCCCAAAGGGCCGGGTTTTCACAGAGACTATCCATTATAAATGTAATTTGACGCAGAATCTGGGCCAAAATCCCCCTTTTTCTTTTACCAGTTACCGCCTGACCCAGATTTGTTTGGTTTAATTAAGGACACTCAGAAAGCGAACTTAATTAATCATTAGAATTAGACAAAACCATTAATAGAGACAAGGAATGAATTCGGTTTTAAAAGTGGGAGGAACAAACACAGAAAATGTATTCAAGGCAAAACCCACGCGGTCAAGGCCCAAATTCAAAGCGCTGCTTAAGCATTAATAGTTGCTAAGCACTGCAAAATTATGCTTACCAGACAAAGGTTACCAGCTTATATGCCAATTTACATGTACCAAAATGTGAGTATCTTGCTTAGTTGCGTTTAGACGAACAATTTTGAGCAATATTGTTTTGCTTAATCTATAGCTCTTTGAAATTGGGCTCATCAGGTCGGGACTGATAACCCAATCCACGTAGTTCCCTCGGTGGGATTCGAACCGGGGTCCTGGAGGTGGAAGGCATGGAAGGACACCACTACGCCAACCTGACCGCCGAAGAAATAGGAGGGGAACCCCAACGGGGAAAACCCATGCCAATCAGGTAGGGACTGAAAACCGAATCCACGTGGTTCACTCAGTATGATTCGAACCGTGGTCCTTTGAGGTGGAAGGCGGGGAAGGATACCACTACGCCAACCCGACCAATCAAATGGCTCAGGCCCCCTTGTTTCCGGACTTCGGTTCAATTCCGACCAAGGAGGTTCATAAGAATGCATCACTGCAGTACTCATAAAGTAATATTAAAAGTTAACAGGGTGTATTCGAAAAATATTGTGACTCGGGGTTTTATGTCATTTTATGTCACCTGCATCGTGCTATATTATTTCATACCAAGTACAAAGCTGTCATTAATCTACCCAAATGGTTTGAGATCGTCATGCCTGCGTGTTATAGCCTACTTTTACCAATTGATGGTTTTAGGTTGTGCCATAAATAAAACAATCAAAACCATTTGAATGTACGGTTACTGGTCACGGTACATAAATCGTGTAGCCCATTGTTAATAAACCTCAAAAGTGCAACAACAGTTTTTCAAAACCACCAACGTTGCACAAAATTGTGTGTTTTTGGCTTTACAAATAAAAGGCTTCAGGCCTGAAGTATTTTATTAACGGAGTGAAAATTACATTAAAAAACTACGTTACTTCAGAGGGAGCCGTTTCTCACACCAACAGGGCCCAATTTCATGGCTCTGCTTACCGTAAGCACAGAATCGGCGCTTGCGGAAGCATGGAATTATGTGCTTACGGCAAGCGTATTTCACGGGTTAGCGGCGAATTTTGGCTTCTGCGCGTGCGTACTTCAAGTTACTAGGCATTCTACGCTTACAAGGCTAGCGCAGAAATTCGGCGTTTGCACGTAAGCGGGGAATCGCGATCGTAAGCGAAAAATTCGGCGGTGAGCAGAGCCATGAAATTGGGCCCTGCTCTCCGTGCTCGTTACCAGGTTAGATTTGTATGCTAAGGCGTGGAAGGACACCACTACGCCAACCAGACCGCCGAAGAAATAGGAGGGGAACCCCAACGGGGAAAACCAATGCAAATCAGGTAGGGACTAGAAACCGAATCCACGTGGTTCCATCGGCGTGATTCGAACCGTGGTCCTTGAGGTGGAAGGCGGGGAAAGATACCACTACGCCACCTGACCGCCGAAGAAATAGGAGGGGAACCCCAACGGGGAAAACCCATGCCAATCAGGTAGGGACTGAAAACCGAATCCACGTGGTTCCATCGGCGTGATTCGAACCGTGGTCCTTGAGGTGGAAGGCGGGGAAGGACACCACTACGCCAACCTGACCGCCGAAGAAATGGGAGGGAAACCCCAACGAGGAAAACCAATGCAAATCAGGTAAGGACTAGAAACCCAATCCACGTGGTTCCATCGGCGTGATTCGAACCGTGGTCCTTGAGGTGGAAGGCGTGGAAGGACACTACTACGCCACCTGACCGCCGAAGAAATGGACAGGGAAAACCCATGCAAATCAGGTAGGGACTGAAAACCCAATCCACGTGGTTCCCTCAGTGGGATTCGAACCGGGGTCCTTGAGGTGGAAGGCGGGGAAAGATACCACTACGCCACCTGACCGCCGAAGAAATAGGAGGGGAACCCCAACGGGGAAAACCCATGCCAATCAGGTAGGGACTGAAAACCCAATCCACGTGGTTCCCTCAGTGGGATTCGAACCGGGGTCCTGGAGGTGGAAGGCGTGGAAGGACACCACTACGCCAACCTGACCGCCGAAGAAATAGGAGGGGAACCCCAACGGGGAAAAACCCATGCCAATCAGGTTGCAAAAAATTGCTCAATTATTGATCATCGAAGCCGCAAGAAAATAATGAAAAGGGGAAAAAACACCAGCACTATGTCTCCTCCTCATTATTAGGCATAATCATCAGATAAATACATTATTTTGATGTTGGATTTATCTCGACCGCCACCACGACAAGTCCTAAAATAAAAACAGTTGAGCTAGATTTACACGCTAGAATCCTAAAATACTTCACCGTGACTCAACCGAATTACCTGTGTTTGTTGGGGCATGCAACAATAGGCATATACTGCATACGATTCCAAAAGTGTGGTTTTGGTTGGGTTTGTGAATGGCAATAAAAATACAAAACTGTTCACCTGGTCACCATTACTGCCCTATGGTGAACGCTGTGGGTTGAAATTCGTGTTCGACCACCATCTTTTGAATTAGATTTTAGACCTTAATGCACGTTTAATTTTTCATGATTTGTTCGTTTGTTTACTAACTTTTTGAATGTGTTTAAGAATTCTTTACTACCGTTGCTATAATTCCGTATTTTCTTATTTTTTAGTTTGTCTATTTTTCCATGATTAGCGCCCTGGAGCATGTTCACATGATTAGGGCGCTATATAAGTTTTTGTATTAAAATTATGATAATAAAGCAAGTGTCTTTGCTCCATGCTTAGAGAGCTATATAGGGACGAGATCAAGATAAAAACCAACAAGGGGAAACAAGTAAACTCCGAAGGCTTACCTTGTGAGGTCTCAATGCGAAAGAGTATCCAAGTTTGCTTGTCACTGTTCTTATTATACTTCAACTGTAACAGTCATGAGTGAACATCCAACGCTCAATTCCCCGGACATCCAGCCATTCACGAACACCTTTTTATTGTGATTTTCAAAATGCATCAACGAGTCTCTTTAGTGGTGGATATTCATACAGCTTACAGGGGCCGATTTCACAGAGCAATTCACTCACCAGTATTACATTGTCAGTGTTGCCATAGTGATTTGTTTTGTGACATCACATATTAAAAACACTTGGCACTATTGGTAGTTGTCAAAGGCCTGTCTTCTATTAGTGGATCTCAACATAATATGCATAAAATAACGAACCTGTGAAAGTTTGAGCTCAATTGGTCGTCGAAGTTGCAAGATAGTAATGAAAGAAAAAACACCCAGTGTTACACGAAGTCTTGTGCTTTCAGATGCTTGATTTCGAGACCTCAGTTTCAAAATCTGAGGTCTCGAAATCAAATCTGGGAAAATTACTTGTTTCTCGAAAACTACGTTACTTCAGAGGGAGCCGTTTCTCACAATGTGTTGAGTAACTACCACTAGTGTCTAATGCCTTTAAGTAACTGCGATTGATTTGCGGCTAACAGGGTTAAATCAATCTTAGCTCTTCGTGAAATCGGCCATCCAGATATAGATATAGAGGGCGGCTTTCATATTAACAACAATCGTTTTACCTAAACACAGATGTGTGTAAGCACTGCAGTATACTCAGTAGTTTCCCGAGTCCTGTGAGAAAACATCAGAGGCTTATTATTCGGGTGGGAAACGAACCCACGACCGTTGCAATAGACTGCAGTGTCTTATTACCAACTAGACTACCGAGATTGCCTGGTAGCATGAGGCAGTTCGAGTCCTTAAAAACTTACTTTAATCGTGCCGTTATAATGTGTAGTAGAATTTCGCATGTATTCTTAAGTTAGCATAATGGCACTCGTAATGACAGTGGATTTTAAATGTTGAAAAGAAAAAGTAACGCTGTAAAATTAACACAATCCCGGTGTCCCATGAAATTCTGTACGCCAGAGATTCAATCCCCAATAGGAAATTAACATGGGCCAAGGAGGATGACTCAAAAGAGGGCGCTATCAGAAGAAGTTTCTACACAGTTTGTCACAATTATTATTATTGGGGACATAATCTCCTGCCAAACTGGTGTCGCATGCAATTATGTCCTCTATGCAACACTATCCAGAGGACAATATTGCGTATGCAATAATGTCCGCCGGACGGTTTTGCATATTATTCAATCGTGTCCGCCCGGACGCTTTTGCACAATGCAATTGTGTTCTCCCGGAAACATTTGCATATGCAGTTGTGTCCGCCCCGTGCAAAACCGTCCTTGCAGTAAATTAAACGCCCTTGGTAGACGGAACACGTTGGCCTTTTTTTTACAAGCTAAGGGTGCATGTCATGAATAACAAGGGAAATGTTCGGCCGTTGGGTATTCGCTGCAATCATAATTTACGTGTATATTCAGGCTGCATAAATACGTAGGTTCAGTGCATGCACGCTCGCTTACGTGCACACAAACATGTACAGTAATGTAGGGATTCAGAAAATCAACATGCAGAATTTATTTTCAGGTTTTGCATTGTAATATCATTCAAACTTAAAAGCTTCAGCAACCCCGACCATTCGGAGCTGTTGTTGCCCAGGCTTTTTCAGCTTTGGATCTTGTCATAGCTACTTCCTGATCTGCCTTGACAAAGACATCCAGGGGTAATATTTTTGTTTCACATGCATGATTAATGCTTCAAATGGTCGACATAGTATAAAACCCATAATTCCTACGGACTGGCAACGCAAACAATGTGATTCAGATGAAGTGATGGCTCTGAAATGAGAAATGTGTTTGCTGTTTCATGCCATTAAATAGTTCTCTATTGGCATAGAGGAAAAGTACAAATAAGTTATACATAATTTGATTATCATTGTTCGGCCTTCGTTTGAGCAGAAAAATCAACTGTTATTTTCAGTACTGTAAAAATAACAAACAAAAGGTACGAATATGGGATCTAGGGCGTTGCATTGTGAGGTAACATGATATACTGGTACCCAACCTACAGACCATGTTTGTATCTAAATTTCCGAATAAGTAATACGCAGTTTCACAGAGGCTATAAATCAAAACATGCACTACATGTCCAGTGGACACTATTGGTAATTACTCTTTAATAATTATTAGCATAAAACCATTCTTGGTAACAAGTATCGGGGAGATGTTGGTGGTAGTATAAAACATTGTGAGAAACGGCTCCCTCGGAAGTAATGTAGTTTTCGAGAAAGAAATCATTTTCCACGAATTTGACTTCGAGACCTCAGTTTTAAAGTTGAAGGTCCCGAAATCAAGCATCTGAAAGCGCACAACTTCGTGTGACAAAGGTATTTTTTCTTTCAAGATCACCAGTGTTGTGTACGCGTTGGCAATGTTACTGTTTTGTTGCAAGAACTCAAAACCTGGCGGACGATAATCACCCTTGCCTTCGGGTCGGGTGATTATCGCATCCAGACTGCCACCGGTATTAAACAGAATGTTTAAAACCGGCCAAGCACATAATTATCCCCTTAATATTAAAGTAGTTATAATGTCCCTTGCTTATAAGGGTACATTCAAAGCAAACATATTGTTGTTTCCAACTTCAAAGAGCTGCTTAAGCACAAAATATTGCTTAACAAAATTCTGGTAAGCAAACAAAAAGAATAATAAAAAAATACCAGGATACCAGTCACGGATTGTGACATGGTAGTTCGGCCGACAAGATCGTGCTTGATGTGAGCATAAATACATTATAGCAGCCAAACATATCCAAGAGTTCAACAAACTGTTTCCGTCTGTGGTGCGAAATTAGTTCACATAACAAAACATAAATTGATGACCCTGGTCATTAAATAAACAAAATTGTCAGTTTCAAGGCGTTTTGCCTTTTTGTATAGCCTTTTTAGATAAATCGTACCTTGCCAGCCTGGTTTACAGACATCACCCCTGTAGTCTGGTCACACGTGTAATGCCCATACCCGTCGACCCCTGGAGAACAGTACATGCTGCAGTCCGAGTTGTAATAGTTGATGTTACAATAGACCTTCAACTGGATACAAAGCTGTTGACAAGTGAGCAATTAACCTTTGTGTTTTTCAGCATTCCGTCGAAAAGATTTTAAGTCTTTGTTCATGTATGTATGTTCCCGTAAAACAAATCGTTTGATGCTTGATGATGGCGTGGTAACTCTCTCCTCTCTCATTGTCATCTTGGAATCTTGGGAATTCTTGGGTAATGTGCGATGGGCGTGGCTTTATACACGAGGGTAAGAGGGGGGCTCCCTCCTCCACATATCGGGCAGTAAAACAAATGAGTTGACCTCGAATGAGATTTGACAAAATAACAGTAGGCTGTTTAACTGATACTTGTCGAACACAATTATAAAGAACTCGTGAGAAAATGTTTTGTCATTGTGCAGACTGATTTTTTGAAATATAATATTTGCCTTACTTTCTGCAAACAAATTCATACAGAAATCATCAATGCAAATATAGCATCCCCGCAAATGTAGCATTGCCCTCTGTTTGGCGATAAGCAAATTGTACAGAGAGTACATTGTGTTAGTCGTATAACTTTATTACCCTGCCTCCCATTCGCTCAGCAAAAGATTTTACGACTGCATTTCTCACACTGCACAATCATGCTCGCTGTAAATGGACTCCTTGACATGACTTTGACTCGTATTCACAGTTAACAAATTACTATATTCATAGGGAAAACCTAAATTTATATTTTCTCTTGGTTGGATTTGTGTAATAGTTCGGTGTTTTTTCCTCGAAGGATACTTATTCTTCACTAGCGGGATGCCGCGCTTCGCGCGGAAACACCGCTAGAAAGCTCTACGTAAAAATGATGCAAGTGTAGCGTTGTGTACAGGGGAGGGCTAAAGTGGCTGAGCAGGGTCACGATACAAATCACTGTGCCAAACAACTCATCCTAAGTTAAGACGAATCTTATTCTTAGTGCTTTGTGAAATCGTACACTTGTCCGTCTTTTTTCCGTTTCGGCATTGTCGATCCCATCCATATTTTCCAGTTTCCAGCGGATCCCGATAGTGGTTCTGTCCCAGTCCCGTCTATATCCCGTTCCTTTTATTTTGTTCCCGTTCAGTTGATTATTTTCTGTCCTGTGTAGTTTTCAAACCCCTTTGCCTTCCCCCCCCTCACCAGCCTCGTTCATTTTTTCCCCAACTCCCTGTCCCACCGTATTCCCGTCCCGATCCCGTCCCATATCTAACCCACGCGTCCGTGCCTCTTCCGTCCCCACGATCCCCTGTATTGGCATTGTTCTTTGCTTGCCACTGTTTGCCCATAGCTCATATTATTTTCCAGTTTCGCCGGTCCCGTTTGTGGTTTTTTTCCCGTTTTATGGGCTTGATTCCCCCATTTAGTTTAATATTTTCCTGTCCCATGTCCCATATCACGATAGTCCCGTTTAATTTGTTTAATCCCTATCCCAGCCCTGTTCATTTCCCCCGTCATTTATAATTTTGCCGTTCCCCCGTCCCCCCGTTCCACAGACGTACAACTTTGTGCCCCTACCTCCTATCCCCGTCCAAAATCTAACCTAAAATCTAACGTGAATTGTTCTTTGCACTTTTGGCCGTCCAATAACTTTCCCTGTTTCCCACGGGTACCCCAAAATTAACCCCAGGACGCACATCATTTTAGCATGGTGTGGGCACCACTTGCCAAACAACATAGGCGGCACCCATGCGATTTAAGCGCTTCTCGCGGCACCCCGCTAGATGATGAAAATCCTTGACACAAATATTTCGAAATGTAATGTGGGTGAGGGTGTTATACGCCTCTCTCAATATTTATGCATGGCGTCATAATTGTAGCCCAAAATGAAGCTATTTCGCACGTCCGCCACTACTTCCAGTGGCTGCGCCCACCTCGTTTTGGGTTAGACGATGTACCTCATGCATACTTCTAAAAACCAGACCTACCAAGTCTTACGCATAAAGGCCGGTTTATAGTCGGTCGCGCGACGGTCGCGCGATGGAAATCTTGACGCGCGATCCTAAAAAACACAGTTTATAGTCATCGTCGAGACCTCAGCGATGCTCAGCGATGCGTCGCTGAAAGGCGCTGGCGACGTCGCTACAGAGTTCAACTAATTGAACTTTGACACGATCGCTGACCTCACTTTTCATCCGTGAACCAATAGAATCGTTGGATTACCGAGAAACGATGAATATGCAAATTTATTAAGAGGCCGCTTACAAATAAAACAAAATGGACGACCGTAACTTTGTTCGCTGAGCGGTGTCCTAAAAAGTTAGTTTTTTCTTGTTTACGTTCGATTTTTGGAGCTGGTAAAAGTTACGAACATGTCGACAGGAAGGAAACTGCGTGGGCAATCATTACAGTAACATTTCAGTCAATGTGTGAGTATTTTAAACAGTAAAATTAACGAAAAAACGTCTACCGAGTGGGGCAGTTTTTTTATGTATGCGTAGCCGTATGCACAAAGAATACAGATCACACTAAAAACAAAATACCTTGATACAAACACACACGTACCCCCACTACTACTATTAAAATGTATTGTAATACATTGTTTTTCATTGAACAAAACTGGGTTTTACTGTATGTCATACGACAGCTGCATGCTGCATGTTCTTGTTTTACCCTTCTCAGCTTAATTAAACTTTCTTGGGTCGAGTTGATTTGACTGATCTCACGACTCATCACTTGACATTACTTTAACTTAGCAACAGCAGTACAACTTAGTTTTTTGATAACAAACACGAGTAGCTTGTTTTTTAACATAGGAGAAACAGTCATGTAATCCAAATTTACAATTGAACACACAGACGGTCGGACGGTATTTTGAAACATTTATATATATATATATATATGTGACCCTCTCAAATACTAAGAGTCGTAAAGGATAGAGAGGCTAACGGTAAGTTGTTATCTTTACAATCGGTGCACCATTTTATTTCCTGTAGAAGTGTAAGCAGACGAAGACAAATACATATGCTGCAAAATGTTATGTTACATAAAAAAAGTTGTTCCGTTCCAACCCAAGTCAAAACAACTCTTGGTACTTTACTGCTCAGTAGTAGTAGTATTTTGGTAAACAGGTAAATATTTATTAAAAATGCTACATACATTTGATATACTGATTTTTTGGTCCATTGGTCTACTTAGGGTAGTACCCAGTTTGATTGTATGAAGTAATTTTACTAATTTAATTCCTGAGTGCAACTCCCCCGAATAACTTTCGTCTGACTCTTGTTGCCCATACCAAGACTAGAGCCCTTTTTGGAGTGAAATTGCACATTATTATTATTTTTGTTTTCTCAGTTTAGTGAGGAACAACTAGTGTTTTTAAAAAGTTAAAAGGTCCCCAACAGTGGAACAAAAAACAGTGGGCTGTTTTTATAAATTTTATACTGAATATAACTTGGATCTCATGTTTACCGATTCTAGTTCGTTTGCAGATTATTAGGTATTATGGATACTTGTATTTTTCAAATTAATATAAAGCTAAATTTTACATGTTCAATTGTTAACTTTTGTATTTTGAACAGCATAAAGTGGCAAATGCTATGGGAGATTGATGTACACATCCCTTTGTGAAAAGGAGCAGGCCATCAGAGGTTCAGGGAAAACCAACAAGTATTGAGTTGCCAACTGATCAGCATCATATAGAAACAGGTATGATGGTTACATCCAGGGACAATGGCATTGCTTGATGTATTCTTGATACACAATTAGTAGAATATGCATAAAACAATTCCAAATCATACAATAATTGATTGTGTCGGTTTTCAGGGCTCGAAATCAACACTGGACCACAGGCCAAGTCCAGTGGTTATAGCGTTGGGCCAGTAAACTTACGACCGTACAAGTCCAGTGGTATTGTGTTTTTTAATTTGAATAGTAACACCTCATTGCATTTTAGTACACATATCTATTGAGTGCCAATATATCTTCTTTTAGTGCTTGTTCCAACAGCAGTTTCAATGTAGTGTGTAGAAAGTGTGCTCCTCATATCGATCCCAGTCTTGTCAAATTCTCTGGTCCAGTAAAAGTCTTGTGATTTTTTTCCCCCAAATCGAGCCCTGGTTGTATTAACCATGTAAACAAACTGTTGGAAAACTCTTCATGAAGATAGGGCTATGTACATAATGAATTTGTTTTTTTGCAAGTTTGCAGGTGAAGTTTGTATTTTGTTAAAGTCCCAATCTTAGGTCAAATTGAAAAAGAGTATTATGTTAACAATTGAAGGATTTTGTTACAATGTTTTTGTTTGTTTTTTTGTCTCCCTGTATTAGAACAGTGGGCATACTTTCTACACAAAACAAAACCTCCAGTTTGCCAGCCACACTTGCAGCATCTGTGATAAAAACAAATGGACACAAGAAGGACATCCTTTGACACAGACATCTGATACATCAATGATAATAATGTTGAAGAAAAGCTGCGATGAAATCCTTAACTTTAAAACTTTACTTTAACAACGATAGCCCATCAATTTAAATTTCCTTTGCATTGTATTTACTACAAACATTCTACAGCTACTCAAGTCATTCCTGATGATTTGTGCACTTGCTTTTCTATAAAAAAAAAACATTATTTAAAATATAATCGGTAAAAATTTATAAATTTGCCGCTGCATTAATTATGCAAAATTATAGCTTAATGTACGTTGTCCTCTTCTGTACATACTGATCACTCTCTTGCTCGCTATGTTTAATAAGTAAATTGTACATTTAATTTCATTATAAGTTGATTTGAAATAAATAAATGAACAAGTCAAAAAACAGTAGTCTGTTTCTTTTCTCTTGTTGAGTTCACAAAGTTCAAACTAGTTAAATTCTGGACACTTTATTGATTTGTGTGGCTTGTATCTTTTTCATACCAATATTGACACAAAGTGATTCGGAAGCAGTGGTATGGCTATGACTTTTCATGGGGAGGGCTAGGGGTTAGTAGTTTTAACATGTGGACAGGGGTTGCTTTGTTAGTCGGGAAGGAGTATGCTGTGCGGAGGGGGGTGCTTATGGCATTTTGTGGCTGCGTGTCCATTTTCCCCTTTTTTCAGAGGAGGGGGGTATTTTATTTGTTTTGGGTAGCCACCCCCCCCCCTCCCTGCTGACTGCACCGCTGATTCGAAGTGTGGGAATTGTATTTGTAAAACCGAACGATTTAATGCCTGTCATATGTTTGATACACTTCAGAACAGCAATGGTTGAGAAAAACTAACGGAATTGTTGCTTTACAATATATAACGCTTCCCATCGATGTTCCCTTTCAGAGAAAAGAAACCCAAACATGTTTTTCAAATAATACTTTGCTGTTTCCAGAATATTAAGTAAACACTTAATTTCAAAATTCATTGATACAACTTCGAAAACAACTCTTTGTATGCTCGCAGACTTAATAATTTGATATCTGATCTGGTTAAGTGACATTATTGAGATTTTTTTCACAAACTTAACTTAATGATTTTTTTTAAAGGACGTGGCTGCAACGGGTTTTTTCAGTTTTTTTTAAATTTTATTAAATTGGTTGAATGTAAAAACATGGAAAACAAAGTGAAAATGATGTGTTTTTGTTTATCCCCGAGTGAGTCCAGTCTAAAGGAAAATTCATATCAAATAAACTAAAATTCTTCGTTTTTGGTTGTTCATAACGCTGATAACAATTTGAGAAAGATGGTTTTTCTTTTTAAGATAATTAATTGGGTATGTGTATACTGTACAAACTGCATCCCATCGCGCGATGACTATAAACTGTGCAAAAAATGCCAGCGTCCAGCGATCCTCAGCGTCCGACGATTTCCATCGCGCGACCGTCGCGCGACCGACTATAAACCGGCCTTTAGGCGTGAGACTCACGCAATTGGTCTCTGTCTCACGCCCACACACACAGGAACCATTTTCTCACGCATTGGGGCCAGACCGGGGAAAAAATAAAAATTAACGTAATGCATTGCCAAATCGCGCTCGTGTGTACAAAAACGCAATCCACAATGTTTGCATAATCTTCAGATTGCACGCAGTTTATCAGAGTCATCATTTATTTTGCACAAACTTTGTACAAACAAAGCACAAATTTTCAGATTGCGCACGCTTTTGCTCTTCCAGCAGGTTCAAATAAAATTCGGCAGACCGCAAAACGCTTACCGCGCACAAGTTTTTCCCGATTCACTTAGCAAACACGTTAAATGCCCTCCACTAGCGAATACACAACAGGAAGAGGAAGTGAGCGGAGGAATTTGGACATCATTTTTAGTCAATTTTATTTTAGTTTTGAAGGAAATAATCTGACACAATTGTACCTCCACATTAACAATCAACATGTATTCTGTGTACCTCATGTTAGTTTTAATTACTATGAAGAGGTTTTTGACGCATTTTGGAACACTTTTTTGTCCATAATTAAATTTTAGATTTTTTTTTTGTAAAAAAAAAACGTTGGGCGGCGATTTCGAAAGGCCTTCTACTAAAACTGGCATTTTTTTTTCTAGGGGGGTTGAGCTTTGAAAAATCTCACGCATAGCTGGCCTCTGGATTTGGCATCTCTGGATTTGTGTATGGTGTGTATATTCCCATTGACTTGTGTATGGTTGTGTAGTTTCCCATTGACTTGTGTATGGTTGTGAAGTGCCCCATTGACTTGTGTATGGTTGTGTAGTTTCCCATTGACTTGTGTATGGTTGTGTAGTTTCCCATTGACATGTTTATGGTTGTTTAGTGTCCCATTGCCTTGTGTATGGTTGTGTAGTTTCCCAATGGTTGTGTAGTTTCCCACTGACTTGTATATGGTTGTGTAGTTTCCCGTTGACTTGTGTATGGTTGTGTCAATTCCCATTAACTTGTGTATGGTTGTGAAGTGTCCATTGACTTGTGTATGGTTGTGTAGTTTCCCATTGACATGTGTAAGGTTGTATTAAGTGTCCTATTGACTTGTGTATGGTTGTGTAGTTTCCCATTGACTTGTGTATGGTTGTGTAGTTTCCCATTGACTTGTGTATGGTTGTGTAGTTTTCCATTGACTTGTGTATGGTTGTGTAGTTTCCCATTGACTTGTGTATGGTTGTGTCAATTTCCATTGACTTGTGTATGGTTGTGAAGTGCCCATTGACTTGTGTATGGTTGTGTAGTTTCCCATTGACTTGTGTATGGTTACTGACGTGTGTATGGTTGTGTAGTTTCCCATTGACTTGTGTATGGTTGTGTAGTTTCTCATTGACTTGTGTATGGTTGTGTAGTTTCTCATTGACTTGTGTATGGTTGCTTACGTGCCCACATACATGTACAGTAAGGTCTGGATTCAGAAAATCAACATGCAGAATTTATTTTCAGGTTTTGCAATGTAATATCATTCCAACTTAAAAGCTTCAGCAACCCCGACCACTCGGAGCTGTTGTGACCCAGGCTTTTTCAGCTTTGGATCTTGTCATAGTTACTTCCTGATCTGCCATGACAAAGACATCCAGGGGTAATATTTTTGTTTCACATGCATGATTAAGGCTTCAAATGGTCGACATAGTATAAA
The DNA here is from genome assembly GCF_032118995.1 of Asterias amurensis. Classification (NCBI taxonomy): domain Eukaryota; kingdom Metazoa; phylum Echinodermata; class Asteroidea; order Forcipulatida; family Asteriidae; genus Asterias; species Asterias amurensis. Next base: position 7,611,162 of record NC_092659.1, on the reverse strand, counting down.
ACCCATAATTCCTACGGACTGGCAAAGCAAACAATGTGATTCAGATGAAGTGATGGCTCTGAAATGAGAAATGTGTTTGCTGTTTCATGCCATTAAACAGTTTTCTATTGGCATAGAGGAAAAGTACAAATAAATTATACATAATTTGACTATCATTGTTCGGCCTTCGTTTTAGCAGAAAAATCAACTGTTATTTTCAGTACTGTAAAAATAACAAACAAAAGGTACGAATATGGGATCTAGGGCGTTGCATTGTAAGGTAACATGATATACTGGTACCCAACCTACAGACCATGTTTGTACCTAAATTTCCGAATAAGTAATACGCAGTTTCACAGAGGCTACAAACCAAAACATGCACTACATGTCCAGTGGACACTATTGGTAATTACTCTTTAATAATTATTAGCATAAAACCATTCTTGGTAACAAGTATCGGGGAGATGTTGGTGGTAGTATAAAACATTGTGAGAAACGGCTCCCTCGGAAGTAATGTAGTTTTCGAGAAAGAAGTCATTTTCCACGAATTTGACTTCGAGACCTCAGTTTTAAAATTGGAGGTCCCGAAATCAAGCATCTGAAAGCGCACAACTTCGTGTGACAATGGTATTTTTTTCTTTCAAAATCACCAGTGTTGTATACGCGTTGGCAATGTTACTGTTTTGCTGCAAGAACTCAAAACCTGGCGGACGATAATCACCCTTGCCTTCGGGTCGGGTGATTATCGCATCCAGACTGCCACCGGTATTAAACAGAATGTTTAAAACCGGCCAAGCACATAATTATCCCCTTAATATTAAAGTAGTTATAATGTCCCTTGCTTATAAGGGTACATTCAAAGCAAACATATTGTTGTTTCCAACTTCAAAGAGCTGCTTAAGCACAAAATATTGCTTAACAAATTTCTGGTAGGCAAACAAAAATAAAATAAAAAAATAAATACCAGATTACCAGTCACGGATTGTGACATGGTAGTTTGGCTGACAACTTCGTGATTGATGTGAGCATAAATACATTATTGCAGCCAAACTCTTCAATAACTCTTGAACTAAAATTACTATTCAAAAGAGACGTAGCTTATATACCTGAGCCATCATGGTATGTTCCTGCATTATAAATTCACAGTTTTAGGGCGACTTCCACACTTCTTGATGGCGCAGATGACAAGTAGGCGTGCATGCTCCGAAATGTTCTCAACAGCCTCCCCATGAGAATTGTGTACACGGAACTGTCGGGGAGAAAAGCAAAAGTTACAACGGGTAGTTTTCGACCACAATTTAATGCTTAATCTTAACAAGTTTGGCACCATCGGATGGCCATTTTAATGGTAATTCTTGTATAAAAATAAACTCATAAACTGTGTGCATGGTCTAGCAAACACTCAGCACTGTGACGAATGGAAAGAAATTAGAATGTTCACTGGGAAAATGGCCCCAGAGAGTGGAGCTGCTTCCCCCCTCCAAAATTGACGCATGGACTGTGTTTTCGTCATTATATAAACTTTGTATTTTTTTTGTTGACCGGAAATAGTCAATTTTTACACAAAGAAAGAAAAACCTTGTATTTTACTCATAAGACCAATACGAAACCTTTGTGGTTTTCTACTATTAAGGGCCCCCTTTTTGATCTTTAAACTAGAAGGATACTATTCTACACACAAACAAGACAAGAGTTCCCAACAAGATTTATGCCGAAAACAATGTGTTTTCAGTTAGAACAGTAGCCCCCTTCTTTTCAGACAAAACTGACCCCGCCTTCGTTAATTAATGTAAATGCTGTTTTACACAATTACCAGATACATTCCAGTCAAACCAGTATGCGTGGTAAATAATAACAATAATAATAATAATAATAAATAATAAATAAATAAATATGTAGAGAAAAAATTAGTTTGTCTTTTACCCATACACCGATGTGGTTCGCAGTGTATACTTAGTGCGTTCCCGAGTCCTGGTAATAAAAACGAAAAAACCCAAAGTATAGAAACAAAGACATTTATGATGAAATTGAGCCCTAATCAGATAAAAAACGCAAGGGGTAAGCCTTGCATTTTTGATAAAATTGGGATAAATTCAGATAAAATCGCAAGGGGTAAGTCTTGCAATTTTTGATGAAAGTGGGCTAAAATCGGATAAACTCACAAGGGGTTCGTCGTGCATTTTTAATGAAATTTGGCTCAAATCAGATAAAAGCGCAAAAGAAAAGCCTTGCATTTTTTAAGCTCTCGGGATAAAATCAATTTTCGATAAAATAGTCGGGGTGAAATCAGATAAACTCGCAAGGTGTAAGCCTTGCATTTTTGATGAAAGTGGGCTAAAATCAGATAAAATCGCAATGGGGTAAGTTTTGCATTTTTTATATAACTTGGCCCAAATCAGATAAAATCGCTAGGGGCAAGTCTTGCATTTTTGATGAAAGTGGGCTAAAGTCAGATGAATTCTCTCAAGGAGGTAAGTTTTGCATTTTTTATGTAATTTGGCCCAAATCAGATGAAATCGCAAGGGGTAAGTCTTGCATTTTTAATTAAATTGGGCTAAAGTCAGATGAAGTCGCAAAGGGGTTAGCCTTGCTTTTTTGATGAAATTGGGCTACAATCAGACTAGCTCCTGAGGGGTAAGTCTTGCATTTTTGATTTTTTATTTTTTGGGCTAAAATCAGATTAAATCGCAAGGGGCAAGCCTTGCAATTTTGCTGAAGTTGGGCTAAAATTTTATTAAATCGCAAGTGGTAAGCCTTGCAATTTTTCATGAAGTTTGGCTGAAACTAGATACAATTTTAAGGGGTTTGAACCGGGCTTCAGTAAATTAAAAATATTTGTTGCAGTAGAATTCGAACCTGGGTTCAGTCCCTTTGAAAGCCCACCTTTTACCACATGGGTTGACCGCCCACCTTTTACCACATGGGTTGAAAGCCCTCCTTTTACCACATGGGTTGAAAGCCCTCCTTTTACCACATGGGTTGCGGTACCCTCAGCCGACTGTACAGATAATGAAGTCTGGTATATCGGATTGATCCGTTAGAATAAAAGACTAGCTTCAAAGTGATGACTTAAACCTACTCGAATGTTTGTAAACAGCCCCCTTCCGCGAAATGTCATGGTTTCATGATTTACTCCCGAAAACAGGGGAGGGGAAGTGACAATTGCAACTAAAATAAACTGACGCACGTGACCAGTAAGTAACTCCAGGGAAAAAAAGTATTTTTTTTTGCATTCGAGTACGCCATCAATTCGAAACTCGTCTATATATGACGTATCAAAACAGGGCCGATACTGTTGCATAAGATTGCATTATTTTCACAGAGTAAGTGAAGAGAACCGTAGCCTGTGCGGTAAGAGGTGCGCTTTCAATGCTACTGTTCCGGGTTCGAACCCCACTACTATCCACCAGTCTTTTTGTTTTACTAAGTCGTCCCAGCAGCGCATTATTTAAGAAGTGTTTAAAATCACCTCCTAACACCAACGGGCACTGTGGCGACACGGTGCACTGGATCGTTCGCTTGCGTGCGTTCCAGAGCTGGGAGACCCGGTTCGAATCCCGCCCCGTACCAAAGGGACATGACTTTTACTGCTAGCACCAGTAAGTGATTGGGGTCCGTCATGTCTCTCCCCAAATTAGGGTAGGATGATTATTCCGGGTCGGAAAGTAAAGGAGGGGCCGGGACTAGCCATCCCTTAAGGGTTCTAATGGGTGATCACCACGCTGGTTTCGATCAGACTTTGAGTCCCCTGAAGGCCTGGCCGTCACTCTAACTAACTTTCTGCACAAATTTGTTTTAACTTTTCAAAACCTTTTTAAAGATATTGATTACCTAATGTGTTAATGTTGTCTTTCCGGTCATTTTTAAAGGAACGTTACATAATTAATTTGTAAGAAAATAAAATCGTTGTAAGCCTTGCATTTTTTTCTGAAATTGGGTAACAAATAGATAAAATCTCCGGGAGTAAAGCCTTGCATTTTTCCTGACATTTTGCAAAAAATCAGATATATATAAAATCGTGAGGGGTAAGCCTTGCATTTTTGATAAAATTGGATTAAATTCAGATAAAATCGCAAGGGGTAAGCCTTCCATTTTTAAAGAAATTGGGCTAAATCAGATAAAATCGAAAGGGTAAGCCTTACATTTTTGATGAAATTATGCAAAATCAGATAAACTCGCAAAGGCTTAAATCTCTCATTTTTAATGAAATTGGGCAAAACTCAGATAAACTCGCATTATTACCACATACGACACAGAAACAGATTGGTTATATCAACAGAGTGGCCTGAGCAGCCTTTTGTTTGTTTATGCTGCAATGAGCTAAGCCATTACAAAATGCTTGCATTTTATAAAACTTAACCAGATCTCCGGCAGTTGCCTGCCATCCGCAAGATCGTCTAAAATGTGTTTAATGCAAACCAATAAGCTGAACTGATTCCCGGTAGTCGCATCACCCGCGAAATCAAAAGTAATAAATAAAGCAATTAAAGCCAAACTGATTTCCGGCAGTTGCATAAATCCTCGAAATCAACAACAGTAAATCAACCAATAGAAAAACTGGCCTCCGGCCGTTGATAAATAAATCCGCAAGGTCGCCAAAACTACTACTGCATACAGGTTTCCGGACGAGGCTGTACCGCGAAACCAAAAGCGTTAAAATAAAAGGTTTGCAAAGGAACTTGAAGTTAAAGCAAATATAGCACAGTTAAATAAACAGCACATATTCCCCGGTTGTTGGCAAATCAGTTCGCGGTCAATTTTTTGACGCACAATTTGCAAATTGCCACGAACAGAAACCAAATTTCAAGCTGCAGAAGCAGCCCGGGGACCTGTATAACCAAGCCTAAAGCCAACGGAAAAACCCTGAAAAAGAACTTGCGCATCATGCCTTTTATGATACGATTGCAAAAATGGGCGCCTCTTACTGAGCAGAATTGGGGCTTGCGCTAACTGCAGGCATGCGGGTGCGAGAACCTCGGCAATAGATCGCACTTTCTAATTCTTATCAACTTTTGATATGATGAAAGGGGTACATCTCAAAACTTGACCAGCTTTTACTTTCATAACTCTTGGTTTCATGTGGAAATTATGACACAAAATGTCAACTTTCCCATAAGACCTTTGTAGTATCTTGCCTGCCAGAATACTGAAAGAATGTACATGGTCACACTTATTGTAAACAATGTTCACATGGTCTAAAGCAGCGCGCTGGAAGTCTCTTTATTGAAACAAAGCCAATGTTAAAAGGTTCAACGAGACAAGCAATACGTCCAGGCTCAATACATCAGGCTGAGGTGAGGATCGAAGAGCAGTGTCAGCGTTTACTCGATGAGTAGTCAGGTGACATGACCCGTCACTCTACGCTGGGCGGACACTTCAGATGGGGCGATTGATACATGGGCATCGCTGAATTCCAAGTACACGTCTTTTTTTCCCTATTCCACGGATGTACTATAATATGATACGCACTGCATTACAAACTTGTGTGCTTCAATATGCTTCGAAAATAAACAAGCCTTCAATTGAATTGTTTACGCCTTGCGGCATGCAAATTGCTCTGGCGCACGTCCGTATCAAATTGATGCGGCTGGATATAGCAACAAACAGCAGGATACTATTCAAAACAGTGTACATGTGACATGGTATTTTGGTTGGTAAAATTTTTCTGGTAAGCATGCTTTAAGCTACTTTTGTGTGTTTAAGCAGCTCTATAAAACATGGCTATAAAATGCAAAAGGGAACTAAAAACCCATGATAGATTCTGACTCAGAAGTATTTTTTGAAAGTGTAGGCCTACACACCTATAAGTCAGAAACTATGAGCAGCGCGCTGAAAGTCTCTTTATTGAAACAAAGCTATGAGGTTGAAAGGTTCAACGAGACAAGCAATACGTCCTGGCTCAATACATCAGGCTGATGTGAGGATCGAAGAGCAGTGTCAGTGTTTACTCTATGAGTAGTCAGGTGACATGACCCGTCACTCTACGCTGGGCGGACACTTCACGATGGGGCGATTGATACATGGGCATCGCCGAGTTCCAATTACATGGCTTCTTCCTTCATCAACGGATGTACTATATAACTAGCGGGACCCCGCTAGATGATGAAAATCCTTTACACAAATATTTCGAAATGTAATGTGGGTGAGGGTGTTTTACGCCTCTCTCAACATTTAGCATGGCGTCATAATTCTAACCCAACATGAAGCTATTTCGCACGTCCGCCACTTCTTGCAGTGGCTGCGCCCACCTCGTTTTGGGTTAGACGATGTACCTTATGCATACTTCTAGAAACAAGACCTACCAAGTCTCACGCATTAGGCGTGAGACTCACGCAATTGGGCTCTGTCTCACGCTCACACGCACAGCAACCATTTTCTCACGCATTGGGGCAAAACCGGAAAAAAAATAAGAATTAACGTCATGCATTGCCAAATCGCGCTCGTGTGTACAAAAACGCAATCCACAATGTTTGCATAATCTTCAGATTGCACGCAGTTTATCAGGATCATCATTTATTTTGCAAAAACTTTGTACAAACAAAGCACAAATTTTCAGATTGCGCACGCTTTTGCTCTTCCAGCAGGTTCAACTAAAATTCGGCAGATCGCAAAACGCTTACTGCGCACAAGTTTTTCCCGATTCACTCGTTAAATGCCCTCCACTAGCGAAGACACAACAGGCAGAGGAAGTGAGCGGAGGATTTTGGACATCATTTTTAGTCAATTTTATTTTAGTTTGGAAGGAAATAATCTGACACAATTGTACCTCCACATTAACAATCAACATGTATTCTGTGTACCTCATGTTAGTTTTAATTACTATGAAGAGGTTTTTGACGCATTTTGGAACACTTTTTGTCCATAATTAAATTTAAGATTTAAAAAAAAAAAAAGAAAAACGTTGGGCGGCGATTTCGAAAGGCCTTCTAAAACTGGCAATTTTTTTTCGGGGGGGTTGAGCTTTGAAAAATCTCACGCATAGCTGGCCTCTGGATTTGGCATCTCTGGAATTGTGCATGGTTGTGTATATTCCCATTGACTTGTGTATGGTTGTGTAGTTTCCCATTGACTTGTGTATGGTTGTGAAGTGCCCCATTGACTTGTGTATGGTTGTGTAGCTTCCCATTGACTTGTGTATGGTTGTGTAGTTTCCCATTGACATGTTTATGGTTGTTTAGTGTCCCATTGACTTGTGTATGGTTGTGTAGTTTCCCATTGACTTGTGTATGGTTGTGTAGTTCCCCATTGACATGTGTATGGTTGTGTAGTTTCCCGTTGACTTGTGTATGGTTGTGTCAATTCCCATTGACTTGTGTATGGTTGTGAAGTGTCCATTGACTTGTGTATGGTTGTGTAGTTTCCCATTGACATGTGTATGGTTGTATTAAGTGTCCTATTGACTTGTGTATGGTTGTGTAGTTTCCCATTGACTTGTGTATGGTTGTGTAGTTTCCCATTGACTTGTGTATGGTTGTGTAGTTTTCCATTGACTTGTGTATGGTTGTGTAGTTTCCCTTTGAGTTGTGTATGGTTACTGACTTGTGTATGGTTGTGTATGGTTGTGTAGTTTCCCATTGACTTGTGTATGGTTGTGTAGTTTCCCATTGACTTGTGTATGGTTGTGTCAATTTCCATTGACTTGTGTATGTTTGTGAAGTGCCCATTGACTTGTGTATGGTTGTGTAGTTTCCCATTGACTTGTGTATGGTTACTGACGTGTGTATGGTTGTGTAGTTTCCTATTGACTTGTGTATGGTTGTGTAGTTTCTCATTGACTTTTGTATGGTTGTGTAGTTTCTCATTGACTTGTGTATGGTTGCTTACATGCCCACATACATGTACAGTAAGGTCTGGATTCAGAAAATCAACATGCAAAATTTATTTTCAGGTTTTGCAATGTAATATCATTCCAACATAAAAGCTTCAGCAACCCCGACCACTCGGAGCTGTTGTGACCCAGGCTTTTTCAGCTTTGGATCTTGTCATAACTATTTCCTGATCTGCCATGACAAAGACATCCAGGGGTAATATTTTTGTTTCACATGCATGATTAATGCTTCAAATGGTCGACATAGTATAAAACCCATAATTCCTACGGACTTGCAGAGCAAACAATGTGATTCAGATGAAGTGATGGCTCTGAAATGAGAAACGTGTTTGCTGTTTCATGCCATTAAATAGTTTTCTATTGGCATAGAGGAAAAGTACAAATAAATTATACATAATTTGACTATCATTGTTCGGCCTTCGTTTTAGCAGAAAAATCAACTGTTATTTTCAGTACTGTAAAAATAACAAACAAAAGGTACGAATATGGAATCTAGGGCGTTGCATTGTAAGGTAACATGATATACTGGTACCCAACCTACAGACCATGTTTGTACCTAAATTTCCGAATAAGTAATACGCAGTTTCACAGAGGCTATAAACCAAAACATGCACTACATGTCCAGTGGACACTATTGGTAATTATTAGCATAAAACCATTCTTGGTAACAAGTATCGGGGATATGTTGGTGGTAGTATAAAACATTGTGAGAAACGGCTCCCTCGGAAGTAATGTAGTTTTCGAGAAAGAAGTCATTTTCCACGAATTTGACTTCGAGACCTCAGTTTTAAAATTGGAGGTCCCGAAATCAAGCATCTGAAAGCGCACAACTTCGTGTGACAATGGTATTTTTTCTTTCAAGATCACCAGTGTTGTATACGCGTTGGCAATGTTACTGTTTTGCTGCAAGAACTCAAAACCTGGCGGACGATAATCACCCTTGCCTTCGGGTCGGGTGATTATCGCATCCAGACTGCCACCGGTATTAAACAGAATGTTTAAAACCGGCCAAGCACATAATTATCCCCTTAATATTAAAGTAGTTATAATGTCCCTTGCTTATAAGGGTACATTCAAAGCAAACATATTGTTGTTTCCAACTTCAAAGAGCTGCTTAAGCACAAAATATTGCTTAACAAATTTCTGTTAAGCAAACAAAAAAAATAATAAAAAAATACCAGGATACCAGTCACGGATTGTGACATGGTAGTTTGGCTGACAAGATCGTGCTTGATGTGAGCATAAATACATTATAGCAGCCAAACTCTTCAATAACTCTTGAACTAAAATTACTACAGAGACGCAGCTTGTACCGGATAAACTGGTGGCGAGGTGCGGGAACATATCCAAGAGTTCAACAAACTGTTTCCGTCTGTGGCGCGAAATTAGTTCACATAACAAAACATAAATTGATGACCCTGGTCAGTAAATAAACAAAATTGTCAGGTTCAAGGCGTTTTGCCTTTTTGTATAGCCTTTTTAGATAAATCGTACCTTGCCAGCCTGGTTTACAGACATCACCCCTGTAGTCTGGTCACACGTGTAATGCCAATACCCGTCGACCCCTGGAGAACAGTACACGCTCCAGTCCGAGTTGTAATAGTTGATGTTACAATAGACCTTCAACTGGATACAAAGCTGTTGACAAGTGAGCAATTAACCTTTGTGTTTTTCAGCATTCCGTCGAAAAGATTTTAAGTCTTTGTTCATGTATGTATGTTCCCGTAAAACAAATCGTTTGATGCTTGATGATGGCGTGGTAACTCTCTCCTCTCTCATTGTCATCTTGGAATCTTGGGAATTCTTGGGTAATGTGCGATGGGCGTGGCTTTATACACGAGGGTAAGAGGGGGGCTCCCTCCTCCACATATCGGGCAGTAAAACAAATGAGTTGACCTCGAATGAGATTTGACAAAATAACAGTAGGCTGTTTAACTGATACTTGTCGAACACAATTATAAAGAACTCGTGAGAAAATGTTTTGTCATTGTGCAGACTGATTTTTTGAAATATAATATTTGCCTTACTTTCTGCAAACAAATTCATACAGAAATCATCAATGCAAATATAGCATCCCCGCAAATGTAGCATTGCCCTCTGTTTGGCGATAAGCAAATTGTACAGAGAGTACATTGTGTTAGTCGTATAACTTTATTACCCTCCCATTCGCTCAGCAAAAGATTTTACGACTGCATTTCTCACACTGCACAATCATGCTCGCTGTAAATGGACTCCTTGACATGACTTTGACTCGTATTCACAGTTAACAAATTACTATATTCATAGGGAAAACCTAAATTTATATTTTCTCTTGGTTGGATTTGTGTAATAGTTCGGTGTTTTTTCCTCGAAGGATACTTATTCTTCACTAGCGGGATGCCGCGCTTCGCGCGGAAACACCGCTAGAAAGCTCTACGTAAAAATGATGCAAGTGTAGCGTTGTGTACAGGGGAGGGCTAAAGTGGCTGAGCAGGGTCACGATACAAATCACTGTGCCAAACAACTCATCCTAAGTTAAGACGAATCTTATTCTTAGTGCTTTGTGAAATCGTACACTTGTCCGTCTTTTTTCCGTTTCGGCATTGTCGATCCCATCCATATTTTCCAGTGTCCAGCGGATCCCGATAGTGGTTCTGTCCCAGTCCCGTCTATATCCCGTTCCTTTTATTTTGTTCCCGTTCAGTTGATTATTTTCTGTCCTGTGTAGTTTTCAAACCCCTTTGCCTTCCCCCCCTCACCAGCCTCGTTCATTTTTTCCCCAACTCCCTGTCCCACCGTATTCCCGTCCCGATCCCGTCCCATATCTAACCCACGCGTCCGTGCCTCTTCCGTCCCCACGATCCCCTGCATTGGCATTGTTCTTTGCTTGCCACTGTTTGCCCATAGCTCATATTGTTTTCCAGTTTCGCCGGTCCCGTTTGTGTTTTTTTTCCCCGTTTTATGGGCTTGATTCCCCCATTCAGTTTAATATTTTCCTGTTCCATGTCCCATATCACGATAGTCCCTTTTAATTTGTTTAATCCCTACCCCAGCCCTGTTCATTTCCCCCGTCATTTATAATTTTGCCGTTCCCCCGTCCCCCGTTCCACAGACGTACAACTTTGTGCCCCTACCTCCTATCCCCGTCCAAAATCTAACCCGTGCCTCCTTCCCGTCATCCCGCCCGTGAATTGTTCTTTGCACTTTTGGCCGTCCCATAACTTTCCCTGTTTCCCACGGGTACCCCAAAATTTACCCCAGGACGCATCATTTTAGCATGGTGTGGGCACCACTTGCCAAACAACATAGGCGGCGCCCATGCGATTTAAGCGCTTCTCGCGGCACCCCGCTAGATGATGAAAATCCTTGACACAAATATTTCGAAATGTAATGTGGGTGAGGGTGTTATACGCCTCTCTCAATATTTATGCATGGCGTCATAATTGTAGCCCAAAATGAAGCTATTTCGCACGTCCGCCACTACTTCCAGTGGCTGCGCCCACCTCGTTTTGGGTTAGACGATGTACCTTATGCATACTTCTAGAAACCAGACCTACCAAGCCTCACGCGTTAGGCGTGAGACTCACGCAATTGGTCTCTGTCTCACGCCCACACACACAGGAACCATTTTCTCACGCATTGGGGCCAGACCGGGTAAAAAAATAAAAATTAACGTCATGCATTGCCAAATCGCGCTCGTGTGTACAAAAACGCAATCCACAATGTTTGCATAATCTTCAGATTGCACGCAGTTTATCAGAGTCATCATTTATTTTGCACAAACTTTGTACAAACAAAGCACAAATTTTCAGATTGCGCACGCTTTTGCTCTTCCAGCAGGTTCAAATAAAATTCGGCAGACCGCAAAACGCTTACCGCGCACAAGTTTTTCCCGATTCACTTAGCAAACACGTTAAATGCCCTCCACTAGCGAATACACAACAGGAAGAGGAAGTGAGCGGAGGAATTTGGACATCATTTTTAGTCAATTTTATTTTAGTTTTGAAGGAAATAATCTGACACAATTGTACCTCCACATTAACCATCAACATGTATTCTGTGTACCTCATGTTAGTTTTAATTACTATGAAGAGGCTTTTGACGCATTTTGGAACACTTTTTTGTCCATAATTAAATTTTAGATTTTTTTTTTTGTAAAAAAAAAACGTTGGGCGGCGATTTCGAAAGGCCTTCTACTAAAACTGGCATTTTTTTTTCTAGGGGGGTTGAGCTTTGAAAAATCTCACGCATAGCTGGCCTCTGGATTTGGCATCTCTGGATTTGTGTATGGTGTGTATATTCCCATTGACTTGTGTATGGTTGTGTAGTTTCCCATTGACTTGTGTATGGTTGTGAAGTGCCCCATTGACTTGTGTATGGTTGTGTAGTTTCCCATTGACTTGTGTATGGTTGTGTAGTTTCCCATTGACATGTTTATGGTTGTTTAGTGTCCCATTGCCTTGTGTATGGTTGTGTAGTTTCCCAATGGTTGTGTAGTTTCCCACTGACTTGTATATGGTTGTGTAGTTTCCCGTTGACTTGTGTATGGTTGTGTCAATTCCCATTAACTTGTGTATGGTTGTGAAGTGTCCATTGACTTGTGTATGGTTGTGTAGTTTCCCATTGACATGTGTAAGGTTGTATTAAGTGTCCTATTGACTTGTGTATGGTTGTGTAGTTTCCCATTGACTTGTGTATGGTTGTGTAGTTTCCCATTGACTTGTGTATGGTTGTGTAGTTTTCCATTGACTTGTGTATGGTTGTGTAGTTTCCCATTGACTTGTGTATGGTTGTGTCAATTTCCATTGACTTGTGTATGGTTGTGAAGTGCCCATTGACTTGTGTATGGTTGTGTAGAATTTATTTTCAGGTTTTGCAATGTAATATCATTCCAACTTAAAAGCTTCAGCAACCCCGACCACTCGGAGCTGTTGTGACCCAGGCTTTTTCAGCTTTGGATCTTGTCATAGTTACTTCCTGATCTGCCATGACAAAGACATCCAGGGGTAATATTTTTGTTTCACATGCATGATTAAGGCTTCAAATGGTCGACATAGTATAAAACCCATAATTCCTACGGACTGGCAAAGCAAACAATGTGATTCAGATGAAGTGATGGCTCTGAAATGAGAAATGTGTTTGCTGTTTCATGCCATTAAACAGTTTTCTATTGGCATAGAGGAAAAGTACAAATAAATTATACATAATTTGACTATCATTGTTCGGCCTTCGTTTTAGCAGAAAAATCAACTGTTATTTTCAGTACTGTAAAAATAACAAACAAAAGGTACGAATATGGGATCTAGGGCGTTGCATTGTAAGGTAACATGATATACTGGTACCCAACCTACAGACCATGTTTGTACCTAAATTTCCGAATAAGTAATACGCAGTTTCACAGAGGCTACAAACCAAAACATGCACTACATGTCCAGTGGACACTATTGGTAATTACTCTTTAATAATTATTAGCATAAAACCATTCTTGGTAACAAGTATCGGGGAGATGTTGGTGGTAGTATAAAACATTGTGAGAAACGGCTCCCTCGGAAGTAATGTAGTTTTCGAGAAAGAAGTCATTTTCCACGAATTTGACTTCGAGACCTCAGTTTTAAAATTGGAGGTCCCGAAATCAAGCATCTGAAAGCGCACAACTTCGTGTGACAATGGTATTTTTTTCTTTCAAAATCACCAGTGTTGTATACGCGTTGGCAATGTTACTGTTTTGCTGCAAGAACTCAAAACCTGGCGGACGATAATCACCCTTGCCTTCGGGTCGGGTGATTATCGCATCCAGACTGCCACCGGTATTAAACAGAATGTTTAAAACCGGCCAAGCACATAATTATCCCCTTAATATTAAAGTAGTTATAATGTCCTTTGCTTATAAGGGTACATTCAAAGCAAACACATTGTTGTTTCCAACTTCAAAGAGCTGCTTAAGCACAAAATATTGCTTAACAAATTTCTGGTAGGCAAACAAAAATAAAATAAAAAAATAAATACCAGATTACCAGTCACGGATTGTGACATGGTAGTTTGGCTGACAACTTCGTGATTGATGTGAGCATAAATACATTATTGCAGCCAAACTCTTCAATAACTCTTGAACTAAAATTACTATTCAAAAGAGACGTAGCTTATATACCTGAGCCATCATGGTATGTTCCTGCATTATAAATTCACAGTTTTAGGGCGACTTCCACACTTCTTGATGGCGCAGATGACAAGTAGGCGTGCATGCTCCGAAATGTTCTCAACAGCCTCCCCATGAGAATTGTGTACACGGAACTGTCGGGGAGAAAAGCAAAAGTTACAACGGGTAGTTTTCGACCACAATTTAATGCTTAATCTTAACAAGTTTGGCACCATCGGATGGCCATTTTAATGGTAATTCTTGTATAAAAATAAACTCATAAACTGTGTGCATGGTCTAGCAAACACTCAGCACTGTGACGAATGGAAAGAAATTAGAATGTTCACTGGGAAAATGGCCCCAGAGAGTGGAGCTGCTTCCCCCCTCCAAAATTGACGCATGGACTGTGTTTTCGTCATTATATAAACTTTGTATTTTTTTTGTTGACCGGAAATAGTCAATTTTTACACAAAGAAAGAAAAACCTTGTATTTTACTCATAAGACCAATACGAAACCTTTGTGGTTTTCTACTATTAAGGGCCCCCTTTTTGATCTTTAAACTAGAAGGATACTATTCTACACACAAACAAGACAAGAGTTCCCAACAAGATTTATGCCGAAAACAATGTGTTTTCAGTTAGAACAGTAGCCCCCTTCTTTTCAGACAAAACTGACCCCGCCTTCGTTAATTAATGTAAATGCTGTTTTACACAATTACCAGATACATTCCAGTCAAACCAGTATGCGTGGTAAATAATAACAATAATAATAATAATAATAATAAATAATAAATAAATAAATATGTAGAGAAAAAATTATTTTGTCTTTTACCCATACACCGATGTGGTTCGCAGTGTATACTTAGTGCGTTCCCGAGTCCTGGTAATAAAAACGAAAAAACCCAAAGTATAGAAACAAAGACATTTATGATGAAATTGAGCCCTAATCAGATAAAAAACGCAAGGGGTAAGCCTTGCATTTTTGATAAAATTGGGATAAATTCAGATAAAATCGCAAGGGGTAAGTCTTGCAATTTTTGATGAAAGTGGGCTAAAATCGGATAAAAACGCAAGGGGTAAGCCTTGCTTTTTTGATGAAATTGGGCTAAAATCAGATAAACTCCCAAGGGGTAAGTTTTGCATTTTCAATGAAATTTGTCCCAAATCAGATGAAGTCGCAAGGGGTAAGCCTTGCATTTTTTGATGACATTGCGCTAAAATCAGGTAAATTTACAAGGGGTTCGTCGTGCATTTTTAATGAAATTTGGCTCAAATCAGATAAAAGCGCAAAAGAAAAGCCTTGCATTTTTTAAGCTCTCGGGATAAAATCAATTTTCGATAAAATAGTCAGGGTGAAATCAGATAAACTCGCAAGGTGTAAGCCTTGCATTTTTGATAAAGTTGTGCTAAAATCAGACGAAATCGCAAGGTGTTAGCCTTGCATTTTTGATGAAAGTGGGCTAAAATCAGATAAAATCGCAAGGGGTAAGTTTTGCATTTTTTATATAACTTGGCCCAAATCAGATAAAATCGCTAGGGGCAAGTCTTGCATTTTTGATGAAAGTGGGCTAAAGTCAGATGAATTCTCTCAAGGAGGTAAGTTTTGCATTTTTTATGTAATTTGGCCCAAATCAGATGAAATCGCAAGGGGTAAGTCTTGCATTTTTAATTAAATTGGGCTAAAGTCAGATGAAGTCGCAAAGGGGTTAGCCTTGCTTTTTTGATGAAATTGGGCTACAATCAGACTAGCTCCTGAGGGGTAAGTCTTGCATTTTTGATTTTTTATTTTTTGGGCTAAAATCAGATTAAATCGCAAGGGGCAAGCCTTGCAATTTTGCTGAAGTTGGGCTAAAATTTTATTAAATCGCAAGTGGTAAGCCTTGCAATTTTTCATGAAGTTTGGCTGAAACTAGATACAATTTTAAGGGGTTTGAACCGGGCTTCAGTAAATTAAAAATATTTGTTGCAGTAGAATTCGAACCTGGGTTCAGTCCCTTTGAAAGCCCACCTTTTACCACATGGGTTGACCGCCCACCTTTTACCACATGGGTTGAAAGCCCTCCTTTTACCACATGGGTTGAAAGCCCTCCTTTTACCACATGGGTTGCGGTACCCTCAGCCGACTGTACAGATAATGAAGTCTGGTATATCGGATTGATCCGTTAGAATAAAAGACTAGCTTCAAAGTGATGACTTAAACCTACTCGAATGTTTGTAAACAGCCCCCTTCCGCGAAATGTCATGGTTTCATGATTTACTCCCGAAAACAGGGGAGGGGAAGTGACAATTGCAACTAAAATAAACTGACGCACGTGACCAGTAAGTAACTCCAGGGAAAAAAAGTATTTTTTTTTGCATTCGAGTACGCCATCAATTCGAAACTCGTCTATATATGACGTATCAAAACAGGGCCGATACTGTTGCATAAGATTGCATTATTTTCACAGAGTAAGTGAAGAGAACCGTAGCCTGTGCGGTAAGAGGTGCGCTTTCAATGCTACTGTTCCGGGTTCGAACCCCACTACTATCCACCAGTCTTTTTGTTTTACTAAGTCGTCCCAGCAGCGCATTATTTAAGAAGTGTTTAAAATCACCTCCTAACACCAACGGGCACTGTGGCGACACGGTGCACTGGATCGTTCGCTTGCGTGCGTTCCAGAGCTGGGAGACCCGGTTCGAATCCCGCCCCGTACCAAAGGGACATGACTTTTACTGCTAGCACCAGTAAGTGATTGGGGTCCGTCATGTCTCTCCCCAAATTAGGGTAGGATGATTATTCCGGGTCGGAAAGTAAAGGAGGGGCCGGGACTAGCCATCCCTTAAGGGTTCTAATGGGTGATCACCACGCTGGTTTCGATCAGACTTTGAGTCCCCTGAAGGCCTGGCCGTCACTCTAACTAACTTTCTGCACAAATTTGTTTTAACTTTTCAAAACCTTTTTAAAGATATTGATTACCTAATGTGTTAATGTTGTCTTTCCGGTCATTTTTAAAGGAACGTTACATAATTAATTTGTAAGAAAATAAAATCGTTGTAAGCCTTGCATTTTTTTTCTGAAATTGGGTAACAAATAGATAAAATCTCCGGGAGTAAAGCCTTGCATTTTTCCTGACATTTTGCAAAAAATCAGATATATATAAAATCGTGAGGGGTAAGCCTTCCATTTTTGATGAATCTGGGCTAAAATCAGATGAAATCGCAATGGGTAAGTCTTGCATTTATGATGAAATTGAGCCCTAATCAGATAAAACACGCAAAGGGTAAGCCTTGCATTTTTGATAAAATTGGATTAAATTCAGATAAAATCGCAAGGGGTAAGCCTTCCATTTTTAAAGAAATTGGGCTAAATCAGATAAAATCGAAAGGGTAAGCCTTACATTTTTGATGAAATTATGCAAAATCAGATAAACTCGCAAAGGCTTAAATCTCTCATTTTTAATGAAATTGGGCAAAACTCAGATAAACTCGCATTATTACCACATACGACACAGAAACAGATTGGTTATATCAACAGAGTGGCCTGAGCAGCCTTTTGTTTGTTTATGCTGCAATGAGCTAAGCCATTACAAAATGCTTGCATTTTATAAAACTTAACCAGATCTCCGGCAGTTGCCTGCCATCCGCAAGATCGTCTAAAATGTGTTTAATGCAAACCAATAAGCTGAACTGATTCCCGGTAGTCGCATCACCCGCGAAATCAAAAGTAATAAATAAAGCAATTCCGGCAGTTGCATAAATCCTCGAAATCAACAACAGTAAATCAACCAATAGAAAAACTGGCCTCCGGCCGTTGATAAATAAATCCGCAAGGTCGCCAAAACTACTACTGCATACAGGTTTCCGGACGAGGCTGTACCGCGAAACCAAAAGCGTTAAAATAAAAGGTTTGCAAAGGAACTTGAAGTTAAAGCAAATATAGCACAGTTAAATAAACAGCACATATTCCCCGGTTGTTGGCAAATCAGTTCGCGGTCAATTTTTTGACGCACAATTTGCAATTGCCACGAACAGAAACCAAATTTCAAGCTGCAGAAGCAGCCCGGGGACCTGTATAACCAAGCCTAAAGCCAACGGAAAAACCCTGAAAAAGAACTTGCGCATCATGCCTTTTATGATACGATTGCAAAAATGGGCGCCTCTTACTGAGCAGAATTGGGGCTTGCGCTAACTGCAGGCATGCGGGTGCGAGAACCTCGGCAATAGATCGCACTTTCTAATTCTTATCAACTTTTGATATGATGAAAGGGGTACATCTCAAAACTTGACCAGCTTTTACTTTCATAACTCTTGGTTTCATGTGGAAATTATGACACAAAATGTCAACTTTCCCATAAGACCTTTGTAGTATCTTGCCTGCCAGAATACTGAAAGAATGTACATGGTCACACTTATTGTAAACAATGTTCACATGGTCTAAAGCAGCGCGCTGGAAGTCTCTTTATTGAAACAAAGCCAATGTTAAAAGGTTCAACGAGACAAGCAATACGTCCAGGCTCAATACATCAGGCTGAGGTGAGGATCGAAGAGCAGTGTCAGCGTTTACTCGATGAGTAGTCAGGTGACATGACCCGTCACTCTACGCTGGGCGGACACTTCAGATGGGGCGATTGATACATGGGCATCGCTGAATTCCAAGTACACGTCTTTTTTTCCCTATTCCACGGATGTACTATAATATGATACGCACTGCATTACAAACTTGTGTGCTTCAATATGCTTCGAAAATAAACAAGCCTTCAATTGAATTGTTTACGCCTTGCGGCATGCAAATTGCTCTGGCGCACGTCCGTATCAAATTGATGCGGCTGGATATAGCAACAAACAGCAGGATACTATTCAAAACAGTGTACATGTGACATGGTATTTTGGTTGGTAAAATTTTTCTGGTAAGCATGCTTTAAGCTACTTTTGTGTGTTTAAGCAGCTCTATAAAACATGGCTATCAAATGCAAAAGGGAACTAAAAACCCATGATAGATTCTGACTCAGAAGTATTTTTTGAGAGTGTAGGCCTACACATCTATAAGTCAGAAACTATGAGCAGCGCGCTGAAAGTCTCTTTATTGAAACAAAGCTATAAGGTTGAAAGGTTCAACGAGAGAAGCAATACGTCCAGGCTCAATACATCAGGCTGAGGTGAGGATCGAAGAGCAGTGTCAGTGTTTACTCTATGAGTAGTCAGGTGACATGACCCGTCACTCTACGCTGGGCGGACACTTCAGATGGGGCGATTGATACATGGGCATCGCCGAATTCCAATTACATGGCTTCTTCCTTCATCAACGGATGTACTATATAACTAGCGGGACCCCGCTAGATGATGAAAATCCTTTACACAAATATTTCGAAATGTAATGTGGGTGAGGGTGTTATACGCCTCTCTCAACATTTAGCATGGCGTCATAATTCTAACCCAACATGAAGCTATTTCGCACGTCCGCCACTACTTGCAGTGGCTGCGCCCACCTCGTTTTGGGTTAGACGATGTACCTTATGCATACTTCTAGAAACCAGACCTACCAAGTCTCACGCATTAGGCGTGAGACTCACGCAATTGGGCTCTGTCTCACGCTCACACGCACAGCAACCATTTTCTCACGCATTGGGGCAAAACCGGAAAAAAATTAGAATTAACGTCATGCATTGCCAAATCGCGCTCGTGTGTACAAAAACGCAATCCACAATGTTTGCATAATCTTCAGATTGCACGCAGTTTATCAGGATCATCATTTATTTTGCAAAAACTTTGTACAAACAAAGCACAAAATTTTCAGATTGCGCACGCTTTTGCTCTTCCAGCAGGTTCAACTAAAATTCGGCAGATCGCAAAACGCTTACTGCGCACAAGTTTTTCCCGATTCACTCGTTAAATGCCCTCCACTAGCGAAGACACAACAGGCAGAGGAAGTGAGCGGAGGATTTTGGACATCATTTTAGTCAATTTTATTTTAGTTTGGAAGGAAATAATCTGAGCAGACACAATTGTACCTCCACATTAACAATCAACATGTATTCTGTGTACCTCATGTTAGTTTTAATTACTATGAAGAGGTTTTTGACGCATTTTGGAACACTTTTTGTCCATAATTAAATTTAAGATTTAAAAAAAAAAAAAAAAAAAACGTTGGGCGGCGATTTCGAAAGGCCTTCTAAAACTGGCAATTTTTTTCGGGGGGGTTGAGCTTTGAAAAATCTCACGCATAGCTGGCCTCTGGATTTGGCATCTCTGGAATTGTGTATGGTTGTGTATATTCCCATTGACTTGTGTATGGTTGTGTAGTTTCCCATTGACTTGTGTATGGTTGTGAAGTGCCCCATTGACTTGTGTATGGTTGTGTAGCTTCCCATTGACTTGTGTATGGTTGTGTAGTTTCCCATTGACATGTTTATGGTTGTTTAGTGTCCCATTGACTTGTGTATGGTTGTGTAGTTTCCCATTGACTTGTGTATGGTTGTGTAGTTCCCCATTGACATGTGTATGGTTGTGTAGTTTCCCATTGACTTGTATATGGTTGTGAAGTTTCCCGTTGACTTGTGTATGGTTGTGTCAATTCCCATTGACTTGTGTATGGTTGTGAAGTGTCCATTGACTTGTGTATGGTTGTGTAGTTTCCCATTGACATGTGTATGGTTGTATTAAGTGTCCTATTGACTTGTGTATGGTTGTGTAGTTTCCCATTGACTGGTGTATGGTTGTGTAGTTTCCCATTGACTTGTGTGTGGTTGTGTAGTTTCCCATTGACTGGTGTATGGTTGTGTAGTTTCCCATTGACTTGTGTGTGGTTGTGTAGTTTCCCATTGACTTGTATATGGTTGTGTAGTTTCCCATTGACTTGTGTATGGTTGTGTCAATTCCCATTGACTTGTGTATGGTTGTGAAGTGTCCATTGACTTGTGTATGGTTGTGTAGTTTCCCTTTGACTGGTGTATGGTTGTGTAGTTTCCCATTGACTTGTGTATGGTTGTGTAGTTTCCCATTGACATGTGTATTGGTGTATTAAGTGTCCTATTGACTTGTGTATGGTTGTGTAGTTTCCCATTGACTTGTGTATGGTTGTGTAGTTTCCCGTTGACTTGTGTATGGTTGTGTAGTTTCCCATTGACTTGTGTATGGTTGTGAAGTGTCCATTGACTTGTGTATGGTTGTGTAGTTTCCCATTGACTTGTGTGTGGTTGTGTAGTTTCCCATTGACTTGTGTATGGTCGTGTAGTTTCCCATTGACTTGTGTATGGTTGTGTAGTTTCCCATTGACTTGTGTATGGTTGTTTAGTTTCCAATTGACTTGTGTATGGTTGTTTAGTTTCCCATTGACTTGTGTATGTTTGTGTTGTTTCCCATGACGTGTGTACGGTTGTGTCAATTTCCATTGACTTGTGTATGGTTGTGAAGTGTCCATTGACTTGTGTATGGTTGTGTAGTTTCCCATTGAGTTGTGTATGGTTACTGACTTGTGTATGGTTGTGTAGTTTCCCGTTGACTTGTGTATGGTTGTGTAGTTTCCCATTGACTTGTGTATGGTTGTGTAGTTTCCCATTGACTTGTGTATGGTTGTGTCAATTTCCATTGACTTGTGTATGGTTGTAAAGTGCCCATTGACTTGTGTATGGTTGTGTAGTTTCCCATTGACTTGTGTATGGTTACTGAAGTGTGTATGGTTGTGTAGTTTCCCATTGACTTGTGTATGGTTGTGTAGTTTCTCATTGACTTGTGTATGGTTGTGTAGTTTCTCATTGACTTGTGTATGGTTGTGTCAATTTCCATTGACCTGTGTATGGTTGTGAAGTGCCCATTGACTTGTGTATGGTTGTGTAGTTTCCCATTGACTTGTGTATGTTTACTGAAGTGTGTATGGTTGTGTAGTTTCCCATTGACTTGTGTATGGTTGTGTAGTTTCTCATTGACTTGTGTATGGTTGTGTAGTTTCTCATTGACTTGTGTATGGTTGCTTACGTGCCCACATACATGTACAGTAAGGTCTTGATTCAGAAAATCAACATGCAGAATTTCTTTTCAGGTTTTGCAATGTAATATCATTCCAACTTAAAAGCTTCAGCAACCCCGACCACTCGGAGCTGTTGTGACCCAGGCTTTTTCAGCTTTGGATCTTGTCATAGCTACTTCCTGATCTGCCATGACAAAGACATCCAGGGGTAATATTTTTGTTTCACATGCATGATTAATGCTTCAAATAGTATAAAACATAGTATAAAACCCATAATTCTTACGGACTGGCAAAGCAAACAATGTGATTCAGATGAAGTGATGGCTCTGAAATGAGAAATCAAGCATCTGAAAGCACACAACTTCGTATGACAAAGGTATTTTTTCTTTCAAGATCACCAGTGTTGTATACGCGTTGGCAATGTTACTGTTTTGTTGCAAGATCCCAAAACCTGGCGGACGATAATCACCCTTGCCTTCGGGTCGGGTGATTGTCGCATCCAGACTGCCACCGGTATTAAACAGAATGTTTAAAACCGGCCAAGCACATAACTATCCCCTTAATATTAAAGTAGTTATAATGTCCCTTGCTTATAAGGGTACATTCAAAGATTCCAACTTCAAAGAGCTGCTTAAGCACAAAATATTGCTTAACAAATTTCTGGTAGGCAAAAAAAAAAAAAAAAAAAAATAAATAAATACCAGATTACCAGTCACGGATTGTGACATGGTAGTTTGGCTGACAACTCTCAATAACTCTTGAACTAAAATTACTATTCAAAAGAGACGCAGCTTATATACCTGAGTCATCATGGTATGTTCCTGCATTATAAATTCACAGTTTTAGGGCGACTTCCACACTTCTTGATGGCGCAGATGACAGGTAGGCGTGCATGCTCCGAAATGTTCTCAACAGCCTCCCCATGAGAATTGTGTACACGGAACTGTCGGGGAGAAAATCAAAAGTTACAACGGGTAGTTTTCGACCACAATTTAATGCTTAATCTTAACAAGTTTGGCACCATCGGATGGCCATTTTAATGGCAATTCTTGTATAAAAATAAACTCATAAACTGTGTGCATGGTCTAGCAAACACTCAGCACTGTGACGAATGGAAAGAAATTAGAATGTTCACTGGGAAAATGGCCCCAGAGAGTGGAGCTGCTTCCCCCTCTAAAATTGACGCATGGACTGTGTTTTCGTCATTATATAAGCTTTGTATTTTTGTTGTTGACAGGAAATAGTCAATTTTTACACAAACAAAGAAAAACCTTGCATTTTTCTCATAAGACCAATACGAAACCTTTGTGGTTTTCTACTATTAAGGGCCCCCTTTTTGATCTTTAAACTAGAAGGATACTATTCTACACACAAACAAGACAAGAGTTCCCAACAAGATTTATACCGAAAACAATGTGTTTTCAGTTAGAACAGTAGCCCCCTTCTTTTCAGACAAAACTGACCCCGCCTTCGTTAAATAATGTAAATGCTGTTTTACACAATTACCAGATACATTCCAGTCAAACCAGTATGCATGGTAAATAATAACAATAATAATAATAATAATAATAAATAAATAATAAATAAATAAATATGTAGAGAAAAGATTAGTTTGTCTTTTACCCATACACCGGTGTGGTTCGCAGTGTATACTTAGTGCGTTCCCGAGTCCTGGTAATAAAAACGAAAAAACCCAAAGTATAGAAACAAAGACATTCATGATGAAATTGAGCCCTAATCAGATAAAAAACGCAAGGGGTAAGCCTTGCATTTTTGATAAAATTGGGATAAATTCAGATAAAATCGCAAGGGGTAAGTCTTGCAATTTTTGATGAAAGTGGGCTACAATCGGATAAAAACGCAAGGGGTATGCCTTGCATTTTTTGATGACATTGCGCTAAAATCAGGTAAATTTACAAGGGGTTAGTCTTGCATTTTTAATGAAATTTGGCTCAAATCAAATGAAATCGCAAGGGGTTAGCCTTGCATTTTTGAGTAAAGTTGGCTAAAATCAGATAAACTCCGTAGGGGTAAGTCTTGCATTTTTAATGAAATTGGGTCCAAATCAGATAAAATCGCAAAATAAAAGCCTTGCATTTTTTAAGCTCTCGGGATAAAATCAATTTTCGATAAAATAGTCGGGGTGAAATCAGATAAACTCGCAAGGTGTAAGCCTTGCATTTTGATAAAGTTGTGCTAAAATCAGACGAAATCGCAAGCCTTGCATTTTTGATGAAAGTGGGCTAAAATCAGATAAAATCGCAAGGGGTAAGTTTTGCATTTTTTATATAACTTGGCCCAAATCAGATCAAATCGCTAGGGGCAAGTCTTGCATTTTTGATGAAAGTGGGCTAAAATCAGATGAAATCTCTCAAGGAGGTAAGTTTTGCATTTTTTATGTAATTTGGCCCAAATCAGATGAAATCGCAAGGGGTAAGTCTTGCATTTTTGATGACGTTGGGCTAAAATCAGATGAAATCGCAAGGGGTTAGGTTTGCATTTTTGAGTAAATTGTGCTTAAATCAGATGAAATCGCAAGGGGTAAGCTTTGCTTTTTTAATGACATTGGGCTAAAATCAGATGAACTCCCAAGGGGTAGAGTCTGAATTTTTAATGAAATTGTGCCAAAATCAGAAAAACTCCCAAGGGGTAAGCATTGCAATTTTGAAGACATTTGGCTAAAATCAGGTAAATTTACAAGGGGTAAGTCTTGCATTTTTAATTAAATTGGGCTAAAGTCAGATGAAGTCGCAAAGGGGTTAGCCTTGCTTTTTTGATAAAATTGGGCTAAAATCAGATTAGCTCCTGAGGGGTAAGTCTTGCATTTTTGATTTTTTATTTTTTGGGCTAAAATCAGATTAAATCGCAAGGGGCAAGCCTTGCAATTTTGCTGAAGTTGGGCTAAAATTTTATTAAATCGCAAGTGGTAAGCCTTGCAATTTTTCATGAAGTTTGGCTGAAACTAGATACAATTTTAAGGGGTTTGAACCGGGCTTCAGTAAATTAAAAGTATTTGTTGCAGTAGAATTCGAACCTGGGTTCAGTCCCATTGAAAGCCCACCTTTTACCACATGGGTTGAAAGCCCTCCTTTTACCACATGGGTTGAAAGCCCTCCTTTTACCATGGGTTGAAAGCCCTCCTTTTACCACATGGGTTGCGGTACCCTCAGCCGACTGTACTGATAATGTCTAGTCTGGTATATCGGATTGATCCGTTAGAATAAAAGACTAGCTTCAAAGTGATGACTTAAACCTACTCGAATGTTTGTAAACAGCCCCCTTCCGCGAAATGTCATGGTTTCATGATTTACTCCCGAAAACAGGGGAGGGGAAGTGACAATTGCAACTAAAATAAACTGACGCACGTGACCAGTAAGTAACTCCAGGAAAAAAAGGTATTTTTTTGCATTCGAGTACGCCATCACTTCGAAACTCGTCTATATATGACGTATCAAAACAGGACCGATACTGTTGCATAAGATTGCATTATTTTCACAGAGTAAGTGAAGAGAACCGTAGCCTGTGCGGTAAGAGGTGCGCTTTCAATGCTACTGTTCCGGGTTCGAACCCCACTACTATCCACCATTCTTTTTGTTTTACTAAGTCGTCCCAGCAGCGCATTATTTAAGTAGTGTTTAAAATCACCTCCTAACACCAACGGGCACTGTGGCGACACGGTGCACTGGATCGTTCGCTTGCGTGCGTTCCAGAGCTGGGAGACCCGGTTCGAATCCCGCCCCGTACCAAAGGGACATGACTTTTACTGCTAGCACCAGTAAGTGATTGGGGTCCGTCATGTCTCTCCCCAAATTAGGGTAGGATGATTATTCCGGGTCGGAAAGTAAAGGAGGGGCCGGGACTAGCCATCCCTTAAGGGTTCTAATGGGTGATCACCACGCTGGTTTCGATCAGACTTTGAGTCCCCTGAAGGCCTGGCCGTCACTCTAACTAACTTTCTGCACAAATTTGTTTTAACTTTTCAAAACCTTTTTAAAGATATTGATTACCTAATGTGTTAATGTTGTCTTTCCGGTCATTTTTAAAGGAACGTTACATAATTAATTTGTAAGAAAATAAAATCGTTGTAAGCCTTGCATTTTTTTCTGAAATTGGGTAACAAATAGATAAAATCTCCGGGAGTAAAGCCTTGCATTTTTCCTGACATTTTGCAAAAAATCAGATATATATAAAATCGTGAGGGGTAAGCCTTCCATTTTTGATGAATCTGGGCTAAAATCAGATGAAATCGCAATGGGTAAGTCTTGCATTTATGATGAAATTGAGCCCTAATCAGATAAAACACGCAAGGGGTAAGCCTTGCATTTTTTATAAAATTGGATTAAATTCAGATAAAATCGCAAGGGGTAAGCCTTCCATTTTTAAAGAAATTGGGCTAAATCAGATAAAATCGAAAGGGTAAGCCTTACATTTTTGATGAAATTATGCAAAATCAGATAAACTCGCAAAGGTTTAAATCTCTCATTTTTAATGAAATTGGGCAAAACTCAGATAAACTCGCATTATTACCACATACGACACAGAAACAGATTGGTTAGATCAACAGAGTGGCCTGAGCAGCCTTTTATTTGTTTATGCTGCAATGAGCTAAGCCATTACAAAATGCTTGCATTTTATAAAACTTAACCAGATCTCCGGCAGTTGCCTGCCATCCGCAAGATCGTCTAAAATGTGTTTAATGCAAACCAATAAGCTAAACTGATTCCCGGTAGTCGCATCACCCGCGAAATCAAAAGTAATAAATAAAGCAATTAAAGCCAAACTGATTTCCGGCAGTTGCATAAATCCTCGAAATCAACAACAGTAAATCAACCAATAGAAAAACTGGCCTCCGGCCGTTGATAGCTAAATCCGCAAGGTCGCCAAAACTACTACTGCATACAGGTTTCCGGACGAGGCTGTACCGCGAAACCAAAAGCGTTAAAATAAAAGGTTTGCAAAGGAACTTGAAATTAAAGCAAATATAGCACAGTTAAATAAACAGCACATATTCCCCGGTTGTTGGCAAATCAGTTCGCGGTCAATTTTTTGACGCACACTTTGCAAATTGCCACGAACAGAAACCAAATTTCAAGCTGCAGAAGCAGCCCGGGGACCTGTATAACCAAGCCTAAAGCCAACGGAAAAACCCTGAAAAAGAACTTGCGCATCATGCCTTTTATGATACGATTGCAAAAATGGGCGCCTCTTACTGAGCAGAATTGGGGTTTGCGCTAACTGCAGGCATGCGGGTGCGAGAACCTCGGCAATAGATCGCACTTTCTAATTCTTATCAACTTTTGATATGATGAAAGGGGTACATCTCAAAACTTGACCAGCTTTTACTTTCATAACTCTTGGTTTCATGTGGAAATTATGACACAAAATGTCAACTTTCCCATAAGACCTTTGTAGTATCTTGCCTGCCAGAATACTGAAAGAATGTACATGGTCACACTTATTGTAAACAATGTTCACATGGTCTAAAGCAGCGCGCTGGAAGTCTCTTTATTGAAACAAAGCCAATGTTAAAAGGTTCAACGAGACAAGCAATACGTCCAGGCTCAATACATCAGGCTGAGGTGAGGATCGAAGAGCAGTGTCAGCGTTTACTCGATGAGTAGTCAGGTGACATGACCCGTCACTCTACGCTGGGCGGACACTTCAGATGGGGCGATTGATACATGGGCATCGCTGAATTCCAAGTACACGTCTTTTTTCCCTATTCCACGGATGTACTATAATATGATACGCACTGCATTACAAACTTGTGTGCTTCAATATGCGTCGAAAATAAACAAGCCTTCAATTGAATTGTTTACGCCTTGCGGCATGCAAATTGCTCTGGCGCACGTCCGTATCAAATTGATGCGGCTGGATATAGCAACAAACAGCAGGATACTATTCAAAACAGTGTACATGTGACATGGTATTTTGGTTGGTAAAATGTTTCTGGTAAGCATGCTTTAAGCTACTTTTTTGTGTTTAAGCAGCTCTATAAAACATGGCTATAAAATGCAAAAGGGAACTAAAAACCCATGATAGATTCTGACTCAGAAGTATTTTTTGAGAGTGTAGGCCTACACATCTATAAGTCAGAAACTATGAGCAGCGCGCTGAAAGTCTCTTTATTGAAACAAAGCTATAAGGTTGAAAGGTTCAACGAGAGAAGCAATACGTCCAGGCTCAATACATGAGGCTGAGGTGAGGATCGAAGAGCAGTGTCAGTGTTTACTCTATGAGTAGTCAGGTGACATGACCCGTCACTCTACGCTGGGCGGACACTTCAGATGGGGCGATTGATACATGGGCATCGCCGAATTCCAATTACATGGCTTCTTCCTTCATCAACGGATGTACTATATAACTAGCGGGACCCCGCTAGATGATGAAAATCCTTTACACAAATATTTCGAAATGTAATGTGGGTGAGGGTGTTATACGCCTCTCTCAACATTTAGCATGGCGTCATAATTCTAACCCAAAATGAAGCTATTTCGCACGTCCGCCACTACTTGCAGTGGCTGCGCCCACCTCGTTTTGGGTTAGACGATGTACCTTATGCATACTTCTAGAAACAAGACCTACCAAGTCTCACGCATTAGGCGTGAGACTCACGCAATTGGGCTCTGTCTCACGCTCACACGCACAGCAACCATTTTCTCACGCATTGGGGCAAAACCGGAAAAAAATAAGAATTAACGTCATGCATTGCCAAATCGCGCTCGTGTGTACAAAAACGCAATCCACAATGTTTGCATAATCTTCAGATTGCACGCAGTTTATCAGAATCATCATTTATTTTGCTCTTCCAGCAGGTTCAACTAAAATTCGGCAGATCGCAAAACGCTTACTGCGCACAAGTTTTTCCCGATTCACTCGTTAAATGCCCTCCACTAGCGAAGACACAACAGGCAGAGGAAGTGAACGGAGGATTTTGAACATCATTTTTAGTCAATTTTATTTTAGTTTGGAAGGAAATAATCTGACACAATTGTACCTCCACATTAACAATCAACATGTATTCTCTGTACCTCATGTTAGTTTTAATTACTATGAAGAGGTTTTTGACGCATTTTGGAACACTTTTTTGTCCATAATTAAATTTTAGATTTATAAAAAAAAAAAAAAAAAAAAACGTTGGGCGGCGATTTCGAAAGGCCTTCTAAAACTGGCAATTTTTTTTCGGGGGGGTTGAGCTTTGAAAAATCTCACGCATAGCTGGCCTCTGGATTTGGCATCTCTGGAATTGTGTATGGTTGTGTATATTCCCATTGACTTGTGTATGGTTGTGTAGTTTCCCATTGACTTGTGTATGGTTGTGAAGTGCCCCATTGACTTGTGTATGGTTGTGTAGCTTCCCATTGACTTGTGTATGGTTGTGTAGTTTCCCATTGACATGTTTATGGTTGTTTAGTGTCCCATTGACTTGTGTATGGTTGTGTAGTTTCCCATTGACTTGTGTATGGTTGTGTAGTTCCCCATTGACATGTGTATGGTTGTATTACGTGTCCTATTGACTTGTGTATGGTTGTGTCAATTCCCATTGACCTGTGTATGGTTGTGAAGTGTCCATTGACTTGTGTATGGTTGTGTAGTTTCCAATTGACTTGTGTATGGTTGTGAAGTGTCCATTGACTTGTGTATGGTTGTGTAGTTTCCCATTGACTTGTGTATGGTTGTGTAGTTTCCCATTGACTTGTGTATGGTTGTGTAGTTTCCCTTTGACTAGTGTATGGTTGTTTAGTTTCCCATTGACTTGTGTATGGTTGTGTTGTTTCCCATTGACTTGTGTATGGTTGTGTCAATTTCCATTGACTTGTGTATGGTTGTGAAGTGTCCATTGACTTGTGTATGGTTGTGTAGTTTCCCATTGAGTTGTGTATGGTTACTGACTTGTGTATGGTTGTGTAGTTTCCCATTGACTTGTGTATGGTTGTGTAGTTTCCCATTGACTTGTGTATGGTTGTGTCAATTTCCATTGACTTGTGTATGGTTGTGAAGTGCCCATTGACTTGTGTATGGTTGTGTAGTTTCCCATTGACTTGTGTATGGTTACTGACGTGTGTATGGTTGTGTAGTTTCCCATTGACTTGTGTATGGTTGTGTAGTTTCTCATTGACTTGTGTATGGTTGTGTAGTTTCTCATTGACTTGTGTATGGTTGCTTACGTGCCCACATACATGTACAGTAAGGTCTGGATTCAGAAAATCAACATGCAAAATTTATTTTCAGGTTTTGCAATGTAATATCATTCCAACATAAAAGCTTCAGCAACCCCGACCACTCGGAGCTGTTGTGACCCAGGCTTTTTCAGCTTTGGATCTTGTCATAACTACTTCCTGATCTGCCATGACAAAGACATCCAGGGGTAATATTTTTGTTTCACATGCATGATTAATGCTTCAAATGGTCGACATAGTATAAAACCCATAATTCCTACGGACTTGCAAAGCAAACAATGTGATTCAGATGAAGTGATGGCTCTGAAATGAGAAATGTGTTTGCTGTTTCATGCCATTAAATAGTTTTCTATTGGCATAGAGGAAAAGTACAAATAAATTATACATAATTTGACTATCATTGTTCGGCCTTCGTTTTAGCAGAAAAATCAACTGTTATTTTCAGTACTGTAAAAATAACAAACAAAAGGTACGAATATGGGAATCTAGGGCGTTGCATTGTGAGGTAACATGATATACTGGTACCCAACCTACAGACCATGTTTGTACCTAAATTTCCGAATAAGTAATACGCAGTTTCACAGAGGCTATAAACCATAACATACACTACATGTCCAGTGGACACTATTGGTAATTATTAGCATAAAACCATTCTTGGTAACAAGTATCGGGGAGATGTTGGTGGTAGTATAAAACATTGTGAGAAACGGCTCCCTCGGAAGTAATGTAGTTTTCGAGAAAGAAGTCATTTTCCACGAATTTGACTTGGAGACCTCAGTTTTAAAATTGGAGGTCCCGAAATCAAGCATCTGAAAGCACACAACTTCGTGTGACAATGGTATTTTTTCTTTCAAGATCACCAGTGTTGTATACGCGTTGGCAATGTTACTGTTTTGTTGCAAGAACTCAAAACCTGGCGGACGATAATCACCCTTGCCTTCGGGTCGGGTGATTATCGCATCCAGACTGCCACCGGTATTAAACAGAATGTTTAAAACCGGCCAAGCACATAACTATCCCTTTAATATTAAAGTAGTTATAATGTCCTTTGCTTATAAGGGTACATTCAAAGCAAACATATTGTTGATTCCAACTTCAAAGAGCTGCTTAAGCACAAAATATTGCTTAACAAATTTCTGGTAGGCAAACAAAAATAAAATAAAAAAATAAATACCAGATTACCAGTCACGGATTGTGACATGGTAGTTTGGCTGACAACTTCGTGATTGATGTGAGCATAAATACATTATTGCAGCCAAACTCTTCAATAACTCTTGAACTAAAATTACTATTCAAAAGAGACGTAGCTTATATACCTGAGCCATCATGGTATGTTCCTGCATTATAAATTCACAGTTTTAGGGCGACTTCCACACTTCTTGATGGCGCAGATGACAAGTAGGCGTGCATGCTCCGAAATGTTCTCAACAGCCTCCCCATGAGAATTGTGTACACGGAACTGTCGGGGAGAAAAGCAAAAGTTACAACGGGTAGTTTTCGACCACAATTTAATGCTTAATCTTAACAAGTTTGGCACCATCGGATGGCCATTTTAATGGTAATTCTTGTATAAAAATAAACTCATAAACTGTGTGCATGGTCTAGCAAACACTCAGCACTGTGACGAATGGAAAGAAATTAGAATGTTCACTGGGAAAATGGCCCCAGAGAGTGGAGCTGCTTCCCCCCTCCAAAATTGACGCATGGACTGTGTTTTCGTCATTATATAAACTTTGTATTTTTTTTGTTGACCGGAAATAGTCAATTTTTACACAAACAAAGAAAAACCTTGTATTTTACTCATAAGACCAATACGAAACCTTTGTGGTTTTCTACTATTAAGGGCCCCCTTTTTGATCTTTAAACTAGAAGGATACTATTCTACACACAAACAAGACAAGAGTTCCCAACAAGATTTATGCCGAAAACAATGTGTTTTCAGTTAGAACAGTAGCCCCCTTCTTTTCAGACAAAACTGACCCCGCCTTCGTTAATTAATGTAAATGCTGTTTTACACAATTACCAGATACATTCCAGTCAAACCAGTATGCGTGGTAAATAATAACAATAATAATAATAATAATAATAAATAATAAATAAATAAATATGTAGAGAAAAAATTAGTTTGTCTTTTACCCATACACCGATGTGGTTCGCAGTGTATACTTAGTGCGTTCCCGAGTCCTGGTAATAAAAACGAAAAAACCCAAAGTATAGAAACAAAGACATTTATGATGAAATTGAGCCCTAATCAGATAAAAAACGCAAGGGGTAAGCCTTGCATTTTTGATAAAATTGGGATAAATTCAGATAAAATCGCAAGGGGTAAGTCTTGCAATTTTTGATGAAAGTGGGCTAAAATCGGATAAAAACGCAAGGGGTAAGCCTTGCTTTTTTGATGAAATTGGGCTAAAATCAGATAAACTCCCAAGGGGTAAGTTTTGCATTTTCAATGAAATTTGTCCCAAATCAGATGAAGTCGCAAGGGGTAAGCCTTGCATTTTTTGATGACATTGCGCTAAAATCAGGTAAATTTACAAGGGGTTAGTCTGGCATTTTTAATGAAATTTGGCTCAAATCAGATAAAAGCGCAAAAGAAAAGCCTTGCATTTTTTAAGCTCTCGGGATAAATTCAATTTTCGATAAAATAGTCAGGGTGAAATCAGATAAACTCGCAAGGTGTAAGCCTTGCATTTTTGATAAAGTTGTGCTAAAATCAGACGAAATCGCAAGGTGTTAGCCTTGCATTTTTGATGAAAGTGGGCTAAAATCAGATAAAATCGCAAGGGGTAAGTTTTGCATTTTTTATATAACTTGGGCTACAATCAGACTAGCTCCTGAGGGGTAAGTCTTGCATTTTTGATTTTTTATTTTTTGGGCTAAAATCAGATTAAATCGCAAGGGGCAAGCCTTGCAATTTTGCTGAAGTTGGGCTAAAATTTTATTAAATCGCAAGTGGTAAGCCTTGCAATTTTTCATGAAGTTTGGCTGAAACTAGATACAATTTTAAGGGGTTTGAACCGGGCTTCAGCAAATTAAAAATATTTGTTGCAGTAGAATTCGAACCTGGGCTCAGTCCCTTTGAAAGCCCACCTTTTACCACATGGGTTGAAAGCCATCCTTCTACCACATGGGTTGAAAGCCCTCCTTTTACCACATGGGTTGACCGCCCACCTTTTACCACACATGGGTTGAAAGCCCTCCTTTTACCACATGGGTTGAAAGCCCTCCTTTTACCACATGGGTTGCGGTACCCTCAGCCGACCGTGCAGATAATGAAGTCTGGTATATCGGATTGATCCGTTAGAATAAAAGACTAGCTTCAAAGTGATGACTTAAACCTACTCGAATGTTTGTAAACAGCCCCCTTCCGCGAAATGTCATGGTTTCATGATTTACTCCCGAAAACAGGGGAGGGGAAGTGACAATTGCAACTAAAATAAACTGACGCACGTGACCAGTAAGTAACTCCAAGAAAAAAAGGTATTTTTTTGCATTCGAGTACGCCATCACTTCGAAACTCGTCTGTTTTATGACGTATCAAAACAGGACCGATGCTGTTGCATAAGATTGCATTATTTTCACGAAGTAATTGAAGAGAACCGTAGCCTCTGCGGTAAGAGGTGCGCTTTCAATGCTACTGTTCCGGGTTCGAACCCCACAACTATCCACCATTCTTTTTGTTTTACTAAGTCGTCCCAGCAGCGCATTATTTAAGTAGTGTTTAAAATCACCTCCTAACACCAACGGGCACTGTGGCGACACGGTGCACTGGATCGTTCGCTTGCGTGCGTTCCAGAGCTGGGAGACCCGGTTCGAATCCCGCCCCGTACCAAAGGGACATGACTTTTACTGCTAGCACCAGTAAGTGATTGGGGTCCGTCATGTCTCTCCCCAAATTAGGGTAGGATGATTATTCCGGGTCGGAAAGTAAAGGAGGGGCCGGGACTAGCCATCCCTTAAGGGTTCTAATGGGTGATCACCACGCTGGTTTCGATCAGACTTTGAGTCCCCTGAAGGCCTGGCCGTCACTCTAACTAACTTTCTGCACAAATTTGTTTTAACTTTTCAAAACCTTTTTAAAGATATTGATTACTTAGTGTGTAAATGTTTTCTTTCCGGTCATTTTTAAAGGAACGTTACATAATTAATTTGTAAGAAAATAAAATCGTTGTAAGCCATGCATTTTTTTCTGAAATTGGGTAACAAATAGATATAATCTCCGGGAGTAAAGCCTTGCATTTTTCCTGACATTTTGCAAAAAATCAGATATATATAAAATCGAAAAGGGTAAGCCTTCCATTTTTGATGAATCTGGGCTAAAATCAGATGAAATCGCAATGGGTAAGTCTTGCATTTATGATGAAATTGAGCCCTAATCAGATAAAAAACGCAAGGGGTAAGCCTTGCATTTTTGATAAAGTTGGGATAAATTCAGATAAAATCGCAAGGGGTAAGCCTTCCATTTTTAAAGAAATTGGGCTAAATCAGATAAAATCGAAAGGGTAAGCCTTACATTTTAGATGAAATTATGCAAAATCAGATAAACTCGCAAAGGCTTAAATCTCTCATTTTTAATGAAACTGGGCAAAACTCAGATAAACTCGCATTATTACCACATACGACACAGAAACAGATTGGTTAGATCAACAGAGTGGCCTGAGCAGCCTTTTATTTGTTTATGCTGCAATGAGCTAAGCCATAACAAAATGCTTGTATTTTATAAAACTTAACCAGATCTCCGGCAGTTGCCTGCCATCCGCAAGATCGTCTAAAATGTGTTTAATGCAAACCAATAAGCTGAACTGATTCCCGGTAGTCGCATCACCCGCGAAATCAAAAGTAATAAATAAAGCAATTAAAGCCAAACTGATTTCCGGCAGTTGCATAAATCCTCGAAATCAACAACAGTAAATCAACCAATAGCAAAACTAGCCTCCGGCCGTTGATAGCTAAATCCGCAAGGTCGCCAAAACTACTACTGCATACAGGTTTCCGGACGAGGCTGTACCGCGAAACCAAAAGCGTTAAAATAAAAGGTTTGCAAAGGAACTTGAAATTAAAGCAAATATAGCACCGTTAAATAAACAGCACATATTCCCCGGTTGTTGGCAAACCAGTTCGCGGTCAATTTTTTGACGCACAATTTGCAAATTGCCACGAACAGAAACCACATTTCAAGCTGCAGAAGCAGCCCGGGGACCTGTATAACCAAGCCTAAAGCCAACGGAAAAACCCTGAAAAAGAACTTGCGCATCATGCCTTTTATGATACGATTGCAAAAATGGGCGCCTCTTACTGAGCAGAATTGGGGTTTGCGCTAACTGCAGGCATGCGGGTGCGAGAACCTCGGCAAAAGATTGCACTTTCTAATTCTTATCAACTTTTGATATGATGAAAGGGGTGCATCTCAAAACTTGACCAGATTTTACTTTCATAACTCTTGGTTTCATGTGGAAATTATGACACAAAATGTCAACTTTCCCATATGACCTTTGTAGTATCTTGCCTGCCAGAATACTGAAAGAATGTACATGGTCACACTTATTGTAAACAATGTTCACATGGTCTAAAGCAGCGCGCTGAAAGTCTCTTTATTGAAACAAAGCTATAAGGTTGAAAGGTTCAACGAGAGAAGCAATACGTCCTGGCTCAATACATCAGGCTGAGGTGAGGATCGAAGAGCAGTGTCAGTGTTTACTCTATGAGTAGTCAGGTGACATGACCCGTCACTCTACGCTGGGCGGACACTTCAGATGGGGCGATTGATACATGGGCATCGCCGAATTCCAATTACATGGCTTCTTCCTTCATCAACTGATGTACTATATAATAGCGGGACCCCGCTAGATGATGAAAATCCTTTACACAAATATTTCGAAATGTAATGTGGGTGAGGGTGTTATACGCCTCTCTCAACATTTAGCATGGCGTCATAATTCTAATCCAAATATAGCTATTTCGCACGTCCGCCACTACTTGCAGTGGCTGCGCCCACCTCGTTTTGGGTTAGACGATGTACCTTATGCATACTTCTAGAAACAAGACCTACCAAGTCTCACGCATTAGGCGTGAGACTCACGCAATTGGGCTCTGTCTCACGCTCACACGCACAGCAACCATTTTCTCACGCATTGGGGCAAAACCGGAAAAAAAAACAAGAATTAACGTCATGCATTGCCAAATCGCGCTCGCGTGTACAAAAACGCAATCCACAATGTTTGCACAATCTTCAGATTGCATGCAGTTTAACAGAATCATCATTTAATTTGCACAAACTTTGTACAAACAGAGCACAAATTTTCAGATGGCGCACGCTTTTGTTCTTCC
Source organism: Asterias amurensis (assembly GCF_032118995.1). Taxonomy (NCBI): domain Eukaryota; kingdom Metazoa; phylum Echinodermata; class Asteroidea; order Forcipulatida; family Asteriidae; genus Asterias; species Asterias amurensis. The sequence continues at coordinate 7,574,788 of NC_092659.1, read as the reverse complement.
AGCAGGTTCAACTAAAATTCGGCAGATCGCAAAACGGTTATTGCGCACAAGTTTTCCCGATTCACTTAGCAAACTCGTTAATGCGCTCCACTAGCGAAGACACAACAGGCAGAGGAAGTGAGCGGAGGATTTTGGACATCATTTTTAGTCAATTTTATTTTAGATTGGAAGGAAATAATCTGACAAAATCGTACCTCCACATTAACCATCAACATACATGCTGTGTACCGCATGTCAGTTTTATTTACTATGAAGAGGTTTTTGATGCATTTTGGAACACTTTTTTGTCCATAATTACAAAACAATTTATACAAAAAAAAAAGAAGTTGGGCGGCGATTTCGAAAGGCCTGCTAAAACTGGCATTTTTTTTTTTATCGGGGGGGGGGGGGGTAGAGCTTTGAAAAATCTCACGCATAGCTGGCCTCTGGACTTGGCATCTCTGGAATTGTGTATGGTTGTGTATATTCCCATTGACTTGTGTATGGTTGTGTAGTTTCCCACTGACTTGTGTATGGTTGTGTATTTTCCCATTGACGTGTGTATGGTTGTATAGTTTCCCATTGACTGGTGTATGGTTATGTAGTTTCCCCATTGACTTGTGTATGGTTGTGAAGTGCCCTATTCACTTGTGTATGGTTGTGTAGATTCCCATTGACTTGTGTATGGTTGTGTAGTTCCCCATTGACATGTTTATAGTTGTTTAGTTTCCCATTGACTTGTGTATGGTTGTGTAGTTTCCCATTGACGTGTGTATGGTTGTATTAAGTGTCCTATTGACTTGTGTATGGTTGTGTAGTTTCCCCATTGACTTGTGTATGGTTGTGTAGTTTCCCATTGACTTGTGTATGGTTGTGTAGTTTCCCATTGACTTGTGTATGGTTGTGTCAATTCCCACTGACTTGTGTATGGTTGTGAAGTGTCCATTGACTTGTGTATGGTTGTGCAGTTTCCCATTGACTTGTGTATGGTTACTGACTTGTGTATGGTTGTGTAGTTTTCCATTGACTTGTGTATGGTTGTGTAGTTTCCCATTGACTTGTGTATGGTTGTGTAGTTTCCCATTGACTTGTGTATGGTTGTGTAGTTTCCCATTGACTTGTGTATGGTTGTGTAGTTTCCCATTGACTTGTGTATGGTTGTGTAGTTTCCCATTGACTTGTGTATGGTTGTGTAGTTTCCCATTGACTAGTGTATGGTTGTGTAGTTTCCCATTGACTTGTGTATGGTTGTGTTAGTTTCCAATTGACTTTTTTAGTTTGGAAGGAAATAATCTGACACAATCGTACCTCCACATTAACCATCAACATATTCTGTTTACCTCATGTTAGTTTTAATTATTATGAAGAGGTTTTTGATGCATTTTGGAACACTTTTTTGTCCATAATTAAATTTCTGATTTTTTTTTATAAAAAAAAAGAATTTGGGCGGCGATTTCGAAAGGCCGTCTAAAACTGGCAATTTTTTTCGGGGGGGGGGGGGGGGGGGGGTGGGAATGAGCTTTGAAAAATCTCACGCCATAGCTGGCCTCTGGACTTGGCATCTCTGGAATTGTGTATGGTTGTGTAGTTTCCCATTGACTTGTGTATGGTTGTGTAGTTTCCTATTGACTTGTGTATGGTTGTATAGTTTCCCATTGACTTGTGTATGTTGTGTAGTTTCCCATTGACTTGTGTATAGTTGTATAGTTTCCCGTTGACTGGTGTATGGTTGTGTCAACTCCCATTGACTTGTGTATGGTTGTGATGTGTCCCATGTCCTTGACTTGTGTATGGTTGTGTAGTTTCCCATTGACTGGTGTATGGTTGTGTAGTTTCCTATTGACTTGTGTATGGTTGTATAGTTTCCCATTTACTTGTGTATGGTTGTGTAGTTTCCCATTGACTTGTGTATGGTTGTGTAGTTTCCCATTGACTTGTGTATGGTTGTGTCAATTCCCATTGACTTTGTGTATGGTTGTGAAGTGGCCATTGACTTGTGTATGGTTGTGTAGTTTCCCATTGACTTGTGTGTGGTTGTGTAGTTTTCCATTGACTTGTGTATGGTTGTGTAGTTTCCAATTGACATGTGTATGGTTGTATTATGTGTCCTATTGACTTGTGTATGGTTGTGTAGTTTCCAATTGACTTGTGTATGGTTGTGTAGTTTCCCATTGACTTGTGTATGGTTGTGTAGTTTCCCATTGACTTGTGTGTGGTTGTGTAGTTTTCCATTGACTTGTGTATGGTTGTGTAGTTTCCAATTGACATGTGTATGGTTGTATTATGTGTCCTATTGACTTGTGTATGGTTGTGTAGTTTCCAATTGACTTGTGTATGGTTGTGTAGTTTCCCATTGACTTGTGTATGGTTGTGTAGTTTCCCATTGAGTTGTGTATGGTTGTGTAGTTTCCCATTGACTTGTGTATGGTTGTGTAGTTTCCCATTGACATGTTTATTGTTGTGTCTATAAGTAAAGCGAGTTTTCGGAGCATGCTGTGTGCCACAAATCTAATTTATCTACTAACTGTGGTTTTTTTTCGGGGGAGGGCGGTAAGAGCGTAGGCCTCTTTTTAGTTTATTCTCATCTGAATTGGTCAATAGGCTGCACGTTACGGGAGCACTTAACGTGAACGTCAAAAAAGTGTTTTGTTTATTGTCACTTTGGGAATATTGCATCTTGTGAATGGACTTATTCAAAAGGAAACTTAATGTCGTTTTGCTTAACAACTTTGACCAAATGCAAAGTTCTTTTTTTACAACTTCAAAACAGCCTTTGTCGTACGTGTATAAGTTTCACAAACTTCCGTGATGGGGTAAACTGTGAAACTGCAACACTATACCTCCATGAACAGACCGTATTCTAAAACGGTTATTCATGTACTCATTTGAGTTTCGGGCAAAAGATAGCGTCCATAGTTTAAAAACAGCAAGATACGTTTTGCATCAATAGTGCAATTTCTGTATGGAGATTTTCGTAAGTCCGAGGTCGCCACCCACTTTCAACCTAAAGTGGTCCCATGGCCTGTCTCAAAACCAAACACCCACACCACTCACAATACACTGACCAGAATGTAAGGGGCGGTTATAGGCTCTTTGTGTAAGCCCCCCCCCACCCCCAAATTTTTACTTATTGTAAAGTTCCCTGAGACACCTTCCAAGCTATAGCCGGGCCTACCCAATGTTTCCAAATTATAAAGCTTCCGTTTGATCCCATTCCTTGTCCATCATGATAATTCTCGTGCCGTTTGGAAGTGAATGTTTTTTTTATAAATACATGTATTCTCCATTTTTAATCTTTTCAACAAATGAGTCACCTGTCAGAAGGTCTTTCTAGGAAGTCTGATAACAACATCGACCAGTGGTTGACACATGGTCGCTTGCGAAACATCAATCTGTAAGTTACTTCAATCATTCAATGCAAATTCGTGAGATTTGTTTTGGTTTTGTCCTGGCACCCAGCCTCTTCGACCCTTTCGACCCTGTGCAGCAATGAATGAACCAATCCGGAAAACCATGCTTAGTACAACATGAAAGTAACCGACCAAAAAGGGGCGAATCGAATGGCGGGTGGGCAGGCAAGGGGCAATGAAGTGACCAATCCAGAGAACCATCTGCGAAACACTGTCTTTGTAAACAATACTGAATTTACAATTGATGTTTTTATCACTGTAGAATATAATGTCACGCCCGTGTTTCAACACTTTTTACAGGTCATAAACATCACCACGTGACGCGCTTTCAACCAATAGGAGCAGCGAAACTTCATAGGGTATTTTTGAGCAAAGGTTTATACACACCCACTTGACGTGCTCTCCACTATAATAGGAATAGCGAAAATGTCTGAGATATTTATGAATGGGGAAAAAAAAGAGAAGTGGCTCATTCTTAAACGGACTTCGGCTCGGGCCTTTATTGCACGGTCACCTTGCCGATTTTAAACGGCCGTTTAGAACTCGTCGATACCCTTTCATTCCTTCAATAATAAGACAATCTTGTTAATAATCCCATTGGATCAATGTTCATAGCCAAACAACTAAAATTAGTTCCCGTTGGTGTATCTCAACATATGCATACCATTTGGGAAAATTTGAGCTCAATCACTTATCAAACTTGCGAGATAATAACGAAAGAAAAAAAACCTTGTTTCACGAAGTTGTGTGCGTTTCGATTGTTGATTTCGAGACCTCAAGTTCTAAATCGGAGGTCTCAAAATCAAATTCGTGGATACTTACTTCTTTCTCGAAAACTATGGCACTTCAGAGCCGGTTCTCACAATGTTTGATACCAACAACCGATCCCCCATAAGTCGTCACCAAGAAAGGTTTTTATGCAAATAAATATTTTGAGTAACTACCAATAGTGTCCACAGCCTTTTAAGTTGGTAACAAGCAATGGAGAGCTGTTGATGGACAAACATTGTGAGAAACGGCTTCCTCTGAAGTAATGAGGTCTCCAATTCAAACATCTGAAAAGCACAATTTGTGCGACAAGGGTTTTTTTTCTTCGAGCATTCTCATGCAACTTCAACGACCATTTGAGTCCAGATTTTCACAGATTTGTTATTTTATGCATTTGTTGAGATACACCAAGTGAGAAAACATGGTCTTTGACAATTATTACCCAAGGTGTCCAGTGCCTTTATAGGCGCTGTTTTTCCAGTACTTCCCCAAATGCTTCAAAATGATTATGCTACGCTAGCCTTGCTCAAGGCAGTCGCATTATTCGCTCCGAAAAGACCCCGCTGTGAACCCACCCGTATACCCTGTGCATGGTGTGTGCGATCACACCGCATGACCCACCCGTATACACACTTTCACATCGTACGAATACTGTTCACACAAGTCAACGCACTCGTACCACTAACCGCATGCGGAGGCCGTCAGGCCGACAGCCTTGTCGGGTCTGTATCTTCTGGGTTTAATGTGTTGTTTTGAAAAAAATCCATTAGTGGAACAAACTGAGGGGGGGGGGGGGGCTCTCGGATATGCTAGTATGCAGCTCATGAATATGTATATCTTTCGTCAGACCTATCAGACAATTCAGGATGTGAGGCAAATGAATTATTCATTTTGACGTCCAATCACGCATTTCCCTTATCATGACCTTTGGACCCTATCATGCGTCCGTGGTGGTGGTGTGTGATGTAAACATGTCTCGTCTTTCGCGGGCATTATGGTAATGAGCTGACCGTGGGAACTCTTCGCTTATTATAGTAATGAGGTCAGTGGCTTCAACACAGACCCTACAAGGCTGTCGGCCTGACGGCCTCCGCATGCGGATAGTGTACGGGGGCATCGTGTCGTGCGATGTTACGCACAGTGAATACGGGTGGGTTTTTGTACAGCGGCGGTCTTTTTTCGGAGTGAATAATTCGACTGCCTTGAGCAAGGCCAATGCTACGCTAAATGAGGGGTGAGTACACAAGGGGCGGTTGTCAAAATGGTCGGCCGTCTGTGTCTCGCCGCATTCGGCATATTCGAGAGTGCCAACTTCATCGGTAGGCCTACATCGGCCACCTCTCGTTATCAGGCCGCGTTCGTGCGAACTGTGAATCGCAGCTGTTGACTGAGAAACGAATTCGATCAGGAGGAGATGTGTTCTCCGCCGATAAGTGTGTTTGTTGTATTGTATTATCATTATTGCTTCATGGTATTACCCCAATGTATTTCTATTATTGTTCATCCCGCCTTCCACTTTAGTTATTTCAACCACTGCATTTCTGGTATTTACTTTGTATTGCTTTGGAATGTCTAGTATGCCCGGGTACCATTGTGCGTTATCTGCGTAATGCATGCTTGTAGTATTAAAGGAACACGTTGCCTTGGATCGGTCGAGTTGGTCTTTGAAAGCGTTTGTTATAAAATGCATATGTGTAGAAAGATGCTGTACAAGTAGAATTCATTGATCCACACAAACATGCCTCGAAATAACACGGTTTTCCTTTTACCTCGTCGACTAACACAGTCGGCCATTTATAGGAGTCAAATTATTTTTTTGACTCCCATAGTTGGCCGATCGTGTTAGTTCGCACAGTAACAGGAAAACCACGCAATTTCGAGGCAAACTTGTGTGGATCATTGTATTCTACTTGTAACAGGTCTTTCCAACCATATACATTTAATAAGAAAACGGTTACAAACACTTTTTTATAGACCAACTCGTCCGATCAAAGGCAACGTGTTCATTTAAGCTCATTTCTGTTCCGTTGTGTTCTGTTCGAGTTTATTTTTAGTTCTACACAGGTCTCACACATGTAATTTTCCGCAGCCATCTCCCGTAAGTAACCTTGTTCTGTTTACAACTGTGTTATTTCTAGCATTTACTTGCATTATGTATAAGTATTCTCTATTTAAACCTTCCCAGACAAAACTGTCCTTATGTAAAATATCCCTCTGTTTGGTATATTCGTCGAGGTGTCTTCTTACCTGTTTTCTTTATCTATCTATACTATTAAAAGCGTAACCCGCGCCATCTTGGATTGAAAATTAGAAGGTCCAGTGGCATGGCATCCTTGTGGAAATCAACACGATTAAGTGTGTGGAATTCAATACGTTTGTGTGTTTTCAGACGTCGGGTTGCAAGTCTACAAAACCCTGATCCAAACTCCCACTTGCAAGTTTTTTAACTATGGACGCTATCTTGTGCCAGTAAACTCAAATGAGTACATGAACACCGTTTTAGAATACGGTCTGTTCATGGAGGTATAGTGTTGCAGTTTCAGAGTTTACCCAATCACGGAAGTTTGTGAAACTTATACACGTACGACACAGGCTGGTTTGCAGCTGTAAAAAGGAACTTTGCATTTGGTCAAACTTGTTAAGCAAAACGGCATTAAGTTTCCTTTTGAATAAGTCCATTCACAAAAATGGTTAGAGCAGTGTGTCGGGCAGGTCTCAGAGTGTACATTTTGCCAAATACATTTTGTAGCCTAACTTAGCAGTCGGCCCGTTATTAACAAAAGAGACCTCATGCGGCTGAATGGGGGTACATTTTTAGGAGTTTGTCTATTGACCCAAACTGGACGTAACAAACCCAAAAAGTAACTTGACTTGCTTTCTGAAAGTGAAATAAAGTGAAATTAATTTATCGTTTTTATTTAGTTTGTACGATATAGGGTTCCAGAGATATGGGATGTATGGAGGTTTGTTCTTAGAGCAGCGTGAACATGAACGCGGTCAGAAATTGTGTCCTTGGTCGTTACAACTTCGCGAGACGCAGTCAGCCCAAAGTGACAATAAACAAAACACTTTTTTGACGTTCACGTCTAGTGACCCCGTAACGTGCAGCCTATGGATCAGAAAGTTTACAAGACCAATTCAGATGAGAGTAAACTAAAAAGAGGCCTACGCTCTTACCGCCCCCCGAAAAAAAACCAAAACAGTAGATAAATTAGACTTGTGGCACACAGCATGTTCCGAAAACTCGCTTTACTTATAGTGCTGTAGCAACGCTATGTATCGTGGGACGTAAAAATGTCGTTTTTTGACGATGTTTTTAAATAAAGAAATGCAAGCATTATGAATGTATATTGAGTGTGTGGAGAAAGTTTTGGTAGTGTAGTACAAAAGAAACTTCAGTTATTGCTGGCTAACGATTAGTTTCACCTATTAACGCTGATTTGAAAAACGTGTAGCGTTAAAGAGGCCCAAAATATTAGACCCCTATATACGGGCTCACGGGGGAGCCTTATAGTGTCTCAGAGATGCCAAGTACAGAGGCCAGCTATGCGTGAGATTTTTCAAAGCTCAAGCATACACAAGTCAATGGACACTACACAACCTTACACAAGTCAATGGGAATTGACACAACCATACACAAGTCAATGGGAAACTACACAACCATACACAAGTCAATGGGAAACTACACAACCATACACAAGTCAATGGGAAACTACACAACCATACACAAGTCAATGGGAAACTACACAACCATATACAAGTCAATGAGAAACTAAACAACCATACACAAATGACACAACCATACACAAGTCAATGGGAAACTACACAATCATACACAAGTCAATGGACACTTCACAACCATACACAAGTCAATGGGAATTGACACAACCATACACAAGTCAATGGGAAACTACACAACCATACACAAGTCAATGGGAAACTACACAACCATACACAAGTCAATGGGAAACTACACAACCATACACCAGTCAATGGGAAACTACACAACCACACACAAGTCAATGGGCAACTACACAACCATACACAACCATACACATGTCAATGGGAAACTACACAACCATACACAAGTCAATGGGAAACTACACAACCACACACAAGTCAATGGGCAACTACACAACCACACACAAGTCAATGGGCAACTACACAACCATACACAACCATACACATGTCAATGGGAAACTACACAACCACACACAAGTCAATGGGAAACTACACAACCATACACAAGTCAATGGGAAACTACACAACCATACACCAGTCAATGGGAAACTACACAACCACACACAAGTCAATGGGCAACTACACAACCACACACAAGTTAACGGGCAACTAAACAACCATACACATGTCGCATGGAAATATACACAACCATACACAATTCCAGATATGCAATGTCCAGAGGACAGCTATGTGTGAGATTTTTCAAAGCTCAACCCCCCGCCCCAAAAAAAATAAAAAATAAAAATCTCCAGTGTAGAAGGCATTTCGAAATCGCCGCCCGACTTTTTTCTTTTTCTATAAATAAAAAATAAGAAATTTAATTATTGACAAAAAAGTGTTCCAAAATGCATCAAAAACCTCTTCATAATAATTAACTAATAAATAAACTAACATGAGGTACACAGAATATGTTGATGTTAATGTGGAGGTACGATTGTGTTAGATTATTTCCTTCCAAACTAAACCAAAATTGACTAAAAATGATGTTCAAAATCCTCCGCTCACTTCCTCTGCCTGTTGTGTCTTCGCTAGTGGAGCGCATTTAACGAGTTTGCTAAGTGAATCGGGAAAACTTGTGCGCAATAAGCGTTTTGCGCTCTGCCGAATTTTAGTTGAACCTGCTGGAAGATCAAAAGCGTGCGCAATCTGCAAATTTGTGCTCTCTTTGTACAAAGTTTGTACCAAAAAATAATGGAGTTTTGTTTGACAAAAATCACCTACATTCTTCTGTGACGTTAACTGTACAGTTGCATGCATCCCCTGATTGTTCATAAATATGCCAAATTCGGTATTTCACCATACCTACGGACAAAAGATCGCACAAGCTCCGCAAGGAACAGCTGTAGCTCGCCTATTGTTGTAGCATGTGTACGCTTGGGTACCATATCGGGCAGCACATAGTTTGTTATATAATACAATTGTATATGAACGGTCCATGTCTGCACCGTGCCTCTTGTCTGCACTGATCTATTGGAATGTTCACTGAGTTGCCGCAATGATCTTTGCCGCTCTGACCACACCCTCGATTGCACGTATGCCTTTAGATATTGGCGAACGCCATTACAAGCCTACTACGCCATGTCTTCATGTTAACAACAAATTCGCACATAGACTTTTCCGACTGTAGAGGGACGCTGTGCATCGGATACATGTATAGTTTTTTTACAGTTTAAGGGCCCGCATTTCTGTTTATCCCTGCATTATGAGAGGTAGCCATGTTTGAAATATGCATACAGAAAGCTGGATTGTTCCGAACAAGGCAAAATTTCGTTTGAGCCAACAAATCTGACGCTGATTTGGTAGCAGGACGCAATGGAAACACGACTGATTGGTGGTGATCACGGAGATGGGGAAGATATGCACATAGTCTCACATATCTGCAGAGCAGCAAAACACCGTCAATACCGAAGAGGAAGAGGTGTTGAACGACATAGATCGCCAGAAATGCCACAGACGAGATTCCCGGTATCATAGGTATGACCCTACATCATCTTCCGGATGGCTACCTTTACAAGGTAGGTCTACACACGCTATTTTATATCCACTTTATCAGCTGCGTCATTGCGCAGGCACGCCTATAGTTGTATTGTACTGTCTACAAAAGTAATACGGATAATTTCCCGTATAATGCCACCACCTTTTCACTCATTAAAAAAAAAGATGTTCAATTGAGGTACACTTGGATACTATATTTCCGCCATACGGAAACATCCCCTCTCTCCAATCAAAATTACAAAAGAAGTTCTTTACAAAAATCCAATTTGACATGCAGGACATTTCAAAGGGTCAGTCAACATAAATACACGAACAATTTAAACAAATGATGTTTAAAGGCACACCATAATCACTAAATACTTTCTTGAAAAAGATCGTTTTGATATGAGATTTGAATTAATTTAGTGAGTGTAATAATAGACCGATCACGCTGCCAATGTGAGCACGTAACCTAGCTAGAATGGGTATATAAAAACAAGGTTACACAGTAAAGACATGTGAAGACTCGTACCGATGGACCATAATCGGCTGTATTTTCGATAAATAACATTTCTAACTTTAACGACTTAAGCCCTTTTTATAATGTTGAATGTTGCACTGATTTTAATCGCACTTTATACTGTTTGTCAGTATTGTACCACACAAAAAAAGGTTTCTTTTGAGAGTATGGTTAGACTAATTACTATGGTTTGAGCGAGCTCACGCGCCGCGATTTTTCGCTCGTGCACGGCGTGAACTCGGGCTGTGCCATGTGAGACCAAGGAGCGCAATCGGTCTTTTTACGAACGTTATAAGGTGGCAAACTATTCCTTAAAAAGGATGCAGCTAAATAACTGAACAACTGCCTATGATTTCTGTTCACTTGAGACTGTGATGACTTTCAATAATGGCAGTAATTAATCCCTTTAAAGCAATTGGACCCTTTCGGTAAACACTATTGTCCAAGGCCCACACTTCGTAAATCACAACTTCTATATCAAATAACAAACCTGTAAAAATTTAGGCTCAACCGGTCATCGGAGTCTGGAGAAAATAACGGAAAACCCACCCGTGTACCCGCGCGTTTTGACGTGTCATGACATGTGTGTAAAATAAATCCGTAATTATCGTTGACGAGCATTGTATTGTTTTACTGTTTTCTCAAAAAGTAAAGCATTTCATGTAATAATATTTCAAGGAAATTTCACCACTACCTTCTATAAACCCTGTAAGTTATTTGTACGTCTGTGAAGTTATTTTTCTGTACCGAAAGGGTCAAATTGCTGTAAAGAGACTGGACAGTTTTGGTAATTACTTGTTTTTTTTACAAAATAATTGTTAGCTTACAAACTTTCTTAGTAACGAGCAATGGAGAGCTGTTGATAGTGTAATATTTTGTGAGAAACGGCTCCCTCTGAAGAAACGTAGGTTTTTAAGAAGGTAATTTTTGTCACTAAATGGTTTGAATTGAATGCGATACCTCCGCTGAAGTCTCGAATTCAAGCACTTAAAAGCACACAACTTTGTGTGACAAGGTTTTTTTTATTCCATCATTATTTCGACGACCAATGAGTTCAAAATTTCACAGGTTTATGATTTTATGTTCATATTGAGGTGCACCAAGTAAGAAGGCCGGCCTTTGACAATTGCCCAAGGTGTCTAGTGGCTTTAAAGGAACACGTTGCCTTCGATTGGTCTGTGAAAAGCGTTTGTAACAATTTTGTTTAAATGCGTATGGTTAGAAAGATGTTTTAAAAGTAGAATACAATGATCTACACAAGTTTGGCTCGAAGATGCGAGGTTTGCCGTTTACTGTGCGAACCAACACGGTCGACCATTTATGAGAGTCAAAACTTTGACTCCCATAAATGGCCGACCGTGTTAGTCGACGAGGCATGTTTGTATGGATCATTGTGTACTACTTTTTACACAACTTTTTCCCCATGTGCAATTCATAACAAACGGTAACAAACGCTTTTCAAAGACCAACTCGACCGATCCAAGGCAACCTGTTCATTTAAGTAAATGGGAGCAGCATGTAAACAGGACAAAAAACACGTTCAAACTTTTTAAGTCAGTCCAAACTTTTAGAAAATTAACGATGCACGGGTGACTTATGGCCTATTGGACCATATTTTGATCTACCATAGTGGAGGTTGTTAAAATCTGAACATGGCAATCCTGTGGTGGTAAAATGTTGAAGATTGAGCATGATACTGGGATCGAAATTACCCGTGGTACATTTTGTTTTTCTCTCCGACAGCTCTGTGCGCAAAACTCCCATAGTGGAGGCTGTTGAAATCGTTTCTGAGCAACCCCGCCTACTTGAGGTTTTTCCTATCAAGAAGTGTGCAAGTCGCCCTCAAACCTTTAAAAAATGGACGCAGGAATATGCCAGCATGACTAAGGTACAAACTGCATCTCCCTGGCATTTTTGGTTCCAGAGTTATTCCAGAGCGTAGCTGAAAGTTTTTAATTGTCCGGCCTATTTTTTCAATGACCCCCTTATTGTCGGTTGGAACCCTGACTGCGAGAGGAAAGCCCTTGAACATGGCAATCCTGTGGTGGTAAAACTTTGAAGATTGAGCAGGATACTGGGATCGAAATTACCCGTTGTACATTTTGTTTTCTCTCCGACAGCTCTGTGCGCAAAACTCCCATAGTGGAGGCTGTTGAAACCGTTTCTGAGCAACCCCGCCTACTTGAGGTTTTTCCTATCAAGAAGTGTGCAAGTCGCCCTAAACCTTTAAGAAATGGACGCAGGAATATGCCAGCATGACTAAGGTACAAACTGCATCTCCCTAGCATTTTTGATTGCAGAGTTATTCCAGAGCGTAGCTGAAAGTTTTTAATTGTCCGGCCTATTTTTTTCAATGACCCCTTATTGTCGGTTGGAGCCCTGACTGCGCCGTGTCTTTGTATACGCTGTATACACGCACAGCGACGTCAATTTCTAGTGGGTGCCTGCTCGCGCCGTCGCATCTGGCCCCACCTTAAAAATCGTCAGAGCTTTAAGTTTGGTACGAGAGGAAAGCCCTTGAACATGGCAATCCTGTGGTGGTAAAATTTTGAAGTTTGAGCACGATACCGGGATCGAAATTACCCGTTGTACATTTTGTTTTTCTCTCCGACAGCTCTGTGCGCAAAACTCCCATAGTGGAGGCTGTTGAAACCGTTTCTGAGCAACCCCGCCTACTTGAGGTTTTTCTTATCAAGAAGTGTGCAAGTCGCCCTAAACCTTTAAAAAATGGACGCAGGAATATGCCTGCATGAGCATGACTAAGGTACAAACTGCATCTCCCTAGCATTTTTGGTTGCAGAGTTATTCCAGAGCGTAGCTGAAAGTTTTTAATTGTCCGGCCTATTTTTTTCAATGACCCCTTATTGTCGGTTGGAACCCTGACTGCGCCGTAACTTTGTATACGCTGTATACACGCACAGTGTACGTCAATTTCTAGTGGGTGCCTGCTCGCGCCGTCGCATCTGGCCCCACCTTAAAAATCGTCAGAGCTTTAAGTTTGGTACGAGAGGAAAGCCCTTGAACATGGCAATCCTGTGGTGGTAAAACTTTGAAGATTGAGCAGGATACTGGGATCGAAATTACCCGTTGTACATTTTGTTTTCTCTCCGACAGCTCTGTGCGCAAAACTCCCATAGTGGAGGCTGTTGAAAACGTTTCTGAGCAACCCCGCCTACTTGAGGTTTTTCCTATCAAGAAGTGTGCAAGTCGCCCTAAACCTTTAAGAAATGGACGCAGGAATATGCCAGCATGACTAAGGTACAAACTGCATAGCCCTAGCATTTTTGGTTCAATGACCCCCTTATTGTCGGTTGGAACCCTGACTGCGCCGTGTCTTTGTATACGCTGTATACACGAACAGTGTACGTCAATTTCTAGTGGGTGCCTGCTCGCGCCGTCGCATCTGGCCCCACCTTAAAAATCGTCAGAGCTTTAAGTTTGGTACGAGAGGAAAGCCCTTGAACATGGCAATCCTGTGGTGGTAAAATTTTGAAGACAGCAGGATACTGCGATCGAAATTACCCGTTATACATTTTGTTTTTCTCTCCGACAGCTCTGTGCGCAAAACTCCCATAGTGGAGGCTGTTGAAACCGTTTCTGAGCAACTCCGCCTACTTGAGGTTTTTCCTATCAAGAAGTGTGCAAGTCGCCCTAAACCTTTAAGAAATGGACGCAGGAATATGCCAGCATGACTAAGGTACAAACTGCATCTCCCTAGCATTTTTGATTGCAGAGTTATTCCAGAGCGTAGCTGAAAGTTTTTAATTGTCCGGCCTATTTTTTTCAATGACCCCTTATTGTCGGTTGGAGCCCTGACTGCGCCGTGTCTTTGTATACGCTGTATACACGCACAGCGACGTCAATTTCTAGTGGGTGCCTGCTCGCGCCGTCGCATCTGGCCCCGCCTTAAAAATCGTCAGAGCTTTAAGTTTGGTACGAGAGGAAAGCCCTTGAACATGGCAATCCTGTGGTGGTAAAATTTTGAAGTTTGAGCAGGATACCGGGATCGAAATTACCCGTTGTACATTTTGTTTTTCTCTCCGACAGCTCTGTGCGCAAAACTCCCATAGTGGAGGCTGTTGAAACCGTTTCTAAGCAACCCCGCCTACTTGAGGTTTTTCCTATCAAGAAGTGTGCAAGTCGCCCTAAACCTTTAAAAAATGGACGCAGAAATATGCCAGCATGACTAAGGTACAAACTGCATGTCCCTAGCATTTTTGGTTGCAGAGTTATTCCAGAGCGTAGCTGAAAGTTTTTAATTGTCCGGCCTATTTTTTTCAATGACCCCCTTATTGTCGGTTGGAACTCTGACTGCGCCGTGTCTTTGTATACGCTGTATACACGCACAGTGTACGTCAATTTCTAGTGGGTGCCTGCTCGCGCCGTCGCATCTGGCCCCACCTATAAAATCGTCAGAGCTTTAAGTTTGGTACGAGAGGAAAGCCCTTGAACATGGCAATCCTGTGGTGGTAAAATTTTGAAGATTGAGCACGATACCGGGATCGAAATTACCCGTTGTACATTTTGTTTTTCTCTCCGACAGCTCTGTGCGCAAAACTCCCATAGTGGAGGCTGTTGAAATCGTTTCTGAGCAACCCCGCCTACTTGAGGTTTTTTCTATCAAGAAGTGTGCAAGTCGCCCTAAACCTTTAAGAAATGGACGCAGGAATATGCCAGCATGACTAAGGTACAAACTGCATAGCCCTAGCATTTTTGGTTGCAGAGTTATTCCAGAGCGTAGCTGAAAGTTTTTAATTGTCCGGCCTATTTTTTTCAATGACCCCCTTATTGTCGGTTGGAACCCTGACTGCGCCGTGTCTTTGTATACGCTGTATACACGCACAGTGTACGTTAATTTCTAGTGGGTGGCTGCTCGCGCCGTCGCATCTGGCCCCACCTTAAAAACCGTCAGAGCTTTAAGTTTGGTACGAGAGGAAAGCCCTTGAACATGGCAATCCTGTGGTGGTAAAATTTTGAAGATTGAGCAGGATACTGCGATCGAAATTACCCGTTGTACATTTTGTTTTTCTCTCCGACAGCTCTGTGCGCAAAACTCCCATAGTGGAGGCTGTTGAAATCGTTTCTGAACAACCCCGCCTACTTGAGGTTTTTCTTATCAAGAAGTGTGCAAGTCGCCCTAAACCTGTAAAAAATGGACGCAGAAATATGCCAGCATGACTAAGGTACAAACTGCATCTCCTTAGCATTTTTGATTGCAGAGTTATTCCAGAGCGTAGCTGAAAGTTTTTAATTGTCCGGCCTTTTTTTTTCAATGACCCCTTATTGTCGGTTGGAACCCTGACTGCGCCGTGTCTTTGTATACGCTGTATACAAGCACAGTGTACGTCAATTTCTAGTGGGTGCCTGCTCGCGCCGTCGCATCTGGCTCCGCCTTAAAAATCGTCAGAGCTTTCAGTTTGGTACGAGAGGAAAGCCCTTGAACATGGCAATCCTGTGGTGTTAAAAGTTTGAAGACTGAGCAGGATACTGGGATCGAAATTACCCGTTGTACATTTTGTTTTTCTCTCCGACAGCACTGTGCGCAAAACTCCCATAGTGGAGGCTGTTGAAGTCGTTTCTGAACAACCCCGCCTACTTGAGGTTTTTCTTATCAAGAAGTGTGCAAGTCGCCCTAAACCTGTAAAAAATGGACGCAGAAATATGCCAGCATGACTAAGGTACAAACTGCATCTCCCTAGCATTTTTGATTGCAGAGTTATTCCAGAGCGTAGCTGAAAGTTTTTAATTGTCCGGCCTTTTTTTTTCAATGACCCCTTATTGTCGGTTGGAACCCTGACTGCGCCGTGTCTTTGTATACGCTGTATACACGCACAGTGTACGTCAATTTCTAGTGGGTGCCTGCTCGCGCCGTCGCATCTGGCTCCGCCTTAAAAATCGTCAGAGCTTTCAGTTTGGTACGAGAGGAAAGCCCTTGAACATGGCAATCCTGTGGTGTTAAAAGTTTGAAGATTGAGCAGGATACTGCGATCGAAATTACCCGTTGTACATTTTGTTTTTCTCTCCGACAGCTCTGTGCGCAAAACTCCCATAGTGGAGGCTGTTGAAATCGTTTCTGAGCAACCCCGCCTACTTGAGGTTTTTCCTATCAAGAAGTGTGCAAGTCGCCCTAAACCTTTAAAAAATGGACGCAGAAATATGCCAGCATGACTAAGGTACAAACTGCATGTCCCTAGCATTTTTGGTTGCAGAGTTATTCCAGAGCGTAGCTGAAAGTTTTTAATTGTCCGGCCTATTTTTTTCAATGACCCCCTTATTGTCGGTTGGAACTCTGACTGCGCCGTGTCTTTGTATACGCTGTATACACGCACAGTGTACGTCAATTTCTAGTGGGTGCCTGCTCGCGCCGTCGCATCTGGCCCCACCTATAAAATCGTCAGAGCTTTAAGTTTGGTACGAGAGGAAAGCCCTTGAACATGGCAATCCTGTGGTGGTAAAATTTTGAAGATTGAGCACGATACCGGGATCGAAATTACCCGTTGTACATTTTGTTTTTCTCTCCGACAGCTCTGTGCGCAAAACTCCCATAGTGGAGGCTGTTGAAATCGTTTCTGAGCAACCCCGCCTACTTGAGGTTTTTCCTATCAAGAAGTGTGCAAGTCGCCCTAAACCTTTAAGAAATGGACGCAGGAATATGCCAGCATGACTAAGGTACAAACTGCATAGCCCTAGCATTTTTGGTTGCAGAGTTATTCCAGAGCGTAGCTGAAAGTTTATAATTGTCCGGCCTATTTTTTTCAATGACCCCCTTATTGTCGGTTGGAACCCTGACTGCGCCGTGTCTTTGTATACGCTGTATACACGCACAGTGTACGTTAATTTCTAGTGGGTGGCTGCTCGCGCCGTCGCATCTGGCCCCACCTTAAAAATCGTCAGAGCTTTAAGTTTGGTACGAGATGAAAGGACTTTGAACATGGCAATCCTGTGGTGGTAAAATTTTGAAGATTGAGCAGGATACTGCGATCGAAATTACCCGTTGTACATTTTGTTTTTCTCTCCGACAGCTCTGTGCGCAAAACTCCCATAGTGGAGGCTGTTGAAATCGTTTCTGAACAACCCCGCCTACTTGAGGTTTTTCTTATCAAGAAGTGTGCAAGTCACCTGTAAAAAATGGACGCAGAAATATGCCAGCATGACTAAGGTACAAACTGCATCTCCTTAGCATTTTTGATTGCAGAGTTATTCCAGAGCGTAGCTGAAAGTTTTTAATTGTCCGGCCTTTTTTTTTCAATGACCCCTTATTGTCGGTTGGAACCCTGACTGCGCCGTGTCTTTGTATACGCTGTATACACGCACAGTGTACGTCAATTTCTAGTGGGTGCCTGCTCGCGCCGTCGCATCTGGCTCCGCCTTAAAAATCGTCAGAGCTTTCAGTTTGGTACGAGAGGAAAGCCCTTGAACATGGCAATCCTGTGGTGTTAAAAGTTTGAAGACTGAGCAGGATACTGGGATCGAAATTACCCGTTGTACATTTTGTTTTTCTCTCCGACAGCACTGTGCGCAAAACTCCCATAGTGGAGGCTGTTGAAATCGTTTCTGAACAACCCCGCCTACTTGAGGTTTTTCTTATCAAGAAGTGTGCAAGTCGCCCTAAACCTGTAAAAAATGGACGCAGAAATATGCCAGCATGACTAAGGTACAAACTGCATCTTCCTAGCATTTTTGATTGCAGAGTTATTCCAGAGCGTAGCTGAAAGTTTTTAATTGTCCGGCCTTTTTTTTTCAATGACCCCTTATTGTCGGTTGGAACCCTGACTGCGCCGTGTCTTTGTATACGCTGTATACGCGCACAGTGTACGTCAATTTCTAGTGGGTGCCTGCTCGCGCCGTCGCATCTGGCCCCACCTTAAAAATCGTCACAGCTTTAATTTGGTACGAGAGGAAAGCCCTTGAATATAGCAATCCTGTGGTTGTAAAATTTCGAAGATTGAGCAGGATACCGGGATCGAAATTACCCGTTGTACATTTTGTTTTTCTCTCCGACAGCTCTGTGCGCAAAACTCCCATAGTGGAGGCTGTTGAAATCGTTTCTGAACAACCCCGCCTACTCGAGGTTTTTCCTATCAAGAAGTGTGCAAGTCGCCCTAAACCTTTAACAAATAGACGCAGGAATATGCCAGCATGACTAAGGTACAAACTGCATCTCCCTAGCATTTTTGGTTGCAGAGTTATTCCAGAGCGTAGCTGAAAGTTTTTAATTGTCCGGCCTTTTTTTTTCAATGACCCCTTATTGTCGGTTGGAACCCTGACTGCGCCGTGTCTTTGTATACGCTGTATACACGCACAGTGTACGTCAATTTCTAGTGGGTGCCTGCTCGCGCCGTCGCATCTGGCCCCACCTATAAAATCGTCAGAGCTTTAAGTTTGGTACGAGAGGAAAGCCCTTGAACATGGCAATCCTGTGGTGTTAAAAGTTTGAAGACTGAGCAGGATACTGGGATCGAAATTACCCGTTGTACATTTTGTTTTTCTCTCCGACAGCACTGTGCGCAAAACTCCCATAGTGGAGGCTGTTGAAATCGTTTCTGAACAACCCCGCCTACTTGAGGTTTTTCTTATCAAGAAGTGTGCAAGTCGCCCTAAACCTGTAAAAAATGGACGCAGAAATATGCCAGCATGACTAAGGTACAAACTGCATCTCCCTAGCATTTTTGATTGCAGAGTTATTCCAGAGCGTAGCTGAAAGTTTTTAATTGTCCGGCCTTTTTTTTTCAATGACCCCTTATTGTCGGTTGGAACCCTGACTGCGCCGTGTCTTTGTATACGCTGTATACACGCAGGAATATGCCAGCATGACTAAGGTACAAACTGCATCTCCCTAGCATTTTTGGTTGCAGAGTTATTCCAGAGCGTAGCTGAAAGTTTTTAATTGTCCGGCCTATTTTTTTCAATGACCCCCTTATTGTCGGTTGGAACCCTGACTGCGCCGTGTCTTTGTATACGCTGTATACGCGCACAGTGTACGTCAATTTCTAGTGGGTGCCTGCTCGCGCCGTCGCATCTGGCCCCACCTTAAAAATCGTCACAGCTTTAATTTGGTACGAGAGGAAAGCCCTTGAATATAGCAATCCTGTGGTTGTAAAATTTTGAAGATTGAGCAGGATACCGGGATCGAAATTACCCGTTGTACATTTTGTTTTTCTCTCCGACAGCTCTGTGCGCAAAACTCCCATAGTGGAGGCTGTTGAAATCGTTTCTGAACAACCCCGCCTACTCGAGGTTTTTCCTATCAAGAAGTGTGCAAGTCGCCCTAAACCTTTAAAAAATAGACGCAGGAATATGCCAGCATGACTAAGGTACAAACTGCATCTCCCTAGCATTTTTGGTTGCAGAGTTATTCCAGAGCGTAGCTGAAAGTTTTTAATTGTCCGGCCTTTTTTTTTCAATGACCCCTTATTGTCGGTTGGAACCCTGACTGCGCCGTGTCTTTGTATACGCTGTATACACGCACAGTGTACGTCAATTTCTAGTGGGTGCCTGCTCGCGCCGTCGCATCTGGCCCCACCTATAAAATCGTCAGAGCTTTAAGTTTGGTACGAGAGGAAAGCCCTTGAACATGGCAATCCTGTGGTGGTAAAATTTTGAAGATTGAGCACGATACCGGGATCGAAATTACCCGTTGTACATTTTGTTTTTCTCTCCGACAGCTCTGTGCGCAAAACTCCCATAGTGGAGGCTGTTGAAATCGTTTCTGAGCAACCCCGCCTACTTGAGGTTTTTCCTATCAAGAAGTGTGCAAGTCGCCCTAAACCTTTACGAAATGGACGCAGGAATATGCCAGCATGACTAAGGTACAAACTGCATAGCCCTAGCATTTTTGGTTGCAGAGTTATTCCAGAGCGTAGCTGAAAGTTTTTAATTGTCCGGCCTATTTTTTTCAATGACCCCCTTATTGTCGGTTGGAACCCTGACTGCGCCGTGTCTTTGTATACGCTGTATACACGCACAGTGTACGTTAATTTCTAGTGGGTGGCTGCTCGCGCCGTCGCATCTGGCCCCACCTTAAAAATCGTCAGAGCTTTAAGTTTGGTACGAGAGGAAAGCCCTTGAACATGGCAATCCTGTGGTGGTAAAATTTTGAAGATTGAGCAGGATACTGCGATCGAAATTACCCGTTGTACATTTTGTTTTTCTCTCCGACAGCTCTGTGCGCAAAACTCCCATAGTGGAGGCTGTTGAAATCGTTTCTGAACAACCCCGCCTACTTGAGGTTTTTCTTATCAAGAAGTGTGCAAGTCGCCCTAAACCTGTAAAAAATGGACGCAGAAATATGCCAGCATGACTAAGGTACAAACTGCATCTCCTTAGCATTTTTGATTGCAGAGTTATTCCAGAGCGTAGCTGAAAGTTTTTAATTGTCCGGCCTTTTTTTTTCAATGACCCCTTATTGTCGGTTGGAACCCTGACTGCGCCGTGTCTTTGTATACGCTGTATACACGCACAGTGTACGTTAATTTCTAGTGGGTGCCTGCTCGCGCCGTCGCATCTGGCCCCACTCTAAAAATCGTCAGAGCTTTCAATTTGGTACGAGAGGAAACCCCTTGAACATGGCAATCCTGTGGTGGTAAAATTTTGAAGATTGAGCAGGATACTGGGATCGAAATTACCCGTTGTACATTTTGTTTTTCTCTCTGACAGCTCTGTGCGCAAAACTCCCATAGTGGAGGCTGTTGAAACCGTTTCTGAGCAACCCCGCCTACTTGAGGTTTTTCCTATCAAGAAGTTCGCAAGTCGCCCTAAACCTTTAAGAAATGGACGCAGGAATATGCCAGCATGACTAAGGTACAAACTGCATAGTCCTAGCATTTTTGGTTGCAGAGTTATTCCAGAGCGTAGCTGAAAGTTTTTAATTGTCCGGCCTATTTTTTTCAATGACCCCCTTATTGTCGGTTGGAACCCTGACTGCGCCGTGTCTTTGTATACGCTGTATACACGCACAGTGTACGTCGATTTCTGGTGGGTGCCTGCTCGCGCCGTCGCATCTGGCCCCACCTTAAAAATCGTCACAGCTTTAAGTTTGGTACGAGAGGAAAGCCCTTGAACATGGCAATCCTGTGGTGGTAAAATTTTGAAGATTGAGCAGGATACTGGGATCGAAATTACCCGTTGTACATTTTGTTTTTCTCTCCGACAGCTCTGTGCGCAAAACTCCCATAGTGGAGGCTGTTGAAATCGTTTCTGAACAACCCCGCCTACTTGAGGTTTTTCTTATCAAGAAGTGTGCAAGTCGTCCTAAACCTTTAAAAAATGGACGCAGGAATATGCCAGCATGACTAAGGTACAAACTGCATGTCCCTAGCATTTTTGGTTGCAGAGTTATTCCAGAGCGTAGCTGAAAGTTTTTAATTGTCCGGCCTATTTTTTTTTAATGACCCCCCTTATTGTCGGTTGGAACCCTGACTGCGCCGTGTCTTTGTATACGCTGTATACACGCACAGTGTACGTCAAATTCTAGTGGGTGCCTGCTCGCGCCGTCGCATCTGGCCCCACTCTAAAAATCGTCAGAGCTTTCAATTTGGTACGAGAGGAAACCCCTTGAACATGGCAATCCTGTGGTGGTAAAATTTTGAAGATTGAGCAGGATACTGGGATCGAAATTACCCGTTGTACATTTTGTTTTTCTCTCTGACAGCTCTGTGCGCAAAACTCCCATAGTGGAGGCTGTTGAAACCGTTTCTGAGCAACCCCGCCTACTTGAGGTTTTTCCTATCAAGAAGTGTGCAAGTCGCCCTAAACCTTTAAGAAATGGACGCAGGAATATGCCAGCATGACTAAGGTACAAACTGCATAGTCCTAGCATTTTTGGTTGCAGAGTTATTCCAGAGCGTAGCTGAAAGTTTTTAATTGTCCGGCCTATTTTTTTCAATGACCCCCCTTATTGTCGGTTGGAACCCTGACTGCGCCGTGTCTTTGTATACGCTGTATACACGCACAGTGTACGTCAAATTCTAGTGGGTGCCTGCTCGCGCCGTCGCATCTGGCCCCACCTTACAAATCGTCAGAGCTTTAAGTTTGGTACGAGAGGAAAGCCCTTGAACATGGCAATCCTGTGGTGGTAAAATTTTGAAGATTGAGCAGGATACTGGGATCGAAATTACCCGTTGTACATTTTGTTTTTCTCTCCGACAGCTCTGTGCGCAAAACTCCCATAGTGGAGGCTGTTGAAATCGTTTCTGAGCAACCCCGCCTACTTGAGGTTTTTCCTATAAAGAAGTGTGCAAGTCGCCCTAAACCTTTAAAAAATGGACACAGGACTATGCCAGCATGACTACGGTACAAACTGCATCTCCCTAGCATTTTTGGTTGCAGAGTTATTCCAGAGCGTAGCTGATTGTTTTTAATTGTCCGGCCTATTTTTTTCAATGCCCCCTTATTGTCGGTTGGAACCCTGACTGCGCCGTGTCTTTGTATACGCTGTATACACGCACAGTGTACGTCAATTTCTAGTGGGTGCCTGCTCGCGCCGTCGCATCTGGCCCCACCTTAAAAATCGTCAGAGCTTTAAGTTTGGTACGAGAGGAAAGCCCTTGAACATGGCAATCCTGTGGTGGTAAAATTTTGAAGATTGAGCAGGATACTGGGATCGAAATTACCCGTTGTACATTTTGTTTTTCTCTCCGACAGCTCTGTGCGCAAAACTCCCATAGTGGAGGCTGTTGAAATCGTTTCTGAGCAACCCCGCCTACTTGAGGTTTTTCCTATCAAGAAGTGTGCAAGTCGCCCTAAACCTTTAAAAAATGGACGCAGGAATATGCCAGCATGACTAAGGTACAAACTGCATCTCCCTAGCATTTTTCGTTGCAGAGTTATTCCAGAGCGTAGCTGAAAGTTTTTAATTGTCTGGACAATTTTTTTCAATGACCCCCTTATTGTCGGTTGGAACCCTGACCTGGCCTGTGTTTGTATACGCTGTATACACGCACAGTGTACGTCAATTTCTAGTGGGTGCCTGCTCGCGCCGTCGCATCTGGCCCCACCTATAAAAACGTCAGAGCTTTAAGTTTGGTACGAGAGGAAAGCCCTTGAACATGGCAATCCTGTGGTGGTAAAATTTTGAAGATTGAGCAGGATACTGGGATCGAAATTACCCGTTGTACATTTTGTTTTTCTCTCCGACAGCTCTGTGCGCAAAACTCCCATAGTGGAGGCTGTTGAAATCGTTTCTGAGCAACCCCGCCTACTTGAGGTTTTTCCTATAAAGAAGTGTGCAAGTCGCCCTAAACCTTTAAAAAATGGACACAGGACTATGCCAGCATGACTACGGTACAAACTGCATCTCCCTAGCATTTTTGGTTGCAGAGTTATTCCAGAGCGTAGCTGATTGTTTTTAATTGTCCGGCCTATTTTTTTCAATGCCCCCTTATTGTCGGTTGGAACCCTGACTGCGCCGTGTCTTTGTATACGCTGTATACACGCACAGTGTACGTCAATTTCTAGTGGGTGCCTGCTCGCGCCGTCGCATCTGGCCCCACCTTAAAAATCGTCAGAGCTTTAAGTTTGGTACGAGAGGAAAGCCCTTGAACATGGCAATCCTGTGGTGGTAAAATTTTGAAGATTGAGCAGGATACTGGGATCGAAATTACCCGTTGTACATTTTGTTTTTCTCTCCGACAGCTCTGTGCGCAAAACTCCCATAGTGGAGGCTGTTGAAATCGTTTCTGAGCAACCCCGCCTACTTGAGGTTTTTCCTATCAAGAAGTGTGCAAGTCGCCCTAAACCTTTAAAAAATGGACGCAGGAATATGCCAGCATGACTAAGGTACAAACTGCATCTCCCTAGCATTTTTCGTTGCAGAGTTATTCCAGAGCGTAGCTGAAAGTTTTTAATTGTCCGGACAATTTTTTTCAATGACCCCCTTATTGTCGGTTGGAACCCTGACCTGGCCTGTGTTTGTATACGCTGTATACACGCACAGTGTACGTCAATTTCTAGTGGGTGCCTGCTCGCGCCGTCGCATCTGGCCCCACCTTAAAAATCGTCAGAGCTTTAAGTTTGGTACGAGAGGAAAGCCCTTGAACATGGCAATCCTGTGGTGGTAAAATTTTGAAGATTGAGCAGGATACTGGGATCGAAATTACCCGTTGTACATTTTGTTTTTCTCTCCGACAGCTCTGTGCGCAAAACTCCCATAGTGGAGGCTGTTGAAATCGTTTCTGAGCAACCCCGCCTACTTGAGGTTTTTCCTATCAAGAAGTGTGCAAGTCGCCCTAAACCTTTAAAAAATGGACGCAGGAATATGCCAGCATGACTAAGGTACAAACTGCATCTCCCTAGCATTTTTGGTTGCAGAGTTATTCCAGAGCGTAGGTGAAACTTTTTAATTGTCCGGCCTATTTTTTTCAATGACCCCCCTTATTGTCGGTTGGAACCCTGACTGCGCCGTGTCTTTGTATACGCTGTATACACGCACAGTGTACGTCAATTTCTAGTGGGTGCCTGCTCGCGCCGTCGCATCTGGCCCCACCTATAAAAACGTCAGAGCTTTAAGTTTGGTACGAGAGGAAAGCCCTTGAACATGGCAATCCTGTGGTGGTAAAATTTTGAAGATTGAGCAGGATACTGGGATCGAAATTACCCGTTGTACATTTTGTTTTTCTCTCCGACAGCTCTGTGCGCAAAACTCCCATAGTGGAGGCTGTTGAAATCGTTTCTGAGCAACCCCGCCTACTTGAGGTTTTTCCTATCAAGAAGTGTGCAAGTCGCCCTAAACCTTTAAAAAATGGACGCAGGAATATGCCAGCATGACTAAGGTACAAACTGCATCTCCCTAGCATTTTTGGTTGCAGAGTTATTCCAGAGCGTAGGTGAAACTTTTTAATTGTCCGGCCTATTTTTTTCAATGACCCCCCTTATTGTCGGTTGGAACCCTGACTGCGCCGTGTCTTTGTATACGCTGTATACACGCACAGTGTACGTCAATTTCTAGTGGGTGCCTGCTCGCGCCGTCGCATCTGGCCCCACCTATAAAAACGTCAGAGCTTTAAGTTTGGTACGAGAGGAAAGCCCTTGAACATGGCAATCCTGTGGTGGTAAAATTTTGAAGATTGAGCAGGATACTGGGATCGAAATTGTTCGTTGTACATTTTGTTTTTCTCTCCGACAGCTCTGTGCGCAAAACTCCCATAGTGGAGGCTGTTAAAATCGTTTCTGAGCAACCCCGCCTACTTGAGGTTTTTCCTATCAAGAAGTGTGTAAGTCGCCCTGAACCTTTAAAAAATGGACGCAGGAATATGCCAGCATGACTAAGGTACAAACTGCATCTACCTAGCATTTTTGGTTGCAGAGTTAATCCAGAGCGTAGCTGAAAGTTTTTAATTGTCCAGCCTATTTTTTTTCAATGACCCCCTTATTGTCGGTTGAAACCCTGACTGCGCCGTGTCTTTGTATACGCTGTATACACGCACAGTGTACGTTAATTTCTAGTGGGTGCCTGCTCGCGCCGTCGCATCTGGCCCCACCTTAAAAATCGTCAGAGCTTAAAGTTTGGTACGAGAGGAAAGCCCTTGAACATGGCAATCCTGTGGTGGTAAAATTTTGAAGATTGAGCAGGATACTGGGATCGAAATTACCCGTTGTACATTTTGTTTTTCTCTCCGACAGCTCTGTGCGCAAAACTCCCATAGTGGAGGCTGTTGAAATCGTTTCTGAGCAACCCCGCCTACTTGAGATTTTTCCTATCAAGAAGTGTGCAAGTCGCCCTAAACCTTTAAGAAATGGACGCAGGAATATGCCAGCATGACTAAGGTACAAACTGCATAGCCCTAGCATTTTTGGTTGCAGAGTTATTCCAGAGCGTAGCTGAAAGTTTTTAATTGTCCGGCCTATTTTTTTCAATGACCCCCTTATTGTCGGTTGGAACCCTGACTGCGCCGTGTCTTTGTATACGCTGTATACACGCACAGTGTACGTCAATTTCTAGTGGGTGCCTGCTCGCGCCGTCGCATCTGGCCCCACCTTAAAAATCGTCAGAGCTTTAAGTTTGGTACGAGAGGAAAGCCCTTGAACATGGCAATCCTGTGGTGGTAAAATTTTGAAGATTGAGCAGGATAATGGGATCGAAATTACCCGTTGTACATTTTGTTTTTCTCTCCGACAGCTCTGTGCGCAAAACTCTCATAGTGGAGGCTGTTGAAATCGTTTCTGAGCAACCCCGCCTACTTGAGGTTTTTCCTATCAAGAAGTGTGCAAGTCGCCCTAAACCTTTAAAAAATGGACGCAGGAATATGCCAGCATGACTAAGGTACAAACTGCATAGCCCTAGCATTTTTGGTTGCAGTGTTATTCCAGAGCGTAGCTGAAAGTTTTTAATTGTCCGGCCTTTTTTTTTTCAATGACCCCTTATTGTCGGTTGGAACCCTGACTGCGCCGTGTCTTTGTATACGCTGGATACACGCACAGTGTACGTCAATTTCTAGTGGGTGCCTGCTCGCGTCGTCGCATCTGGCCCCACCTTAAAAATCGTCAGAGCTTTAAGTTTGGTACGAGAGGAAAGCCCTTGAACATGGCAATCCTGTGGTGGTAAAATTTTGAAGATTGAGCAAGATACTGGGATCGAAATTACCCGTTGTACATTTTGTTTTTCTCTCCGACAGCTCTGTGCGCAAAACTCCCATAGTGGAGGCTGTTGAAATCGTTTCTGAGCAACCCCGCCTACTTGAGGTTTTTCCTATCAAGAAGTGTGCAAGTCGCCCTAAACCTTTAAAAAATGGACGCAGGAATATGCCAGCATGACTAAGGTACAAACTGCATCTACCTAGCATTTTTGGTTGCAGAGTTATTCCAGAGCGTAGCTGAAAGTTTTTAATTGTCCGGCCAATTTTTTTCAATGACCCCTTATTGTCGGTTGGAACCCTGACTGCGCCGTGTCTTTGTATACGCTGTATACACGCACAGTGTACGTCAATTTCTAGTGGGTGCCTGCTCGCGCCGTCGCATCTGGCCCCGCCTTAAAAATCGTCAGAGCTTTAAGTTTGGTACGAGAGGAAAGCCCTTGAACATGGCAATCCTGTGGTGGTAAAATTTTGAAGATTGAGCAGGATACTGGGATCGAAATTACTCGTTGTACATTTTGTTTTTCTCTCTGACTGCTCTGTGCGCAAAACTCCCATAGTGGAGGCTGTTGAAACCGTTTCTGAGCAACCCCGCCTACTTGAGGTTTTTCTTATCAAGAAGTGTGCAAGTCGCCCTAAACCTTTAAAAAATGGACGCAGGAATATGCCAGCATGAGCATGACTAAGGTACAAACTGCATCTCCCTAGCATTTTTGGTTGCAGAGTTATTCCAGAGCGTAGCTGAAAGTTTTTAATTGTCCGGCCTATTTTTTCAATGACCCCTTATTGTCGGTTGGAACCCTGACTGCGCCGTGTCTTTGTATACGCTGTATACACGCACAGTGTACGTCAATTTCTAGTGGGTGCCTGCTCGCGCCGTCGCATCTGGCCCCGCCTTAAAAATCGTCATAGCTTGGTACGAGAGGAAAGCCCTTGAACATGGCAATCCTGTGGTGGTAAAATTTTGAAGTTTGAGCAGGATACTGGGATCGAAATTACCCGTTGTACATTTTGTTTTTCTCTCCGACAGCTCTGTGCGCAAAACTCCCATAGTGGAGGCTGTTGAAATCGTTTCTGAGCAACCCCGCCTACTTGAGGTTTTTCCTATCAAGAAGTGTGCAAGTCGCCCTAAACCTTTAAAAAATGGACGCAGGAATATGCCAGCATGACTAAGGTACAAACTGCATCTCCCTAGCATTTTTGGTTGCAGAGTTATTCCAGAGCGTAGCTGAAAGTTTTTAATTGTCCGGCCTATTTTTTCAATGACCCCCTTATTGTCGGTTGGAACCCTGACTGCGCCGTGTCTTTGTATACGCTGTATACACGCACAGTGTACGTCAATTTCTAGTGGGTGCCTGCTCGCGCCGTCGCATCTGGCCCCACCTATAAAATCGTCAGAGCTTTAAGTTTGGTACGAGAGGAAAGCCCTTGAACATGGCAATCCTGTGGTGGTAAAATTTTGAAGATTGAGCAGGATACCGGGATCGAAATTACCCGTTGTACATTTTGTTTTTCTCTCCGACAGCTCTGTGCGCAAAACTCCCATAGTGGAGGCTGTTGAAATCGTTTCTGAGCAACCCCGCCTATTTGAGGTTTTTCCTATCAAGAAGTGTGCAAGTCGCCCTAAACCTTTAAAAAATGGACGCAGGAATATGCCAGCATGACTAAGGTACAAACTGCATCTACCTAGCATTTTTGGTTGCAGAGTTAATCCAGAGCGTAGCTGAAAGTTTTTAATTGTCCGGCCTATTTTTTTCAATGACCCCCCTTATTGTCGGTTGGAACCCTGACTGCGCCGTGTCTTTGTATACGCTGTATACACGCACAGTGTACGTCAATTTCTAGTGGGTGCCTGCTCGCGCCGTCGCGTCTGGCCCCACCATAAAATCGTCAGAGCTTTAAGTTTGTAACGAGAGGAAAGCCCTTGAACATGGCAATCCTGTGGTGGTAAAATGTTGAAGATTGAGCAGGATACTGGGATCGAAATTACCCGTTGTACATTTTGTTTTTCTCTCCGACAGCTCTGTGCGCAAAACTCCCATAGTGGAGGCTGTTGAAATCGTTTCTGAGCAACCCCGCCTATTTGAGGTTTTTCCTATCAAGAAGTGTGCAAGTCGCCCTAAACCTTTAAAAAATGGACGCAGGAATATGCCAGCATGACTAAGGTACAAACTGCATCTACCTAGCATTTTTGGTTGCAGAGTTAATCCAGAGCGTAGCTGAAAGTTTTTAATTGTCCGGCCTATTTTTTTCAATGACCCCCCTTATAGTCGGTTGGAACCCTGACTGCGCCGTGTCTTTGTATACGCTGTATACACGCACAGTGTACGTCAATTTCTAGTGGGTGCCTGCTCGCGCCGTCGCATCTGGCCCCACCTATAAAATCGTCAGAGCTTTAAGTTTGGTACAGAGGAAAGCCCTTGAACATGGCAATCCTGTGGTGGTAAAATTTTGAAGATTGAGCAGGATACTGGGATCGAAATTACCCGTTGTACATTTTGTTTTTCTCTCCAACAG
Organism: Asterias amurensis; assembly: GCF_032118995.1. Lineage (NCBI taxonomy): Eukaryota > Metazoa > Echinodermata > Asteroidea > Forcipulatida > Asteriidae > Asterias > Asterias amurensis. The sequence goes on along the minus strand of NC_092659.1, from coordinate 7,545,311 downwards.
CTCTGTGCGCAAAACTCCCATAGTGGAGGCTGTTGAAATCGTTTCTGAGCAACCCCGCCTACTTGAGGTTTTTTCTATCAAGAAGTGTGCAAGTCGCCCTAAACCTTTAAAAAATGGACGCAGGAATATGCCAGCATGACTAAGGTACAAACTGCATCTCCCTAGCATTTTTGGTTGCAGAGTTATTCCAGAGCGTAGCTTAAAGTTTTTAATTGTCCAGGCCTATTTTTTTTCATTGACCCCCTTATTGTCGGTTGGAACCCTGACTGCGCCGTGTCTTTGTGTACGCTGTATACACGCACAGTGTACGTTAATTTCTAGTGGGTGCCTGCTCGCGCCGTCGCGTCTGGCCCCACCTTACAAATCGTCAGAGCTTTAAGTTTGGTACGAGAGGAAAGCCCTTGAACATGGCAATCCTGTGGTGGTAAAATTTTGAATATTGAGCAGGATACTGGGATCGAAATTACCCGTTGTACATTTTGTTTTTCTTTCCGACAGCTCTGTGCGCAAAACTCCCATAGTGGAGGCTGTTGAAATCGTTTCTGAGCAACCCGCCTACTTGAGATTTTTCCTATCAAGAAGTGTGCAAGTCGCCCTAAACCTTTAAAAAATGGACGCAGGAATATGCCAGCATGACTAAGGTACAAACTGCATAGCCCTAGCATTTTTGGTTGCAGAGTTATTCCAGAGCGTAGCTGAAAGTTTTTAATTGTCCGGCCTATTCTTTTGAATGACCCCCTTATTGTCGGTTGGAACCCTTACTGCGCCGTGTCTTTGTATACGCTGTATACACGCACAGTGTACGTCAATTTCTACTGGGTGCCTGCTCGCGCCGTCGCGTCTGGCCCCACCATAAAAATCGTCAGAGCTTTAAGTTTGGTGGAGGAAAGCCCTTGAACATGGCAATCCTGTAGTGGTAAAATTTTGAAGATTGAGCAGGATACTGGGATCGAAATTACCCGTTGTACATTTTGTTTTTCTCTCCGACAGGTCTGTGCGCAAAACTCCCATAGTGGAGGCTGTTGAAATCGTTTCTGAGCAACCCCGCCTACTTGAGGTTTTTCCTACAAAGAAGTGTGCAAGTCGCCCTAAACCTTTAAAAAATGGACGCAGGAATATGCCAGCATGACTAAGGTACAAACTGCATCTCCCTAGAATTTTTGGTTCCAGAGTTATTCCAGAGCGTAGCTGAAAGTTTTTAATTGTCCGGCCTTTTTTTTTCAATGACCCCTTATTGTCGGTTGGAACCCTGACTGCGCCGTGTCTTTGTATACGCTGTATACACGCACAGTGTACGTCAATTTCTAGTGGGTGCCTGCTCGCGCCGTCGCATCTGGCTCCGCCTTAAAAATCGTCAGAGCTTTAAGTTTGGTACGAGAGGAAAGCCCTTGAACATGGCAATCCTGTGGTGTTAAAATTTTGAAGATTGAGCAGGATACTGGGATCGAAATTACCCGTTGTACATTTTGTTTTTCTCTCCGACAGCTCTGTGCGCAAAACTCCCATAGTGGAGGCTGTTGAAATCGTTTCTGAGCAACCCCGCCTACTTGAGGTTTTTTTACCAAGAAGTGTGCAAGTCGCCCTAAACCTTTAAAAAATGGACGCAGGAATATGCCAGCATGACTAAGGTACAAACTGCATCTCCCTAGCATTTTTGATTGCAGAGTTATTCCAGAGCGTAGCTGAAAGTTTTTAATTGTCCGGCCTTTTTTGTTCAATGACCCCTTATTGTCGGTTGGAACCCTGACTGCGCCGTGTCTTTGTATACGCTGTATACACGCACAGTGTACGTCAATTTCTAGTGGGTGCCTGCTCGCGCCGTCGCATCTGGCTCCGCCTTAAAAATCGTCAGAGCTTTAAGTTTGGTACGAGAGGAAAGCCCTTGAACATGGCAATCCTGTGGTTTTAAAATTTTGAAGATTGAGCAGGATACTGGGATCGAAATTACCCGTTGTACATTTTGTTTTTCTCTCCGACAGCTCTGTGCGCAAAACTCCCATAGTGGAGGCTGTTGAAATCGTGTCTGAACAACCCCGCCTACTTGAGGTTTTTCCTATCAAGAAGTGTGCAAGTCGCCCTAAACCTTTAAAAAATGGACGCAGGAATATGCCAGCATGACTAAGGTACAAACTGCATCTCCCTAGCATTTTTGGTTGCAGAGTTATTCCAGAGCGTAGCTGAAAGTTTTTAATAGTCCGGCCTATTTTTTTCAATGACCCCTTATTGTCGGTTGGAACCCTGACTGCGCCGTGTCTTTGTATACGCTGTATACGCGCACAGTGTACGTCAATTTCTAGTGGGTGCCTGCTCGCGCCGTCGCATCTGGCCCCACCTTAAAAATCGTCACAGCTTTAAGTTTGGTACGAGAGGAAAGCCCTTGAACATAGCAACCCTGTGGTGGTAAAATTTTGAAGATTGAGCAGGATACTGGGATCGAAATTACCCGTTGTACATTTTGTTTTTCTCTCCGACAGCTCTGTGCGCAAAACTCCCATAGTGGAGGCTGTTGAAATCGTTTCTGAACAACCCCGCCTACTTGAGGTTTTTCCTATCAAGAAGTGTGCAAGTCGCCCTAAACCTTTAAAAAATGGACGCAGGAATATGCCAGCATGACTAAGGTACAAACTGCATCTCCCTAGCATTTTTGGTTCCAGAGTTATTCCAGAGCGTAGCTGAAAGTTTTTAATTGTCCGGCCTTTTTTTTTCAATGACCCCTTATTGTCGGTTGGAACCCTGACTGCGCCGTGTCTTTGTATACGCTGTATACGCGCACAGTGTACGTCAATTTCTAGTGGGTGCCTGCTCGCGCCGTCGCATCTGGCTCCGCCTTAAAAATCGTCAGAGCTTTAAGTTTGGTACGAGAGGAAAGCCCTTGAACATGGCAATCCTGTGGTGTTAAAATTTTGAAGATTGAGCAGGATACTGGGATCGAAATTACCCGTTGTACATTTTGTTTTTCTCTCCGACAGCTCTGTGCGCAAAACTCCCATAGTGGAGGCTGTTGAAATCGTTTCTGAGCAACCCCGCCTACTTGAGGTTTTTTTACCAAGAAGTGTGCAAGTCGCCCTAAACCTTTAAGAAATGGACGCAGGAATATGCCAGCATGACTAAGGTACAAACTGCATAGCCCTAGCATTTTTGGTTGCAGAGTTATTCCAGAGCGTAGCTGAAAGTTTTTAATTGTCCGGCCTATTCTTTTGAATGACCCCCTTATTGTCGGTTGGAACCCTGACTGCCCCGTGTCTTTGTATACGCTGTATACACGCACAGTGTACGTCAATTTCTAGTGGGTGCCTGCTCGCGCCGTCGCGTCTGGCCCCACCATAAAAATCGTCAGAGCTTTAAGTTTGGTGGAGGAAAGCCCTTGAACATGGCAATCCTGTGGTGGTAAAATTTTGAAGATTGAGCAGGATACTGGGATCGAAATTACCCGTTGTACATTTTGTTTTTCTCTCCGACAGCTCTGTGCGCAAAACTCCCATAGTGGAGGCTGTTGAAATCGTTTCTGAGCAACCCCGCCTACTTGAGGTTTTTCCTACAAAGAAGTGTGCAAGTCGCCCTAAACCTTTAAAAAATGGACGCAGGAATATGCCAGCATGACTAAGGTACAAACTGCATCTCCCTAGCATTTTTGGTTCCAGAGTTATTCCAGAGCGTAGCTGAAAGTTTTTAATTGTCCGGCCTTTTTTTTTCAATGACCCCTTATTGTCGGTTGGAACCCTGACTGCGCCGTGTCTTTGTATACGCTGTATACACGCACAGTGTACGTCAATTTCTAGTGGGTGCCTGCTCGCGCCGTCGCATCTGGCTCCGCCTTAAAAATCGTCAGAGCTTTAAGTTTGGTACGAGAGGAAAGCCCTTGAACATGGCAATCCTGTGGTGTTAAAATTTTGAAGATTGAGCAGGATACTGGGATCGAAATTACCCGTTGTACATTTTGTTTTTCTCTCCGACAGCTCTGTGCGCAAAACTCCCATAGTGGAGGCTGTTGAAATCGTTTCTGAGCAACCCCGCCTACTTGAGGTTTTTTTACCAAGAAGTGTGCAAGTCGCCCTAAACCTTTAAAAAATGGACGCAGGAATATGCCAGCATGACTAAGGTACAAACTGCATCTCCCTAGCATTTTTGGTTGCAGAGTTATTCCAGAGCGTAGCTGAAAGTTTTTAATAGTCCGGCCTATTTTTTTCAATGACCCCTTATTGTCGGTTGGAACCCTGACTGCGCCGTGTCTTTGTATACGCTGTATACGCGCACAGTGTACGTCAATTTCTAGTGGGTGCCTGCTCGCGCCGTCGCATCTGGCCCCACCTTAAAAATCGTCACAGCTTTAAGTTTGGTACGAGAGGAAAGCCCTTGAACATAGCAACCCTGTGGTGGTAAAATTTTGAAGATTGAGCAGGATACTGGGATCGAAATTACCCGTTGAACATTTTGTTTTTCTCTCCGACAGCTCTGTGCGCAAAACTCCCATAGTGGAGGCTGTTGAAATCGTTTCTGAACAACCCCGCCTACTTGAGGTTTTTCCTATCAAGAAGTGTGCAAGTCGCCCTAAACCTTTAAAAAATGGACGCAGGAATATGCCAGCATGACTAAGGTACAAACTGCATCTCCCTAGCATTTTTGGTTCCAGAGTTATTCCAGAGCGTAGCTGAAAGTTTTTAATTGTCCGGCCTTTTTTTTTCAATGACCCCTTATTGTCGGTTGGAACCCTGACTGCGCCGTGTCTTTGTATACGCTGTATACACGCACAGTGTACGTCAATTTCTAGTGGGTGCCTGCTCGCGCCGTCGCATCTGGCTCCGCCTTAAAAATCGTCAGAGCTTTAAGTTTGGTACGAGAGGAAAGCCCTTGAACATGGCAATCCTGTGGTGTTAAAATTTTGAAGATTGAGCAGGATACTGGGATCGAAATTACCCGTTGTACATTTTGTTTTTCTCTCCGACAGCTCTGTGCGCAAAACTCCCATAGTGGAGGCTGTTGAAATCGTTTCTGAGCAACCCCGCCTACTTGATGTTTTTTTACCAAGAAGTGTGCAAGTCGCCCTAAACCTTTAAAAAATGGACGCAGGAATATGCCAGCATGACTAAGGTACAAACTGCATCTCCCTAGCATTTTTGATTGCAGAGTTATTCCAGAGCGTAGCTGAAAGTTTTTAATTGTCCGGCCTTTTTTGTTCAATGACCCCTTATTGTCGGTTGGAACCCTGACTGCGCCGTGTCTTTGTATACGCTGTATACACGCACAGTGTACGTCAATTTCTAGTGGGTGCCTGCTCGCGCCGTCGCATCTGGCTCCGCCTTACAAATCGTCAGAGCTTTAAGTTTGGTACGAGAGGAAAGCCCTTGAACATGGCAATCCTGTGGTTTTAAAATTTTGAAGATTGAGCAGGATACTGGGATCGAAATTACCCGTTGTACATTTTGTTTTTCTCTCCGACAGCTCTGTGCGCAAAACTCCCATAGTGGAGGCTGTTGAAATCGTTTCTGAGCAACCCCGCCTACTTGAGGTTTTTTTACCAAGAAGTGTGCAAGTCGCCCTAAACCTTTAAAAAATGGACGCAGGAATATGTCAGCATGACTAAGGTACAAACTGCATCTCCCTAGCATTTTTGATTGCAGAGTTATTCCAGAGCGTAGCTGAAAGTTTTTAATTGTCCGGCCTTTTTTGTTCAATGACCCCTTATTGTCGGTTGGAACCCTGACTGCGCCGTGTCTTTGTATACGCTGTATACACGCACAGTGTACGTCAATTTCTAGTGGGTGCCTGCTCGCGCCGTCGCATCTGGCTCCGCCTTACAAATCGTCAGAGCTTTAAGTTTGGTACGAGAGGAAAGCCCTTGAACATGGCAATCCTGTGGTTTTAAAATTTTGAAGATTGAGCAGGATACTGGGATCGAAATTACCCGTTGTACATTTTGTTTTTCTCTCCGACAGCTCTGTGCTCAAAACTCCCATAGTGGAGGCTGTTGAAATCGTTTCTGAGCAACCCCGCCTACTTGAGGTTTTTTTACCAAGAAGTGTGCAAGTCGCCCTAAACCTTTAAAAAATGGACGCAGGAATATGCCAGCATGACTAAGGTACAAACTGCATCTCCCTAGCATTTTTGATTGCAGAGTTATTCCAGAGCGTAGCTGAAAGTTTTTAATTGTCCGGCCTTTTTTGTTCAATGACCCCTTATTGTCGGTTGGAACCCTGACTGCGCCGTGTCTTTGTATACGCTGTATACACGCACAGTGTACGTCAATTTCTAGTGGGTGCCTGCTCGCGCCGTCGCATCTGGCTCCGCCTTAAAAATCGTCAGAGCTTTAAGTTTGGTACGAGAGGAAAGCCCTTGAACATGGCAATCCTGTGGTTTTAAAATTTTGAAGATTGAGCAGGATACTGGGATCGAAATTACCCGTTGTACATTTTGTTTTTCTCTCCGACAGCTCTGTGCGCAAAACTCCCATAGTGGAGGCTGTTGAAATCGTGTCTGAACAACCCCGCCTACTTGAGGTTTTTCCTATCAAGAAGTGTGCAAGTCGCCCTAAACCTTTAAAAAATGGACGCAGGAATATGCCAGCATGACTAAGGTACAAACTGCATCTCCCTAGCATTTTTGGTTGCAGAGTTATTCCAGAGCGTAGCTGAAAGTTTTTAATAGTCCGGCCTATTTTTTTCAATGACCCCTTATTGTCGGTTGGAACCCTGACTGCGCCGTGTCTTTGTATACGCTGTATACGCGCACAGTGTACGTCAATTTCTAGTGGGTGCCTGCTCGCGCCGTCGCATCTGGCCCCACCTTAAAAATCGTCACAGCTTTAAGTTTGGTACGAGAGGAAAGCCCTTGAACATAGCAACCCTGTGGTGGTAAAATTTTGAAGATTGAGCAGGATACTGGGATCGAAATTACCCGTTGAACATTTTGTTTTTCTCTCCGACAGCTCTGTGCGCAAAACTCCCATAGTGGAGGCTGTTGAAATCGTTTCTGAACAACCCCGCCTACTTGAGGTTTTTCCTATCAAGAAGTGTGCAAGTCGCCCTAAACCTTTAAAAAATGGACGCAGGAATATGCCAGCATGACTAAGGTACAAACTGCATCTCCCTAGCATTTTTGGTTCCAGAGTTATTCCAGAGCGTAGCTGAAAGTTTTTAATTGTCCGGCCTTTTTTTTTCAATGACCCCTTATTGTCGGTTGGAACCCTGACTGCGCCGTGTCTTTGTATACGCTGTATACACGCACAGTGTACGTCAATTTCTAGTGGGTGCCTGCTCGCGCCGTCGCATCTGGCTCCGCCTTAAAAATCGTCAGAGCTTTAAGTTTGGTACGAGAGGAAAGCCCTTGAACATGGCAATCCTGTGGTGTTAAAATTTTGAAGATTGAGCAGGATACTGGGATCGAAATTACCCGTTGTACATTTTGTTTTTCTCTCCGACAGCTCTGTGCGCAAAACTCCCATAGTGGAGGCTGTTGAAATCGTTTCTGAGCAACCCCGCCTACTTGAGGTTTTTTTACCAAGAAGTGTGCAAGTCGCCCTAAACCTTTAAAAAATGGACGCAGGAATATGCCAGCATGACTAAGGTACAAACTGCATCTCCCTAGCATTTTTGATTGCAGAGTTATTCCAGAGCGTAGCTGAAAGTTTTTAATTGTCCGGCCTTTTTTGTTCAATTACCCCTTATTGTCGGTTGGAACCCTGACTGCGCCGTGTCTTTGTATACGCTGTATACACGCACAGTGTACGTCAATTTCTAGTGGGTGCCTGCTCGCGCCGTCGCATCTGGCTCCGCCTTACAAATCGTCAGAGCTTTAAGTTTGGTACGAGAGGAAAGCCCTTGAACATGGCAATCCTGTGGTTTTAAAATTTTGAAGATTGAGCAGGATACTGGGATCGAAATTACCCGTTGTACATTTTGTTTTTCTCTCCGACAGCTCTGTGCGCAAAACTCCCATAGTGGAGGCTGTTGAAATCGTTTCTGAGCAACCCCGCCTACTTGAGGTTTTTTCTATCAAGAAGTGTGCAAGTCGCCCTAAACCTTTAAAAAATGGAGGCAGGAATATGCCAGCATGACTAAGGTACAAACTGCATCTCCCTAGCATTTTTGGTTCCAGAGTTATTCCAGAGCGTAGCTGAAAGTTTTTAATAGTCCGGCCTATTTTTTTTGAATGACCCCTTATTGTCGGTTGGAACCCTGACTGCGCCGTGTCTTTGTATACGCTGTATACGCGCACAGTGTACGTCAATTTCTAGTGGGTGCCTGCTCGCGCCGTCGCATCTGGCTCCGCCTTAAAAATCGTCAGAGCTTTAAGTTTGGTACGAGAGGAAAGCCCTTGAACATGGCAATCCTGTGGTTTTAAAATTTTGAAGATTGAGCAGGATACTGGGATCGAAATTACCCGTTGTACATTTTGTTTTTCTCTCCGACAGCTCTGTGCGCAAAACTCCCATAGTGGAGGCTGTTGAAATCGTTTCTGAGCAACCCCGCCTACTTGAGGTTTTTTCTATCAAGAAGTGTGCAAGTCGCCCTAAACCTTTAAAAAATGGAGGCAGGAATATGCCAGCATGACTAAGGTACAAACTGCATCTCCCTAGCATTTTTGGTTCCAGAGTTATTCCAGAGCGTAGCTGAAAGTTTTTAATAGTCCGGCCTATTTTTTTTGAATGACCCCTTATTGTCGGTTGGAACCCTGACTGCGCCGTGTCTTTGTATACGCTGTATACACGCACAGTGTACGTCAATTTCTAGTGGGTGCCTGCTCGCGCCGTCGCATCTGGCTCCGCCTTACAAATCGTCAGAGCTTTAAGTTTGGTACGAGAGGAAAGCCCTTGAACATGGCAATCCTGTGGTTTTAAAATTTTGAAGATTGAGCAGGATACTGGGATCGAAATTACCCGTTGTACATTTTGTTTTTCTCTCCGACAGCTCTGTGCGCAAAACTCCCATAGTGGAGGCTGTTGAAATCGTTTCTGAGCAACCCCGCCTACTTGAGGTTTTTTTACCAAGAAGTGTGCAAGTCGCCCTAAACCTTTAAAAAATGGACGCAGGAATATGTCAGCATGACTAAGGTACAAACTGCATCTCCCTAGCATTTTTGATTGCAGAGTTATTCCAGAGCGTAGCTGAAAGTTTTTAATTGTCCGGCCTTTTTTGTTCAATGACCCCTTATTGTCGGTTGGAACCCTGACTGCGCCGTGTCTTTGTATACGCTGTATACACGCACAGTGTACGTCAATTTCTAGTGGGTGCCTGCTCGCGCCGTCGCATCTGGCTCCGCCTTACAAATCGTCAGAGCTTTAAGTTTGGTACGAGAGGAAAGCCCTTGAACATGGCAATCCTGTGGTTTTAAAATTTTGAAGATTGAGCAGGATACTGGGATCGAAATTACCCGTTGTACATTTTGTTTTTCTCTCCGACAGCTCTGTGCGCAAAACTCCCATAGTGGAGGCTGTTGAAATCGTTTCTGAGCAACCCCGCCTACTTGAGGTTTTTTCTATCAAGAAGTGTGCAAGTCGCCCTAAACCTTTAAAAAATGGACGCAGGAATATGCCAGCATGACTAAGGTACAAACTGCATCTCCCTAGCATTTTTGGTTGCAGAGTTATTCCAGAGCGTAGCTGAAAGTTTTTAATAGTCCGGCCTATTTTTTTCAATGACCCCTTATTGTCGGTTGGAACCCTGACTGCGCCGTGTCTTTGTATACGCTGTATACGCGCACAGTGTACGTCAATTTCTAGTGGGTGCCTGCTCGCGCCGTCGCATCTGGCCCCACCTTAAAAATCGTCACAGCTTTAAGTTTGGTACGAGAGGAAAGCCCTTGAACATAGCAATCCTGTGGTGGTAAAATTTGGAAGATTGAGCAGGATACTGGGATCGAAATTACCCGTTGTACATTTTGTTTTTCTCTCCGACAGCTCTGTGCGCAAAACTCCCATAGTGGAGGCTGTTGAAATCGTTTCTGAACAACCCCGCCTACTTGAGGTTTTTCCTACCAAGAAGTGTGCAAGTCGCCCTAAACCTTTAAAAAATGGACGCAGGAATATGCCAGCATGACTAAGGTACAAACTGCATCTCCCTAGCATTTTTGGTTCCAGAGTTATTCCAGAGCGTAGCTGAAAGTTTTTAATTGTCCTGCCTTTTTTTTTTCAATGACCCCTTATTGTCGGTTGGAACCCTGACTGCGCCGTGTCTTTGTATACGCTGTATACACGCACAGTGTACGTCAATTTCTAGTGGGTGCCTGCTCGCGCCGTCGCATCTGGCTCCGCCTTAAAAATCGTCAGAGCTTTAAGTTTGGTACGAGAGGAAAGCCCTTGAACATGGCAATCCTGTGGTGTTAAAATTTTGAAGATTGAGCAGGATACTGGGATCGAAATTACCCGTTGTACATTTTGTTTTTCTCTCCGACAGCTCTGTGCGCAAAACTCCCATAGTGGAGGCTGTTGAAATCGCTTCTGAGCAACCCCGCCTACTTGAGGTTTTTCCTATCAAGAAGTGTGCAAGTCGCCCTAAACCTTTAAAAAATGGACGCAGGAATATGCCAGCATGACTAAGGTACAAACTGCATCTCCGAGCATTTTTGATTGCAGAGTTATTCCAGAGCGTAGCTGAAAGTTTTTAATTGTCCGGCCTTTTTTTTCAATGACCCCTTATTGTCGGTTGGAACCCTGACTGCGCCGTGTCTTTGTAAATTCTGTATACACGCACAGTGTACGTCAATTTCTAGTGGGTGCCTGCTCGCGCCGTCGCATCTGGCTCCGCCTTAAAAATCGTCAGAGCTTTAAGTTTGGTACGAGAGGAAAGCCCTTGAACATGGCAATCCTGTGGTTTTAAAATTTTGAAGATTGAGCAGGATACTGGGATCGAAATTACCCGTTGTACATTTTGTTTTTCTCTCCGACAGCTCTGTGCGCAAAACTCCCATAGTGGAGGCTGTTGAAATCGTTTCTGAGCAACCCCGCCTACTTGAGGTTTTTCTTATCAAGAAGTGTGCAAGTCGCCCTAAATCTTTAAAAAATGGACGCAGGAATATGCCAGCATGACTAAGGTACAAACTGCATCTCCCTAGCATTTTTGGTTGCAGAGTTATTCCAGAGCGTAGCTGAAAGTTTTTAATTGTCCGGCCTATTTTTTTCAATGACCCCCTTATTGTCGGTTGGAACCCTGACTGCGCCGTGTCTTTGTATACGCTGTATACACGCACAGTGTACGTCAATTTCTAGTGGGTGCCTGCTCGCGCCGTCGCATCTGGCCCCACCTATAAAATCGTCAGAGCTTTAAGTGTGGTACGAGAGGAAAGCCCTTGAACATGGCAATCCTGTGGTGGTAAAATTTTGAAGTTTGAGCAGGATACCGGGATCGAAATTACCCGTTGTACATTTTGTTTTTCTCTCCGACAGCTCTGTGCGCAAAACTCCCATAGTGGAGGCTGTTGAAACCGTTTCTGAGCAACGCCGCCTACTTGAGGTTTTTCTTATCAAGAAGTGTGCAAGTCGCCCTAAACCTTTAAAAAATGGACGCAGGAATATGCCAGCATGAGCATGACTAAGGTACAAACTGCATCTCCCTAGCATTTTTGGTTGCAGAGTTATTCCAGAGCGTAGCTGAAAGTTTTTAATTGTCCGGCCTATTTTTTTCAATGACCCCTTATTGTCGGTTGGAACCCTGACTGCGCCGTGTCTTTGTATACGCTGTATACACGCACAGTGTACTTCAATTTCTAGTGGGTGCCTGCTTGCGCCGTCGCATCTGGCCCCACCTATAAAATCGTCACAGCTTTAAGTTTGGTACGAGAGGAAAGCCCTTGAACATGGCAATCCTGTGGTGGTAAAATTTTGAAGATTGAGCAGGATACTGGGATCGAAATTACCCGTTGTACATTTTGTTTTTCTCTCCGACAGCTCTGTGCGCAAAACTCCCATAGTGGAGGCTGTTGAAACCGTTTCTGAGCAACCCCGCCTACTTGAGGTTTTTCCTATCAAGAAGTGTGCAAGTCGCCCTAAACCTTTAAAAAATGGACGCAGGAATATGCCAGCATGAGCATGACTAAGGTACAAACTGCATCTCCCTAGCATTTTTGGTTGCAGAGTTATTCCAGAGCGTAGCTGAAAGTTTTTAATTGTCCGGCCTATTTTTTTCAATGACCCCTTATTGTCGGTTGGAACCCTGACTGCGCCGTGTCTTTGTATACGCTGTATACGCGCACAGTGTACGTCAATTTCTAGTGGGTGCCTGCTCGCGCCGTCGCATCTGGCCCCACCTTACAAATCGTCAGAGCTTTAAGTTTGGTACGAGAGGAAAGCCCTTGAACATAGCAATCCTGTGGTGGTAAAATTTTGAAGATTGAGCAGGATACTGGGATCGAAATTACCAGTTGTACATTTTGTTTTTCTCTCCGACAGCTCTGTGCGCAAAACTCCCATAGTGAAGGCTGTTGAAATCGTTTCTGAGCAACCCCGCCTACTTGAGGTTTTTCTTATCAAGAAGTGTGCAAGTCGCCCTAAACCTTTAAAAAATGGACGCAGGAATATGCCAGCATGACTAAGGTACAAACTGCATCTCCCTAGCATTTTTGGTTGCAGAGTTATTCCAGAGCGTAGCTGAAAGTTTTTAATTGTCCGGCCTATTCTTTTCAATGACCCCCTTATTGTCGGTTGGAACCCTGACTGCGCCGTGTCTTTGTATACGCTGTATACACGCACAGTGTACGTCAATTTCTAGTGGGTGCCTGCTCGCGCCGTCGCATCTGGCCCCACCTTAAAAATCGTCAGAGCTTTAAGTTCGGTACGAGAGGAAAGCCCTTGAACATGGCAATCCTGTGGTGGTAAAATTTTGAAGATTGAGCAGGATACTGGGATCGAAATTACCCGTTGTACATTTTGTTTTTCTCTCCGACAGCTCTGTGCGCAAAACTCCCATAGTGGAGGCTGTTGAAATCGTTTCTGAGCAACCCCGCCTACTTGAGGTTTTTCCTATCAAGAAGTGTGCAAGTCGCCCTAAACCTTTAAGAAATGGACGCAGGAATATGCCAGCATGACTAAGGTACAAACTGCATCTCCCTAGCATTTTTGGTTGCAGAGTTATTCCAGAGCGTAGCTGAAAGTTTTTAATTGTCCGGCCTATTTTTTTTCAATGACCCCCTTATTGTCGGTTGGAACCTTGACTGCGCCGTGTCTTTGTATACGCTGTATACACGCACAGTGTACGTCAATTTCTAGTGGGTGCCTGCTCGCGCCGTCGCATCTGGCCCCGCCTTAAAAATCGTCAGAGCTTTAAGTTTGGTACGAGAGGAAAGCCCTTGAACATGGCAATCCTGTGGTGGTAAAATTGTGAAGATTGAGCAGGATACTGGGATCGAAATTACCCGTTGTACATTTTGTTTTTCTCTCCGACAGCTCTGTGCGCAAAACTCCCATAGTGGAGGCTGTTGAAATCGTTTCTGAGCAACCCCGCCTACTTGAGGTTTTTCCTATCAAGAAGTGTGCAAGTCGCCCTAAACCTTTAAAAAATGGACGCAGGAATATGCCAGCATGACTAAGGTACAAACTGCATCTCCCTAGCATTTTTGGTTGCAGAGTTATTCCAGAGCGTAGCTGAAAGTTTTTAATTGTCCTGCCTATTTTTTTCAATGACCCCCTTATTGTCGGTTGGAACCCTGACTGCGCCGTGTCTTTGTATACGCTGTATACAGGCACAGTGTACGTCAATTTCTAGTGGGTGCCTACTCGCGCCGTCGCATCTGGCCCCACCTTAAAAATCGTCAGAGCTTTAAATTTGGTACGAGAGGAAAGCCCTTGAACATGGCAATCCTGTGGTGGTAAAATTTTTAAGATTGAGCAGGATACTGGGATCGAAATTACCCGTTGTACATTTTGTTTTTCTCTCAGACAGCTCTGTGCGCAAAACTCCCATAGTGAAGGCTGTTGAAATCGTTTCTGAGCAACCCCGCCTACTTGAGGTTTTTCTTATCAAGAAGTGTGCAAGTCGCCCTAAACCTTTAAAAAATGGACGCAGGAATATGCCAGCATGACTAAGGTACAAACTGCATCTCCCTAGCATTTTTGGTTGCAGAGTTATTCCAGAGCGTAGCTGAAAGTTTTTAATTGTCCGGCCTATTCTTTTCAATGACCCCCTTATTGTCGGTTGGAACCCTGACTGCGCCGTGTCTTTGTATACGCTGTATACACGCACAGTGTACGTCAATTTCTAGTGGGTGCCTGCTCGCGCCGTCGCATCTGGCCCCACCTTACAAATCGTCAGAGCTTTAAGTTCGGTACGAGAGGAAAGCCCTTGAACATGGCAATCCTGTGGTGGTAAAATTTTGAAGATTGAGCAGGATACTGGGATCGAAATTACCCGTTGTACATTTTGTTTTTCTCTCCGACAGCTCTGTGCGCAAAACTCCCATAGTGGAGGCTGTTGAAATCGTTTCTGAGCAACCCCGCCTACTTGAGGTTTTTCCTATCAAGAAGTGTGCAAGTCGCCCTAAACCTTTAAGAAATGGACGCAGGAATATGCCAGCATGACTAAGGTACAAACTGCATCTCCCTAGCATTTTTGGTTGCAGAGTTATTCCAGAGCGTAGCTGAAAGTTTTTAATTGTCCGGCCTATTTTTTTTCAATGACCCCCTTATTGTCGGTTGGAACCTTGACTGCGCCGTGTCTTTGTATACGCTGTATACACGCACAGTGTACGTCAATTTCTAGTGGGTGCCTGCTCGCGCCGTCGCATCTGGCCCCGCCTTAAAAATCGTCAGAGCTTTAAGTTTGGTACGAGAGGAAAGCCCTTGAACATGGCAATCCTGTGGTGGTAAAATTGTGAAGATTGAGCAGGATACTGGGATCGAAATTACCCGTTGTACATTTTGTTTTTCTCTCCGACAGCTCTGTGCGCAAAACTCCCATAGTGGAGGCTGTTGAAATCGTTTCTGAGCAACCCCGCCTACTTGAGGTTTTTCCTATCAAGAAGTGTGCAAGTCGCCCTAAACCTTTAAAAAATGGACGCAGGAATATGCCAGCATGACTAAGGTACAAACTGCATCTCCCTAGCATTTTTGGTTGCAGAGTTATTCCAGAGCGTAGCTGAAAGTTTTTAATTGTCCTGCCTATTTTTTTCAATGACCCCCTTATTGTCGGTTGGAACCCTGACTGCGCCGTGTCTTTGTATACGCTGTATACAGGCACAGTGTACGTCAATTTCTAGTGGGTGCCTACTCGCGCCGTCGCATCTGGCCCCACCTTAAAAATCGTCAGAGCTTTAAATTTGGTACGAGAGGAAAGCCCTTGAACATGGCAATCCTGTGGTGGTAAAATTTTTAAGATTGAGCAGGATACTGGGATCGAAATTACCCGTTGTACATTTTGTTTTTCTCTCAGACAGCTCTGTGCGCAAAACTCCCATAGTGGAGGCTGTTGAAATCGTTTCTGAGCAACCCCGCCTACTTGAGGTTTTTCCTATCAAGAAGTGTGCAAGTCGCCCTAAACCTTTAAAAAATGGACGCAGGAATATGCCAGTATGACTAAGGTACAAACTGCATCTCCCTAGCATTTTTGGTTGCAGAGTTATTCCAGAGCGTAGCTGAAAGTTTTTAATTGTCCGGCCTATTTTTTTCAATGACCCCCTTATTGTCGGTTGGAACCCTGACTGCGCCGTGTCTTTGTATACGCTGTATACACGCACAGTGTACGTCAATTTCTAGTGGGTGCCTGCTCGCGCCGTCGCATCTGGCCCCACCTTACAAATCGTCAGAGCTTTAAGTTTGGTACGAGAGGAAAGCCCTTGAACATGGCAATCCTGTGGTGGTAAAATTTTTAAGATTGAGCAGGATACTGGGATCGAAATTACCCGTTGTACATTTTGTTTTTCTCTCCGACAGCTCTGTGCGCAAAACTCCCATAGTGGAGGCTGTTGAAGTCGTTTCTGAGCAACCCCGCCTACTTGAGGTTTTTCCTATCAAGAAGTGTGCAAGTCGCCCTAAACCTTTAAAAAATGGACGCAAACATATGCCAGTATGACTAAGGTACAAACTGCATCTCCCTAGCATTTTTGGTTGCAGAGTTATTCCAGAGCGTAGCTGAAAGTTTTTAATTGTCCGGCCTATTTTTTTCAATGACCCCCTTATTGTCGGTTGGAACCCTGACTGCGCCGTGTCTTTGTATACGCTGCATACACGCACAGTGTACGTCAATTTCTAGTGGGTGCCTGCTCGCGCCGTCGCATCTGGCCCCACCTTACAAATCGTCAGAGCTTTAAGTTTGGTACGAGAGGAAAGCCCTTGAACATGGCAATCCTGTGGTGGTAATATTTTGAAGATTGAGCAGGATACTGGGATCGAAATTACCCGTTGTACATTTTGTTTTTCTCTCAGACAGCTCTGTGCGCAAAACTCCCATAGTGGAGGCTGTTGAAATCGTTTCTGAACAACCCCGCCTACTTGAGGTTTTTCCTATCAAGAAGTGTGCAAGTCGCCCTAAACCTTTAAAAAATGGACGCAAACATATGCCAGTATGACTGAGGTACAAACTGCATCTCCCTAGCATTTTTGGTTGCAGAGTTATTCCAGAGCGTAGCTGAAAGTTTTTAATTGTCCAGCCTATTTTTTTCAATGACCCCCTTATTGTCGGTTGGAACCCTGACTGCGCCGTGTCTTTGTATACGCTGTATACACGCACAGTGTACGTCAATTTCTAGTGGGTGCCTGCTCGCGCCGTCGCATCTGGCCCCACCTTAAAAATCGTCAGAGCTTTAAGTTTGGTACGAGAGGAAAGCCCTTGAACATGGCAATCCTGTGGTGGTAAAATTTTGAAGATTGAGCAGGATACTGGGATCGAAATTACCCGTTGTGCATTTTGTTTTTCTCTCCGACAGCTCTGTGCGCAAAACTCCCATAGTGGAGGCTGTTGAAATCGTTTCTGAGCAACCCCGCCTACTTGAGGTTTTTCCTATCAAGAAGTGTGCAAGTCGCCCTCAACCGTTAAAAAATGGACGCAGGAATATGCCAGTATGACTAAGGTACAAACTGCATCTCCCTAGCATTTTTGGTTGCAGAGTTATTCCAGAGCGTAGCTGAAAGTTTTTAATTGTCCGGCCTGTTTTTTTCAATGACCCCCTTATTGTCGGTTGGAACCCTGACTGCGCCGTGTCTTTGTATACGTTGTATACACGCACAGTGTACGTCAATTTCTAGTGGGTGCCTGCTCGCGCCGTCGCATCTGGCCCCACCTTAAAAATCGTCAGAGCTTTAAGTTTGGTACGAGAGGAAAGCCCTTGAACATGGCAATCCTGTGGTGGTAAAATTTTGAAGATTGAGCAAGATACTGGGATCGAAATTACCCGTTGTACATTTTGTTTTTCTCTCCGACAGCTCTGTGCGCAAAACTCCCATAGTGGAGGCTGTTGAAATCGTTTCTGAGCAACCCCGCCTACTTGAGGTTTTTCCTATCAAGAGGTGTGCAAGTCGCCCTACACCTTTAAAAAATGGACGCAGGAATATGCCAGTATGACTAAGGTACAAACTGCATCTCCCTAGCATTTTTGGTTGCAGAGTTATTCCAGAGCGTAGCTGAAAGTTTTTAATTGTCCGGCCTATTTTTTTCAATGACCCCCTTATTGTCGGTTGGAACCCTGACTGCGCCGTGTCTTTGTATACGCTGTATACACGCACAGTGTACGTCAATTTCTAGTGGGTGCCTGCTCGCGCCGTCGCATCTGGCCCCACCTTACAAATCGTCAGAGCTTTAAGTTTGGTACGAGAGGAAAGCCCTTGAACATGGCAATCCTGTGGTGGTAATATTTTGAAGATTGAGCAGGATACTGGGATCGAAATTACCCGTTGTACATTTTGTTTTTCTCTCAGACAGCTCTGTGCGCAAAACTCCCATAGTGGAGGCTGTTGAAATCGTTTCTGAGCAACCCCGCCTACTTGAGGTTTTTCCTATCAAGAAGTGTGCAAGTCGCCCTAAACCTTTAAAAAATGGACGCAGGAATATGCCAGTATGACTAAGGTACAAACTGCATCTCCCTAGCATTTTTGGTTGCAGAGTTATTCCAGAGCGTAGCTGAAAGTTTTTAATTGTCCGGCCTATTTTTTTCAATGACCCCCTTATTGTCGGTTGGAACCCTGACTGCGCCGTGTCTTTGTATACGCTGTATACACGCACAGTGTACGTCAATTTCTAGTGGGTGCCTGCTCGCGCCGTCGCATCTGGCCCCACCTTACAAATCGTCAGAGCTTTAAGTTTGGTACGAGAGGAAAGCCCTTGAACATGGCAATCCTGTGGTGGTAATATTTTGAAGATTGAGCAGGATACTGGGATCGAAATTACCCGTTGTACATTTTGTTTTTCTCTCCGACAGCTCTGTGCGCAAAACTCCCATAGTGGAGGCTGTTGAAGTCGTTTCTGAGCAACCCCGCCTACTTGAGGTTTTTCCTATCAAGAAGTGTGCAAGTCGCCCTAAACCTTTAAAAAATGGACGCAGGAATATGCCAGCATGACTAAGGTACAAACTGCATCTCCCTAGCATTTTTGGTTGCAGAGTTATTCCAGAGCGTAGCTGAAAGTTTTTAATTGTCCGGCCTACTTTTTTTCAATGACCCCCTTATTGTCGGTTGGAACCCTGACTGCGCCGTGTCTATGTATACGCTGTATGCACGCACAGTGTACTTCAATTTCTAGTGGGTGCCTGCTCGCGCCGTCGCATCTGGCCCCGCCTTAAAAATCGTCAGAGCTTTAAGTTTGGTACGAGAGGAAAGCCCTTGAACATGGCAATCCTGTGGTGGTAAAATTTTGAAGATTGAGCAGGATACTGGGATCGAAATTACCCGTTGTACATTTTGTTTTTCTCTCCGACAGCTCTATGCGCAAAACTCCCATAGTGGCGGGTGTTGAAATCGTTTCTGAACAACCCCGCCTACTTGAGGTTTTTCCTATCAAGAAGTGTGCAAGTCCCCCTCAACCGTTAAAAAATGGACGCAGGAATATGCCAGTATGACTAAGGTACAAACTGCATCTCCCTAGCATTTTTGGTTGCAGAGTTATTCCAGAGCGTAGCTGAAAGTTTTTAATTGTCCGGCCTGTTTTTTTCAATGACCCCCTTATTGTCGGTTGGAACCCTGACTGCGCCGTGTCTTTGTATACGCTGTATACACGCACAGTGTACGTCAATTTCTAGTGGGTGCCTGCTCGCGCCGTCGCATCTGGCCCCACCTTAAAAATCGTCAGAGCTTTAAGTTTGGTACGAGAGGAAAGCCCTTGAACATGGCAATCCTGTGGTGGTAAAATTTTGAAGATTGAGCAAGATACTGGGATCGAAATTATCCGTTGTACATTTTGTTTTTCTCTCCGACAGCTCTGTGCGCAAAACTCCCATAGTGGAGGCTGTTGAAATCGTTTCTGAGCAACCCCGCCTACTTGAGGTTTTTCCTATCAAGAAGTGTGCAAGTCGCCCTAAACCTTTAAAAAATGGACGCAGGAATATGCCAGTATGACTAAGGTACAAACTGCATCTCCCTAGCATTTTTGGTTGCAGAGTTATTCCAGAGCGTAGCTGAAAGTTTTTAATTGTCCGGCCTATTTTTTTCAATGACCCCCTTATTGTCGATTGGAACCCTGACTGCGCCGTGTCTTTGTATACGCTGTATACACGCACAGTGTACGTCAATTTCTAGTGGGTGCCTCCTCGCGCCGTCGCATCTGGCCCCACCTTACAAATCGTCAGAGCTTTAAGTTTGGTACGAGAGGAAAGCCCTTGAACATGGCAATCCTGTGGTGGTAATATTTTGAAGATTGAGCAGGATACTGGGATCGAAATTACCCGTTGTACATTTTGTTTTTCTCTCCGACAGCTCTGTGCGCAAAACTCCCATAGTGGAGGCTGTTGAAATCGTTTCTGAGCAACCCCGCCTACTTGAGGTTTTTCCTATCAAGAAGTGTGCAAGTCGCCCTAAACCTTTAAAAAATGGACGCAGGAATATGCCAGTATGACTAAGGTACAAACTGCATCTCCCTAGCATTTTTGGTTGCAGAGTTATTCCAGAGCGTAGCTAAAAGTTTTTAATTGTCCGGCCTATTTTTTTCAATGACCCCTTATTGTCGGTTGGAACCCTGACTGCGCCGTGTCTTTGTATACGCTGTATACACGCACAGTGTACGTCAATTTCTAGTGGGTGCCTGCTCGCGCCGTCGCATCTGGCCCCACCTTACAAATCGTCAGAGCTTTAAGTTTGGTACGAGAGGAAAGCCCTTGAACATGGCAATCCTGTGGTGGTAATATTTTGAAGATTGAGCAGGATACTGGGATCGAAATTACCCGTTGTACATTTTGTTTTTCTCTCCGACAGCTCTATGCGCAAAACTCCCATAGTGGGGGCTGTTGAAATCGTTTCTGAACAACCCTGCCTACTTGAGGTTTATCCTATCAAGAAGTGTGCAAGTCGCCCTCAACCGTTAAAAAATGGACGCAGGATTATGCCAGTATGACTAAGGTACAAACTGCATCTCCCTAGCATTTTTGGTTGCAGAGTTATTCCAGAGCGTAGCTGAAAGTTTTTAATTGTCCGGCCTATTTTTTTCAATGACCCCCTTATTGTCGGTTGGAACCCTGACTGCGCCGTGTCTTTGTATACGCTGTATACACGCACAGTGTACGTCAATTTCTAGTGGGTGCCTGCTCGCGCCGTCGCATCTGGCCCCACCTTACAAATCGTCAGAGCTTTAAGTTTGGTACGAGAGGAAAGCCCTTGAACATGGCAATCCTGTGGTGGTAATATTTTGAAGATTGAGCAGGATACTGGGATCGAAATTACCCGTTGTACATTTTGTTTTTCTCTCCGACAGCTCTGTGCGCAAAACTCCCATAGTGGAGGCTGTTGAAGTCGTTTCTGAGCAACCCCGCCTACTTGAGGTTTTTCCTATCAAGAAGTGTGCAAGTCGCCCTAAACCTTTAAAAAATGGACGCAGGAATATGCCAGCATGACTAAGGTACAAACTGCATCTCCCTAGCATTTTTGGTTGCAGAGTTATTCCAGAGCGTAGCTGAAAGTTTTTAATTGTCCGGCCTACTTTTTTTCAATGACCCCCTTATTGTCGGTTGGAACCCTGACTGCGCCGTGTCTATGTATACGCTGTATGCACGCACAGTGTACTTCAATTTCTAGTGGGTGCCTGCTCGCGCCGTCGCATCTGGCCCCGCCTTAAAAATCGTCAGAGCTTTATTTTTGGTACGAGAGGAAAGCCCTTGAACATGGCAATCCTGTGGTGGTAAAATTTTGAAGATTGAGCAGGATACTGGGATCGAAATTACCCGTTGTACATTTTGTTTTTCTCTCCGACAGCTCTATGCGCAAAACTCCCATAGTGGGGGCTGTTGAAATCGTTTCTGAACAACCCTGCCTACTTGAGGTTTATCCTATCAAGAAGTGTGCAAGTCGCCCTCAACCGTTAAAAGATGGACGCAGGATTATGCCAGTATGACTAAGGTACAAACTGCATCTCCCTAGCATTTTTGGTTGCAGAGTTATTCCAGAGCGTAGCTGAAAGTTTTTAATTGTCCGGCCTATTTTTTTCAATGACCCCCTTATTGTCGGTTGGAACCCTGACTGCGCCGTGTCTTTGTATACGCTGTATACACGCACAGTGTACGTCAATTTCTAGTGGGTGCCTGCTCGCGCCGTCGCATCTGGCCCCACCTTACAAATCGTCAGAGCTTTAAGTTTGGTACGAGAGGAAAGCCCTTGAACATGGCAATCCTGTGGTGGTAATATTTTGAAGATTGAGCAGGATACTGGGATCGAAATTACCCGTTGTACATTTTGTTTTTCTCTCCGACAGCTCTGTGCGCAAAACTCCCATAGTGGAGGCTGTTGAAGTCGTTTCTGAGCAACCCCGCCTACTTGAGGTTTTTCCTATCAAGAAGTGTGCAAGTCGCCCTAAACCTTTAAAAAATGGACGCAGGAATATGCCAGCATGACTAAGGTACAAACTGCATCTCCCTAGCATTTTTGGTTGCAGAGTTATTCCAGAGCGTAGCTGAAAGTTTTTAATTTTTTAATTGTCCGGCCTACTTTTTTTCAATGACCCCCTTATTGTCGGTTGGAACCCTGACTGCGCCGTGTCTATGTATACGCTGTATGCACGCACAGTGTACTTCAATTTCTAGTGGGTGCCTGCTCGCGCCGTCGCATCTGGCCCCGCCTTAAAAATCGTCAGAGCTTTATTTTTGGTACGAGAGGAAAGCCCTTGAACATGGCAATCCTGTGGTGGTAAAATTTTGAAGATTGAGCAGGATACTGGGATCGAAATTACCCGTTGTACATTTTGTTTTTCTCTCCGACAGCTCTATGCGCAAAACTCCCATAGTGGGGGCTGTTGAAATCGTTTCTGAACAACCCCGCCTACTTGAGGTTTATCCTATCAAGAAGTGTGCAAGTCCCCCTCAACCGTTAAAAAATGGACGCAGGAATATGCCAGTATGACTAAGGTACAAACTGCATCTCCCTAGCATTTTTGGTTGCAGAGTTATTCCAGAGCGTAGCTGAAAGTTTTTAATTGTCCGGCCTGTTTTTTTCAATGACCCCCTTATTGTCGGTTGGAACCCTGACTGCGCCGTGTCTTTGTATACGCTGTATACACGCACAGTGTACGTCAATTTCTAGTGGGTGCCTGCTCGCGCCGTCGCATCTGGCCCCACCTTAAAAATCGTCAGAGCTTTAAGTTTGGTACGAGAGGAAAGCCCTTGCACATGGCAATCCTGTGGTGGTAAAATTTTGAAGATTGAGCAAGATACTGGGATCGAAATTACCCGTTGTACATTTTGTTTTTCTCTCCGACAGCTCTGTGCGCAAAACTCCCATAGTGGAGGCTGTTGAAATCGTTTCTGAGCAACCCCGCCTACTTGAGGTTTTTCCTATCAAGAAGTGTGCAAGTCGCCCTAAACCTTTAAAAAATGGACGCAGGAATATGCCAGTATGACTAAGGTACAAACTGCATCTCCCTAGCATTTTTGGTTGCAGAGTTATTCCAGAGCGTAGCTGAAAGTTTTTAATTGTCCGGCCTATTTTTTTCAATGACCCCCTTATTGTCGATTGGAACCCTGACTGCGCCGTGTCTTTGTATACGCTGTATACACGCACAGTGTACGTCAATTTCTAGTGGGTGCCTGCTCGCGCCGTCGCATCTGGCCCCACCTTACAAATCGTCAGAGCTTTAAGTTTGGTACGAGAGGAAAGCCCTTGAACATGGCAATCCTGTGGTGGTAATATTTTGAAGATTGAGCAGGATACTGGGATCGAAATTACCCGTTGTACATTTTGTTTTTCTCTCAGACAGCTCTGTGCGCAAAACTCCCATAGTGGAGGCTGTTGAAATCGTTTCTGAGCAACCCCGCCTACTTGAGGTTTTTCCTATCAAGAAGTGTGCAAGTCGCCCTAAACCTTTAAAAAATGGACGCAGGAATATGCCAGTATGACTAAGGTACAAACTGCATCTCCCTAGCATTTTTGGTTGCAGAGTTATTCCAGAGCGTAGCTAAAAGTTTTTAATTGTCCGGCCTATTTTTTTCAATGACCCCTTATTGTCGGTTGGAACCCTGACTGCGCCGTGTCTTTGTATACGCTGTATACACGCACAGTGTACGTCAATTTCTAGTGGGTGCCTGCTCGCGCCGTCGCATCTGGCCCCACCTTACAAATCGTCAGAGCTTTAAGTTTGGTACGAGAGGAAAGCCCTTGAACATGGCAATCCTGTGGTGGTAATATTTTGAAGATTGAGCAGGATACTGGGATCGAAATTACCCGTTGTACATTTTGTTTTTCTCTCCGACAGCTCTGTGCGCAAAACTCCCATAGTGGAGGCTGTTGAAGTCGTTTCTGAGCAACCCCGCCTACTTGAGGTTTTTCCTATCAAGAAGTGTGCAAGTCGCCCTAAACCTTTAAAAAATGGACGCAGGAATATGCCAGCATGACTAAGGTACAAACTGCATCTCCCTAGCATTTTTGGTTGCAGAGTTATTCCAGAGCGTAGCTGAAAGTTTTTAATTGTCCGGCCTGTTTTTTTCAATGACCCCCTTATTGTCGGTTGGAACCCTGACTGCGCCGTGTCTTTGTATACGCTGTATACACGCACAGTGTACGTCAATTTCTAGTGGGTGCCTGCTCGCGCCGTCGCATCTGGCCCCACCTTAAAAATCGTCAGAGCTTTAAGTTTGGTACGAGAGGAAAGCCCTTGAACATGGCAATCCTGTGGTGGTAAAATTTTGAAGATTGAGCAAGATACTGGGATCGAAATTACCCGTTGTACATTTTGTTTTTCTCTCCGACAGCTCTGTGCGCAAAACTCCCATAGTGGAGGCTGTTGAAATCGTTTCTGAGCAACCCCGCCTACTTGAGGTTTTTCCTATCAAGAAGTGTGCAAGTCGCCCTAAACCTTTAAAAAATGGACGCAGGAATATGCCAGTATGACTAAGGTACAAACTGCATCTCCCTAGCATTTTTGGTTGCAGAGTTATTCCAGAGCGTAGCTGAAAGTTTTTAATTGTCCGGCCTATTTTTTTCAATGACCCCCTTATTGTCGGTTGGAACCCTGACTGCGCCGTGTCTTTGTATACGCTGTATACACGCACAGTGTACGTCAATTTCTAGTGGGTGCCTGCTCGCGCCGTCGCATCTGGCCCCACCTTACAAATCGTCAGAGCTTTAAGTTTGGTACGAGAGGAAAGCCCTTGAACATGGCAATCCTGTGGTGGTAATATTTTGAAGATTGAGCAGGATACTGGGATCGAAATTACCCGTTGTACATTTTGTTTTTCTCTCCGACAGCTCTGTGCGCAAAACTCCCATAGTGGAGGCTGTTGAAGTCGTTTCTGAGCAACCCCGCCTACTTGAGGTTTTTCCTATCAAGAAGTGTGCAAGTCGCCCTAAACCTTTAAGAAATGGACGCAGGAATATGCCAGCATGACTAAGGTACAAACTGCATCTCCCTAGCATTTTTGGTTGCAGAGTTATTCCAGAGCGTAGCTGAAAGTTTTTAATTGTCCGGCCTATTTTTTTCAATGACCCCCTTATTGTCGGTTGGAACCCTGACTGCGCCGTGTCTTTGTATACGCTGTATACACGCACAGTGTACGTCAATTTCTAGTGGGTGCCTGCTCGCGCCGTCGCATCTGGCCCCACCTTACAAATCGTCAGAGCTTTAAGTTTGGTACGAGAGGAAAGCCCTTGAACATGGCAATCCTGTGGTGGTAAAATCAGAAGATTGAGCAGGATACTGGGATCGAAATTACCCGTTGTACATTTTGTTTTTCTCTCCGACAGCTCTGTGCGCAAAACTCCCATAGTGGAGGCTGTTGAAGTCGTTTCTGAGCAACCCCGCCTACTTGAGGTTTTTCCTATCAAGAAGTGTGCAAGTCGCCCTAAACCTTTAAAAAATGGACGCAGGAATATGCCAGCATGACTAAGGTACAAACTGCATCTCCCTAGCATTTTTGGTTGCAGAGTTATTCCAGAGCGTAGCTGAAAGTTTTTAATTGTCCGGCCTACTTTTTTTCAATGACCCCCTTATTGTCGGTTGGAACCCTGACTGCGCCGTGTCTATGTATACGCTGTATGCACGCACAGTGTACTTCAATTTCTAGTGGGTGCCTGCTCGCGCCGTCGCATCTGGCCCCGCCTTAAAAATCGTCAGAGCTTTAAGTTTGGTACGAGAGGAAAGCCCTTGAACATGGCAATCCTGTGGTGGTAAAATTTTGAAGATTGAGCAGGATACTGGGATCGAAATTACCCGTTGTACATTTTGTTTTTCTCTCCGACAGCTCTATGCGCAAAACTCCCATAGTGGAGGCTGTTGAAATCGTTTCTGAACAACCCCGCCTACTTGAGGTTTTTCTTATCAAGAAGTGTGCAAGTCCCCCTGAACCTTTAAAAAATGGACGCAGGAATATGCCAGCATGACTAAGGTACAAACTGCATCTCCCTAGCATTTTTGGTTGCAGAGTTATTCCAGAGCGTAGCTGAAAGTTTTTAATTGTCCAGCCTATTTTTTTCAATGACCCCCTAATTGTCGGTTGGAACCCTGACTGCGCCGTGTCTTTGTATACGCTGTATACACGCACAGTGTACGTCAATTTCTAGTGGGTGCCTGCTCGTGCCGTCGCATCTGGCCCCACCTTAAAAATCGTCAGAGCTTTAAGTTTGGTACGAGAGGAAAGCCCTTGAACATGGCAATCCTGTGGTGGTAAAATTTTGAAGATTGAGCAGGATACTGGGATCGAAATTACCCGTTGTGCATTTTGTTTTTCTCTCCGACAGCTCTGTGCGCAAAACTCCCATAGTGGAGGCTGTTGAAATCGTTTCTGAGCAACCCCGCCTACTTGAGGTTTTTCCTATCAAGAAATGTGCAAGTCGCCCTCAACCGTTAAAAAATGGACGCAGGAATATGCCAGTATGACTAAGGTACAAACTGCATCTCCCTAGCATTTTTGGTTGCAGAGTTATTCCAGAGCGTAGCTGAAAGTTTTTAATTGTCCAGCCTATTTTTTTCAATGACCCCCTAATTGTCGGTTGGAACCCTGACTGCGCCGTGTCTTTGTATACGCTGTATACACGCACAGTGTACGTCAATTTCTAGTGGGTGCCTGCTCGTGCCGTCGCATCTGGCCCCACCTTAAAAATCGTCAGAGCTTTAAGTTTGGTACGAGAGGAAAGCCCTTGAACATGGCAATCCTGTGGTGGTAAAATTTTGAAGATTGAGCAGGATACTGGGATCGAAATTACCCGTTGTGCATTTTGTTTTTCTCTCCGACAGCTCTGTGCGCAAAACTCCCATAGTGGAGGCTGTTGAAATCGTTTCTGAGCAACCCCGCCTACTTGAGGTTTTTCCTATCAAGAAATGTGCAAGTCGCCCTCAACCGTTAAAAAATGGACGCAGGAATATGCCAGTATGACTAAGGTACAAACTGCATCTCCCTAGCATTTTTGGTTGCAGAGTTATTCCAGAGCGTAGCTGAAAGTTTTTAATTGTCCGGCCTGTTTTTTTCAATGACCCCCTTATTGTCGGTTGGAACCCTGACTGCGCCGTGTCTTTGTATACGCTGTATACACGCACAGTGTACGTCAATTTCTAGTGGGTGCCTGCTCGCGCCGTCGCATCTGGCCCCACCTTAAAAATCGTCAGAGCTTTAAGTTTGGTACGAGAGGAAAGCCCTTGAACATGGCAATCCTGTGGTGGTAAAATTTTGAAGATTGAGCAAGATACTGGGATCGAAATTACCCGTTGTACATTTTGTTTTTCTCTCCGACAGCTCTGTGCGCAAAACTCCCATAGTGGAGGCTGTTGAAATCGTTTCTGAGCAACCCCGCCTACTTGAGGTTTTTCCTATCAAGAAGTGTGCAAGTCGCCCTAAACCTTTAAAAAATGGACGCAGGAATATGCCAGTATGACTAAGGTACAAACTGCATCTCCCTAGCATTTTTGGTTGCAGAGTTATTCCAGAGCGTAGCTGAAAGTTTTTAATTGTCCGGCCTATTTTTTCAATGACCCCCTTATTGTCGGTTAGAACCCTGACTGCGCCGTGTCTTTGTATACGCTGTATACACGCACAGTGTACGTCAATTTCTAGTGGGTGCCTGCTCGCGCCGTCGCATCTGGCCCCACCTTAAAAATCGTCAGAGCTTTAAGTTTGGTACGAGAGGAAAGCCTTTGAACATGGCAATCCTGTGGTGGTAAAATTTTGAAGATTGAGCAGGATACTGGGATCGAAATTACCCGTTGTACATTTTGTTTTTCTCTCCGACAGCTCTATGCGCAAAACTCCCATAGTGGAGGCTGTTGAAATCGTTTCTGAACAACCCCGCCTACTTGAGGTTTTTCTTATCACGAAGTGTGCAAGTCCCCCTAAACCTTTAAAAAATGGACGCAGGAATATGCCAGCATGACTAAGGTACAAACTGCATCTCCCTAGCATTTTTGGTTGCAGAGTTATTCCAGAGCGTAGCTGAAAGTTTTTAATTGTCCGGCCTATTTTTTCAATGACCCCCTTATTGTCGGTTAGAACCCTGACTGCGCCGTGTCTTTGTATACGCTGTGTACACGCACAGTGTACGTCAATTTCCAGTGGGTGCCTGCTCGCGCCGTCGCATCTGGCCCCACCTTAAAAATCGTCAGAGCTTTAAGTTTGGTACGAGAGGAAAGCCCTTGAACATGGCAATCCTGTGGTGGTAAAATTTTGAAGATTGAGTAGGATTCTGGGATCGAAATTACCCGTTGTACATTTTGTTTTTCTCTCCGACAGCTCTGTGCGCAAAACTCCCATAGTGGAGGCTGTTGAAATCGTTTCTGAGCAACCCCGCCTACTTGAGGTTTTTCCTATCAAGAAGTGTGCAAGTCGCCCTAATCCTTTAAAAAATGGACGCAGGAATATGCCAGCATGACTAAGGTACAAACTGCATCTCCCTAGCATTTTCGGTTGCAGAGTTATTCCAGAGCGTAGCTGAAAGTTTTTAATTGTCCGGCCTATTTTTTTCAAAGACCCCCTTATTGTCGGTTGGAACCCTGACTGCGCCGTGTCTTTGTATACGCTGTGTACACGCACAGTGTACGTCAATTTCTAGTGGGTGCCTGCTCGCGCCGTCGCATCTGGCCCCACCTTAAAAATCGTCAGAGCTTTAAGTTTGGTACGAGAGGAAAGCCCTTGAACATGGCAATCCTGTGGTGGTAAAATTTTGAAGATTGAGCAAGATACTGGGATCGAAATTACCCGTTGTACATTTTGTTTTTCTCTCCGACAGCTCTGTGCGCAAAACTCCCATAGTGGAGGCTGTTGAAATCGTTTCTGAGCAACCCCGCCTACTTGAGGTTTTTCCTATCAAGAAGTGTGCAAGTCGCCCTAAACCTTTAAAAAATGGACGCAGGAATTTGCCAGTATGACTAAGGTACAAACTGCATCTCCCTAGCATTTTTGGTTGCAGAGTTATTCCAGAGCGTAGCTGAAAGTTTTTAATTGTCCGGCCTATTTTTTTCAATGACCCCCTTATTGTCGGTTGGAACCCTGACTGCGCCGTGTCTTTGTATACGCTGTATACACGCACAGTGTACGTCAATTTCTAGTGGGTGCCTGCTCGCGCCGTCGCATCTGGCCCCACCTTAAAAATCGTCAGAGCTTTAAGTTTGGTACGAGAGGAAAGCCCTTGAACATGGCAATCCTGTGGTGGTAAAATTTTGAAGATTGAGCAAGATACTGGGATCGAAATTACCCGTTGTACATTTTGTTTTTCTCTCCGACAGCTCTGTGCGCAAAACTCCCATAGTGGAGGCTGTTGAAATCGTTTCTGAGCAACCCCGCCTACTTGAGGTTTTTCCTATCAAGAAGTGTGCAAGTCGCCCTAAACCTTTAAAAAATGGACGCAGGAATATGCCAGTATGACTAAGGTACAAACTGCATCTCCCTAGCATTTTTGGTTGCAGAGTTATTCCAGAGCGTAGCTGAAAGTTTTTAATTGTCCGGCCTATTTTTTCAATGACCCCCTTATTGTCGGTTAGAACCCTGACTGCGCCGTGTCTTTGTATACGCTGTATACACGCACAGTGTACGTCAATTTCTAGTGGGTGCCTGCTCGCGCCGTCGCATCTGGCCCCACCTTAAAAATCGTCAGAGCTTTAAGTTTGGTACGAGAGGAAAGCCTTTGAACATGGCAATCCTGTGGTGGTAAAATTTTGAAGATTGAGCAGGATACTGGGATCGAAATTACCCGTTGTACATTTTGTTTTTCTCTCCGACAGCTCTATGCGCAAAACTCCCATAGTGGAGGCTGTTGAAATCGTTTCTGAACAACCCCGCCTACTTGAGGTTTTTCTTATCACGAAGTGTGCAAGTCCCCCTAAACCTTTAAAAAATGGACGCAGGAATATGCCAGCATGACTAAGGTACAAACTGCATCTCCCTAGCATTTTTGGTTGCAGAGTTATTCCAGAGCGTAGCTGAAAGTTTTTAATTGTCCGGCCTATTTTTTCAATGACCCCCTTATTGTCGGTTAGAACCCTGACTGCGCCGTGTCTTTGTATACGCTGTGTACACGCACAGTGTACGTCAATTTCCAGTGGGTGCCTGCTCGCGCCGTCGCATCTGGCCCCACCTTAAAAATCGTCAGAGCTTTAAGTTTGGTACGAGAGGAAAGCCCTTGAACATGGCAATCCTGTGGTGGTAAAATTTTGAAGATTGAGTAGGATTCTGGGATCGAAATTACCCGTTGTACATTTTGTTTTTCTCTCCGACAGCTCTGTGCGCAAAACTCCCATAGTGGAGGCTGTTGAAATCGTTTCTGAGCAACCCCGCCTACTTGAGGTTTTTCCTATCAAGAAGTGTGCAAGTCGCCCCAATCCTTTAAAAAATGGACGCAGGAATATGCCAGCATGACTAAGGTACAAACTGCATCTCCCTAGCATTTTCGGTTGCAGAGTTATTCCAGAGCGTAGCTGAAAGTTTTTAATTGTCCGGCCTATTTTTTTCAAAGACCCCCTTATTGTCGGTTGGAACCCTGACTGCGCCGTGTCTTTGTATACGCTGTGTACACGCACAGTGTACGTCAATTTCTAGTGGGTGCCTGCTCGCGCCGTCGCATCTGGCCCCACCTTAAAAATCGTCAGAGCTTTAAGTTTGGTACGAGAGGAAAGCCCTTGAACATGGCAATCCTGTGGTGGTAAAATTTTGAAGATTGAGCAAGATACTGGGATCGAAATTACCCGTTGTACATTTTGTTTTTCTCTCCGACAGCTCTGTGCGCAAAACTCCCATAGTGGAGGCTGTTGAAATCGTTTCTGAGCAACCCCGCCTACTTGAGGTTTTTCCTATCAAGAAGTGTGCAAGTCGCCCTAAACCTTTAAAAAATGGACGCAGGAATTTGCCAGTATGACTAAGGTACAAACTGCATCTCCCTAGCATTTTTGGTTGCAGAGTTATTCCAGAGCGTAGCTGAAAGTTTTTAATTGTCCGGCCTATTTTTTTCAATGACCCCCTTATTGTCGGTTGGAACCCTGACTGCGCCGTGTCTTTGTATACGCTGTGTACATGCACAGTGTACGTCAATTTCTAGTGGGTGCCTGCTCGCGCCGTCGCATCTGGCCCCACCTATAAAATCGTCAGAGCTATAAGTTTGGTACGAGAGGAAAGCCCTTGAACATGGCAATCCTGTGGTGGTAAAATCAGAAGATTGAGCAGGATACTGGGATCGAAATTACCCGTTGTACATTTTGTTTTTCTCTCCGACAGCTCTGTGCGCAAAACTCCCATAGTGGAGGCTGTTGAAGTCGTTTCTGAGCAACCCCGCCTACTTGAGGTTTTTCCTATCAAGAAGTGTGCAAGTCGCCCTAAACCTTTAAAAAATGGACGCAGGAATATGCCAGCATGACTAAGGTACAAACTGCATCTCCCTAGCATTTTTGGTTGCAGAGTTATTCCAGAGCGTAGCTGAAAGTTTTTAATTGTCCGGCCTATTTTTTCAATGACCCCCTTATTGTCGGTTAGAACCCTGACTGCGCCGTGTCTTTTTATACGCTGTGTACACGCACAGTGTACGTCAATTTCTAGTGGGTGCCTGCTCGCGCCGTTGCATCTGGCCCCACCTTAAAAATCGTCACAGCTTTAAGTTTGGTACGAGAGGAAAGCCTTTGAACATGGCAATCCTGTGGTGGTAAAATTTTGAAGATTGAGCAAGATACTGGGATCGAAATTACCCGTTGTACATTTTGTTTTTCTCTCCGACAGCTCTATGCGCAAAACTCCCATAGTGGAGGCTGTTGAAATCGTTTCTGAACAACCCCGCCTACTTGAGGTTTTTCTTATCACGAAGTGTGCAAGTCCCCCTAAACCTTTAAAAAATGGACGCAGGAATATGCCAGCATGACAGGTACAAACTGCATCTCCCTAGCATTTTTGGTTGCAGAGTTATTCCAGAGCGTAGCTGAAAGTTTTTAATTGTCCGGCCTATTTTATCAATGACCCCCTTATTGTTATTAGAACCCTGACTGCGCCGTGTCTTCGTATACGCTGTGTACACGCACAGTGTTCGTCAATTTCTAGTGGGTGCCTGCTCGCGCCGTCGCATCTGGCCCCACCTTAAAATCGTTAGAGCTTTAAGTTTGGTACGAGAGGAAAGCCCTTGAACATGGCAATCCTGTGGTGGTAAAATTTTGAAGATTGAGCAGGATACTGGGATCGAAATTACCCGTTGTACATTTTGTTTTTCTCTCCGACAGCTCTGTGCGCAAAACTCCCATAGTGGAGGCTGTTGAAATCGTTTCTGAGCAACCCCGCCTACTTGAGGTTTTTCCTATCAAGAAGTGTGCAAGTCGCCCTAAACCTTTAAAAAATGGACGCAGGAATTTGCCAGTATGACTAAGGTACAAACTGCATCTCCCTAGCATTTTTGGTTGCAGAGTTATTCCAGAGCGTAGCTGAAAGTTTTTAATTGTCCGGCCTATTTTTTTCAATGACCCCCTTATTGTCGGTTGGAACCCTGACTGCGCCGTGTCTTTGTATACGCTGTGTACATGCACAGTGTACGTCAATTTCTAGTGGGTGCCTGCTCGCGCCGTCGCATCTGGCCCCACCTATAAAATCGTCAGAGCTTTTAGTTTGGTACGAGAGGAAAGCCCTTGAACATGGCAATCCTGTGGTGGTAAAATTTTGAAGATTGAGCAGGATACTGGGATCGAAATTACCCGTTGTACATTTTGTTTTTCTCTCCGACAGCTCTGTGCGCAAAACTCCCATAGTGGAGGCTGTTGAAGTCGTTTCTGAGCAACCCCGCCTACTTGAGGTTTTTCCTATCAAGAAGTGTGCAAGTCGCCCTAAACCTTTAAAAAATGGACGCAAGAATATGCCAGCATGACTAAGGTACAAACTGCATCTCCCTAGCATTTTTGGTTGCAGAGTTATTCCAGAGCGTAGCTGAAAGTTTTTAATTGTCCGGCCTATTTTTTTCAATGACCCCCTTATTGTCGGTTGGAACCCTGACTGCGCCGTGTCTTTGTATACGCTGTATGCACGCACAGTGTACTTCAATTTCTAGTGGGTGCCTGCTCGCGCCGTCGCATCTGGCCCCACCTATAAAATCGTCAGAGCTTTAAGTTTGGTACGAGAGGAAAGCCCTTGAACATGGCAATCCTGTGGTGGTAAAATCAGAAGATTGAGCAGGATACTGGGATCGAAATTACCCGTTGTACATTTTGTTTTTCTCTCCGACAGCTCTGTGCGCAAAACTCCCATAGTGGAGGCTGTTAAAGTCGTTTCTGAGCAACCCCGCCTACTTGAGGTTTTTCCTATCAAGAAGTGTGCAAGTCGCCCTAAACCTTTAAAAAATGGACACAGGAATATGCCAGCATGACTAATGTACAAACTGCATCTCCCTAGCATTTTTGGTTACAGAGTTATTCCAGAGCGTAGCTGAAAGTTTTTAATTGTCCGGCCTATTTTGTTCAATGACCCCCTTATTGTCGGTTGGAACCCTGACTGCGCCGTGTCTTTGTATACGCTGTATACACGCACAGTGTACGTCAATTTCTAGTGGGTGCCTGCTCGCGCCGTCGCATCTGGCCCCACCTTAAAACTCGTCAGAGCTTTAAGTTTGGTACGAGAGGAAAGCCCTTGAACATGGCAATCCTGTGGTGGTAAAATTTTGAAGATTGAGCAAGATACTGGGATCGAAATTACCCGTTGTACATTTTGTTTTTCTCTCCGACAGCTCTGTGCGCAAAACTCCCATAGTGGAGGCTGTTGAAATCGTTTCTGAGCAACCCCGCCTACTTGAGGTTTTTCCTATCAAGAAGTGTGCAAGTCGCCCTAAACCTTTAAAAAATGGACGCAGGAATATGCCAGTATGACTAAGGTACAAACTGCATCTCCCTAGCATTTTTGGTTGCAGAGTTATTCCAGAGCGTAGCTGAAAGTTTTTAATTGTCCGGCCTATTTTTTCAATGACCCCCTTATTGTCGGTTAGAACCCTGACTGCGCCGTGTCTTTGTATACGCTGTGTACACGCACAGTGTACGTCAATTTCTAGTGGGTGCCAGCCCGCGCCGTCGCATCTGGCCCCACCTATAAAATCGTCAGAGCTTTTAGTTTGGTACGAGAGGAAAGCCCTTGAACATGGCAATCCTGTGGTGGTAAAATTTTGAAGATTGAGCAGGATACTGGGATCGAAATTACCCGTTGTACATTTTGTTTTTCTCTCCGACAGCTCTGTGCGCAAAACTCCCATAGTGGAGGCTGTTGAAGTCGTTTCTGAGCAACCCCGCCTACTTGAGGTTTTTCCTATCAAGAAGTGTGCAAGTCGCCCTAAACCTTTAAAAAATGGACGCAAGAATATGCCAGCATGACTAAGGTACAAACTGCATCTCCCTAGCATTTTTGGTTGCAGAGTTATTCCAGAGCGTAGCTGAAAGTTTTTAATTGTCCGGCCTATTTTTTTCAATGACCCCCTTATTGTCGGTTGGAACCCTGACTGCGCCGTGTCTTTTTATACGCTGTATGCACGCACAGTGTACTTCAATTTCTAGTGGGTGCCTGCTCGCGCCGTCGCATCTGGCCCCACCTATAAAATCGTCAGAGCTTTAAGTTTGGTACGAGAGGAAAGCCCTTGAACATGGCAATCCTGTGGTGGTAAAATCAGAAGATTGAGCAGGATACTGGGATCGAAATTACCCGTTGTACATTTTGTTTTTCTCTCCGACAGCTCTGTGCGCAAAACTCCCATAGTGGAGGCTGTTAAAGTCGTTTCTGAGCAACCCCGCCTACTTGAGGTTTTTCCTATCAAGAAGTGTGCAAGTCGCCCTAAACCTTTAAAAAATGGACGCAGGAATATGCCAGCATGACTAATGTACAAACTGCATCTCCCTAGCATTTTTGGTTACAGAGTTATTCCAGAGCGTAGCTGAAAGTTTTTAATTGTCCGGCCTATTTTGTTCAATGACCCCCTTATTGTCGGTTGGAACCCTGACTGCGCCGTGTCTTTGTATACGCTGTATACACGCACAGTGTACGTCAATTTCTAGTGGGTGCCTGCTCGCGCCGTCGCATCTGGCCCCACCTTAAAACTCGTCAGAGCTTTAAGTTTGGTACGAGAGGAAAGCCCTTGAACATGGCAATCCTGTGGTGGTAAAATTTTGAAGATTGAGCAAGATACTGGGATCGAAATTACCCGTTGTACATTTTGTTTTTCTCTCCGACAGCTCTGTGCGCAAAACTCCCATAGTGGAGGCTGTTGAAATCGTTTCTGAGCAACCCCGCCTACTTGAGGTTTTTCCTATCAAGAAGTGTGCAAGTCGCCCTAAACCTTTAAAAAATGGACGCAGGAATATGCCAGCATGACTAAGGTACAAACTGCATCTACCTAGCATTTTTGGTTGCAGAGTTATTCCAGAGCGTAGCTGAAAGTTATTAATTGTCCGGCCTATTTTGTTCAATGACCCCCTTATTGTC
Organism: Asterias amurensis; assembly: GCF_032118995.1. NCBI lineage: Eukaryota > Metazoa > Echinodermata > Asteroidea > Forcipulatida > Asteriidae > Asterias > Asterias amurensis. The sequence continues at coordinate 7,509,869 of NC_092659.1, read as the reverse complement.
GGTTGGAACCCTGACTGCGCCGTGTCTTTGTATACGCTGTATACACGCACAGTGTACGTCAATTTCTAGTGGGTGCCTGCTCGCGCCGTCGCTTCTGGCCCCACCTTAAAACTCGTCAGAGCTTTAAGTTTGGTACGAGAGGAAAGCCCTTGAACATGGCAATCCTGTGGTGGTAAAATTTTGAAGATTGAGCAAGATACTGGGATCGAAATTACCCGTTGTACATTTTGTTTTTCTCTCCGACAGCTCTGTGCGCAAAACTCCCATAGTGGAGGCTGTTGAAATCGTTTCTGAGCAACCCCGCCTACTTGAGGTTTTTCCTATCAAGAAGTGTGCAAGTCGCCCTCAACCTTTAAAAAATGGACGCAGGAATATGCCAGTATGACTAAGGTACAAACTGCATCTCCCTAGCATTTTTGGTTGCAGAGTTATTCCAGAGCGTAGCTGAAAGTTTTTAATTGTCCGGCCTATTTTTTCAATGACCCCCTTATTGTCGGTTAGAACCCTGACTGCGCCGTGTCTTTGTATACGCTGTGTACACGCACAGTGTACGTCAATTTCTCGTGGGTGCCTGCTCGCGCCGTCGCATCTGGCCCCACTTTAAAAATCGTCAGAGCTTTAAGTTTGGTACGAGAGGAAAGCCCTTGAACATGGCAATCCTGTGGTGGTAAAATTTTGAAGATTGAGCAGGATACTGGGATCGAAATTACCCGTTGTACATTTTGTTTTTCTCTCCGACAGCTCTGTGCGCAAAACTCCCATAGTGGAGGCTGTTGAAATCGTTACTGAGCAACCCCGCCTACTTGAGGTTTTTCCTATCAAGAAGTGTGCAAGTCGCCCTAAACCTTTCAAAAATGGACGCAGGAATTTGCCAGTATGACTAAGGTACAAACTGCATCTCCCTAGCATTTTTGGTTGCAGAGTTATTCCAGAGCGTAGCTGAAAGTTTTTAATTGTCCGGCCTATTTTTTCAATGACCCCCTTATTGTCGGTTAGAACCCTGACTGCGCCGTGTCTTTTTATACGCTGTGTACATGCACAGTGTACGTCAATTTCTAGTGGGTGCCTGCTCGCGCCGTCGCATCTGGCCCCACCTTAAAAATCGTCACAGCTTTAAGTTTGGTACGAGAGGAAAGCCTTTGAACATGGCAATCCTGTGGTGGTAAAATTTTGAAGATTGAGCAGGATACTGGGATCGAAATTACCCGTTGTACATTTTGTTTTTCTCTCCGACAGCTCTATGCGCAAAACTCCCATAGTGGAGGCTGTTGAAATCGTTTCTGAACAACCCCGCCTACTTGAGGTTTTTCTTATCACGAAGTGTGCAAGTCCCCCTAAACCTTTAAAAAATGGACGCAGGAATATGCCAGCATGACTAAGGTACAAACTGCATCTCCCTAGCATTTTTGGTTGCAGAGTTATTCCAGAGCGTAGCTGAAAGTTTTTAATTGTCCGGCCTATTTTTTTCAATGACCCCCTTATTGTCGGTTGGAACCCTGACTGCGCCGTGTCTTTGTATACGCTGTATGCACGCACAGTGTACTTCAATTTCTAGTGGGTGCCTGCTCGCGCCGTCGCATGTGGCCCCACCTATAAAATCGTCAGAGCTTTAAGTTTGGTACGAGAGGAAAGCCCTTGAACATGGCAATCCTGTGGTGGTAAAATCAGAAGATTGAGCAGGATACTGGGATCGAAATTACCCGTTGTACATTTTGTTTTTCTCTCCGACAGCTCTGTGCGCAAAACTCCCATAGTGGAGGCTGTTAAAGTCGTTTCTGAGCAACCCCGCCTACTTGAGGTTTTTCCTATCAAGAAGTGTGCAAGTCGCCCTAAACCTTTAAAAAATGGACGCAGGAATATGCCAGCATGACTAATGTACAAACTGCATCTCCCTAGCATTTTTGGTTACAGAGTTATTCCAGAGCGTAGCTGAAAGTTTTTAATTGTCCGGCCTATTTTGTTCAATGACCCCCTTATTGTCGGTTGGAACCCTGACTGCGCCGTGTCTTTGTATACGCTGTATACACGCACAGTGTACGTCAATTTCTAGTGGGTGCCTGCTCGCGCCGTCGCATCTGGCCCCACCTTAAAACTCGTCAGAGCTTTAAGTTTGGTACGAGAGGAAAGCCCTTGAACATGGCAATCCTGTGGTGGTAAAATTTTGAAGATTGAGCAAGATACTGGGATCGAAATTACCCGTTGTACATTTTGTTTTTCTCTCCGACAGCTCTGTGCGCAAAACTCCCATAGTGGAGGCTGTTGAAATCGTTTCTGAGCAACCCCGCCTACTTGAGGTTTTTCCTATCAAGAAGTGTGCAAGTCGCCCTAAACTTTTAAAAAATGGACGCAGGAATATGCCAGCATGACTAAGGTACAAACTGCATCTACCTAGCATTTTTGGTTGCAGAGTTATTCCAGAGCGTAGCTGAAAGTTTTTAATTGTCCGGCCTATTTTGTTCAATGACCCCCTTATTGTCGGTTGGAACCCTGACTGCGCCGTGTCTTTGTATACGCTGTATACACGCACAGTGTACGTCAATTTCTAGTGGGTGCCTGCTCGCGCCGTCGCTTCTGGCCCCACCTTAAAACTCGTCAGAGCTTTAAGTTTGGTACGAGAGGAAAGCCCTTGAACATGGCAATCCTGTGGTGGTAAAATTTTGAAGATTGAGCAGGATACTGGGATCGAAATTACCCGTTGTACATTTTGTTTTTCTCTCCGACAGCTCTGTGCGCAAAACTCCCATAGTGGAGGCTGTTGAAATCGTTACTGAGCAACCCCGCCTACTTGAGGTTTTTCCTATCAAGAAGTGTGCAAGTCGCCCTAAACCTTTAAAAAATGGACGCAGGAATTTGCCAGTATGACTAAGGTACAAACTGCATCTCCCTAGCATTTTTGGTTGCAGAGTTATTCCAGAGCGTAGCTGAAAGTTTTTAATTGTCCGGCCTATTTTTTCAATGACCCCCTTATTGTCGGTTAGAACCCTGACTGCGCCGTGTCTTTTTATACGCTGTGTACATGCACAGTGTACGTCAATTTCTAGTGGGTGCCTGCTCGCGCCGTCGCATCTGGCCCCACCTTAAAAATCGTCACAGCTTTAAGTTTGGTACGAGAGGAAAGCCTTTGAACATGGCAATCCTGTGGTGGTAAAATTTTGAAGATTGAGCAGGATACTGGGATCGAAATTACCCGTTGTACATTTTGTTTTTCTCTCCGACAGCTCTATGCGCAAAACTCCCATAGTGGAGGCTGTTGAAATCGTTTCTGAACAACCCCGCCTACTTGAGGTTTTTCTTATCACGAAGTGTGCAAGTCCCCCTAAACCTTTAAAAAATGGACGCAGGAATATGCCAGCATGACTAAGGTACAAACTGCATCTCCCTAGCATTTTTGGTTGCAGAGTTATTCCAGAGCGTAGCTGAAAGTTTTTAATTGTCCAGCCTATTTTTTTCAATGACCCCCTTATTGTCGGTTGGAACCCTGACTGCGCCGTGTCTTTGTATACGCTGTATACACGCACAGTGTACGTCAATTTCTAGTGGGTGCCTGCTCGCGCCGTCGCATCTGGCCCCACCTATAAAATCGTCAGAGCTTTTAGTTTGGTACGAGAGGAAAGCCCTTGAACATGGCAATCCTGTGGTGGTAAAATTTTGAAGATTGATCAGGATACTGGGATCGAAATTACCCGTTGTACATTTTGTTTTTCTCTCCGACAGCTCTGTGCGCAAAACTCCCATAGTGGAGGCTGTTGAAGTCGTTTCTGAGCAACCCCGCCTACTTGAAGTTTTTCCTATAAAGAAGTGTGCAAGTCGCCCTAAACCTTTAAAAAATGGACGCAAGAATATGCCAGCATGACTAAGGTACAAACTGCATCTCCCTAGCATTTTTGGTTGCAGAGTTATTCCAGAGCGTTGCTGAAAGTTTTTAATTGTCCGGCCTTTTTTTTTCAATGACCCCCTTATTGTCGGTTGGAACCCTGACTGCACCGTGTCTTTGTATACGCTGTATGCACGCACAGTGTACTTCAATTTCTAGTGGGTGCCTGCTCGCGCCGTCGCATCTGGCCCCACCTTAAAAATCGTCAGAGCTTTAAGTTTGGTACGAGAGGAAAGCCCTTGAACATGGCAATCCTGTGGTGGTAAAATTTTGAAGATTGAGCAGGATACTGGGATCGAAATTACCCGTTGTACATTTTGTTTTTCTCTCCGACAGCTCTGTGCGCAAAACTCCCATAGTGGAGGCTGTTGAAATCGTTTCTGAGCAACCCCGCCTACTTGAGGTTTTTCCTATCAAGAAGTGTGCAAGTCGCCCTAAACCTTTAAAAAATGGACGCAGGAATTTGCCAGTTTGACTAAGGTACAAACTGCATCTCCCTAGCATTTTTGGTTGCAGAGTTATTCCAGAGCGTAGCTGAAAGTTTTTAATTGTCCTGCCTATTTTTTTCAATGACCCCCTTATTGTCGGTTGGAACCCTGACTGCGCCGTGTCTTTGTATACGCTGTGTACATGCACAGTGTACGTCAATTTCTAGTGGGTCCCTGCTCGCGCCGTCGCATCTGGCCCCACCTATAAAATCGTCAGAGCTTTTAGTTTGGTACGAGAGGAAAGCCCTTGAACATGGCAATCCTGTGGTGGTAAAATTTTGAAGATTGAGCAGGATACTGGGATCGAAATTACCCGTTGTACATTTTGTTTTTCTCTCCGACAGCTCTGTGCGCAAAACTCCCATAGTGGAGGCTGTTGAAGTCGTTTCTGAGCAACCCCGCCTACTTGAGGTTTTTCCTATCAAGAAGTGTGCAAGTCGCCCTAAACCTTTAAAAAATGGACGCAAGAATATGCCAGCATGACTAAGGTACAAACTGCATCTCCCTAGCATTTTTGGTTGCAGAGTTATTCCAGAGCGTAGCTGAAAGTTTTTAATTGTCCGGCCTATTTTTTTCAATGACCCCTTTATTGTCGGTTGGAACCCTGACTGCACCGTGTCTTTGTATACGCTGTATGCACGCACAGTGTACTTCAATTTCTAGTGGGTGCCTGCTCGCGCCGTCGCATCTGGCCCCACCTATAAAATCGTCAGAGCTTTAAGTTTGGTACGAGAGGAAAGCCCTTGAACATGGCAATCCTGTGGTGGTAAAATTTTGAAGATTGAGCAGGATACTGGGATCGAAATTACCCGTTGTACATTTTGTTTTTCTCTCCGACAGCTCTATGCGCAAAACTCCCATAGTGGAGGCTGTTGAAATCGTTTCTGAACAACCCCGCCTACTTGAGGTTTTTCTTATCACGAAGTGTGCAAGTCCCCCTAAACCTTTAAAAAATGGACGCAGGAATATGCCAGCATGACTAAGGTACAAACTGCATCTCCCTAGCATTTTTGGTTGCAGAGTTATTCCAGAGCGTAGCTGAAAGTTTTTAATTGTCCAGCCTATTTTTTTCAATGACCCCCTTATTGTCGGTTGGAACCCTGACTGCGCCGTGTCTTTGTATACGCTGTATACACGCACAGTGTACGTCAATTTCTAGTGGGTGCCTGCTCGCGCCGTCGCATCTGGCCCCACCTTAAAAATCGTCAGAGCTTTAAGTTTGGTACGAGAGGAAAGCCCTTGAACATGGCAATCCTGTGGTGGTAAAATTTTGAAGATTGAGCAGGATACTGGGATCGAAATTACCCGTTGTGCATTTTGTTTTTCTCTCCGACAGCTCTGTGCGCAAAACTCCCATAGTGGAGGCTGTTGAAATCGTTTCTGAGCAACCCCGCCTACTTGAGATTTTTCCTATCAAGAAGTGTGCAAGTCGCCCTAAACCTTTAATAAATGGACGCAGGAATATGCCAGTATGACTAAGGTACAAACTGCATCTCCCTAGCATTTTTGGTTGCAGAGTTATTCCAGAGCGTAGCTGAAAGTTTTTAATTGTCCGGCCTATTTTTTCAATGACCCCCTTATTGTCGGTTAGAACCCTGACTGCGCCGTGTCTTTGTATACGCTGTGTACACGCACAGTGTACGTCAATTTCTAGTGGGTGCCTGCTCGCGCCGTCGCATCTGGCCCCACCTTAAAAATCGTCAGAGCTTTAAGTTTGGTACGAGAGGAAAGCCCTTGAACATGGCAATCCTGTGGTGGTAAAATTTTGAAGATTGAGTAGGATTCTGGGATCGAAATTACCCGTTGTACATTTTGTTTTTCTCTCCGACAGCTCTGTGCGCAAAACTCCCATAGTGGAGGTTGTTGAACTCGTTTCTGAGCAACCCCGCCTACTTGAGGTTTTTCCTATCAAGAAGTGTGCAAGTCGCCCTAATCCTTTAAAAAATGGACGCAGGAATATGCCAGCATGACTAAGGTACAAACTGCATCTCCCTAGCATTTTTGGTTGCAGAGTTATTCCAGAGCGTAGCTGAAAGTTTTTAATTGTCCGGCCTATTTTTTTCAATGACCCCCTTATTGTCGGTTGGAACCCTGACTGCGCCGTGTCTTTGTATACGCTGTGTACATGCACAGTGTACGTCAATTTCTAGTGGGTGCCTGCTCGCGCCGTCGCATCTGGCCCCACCTTAAAAATCGTCAGAGCTTTAAGTTTGGTACGAGAGGAAAGCCCTTGAACATGGCAATCCTGTGGTGGTAAAATTTTGAAGATTGAGCAGGATACTGGGATCGAAATTACCCGTTGTACATTTTGTTTTTCTCTCCGACAGCTCTGTGCGCAAAACTCCCATAGTGGAGGCTGTTGAAATCGTTTCTGAGCAACCCCGCCTACTTGAGGTTTTTCCTATCAAGAAGTGTGCAAGTCGCCCTAAACCTTTAAAAAATGGACGCAGGAATTTGCCCGTTTGACTAAGGTACAAACTGCACCTCCCTAGCATTTTTGGTTGCAGAGTTATTCCAGAGCGTAGCTGAAAGTTTTTAATTGTCCTGCCTATTTTTTTCAATGACCCCCTTATTGTCGGTTGGAACCCTGACTGCGCCGTGTCTTTGTATACGCTGTATGCACGCACAGTGTACGTCAATTTCTAGTGGGTGCCTGCTCGCGCAGGAATATGCCAGCATGACTAAGGTACAAACTGCATCTCCCTAGCATTTTTGGTTCCAGAGTTATTCCAGAGCGTAGCTGAAAGTTTTTAATCGTCCGGCCTATTTTTTCAATGACCCCCTTATCGTCGGTTGGAACCCTGACTGCGCCGTGTCTTTGTATACGCTGTATACACGCACAGTGTACGTCAATTTCTAGTGGGTGCCTGCTCGCGCCGTCACATCTAGCCCCGCCTTTAAAATCGTCAGAGCTTTAAGTTTGGTACGAGAGGAAAGCCCTTGAACATGGCAATCATGTGGTGGTAAAATTTTGAAGATTGAGCAGGATACTTGGATCGAAATTACCCGTTGTACATTTTGTTTTTCTCTCCGACAGCTCTGTGCGCAAAACTCCCATAATGGAGGCTGTTGAAATCGTTTCTGAGCAACCCCGCCTACTTGAGGTTTATCCTATGAAGAAGTGTGCAAGTCGCCCTAAACCTTTAACAAATGGACGCAGGAATATGCCAGCATGACTGAGGTACAAACTGCATCTACCTAGCATTTTTGGTTGCAGAGTTAATCCAGAGCGTAGCTGAAAGTTTTTAATTGTCCGGCCTATTTTTTTTTAAATGACCCCCTTATTGTCGGTTGGAACCCTGACTGCGCCGTGTCTTTGTATACGCTGTATAGACGCACAGTGTACGTCAATTTCTAGTGGGTGCCTGCTCGCGCCGTCGCATCTGGCCCCACCTTAAAAATCGTCAGAGCTTTAAGTTTGGTACGAGAGGAAAGCCCTTGAACATGGCAATCCTGTGGTGGTAAAATTTTGAAGATTGAGTAGGATTCTGGGATCGAAATTACCCGTTGTACATTTTGTTTTTCTCTCCGACAGCTCTGTGCGCAAAACTCCCATAGTGGAGGTTGTTGAACTCGTTTCTGAGCAACCCCGCCTACTTGAGGTTTTTCCTATCAAGAAGTGTGCAAGTCGCCCTAATCCTTTAAAAAATGGACGCAGGAATATGCCAGCATGACTAAGGTACAAACTGCATCTCCCTAGCATTTTTGGTTGCAGAGTTATTCCAGAGCGTAGCTGAAAGTTTTTAATTGTCCGGCCTATTTTTTTCAATGACCCCCTTATTGTCGGTTGGAACCCTGACTGCGCCGTGTCTTTGTATACGCTGTGTACATGCACAGTGTACGTCAATTTCTAGTGGGTGCCTGCTCGCGCCGTCGCATCTGGCCCCACCTTAAAAATCGTCAGAGCTTTAAGTTTGGTACGAGAGGAAAGCCCTTGAACATGGCAATCCTGTGGTGGTAAAATTTTGAAGATTGAGCAGGATACTGGGATCGAAATTACCCGTTGTACATTTTGTTTTTCTCTCCGACAGCTCTGTGCGCAAAACTCCCATAGTGGAGGCTGTTGAAATCGTTTCTGAGCAACCCCGCCTACTTGAGGTTTTTCCTATCAAGAAGTGTGCAAGTCGCCCTAAACCTTTAAAAAATGGACGCAGGAATTTGCCCGTTTGACTAAGGTACAAACTGCATCTCCCTAGCATTTTTGGTTGCAGAGTTATTCCAGAGCGTAGCTGAAAGTTTTTAATTGTCCTGCCTATTTTTTTCAATGACCCCCTTATTGTCGGTTGGAACCCTGACTGCGCCGTGTCTTTGTATACGCTGTGTACATGCACAGTGTACGTCAATTTCTAGTGGGTGCCTGCTCGCGCCGTCGCATCTGGCCCCACCTATAAAATCGTCAGAGCTTTTAGTTTGGTACGAGAGGAAAGCCCTTGAACATGGCAATCCTGTGGTGGTAAAATTTTGAAGATTGATCAGGATACTGGGATCGAAATTACCCGTTGTACATTTTGTTTTTCTCTCCGACAGCTCTGTGCGCAAAACTCCCATAGTGGAGGCTGTTGAAGTCGTTTCTGAGCAACCCCGCCTACTTGAGGTTTTTCCTATCAAGAAGTGTGCAAGTCGCCCTAAACCTTTAAAAAATGGACGCAGGAATATGCCAGCATGACTAAGGTACAAACTGCACCTCCCTAGCATTTTTGGTTGCAGAGTTATTCCAGAGCGTAGCTGAAAGTTTTTAATTGTCCGGCCTATTTTTTTCAATGACCCCCTTATTGTCGGTTGGAACCCTGACTGCGCCGTGTCTTTGTATACGCTGTATGCACGCACAGTGTACGTCAATTTCTAGTGGGTGCCTGCTCGCGCCGTCGCATCTGGGCCCGCCTTAAAAATCGTCAGAGTTTTAAGTTTGGTACGAGAGGAAAGCCCTTGAACATGGCAATCCTGTGGTGGTAAAATTTTGAAGATTGAGCAGGATACTGGGATCGAAATTACCCGTTGTACATTTTGTTTTTCTCTCCGACAGCTCTGTGCGCAAAACTCCCATAGTGGAGGCTGTTGAAATAGTTTCTGAGCAACCCCGCCTACTTGAGGTTTTTCTTATCAAGAATTGTGCAAGTCGCCATAAACCTTCAAGAAATTGACGCAGGAATATGCCAGCATGTCCAAGGTACAATTTGCACCTCCCTAGCATATTTGGTTGCAGAGTTATTTCAGAGCGAAGCTGAAAGTTTTTAATTGTCCGGCCTATTTTTTTCAATGACCCCAAAATTGTCGGTTGCAACCCTGACTGCGCCGTGTCTTTGTATACGCTGTATACAGGCACAGTGTACGTCAATTTCTATTGGGTGCCTGCTCGCGCCGTCGCATCTGGCCCCACCTTAAAAATCGTCAGAGCTTGAAGTTTGGTACGAGAGGAAAGCCCTTGAACATGGCAATCCTGTGGTGGTAAAATTTTGAAGATTGAGCAGGATACTGGGATCGAAATTACCCGTTGTACATTTTGTTTTTCTCTCCGACAGCTCTGTGCGCAAAACTCCCATAGTGGAGGCTGTTGAAATCGTTTCTGAGCAACCCCGCCTACTTGAGGTTTTTCTTATCAAGAAGTTTGCAAGTCGCCCTAAACCTTTATAAAATGGACGCAGGAATATGCCAGCATGACTCAGGTACAAACTGCATCTCCCTAGCATTTTTGGTTCCAGAGTTATTCCATAGCTTAGCTGAAAGTTTTTAATTGTCCGGCCTATTTTTTCAATGACCCACTTATTGTCGGTTAGAACCCTGACTGCGCCGTGTCTTTGTATACGCTGTATACACGCACAGTGTACGTCAATTCCTAGTGGGTACCTGCTCGCGCCGTCGCATCTAGCCCCGCCTTTAAAATCGTCAGAGCTTTAAGTTTGGTACGAGAGGAAAGCGCTTGAACATGGCAAACCTGTGGTGGTAAAATTTTGAAGATTGACCAGGATACTGGGATCGAAATTACCCGTTGTACATTTTGTTTTTCTCTCCGACAGCTCTGTGCGCAAAACTCCCATAGTGGATGCTCTTGAAATCGTTTCTGAGCAACCCGCCTACTTGAGCTTTTTCCTATCAAGAAGTGTGCAAGTCGCCCCAAACCTTTAAAAAATGGACGCAGGAATATGCCAGCATGACTAAGGTACAAACTGCATCTCCCTAGCATTTTTGGTTCCAGAGTTATTCCATAGCTTAGCTGAAAGTTTTTAATTGTCCGGCCTATTTTTTCAATGACCCCCTTATTGTCGGTTGGAACCCTGACTGCGCCCTGTCTTTGTATACGCTGTATACACGCACAGTGTAGGTCAATTTCTAGTGGGTGCCTGCTCGCGCCGTTGCATCTGGCCCCGCCTTAAAAATCGTCAGAGCTTTATGTGTGGTACGAGAGGAAAGCCCTTGAACATGGCAATCCTGTGGTGGTAAAATTTTGAAGATTGAGCATGATACTGGGATCGAAATTAGCCGTTGTACATTTTGTTTTTCTCTCCGACAGCTCTGTGCGCAAAAATCCCATAGTGGAGGCTGTTAAATTCGTATCTGAGCAACCCCGCCTACTTGAGGTTTTTCCTATCAAGAAGTGTGCAAGTCGCCCTCAACCTTTAAAAAATGGTCGCAGGAATATGCCAGCATGACAAAGGTACAAACTGCATCTCCCTAGCATTTTTGGTTCCAGAGTTATTCCAGAGCGTAGCTGAAAGTTTTTAATTGTTCGGCCTATTTTTTTAATTACCCCCTTATTGTCGGTTGGAACCCTGACTGCGCCGTGTCTTTGTATACGCTGTATACACGCACAGTGTATGTCAATTTCTAGTGGGTGCCTGCTTGCGCCGTCGCATCTGGCCCCACCTTAAAAATCGTCAGAGCTTTAAGTTTGGTACGAGAGGAAAGCCCTTGAACATGGCAATCCTGTGGTGGTAAAATTTTGAAGATTGAGCAGGATACTGGGATCGAAATTACCCGTTGTATATTTTGTTTTTCTCTCCGACAGCTCTTTGCGCAAAACTCCCATAGTGGAGGCTGTTGAAATCGTTTCTGAGCAACCCCGCCTACTTGAGGTTTTTCCTATCAAGAAGTGTGCAAGTCGCCCTCAACCTATAAAAAATGGACGCAGGAATATGCCAGCATGACTAAGGTACAAACTGCATCTCCCTAGCATTTTTGGTTGCAGAGTTATTCCAGAGCGTAGCTGAAAGTTTTTAATTGTCCGGCCTATTTTTTTCAATGACCCCCCTTAGTGTCGGTTGGAACCCTGACTGCGCCGTGTCTTTGTATACGCTGTATACACGCACAGTGTACGTCAATTTCTAGTGGGTGCCTGCTCGCGCCGTCGCATCTGGCCCAACCTTTAAAAATCGTCAGAGCTTTAAGTTTGGTACGAGAGGAAAGCCCTTGAACATGGCAATCCTGTGGTGGTAAAATTTTGAAGATTGATCAGGATACTGGGATCGAAATTACCCGTTGTACATCTTGTTTTTCTCTCCGACAGCTCTGTGCGCAAAACTCCCATAGTGGAGGCTGTTGAAATCGTTTCTGAGCAACCCCGCCTACTTGAGGTTTTTCCTATCAAGAAGTGTGCAAGTCGCCCTAAACTATTAAAAAATGGACGCAGGAATATGCCAGCATGACTAAGGTACAAACTGCATCTCCCTAGCATAATTAGTTGCAGAGTTATTCCAGAGCGTAGCTGAAAGTTTTTAATTGTCTGGCCTATTTTTTTCAATGACCCCCTTATTGTCGGTTGGAACCCTGACTGCGCCGTGTCTTTGTATACGCTGTATACACGCACAGTGTACGTCAATTTCTACTGGGTGCCTGCTCGCGCCGTCGCATCTGGCCCACCCTTAAAAATCGTCAGAGCTTTAAGTTTGGTACGAGAGGAAAGCGCTTGAACATGGCAAACCTGTGGTGGTAAAATTTTGAAGATTGAGCAGGATACTGGGATCGAAATTACCCGTTGTACATTTTGTTTTTCTCTCCGACAGCTCTGTGCGCAAAACTCCCATAGTGGAGGCTGTTGAAATCGTTTCTGAGCAACCCCGCCTACTTGAGGTTTTTCCTATCAAGAAGTGTGCAAGTCGCCCTCAACCTTTAAAAAATGGTCGCAGGAATATGCCAGCATGACAAAGGTACAAACTGCATCTCCCTAGCATTTTTGGTTCCAGAGTTATTCCAGAGCGTAGCTGAAAGTTTTTAATTGTTCGGCCTATTTTTTTAATTACCCCCTTATTGTCGGTTGGAACCCTGACTGCGCCGTGTCTTTGTATACGCTGTATACACGCACAGTGTATGTCAATTTCTAGTGGGTGCCTGCTTGCGCCGTCGCATCTGGCCCCACCTTAAAAATCGTCAGAGCTTTAAGTTTGGTACGAGAGGAAAGCCCTTGAACATGGCAATCCTGTGGTGGTAAAATTTTGAAGATTGAGCAGGATACTGGGATCGAAATTACCCGTTGTATATTTTGTTTTTCTCTCCGACAGCTCTTTGCGCAAAACTCCCACAGTGGAGGCTGTTGAAATCGTTTCTGAGCAACCCCGCCTACTTGAGGTTTTTCCTATCAAGAAGTGTGCAAGTCGCCCTCAACCTATAAAAAATGGACGCAGGAATATGCCAGCATGACTAAGGTACAAACTGCATCTCCCTAGCATTTTTGGTTGCAGAGTTATTCCAGAGCGTAGCTGAAAGTTTTTAATTGTCCGGCCTATTTTTTTCAATGACCCCCCTTAGTGTCGGTTGGAACCCTGACTGCGCCGTGTCTTTGTATACGCTGTATACACGCACAGTGTACGTCAATTTCTAGTGGGTGCCTGCTCGCGCCGTCGCATCTGGCCCAACCTTTAAAAATCGTCAGAGCTTTAAGTTTGGTACGAGAGGAAAGCCCTTGAACATGGCAATCCTGTGGTGGTAAAATTTTGAAGATTGATCAGATACTGGGATCGAAATTACCCGTTGTACATCTTGTTTTTCTCTCCGACAGCTCTGTGCGCAAAACTCCCATAGTGGAGGCTGTTGAAATCGTTTCTGAGCAACCCCGCCTACTTGAGGTTTTTCCTATCAAGAAGTGTGCAAGTCGCCCTAAACTATTAAAAAATGGACGCAGGAATATGCCAGCATGACTAAGGTACAAACTGCATCTCCCTAGCATAATTAGTTGCAGAGTTATTCCAGAGCGTAGCTGAAAGTTTTTAATTGTCTGGCCTATTTTTTTCAATGACCCCCTTATTGTCGGTTGGAACCCTGACTGCGCCGTGTCTTTGTATACGCTGTATACACGCACAGTGTACGTCAATTTCTACTGGGTGCCTGCTCGCGCCGTCGCATCTGGCCCACCCTTTAAAATCGTCAGAGCTTTAAGTTTGGTACGAGAGGAAAGCGCTTGAACATGGCAAACCTGTGGTGGTAAAATTTTGAAGATTGAGCAGGATACTGGGATCGAAATTACCCGTTGTACATTTTGTTTTTCTCTCCGACAGCTCTGTGCGCAAAACTCCCATAGTGGAGGCTGTTGAAATCGTTTCTGAGCAACCCCGCCTACTTGAGGTTTTTCCTATCAAGAAGTGTGCAAGTCGCCCTAAACCTTTAAAAAAAGGACGCAGGTATATGCCAGCATGACTAAGGTACAAACTGCATCTCCCTAGCATTTTTGGTTGAGAGTTAATCCAGAGCGTAGCTGAAAGTTTTTAATTGTCCGGCCTATTTTTTTTCAATCACCCCCTTATTGTCGGTTGGAACCCTGACTGCGACGTGTCTTTGTATACGCTGTATACACGCACAGTGTATGTCAATTTCTAGTGGGTGCCTGCTCGCGCCGTCGCATCTGGCCCCACCTTAAAAATCGTCAGTGCTTTAAGTTTGGTACGAGAGGAAAGCCCTTGAACCTGGCAATCCTGTGGTGGTAAAGTTTTGAAGATTGAGCAGGATACTGGGATCGAAATTACCCGTTGTACATTTTGTTTTTCTCTCCGACAGCTCTGTGCGCAAAACTCCCATAGTGGAGGCTGTTGAAATCGTTTCTGAGCAACCCCGCCTACTTGAGGTTTTTCCTATCAAGAAGTGTGCAAGTCCCCCTAAACCTTTAAAAAAGGACGCAGGAATATGCCAGCATGACTAAGGTACAAACTGCATCTCCCTAGCATTTTTGGTTGCAGAGTTATTCCAGAGCGTAGCTGAATGTTTTTAATTGTCCGGCCTAATTTTTTTCAATGACCCCCCTTATTGTCGGTTGGAACCCTGACTGCGCCGTGTCTTTGTATACGCTGTATACACGCACAGTGTACGTCAATTTCTAATGGGTGCCTGCTTGCGCCGTCGCATCTGGCCCCGCCTTAAAAATCGTCAGAGCAATAAGTTTGGTACGAGAGGAAAGCCCTTGAACACGTCAATCCGGTGGTGGTATAATTTTGAAGATTGAGCAGGATACTGGGATCGAAATTACCCGTTGTACATTTTGTTTTTCTCTCCGACAGCTCTGTGCGCAAAATTCCCATAGTGGAGGCTGTTGAAATAGTTTCTGAGCAAGCCCGCCTACTTGAGGTTTTTCCTATCAAGAATTGTGCAAGTCGCCCTAAACCTTCAAGAAATTGACGCAGGAATATGCCAGCATGACCAAGGTACAATTTGCACCTCCCTAGCATATTTGGTTGCAGAGTTATTTCAGAGCGAAGCTGAAAGTTTTTAATTGTCCGGCCTATTTTTTTCAATGACCCCCTCATTGTCGGTTGCAACCCTGACTGCGCCCTGTCTTTGTATACGCTGTATACAGGCACAGTGTACGTCAATTTCTATTGGGTGCCTGCTCGCGCCGTCGCATCTGGCCCCACCTTAAAAATCGTCAGAGCTTGAAGTTTGATACGAAAGGAAAGCCCTTGAACATGGCAATCCTGTGGTGGTAAAATTTTGAAGATTGAGCAGGATACTGGGATCGAAATTACCCGTTGTATATTTTGTTTTTCTCTCCGACAGCTCTGTGCGCAAAACTCCCATAGTGGAGGCTGTTGAAATCGTTTCTGAGCAACCCCGCCTACTTGAGGTTTTTCTTATCAAGAAGTTTGCAAGTCGCCCTAAACCTTTATAAAATGGACGCAGGAATATGCCAGCATGACTCAGGTACAAACTGCATCTCCCTAGCATTTTTGGTTCCAGAGTTATTCCATAGCTTAGCTGAAAGTTTTTAATTGTCCGGCCTATTTTTTCAATGACCCCCTTATTGTCGGTTAGAACCCTGACTGCGCCGTGTCTTTGTATACGCTGTATACACGCACAGTGTACGTCAATTTCTAGTGGGTGCCTGCTCGCGCCGTCGCATCTGGGCCCGCCTTAAAAATCGTCAGAGTTTTAAGTTTGGTACGAGAGGAAAGCCTTTGAACATGGCAATCCTGTGGTGGTAAAATTTTGAAGATTGAGCAGGATACTGGGATCGAAATTACCCGTTGTAAATTTTGTTTTTCTCTCCGACAGCTCTGTACGCAAAACTCCCATAGTGGAGGCTGTTGAAATCGTTTCTGAGCAACCCCGCCTACTTGAGGTTTTTACTAGCAAGAAGTGTGCAAGTCGCCCTAAACCTTTAAAAAATGGACGCAGGAATATGCCAGCATGACTAAGGTACAAACTGCATCTCCCTAGCATTTTTGGTTGCAGAGTTATTCCAGAGCGTAGCTGAAAGTTTTTAATTGTCCGGCCTATTTTTTCAATGACCCCCTTATTGTCGGTTGGAACCCTGACTGCGCCGTGTCTTTGTATACGCTGTATACACGCACAGTGTACGTCAATTTCTAGTGGGTACCTGCTCGCGCCGTCGCATCTAGCCCAGTCTTTAAAATCGTCAGAGCTTTAAGTTTGGTACGAGAGGAAAGCCCTTGAACATGGCAATCCTGTGGTGGTAAAATTTTGAAGATTGACCAGGATACTGGGATCGAAATTACCCGTTGTACATTTTGTTTTTCTCTCCGACAGCTCTGTGCGCAAAACTCCCATAGTGGATGCTCTTGAAATCGTTTCTGAGCAACCCGCCTACTTGAGCTTTTTCCTATCAAGAAGTGTGCAAGTCGCCCCAAACCTTTAAAAAATGGACGCAGGAATATGCCAGCATGACTAAGGTACAAACTGCATCTCCCTAGCATTTTTGGTTCCAGAGTTATTCCAGAGCGTAGCTGAATGTTTTTAATTGTCCGGCCTAATTTTTTTCAATGACCCCCCTTATTGTCGGTTGGAACCCTGACTGCACCGTGTCTTTGTATACGCTGTATACACGCACAGTGTACGTCAATTTCTAATGGGTGCCTGCTTGCGCCGTCGCATCTGGCCCCGCCTTAAAAATCGTCAGAGCAATAAGTTTGGTACGAGAGGAAAGCCCTTGAACACGTCAATCCGGTGGTGGTATAATTTTGAAGATTGAGCAGGATACTGGGATCGAAATTACCCGTTGTACATTTTGTTTTTCTCTCCGACTGCTCTGTGCGCAAAATTCCCATAGTGGAGGCTGTTGAAATAGTTTCTGAGCAAGCCCGCCTACTTGAGGTTTTTCCTATCAAGAATTGTGCAAGTCGCCCTAAACCTTCAAGAAATTGACGCAGGAATATGCCAGCATGACCAAGGTACAATTTGCACCTCCCTAGCATATTTGGTTGCAGAGTTATTTCAGAGCGAAGCTGAAAGTTTTTAATTGTCCGGCCTATTTTTTTCAATGACCCCCTCATTGTCGGTTGCAACCCTGACTGCGCCGTGTCTTTGTATACGCTGTATACAGGCACAGTGTACGTCAATTTCTATTGGGTGCCTGCTCGCGCCGTCGCATCTGGCCCCACCTTAAAAATCGTCAGAGCTTGAAGTTTGGTACGAAAGGAAAGCCCTTGAACATGGCAATCCTGTGGTGGTATAATTTTGAAGATTGAGCAGGATACTGGGATCGAAATTACCCGTTGTACATTTTGTTTTTCTCTCCGACAGCTCTGTGCGCAAAACTCCCATAGTGGAGGCTGTTGAAATCGTTTCTGAGCAACCCCGCCTACTTGAGGTTTTTCTTATCAAGAAGTTTGCAAGTCGCCCTAAACCTTTATAAAATGGACGCAGGAATATGCCAGCATGACTCAGGTACAAACTGCATCTCCCTAGCATTTTTGGTTCCAGAGTTATTCCATAGCTTAGCTGAAAGTTTTTAATTGTCCGGCCTATTTTT
This sequence comes from Asterias amurensis, assembly GCF_032118995.1. NCBI lineage: Eukaryota > Metazoa > Echinodermata > Asteroidea > Forcipulatida > Asteriidae > Asterias > Asterias amurensis. Next base: position 7,492,321 of record NC_092659.1, on the reverse strand, counting down.
TCAATGACCCCCTTATTGTCGGTTAGAACCCTGACTGCGCCGTGTCTTTGTATACGCTGTATACACGCACAGTGTACGTCAATTTCTAGTGGGTGCCTGCTCGCGCCGTCGCATCTGGGCCCGCCTTAAAAATCGTCAGAGTTTTAAGTTTGGTACGAGAGGAAAGCCTTTGAACATGGCAATCCTGTGGTGGTAAAATTTTGAAGATTGACTTGGATACTGGGATCGAAATTACCCGTTGTAACTTTTGTTTTTCTCTCCGACAGCTCTGTACGCAAAACTCCCATAGTGGAGGCTGTTGAAATCGTTTCTGAGCAACCCCGCCTACTTGAGGTTTTTACTAGCAAGAAGTGTGCAAGTCGCACTAAACCTTTAAAAAATGGACGCAGGAATATGCCAGCATGACTAAGGTACAAACTGCATCTCCCTAGCATTTTTGGTTGCAGAGTTATTCCAGAGCGTAGCTGAAAGTTTTTAATTGTCCGGCCTATTTTTTCAATGACCCCCTTATTGTCGGTTGGAACCCTGACTGCGCCGTGTCTTTGTATACGCTGTATACACGCACAGTGTACGTCAATTTCTAGTGGGTACCTGCTCGCGCCGTCGCATCTAGCCTTGCCTTTAAAATCGTCAGAGCTTTAAGTTTGGTACGAGAGGAAAGCCCTTGAACATGGCAATCCTGTGGTGGTAAAATTTTGAAGATTGATCAGGATACTGGGATCGAAATTACCCGTTGTACATCTTGTTTTTCTCTCCGACAGCTCTGTGCGCAAAACTCCCATAGTGGAGGCTGTTGAAATCGTTTCTGAGCAACCCCGCCTACTTGAGGTTTTTCCTATCAAGAAGTGTGCAAGTCGCCCTAAACCTTTAAAAAAAGGACGCAGGTAAATGCCAGCATGATAAGGTACAAACTGCATCTCCCTAGCATTTTTGGTTGCAGAGTTAATCCAGAGCGTAGCTGAAAGTTTTTAATTGTCCGGCCTATTTTTTTTCAATGACCCCCTTATTGTCGGTTGGAACCCTGACTGCGCCGTGTCTTTGTATACGCTGTATACACGCACAGTGTACGTCAATTTCTAGTGGGTGCCTGCTCGCGCCGTCGCATCTGGCCCCACCTTAAAAATCGTCAGTGCTTTAAGTTTGGTACGAGAGGAAAGCCCTTGAACATGGCAATCCTGTGGTGGTAAAGTTTTGAAGATTGAGCAGGATACTGGGATCGAAATTACCCGTTGTACATTTTGTTTTTCTCTCCGACAGCTCTGTGCGCAAAACTCCCATAGTGGAGGCTGTTGAAATCGTTTCTGAGCAACCCCGCCTACTTGAGGTTTTTCCTATCAAGAAGTGTGCAAGTCGCCCTAAACCTTTAAAAAATGGACGCAGGAATATGCCAGCATGACTAAGGTACAAACTGCATCTCCCTAGCATTTTTGGTTGCAGAGTTATTCCAGAGCGTAGCTGAAAGTTTTTAATTGTCCGGCCTAATTTTTGTCAATGACCCCCCTTATTGTAGGTTGGAACCCTGACTGCGCCATGTCTTTGTATACGCTGTATACACGCACAGTGTACGTCAATTTCTAGTGGGTGCCTGCTCGCGCCGTCGCATCTGGCCCCACCTTAAAAATCGTCAGTGCTTTAAGTTTGGTACGAGAGGAAAGCCCTTGAACATGGCAATCCTGTGGTGGTAAAATTTTGAAGATTGAGCAGGATACTGAGATCGAAATTTCCCGTTGTACATTTTGTTTTTCTCTCCGACAGCTCTGTGCGCAAAACTCCCATAGTGGAGGCTGTTGAAATCGTTTCTGAGCAACCCCGCCTACTTGAGGTTTTTCCTATCAAGAAGTGTGCAAGTCGTCCTAAACCTTTAAAAAATGGACGCAGGAATATGCCAGCATGACTAAGGTACAAACTGCATCTCCCTAGCATTTTTGGTTGCAGAGTTATTCCAGAGCGTAGCTGAAACTTTTAATTGTCCGGCCTAATTTTTTTCAATGACCCCCCTTATTGTCGGTTGGATCCCTGACTGCGCCGTGTCTTTGTATACGCTGTATACACGCACAGTGTACGTCAATTTCTAGTGGGTGCCTGCTCGCGCCGTCGCATCTGGCCCCACCTTAAAAATAGTCAATGCTTTAATTTTGGTACGAGAGGAAAGCCCTTGAACATGGCAATCCTGTGGTGGTAAAATTTTGAAGATTGAGCAGGATACTGGGATCGAAATTACCCGTTGTACATTTTGTTTTTCTCTCCGACAGCTCTGTGCGCAAAACTCCCATAGTGGAGGCTGTTGAAATCGTTTCTGAGCCACCCCGCCTACTTGAGGTTTTTCCTACCAAGAAGTGTGCAAGTCGCCCTAAACCTTTAAAAATAGGACGCAGGAATATGCCAGCATGACTAAGGTACAAACTGCATCTCCCTAGCATTTTTGGTTGCAGAGTTATTCCAGAGCGTTGCTGAAAGTTTTTAATTGTACGGCCTAATTTTTTTCAATTACCCCCCTTATTGTCGGTTGGATCCCTGACTGCGCCGTGTCTTTGTATACGCTGTATACACGCACAGTGTACGTCAATTTCTAGTGGGTGCCTGCTCGCGCCGTCGCATCTGGCCCCACCTTAAAAATCGTCAGTGCTTTAAGTTTGGTACGAGAGGAAAGCCCTTGAACATGGCAATCATGTGGTGGTAAAATTTTGAAGATTGAGCAGGATACTGGGATCGAAATTACCCGTTGTACAATTTGTTTTTCTCTCCGACAGCTCTGTGCGCAAAACTCCCGTAGTGGAGGCTGTTGAAATCGTTTCTGAGCAACCCCGCCTACTTGAGGTTTTTCCTACCAAGAAGTGTGCAAGTCGCCCTAAACCTTTAAAAAATGGACGCAGGAATATGCCAGCATGACTAAGGTACAAACTGCATCTCCCTAGCATTTTTGGTTGCAGAGTTATTCCAGAGCGTAGCTGAAAGTTTTTAATTGTCCGGCCTAATTTTTGTCAATGACCCCCCTTATTGTAGGTTGGAACCCTGACTGCGCCGTGTCTTTGTATACGCTGTATACACGCACAGTGTACGTCAATTTCTAGTGGGTGCCTGCTCGCGCCGTCGCATCTGGCCCCACCTTAAAAATCGTCAGTGCTTTAAGTTTGGTACGAGAGGAAAGCCCTTGAACATGGCAATCCTGTGGTGGTAAAATTTTGAAGATTGAGCAGGATACTGAGATCGAAATTTCCCGTTGTACATTTTGTTTTTCTCTCCGACAGCTCTGTGCGCAAAACTCCCATAGTGGAGGCTGTTGAAATCGTTTCTGAGCAACCCCGCCTACTTGAGGTTTTTCCTATCAAGAAGTGTGCAAGTCGCCCTAAACCTATAAAAAATGGACGCAGGAATATGCCAGCATGACTAAGGTACAAACTGCATCTCCCTAGCATTTTTGGTTGCAGAGTTTTTCCAGAGCGTGCTGAAAGTTTTTAATTGTCCGGCCTAATTTTTTTCAATGACCCCCCTTATTGTCGGTTGGAACCCTGACTGCGCCGTGTCTTTGTATACGCTGTATACACGCACAGTGTACGTCAATTTCTACTGGGTGCCTGCTCGCGCCGTCGCATCTGGCCCCACCTTAAAAATCGTCAGTGCTTTAAGTTTGGTACGAGAGGAAAGCCCTTGAACATGGCAATCCCGTGGTGGTAAAATTTTGAAGATTGAGCAGGATACTGGGATCGAAATTACCCGTTGTACATTTTGTTTTTCTCTCCGACAGCTCTGTGCGCAAAACTCCCATAGTGGAGGCTGTTGAAATCGTTTCTGAGCAACCCCGCCTACCTGAGGTTTTTCCTATCAAGAAGTTAGCAAGTCGCCCTAAACCTTTAAAAAATGGACGCAGGAATATGCCAGCATGACTAAGGTACAAACTGCATCTCCCTAGCATTTTTGGTTGCAGAGTTATTCCAGAGCGTAGCTGAAAGTTGTTAATTGTCCGGCCTAATTTTTTTCAATGACCCCCCTTATTGTCGGTTGGAACCCTGACTGCGCCGTGTCTTTGTATACGCTGTATACACGCACAGTGTACGTCAACTTCTAGTGGGTGCCTGCTCGCGCCGTCGCATCTGGCCCCACCTTAAAAATCGTCAGAGCTTTAAGTTTGGTACGAGAGGAAAGCCCTTGAACATGGCAATCCTGTGGTGGTAAAATTTTGAAGATTGAGCAGGATACTGGGATCGAAATTACCCGTTGTACATCTTGTTTTTCTCTCCGACAGCTCTGTGCGCAAAACTCCCATAGTGGAGGCTGTTGAAATCGTTTCTGAGCAACCCCGCCTACTCGAGGTTTTTCCTATCAAGAGGTGTGCAAGTCGCCCTACTCCTTTAAAAAATCGACGCAGGAATATGCCAGCATGACTAAGGTACAAACTGCAACTCCCTAGCATTTTTAGTTGCAGAGTTATTCCAGAGCGTAGCTGAAAGTTTTTAATTGTCCGGCCTATTTTTTTCAATGACCCCCTTATTGTCGGTTGGAACCCTGACTGCGCCGTGTCTTTGTATACGCTGTATACACGCACAGTGTACGTCAATTTCTACTGGGTGCCTGCTCGCGCCGTCGAATATGGCCCCGCCTGAAAAATCGTCAGAGCTTTAAGTTTGGTACGAGAGGAAAGGCCTTGAACATGGCAATCCTGTGGTGGTAAAATTTTGAAGATTGAGCAGGATACTGGGATCGAAATTTCCCGTTGTACATCTTGTTTTTCTCTCCGACAGCTCTGTGCGCAAAACTCCCATAGTGGAGGCTGTTGAAATCGTTTCTGAGCAACCCCGCCTACTCGAGGTTTTTCCTATCAAGAAGTGTTCAAGTCGCCCTAAACCTTTAAAAAAGGGACGCAGGAATATGCCAGCATGACTAAGGTACAAACTGCATCTCCCTAGCATTTTTGGTTGCAGAGTTATTCCAGAGCGTTGCTGAAAGTTTTTAATTGTCCGGCCTAATTTTTTTCAATGACCCCCCTTATTGTCGGTTGGAACCCTGACTGCGCCGTGTCTTTGTATACGCTGTATACACGCACAGTGTACGTCAATTTCTACTGGGTGCCTGCTCGCGCCGTCGCATCTGGCCCCACCTTAAAAATCGTCAGTGCTTTAAGTTTGGTACGAGAGGAAAGCCCTTGAACATGGCAATCCCGTGGTGGTAAAATTTTGAAGATTGAGCAGGATACTGGGATCGAAATTACCCGTTGTACATTTTGTTTTTCTCTCCGACAGCTCTGTGCGCAAAACTCCCATAGTGGAGGCTGTTGAAATCGTTTCTGAGCAACCCCGCCTACCTGAGGTTTTTCCTATCAAGAAGTTAGCAAGTCGCCCTAAACCTTTAAAAAATGGACGCAGGAATATGCCAGCATGACTAAGGTACAAACTGCATCTCCCTAGCATTTTTGGTTGCAGAGTTATTCCAGAGCGTAGCTGAAAGTTTTTAATTGTCCGGCCTAATTTTTTTCAATGACCCCCCTTATTGTCGGTTGGAACCCTGACTGCGCCGTGTCTTTGTATACGCTGTATACACGCACAGTGTACGTCAACTTCTAGTGGGTGCCTGCTCGCGCCGTCGCATCTGGCCCCACCTTTAAAATCGTCAGAGCTTTAAGTTTGGTACGAGAGGAAAGCCCTTGAACATGGCAATCCTGTGGTGGTAAAATTTTGAAGATTGAGCAGGATACTGGGATCGAAATTACCCGTTGTACATCTTGTTTTTCTCTCCGACAGCTCTGTGCGCAAAACTCCCATAGTGGAGGCTGTTGAAATCGTTTCTGAGCAACCCCGCCTACCTGAGGTTTTTCCTATCAAGAAGTTAGCAAGTCGCCCTAAACCTTTAAAAAATGGACGCAGGAATATGCCAGCGTGACTGAGGTACAAACTGCATCTCCCTAGCATTTTTAGTTGCAGAGTTATTCCAGAGCGTAGCTGAAAGTTTTTAATTGTCCGGCCTATTTTTTTCAATGACCCCCTTATTGTCGGTTGGAACCCTGACTGCGCCGTGTCTTTGTATACGTTGTATACACGCACAGTGTACGTCAATTTCTAGTTGGTGCCTGCTCGCGCCGTCGCATCTGGCCCCGCCTGAAAAATCGTCAGAGCTTTTAGTTTGGTACGAGAGGAAAGCCCTTGAACATGGCAATCCTGTGGTGGTAAAATTTTGAAGAATGAGCAGGATACTGGGATCGAAATTACCCGTTGTACATCTTGTTTTTCTCTCCGACAGCTCTGTGCGCAAAACTCCCATAGTGGAGGCTGTTGAAATCGTTTCTGAGCAACCCCGCCTACTCGAGGTTTTTTTCTATCAAGAAGTGTGCAAGTCGCCCTAAACCTTTAAGAAATGGACGCAGGAATATGCCAGCATGACTAAGGTACAAACTGCATCTCCTTAGCTTTTTTAGTTGCAGAGTTATTCCAGAGCGTAGCTGAAAGTTTTTAATTGTCCGGCCTATTTTTTTCAATGATCCCCTTATTGTCGGTTGGAACCCTGACTGCGCCGTGTCTTTGTATACGCTGTATACACGCACAGTGTACGTCAATTTCTAGTGGGTGCCTGCTCGCGCCGTAGCATCTGGCCCCACCTTAAAAATCGTCAGAGCTTTAAGTTTGGTACGAGAGGAAAGCCCTTGAACATGGCAATCCTGTGGTGGTAAAATTTTGAAGATTGAGCAGGATACTGGGATCGAAATCACCCGTTGTACATTTTGATTTTCTCTACGACAGCTCTGTGCGCAAAACTCCCATAGTGGAGGCTGTTGAAATCGTTTCTGAGCAACCCCGCCTACTTGAGGTTTTTCCTATCAAGAAGTGTGCAAGTCGGCCTAAACTATTAGAAAATGGACGCAGGAATATGCCAGCATAACTAAGGTACAAACTGCATCTCCCTAGCTTTTTTGGTTGCAGAGTTATTCCAGAGCGTTGCTGAAAGTTTTTAATTGTCCGGCCTATTTTTTTCAATGACCCCCCTTATTGTCGGTTGGAACCCTGACTGCGCCGTGTCTTTGTATACGCTGTATACACGCACAGTGTACGTCAATTTCTACTGGGTGCCTGCTCGCGCCGTCGCATCTGGCCCCACCTTAAAAATCGTCAGAGCTTTAAGTTTGGTACGAGAGGAAAGCCCTTGAACATGGCAATCCTGTGGTGGTAAAATTTTGAAGATTGAGCAGGATACTGGGATCGAAATTACCCGTTGTACATTTTGTTTTTCTCTTCGACAGCTCTGTGCGCAAAACTCCCATAGTGGAGGCTGTTGAAATCGTTTCTGAGCAACCCCGCCTACTTGAGGTTTTTCCTATCAAGAAGTGTGCAAGTCGGCCTAAACTATTACAAAATGGACGCAGGAATATGCCAGCATAACTAAGGTACAAACTGCATCTCCCTAGCTTTTTTGGTTGCAGAGTTATTCCAGAGCGTTGCTGAAAGTTTTTAATTGTCCGGCCTATTTTTGTCAATGACCCCCCTTATTGTCGGTTGGAACCCTGACTGCGCCGTGTCTTTGTATACGCTGTATACACGCACAGTGTACGTCAATTTCTACTGGGTGCCTGCTCGCGCCGTCGCATCTGGCCCCACCTTAAAAATCGTCAGTGCTTTAAGTTTGGTACGAGAGGAAAGCCCTTGAACATGGCAATCCTGTGGTGGTAAAATTTTGAAGATTGAGCAGGATACTGGGATCGAAATTACCCGTTGTACATCTTGTTTTTCTCTTTCTCTCCGACAGCTCTATGCGCAAAACTCCCATAGTGGAGGCTGTTGAAATCGTTTCTGAGCAACCCCGCCTACTCGAGGTTTTTCCTATCAAGAAGTGTGCAAGTCGCCCTAAACCTTTAAAAAATGGACGCAGGAATATGCCAGCATGACTAATGTACAAACTGCATCTCCCTAGCATTTTTAGTTGCAGAGTTATTCCAGAGCGTAGCTGAAAGTTTTTAATTGTCCGGCCTATTTTTTCAAATGACCCCCTTATTGTCGGTTGGAACCCTGACTGCGCCGTGTCTTTGTATACGCTGTATACACGCACAGTGTACGTCAATTTCTAGTGGGTGCCTGCTCGCGCCGTCGCATCTGGCCCCGCCTGAAAAATCGTCAGAGCTTTAAGTTTGGTACGAGAGGAAAGCCCTTGAACATGGCAATCCTGTGGTGGTAAAATTTTGAAGATTGAGCAGGATACTGGGATCGAAATTACCCGTTGTACATTTTGTTTTTCTCTCCGACAGCTCTGTGCGCAAAACTCCCATAGTGGAGGCTGTTGAAATCGTTTCTGAGCAACCCCGCCTACTCGAGGTTTTTCCTATCAAGAAGTGTGCAAGTCGCCCTAAACCTTTAAGAAATGGACGCAGGAATATGCCAGCAAGACTAAGGTACAAACTGCATCTCCCTAGCATTTTTAGTTGCAGAGTTATTCCAGAGCGTAGCTGAAAGTTTTTAATTGTCCGGCCTAATTTTTTTCAATGACTCCCCTTATTGTCGAATGGAACCCTGACTGCGCCGTGTCTTTGTATACGCTGTATACACGCACAGTGTACGTCAATTTCTAGTGGGTGCCTGCTCGCGCCGTCGCATCTGGCCACGCCTTAAAAATCGTCAGAGCTTTAAGTTTGGTACGAGAGGAAAGCCCTTGAACATGGCAATCCTGTGGTGGTAAAATTTTGAAGATTGAGCAGGATACTGGGATCGAAATTACCCGTTGTACATTTTGTTTTTCTCTCCGACAGCTCTGTGCGCAAAACTCCCATAGTGGAGGCTGTTGAAATCGTTTCTGAGCAACCCCGCCTATTTGAGGTTTTTCCTATCAAGAAGTGTGCAAGTCGCCCTGAACCTTTAAAAAATGGACGCAGGAATATGCCAGCATGACTAAGGTACAAACTGCATCTCCCTAGCATTTTTGGTTGCAGAGTTATTCCAGAGCGTAGCTGAAAGTTTTTAATTGTCCGGCCTAATTTTTTTCAATGACCCCCCTTATTGTCGAATGGAACCCTGACTGCGCCGTGTCTTTGTATACGCTGTATACACGCACAGTGTACGTCAATTTCTAGTGGGTTCCTGCTCGCGCCGTCGCATCTGGCCACGCCTTAAAAATCGTCAGAGCTTTAAGTTTGGTACGAGAGGAAAGCCCTTGAACATGGCAATCCTGTGGTGGTAAAATTTTGAAGATTGATCAGGATACTGGGATCGAAATTACCCATTGTACATTTTGTTTTTCTCTCCGACAGCTCTGTGCGCAAAACTCCCTTAGTGGAGGCTGTTGAAATCGTTTCTGAGCAACCCCGCCTACTTGAGGTTTTTCCTATCAAGAAGTGTGCAAGTCGCCCTAAACCTTTAAAAAATGGACGCAGGAATATGCCAGCATGACTAAGGTACAAACTGCATCTCTCTAGCATTTTTGGTTGCAGAGTTATTCCAGAGCGTTGCTGAAAGTTTTTAATTGTCCGGCCTATTTTTGTCAATGACCCCCCTTATTGTCGGTTGGAACCCTGACTGCGCCGTGTCTTTGTATACGCTGTATACACGCACAGTGTACGTCAATTTCTACTGGGTGCCTGCTCGCGCCGTCGCATCTGGCCCCACCTTAAAAATCGTCAGTGCTTTAAGTTTGGTACGAGAGGAAAGCCCTTGAACATGGCAATCCCGTGGTGGTAAAATTTTGAAGATTGAGCAGGATACTGGGATCGAAATTACCCGTTGTACATTTTGTTTTTCTCTCCGACAGCTCTGTGCGCAAAACTCCCATAGTGGAGGCTTTTGAAATCGTTTCTGAGCAACCCCGCCTACTCGAGGTTTTTCCAATCAAGATGTGTGCAAGTCGCCCTATACCTTTAAAAAATAGACGCAGGAATATGCCAGCATGACTAAGGTACAAACTGCATCTCCCTAACATTTTTAGTTGCAGAGTTATTCCAGAGCGTAGCTGAAAGTTTTTAATTGTCCGGCCTATATTTTTCAATGACCCCCTTATTGTCGGTTGGAACCCTGACTGCGCCGTGTCTTTGTATTCGCTGTATACACGCACAGTGTACGTCAATTTCTAGTGGGTGCCTGCTCGCGCCGTCGCATCTGGCCCCGCCTGAAAAATCGTCAGAGCTTTAAGTTTGGTACGAGAGGAAAGCCCTTGAACATGGCAATCCTGTGGTGGTAAAATTTTGAAGATTGAGCAGGATACTGGGATCGAAATCACCCGTTGTACATTTTGTTTTTCTCTCCGACAGCTCTGTGCGCAAAACTCCCATAGTGGAGGCTGTTGAAATCGTTTCTGAGCAACCCCGCCTATTTGAGGTTTTTCCTATCAAGAAGTGTGCAAGTCGCCCTGAACCTTTAAAAAATGGACGCAGGAATATGCCAGCATGACTAAGGTACAAAATGCATCTCCCTAGCATTTTTGGTTGCAGAGTTATACCAGAGCGTAGCTGAAAGTTTTTAATTGTCCGGCCTAATTTTTTTCAATGACCCCCCTTATTGTCGAATGGAACCCTGACTGCGCCGTGTCTTTGTATACGCTGTATACACGCACAGTGTACGTCAATTTCTAGTGGGTGCCTGCTCGCGCCGTCGCATCTGGCCACGCCTTAAAAATCGTCAGAGCTTTAAGTTTGGTACGAGAGGAAAGCCCTTGAACATGGCAATCCTGTGGTGGTAAAATTTGAAGATTGATCAGGATACTGGGATCGAAATTACCCGTTGTACATTTTGTTTTTCTCTCCGACAGCTCTGTGCGCAAAACTCCATAGTGGAGGCTGTTGAAATCGTTTCTGAGCAACCCCGCCTACTTGAGGTTTTTCCTATCAAGAAGTGTGCAAGTCGCCCTAAACCTTTAACAAATGGACGCAGGAATATGCCAGCATGACTAAGGTACAAACTGCATCTCCCTAGCATTTTTGGTTGCAGAGTTATTCCAGAGCGTTGCTGAAAGTTTTTAATTGTCCGGCCTATTTTTTTCAATGACCCCCCTTATTGTCGGTTGGAACCCTGACTGCGCCGTGTCTTTGTATACGCTGTATACACGCACAGTGTACGTCAATTTCTACTGGGTGCCTGCTCGCGCCGTCGCATCTGGCCCCACCTTTAAAATCGTCAGTGCTTTAAGTTTGGTACGAGAGGAAAGCCCTTGAACATGGCAATCCCGTGGTGGTAAAATTTTGAAGATTGAGCAGGATACTGGGATCGAAATTACCCGTTGTACATTTTGTTTTTCTCTCCGACAGCTCTGTGCGCAATTCTCTTATAGTGGAGGCTTTTGAAATCGTTTCTGAGCAACCCCGCCTACTTGAGGTTTTTCCTATCAAGAAGTGTGCAAGTCGGCCTAAACTATTAAAAAATGGACGCAGGAATATGCCAGCATAACTAAGGTACAAACTGCATCTTCTAGCTTTTTTGGTTGCAGAGTTATTCCAGAGCGTTGCTGAAAGTTTTTAATTGTCCGGCCTATTTTTTTCAATGACCCCCCTTATTGTCGGTTGGAACCCTGACTGCGCCGTGTCTTTGTATACGCTGTATACACGCACAGTGTACGTCAATTTCTACTGGGTGCCTGCTCGCGCCGTCGCATCTGGCCCCACCTTAAAAATCGTCAGATCTTTAAGTTTGGTACGAGAGGAAAGCCCTTGAACATGGCAATCCCGTGGTGGTAAAATTTTGAAGATTGAGCAGGATACTGGGATCGAAATTACCCGTTGTACATTTTGTTTTTCTCTCCGACAGCTCTGTGCGCAATTCTCTTATAGTGGAGGCTTTTGAAATCGTTTCTGAGCAACCCCGCCTACTTGAGGTTTTTCCTATCAAGAAGTGTGCAAGTCGCCCTAAACTATTAAAAAATTGACGCAGGAATATGCCAGCATGACTAAGGTACAAACTGCATCTCCCTAGCATTTTTGGTTGCAGAGTTATTCCAGAGCGTAGCTGAAAGTTTTTAATTGTCCGGCCTATTTTTTTCAATGACAACCTCATTGTCGGTTGGAACCCTGACTGCGCCGTGTCTTTGTATACGCTGTATACACGCACAATGTACGTCAATTTCTAGTGGGTGCCTGCTCGCGCCGTCGCATCTGGCCCCACCTTAAAAATCGTCAGAGCTTTAAGTTTGGTACGAGAGGAAAGCCCTTGAACATGGCAATCCTGTGGTGGTAAAATTTTGAAGATTGAACAGGATACTGGGATCGAAATTACCCGTTGTACATCTTGTTTTTCTCTCCGACAGCTCCGTGCGCAAAACTCCCATAGTGGAGGCTGTTGAAATCGTTTCTGAGCAACCCCGCCTACTTGAGGTTTTTCCTATCAAGAAGTGTGCAAGTCGCCCTAAACCTTTAAAAAATGGACGCAGGAGTATGCCAGCATGACTAAGGTACAAACTGCATCTCCCTAGCATTTTTGGTTGCAGAGTTATTCCAGAGCGTAGCTGAAAGTTTTTAATTGTCCGGCCTATTTTTTTTCAATGACCCCCCTTATTGTCGGTTGGAACCCTGACTGCGCCGTGTCTTTGTATACGCTGTATACACGCACAGTGTACGTCAATTTCTACTGGGTGCCTGCTCGCGCCGTCGCATCTGGCCCCACCTTAAAAATCGTCAGTGCTTTAAGTTTGGTACGAGAGGAAAGCCCTTGAACATGGCAATCCTGTGGTGGTAAAATTTTGAAGATTGAGCAGGATACTGGGATCGAAATTACCCGTTGTACATTTTGTTTTTCTCTCCGACAGCTCTGTGCGCAAAACTCCCATAGTGGAGGCTGTTGAAATCGTTTCTGAGCAACCCCGCCTACTCGAGGTTTTTCCTATCAAGAAGTGTGCAAGTCGCCCTAAACCTTTAAGAAATGGACGCAGGAATATGCCAGCATGACTAAGGTACAAACTGCATCTCCCTAGCATTTTTAGTTGCAGAGTTATTCCAGAGCGTAGCTGAAAGTTTTTAATTGTCCGGCCTAATTTTTTTCAATGACTCCCCTTATTGTCGAATGGAACCCTGACTGCGCCGTGTCTTTGTATACGCTGTATACACGCACAGTGTACGTCAATTTCTAGTGGGTGCCTGCTCGCGCCGTCGCATCTGGCCCCGCCTTAAAAATCGTCAGAGCTTTAAGTTTGGTACGAGAGGAAAGCCCTTGAACATGGCAATCCTGTGGTGGTAAAATTTTGAAGATTGAGCAGGATACTGGGATCGAAATCACCCGTTGTACATTTTGTTTTTCTCTCCGACAGCTCTGTGCGCAAAACTCCCATAGTGGAGGCTGTTGAAATCGTTTCTGAGCAACCCCGCCTATTTGAGGTTTTTCCTATCAAGAAGTGTGCAAGTCGCCCTGAACCTTTAAAAAATGGACGCAGGAATATGCCAGCATGACTAAGGTACAAAATGCATCTCCCTAGCATTTTTGGTTGCAGAGTTATTCCAGAGCGTAGCTGAAAGTTTTTAATTGTCCGGCCTAATTTTTTTCACTGACCCCCCTTATTGTCGAATGGAACCCTGACTGCGCCGTGTCTTTGTATACGCTGTATACACGCACAGTGTACGTCAATTTCTAGTGGGTGCCTGCTCGCGCCGTCGCATCTGGCCACGCCTTAAAAATCGTCAGAGCTTTAAGTTTGGTACGAGAGGAAAGCCCTTGAACATGGCAATCCTGTGGTGGTAAAATTTTGAAGATTGATCAGGATACTGGGATCGAAATTACCCGTTGTACATTTTGTTTTTCTCTCCGACAGCTCTGTGCGCAAAACTCCCATAGTGGAGGCTGTTGAAATCGTTTCTGAGCAACCCCGCCTACTTGAGGTTTTTCCTATCAAGAAGTGTGCAAGTCGCCCTAAACCTTAAAAAAATGGACGCAGGAATATGCCAGCATGACTAAGGTACAAACTGCATCTCCCTAGCATTTTTGGTTGCAGAGTTATTCCAGAGCGTTGCTGAAAGTTTTTAATTGTCCGGCCTATTTTTTTCAATGACCCCCCTTATTGTCGGTTGGAACCCTGACTGCGCCGTGTCTTTGTATACGCTGTATACACGCACAGTGTACGTCAATTTCTACTGGGTGCCTGCTCGCGCCGTCGCATCTGGCCCCACCTTTAAAATCGTCAGTGCTTTAAGTTTGGTACGAGAGGAAAGCCCTTGAACATGGCAATCCCGTGGTGGTAAAATTTTGAAGATTGAGCAGGATACTGGGATCGAAATTACCCGTTGTACATTTTGTTTTTCTCTCCGACAGCTCTGTGCGCAATTCTCTTATAGTGGAGGCTTTTGAAATCGTTTCTGAGCAACCCCGCCTACTTGAGGTTTTTCCTATCAAGAAGTGTGCAAGTCGGCCTAAACTATTAAAAAATGGACGCAGGAATATGCCAGCATAACTAAGGTACAAACTGCATCTTCTAGCTTTTTTGGTTGCAGAGTTATTCCAGAGCGTTGCTGAAAGTTTTTAATTGTCCGGCCTATTTTTTCAATGACCCCCCTTATTGTCGGTTGGAACCCTGACTGCGCCGTGTCTTTGTATACGCTGTATACACGCACAGTGTACGTCAATTTCTACTGGGTGCCTGCTCGCGCCGTCGCATCTGGCCCCACCTTAAAAATCGTCAGTGCTTTAAGTTTGGTACGAGAGGAAAGCCCTTGAACATGGCAATCCCGTGGTGGTAAAATTTTGAAGATTGAGCAGGATACTGGGATCGAAATTACCCGTTGTACATTTTGTTTTTCTCTCCGACAGCTCTGTGCGCAATTCTCTTATAGTGGAGGCTTTTGAAATCGTTTCTGAGCAACCCCGCCTACTTGAGGTTTTTCCTATCAAGAAGTGTGCAAGTCGCCCTAAACTATTAAAAAATTGACGCAGGAATATGCCAGCATGACTAAGGTACAAACTGCATCTCCCTAGCATTTTTGGTTGCAGAGTTATTCCAGAGCGTAGCTGAAAGTTTTTAATTGTCCGGCCTAATTTTTTTCAATGACCCCCCTTATTGTCGAATGGAACCCTGACTGCGCCGTGTCTTTGTATACGCTGTATACACGCACAGTGTACGTCAATTTCTAGTGGGTGCCTGCTCGCGCCGTCGCATCTGGCCCCACCTTAAAAATCGTCAGAGCTTTAAGTTTGGTACGAGAGGAAAGCCCTTGAACATGGCAATCCTGTGGTGGTAAAATTTTGAAGATTGAGCAGGATACTGGGATCAAAATTACCCGTTGTACATCTTGTTTTTCTCTCCGACAGCTCTGTGCGAAAAACTCCCATAGTGGAGGCTGTTGAAATCGTTTCTGAGCAACTCCGCCTACTTGAGGTTTTTCCTATCAAGAAGTGTGCAAGTCGCCCTAAACCTTTAAAAAAAAAGACGCAGGTATATGCCAGCATGACTAAGGTACAAACTGCATCTCCCTAGCATTTTTGGTTGCAGAGTTATTCCAGAGCGTAGCTGAAAGTTTTTAATTGTCCGGCCTATTTTTTTCAATGACCCCCTTATTGTCGGTTGGAACCCTGACTGCGCCGTGTCTTTGTATACGCTGTATACACGCACAGTGTACGTCAATTTCTAGTGGGTGCCTGCTCGCGCCGTCGCATCTGGCCCCACCTATAAAATCGTCAGAGCTTTAAGTTTGGTACGAGAGGAAAGCCCTTGAACATGGCAATCCTGTGGTGGTAAAACTTTGAAGATTGAGCAGGATACTGGGATCGAAATTACCCGTTGTACATTTTGTTTTTCTCTCCGACAGCTCTGTGCGCAAAACTCCCACAGTGGAGGCTGTTGAAATCGTTTCTGAGCAACCCCGCCTACTTGAGGTTTTTCCTATCAAGAAGTGTGCAAGTCGCCCTAAACCTATAAAAAATGGACGCAGGAATATGCCAGCATGACTAAGGTACAAACTGCATCTTCCTAGCATTTTTGGTTGCAGAGTTATTCCAGAGCGTAGCTGAAAGTTTTTAATTGTCCGGCCTATTTTTTTCAATGACAACCTCATTGTCGGTTGGAACCCTGACTGCGCCGTGTCTTTGTATACGCTGTATACACGCACAATGTACGTCAATTTCTAGTGGGTGCCTGCTCGCGCCGTCGCATCTGGCCCCACCTTAAAAATCGTCAGAGCTTTAAGTTTGATACGAGAGGAAAGCCCTTGAACATGGCAATCCTGTGGTGGTAAAATTTTGAAGATTGAACAGGATACTGGGATCGAAATTACCCGTTGTACATCTTGTTTTTCTCTCCGACAGCTCCGTGCGCAAAACTCCCATAGTGGAGGCTGTTGAAATCGTTTCTGAGCAACCCCGCCTACTTGAGGTTTTTCCTATCAAGAAGTGTGCAAGTCGCCCTAAACCTTTAAAAAATGGACGCAGGAGTATGCCAGCATGACTAAGGTACAAACTGCATCTCCCTAGCATTTTTGGTTGCAGAGTTATTCCAGAGCGTAGCTGAAAGTTTTTAATTGTCCGGCCTAATTTTTTTCAATGACCCCCCTTATTGTCGGTTGAAACCCTGACTGCGCCGTGTCTTTGTATACGCTGTATACACGCACAGTGTACGTCAATTTCTAGTGGGTGCCTGCTCGCGCCGTCGCATCTGGCCCCACCTTAAAAATCGTCAGTGCTTTAAGTTTGGTACGAGAGGAAAGCCCTTGAACATGGCAATCCTGTGGTGGTAAAATTTTGAAGATTGAGCAGGATACTGGGATCGAAATTACCCGTTGTACATCTTGTTTTTCTCTCCGACAGCTCTGTGCGCAAAACTCCCATAGTGGAGGCTGTTGAAATCGTTTCTGAGCAACCCCGCCTACCTGAGGTTTTTCCTATCAAGAAGTTAGCAAGTCGCCCTAAACCTTTAAAAAAATGGACGCAGGAATATGCCAGCATGACTAACGTACAAACTGCATCTCCCTAGCATTTTTGGTTGCAGAGTTATTCCAGAGCGTAGCTGAAAGTTTTTAATTGTCCGGCCTAATTTTTTTCAATGACCCCCCTTATTGTCGGTTGGAACCCTGACTGCGCCGTGTCTTTGTATACGCTGTATACACGCACAGTGTACGTCAATTTCTAGTGGGTGCCTGCTCGCGCCGTCGCATCTGGCCCCACCTTAAATATCGTCAGAGCTTTAAGTTTGGTACGAGAGGAAAGCCCTTGAACATGGCAATCCTGTGGTGCTAAAATTTTGAAGATTGAGCAGGATACTGGGATCGAAATTACCCGTTGTACATTTTGTTTTTCTCTCCGACAGCTCCGTGCGCAAAACTCCCATAGTGGAGGCTGTTGAAATCGTTTCTGAGCAACCCCGCCTACCTGAGGTTTTTCCTATCAAGAAGTTAGCAAGTCGCCCTAAACCTTTAAAAAATGGACGCAGGAATATGCCAGCATGACTAAGGTACAAACTGCATCTCCCTAGCATTTTTGGTTGCAGAGTTATTCCAGAGCGTAGCTGAAAGTTTTTAATTGTCCGGCCTATTTTTTTCAATGACAACCTCATTGTCGGTTGGAACCCTGACTGCGCCGTGTCTTTGTATACGCTGTATACACGCACAATGTACGTCAATTTCTAGTGGGTGCCTGCTCGCGCCGTCGCATCTGGCCCCACCTTAAAAATCGTCAGAGCTTTAAGTTTGATACGAGAGGAAAGCCCTTGAACATGGCAATCCTGTGGTGGTAAAATTTTGAAGATTGAACAGGATACTGGGATCGAAATTACCCGTTGTACATCTTGTTTTTCTCTCCGACAGCTCCGTGCGCAAAACTCCCATAGTGGAGGCTGTTGAAATCGTTTCTGAGCAACCCCGCCTACTTGAGGTTTTTCCTATCAAGAAGTGTGCAAGTCGCCCTAAACCTTTAAAAAATGGACGCAGGAGTATGCCAGCATGACTAAGGTACAAACTGCATCTCCCTAGCATTTTTGGTTGCAGAGTTATTCCAGAGCGTAGCTGAAAGTTTTTAATTGTCCGGCCTAATTTTTTTCAATGACCCCCCTTATTGTCGGTTGAAACCCTGACTGCGCCGTGTCTTTGTATACGCTGTATACACGCACAGTGTACGTCAATTTCTAGTGGGTGCCTGCTCGCGCCGTCGCATCTGGCCCCACCTTAAAAATCGTCAGTGCTTTAAGTTTGGTACGAGAGGAAAGCCCTTGAACATGGCAATCCTGTGGTGGTAAAATTTTGAAGATTGAGCAGGATACTGGGATCGAAATTACCCGTTGTACATCTTGTTTTTCTCTCCGACAGCTCTGTGCGCAAAACTCCCATAGTGGAGGCTGTTGAAATCGTTTCTGAGCAACCCCGCCTACCTGAGGTTTTTCCTATCAAGAAGTTAGCAAGTCGCCCTAAACCTTTAAAAAAATGGACGCAGGAATATGCCAGCATGACTAACGTACAAACTGCATCTCCCTAGCATTTTTGGTTGCAGAGTTATTCCAGAGCGTAGCTGAAAGTTTTTAATTGTCCGGCCTAATTTTTTTCAATGACCCCCCTTATTGTCGGTTGGAACCCTGACTGCGCCGTGTCTCTGATACGCTGTATACACGCACAGTGTACGTCAATTTCTAGTGGGTGCCTGCTCGCGCCGTCGCATCTGGCCCCACCTTAAAAATCGTCAGAGCTTTAAGTTTGGTACGAGAGGAAAGCCCTTGAACATGGCAATCCTGTGGTGGTAAAATTTTGAAGATTGAGCAGGATACTGGGATCGAAATTACCCGTTGTACATTTTGTTTTTCTCTCCGACAGCTCTGTGCGCAAAACTCCCATAGTGGAGGCTGTTGAAATCGTTTCTGAGCAACCCCGCCTACCTGAGGTTTTTCCTATCAAGAAGTTAGCAAGTCGCCCTAAACCTTTAAAAAATGGACGCAGGAATATGCCAGCATGACTAAGGTACAAACTGCATCTCCCTAGCATTTTTGGTTGCAGAGTTATTCCAGAGCGTAGCTGAAAGTTTTTAATTGTCCGGCCTAATTTTTTTCAATGACCCCCCTTATTGTCGGTTGGAACCCTGACTGCGCCGTGTCTTTGTATACGCTGTATACACGCACAGTGTACGTCAATTTCTAGTGGGTGCCTGCTCGCGCCGTCGCATCTGGCCCCACCTTAAATATCGTCAGAGCTTTAAGTTTGGTACGAGAGGAAAGCCCTTGAACATGGCAATCCTGTGGTGGTAAAATTTTGAAGATTGAGCAGGATACTGGGATCGAAATTACCCGTTGTACATCTTGTTTTTCTCTCCGACAGCTCTGTGCGCAAAACTCCCATAGTGGAGGCTGTTGAAATCGTTTCTGAGCAACCCCGCCTACTCGAGGTTTTTCCTATCAAGAGGTGTGCAAGTCGCCCTATACCTTTAAAAAATAGACGCAGGAATATGCCAGCATGACTAAGGTACAAACTGCAACTCCCTAGCATTTTTAGTTGCAGAGTTATTCCAGAGCGTAGCTGAAAGTTTTTAATTGTCCGGCCTATTTTTTTCAATGACCCCCTTATTGTCGGTTGGAACCCTGACTGCGCCGTGTCTTTGTATACGCTGTATACACGCACAGTGTACGTCAATTTCTAGTGGGTGCCTGCTCGCGCCGTAGCAACTGGCCCCACCTTAAAAATCGTCAGAGCTTTAAGTTTGGTACGAGAGGAAAGCCCTTGAACATGGCAATCCTGTGGTGGTAAAATTTTGAAGATTGAGCAGGATACTGGGATCGAAATTACCCGTTGTACATCTTGTTTTTCTCTCCGACAGCTCTGTGCGCAAAACTCCCATAGTGGAGGCTGTTGAAATCGTTTCTGAGCAACCCCGCCTACTCGAGGTTTTTCCTATCAAGAGGTGTGCAAGTCGCCCTACACCTTTAAAAAATGGACGCAGGAATATGCCAGCATGACTAAGGTACAAACTGCAACTCCCTAGCATTTTTAGTTGCAGAGTTATTCCAGAGCGTAGCTGAAAGTTTTTAATTGTCCGGCCTATTTTTTTCAATAACCCCCTTATTGTCGGTTGGAACCCTGACTGCGCCGTGTCTTTGTATACGCTGTATACACGCACAGTGTACGTCAATTTCTACTGGGTGCCTGCTCGCGCCGTCGCATCTGGCCCCGCCTGAAAAATCGTCAGAGCTTTAAGTTTGGTACGAGAGGAAAGCCCTTGAACATGGCAATCCTGTGGTGGTAAAATTTTGAAGAATGAGCAGGATACTGGGATCGAAATTACCCGTTGTACATCTTGTTTTTCTCTCCGACAGCTCTGTGCGCAAAACTCCCATAGTGGAGGCTGTTGAAATCGTTTCTGAGCAACCCCGCCTACTCGAGGTTTTTCCTATCAAGAAGTGTGCAAGTCGCCCTAAACCTTTAAGAAATGGACGCAGGAATATGCCAGCATGACTAAGGTACAAACTGCATCTCCCTAGCATTTTTAGTTGCAGAGTTATTCCAGAGCGTAGCTGAAAGTTTTTAATTGTCCGGCCTATTTTTTTCAATGACCCCCTTATTGTCGGTTGGAACCCTGACTGCGCCGTGTCTTTGTATACGCTGTATACACGCACAGTGTACGTCAATTTCTAGTGGGTGCCTGCTCGCGCCGTAGCATCTGGCCCCACCTTAAAAATCGTCAGAGCTTTAAGTTTGGTACGAGAGGAAAGCCCTTGAACATGGAAATCCTGTGGTGGTAAAATTTTGAAGATTGAGCAGGATACTGGGATCGAAATTACCCGTTGTACATTTTGTTTTTCTCTACGACAGCTCTGTGCGCAAAACTCCCATAGTGGAGGCTGTTGAAATCGTTTCTGAGCAACCCCGCCTACTTGAGGTTTTTCCTATCAAGAAGTGTGCAAGTCGGCCTAAACTATTAAAAATGGACGCAGGAATATGCCAGCATGACTAAGGTACAAACTGCATCTCCCTAGCATTTTTGGTTGCAGAGTTATTCCAGAGCGTAGCTGAAAGTTTTTAATTGTCCGGCCTATTTTTTTCAATGACCCCCTTATTGTCGGTTGGAACCCTGACTGCGCCGTGTCTTTGTATACGCTGTATACACGCACAGTGTACGTCAATTTCTAGTGGGTGCCTGCTCGCGCCGTCGCATCTGGCCCCACCTTAAAAATCGTCAGAGCTTTAAGTTTGGTACGAGAGGAAAGCCCTTGAACATGGCAATCCTGTGGTGGTAAAATTTTGAAGATTGAGCAGGATACTGGGATCGAAATTACCCGTTGTACATTTTGTTTTTCTCTCCGACAGCTCTGTGCGCAAAACTCCCATAGTGGAGGCTGTTGAAATCGTTTCTGAGCAACCCCGCCTACCTGAGGTTTTTCCTATCAAGAAGTTAGCAAGTCGCCCTAAACCTTTAAAAAATGGACGCAGGAATATGCCAGCATGACTAAGGTACAAACTGCATCTCCCTAGCATTTTTGGTTGCAGAGTTATTCCAGAGCGTAGCTGAAAGTTTTTAATTGTCCGGCCTAATTTTTTTCAATGACCCCCCTTATTGTCGGTTGGAACCCTGACTGCGCCGTGTCTTTGTATACGCTGTATACACGCACAGTGTACGTCAATTTCTAGTGGGTGCCTGCTCGCGCCGTCGCATCTGGCCCCACCTTAAATATCGTCAGAGCTTTAAGTTTGGTACGAGAGGAAAGCCCTTGAACATGGCAATCCTGTGGTGCTAAAATTTTGAAGATTGAGCAGGATACTGGGATCGAAATTACCCGTTGTACATCTTGTTTTTCTCTCCGACAGCTCTGTGCGCAAAACTCCCATAGTGGAGGCTGTTGAAATCGTTTCTGAGCAACCCCGCCTACCTGAGGTTTTTCCTATCAAGAAGTTAGCAAGTCGCCCTAAACCTTTAAAAAATGGACGCAGGAATATGCCAGCATGACTAAGGTACAAACTGCATCTCCCTAGCATTTTTGGTTGCAGAGTTATTCCAGAGCGTAGCTGAAAGTTTTTAATTGTCCGGCCTAATTTTTTTCAATGACCCCCCCTTATTGTCGGTTGGAACCCTGACTGCGCCGTGTCTTTGTATACGCTGTATACACGCACAGTGTACGTCAATTTCTAGTGGGTGCCTGCTCGCGCCGTCGCATCTGGCCCCACCTTAAAAATCGTCAGAGCTTTAAGTTTGGTACGAGAGGAAAGCCCTTGAACATGGCAATCCTGTGGTGGTAAAATTTTGAAGATTGAGCAGGATACTGGGATCGAAATTACCCGTTGTACATTTTGTTTTTCTCTCCGACAGCTCTGTGCGCAAAACTCCCATAGTGGAGGCTGTTGAAATAGTTTCTGAGCAACCCCGCCTACCTGAGGTTTTTCCTATCAAGAAGTTAGCAAGTCGCCCTAAACCTTTAAAAAATGGACGCAGGAATATGCCAGCATGACTAAGGTACAAACTGCATCTCCCTAGCATTTTTGGTTGCAGAGTTATTCCAGAGCGTAGCTGAAAGTTTTTAATTGTCCGGCCTAATTTTTTTCAATGACCCCCCTTATTGTCGGTTGGAACCCTGACTGCGCCGTGTCTTTGTATACGCTGTATACACGCACAGTGTACGTCAATTTCTAGTGGGTGCCTGCTCGCGCCGTCGCATCTGGCCCCACCTTAAATATCGTCAGAGCTTTAAGTTTGGTACGAGAGGAAAGCCCTTGAACATGGCAATCCTGTGGTGGTAAAATTTTGAAGATTGAGCAGGATACTGGGATCGAAATTACCCGTTGTACATCTTGTTTTTCTCTCCGACAGCTCTGTGCGCAAAACTCCCATAGTGGAGGCTGTTGAAATCGTTTCTGAGCAACCCCGCCTACTCGAGGTTTTTCCTATCAAGAGGTGTGCAAGTCGCCCTACACCTTTAAAAAATGGACGCAGGAATATGCCAGCATGACTCAGGTACAAACTGCAACTCCCTAGCATTTTTAGTTGCAGAGTTATTCCAGAGCGTAGCTGAAAGTTTTTAATTGTCCGGCCTATTTTTTTCAATGACCCCCTTATTGTCGGTTGGAACCCTGACTGCGCCGTGTCTTTGTATACGCTGTATACACGCACAGTGTACGTCAATTTCTACTGGGTGCCTGCTCGCGCCGTCGCATCTGGCCCCGCCTGAAAAATCGTCAGAGCTTTAAGTTTGGTACGAGAGGAAAGCCCTTGAACATGGCAATCCTGTGGTGGTAAAATTTTGAAGAATGAGCAGGATACTGGGATCGAAATTACCCGTTGTACATCTTGTTTTTCTCTCCGACAGCTCTGTGCGCAAAACTCCCATAGTGGAGGCTGTTGAAATCGTTTCTGAGCAACCCCGCCTACTCGAGGTTTTTCCTATCAAGAAGTGTGCAAGTCGCCCTAAACCTTTAAGAAATGGACGCAGGAATATGCCAGCATGACTAAGGTACAAACTGCATCTCCCTAGCATTTTTAGTTGCAGAGTTATTCCAGAGCGTAGCTGAAAGTTTTTAATTGTCCGGCCTATTTTTTTCAATGACCCCCTTATTGTCGGTTGGAACCCTGACTGCGCCGTGTCTTTGTATACGCTGTATACACGCACAGTGTACGTCAATTTCTAGTGGGTGCCTGCTCGCGCCGTAGCAACTGGCCCCACCTTAAAAATCGTCAGAGCTTTAAGTTTGGTACGAGAGGAAAGCCCTTGAACATGGCAATCCTGTGGTGGTAAAATTTTGAAGATTGAGCAGGATACTGGGATCGAAATTACCCGTTGTACATCTTGTTTTTCTCTCCGACAGCTCTGTGCGCAAAACTCCCATAGTGGAGGCTGTTGAAATCGTTTCTGAGCAACCCCGCCTACTCGAGGTTTTTCCTATCAAGAGGTGTGCAAGTCGCCCTACACCTTTAAAAAATGGACGCAGGAATATGCCAGCATGACTAAGGTACAAACTGCAACTCCCTAGCATTTTTAGTTGCAGAGTTATTCCAGAGCGTAGCTGAAAGTTTTTAATTGTCCGGCCTATTTTTTTCAATAACCCCCTTATTGTCGGTTGGAACCCTGACTGCGCCGTGTCTTTGTATACGCTGTATACACGCACAGTGTACGTCAATTTCTACTGGGTGCCTGCTCGCGCCGTCGCATCTGGCCCCGCCTGAAAAATCGTCAGAGCTTTAAGTTTGGTACGAGAGGAAAGCCCTTGAACATGGCAATCCTGTGGTGGTAAAATTTTGAAGAATGAGCAGGATACTGGGATCGAAATTACCCGTTGTACATCTTGTTTTTCTCTCCGACAGCTCTGTGCGCAAAACTCCCATAGTGGAGGCTGTTGAAATCGTTTCTGAGCAACCCCGCCTACTCGAGGTTTTTCCTATCAAGAAGTGTGCAAGTCGCCCTAAACCTTTAAGAAATGGACGCAGGAATATGCCAGCATGACTAAGGTACAAACTGCATCTCCCTAGCATTTTTAGTTGCAGAGTTATTCCAGAGCGTAGCTGAAAGTTTTTAATTGTCCGGCCTATTTTTTTCAATGACCCCCTTATTGTCGGTTGGAACCCTGACTGCGCCGTGTCTTTGTATACGCTGTATACACGCACAGTGTACGTCAATTTCTAGTGGGTGCCTGCTCGCGCCGTAGCATCTGGCCCCACCTTAAAAATCGTCAGAGCTTTAAGTTTGGTACGAGAGGAAAGCCCTTGAACATGGAAATCCTGTGGTGGTAAAATTTTGAAGATTGAGCAGGATACTGGGATCGAAATTACCCGTTGTACATTTTGTTTTTCTCTACGACAGCTCTGTGCGCAAAACTCCCATAGTGGAGGCTGTTGAAATCGTTTCTGAGCAACCCCGCCTACTTGAGGTTTTTCCTATCAAGAAGTGTGCAAGTCGGCCTAAACTATTAAAAATGGACGCAGGAATATGCCAGCATGACTAAGGTACAAACTGCATCTCCCTAGCATTTTTGGTTGCAGAGTTATTCCAGAGCGTAGCTGAAAGTTTTTAATTGTCCGGCCTATTTTTTTCAATGACCCCCTTATTGTCGGTTGGAACCCTGACTGCGCCGTGTCTTTGTATACGCTGTATACACGCACAGTGTACGTCAATTTCTAGTGGGTGCCTGCTCGCGCCGTCGCATCTGGCCCCACCTTAAAAATCGTCAGAGCTTTAAGTTTGGTACGAGAGGAAAGCCCTTGAACATGGCAATCCTGTGGTGGTAAAATTTTGAAGATTGAACAGGATACTGGGATCGAAATTACCCGTTGTACATCTTGTTTTTCTCTCCGACAGCTCCGTGCGCAAAACTCCCATAGTGGAGGCTGTTGAAATCGTTTCTGAGCAACCCCGCCTACTTGAGGTTTTTCCTATCAAGAAGTGTGCAAGTCGCCCTAAACCTTTAAAAAATGGACGCAGGAGTATGCCAGCATGACTAAGGTACAAACTGCATCTCCCTAGCATTTTTGGTTGCAGAGTTATTCCAGAGCGTAGCTGAAAGTTTTTAATTGTCCGGCCTAATTTTTTTCAATGACCCCCCTTATTGTCGGTTGGAACCCTGACTGCGCCGTGTCTTTGTATACGCTGTATACACGCACAGTGTACGTCAATTTCTAGTGGGTGCCTGCTCGCGCCGTCGCATCTGGCCCCACCTTAAAAATCGTCAGAGCTTTAAGTTTTGTACGAGAGGAAAGCCCTTGAACATGGCAATCCTGTGGTGGTAAAATTTTGAAGATTGAGCAGGATACTGGGATCGAAATTACCCGTTGTACATTTTGTTTTTCTCTCCGACAGCTCTGTGCGCAAAACTCCCATAGTGGAGGCTGTTGAAATCGTTTCTGAGCAACCCCGCCTACCTGAGGTTTTTCCTATCAAGAAGTTAGCAAGTCGCCCTAAACCTTTAAAAAATGGACGCAGGAATATGCCAGCATGACTAAGGTACAAACTGCATCTCCCTAGCATTTTTGGTTGCAGAGTTATTCCAGAGCGTAGCTGAAAGTTTTTAATTGTCCGGCCTAATTTTTTTCAATGACCCCCCTTATTGTCGGTTGGAACCCTGACTGCGCCGTGTCTTTGTATACGCTGTATACACGCACAGTGTACGTCAATTTCTAGTGGGTGCCTGCTCGCGCCGTCGCATCTGGCCCCACCTTAAATATCGTCAGAGCTTTAAGTTTGGTACGAGAGGAAAGCCCTTGAACATGGCAATCCTGTGGTGCTAAAATTTTGAAGATTGAGCAGGATACTGGGATCGAAATTACCCGTTGTACATCTTGTTTTTCTCTCCGACAGCTCTGTGCGCAAAACTCCCATAGTGGAGGCTGTTGAAATCGTTTCTGAGCAACCCCGCCTACCTGAGGTTTTTCCTATCAAGAAGTTAGCAAGTCGCCCTAAACCTTTAAAAAATGGACGCAGGAATATGCCAGCATGACTAAGGTACAAACTGCATCTCCCTAGCATTTTTGGTTGCAGAGTTATTCCAGAGCGTAGCTGAAAGTTTTTAATTGTCCGGCCTAATTTTTTTCAATGACCCCCCTTATTGTCGGTTGGAACCCTGACTGCGCCGTGTCTTTGTATACGCTGTATACACGCACAGTGTACGTCAATTTCTAGTGGGTGCCTGCTCGCGCCGTCGCATCTGGCCCCACCTTAAAAATCGTCAGAGCTTTAAGTTTGGTACGAGAGGAAAGCCCTTGAACATGGCAATCCTGTGGTGGTAAAATTTTGAAGATTGAGCAGGATACTGGGATCGAAATTACCCGTTGTACATTTTGTTTTTCTCTCCGACAGCTCTGTGCGCAAAACTCCCATAGTGGAGGCTGTTGAAATAGTTTCTGAGCAACCCCGCCTACCTGAGGTTTTTCCTATCAAGAAGTTAGCAAGTCGCCCTAAACCTTTAAAAAATGGACGCAGGAATATGCCAGCATGACTAAGGTACAAACTGCATCTCCCTAGCATTTTTGGTTGCAGAGTTATTCCAGAGCGTAGCTGAAAGTTTTTAATTGTCCGGCCTAATTTTTTTCAATGACCCCCCTTATTGTCGGTTGGAACCCTGACTGCGCCGTGTCTTTGTATACGCTGTATACACGCACAGTGTACGTCAATTTCTAGTGGGTGCCTGCTCGCGCCGTCGCATCTGGCCCCACCTTAAATATCGTCAGAGCTTTAAGTTTGGTACGAGAGGAAAGCCCTTGAACATGGCAATCCTGTGGTGGTAAAATTTTGAAGATTGAGCAGGATACTGGGATCGAAATTACCCGTTGTACATCTTGTTTTTCTCTCCGACAGCTCTGTGCGCAAAACTCCCATAGTGGAGGCTGTTGAAATCGTTTCTGAGCAACCCCGCCTACTCGAGGTTTTTCCTATCAAGAGGTGTGCAAGTCGCCCTACACCTTTAAAAAATGGACGCAGGAATATGCCAGCATGACTCAGGTACAAACTGCAACTCCCTAGCATTTTTAGTTGCAGAGTTATTCCAGAGCGTAGCTGAAAGTTTTTAATTGTCCGGCCTATTTTTTTCAATGACCCCCTTATTGTCGGTTGGAACCCTGACTGCGCCGTGTCTTTGTATACGCTGTATACACGCACAGTGTACGTCAATTTCTACTGGGTGCCTGCTCGCGCCGTCGCATCTGGCCCCGCCTGAAAAATCGTCAGAGCTTTAAGTTTGGTACGAGAGGAAAGCCCTTGAACATGGCAATCCTGTGGTGGTAAAATTTTGAAGAATGAGCAGGATACTGGGATCGAAATTACCCGTTGTACATCTTGTTTTTCTCTCCGACAGCTCTGTGCGCAAAACTCCCATAGTGGAGGCTGTTGAAATCGTTTCTGAGCAACCCCGCCTACTCGAGGTTTTTCCTATCAAGAAGTGTGCAAGTCGCCCTAAACCTTTAAGAAATGGACGCAGGAATATGCCAGCATGACTAAGGTACAAACTGCATCTCCCTAGCATTTTTAGTTGCAGAGTTATTCCAGAGCGTAGCTGAAAGTTTTTAATTGTCCGGCCTATTTTTTTCAATGACCCCCTTATTGTCGGTTGGAACCCTGACTGCGCCGTGTCTTTGTATACGCTGTATACACGCACAGTGTACGTCAATTTCTAGTGGGTGCCTGCTCGCGCCGTAGCATCTGGCCCCACC
This sequence comes from Asterias amurensis, assembly GCF_032118995.1. Classification (NCBI taxonomy): domain Eukaryota; kingdom Metazoa; phylum Echinodermata; class Asteroidea; order Forcipulatida; family Asteriidae; genus Asterias; species Asterias amurensis. The sequence continues at coordinate 7,464,359 of NC_092659.1, read as the reverse complement.
TTAAAAATCGTCAGAGCTTTAAGTTTGGTACGAGAGGAAAGCCCTTGAACATGGCAATCCTGTGGTGGTAAAATTTTGAAGACTGAGCAGGATACTGGGATCGAAATTACCCGTTGTACATCTTGTTTTTCTCTCCGACAGCTCTGTGCGCAAAACTCCCATAGTGGAGGCTGTTGAAATCGTTTCTGAGCAACCCCGCCTACTCGAGGTTTTTCCTATCAAGAGGTGTGCAAGTCGCCCTACACCTTTAAAAAATGGACGCAGGAATATGCCAGCATGACTAAGGTACAAACTGCAACTCCCTAGCATTTTTAGTTGCAGAGTTATTCCAGAGCGTAGCTGAAAGTTTTTAATTGTCCGGCCTATTTTTTTCAATGACCCCCTTATTGTCGGTTGGAACCCTGACTGCGCCGTGTCTTTGTATACGCTGTATACACGCACAGTGTACGTCAATTTCTACTGGGTGCCTGCTCGCGCCGTCGCATCTGGCCCCGCCTGAAAAATCGTCAGAGCTTTAAGTTTGGTACGAGAGGAAAGCCCTTGAACATGGCAATCCTGTGGTGGTAAAATTTTGAAGAATGAGCAGGATACTGGGATCGAAATTACCCGTTGTACATCTTGTTTTTCTCTCCGACAGCTCTGTGCGCAAAACTCCCATAGTGGAGGCTGTTGAAATCGTTTCTGAGCAACCCCGCCTACTCGAGGTTTTTCCTATCAAGAAGTGTGCAAGTCGCCCTAAACCTTTAAGAAATGGACGCAGGAATATGCCAGCATGACTAAGGTACAAACTGCATCTCCCTAGCATTTTTAGTTGCAGAGTTATTCCAGAGCGTAGCTGAAAGTTTTTAATTGTCCGGCCTATTTTTTTCAATGACCCCCTTATTGTCGGTTGGAACCCTGACTGCGCCGTGTCTTTGTATACGCTGTATACACGCACAGTGTACGTCAATTTCTAGTGGGTGCCTGCTCGCGCCGTAGCATCTGGCCCCACCTTAAAAATCGTCAGAGCTTTAAGTTTGGTACGAGAGGAAAGCCCTTGAACATGGAAATCCTGTGGTGGTAAAATTTTGAAGATTGAGCAGGATACTGGGATCGAAATTACCCGTTGTACATTTTGTTTTTCTCTACGACAGCTCTGTGCGCAAAACTCCCATAGTGGAGGCTGTTGAAATCGTTTCTGAGCAACCCCGCCTACTTGAGGTTTTTCCTATCAAGAAGTGTGCAAGTCGGCCTAAACTATTAAAAAATGGACGCAGGAATATGCCAGCATGACTAAGGTACAAATTGCATCTCCCTAGCATTTTTGGTTGCAGAGTTATTCCAGAGCGTAGCTGAAAGTTTTTAATTGTCCGGCCTATTTTTTTCAATGACCCCCTTATTGTCGATTGGAACCCTGACTGCGCCGTGTCTTTGTATACGCTGTATACACGCACAGTGTACGTCAATTTCTAGTGGGTGCCTGCTCGCGCCGTCGCATCTGGCCACGCCCTAAAAATCGTCAGAGCTTTAAGTTTGGTACGAGAGGAAAGCCCTTGAACATGGCAATCCTGTGGTGGTAAAATTTTGAAGATTGATCAGGATACTGGGATCGAAATTACCCGTTGTACATTTTGTTTTTCTCTCCGACAGCTCTGTGCGCAAAACTCCCATAGTGGAGGCTGTTGAAATCTTTTCTGAGCAACCCCGCCTACTTGAGGTTTTTTCTATCAAGAAGTGTGCAAGTCGCCCTAAACCTTTAAAAAATGGACGCAGGAATATGCCAGCATGACTGAGGTACAAACTGCATCTCCCTAGCATTTTTAGTTGCAGAGTTATTCCAGAGCGTAGCTGAAAGTTTTTAATTGTCCGGCCTATTTTTTTCAATGACCCCCCTTATTGTCGGTTGGAACCCTGACTGCGCCGTGTCTTTGTATACGCTGTATACACGCACAGTGTACGTCAATTTCTACTGGGTGCCTTGCTCGCGCCGTCGCATCTGGCCCCATATTAAAAATCGTCAGTGCTTTAAGTTTGGTATGAGAGGAAAGCCCTTGAACATGGCAATCCCGTGGTGGTAAAATTTTGAAGATTGAGCAGGATACTGGGATCGAAATTACCCGTTGTACATTTTGTTTTTCTCTCCGACAGCTCTGTGCGCAAAACTCCCATAGTGGAGGCTGTTGAAATCGTTTCTGAGCAACCCCGCCTACTCGAGGTTTTTCCTATCAAGAAGTGTGCAAGTCGCCCTAAACCTTTAAAAAATGGACGCAGGAATATGCCAGCATGACTGAGGTACAAACTGCATCTCCCTAGCATTTTTAGTTGCAGAGTTATTCCAGAGCGTAGCTGAAAGTTTTTAATTGTCCGGCCTATTTTTTTCAATGACCCCCTTATTGTCGGTTGGAACCCTGACTGCGCCGTGTCTTTGTATACGCTGTATACACGCACAATGTACGTCAATATCTAGTGGGTGCCTGCTCGCGCCGTCGCCTCTGGCCCCGCCTGAAAAATCGTCAGAGCTTTAAGTTTGGTACGAGAGGAAAGCCCTTGAACATGGCAATCCTGTGGTGGTAAAATTTTGAAGATTGATCAGGATACTGGGATCGAAATTACCCGTTGTACATTTTGTTTTTCTCTCCGACAGCTCTGTGCGCAAAACTCCCATAGTGGAGGCTTTTGAAATCGTTTCTGAGCAACCCCGCCTACTTGAGGTTTTTCCTATCAAGAAGTGTGAAAGTCGCCCTAAACCTTAAAAAAATGGACGCAGGAATATGCCAGCATGACTAAGGTACAAACTGCATCTCCCTAGCATTTTTGGTTGCAGAGTTATTCCAGAGCGTAGCTGAAAGTTTTTAATTGTCCGGCCTATTTTTTTCAATGACCCCCCTTATTGTCGGTTGGAACCCTGACTGCGCCGTGTCTTTGTATACGCTGTATACACGCACAGTGTACGTCAATTTCTACTGGGTGCCTGCTCGCGCCGTCGCATCTGGCCCCACCTTAAAAATCGTCAGTGCTTTAAGTTTGGTACGAGAGGAAAGCCCTTGAACATGGCAATCCCGTGGTGGTAAAATTTTGAAGATTGAGCAGGATACTGGGATCGAAAATACCCGTTGTACATCTTGTTTTTCTCTCCGACAGCTCTGTGCGCAAAACTCCCATAGTGGAGGCTGTTGAAATCGTTTCTGAGCAACCCCGCCTACTCGAGGTTTTTCCTATCAAGAAGTTAGCAAGTCGCCCTAAACCTTTAAAAAATGGACGCAGGAATATGCCAGCATGACTAAGGTACAAACTGCATCTCCCTAGCATTTTTGGTTGCAGAGTTATTCCAGAGCGTAGCTGAAAGTTTTTAATTGTCCGGCCTAATTTTTTTCAATGACCCCCCTTATTGTCGGTTGGAACCCTGACTGCGCCGTGTCTTTGTATACGCTGTATACACGCACAGTGTACGTCAATTTCTAGTGGGTGCCTGCTCGCGCCGTCGCATCTGGCCCCACCTTAAAAATCGTCAGAGCTTTAAGTTTGGTACGAGAGGAAAGCCCTTGAACATGGCAATCCTGTGGTGGTAAAATTTTGAAGATTGAGCAGGATACTGGGATCGAAATTACCCGTTGTACATCTTGTGTTTCTCTCCGACAGCTCTGTGCGCAAAACTCCCATAGTGGAGGCTGTTGAAATCGTTTCTGAGCAACCCCGCCTACTCGAGGTTTTTCCTATCAAGAAGTGTGCAAGTCGCCCTAAACCTTTACAAAATGGACGCAGGAATATGCCAGCATGACTAAGGTACAAACTGCATCTCCCTAGCATTTTTAGTTGCAGAGTTATTCCAGAGCGTAGCTGAAAGTTTTTAATTGTCCGGCCTATTTTTTTCAATGACCCCCTTATTGTCGGTTGGAACCCTGACTGCGCCGTGTCTTTGTATACGCTGTATACACGCACAATGTACGTCAATTTCTAGTGGGTGCCTGCTCGCGCCGTCGCATCTGGCCCCACCTTAAAAATCGTCAGTGCTTTAAGTTTGGTACGAGAGGAAAGCCCTTGAACATGGCAATCCCGTGGTGGTGAAATTTTGAAGATTGAGCAGGATACTGGGATCGAAAATACCCGTTGTACATCTTGTTTTTCTCTCCGACAGCTCTGTGCGCAAAACTCCCATAGTGGAGGCTGTTGAAATCGTTTCTGAGCAACCCCGCCTACTCGAGGTTTTTCCTATCAAGAAGTGTGCAAGTCGCCCTAAACTATTAAAAAATGGACGCAGGAATATGCCAGCATGACTAAGGTACAAACTGCATCTCCCTAGCATTTTTGGTTGCAGAGTTATTCCAGAGCGTAGCTGAAAGTTTTTAATTGTCCGGCCTAATTTTTTTCAATGACCCCCCTTAATGTCGGTTGGAACCCTGACTGCGCCGTGTCTTTGTATACGCTGTATAGACGCACAGTGTACGTCAATTTCTAGTGGGTGCCTGCTCGCGCCGTCGCATCTGGCCCCACCTTAAAAATCGTCAGAGCTTTAAGTTTGGTACGAGAGGAAAGCCCTTGAACATGGCAATCCTGTGGTGGTAAAATTTTGAAGATTGAGCAGGATACTGGGATCGAAATTACCCGTTGTACATCTTGTGTTTCTCTCCGACAGCTCTGTGCGCAAAACTCCCATAGTGGAGGCTGTTGAAATCGTTTCTGAGCAACCCCGCCTACTCGAGGTTTTTCCTATCAAGAAGTGTGCAAGTCGCCCTAAACCTTTACAAAATGGACGCAGGAATATGCCAGCATGACTAAGGTACAAACTGCATCTCCCTAGCATTTTTAGTTGCAGAGTTATTCCAGAGCGTAGCTGAAAGTTTTTAATTGTCCGGCCTATTTTTTTCAATGACCCCCTTATTGTCGGTTGGAACCCTGACTGCGCCGTGTCTTTGTATACGCTGTATACACGCACAATGTACGTCAATTTCTAGTGGGTGCCTGCTCGCGCCGTCGCATCTGGCCCCGCCTGAAAAATCGTCAGAGCTTTAAGTTTGGTACGAGAGGAAAGCCCTTGAACATGGCAATCCTGTGGTGGTAAAATTTTGAAGATTGAGCAGGATACTGGGATCGAAATTACCCGTTGTACATTTTGTTTTTCTCTCCAACAGCTCTGTGCGCAAAACTCCCATAGTGGAGGCTGTTGAAATCGTTTCTGAGCAACCCCGCCTACTTGAGGTTTTTCCTATCAAGAAGTGTGCAAGTCGCCCTAAACCTTTAAAAAATGGACGCAGGAATATGCCAGCATGACTAAGGTACAAACTGCATCTCCCTAGCATTTTTGGTTGCAGAGTTATTCCAGAGCGTTGCTGAAAGTTTTTAATTGTCCGGCCTATTTTTTTCAATGACCCCCCTTTTTGTCGGTTGGAACCCTGACTGCGCCGTGTCTTTGTATACGCTGTATACACGCACAGTGTACGTCAATTTCTACTGGGTGCCTTGCTCGCGCCGTCGCATCTGGCCCCACCTTAAAAATCGTCAGTGCTTTAAGTTTGGTACGAGAGGAAAGCCCTTGAACATGGCAATCCTGTGGTGGTAAAATTTTGAAGATTGAGCAGGATACTGGGATCGAAAATACCCGTTGTACATTTTGTTTTTCTCTCCGACAGCTCTGTGCGCAAAACTCCTATAGTGGAGGCTGTTGAAATCGTTTCTGAGCAACCCCGCCTACTCGAGGTTTTTCCTATCAAGAAGTGTGCAAGTCGCCCTAAACCTTTAAAAAACTGGACGCAGGAATATGCCAGCATGACTAAGGTACAAACTGCATCTCCCTAGCATTTTTAGTTGCAGAGTTATTCCAGAGCGTAGCTGAAAGTTTTTAATTGTCCGGCCTATTTTTTTCAATGACCCCCTTATTGTCGGTTGGAACCCTGACTGCGCCGTGTCTTTGTATACGTTGTATACACGCACAGTGTACGTCAATTTCTAGTGGGTGCCTGCTCGCGCCGTCGCATCTGGCCCCGCCTGAAAAATCGTCAGAGCTTTGAGTTTGGTACGAGAGGAAAGCCCTTGAACATGGCAATCCTGTGGTGGTAAAATTTTGAAGATTGAGCAGAATACTGGGATCGAAAGTACCCGTTGTACATCTTGTTTTTCTCTCCGACAGCTCTGTGCACAAAACTCCCATAGTGGAGGCTGTTGAAATCGTTTCTGAGCAACCCCGCCTACTCGAGGTTTTTCCTATCAAGAAGTGTGCAAGTCGCCCTAAACCTTTAAGAAATGGACGCAGGAATATGCCAGCATGACTAAGGTACAAACTGCATCTCCCTAGCATTTTTAGTTGCAGAGTTATTCCAGAGCGTAGCTGAAAGTTTTTAATTGTCCGGCCTATTTTTTTCAATGACCCCCTTATTGTCGGTTGGAACCCTGACTGCGCCGTGTCTTTGTATACGCTGTATACACGCACAGTGTACGTCAATTTCTAGTGGGTGCCTGCTCGCGCCGTCGCATCTGGCCCCGCCTTAAAAATCGTCAGAGCTTTAAGTTTGGTACGAGAGGAAAGCCCTTGAACATGGCAATCATGTGGTGGTAAAATTTTGAAGATTGAGCAGGATACTGGGATCGAAATTACCCGTTGTACATTTTGTTTTTCTCTCCGACAGCTCTGTGCGCAAAACTCCCATAGTGGAGGCTGTTGAAATCGCTTCTGAGCAACCCCGCCTACTTGAGGTTTTTCCTACCAAGAAGTGTGCAGGTCGCCCTAAACCTTTAAAAAATGGACGCAGGAATATGCCAGCATGACTAATGTACAAACTGCATCTCCCTAGCATTTTTGGTTCCAGAGTTATTCCAGAGCGTAGCTGAAAGTTTTTAATTGTACGGCCTAATTTTTTTCAATGACCCCCCTTATTGTCGGTTGGAACCCTGACTGCGCCGTGTCTTTGTATACGCTGTATACACGCACAGTGTACGTCAATTTCTAGTGGGTGCCTGCTCGCGCCGTCGCATCTGGCCCCACCTTAAAAATCGTCAGAGCTTTAAGTTTGGTACGAGTGGAAAGCCCTTGAACATGGCAATCCTGTGGTGGTAAAATTTTGAAGATTGAGCAGGATACTGGGATCGAAATTACCCGTTGTACATTTTGTTTTTCTCTCCGACAGCTCTGTGCGCAAAACTCCCATAGTGGAGGCTGTTGAAATCGTTTCTGAGCAACCCCGCCTATTTGAGGTTTTCCTATCAAGAAGTGTGCAAGTCGCCCTAAACCTTTAAAAAAGGGACGCAGGAATATGCCAGCATGACTAAGGTACAAACTGCATCTCCCTAGCATTTTTGGTTGCAGAGTTATTCCAGAGCGTAGCTGAAAGTTTTTAATTGTCCGGCCTATTTTTTTCAATGACCCCCTTATTGTCGGTTGGAACCCTGACTGCGCCGTGTCTTTGTATACGCTGTATACACGCACAGTGTACGTCAATTTCTAGTGGGTGCCTGCTCGCGCCGTCGCATCTGGCCCCGCCTTAAAAATCGTCAGAGCTTTAAGTTTGGTACGAGAGGAAAGCCCTTGAACATGGCAATCATGTGGTGGTAAAATTTTGAAGATTGAGCAGGATACTGGGATCGAAATTACCCGTTGTACATTTTGTTTTTCTCTCCGACAGCTCTGTGCGCAAAACTCCCATAGTGGAGGCTGTTGAAATCGCTTCTGAGCAACCCCGCCTACTTGAGGTTTTTCCTACCAAGAAGTGTGCAGGTCGCCCTAAACCTTTAAAAAATGGACGCAGGAATATGCCAGCATGACTAATGTACAAACTGCATCTCCCTAGCATTTTTGGTTCCAGAGTTATTCCAGAGCGTAGCTGAAAGTTTTTAATTGTACGGCCTAATTTTTTTCAATGACCCCCCTTATTGTCGGTTGGAACCCTGACTGCGCCGTGTCTTTGTATACGCTGTATACACGCACAGTGTACGTCAATTTCTAGTGGGTGCCTGCTCGCGCCGTCGCATCTGGCCCCACCTTAAAAATCGTCAGAGCTTTAAGTTTGGTACGAGTGGAAAGCCCTTGAACATGGCAATCCTGTGGTGGTAAAATTTTGAAGATTGAGCAGGATACTGGGATCGAAATTACCCGTTGTACATTTTGTTTTTCTCTCCGACAGCTCTGTGCGCAAAACTCCCATAGTGGAGGCTGTTGAAATCGTTTCTGAGCAACCCCGCCTATTTGAGGTTTTCCTATCAAGAAGTGTGCAAGTCGCCCTAAACCTTTAAAAAAGGGACGCAGGAATATGCCAGCATGACTAAGGTACAAACTGCATCTCCCTAGCATTTTTGGTTGCAGAGTAATTCCAGAGCGTAGCTGAAAGTTTTTAATTGTCCGGCCTATTTTTTTCAATGACCCCCTTATTGTCGGTTGGAACCCTGACTGCGCCGTGTCTTTGTATACGCTGTATACACGCACAGTGTACGTCAATTTCTAGTGGGTGCCTGCTCGCGCCGTCGCATCTGGCCCCACCTTAAAAATCGTCAGAGCTTTAAGTTTAGTACGAGAGGAAAGCCCTTGAACATGGCAATCCTGTGGTGGTAAAATTTTGAAGATTGAGCAGGATACTGGGATCGAAATTACCCGTTGTACATTTTGGTTTTCTCTCCGACAGCTCTGTGCGCAAAACTCCCATAGTGGAGGCTGTTGAAATCGTTTCTGAGCAACCCCGCCTATTTGAGGTTTTTCCTATCAAGAAGTGTGCAAGTCGCCCTAAACCTTTAAAAAAGGGACGCAGGAATATGCCAGCATGACTAAGGTACAAACTGCATCTCCCTAGCATTTTTGGTTGCAGAGTAATTCCAGAGCGTAGCTGAAAGTTTTTAATTGTCCGGCCTATTTTTTTCAATGACCCCCTTATTGTCGGTTGGAACCCTGACTGCGCCGTGTCTTTGTATACGCTGTATACACGCACAGTGTACGTCAATTTCTACTGGGTGCCTGCTCGCGCCGTCGCATCTGGCCCCACCTTAAAAATCGTCAGAGCTTTAAGTTTAGTACGAGAGGAAAGCCCTTGAACATGGCAATCCTGTGGTGGTAAAATTTTGAAGATTGAGCAGGATACTGGGATCGAAATTACCCGTTGTACATTTTGTTTTTCTCTCCGACAGCTCTGTGCGCAAAACTCCCATAGTGGAGGCTGTTGAAATCGTTTCTGAGCAACCCCGCCTACTTGAGGTTTTTCCTATCAAGAAGTGTGCAAGTCGCCCTGAACCTTTAAAAAATGGACGCAGGAATATGCCAGCATGACTAAGGTACAAACTGCATCTCCCTAGCATTTTTAGTTGCAAAGTTAATCCACAGCGTAGCTGAAAGTTTTTAATTGTCCGGCCTATTTTTTTCAATGACCCCCTTATTGTCGGTTGGAACCCTGACTGCGCCGTGTCTTTGTATACGCTGTATACACGCACAGTGTACGTCGATTTCTAGTGGGTGCCTGCTCACGCCGTCGCATCTGGCCCCACCTTAAAAATCGTCAGAGCTTTAAGTTTGGTACGAGTGGAAAGCCCTTGAACATGGCAATCCTGTGGTGGTAAAATTTTGAAGATTGAGCAGGCTACTGGGATCGAAATTACCCGTTGTACATTTTGTTTTTCTCTCCGACAGCTCTGTGCGCAAAACTCCCATAGTGGAGGCTGTTGAAATCGTTTCTGAGCAACCCCGCCTACTTGAGGTTTTTCCTATCAAGAAGTGTGCAAGTCGCCCTAAACCTTTAAAAAATGGACGCAGGAATATGCCAGCATGACTAAGGTACAAACTGCATCTCCCTAGCATTTTTGGTTGCAGAGTAATTCCAGAGCGTAGCTGAAAGTTTTTAATTGTCCGGCCTATTTATTTCAATGACCCCCTTATTGTCGGTTGGAACCCTGACTGCGCCGTGTCTTTGTATACGCTGTATACACGCACAGTGTACGTCAATTTCTAGTGGGTGCCTGCTCGCGCCGTCGCATCTGGCCCCACCTTAAAAATCGTCAGAGCTTTAAGTTTGGTACGAGAGGCAAGCCCTTGAACATGGCAATCCTGTGGTGGTAAAATTTTGAAGATTGAGCAGGATACTGGGATCGAAATTACCCGTTGTACATTTTGTTTTTCTCTCCGACAGCTCTGTGCGCAAAACTCCCATAGTGGAAAGCTGTTGAAATCGTTTCTGAGCAACCCCGCCTACTTGAGGTTTTTCCTATCAAGAAGTGTGCAAGTCGCCCTAAACTATTAAAAAATGGACGCAGGAATATGCAAGCATGACTAAGGTACAAACTGCATCTCCATAGCATTTTTGGTTGCAGAGTTATTCCAGAGCGCAGCTGAAAGTTTTTAATTGTCCGGCCTATTTTTTTCAATGACCCCCTTATTGTCGGTTGGAACCCTGACTGCGCCGTGTCTTTGTATACGCTGTATACACGCACAGTGTACGTCAATTTCTAGTGGGTGCCTGCTCGCGCCGTCGCATCTGGCCCCGCCTTAAAAATCGTCAGAGCTTTAAGTTTGGTACGAGAGGAAAGCCCTTGAACATGGCAATCATGTGGTGGTAAAATTTTGAAGATTGAGCAGGATACTGGGATCGAAATTACCCGTTGTACATTTTGTTTTTCTCTCCGACAGCTCTGTGCGCAAAACTCCCATAGTGGAGGCTGTTGAAATCGCTTCTGAGCAACCCCGCCTACTTGAGGTTTTTCCTACCAAGAAGTGTGCAGGTCGCCCTAAACCTTTAAAAAATGGACGCAGGAATATGCCAGCATGACTAAGGTACAAACTGCATCTCCCTAGCATTTTTGGTTGCAGAGTAATTCCAGAGCGTAGCTGAAAGTTTTTAATTGTCCGGCCTATTTTTTTCAATGACCCCCTTATTGTCGGTTGGAACCCTGACTGCGCCGTGTCTTTGTATACGCTGTATACACGCACAGTGTACGTCAATTTCTACTGGGTGCCTGCTCGCGCCGTCGCATCTGGCCCCACCTTAAAAATCGTCAGAGCTTTAAGTTTGGTACGAGAGGAAAGCCCTTGAACATGGCAATCCTGTGGTGGTAAAATTTTGAAGATTTAGCAGGATACTGGGATCGAAATTACCCGTTGTACATTTTGTTTTTCTCTCCGACAGCTCTGTGCGCAAAACTCCCATAGTGGAGGCTGTTGAAATCGTTTCTGAGCAACCCCGCCTACTTGAGGTTTTTCCTATCAAGAAGTGTGCAAGTCGCCCTGAACCTTTAAAAAATGGACGCAGGAATATGCCAGCATGACTAAGGTACAAACTGCATCTCCCTAGCATTTTTAGTTGCAAAGTTAATCCACAGCGTAGCTGAAAGTTTTTAATTGTCCGGCCTATTGTTTTCAATGACCCCCTTATTGTCGGTTGGAACCCTGACTGCGCCGTGTCTTTGTATACGCTGTATACACGCACAGTGTACGTCGATTTCTAGTGGGTGCCTGCTCACGCCGTCGCATCTGGCCCCACCTTAAAAATCGTCAGAGCTTTAAGTTTGGTACGAGTGGAAAGCCCTTGAACATGGCAATCCTGTGGTGGAAAAATTTTGAAGATTGAGCAGGATACTGGGATCGAAATTACCCGTTGTACATTTTGTTTTTCTCTCCGACAGCTCTGTGCGCAAAACTCCCATAGTGGAGGCTGTTGAAATCGTTTCTGAGCAACCCCGCCTACTTGAGGTTTTTCCTATCAAGAAGTGTGCAAGTCGCCCTAAACCTTTAAAAAAGGGACGCAGGAATATGCCAGCATGACTAAGGTACAAACTGCATCTCCATAGCATTTTTGGTTGCAGAGTTATTCCAGAGCGTTGCTGAAAGTTTTTAATTGTCCGGCCTAATTTTTTTCAATGACCCCCCTTATTGTCGGTTGGAACCCTGACTGCGCCGTGTCTTTGTATACGCTGTATACACGCACAGTGTACGTCAATTTCTACTGGGTGCCTGCTCGCGCCGTCGCATCTGGCCCCACCTTAAAAATCGTCAGTGCTTTAAGTTTGGTACGAGAGGAAAGCCCTTGAACATGGCAATCCTGTGGTGGTAAAATTTTGAAGATTGAGCAGGATACTGGGATCAAAATTACCCGTTGTACATCTTGTTTTTCTCTCCGACAGCTCTGTGCGCAAAACTCCCATAGTGGAGGCTGTTGAAATCGTTTCTGAGCAACCCCGCCTACTTGAGGTTTTTCCTATCAAGAAGTGTGCAAGTCGCCCTAAACCTTTAAAAAAGGGACGCAGGAATATGCCAGCATGACTAAGGTACAAACTGCATCTCCCTAGCATTTTTGGTTGCAGAGTTATTCCAGAGCGTTGCTGAAAGTTTTTAATTGTCCGGCCTAATTTTTTTCAATGACCCCCCTTATTGTCGGTTGGAACCCTGACTGCGCCGTGTCTTTGTATACGCTGTATACACGCACAGTGTACGTCAATTTCTACTGGGTGCCTGCTCGCGCCGTCGCATCTGGCCCCACCTTAAAAATCGTCAGTGCTTTAAGTTTGGTACGAGAGGAAAGCCCTTGAACATGGCAATCCTGTAGTGGTAAAACTTTGAAGATTGAGCAGGATACTGGGATCGAAATTACCCGTTGTACATTTTGTTTTTCTCTCCGACAGCTCTGTGCGCAAAACTCCCACAGTGGAGGCTGTTGAAATCGTTTCTGAGCAACCCCGCCTACTTGAGGTTTTTCCTATCAAAAAGTGTGCAAGTCGCCCTAAACCTATAAAAAATGGACGCAGGAATATGCCAGCATGACTAAGGTACAAACTGCATCTCCCTAGCATTTTTGGTTGCAGAGTTATTCCAGAGCGTAGCTGAAAGTTTTTAATTGTCCGGCCTATTTTTTTCAATGACCCCCCTTATTGTCGGTTGGAACCTGACTGCGCCGTGTCTTTGTATACGCTGTATACACGCACAGTGTACGTCAATTTCTACTGGGTGCCTGCTCGCGCCGTCGCATCTGGCCCCACCTTAAAAATCGTCAGTGCTTTAAGTTTGGTACGAGAGGAAAGCCCTTGAACATGGCAATCCCGTGGTGGTAAAATTTTGAAGATTGAGCAGGATACTGGGATCGAAATTACCCGTTGTACATTTTGTTTTTCTCTCCGACAGCTCTGTGCGTAAAACTCCCATAGTGGAGGTTGTTGAAATCGTTTCTGAGCAACCCCGCCTACCTGAGGTTTTTCCTATCAAGAAGTTAGCAAGTCGCCCTGAACCTTTAAAAAATGGACGCAGGAATATGCCAGCATGACTCAGGTACAAACTGCATCTCCCTAGCATTTTTGGTTGCAGAGTTATTCCAGAGCGTAGCTGAAAGTTTTTAATTGTCCGGCCTAATTTTTTTCAATGACCCCCCTTATTGTCGGTTGGAACCTGACTGCGCCGTGTCTTTGTATACGCTGTATACACGCACAGTGTACGTCAATTTCTAGTGGGTGCCTGCTCGCGCCGTCGCATCTGGCCCCACCTTAAAAATCGTCAGAGCTTTAAGTTTGGTACGAGAGGAAAGCCCTTGAACATGGCAATCCTGTGGTGGTAAAATTTTGAAGATTGAGCAGGACACTGGGATCGAAATTACCCGTTGTACATCTTGTTTTTCTCTCCGACAGCTCTGTGCGCAAAACTCCCATAGTGGAGGCTGTTGAAATCGTTTCTGAGCAACCCCGCCTACTCGAGGTTTTTCCTATCAAGAGGTTTGCAAGTCGCCCTACTCCTTTAAAAAATGGACGCAGGAATATGCCAGCATGACTAAGGTACAAACTGCATCTCCCTAGCATTTTTAGTTGCAGAGTTATTCCAGAGCGTAGCTGAAAGTTTTTAATTGTCCGGCCTAATTTTTTTCAATGACTCCCCTTATTGTCGGTTGGAACCCTGACTGCGCCGTGTCTTTGTATACGCTGTATACACGCACAGTGTACGTCAACTTCTAGTGGGTGCCTGCTCGCGCCGTCGCATCTGGGCCCACCTTAAAAATCGTCAGAGCTTTAAGTTTGGTACGAGAGGAAAGCCCTTGAACATGGCAATCCTGTGGTGGTAAAATTTTGAAGATTGAGCAGGATACTGGGATCGAAATTACCCGTTGTACATCTTGTTTTTCTCTCCGACAGCTCTGTGCGCAAAACTCCCATAGTGGAGGCTGTTGAAATCGTTTCTGAGCAACCCCGCCTACTCGAGGTTTTTCCTATCAAGAGGTGTGCAAGTCGCCCTACTCCTTTAAAAAATCGACGCAGGAATATGCCAGCATGACTAAGGTACAAACTGCAACTCCCTAGCATTTTTAGTTGCAGAGTTATTCCAGAGCGTAGCTGAAAGTTTTTAATTGTCCGGCCTATTTTTTTCAATGACCCCCTTATTGTCGGTTGGAACCCTGACTGCGCCGTGTCTTTGTATACGCTGTATACACGCACAGTGTACGTCAATTTCTAGTGGGTGCCTGCTCGCGCCGTCGCATCTGGCCCCACCTTAAAAATCGTCAGAGCTTTAAGTTTGGTACGAGTGGAAAGCCCTTGAACATGGCAATCCTGTGGTGGTAAAATTTTGAAGATTGAGCAGGATACTGGGATCGAAATTACCCATTGTACATTTTGTTTTTCTCTACGACAGCTCTGTGCGCAAAACTCCCATAGTGGAGGCTGTTGAAATCGTTTCTGAGCAACCCCGCCTACTTGAGGTTTTTCCTATCAGGAAGTGTGCAAGTCGGCCTAAACTATTAAAACATGGACGCAGGAATATGCCAGCATAACTAAGGTACAAACTGCATCTCCCTAGCTTTTTTGGTTGCAGAGTTATTCCAGAGCGTTGCTGAAAGTTTTTAATTGTCCGGCCTATATTTTTCAATGACCCCCCTTATTGTCGGTTGGAACCCTGACTGCGCCGTGTCTTTGTATACGCTGTATACACGCACAGTGTACGTCAATTTCTACTGGGTGCCTGCTCGCGCCGTCGCATCTGGCCCCACCTTAAAAATCGTCAGTGCTTTAAGTTTGGTACGAGAGGAAAGCCCTTGAACATGGCAATCCCGTGGTGGTAAAATTTTGAAGATTGAGCAGGATACTGGGATCGAAATTACCCGTTGTACATCTTGTTTTTCTCTCCGACAGCTCTGTGCGCAAAACTCCCATAGTGGAGGCTGTTGAAATCGTTTCTGAGCAACCCCGCCTACCTGAGGTTTTTCCTATCAAGAAGTGTGCAAGTCGCCCTGAACCTTTAAAAAATGGATGCAGGAATATGCCAGCATGACTAAGGTACAAACTGCATCTCCCTGGCATTTTTAGTTGCAGAGTTATTCCAGAGCGTAGCTGAAAGTTTTTAATTGTCCGGCCTATTTTTTTCAATGACCCCCTTATTGTCGGTTGGAACCCTGACTGCGCCGTGTCTTTGTATACGCTGTATACACGCACAATGTACGTCAATTTCTAGTGGGTGCCTGCTCGCGCCGTCGCATCTGGCCCCGCCTGAAAAATCGTCAGAGCTTTAAGTTTGGTACTAGAGGAAAGCTCTTGAACATGGCAATCCTGTGGTGGTAAAATTTTGAAGATTGAGCAGGATACTGGGATCGAAATTACCCGTTGTACATCTTGTTTTTCTCTCCGACAGCTCTATGCGCAAAACTCCCATAGTGGAGGCTGTTGAAATCGTTTCTGAGCAACCCCGCCTACTCGAGGTTTTTCCTATCAAGAAGTGTGCAAGTCGCCCTAAACCTTTAAAAAATGGACGCAGGAATATGCCAGCATGACTAATGTACAAACTGCATCTCCCTAGCATTTTTAGTTGCAGAGTTATTCCAGAGCGTAGCTGAAAGTTTTTAATTGTCCGGCCTATTTTTTTCAATGACCCCCTTATTGTCGGTTGGAACCCTGACTGCGCCGTGTCTTTGTATACGCTGTATACACGCACAGTGTACGTCAATTTCTAGTGGGTGCCTGCTCGCGCCGTCGCATCTGGCCCCGCCTGAAAAATCGTCAGAGCTTTAAGTTTGGTACGAGAGGAAAGCCCTTGAACATGGCAATCCTGTGGTGGTAAAATTTTGAAGATTGAGCAGGATACTGGGATCGAAATTACCCGTTGTACATTTTGTTTTTCTCTCCGACAGCTCTGTGCGCAAAACTCCCATAGTGGAGGCTGTTGAAATCGTTTCTGAGCAACCCCGCCTATTTGAGGTTTTTCCTATCAAGAAGTGTGCAAGTCGCCCTGAACCTTTAAAAAATGGACGCAGGAATATGCCAGCATGACTAAGGTACAAACTGCATCTCCCTAGCATTTTTGGTTGCAGAGTTATTCCAGAGCGTAGCTGAAAGTTTTTAATTGTCCGGCCTAATTTTTTTCAATGACCCCCCTCATTGTCGAATGGAACCCTGACTGCGCCGTGTCTTTGTATACGCTGTATACACGCACAGTGTACGTCAATTTCTAGTGGGTGCCTGCTCGCGCCGTCGCATCTGGCCACGCCTTAAAAATCGTCAGAGCTTTAAGTTTGGTACGAGAGGAAAGCCCTTGAACATGGCAATCCTGTGCTGGTAAAATTTTGAAGATTGATCAGGATACTGGGATCGAAATTACCCATTGTACATTTTGTTTTTCTCTCCGACAGCTCTGTGCGCAAAACTCCCATAGTGGAGGCTGTTGAAATCGTTTCTGAGCAACCCCGCCTACTTGAGGTTTTTCCTATCAAGAAGTGTGCAAGTCGCCCTAAACCTTTAACAAATGGACGCAGGAATATGCCAGCATGACTAAGGTACAAACTGCATCTCCCTAGCATTTTTGGTTGCAGAGTTATTCCAGAGCGTTGCTGAAAGTTTTTAATTGTCCGGCCTATTTTTTTCAATGACCCCCCTTATTGTCGGTTGGAACCCTGACTGCGCCGTGTCTTTGTATACGCTGTATACACGCACAGTGTACGTCAATTTCTACTGGGTGCCTGCTCGCGCCGTCGCATCTGGCCCCGCCTGAAAATTCGTCAGAGCTTTAAGTTTGGTACGAGAGGAAAGCCCTTGAACATGGCAATCCTGTGGTGGTAAAATTTTGAAGATTGAGCAGGATACTGGGATCGAAATTACCCGTTGTACATCTTGTTTATCTCTCCGACAGCTCTGTGCGCAAAACTCTCATAGTGGAGGCTGTTGAAATCGTTTCTGAGCAACCCCGCCTACTCGAGGTTTTTTCTATCAAGAAGTGTGCAAGTCGCCCTAAACCTTTAAAAAATGGACGCAGGAATATGCCAGCGTGACTGAGGTAAGAACTGCATCTCCCTAGCATTTTTAGTTGCAGAGTTATTCCAGAGCGTAGCTGAAAGTTTTTAATTGTCCGGCCTATTTTTTTCAATGACCCCCTTATTGTCGGTTGGAACCCTGACTGCGCCGTGTCTTTGTATACGTTGTATACACGCACAGTGTACGTCAATTTCTAGTTGGTGCCTGCTCGCGCCGTCGCATCTGGCCCCGCCTGAAAAATCGTCAGAGCTTTTAGTTTGGTACGAGAGGAAAGCCCTTGAACATGGCAATCCTGTGGTGGTAAAATTTTGAAGAATGAGCAGGATACTGGGATCGAAATTACCCGTTGTACATCTTGTTTTTCTCTCCGACAGCTCTGTGCGCAAAACTCTCATAGTGGAGGCTGTTGAAATCGTTTCTGAGCAATCCCGCCTACTCGAGGTTTTTCCTATCAAGAAGTGTGCAAGTCGCCCTAAACCTTTAAAAAATGGACGCAGGAATATGCCAGCGTGACTGAGGTACAAACTGCATCTCCCTAGCATTTTTAGTTGCAGAGTTATTCCAGAGCGTAGCTGAAAGTTTTTAATTGTCCGGCCTATTTTTTTCAATGACCCCCTTATTGTCGGTTGGAACCCTGACTGCGCCGTGTCTTTGTATACGCTGTATACACGCACAATGTACGTCAATTTCTAGTGGGTGCCTGCTCGCGCCGTCGCATCTGGCCCCGCCTGAAAAATCGTCAGAGCTTTAAGTTTGGTACTAGAGGAAAGCTCTTGAACATGGCAATCCTGTGGTGGTAAAATTTTGAAGATTGAGCAGGATACTGGGATCGAAATTACCCGTTGTACATCTTGTTTTTCTCTCCGACAGCTCTATGCGCAAAACTCCCATAGTGGAGGCTGTTGAAATCGTTTCTGAGCAACCCCGCCTACTCGAGGTTTTTCCTATCAAGAAGTGTGCAAGTCGCCCTAAACCTTTAAAAAATGGACGCAGGAATATGCCAGCATGACTAATGTACAAACTGCATCTCCCTAGCATTTTTAGTTGCAGAGTTATTCCAGAGCGTAGCTGAAAGTTTTTAATTGTCCGGCCTATTTTTTTCAATGACCCCCTTATTGTCGGTTGGAACCCTGACTGCGCCGTGTCTTTGTATACGCTGTATACACGCACAGTGTACGTCAATTTCTAGTGGGTGCCTGCTCGCGCCGTCGCATCTGGCCCCGCCTGAAAAATCGTCAGAGCTTTAAGTTTGGTACGAGAGGAAAGCCCTTGAACATGGCAATCCTGTGGTGGTAAAATTTTGAAGATTGAGCAGGATACTGGGATCGAAATTACCCGTTGTACATTTTGTTTTTCTCTCCGACAGCTCTGTGCGCAAAACTCCCATAGTGGAGGCTGTTGAAATCGTTTCTGAGCAACCCCGCCTATTTGAGGTTTTTCCTATCAAGAAGTGTGCAAGTCGCCCTGAACCTTTAAAAAATGGACGCAGGAATATGCCAGCATGACTAAGGTACAAACTGCATCTCCCTAGCATTTTTGGTTGCAGAGTTATTCCAGAGCGTAGCTGAAAGTTTTTAATTGTCCGGCCTAATTTTTTTCAATGACCCCCCTCATTGTCGAATGGAACCCTGACTGCGCCGTGTCTTTGTATACGCTGTATACACGCACAGTGTACGTCAATTTCTAGTGGGTGCCTGCTCGCGCCGTCGCATCTGGCCACGCCTTAAAAATCGTCAGAGCTTTAAGTTTGGTACGAGAGGAAAGCCCTTGAACATGGCAATCCTGTGCTGGTAAAATTTTGAAGATTGATCAGGATACTGGGATCGAAATTACCCATTGTACATTTTGTTTTTCTCTCCGACAGCTCTGTGCGCAAAACTCCCATAGTGGAGGCTGTTGAAATCGTTTCTGAGCAACCCCGCCTACTTGAGGTTTTTCCTATCAAGAAGTGTGCAAGTCGCCCTAAACCTTTAACAAATGGACGCAGGAATATGCCAGCATGACTAAGGTACAAACTGCATCTCCCTAGCATTTTTGGTTGCAGAGTTATTCCAGAGCGTTGCTGAAAGTTTTTAATTGTCCGGCCTATTTTTTTCAATGACCCCCCTTATTGTCGGTTGGAACCCTGACTGCGCCGTGTCTTTGTATACGCTGTATACACGCACAGTGTACGTCAATTTCTACTGGGTGCCTGCTCGCGCCGTCGCATCTGGCCCCGCCTGAAAAATCGTCAGAGCTTTAAGTTTGGTACGAGAGGAAAGCCCTTGAACATGGCAATCCTGTGGTGGTAAAATTTTGAAGATTGAGCAGGATACTGGGATCGAAATTACCCGTTGTACATCTTGTTTATCTCTCCGACAGCTCTGTGCGCAAAACTCTCATAGTGGAGGCTGTTGAAATCGTTTCTGAGCAACCCCGCCTACTCGAGGTTTTTTCTATCAAGAAGTGTGCAAGTCGCCCTAAACCTTTAAAAAATGGACGCAGGAATATGCCAGCGTGACTGAGGTAAGAACTGCATCTCCCTAGCATTTTTAGTTGCAGAGTTATTCCAGAGCGTAGCTGAAAGTTTTTAATTGTCCGGCCTATTTTTTTCAATGACCCCCTTATTGTCGGTTGGAACCCTGACTGCGCCGTGTCTTTGTATACGTTGTATACACGCACAGTGTACGTCAATTTCTAGTTGGTGCCTGCTCGCGCCGTCGCATCTGGCCCCGCCTGAAAAATCGTCAGAGCTTTTAGTTTGGTACGAGAGGAAAGCCCTTGAACATGGCAATCCTGTGGTGGTAAAATTTTGAAGAATGAGCAGGATACTGGGATCGAAATTACCCGTTGTACATCTTGTTTTTCTCTCCGACAGCTCTGTGCGCAAAACTCTCATAGTGGAGGCTGTTGAAATCGTTTCTGAGCAACCCCGCCTACTCGAGGTTTTTCCTATCAAGAAGTGTGCAAGTCGCCCTAAACCTTTAAAAAATGGACGCAGGAATATGCCAGCGTGACTGAGGTACAAACTGCATCTCCCTAGCATTTTTAGTTGCAGAGTTATTCCAGAGCGTAGCTGAAAGTTTTTAATTGTCCGGCCTATTTTTTTCAATGACCCCCTTATTGTCGGTTGGAACCCTGACTGCGCCGTGTCTTTGTATACGCTGTATACACGCACAGTGTACGTCAATTTCTAGTGGGTGCCTGCTCGCGCCGTAGCATCTAGCCCCACCTTAAAAATCGTCAGAGCTTTAAGTTTGGTACGAGAGGAAAGCCCTTGAACATGGCAATCCTGTGGTGGTAAAATTTTGAAGATTGAGCAGGATACTGGGATCGAAATTACCCGTTGTACATTTTGTTTTTCTCTACGACAGCTCTGTGCGCAAAACTCCCATAGTGGAGGCTGTTGAAATCGTTTCTGAGCAACCCCGCCTACTTGAGGTTTTTCCTATCAGGAAGTGTGCAAGTCGGCCTAAACTATTAAAACATGGACGCAGGAATATGCCAGCATAACTAATGTACAAACTGCATCTCCCTAGCTTTTTTGGTTGCAGAGTTATTCCAGAGCGTTGCTGAAAGTTTTTAATTGTCCGGCCTATTTTTTTCAATGACCCCCCTTATTGTCGGTTGGAACCCTGACTGCGCCGTGTCTTTGTATACGCTGTATACACGCACAGTGTACGTCAATTTCTACTGGGTGCCTGCTCGCGCCGTCGCATCTGGCCCCACCTTAAAAATCGTCAGAGCTTTAAGTTTGGTACGAGAGGAAAGCCCTTGAACATGGCAATCCTGTGCTGGTAAAATTTTGAAGATTGATCAGGATACTGGGATCGAAATTACCCATTGTACATTTTGTTTTTCTCTCCGACAGCTCTGTGCGCAAAACTCCCATAGTGGAGGCTGTTGAAATCGTTTCTGAGCAACCCCGCCTATTTGAGGTTTTTCCTATCAAGAAGTGTGCAAGTCGCCCTGAACCTTTAAAAAATGGACGCAGGAATATGCCAGCATGACTAAGGTACAAACTGCATCTCCCTAGCATTTTTGGTTGCAGAGTTATTCCAGAGCGTAGCTGAAAGTTTTTAATTGTCCGGCCTAATTTTTTTCAATGACCCCCCTCATTGTCGAATGGAACCCTGACTGCGCCGTGTCTTTGTATACGCTGTATACACGCACAGTGTACGTCAATTTCTAGTGGGTGCCTGCTCGCGCCGTCGCATCTGGCCACGCCTTAAAAATCGTCAGAGCTTTAAGTTTGGTACGAGAGGAAAGCCCTTGAACATGGCAATCCTGTGCTGGTAAAATTTTGAAGATTGATCAGGATACTGGGATCGAAATTACCCATTGTACATTTTGTTTTTCTCTCCGACAGCTCTGTGCGCAAAACTCCCATAGTGGAGGCTGTTGAAATCGTTTCTGAGCAACCCCGCCTACTTGAGGTTTTTCCTATCAAGAAGTGTGCAAGTCGCCCTAAACCTTTAACAAATGGACGCAGGAATATGCCAGCATGACTAAGGTACAAACTGCATCTCCCTAGCATTTTTGGTTGCAGAGTTATTCCAGAGCGTTGCTGAAAGTTTTTAATTGTCCGGCCTATTTTTTTCAATGACCCCCCTTATTGTCGGTTGGAACCCTGACTGCGCCGTGTCTTTGTATACGCTGTATACACGCACAGTGTACGTCAATTTCTACTGGGTGCCTGCTCGCGCCGTCGCATCTGGCCCCGCCTGAAAAATCGTCAGAGCTTTAAGTTTGGTACGAGAGGAAAGCCCTTGAACATGGCAATCCTGTGGTGGTAAAATTTTGAAGATTGAGCAGGATACTGGGATCGAAATTACCCGTTGTACATCTTGTTTATCTCTCCGACAGCTCTGTGCGCAAAACTCTCATAGTGGAGGCTGTTGAAATCGTTTCTGAGCAACCCCGCCTACTCGAGGTTTTTTCTATCAAGAAGTGTGCAAGTCGCCCTAAACCTTTAAAAAATGGACGCAGGAATATGCCAGCGTGACTGAGGTAAGAACTGCATCTCCCTAGCATTTTTAGTTGCAGAGTTATTCCAGAGCGTAGCTGAAAGTTTTTAATTGTCCGGCCTATTTTTTTCAATGACCCCCTTATTGTCGGTTGGAACCCTGACTGCGCCGTGTCTTTGTATACGTTGTATACACGCACAGTGTACGTCAATTTCTAGTTGGTGCCTGCTCGCGCCGTCGCATCTGGCCCCGCCTGAAAAATCGTCAGAGCTTTTAGTTTGGTACGAGAGGAAAGCCCTTGAACATGGCAATCCTGTGGTGGTAAAATTTTGAAGAATGAGCAGGATACTGGGATCGAAATTACCCGTTGTACATCTTGTTTTTCTCTCCGACAGCTCTGTGCGCAAAACTCTCATAGTGGAGGCTGTTGAAATCGTTTCTGAGCAACCCCGCCTACTCGAGGTTTTTCCTATCAAGAAGTGTGCAAGTCGCCCTAAACCTTTAAAAAATGGACGCAGGAATATGCCAGCGTGACTGAGGTACAAACTGCATCTCCCTAGCATTTTTAGTTGCAGAGTTATTCCAGAGCGTAGCTGAAAGTTTTTAATTGTCCGGCCTATTTTTTTCAATGACCCCCTTATTGTCGGTTGGAACCCTGACTGCGCCGTGTCTTTGTATACGCTGTATACACGCACAGTGTACGTCAATTTCTAGTGGGTGCCTGCTCGCGCCGTAGCATCTAGCCCCACCTTAAAAATCGTCAGAGCTTTAAGTTTGGTACGAGAGGAAAGCCCTTGAACATGGCAATCCTGTGGTGGTAAAATTTTGAAGATTGAGCAGGATACTGGGATCGAAATTACCCGTTGTACATTTTGTTTTTCTCTACGACAGCTCTGTGCGCAAAACTCCCATAGTGGAGGCTGTTGAAATCGTTTCTGAGCAACCCCGCCTACTTGAGGTTTTTCCTATCAGGAAGTGTGCAAGTCGGCCTAAACTATTAAAACATGGACGCAGGAATATGCCAGCATAACTAATGTACAAACTGCATCTCCCTAGCTTTTTTGGTTGCAGAGTTATTCCAGAGCGTTGCTGAAAGTTTTTAATTGTCCGGCCTATTTTTTTCAATGACCCCCCTTATTGTCGGTTGGAACCCTGACTGCGCCGTGTCTTTGTATACGCTGTATACACGCACAGTGTACGTCAATTTCTACTGGGTGCCTGCTCGCGCCGTCGCATCTGGCCCCACCTTAAAAATCGTCAGAGCTTTAAGTTTGGTACGAGAGGAAAGCCCTTGAACATGGCAATCCTGTGGTGGTAAAATTTTGAAGATTGAGCAGGATACTGGGATCGAAATTACCCGTTGTACATTTTGTTTTTCTCTACGACAGCTCTGTGCGCAAAACTCCCATAGTGGAGGCTGTTGAAATCGTTTCTGAGCAACCCCGCCTACTTGAGGTTTTTCCTATCAAGAAGTGTGCAAGTCGGCCTAAACTATTAAAAAATGGACGCAGGAATATGCCAGCATAACTAAGGTACAAACTGCATCTCCCTAGCTTTTTTGGTTGCAGAGTTATTCCAGAGCGTTGCTGAAAGTTTTTAATTGTCCGGCCTATTTTTTTCAATGACCCCCCTTATTGTCGGTTGGAACCCTGACTGCGCCGTGTCTTTGTATACGCTGTATACACGCACAGTGTACGTCAATTTCTACTGGGTGCCTGCTCGCGCCGTCGCATCTGGCCCCACCTTAAAAATCGTCAGTGCTTTAAGTTTGGTACGAGAGGAAAGCCCTTGAACATGGCAATCCCGTGGTGGTAAAATTTTGAAGATTGAGCAGGATACTGGGATCGAAATTACCCGTTGTACATCTTGTTTTTCTCTCCGACAGCTCTGTGCGCAAAACTCCCATAGTGGAGGCTGTTGAAATCGTTTCTGAGCAACCCCGCCTACCTGAGGTTTTTCCTATCAAGAAGTGTGCAAGTCGCCCTAAACCTTTAAGAAATGGATGCAGGAATATGCCAGCATGACTAAGGTACAAACTGCATCTCCCTGGCATTTTTAGTTGCAGAGTTATTCCAGAGCGTAGCTGAAAGTTTTTAATTGTCCGGCCTATTTTTTTCAATGACCCCCTTATTGTCGGTTGGAACCCTGACTGCGCCGTGTCTTTGTATACGCTGTATACACGCACAATGTACGTCATATTCTAGTGGGTGCCTGCTCGCGCCGTCGCATCTGGCCCCGCCTGAAAAATCGTCAGAGCTTTAAGTTTGGTACGAGAGGAAAGCCCTTGAACATGGCAATCCTGTGGTGGTAAAATTTTGAAGATTGAGCAGGATACTGGGATCGAAATTACCCGTTGTACATCTTGTTTTTCTCTCCGACAGCTCTATGCGCAAAACTCCCATAGTGGAGGCTGTTGAAATCGTTTCTGAGCAACCCCGCCTACTCGAGGTTTTTCCTATCAAGAAGTGTGCAAGTCGCCCTAAACCTTTAAAAAATGGACGCAGGAATATGCCAGCATGACTAATGTACAAACTGCATCTCCCTAGCATTTTTAGTTGCAGAGTTATTCCAGAGCGTAGCTGAAAGTTTTTAATTGTCCGGCCTATTTTTTTCAATGACCCCCTTATTGTCGGTTGGAACCCTGACTGCGCCGTGTCTTTGTATACGCTGTATACACGCACAGTGTACGTCAATTTCTAGTGGGTGCCTGCTCGCGCCGTCGCATCTGGCCCCACCTGAAAAATCGTCAGAGCTTTAAGTTTGGTACGAGAGGAAAGCCCTTGAACATGGCAATCCTGTGGTGGTAAAATTTTGAAGATTGAGCAGGATACTGGGATCGAAATTACCCGTTGTACATTTTGTTTTTCTCTCCGACAGCTCTGTGCGCAAAACTCCCATAGTGGAGGCTGTTGAAATCGTTTCTGAGCAACCCCGCCTATTTGAGGTTTTTCCTATCAAGAAGTGTGCAAGTCGCCCTGAACCTTTACAAAATGGACGCAGGAATATGCCAGCATGACTAAGGTACAAACTGCATCTCCCTAGCATTTTTGGTTGCAGAGTTATTCCAGAGCGTAGCTGAAAGTTTTAAATTGTCCGGCCTAATTTTTTTCATTGACCCCCCTTATTGTCGAATGGAACCCTGACTGCGCCGTGTCTTTGTATACGCTGTATACACGCACAGTGTACGTCAATTTCTAGTGGGTGCCTGCTCGCGCCGTCGCATCTGGCCACGCCTTAAAAATCGTCAGAGCTTTAAGTTTGGTACGAGAGGAAAGCCCTTGAACATGGCAATCCTGTGGTGGTAAAATTTTGAAGATTGAGCAGGATACTGGGATCGAAATTACCCATTGTACATTTTGTTTTTCTCTCCGACAGCTCTGTGCGCAAAACTCCCATAGTGGAGGCTGTTGAAATCGTTTCTGAGCAACCCCGCCTACTCGAGGTTTTTCCTATCAAGAAGTGTGCAAGTCGCCCTAAACCTTTAAAAAATGGACGCAGGTATATGCCAGCATGACTAATGTACAAACTGCATCTCCCTAGCATTTTTAGTTGCAGAGTTATTCCAGAGCGTAGCTGAAAGTTTTTAATTGTCCGGCCTATTTTTTTCAATGACCCCCTTATTGTCGGTTGGAACCCTGACTGCGCCGTGTCTTTGTATACGCTGTATACACGCACAGTGTACGTCAATTTCTAGTGGGTGCCTGCTCGCGCCGTCGCATCTGGCCCCGCCTGAAAAATCGTCAGAGCTTTAAGTTTGGTACGAGAGGAAAGCCCTTGAACATGGCAATCCTGTGGTGGTAAAATTTTGAAGATTGAGCAGGATACTGGGATCGAAATTACCCGTTGTACATTTTGTTTTTCTCTCCGACAGCTCTGTGCGCAAAACTCCCATAGTGGAGGCTGTTGAAATCGTTTCTGAGCAACCCCGCCTATTTGAGGTTTTTCCTATCAAGAAGTGTGCAAGTCGCCCTGAACATTTAAAAAATGGACGCAGGAATATGCCAGCATGACTAAGGTACAAACTGCATCTCCCTAGCATTTTTGGTTGCAGAGTTATTCCAGAGCGTAGCTGAAAGTTTTTAATTGTCCGGCCTAATTTTTTTCAATGACCCCCCTCATTGTCGAATGGAACCCTGACTGCGCCGTGTCTTTGTATACGCTGTATACACGCACAGTGTACGTCAATTTCTAGTAGGTGCCTGCTCGCGCCGTCGCATCTGGCCACGCCTTAAAAATCGTCAGAGCTTTAAGTTTGGTACGAGAGGAAAGCCCTTGAACATGGCAATCCTGTGCTGGTAAAATTTTGAAGATTGATCAGGATACTGGGATCGAAATTACCCATTGTACATTTTGTTTTTCTCTCCGACAGCTCTGTGCGCAAAACTCCCATAGTGGAGGCTGTTGAAATCGTTTCTGAGCAACCCCGCCTACTTGAGGTTTTTCCTATCAAGAAGTGTGCAAGTCGCCCTAAACCTTTAACAAATGGACGCAGGAATATGCCAGCATGACTAAGGTACAAACTGCATCTCCCTAGCATTTTTGGTTGCAGAGTTATTCCAGAGCGTTGCTGAAAGTTTTTAATTGTCCGGCCTATTTTTTTCAATGACCCCCCTTATTGTCGGTTGGAACCCTGACTGCGCCGTGTCTTTGTATACGCTGTATACACGCACAGTGTACGTCAATTTCTACTGGGTGCCTGCTCGCGCCGTCGCATCTGGCCCCACCTTAAAAATCGTCAGTGCTTTAAGTTTGGTACGAGAGGAAAGCCCTTGAACATGGCAATCCCGTGGTGGTAAAATTTTGAAGATTGAGCAGGATACTGGGATCGAAATTACCCGTTGTACATTTTGTTTTTCTCTCCGACAGCTCTGTGCGCAAAACTCCCATAGTGGAGGCTTTTGAAATCGTTTCTGAGCAACCCCGCCTACTCGAGGTTTTTCCTATCAAGATGTGTGCAAGTCGCCCTAAACATTTAAAAAATGGACGCAGGAATATGCCAGCATGACTAATGTACAAACTGCATCTCCCTAACATTTTTAGTTGCAGAGTTATTCCAGAGCGTAGCTGAAAGTTTTTAATTGTCCGGCCTAATTTTTTTCAATGACCCCCCTTATTGTCGAATGGAACCCTGACTGCGCCGTGTCTTTGTATACGCTGTATACACGCACAGTGTACGTCAATTTCTAGTGGGTGCCTGCTCGCGCCGTCGCATCTGGCCACGCCTTAAAAATCGTCAGAGCTTTAAGTTTGGTACGAGAGGAAAGCCCTTGAACATGGCAATCCTGTGGTGGTAAAATTTTGAAGATTGATCAGGATACTGGGATCGAAATTACCCGTTGTACATTTTGTTTTTCTCTCCGACAGCTCTGTGCGCAAAACTCCCATAGTGGAGGCTGTTGAAATCGTTTCTGAGCAACCCCGCCTACTTGAGGTTTTTCCTATCAAGAAGTGTGCAAGTCGCCCTAAACCTTTAACAAATGGACGCACGAATATGCCAGCATGACTAAGGTACAAACTGCATCTCCCTAGCATTTTTGGTTGCAGAGTTATTCCAGAGCGTTGCTGAAAGTTTTTAATTGTCCGGCCTATTTTTTTCAATGACCCCCCTTATTGTCGGTTGGAACCCTGACTGCGCCGTGTCTTTGTATACGCTGTATACACGCACAGTGTACGTCAATTTCTACTGGGTGCCTGCTCGCGCCGTCGCATCTGGCCTCACCTTAAAAATTGTCAGTGCTTTAAGTTTGGTACGAGAGGAAAGCCCTTGAACATGGCAATCCTGTGGTGGTAAAATTTTGAAGATTGAACAGGATACTGGGATCGAAATTACCCGTTGTACATCTTGTTTTTCTCTCCGACAGCTCCGTGCGCAAAACTCCCATAGTGGAGGCTGTTGAAATCGTTTCTGAGCAACCCCGCCTACTTGAGGTTTTTCCTATCAAGAAGTGTGCAAGTCGCCCTAAACCTTTAAAAAAGGGACGCAGGAGTATGCCAGCATGACTAAGGTACAAACTGCATCTCCCTAGCATTTTTGGTTGCAGAGTTATTCCAGAGCGTTGCTGAAAGTTTTTAATTGTCCGGCCTATTTTTTTTCAATGACCCCCCTTATTGTCGGTTGGAACCCTGACTGCGCCGTGTCTTTGTATACGCTGTATACACGCACAGTGTACGTCAATTTCTACTGGGTGCCTGCTCGCGCCGTCGCATCTGGCCCCACCTTAAAAATCGTCAGTGCTTTAAGTTTGGTACGAGAGGAAAGCCCTTGAACATGGCAATCCCGTGGTGGTAAAATTTTGAAGATTGAGCAGGATACTGGGATCGAAATTACCCGTTGTACATTTTGTTTTTCTCTCCGACAGCTCTGTGCGCAAAACTCCCATAGTGGAGGCTGTTGAAATCGTTTCTGAGCAACCCCGCCTACCTGAGGTTTTTCCTATCAAGAAGTTAGCAAGTCGCCCTAAACCTTTAAAAAATGGACGCAGGAATATGCCAGCATGACTAAGGTACAAACTGCATCTCCCTAGCATTTTTGGTTGCAGAGTTATTCCAGAGCGTAGCTGAAAGTTTTTAATTGTCCGGCCTAATTTTTTTCAATGACCCCCCTTATTGTCGGTTGGAACCCTTACTGCGCCGTGTCTTTGTATACGCTGTATAGACGCACAGTGTACGTCAATTTCTAGTGGGTGCCTGCTCGCGCCGTCGCATCTGGCCCCACCTTAAAAATCGTCAGAGCTTTAAGTTTGGTACGAGAGGAAAGCCCTTGAACATGGCAATCCTGTGGTGGTAAAATTTTGAAGATTGAGCAGGATACTGGGATCGAAATTACCCGTTGTACATTTTGTTTTTCTCTCCGACAGCTCTGTGCGCAAAACTCCCATAGTGGAGGCTGTTGAAATCGTTTCTGAGCAACCCCGCCTACCTGAGGTTTTTCCTATCAAGAAGTTAGCAAGTCGCCCTAAACCTTTAAAAAATGGACGCAGGAATATGCCAGCATGACTAAGGTACAAACTGCATCTCCCTAGCATTTTTGGTTGCAGAGTTATTCCAGAGCGTAGCTGAAAGTTTTTAATTGTCCGGCCTAATTTTTTTCAATGACCCCCCCTAATTGTCGGTTGGAACCCTGACTGCGCCGTGTCTTTGTATACGCTGTATACACGCACAGTGTACGTCAATTTCTAGTGGGTGCCTGCTCGCGCCGTCGCATCTGGCCACGCCCTAAAAATCGTCAGAGCTTTAAGTTTGGTACGAGAGGAAAGCCCTTGAACATGGCAATCCTGTGGTGGTAAAATTTTGAAGATTGATCAGGATACTGGGATCGAAATTACCCGTTGTACATTTTGTTTTTCTCTCCGACAGCTCTGTGCGCAAAACTCCCATAGTGGAGGCTGTTGAAATCGTTTCTGAGCAACCCCGCCTACTTGAGGTTTTTTCTATCAAGAAGTGTGCAAGTCGCCCTAAACCTTTAAAAAATGGACGCAGGAATATGCCAGCGTGACTGAGGTACAAACTGCATCTCCCTAGCATTTTTAGTTGCAGAGTTATTCCAGAGCGTAGCTGAAAGTTTTTAATTGTCCGGCCTATTTTTTTCAATGACCCCCTTATTGTCGGTTGGAACCCTGACTGCGCCGTGTCTTTGTATACGCTGTATACACGCACAGTGTACGTCAATTTCTAGTGGGTGCCTGCTCGCGCCGTAGCATCTAGCCCCACCTTTAAAATCGTCAGAGCTTTAAGTTTGGTACGAGAGGAAAGCCCTTGAACATGGCAATCCTGTGGTGGTAAAATTTTGAAGATTGAGCAGGATACTGGGATCGAAATTACCCGTTGTACATTTTGTTTTTCTCTACGACAGCTCTGTGCGCAAAACTCCCATAGTGGAGGCTGTTGAAATCGTTTCTGAGCAACCCCGCCTACTTGAGGTTTTTCCTATCAGGAAGTGTGCAAGTCGGCCTAAACTATTAAAACATGGACGCAGGAATATGCCAGCATAACTAATGTACAAACTGCATCTCCCTAGCTTTTTTGGTTGCAGAGTTATTCCAGAGCGTTGCTGAAAGTTTTTAATTGTCCGGCCTATTTTTTTCAATGACCCCCCTTATTGTCGGTTGGAACCCTGACTGCGCCGTGTCTTTGTATACGCTGTATACACGCACAGTGTACGTCAATTTCTACTGGGTGCCTGCTCGCGCCGTCGCATCTGGCCCCACCTTAAAAATCGTCAGAGCTTTAAGTTTGGTACGAGAGGAAAGCCCTTGAACATGGCAATCCTGTGGTGGTAAAATTTTGAAGATTGAGCAGGATACTGGGATCGAAATTACCCGTTGTACATTTTGTTTTTCTCTACGACAGCTCTGTGCGCAAAACTCCCATAGTGGAGGCTGTTGAAATCGTTTCTGAGCAACCCCGCCTACTTGAGGTTTTTCCTATCAAGAAGTGTGCAAGTCGGCCTAAACTATTAAAAAATGGACGCAGGAATATGCCAGCATAACTAAGGTACAAACTGCATCTCCCTAGCTTTTTTGGTTGCAGAGTTATTCCAGAGCGTTGCTGAAAGTTTTTAATTGTCCGGCCTATTTTTTTCAATGACCCCCCTTATTGTCGGTTGGAACCCTGACTGCGCCGTGTCTTTGTATACGCTGTATACACGCACAGTGTACGTCAATTTCTACTGGGTGCCTGCTCGCGCCGTCGCATCTGGCCCCACCTTAAAAATCGTCAGTGCTTTAAGTTTGGTACGAGAGGAAAGCCCTTGAACATGGCAATCCCGTGGTGGTAAAATTTTGAAGATTGAGCAGGATACTGGGATCGAAATTACCCGTTGTACATCTTGTTTTTCTCTCCGACAGCTCTGTGCGCAAAACTCCCATAGTGGAGGCTGTTGAAATCGTTTCTGAGCAACCCCGCCTACCTGAGGTTTTTCCTATCAAGAAGTGTGCAAGTCGCCCTAAACCTTTAAGAAATGGATGCAGGAATATGCCAGCATGACTAAGGTACAAACTGCATCTCCCTGGCATTTTTAGTTGCAGAGTTATTCCAGAGCGTAGCTGAAAGTTTTTAATTGTCCGGCCTATTTTTTTCAATGACCCCCTTATTGTCGGTTGGAACCCTGACTGCGCCGTGTCTTTGTATACGCTGTATACACGCACAATGTACGTCATATTCTAGTGGGTGCCTGCTCGCGCCGTCGCATCTGGCCCCGCCTGAAAAATCGTCAGAGCTTTAAGTTTGGTACGAGAGGAAAGCCCTTGAACATGGCAATCCTGTGGTGGTAAAATTTTGAAGATTGAGCAGGATACTGGGATCGAAATTACCCGTTGTACATCTTGTTTTTCTCTCCGACAGCTCTATGCGCAAAACTCCCATAGTGGAGGCTGTTGAAATCGTTTCTGAGCAACCCCGCCTACTCGAGGTTTTTCCTATCAAGAAGTGTGCAAGTCGCCCTAAACCTTTAAAAAATGGACGCAGGAATATGCCAGCATGACTAATGTACAAACTGCATCTCCCTAGCATTTTTAGTTGCAGAGTTATTCCAGAGCGTAGCTGAAAGTTTTTAATTGTCCGGCCTATTTTTTTCAATGACCCCCTTATTGTCGGTTGGAACCCTGACTGCGCCGTGTCTTTGTATACGCTGTATACACGCACAGTGTACGTCAATTTCTAGTGGGTGCCTGCTCGCGCCGTCGCATCTGGCCCCACCTGAAAAATCGTCAGAGCTTTAAGTTTGGTACGAGAGGAAAGCCCTTGAACATGGCAATCCTGTGGTGGTAAAATTTTGAAGATTGAGCAGGATACTGGGATCGAAATTACCCGTTGTACATTTTGTTTTTCTCTCCGACAGCTCTGTGCGCAAAACTCCCATAGTGGAGGCTGTTGAAATCGTTTCTGAGCAACCCCGCCTATTTGAGGTTTTTCCTATCAAGAAGTGTGCAAGTCGCCCTGAACCTTTACAAAATGGACGCAGGAATATGCCAGCATGACTAAGGTACAAACTGCATCTCCCTAGCATTTTTGGTTGCAGAGTTATTCCAGAGCGTAGCTGAAAGTTTTAAATTGTCCGGCCTAATTTTTTTCATTGACCCCCCTTATTGTCGAATGGAACCCTGACTGCGCCGTGTCTTTGTATACGCTGTATACACGCACAGTGTACGTCAATTTCTAGTGGGTGCCTGCTCGCGCCGTCGCATCTGGCCACGCCTTAAAAATCGTCAGAGCTTTAAGTTTGGTACGAGAGGAAAGCCCTTGAACATGGCAATCCTGTGGTGGTAAAATTTTGAAGATTGAGCAGGATACTGGGATCGAAATTACCCATTGTACATTTTGTTTTTCTCTCCGACAGCTCTGTGCGCAAAACTCCCATAGTGGAGGCTGTTGAAATCGTTTCTGAGCAACCCCGCCTACTCGAGGTTTTTCCTATCAAGAAGTGTGCAAGTCGCCCTAAACCTTTAAAAAATGGACGCAGGTATATGCCAGCATGACTAATGTACAAACTGCATCTCCCTAGCATTTTTAGTTGCAGAGTTATTCCAGAGCGTAGCTGAAAGTTTTTAATTGTCCGGCCTATTTTTTTCAATGACCCCCTTATTGTCGGTTGGAACCCTGACTGCGCCGTGTCTTTGTATACGCTGTATACACGCACAGTGTACGTCAATTTCTAGTGGGTGCCTGCTCGCGCCGTCGCATCTGGCCCCGCCTGAAAAATCGTCAGAGCTTTAAGTTTGGTACGAGAGGAAAGCCCTTGAACATGGCAATCCTGTGGTGGTAAAATTTTGAAGATTGAGCAGGATACTGGGATCGAAATTACCCGTTGTACATTTTGTTTTTCTCTCCGACAGCTCTGTGCGCAAAACTCCCATAGTGGAGGCTGTTGAAATCGTTTCTGAGCAACCCCGCCTATTTGAGGTTTTTCCTATCAAGAAGTGTGCAAGTCGCCCTGAACATTTAAAAAATGGACGCAGGAATATGCCAGCATGACTAAGGTACAAACTGCATCTCCCTAGCATTTTTGGTTGCAGAGTTATTCCAGAGCGTAGCTGAAAGTTTTTAATTGTCCGGCCTAATTTTTTTCAATGACCCCCCTCATTGTCGAATGGAACCCTGACTGCGCCGTGTCTTTGTATACGCTGTATACACGCACAGTGTACGTCAATTTCTAGTGGGTGCCTGCTCGCGCCGTCGCATCTGGCCACGCCTTAAAAATCGTCAGAGCTTTAAGTTTGGTACGAGAGGAAAGCCCTTGAACATGGCAATCCTGTGCTGGTAAAATTTTGAAGATTGATCAGGATACTGGGATCGAAATTACCCATTGTACATTTTGTTTTTCTCTCCGACAGCTCTGTGCGCAAAACTCCCATAGTGGAGGCTGTTGAAATCGTTTCTGAGCAACCCCGCCTACTTGAGGTTTTTCCTATCAAGAAGTGTGCAAGTCGCCCTAAACCTTTAACAAATGGACGCAGGAATATGCCAGCATGACTAAGGTACAAACTGCATCTCCCTAGCATTTTTGGTTGCAGAGTTATTCCAGAGCGTTGCTGAAAGTTTTTAATTGTCCGGCCTATTTTTTTCAATGACCCCCCTTATTGTCGGTTGGAACCCTGACTGCGCCGTGTCTTTGTATACGCTGTATACACGCACAGTGTACGTCAATTTCTACTGGGTGCCTGCTCGCGCCGTCGCATCTGGCCCCACCTTAAAAATCGTCAGTGCTTTAAGTTTGGTACGAGAGGAAAGCCCTTGAACATGGCAATCCCGTGGTGGTAAAATTTTGAAGATTGAGCAGGATACTGGGATCGAAATTACCCGTTGTACATTTTGTTTTTCTCTCCGACAGCTCTGTGCGCAAAACTCCCATAGTGGAGGCTTTTGAAATCGTTTCTGAGCAACCCCGCCTACTCGAGGTTTTTCCTATCAAGATGTGTGCAAGTCGCCCTAAACATTTAAAAAATGGACGCAGGAATATGCCAGCATGACTAATGTACAAACTGCATCTCCCTAACATTTTTAGTTGCAGAGTTATTCCAGAGCGTAGCTGAAAGTTTTTAATTGTCCGGCCTAATTTTTTTCAATGACCCCCCTTATTGTCGAATGGAACCCTGACTGCGCCGTGTCTTTGTATACGCTGTATACACGCACAGTGTACGTCAATTTCTAGTGGGTGCCTGCTCGCGCCGTCGCATCTGGCCACGCCTTAAAAATCGTCAGAGCTTTAAGTTTGGTACGAGAGGAAAGCCCTTGAACATAGCAATCCTGTGGTGGTAAAATTTTGAAGATTGAGCAGGATACTGGGATCGAAATTACCCATTGTACATTTTGTTTTTCTCTCCGACAGCTCTGTGCGCAAAACTCCCATAGTGGAGGCTGTTGAAATCGTTTCTGAGCAACCCCGCCTACTCGAGGTTTTTCCTATCAAGAAGTGTGCAAGTCGCCCTAAACCTTTAAAAAATGGACGCAGGTATATGCCAGCATGACTAATGTACAAACTGCATCTCCCTAGCATTTTTAGTTGCAGAGTTATTCCAGAGCGTAGCTGAAAGTTTTTAATTGTCCGGCCTATTTTTTTCAATGACCCCCTTATTGTCGGTTGGAACCCTGACTGCGCCGTGTCTTTGTATACGCTGTATACACGCACAGTGTACGTCAATTTCTAGTGGGTGCCTGCTCGCGCCGTCGCATCTGGCCCCGCCTGAAAAATCGTCAGAGCTTTAAGTTTGGTACGAGAGGAAAGCCCTTGAACATGGCAATCCTGTGGTGGTAAAATTTTGAAGATTGAGCAGGATACTGGGATCGAAATTACCCGTTGTACATTTTGTTTTTCTCTCCGACAGCTCTGTGCGCAAAACTCCCATAGTGGAGGCTGTTGAAATCGTTTCTGAGCAACCCCGCCTATTTGAGGTTTTTCCTATCAAGAAGTGTGCAAGTCGCCCTGAACATTTAAAAAATGGACGCAGGAATATGCCAGCATGACTAAGGTACAAACTGCATCTCCCTAGCATTTTTGGTTGCAGAGTTATTCCAGAGCGTAGCTGAAAGTTTTTAATTGTCCGGCCTAATTTTTTTCAATGACCCCCCTCATTGTCGAATGGAACCCTGACTGCGCCGTGTCTTTGTATACGCTGTATACACGCACAGTGTACGTCAATTTCTAGTGGGTGCCTGCTCGCGCCGTCGCATCTGGCCACGCCTTAAAAATCGTCAGAGCTTTAAGTTTGGTACGAGAGGAAAGCCCTTGAACATGGCAATCCTGTGCTGGTAAAATTTTGAAGATTGATCAGGATACTGGGATCGAAATTACCCATTGTACATTTTGTTTTTCTCTCCGACAGCTCTGTGCGCAAAACTCCCATAGTGGAGGCTGTTGAAATCGTTTCTGAGCAACCCCGCCTACTTGAGGTTTTTCCTATCAAGAAGTGTGCAAGTCGCCCTAAACCTTTAACAAATGGACGCAGGAATATGCCAGCATGACTAAGGTACAAACTGCATCTCCCTAGCATTTTTGGTTGCAGAGTTATTCCAGAGCGTTGCTGAAAGTTTTTAATTGTCCGGCCTATTTTTTTCAATGACCCCCCTTATTGTCGGTTGGAACCCTGACTGCGCCGTGTCTTTGTATACGCTGTATACACGCACAGTGTACGTCAATTTCTACTGGGTGCCTGCTCGCGCCGTCGCATCTGGCCCCACCTTAAAAATCGTCAGTGCTTTAAGTTTGGTACGAGAGGAAAGCCCTTGAACATGGCAATCCCGTGGTGGTAAAATTTTGAAGATTGAGCAGGATACTGGGATCGAAATTACCCGTTGTACATTTTGTTTTTCTCTCCGACAGCTCTGTGCGCAAAACTCCCATAGTGGAGGCTTTTGAAATCGTTTCTGAGCAACCCCGCCTACTCGAGGTTTTTCCTATCAAGATGTGTGCAAGTCGCCCTAAACATTTAAAAAATGGACGCAGGAATATGCCAGCATGACTAATGTACAAACTGCATCTCCCTAACATTTTTAGTTGCAGAGTTATTCCAGAGCGTAGCTGAAAGTTTTTAATTGTCCGGCCTAATTTTTTTCAATGACCCCCCTTATTGTCGAATGGAACCCTGACTGCGCCGTGTCTTTGTATACGCTGTATACACGCACAGTGTACGTCAATTTCTAGTGGGTGCCTGCTCGCGCCGTCGCATCTGGCCACGCCTTAAAAATCGTCAGAGCTTTAAGTTTGGTACGAGAGGAAAGCCCTTGAACATGGCAATCCTGTGGTGGTAAAATTTTGAAGATTGATCAGGATACTGGGATCGAAATTACCCGTTGTACATTTTGTTTTTCTCTCCGACAGCTCTGTGCGCAAAACTCCCATAGTGGAGGCTGTTGAAATCGTTTCTGAGCAACCCCGCCTACTTGAGGTTTTTCCTATCAAGAAGTGTGCAAGTCGCCCTAAACCTTTAACAAATGGACGCACGAATATGCCAGCATGACTAAGGTACAAACTGCATCTCCCTAGCATTTTTGGTTGCAGAGTTATTCCAGAGCGTTGCTGAAAGTTTTTAATTGTCCGGCCTATTTTTTTCAATGACCCCCCTTATTGTCGGTTGGAACCCTGACTGCGCCGTGTCTTTGTATACGCTGTATACACGCACAGTGTACGTCAATTTCTACTGGGTGCCTGCTCGCGCCGTCGCATCTGGCCTCACCTTAAAAATTGTCAGTGCTTTAAGTTTGGTACGAGAGGAAAGCCCTTGAACATGGCAATCCTGTGGTGGTAAAATTTTGAAGATTGAACAGGATACTGGGATCGAAATTACCCGTTGTACATCTTGTTTTTCTCTCCGACAGCTCCGTGCGCAAAACTCCCATAGTGGAGGCTGTTGAAATCGTTTCTGAGCAACCCCGCCTACTTGAGGTTTTTCCTATCAAGAAGTGTGCAAGTCGCCCTAAACCTTTAAAAAAGGGACGCAGGAGTATGCCAGCATGACTAAGGTACAAACTGCATCTCCCTAGCATTTTTGGTTGCAGAGTTATTCCAGAGCGTTGCTGAAAGTTTTTAATTGTCCGGCCTATTTTTTTTCAATGACCCCCCTTATTGTCGGTTGGAACCCTGACTGCGCCGTGTCTTTGTATACGCTGTATACACGCACAGTGTACGTCAATTTCTACTGGGTGCCTGCTCGCGCCGTCGCATCTGGCCCCACCTTAAAAATCGTCAGTGCTTTAAGTTTGGTACGAGAGGAAAGCCCTTGAACATGGCAATCCCGTGGTGGTAAAATTTTGAAGATTGAGCAGGATACTGGGATCGAAATTACCCGTTGTACATTTTGTTTTTCTCTCCGACAGCTCTGTGCGCAAAACTCCCATAGTGGAGGCTGTTGAAATCGTTTCTGAGCAACCCCGCCTACCTGAGGTTTTTCCTATCAAGAAGTTAGCAAGTCGCCCTAAACCTTTAAAAAATGGACGCAGGAATATGCCAGCATGACTAAGGTACAAACTGCATCTCCCTAGCATTTTTGGTTGCAGAGTTATTCCAGAGCGTAGCTGAAAGTTTTTAATTGTCCGGCCTAATTTTTTTCAATGACCCCCCTTATTGTCGGTTGGAACCCTTACTGCGCCGTGTCTTTGTATACGCTGTATAGACGCACAGTGTACGTCAATTTCTAGTGGGTGCCTGCTCGCGCCGTCGCATCTGGCCCCACCTTAAAAATCGTCAGAGCTTTAAGTTTGGTACGAGAGGAAAGCCCTTGAACATGGCAATCCTGTGGTGGTAAAATTTTGAAGATTGAGCAGGATACTGGGATCGAAATTACCCGTTGTACATTTTGTTTTTCTCTCCGACAGCTCTGTGCGCAAAACTCCCATAGTGGAGGCTGTTGAAATCGTTTCTGAGCAACCCCGCCTACCTGAGGTTTTTCCTATCAAGAAGTTAGCAAGTCGCCCTAAACCTTTAAAAAATGGACGCAGGAATATGCCAGCATGACTAAGGTACAAACTGCATCTCCCTAGCATTTTTGGTTGCAGAGTTATTCCAGAGCGTAGCTGAAAGTTTTTAATTGTCCGGCCTAATTTTTTTCAATGACCCCCCCTAATTGTCGGTTGGAACCCTGACTGCGCCGTGTCTTTGTATACGCTGTATACACGCACAGTGTACGTCAATTTCTAGTGGGTGCCTGCTCGCGCCGTCGCATCTGGCCACGCCCTAAAAATCGTCAGAGCTTTAAGTTTGGTACGAGAGGAAAGCCCTTGAACATGGCAATCCTGTGGTGGTAAAATTTTGAAGATTGATCAGGATACTGGGATCGAAATTACCCGTTGTACATTTTGTTTTTCTCTCCGACAGCTCTGTGCGCAAAACTCCCATAGTGGAGGCTGTTGAAATCGTTTCTGAGCAACCCCGCCTACTTGAGGTTTTTTCTATCAAGAAGTGTGCAAGTCGCCCTAAACCTTTAAAAAATGGACGCAGGAATATGCCAGCATGACTAAGGTACAAACTGCATCTCCCTAGCTTTTTTGGTTGCAGAGTTATTCCAGAGCGTTGCTGAAAGTTTTTAATTGTCCGGCCTATTTTTTTCAATGACCCCCCTTATTGTCGGTTGGAACCCTGACTGCGCCGTGTCTTTGTATACGCTGTATACACGCACAGTGTACGTCAATTTCTACTGGGTGCCTGCTCGCGCCGTCGCATCTGGCCCCACCTTAAAAATCGTCAGAGCTTTAAGTTTGGTACGAGAGGAAAGCCCTTGAACATGGCAATCCCGTGGTGGTAAAATTTTGAAGATTGAGCAGGATACTGGGATCGAAATTACCCGTTGTACATTTTGTTTTTCTCTCCGACAGCTCTGTGCGCAAAACTCCCATAGTGGAGGCTGTTGAAATCGTTTCTGAGCAACCCCGCCTACCTGAGTTTTTTGCTATCAAGAAGTTACCAAGTCGCCCTAAACTTTTAAAAAATGGACGCAGGAATATGCCAGCATGACTAAGGTACAAACTGCATCTCCCTAGCATTTTTGGTTGCAGAGTTATTCCAGAGCGTAGCTGAAAGTTTTTAATTGTCCGGCCTAATTTTTGTCAATGACCCTCCTTATTGTCGGTTGGAACCCTGACTGCGCCGTGTCTTTGTATACGCTGTATACACGCACAGTGTACGTCAATTTCTAGTGGGTGCCTGCTCGCGCCGTCGCATCTGGCCACGCCCTAAAAATCGTCAGAGCTTTAAGTTTGGTACGAGAGGAAAGCCCTTGAACATGGCAATCCTGTGGTGGTAAAATTTTGAAGATTGAGCAGGATACTGGGATCGAAATTACCCGTTGTACATCTTGTTTTTCTCTCCGACATCTCTGTGCGCAAAACTCCCATAGTGGAGGCTGTTGAAATCGTTTCTGAGCAACCCCGCCTACTCGAGGTTTTTCCTATCAAGAAGAGTGCAAGTCGCCCTAAACCTTTAAAAAATGGACGCAGGAATATGCCAGCATGAC
The DNA here is from genome assembly GCF_032118995.1 of Asterias amurensis. Taxonomy (NCBI): domain Eukaryota; kingdom Metazoa; phylum Echinodermata; class Asteroidea; order Forcipulatida; family Asteriidae; genus Asterias; species Asterias amurensis. Next base: position 7,424,821 of record NC_092659.1, on the reverse strand, counting down.
TGAGGTACAAACTGCATCTCCCTAGCATTTTTAGTTGCAGAGTTATTCCAGAGCGTAGCTGAAAGTTTTTAATTGTCCGGCCTATTTTTTTCAATGACCCCCTTATTGTCGGTTGGAACCCTGACTGCGCCGTGTCTTTGTATACGCTGTATACACGCACAGTGTACGTCAATTTCTACTGGGTGCCTGCTCGCGCCGTCGCATCTGGCCCCACCTTAAAAATCGTCAGAGCTTTAAGTTTGGTACGAGAGGAAAGCCCTTGAACATGGCAATCCCGTGGTGGTAAAATTTTGAAGATTGAGCAGGATACTGGGATCGAAATTACCCGTTGTACATTTTGTTTTTCTCTCCGACAGCTCTGTGCGCAAAACTCCCATAGTGGAGGCTGTTGAAATCGTTTCTGAGCAACCCCGCCTACCTGAGGTTTTTCCTATCAAGAAGTTAGCAAGTCGCCCTAAACCTTTAAAAAATGGACGCAGGAATATGCCAGCATGACTAAGGTACAAACTGCATCTCCCTAGCATTTTTGGTTGCAGAGTTATTCCAGAGCGTAGCTGAAAGTTTTTAATTGTCCGGCCTAATTTTTTTCAATGACCCTCCTTATTGTCGGTTGGAACCCTGACTGCGCCGTGTCTTTGTATACGCTGTATAGACGCACAGTGTACGTCAATTTCTAGTGGGTGCCTGCTCGCGCCGTCGGATCTGGCCCCACCTTAAAAATCGTCAGAGCTTTAAGTTTGGTACGAGAGGAAAGCCCTTGAACATGGCAATCCTGTGGTGGTAAAATTTTGAAGATTGAGCAGGATACTGGGATCGAAATTACCCGTTGTACATCTTGTTTTTCTCTCCGACATCTCTGTGCGCAAAACTCCCATAGTGGAGGCTGTTGAAATCGTTTCTGAGCAACCCCGCCTACTTGAGGTTTTTCCTATCAAGAAGAGTGCAAGTCGCCCTAAACCTTTAAAAAATGGACGCAGGAATATGCCAGCATGACTGAGGTACAAACTGCATCTCCCTAGCATTTTTAGTTGCAGAGTTATTCCAGAGCGTAGCTGAAAGTTTTTAATTGTCCGGCCTATTTTTTTCAATGACCCCCTTATTGTCGGTTGGAACCCTGACTGCGCCGTATCTTTGTATACGTTGTATACACGCACAGTGTACGTCAATTTCTAGTGGGTGCCTGCTGGAGCCGTCGCATCTGGCCCCGCCTGAAAAATCGTCAGAGCTTTAAGTTTGGTACGAGAGGAAAGCCCTTGAACATGGCAATCCTGTGGTGGTAAAATTTTGAAGAATGAGCAGGATACTGGGATCGAAAGTACCCGTTGTACATCTTGTTTTTCTCTCCGACAGCTCTGTGCGCAAAACTCCCATAGTGGAGGCTGTTGAAATCGTTTCTGAGCAACCCCGCCTACTCGAGGTTTTTCCTATCAAGAAGTGTGCAAGTCGCCCTAAACCTTTAAGAAATGGACGCAGGAATATGCCAGCATGACTAAGGTACAAACTGCATCTCCCTAGCATTTTTAGTTGCAGAGTTATTCCAGAGCGTAGCTGAAAGTTTTTAATTGTCCGGCCTATTTTTTTCAATGACCCCCTTATTGTCGGTTGGAACCCTGACTGCGCCGTGTCTTTGTATACGCTGTATACACGCACAGTGTACGTCAATTTCTACTGGGTGCCTGCTCGCGCCGTCGCATCTGGCCCCACCTTAAAAATCGTCAGTGCTTTAAGTTTGGTACGAGAGGAAAGCCCTTGAACATGGCAATCCTGTGGTGGTAAAATTTTGAAGATTGAGCAGGATACTGGGATCGAAATTACCCGTTGTACATTTTGTTTTTCTCTCCGACAGCTCTGTGCGCAAAACTCCCATAGTGGAGGCTGTTGAAATCGTTTCTGAGCAACCCCGCCTACCTGAGGTTTTTCCTATCAAGAAGTGTGCAAGTCGCCCTAAACCTTTAAAAAATGGACGCAGGAATATGCCAGCATGACTAAGGTACAAACTGCATCTCCCTAGCATTTTTAGTTGCAGAGTTATTCCAGAGCGTAGCTGAAAGTTTTTAATTGTCCGGCCTAATTTTTTTCAATGACCCCCCTTATTGTCGGTTGGAACCCTGACTGCGCCGTGTCTTTGTATACGCTGTATACACGCACAGTGTACGTCAATTTCTAGTGGGTGCCTGCTCGCGCCGTCGCCTCTGGCCCCACCTTAAAAATCGTCAGAGCTTTAAGTTTGGTACGAGAGGAAAGCCCTTGAACATGGCAATCCTGTGGTGGTAAAATTTTGAAGATTGAGCAGGATACTGGGATCGAAATTACCCGTTGTACATCTTGTTTTTCTCTCCGACAGCTCTGTGCGCAAAACTCCCATAGTGGAGGCTGTTGAAATCGTTTCTGAGCAACCCCGCCTACTCGAGGTTTTTCCTATCAATAAGTGTGCAAGTCGCCCTAAACCTTTAAAAAATGGACGCAGGAATATGCCAGCATGACTAAGGTACAAACTGCATCTCCCTAGCATTTTTGGTTGCAGAGTTATTCCAGAGCGTAGCTGAAAGTTTTTAATTGTCCGGCCTAATTTTTTTCAATGACCCTCCTTATTGTCGGTTGGAACCCTGACTGCGCCGTGTCTTTGTATACGCTGTATAGACGCACAGTGTACGTCAATTTCTAGTGGGTGCCTGCTCGCGCCGTCGGATCTGGCCCCACCTTAAAAATCGTCAGAGCTTTAAGTTTGGTACGAGAGGAAAGCCCTTGAACATGGCAATCCCGTGGTGGTAAAATTTTGAAGATTGAGCAGGATACTGGGATCGAAATTACCCGTTGTACATCTTGTTTTTCTCTCCGACATCTCTGTGCGCAAAACTCCCATAGTGGAGGCTGTTGAAATCGTTTCTGAGCAACCCCGCCTACTCGAGGTTTTTCCTATCAAGAAGAGTGCAAGTCGCCCTAAACCTTTAAAAAATGGACGCAGGAATATGCCAGCATGACTGAGGTACAAACTGCATCTCCCTAGCATTTTTAGTTGCAGAGTTATTCCAGAGCGTAGCTGAAAGTTTTTAATTGTCCGGCCTATTTTTTTCAATGACCCCCTTATTGTCGGTTGGAACCCTGACTGCGCCGTGTCTTTGTATACGTTGTATACACGCACAGTGTACGTCAATTTCTAGTGGGTGCCTGCTCGAGCCGTCGCATCTGGCCCCGCCTGAAAAATCGTCAGAACTTTAAGTTTGGTACGAGAGGAAAGCCCTTGAACATGGCAATCCTGTGGTGGTAAAATTTTGAAGAATGAGCAGGATACTGGGATCGAAAGTACCCGTTGTACATCTTGTTTTTCTCTCCGACAGCTCTGTGCGCAAAACTCCCATAGTGGAGGCTGTTGAAATCGTTTCTGAGCAACCCCG